>NC_081298.1:53637500-54887500 GCF_030435805.1 Mustela lutreola | reverse complement strand
TTAACACCCACTTTGCACTTGCTGTAGACAATGTTCCTTGTGTTGAAGATACAATATGGTCAGGACTGCATTTTTAATTTAATTTAATTTTTGTTATATAATTTTTAAAATTTATTTATTTTCAGCCTAACAGTATCATTATTTTTTAAGTATTTATTTATTTATTAAATTAAATTAATTATTTATTAAAAAAACCAGTATTCATTATTTTTTCACCACACCCAGTATGCCATGCAATCTGTGCCCTCTATAATACCCACCACCTGGTACCCCAACCTCCCACCCCCCCGCCACTTCAAACCCCTCAGATTGTTTTTCAGAGTCCATAGTCTCTCATGATTCACCTGCCCTTCCAATTTACCCCAACCCCCTTCTCTCTAACTCCCCATGTCCTCCATCTTTTTCTTAATTGTTAACTTTCTTTTTTTTTCTTAGAGAGTACATTTTATTTTTTGTTTTTTCAATTTATTTATTTTCAGAAAACAGTATTCATTATTTTTTCACCACACCTAGTGCTCCATGCAATCCGTGCCCTCTATAATACCCACCACCTGGTACCCCAACCTCCCACACCCTCGCCACTTCAAACCCCTCAGTTGTTTTTCAGAGTCCATAGTCTCTCGTGATTCACCTCCCCTTCCAATTTACCCCAAATCCCTTCTCCTCTCTAACACCCCTTGTCCTCCATGCTTTTTGTTATGCTCCACAAATAAGTAAAACCATATGATAACCGACTCTCTCTGCTTGACTGATTTTACTCAGAATAATCTCTTCCAGTCCCATCTATGTTGCTACAAAAGTTGGGTATTCGTCCTTTCTGATGGAGGCATAATACTCCATAGTGTATATGGACCACATCTTCCTTATCCATTCATCCGTTGAAGGACCTCTTGGTTCTTTCCACAGTTTGGCGACCATGGCCCTTGCTGCTATAAACATTGGGGTACAGATGGCCCTTCTTTTCACGACATCTGTATCTTTGGGGTAAATACCCAGGAGTGCAATTGCAGGGTCATAGGGAAGTTCTATTTTTAATTTCTTGAGGAATCTCCACACTGTTCTCCAAAGAGGCTGCACCAACTTGCATTCCCACCAATAGTGGAAGAGGGTTCCCCTTTATCCACATCCCCTCCAACACATGTTGTTTCCTGTCTTGCTAATTTTGGCCATTCTAACTGGTGTAAGGTGATACCTCAATGTAGTTTTAATTTGAATCTCCCTGATGGCTAGTGATGATGAACATTTTTTCATGTGTCTGATAGCCATTTGTATGTCTTTATTGGAGAAGTGTCTGTTCATATCTTCTGCCCATTTTTTGATATGATTGTCTGTTTTGTGTGTGTTGAGTTTGAGGAGTTCATTATAGATCCTGGATATCAACCTTTTGTCTGTAATGTCATTTGCAAATATCTTCTCCCATTCCGTGGGTTGCCTCTTTGTTTTCTTGACTGTTTCCTTTGCTGTGCAGAAGCTTTTGATTTTGATGAAGTCCCAAAAGTTCATCTTCGCTTTTGTTTCCTTTGCCTTTGGAGACATATCTTGAAAGAAGTTGCTCTTGTTTCTTTATTGATTTTCTGCTTTGATGATCTGTCTATTTCTGAGAGAGGCGTGTTAAGATCTCCAACAATTAGTGTATTCATATCAATATGTCTCTTTATCTTGATTAACAGTTTTCTTATGTAATTGGCTGCTCCCATATTGGGGGCATAAATATTTACAATTGTTAGATCATCTTGGTGGATAGTCCCTTTAAGAATGATGTAGTGTCCTTCTGGATCTCTGACTACAGTCTTTAGTTTAAAATCTAATTTGTCTGATATGAGAATCGCTACCCCAGCCTTTTTTTTGAGGCCCATTGGCATGAAAGATGCTTCTCCATCCCTTCACTTTCAGTCTGGGTGTATCTTTATGTTCAAAATGGGTCTCTTGTAGACAACATATGGATGGGTCCTATCGTTTTATCCATTCTGCAGCCCTGTGCCGTTTTATAGGCGCATTTAGGCCATTCACATTGAGAGTGATTATTGATAGATACGTTTTTATTGACATCGTGTTACCTTTGAAGTCTTTCTTTCTGTAGATTGTGTCTATATTTCTGTTCAATGCTATTCTTGGGTTTTTTCCTCCTTTAAAGAAGTCCCCCTAATATTTCCTGCAGTATCGGCTTGGTGGTTGCATAGTCTTTTAAGCCTTGCCGGTCCTGGAAACTCTTTATCTCTTCATCCATTTTGAATGTCAATCTTGCTGGATAAAGTATTCTTGGCTGCATGTTCTTCTCATTCAGTGCCCTGAATATATATTTCCAGTCCTTTCTGGCTTGCCAGGTCTTTGTGGACAGGTCTGATGTTATTCTGATGGGCTTTCCTCTGTATGTAAGGATCTTCTTTGTCCTAGCTGCTTTCAAGAGGTTCTGCCTACTATTATAATTCTTCATTCTTACTATTAGGTGTCTCGAGGACTCTCGAGAATCTGTAATCTTGGGGGGAAACCTTTCGGCCTCTAGTACATAAACGCTGTTTCCATTCACGTGATTTGGAAAATTTTCATGAAAAACTTGTTCCACTATATCTTATAGACTTCTTTCTTTCTCCTCCCCTTCAGGGATTCCAATAATTCTGACGTTGGAATGCTTCATGGCATCATTTATCTCCTTGATTCTGTTTTCGTGGTGTCTAAGCTGTTTGTTCCAGGCTTCCTCCTGATCCTTTCTCTCTATCTGTTTTTCCTCCAGATCACTAATTCTATTTTCTGTCTCAGTTACTCTAGGGTTGAGAGAATTTAGATTAGATTGGAACTCATTGAGAGCATTGTGAAGCTCATCCCTGGTAGCTTTCAGCTCTTCCCTAATATTGAAAACATGATCTCTGGTCATTTTCAGTTCGGCACTAATCAATTCCATTTGGTCACCCATGGCTTTCTCCAACCTAGATATTGCTTGGATAATTGTTAGCCTGAATTCTCTTTCCGACATATTGTCCATGTTGATAGCCATTAGCTCTGTTGCAGAAGTTCCATCCTCTGTATTTTTCTTCTGTTGGGCTTTCCTCCTCCTAGTCATTTTGGTGAGAGATGGCTGAACGGGTGTAGCTGGGTGTATCGACTGTGGTGCAGTCAAGATGCACCCTGGAATGCTTCTGAGCAATCAGGGTTCCCCACCCAAATGAGTGGAAAAAGAAAAGGAAAAGAGAAAAAAGAGAGAGGGAGAGAGACAGGAAAGAAAGGTGAGATAAAAGAGAAGGTTTAGCTCAAATGGGGTAAATAAGGTAAGATTTATGAAGTATACAAACAGACACAAACAAAAAGACTGATAAAAGTATATGACAAGCAAAAAAATATATGTATATATATTTGCATATATATATGTAAATAAAGGAAGAACCTCATCAAAAAGAACCCTGAGTGTAAGATTTTAGATACTAGCAGGACAAACACAAAAACACAGAAATACTGGTGGAAGAAAAAGATGGGAGAGTGGTTGTAAATTCTCAGTGTGGGTGAGGAAGGTTGTTGTGATTCTTTCTGGATGTATCTTGATATCTTTGTTAAAGGACTCAACTTTCCTAAGATAAGGGGGGATTAGGAATTGGTTTACCTATAGGGGTGGCATTGATTGGGGAAAGGGGATTACCTTGAAGTTTAACTCTATATGAATATTAGAAAATAAAAATTAAAAAAAGTAATAAACTAAACTAAACTAAAATTTTAAAAAAAGAAATGCAAAAGGAAAACACAGGTGTATGTATCAAAAAGTTCAGGTTAGAAGGTTATTATGGAATTTGATGTACTGGACATCTCACTGTGACGGTAAATAGGTTAAAAATTATCTATATAATAATAAAAAATTAACTATATTAAAAAAATGAGCCAGAATAGCGGGAACAAATTAATAATAAAAATTGTCCTATGAAGCAGTGGTGGTTGTTCTCTTGTCGTCTTTTTTTGTTGTTTTTTCCTTTCCCCGTTGGTGTTCTGGGGGAGGGGCCTGCCACGTGGGTTTTCAGTCCCTGAAGTTCTCTCAGCTAAATCCTCCCGCCCCCCTCAAGGGGGTGAGCTCTGAGGAAACTGTTTTTTTCAGGCTTTTGTTCTCTGGAGGTTTTTATATTTGTTCACTTTTGTTTTTTCTCTCTCGCCTTGACTGCTTTTTTTTTTCTTATTTTTTTCCAATTTATTTATTTTCAGAAAAACAGTATTCATTATTTTTTCACCACACCCAGTGCTCCATGCAATCTGTGCCCTCTATAATACCCACCACCTGGTACCCCAACCTCCCACCCCCCCACCACTTCAAACCCCTCAGATTGTTTTTCAGAGTCCATAGTCTCTCATGATTCACCTCCCCTTCCAATTTACCCCAACTCCCTTCTCTAACACCCCTTGTCCTCCATGATATTTGTTATGCTCCACAAATAAGTGAAACCATATGAAAATTGACTCTCTCTGCTTGACTTATTTCACTCAGCATAATCTCTTCCAGTCCCGTCCACGTTGCTACAAAAGTTGGGTATTCATCCTTTCTGATGGAGGCATAATACTCTATAGTGTATATGGACCACATCTTCCTTATCCATTCATCCATTGAAGGGCATCTTGGTTCTTTCAATAGTTTGTCGACCATGGCCATTGCTGCTATAAACATTGTGGTACAGATGGCCATTCTTTTCACAACATCTGTATCTTTGGGGTAAATACCCAGGAGTGCAATGGCAGGGTCATAGGGTCATAGGGAAGTTCGCCTTGACCGCTTTTGATGGTTTTTGTAGGTTTAGAGGAAAGCAAACTGCACCCTGACCTTCCTCTCAGAGAGAAGCCTCAGTCTGGCTGCAGAGCCCATATAAATACCCCCTTGGCTGCTGGCAGAGCAAGTTCCCAGTCGCGGTCCCTGGGGACTCAGGATTTTTTGCTTGTACCCCAAACCAGGGCAGCGGCGGATGTCTGGGCAGCTCCAGACTGCCAGAGAAGTGCCAAGCAGTGATCACACACTGAGATTTTCCTGCTGGCCAGGGCTGGGAGTGCCTGGTCTTTCTGGTCGGAGAGCACCCGGCTGGCGTTTGTGCACCTCTCTCAGGGGAGGGCGCAGGGCATGACTTGGACTCTGATGGCACAGCAGGGCACTTGCGTGGTGGTGAGGCTCCCAGCCCCTCACAGGAGCCATGTGCCACGACTCTCAGGCACGCTGGTGGTGCAGGACCGAGACCTGCTTTCTCTGCTGCACTCTCTCTGCTTCTGCACCAGGGGTGGCTGTCCTGGGTCTGGGGACTTAAGCCCCGACCCTAGCACCCCGATTCCCACAATCCCCCCCCCCCCCCGGTGATCCTTTGCTCTTTTTGACTGCTTTCTACCAGACTCCGGGGTTAATGCTGGTCCCCAGGCGCAGGGCACTCTCGTATTGGGAATTACTTTCCAACAGGTCGCCTCTGGTGGCTCCCTCCCCCTTTTGTTTATCTTCCGATATCAGTCCGACTTTCCCACTCCACTTTACCTGCCCACTGGCGTCTTCTGCTCCAGTAGAGATCCAGACGTGTATAATTCTAATCTCAGGCTGATTTCGTGGGTGATTGGAGATCTTTTGAAGGTTAACAGCTCACTTTAGGGTGCAGGTTGAACGAGCGCCTCCTCCTACTTCCCCGTCATCTTGTCTCCACTTGAAATGCATTCTTACTGAAGCAGCATTTTAGACTATCCATAGAATGACTCTAATTATTTTTCGGCTACTTTTCTCAGACCTGTGATCTACCCCTTCTAGAACACTAACTCCAAACTCATTAGGACCACTACCAGCTCCCACACCTTTGCTGGTGTTATGTCCTCTGCTTGTAATAAGCTGCCCTTCTGCTGCCACCTATGCAAATCCTGCCCTTTCTACTTTTTCAAGGTAAGTCTCCAAAAAACTAATTTCTGAATTTTCCAAATAGATATGAATTCTTTGTCCTTCATACTCTCACTCCATCCCTTGTGCAAGCACCAAAAACGAAATCCAATTACAACAAAAGGTAGAAGAGCTAAACAGAGACAAGGCGTATATTTTATTGTCGTTCTCAGTCTTTTTGTTTTGATTTGCCTCACTTTCTTATGTTTTCTTTGAAGAAAAAAGAATTGGTAGGACCAATGGCCTGTATAACCTAGGTGTTTTTTTCCTCTTTGGTCTTAATATTTCCTGTTTACTAGTAATATTCCCTTTCCCATGCCTTATTAGTCTCAGCAACCCAGTTCAAGGAATAATTCATTGCATTTCCTCATCTTGTTATTTCAAAAATCTTCTTAAATCACTTGTGTTTTTCCTAGGAGAGCTTCCTGCTGCACAATTCCCTCAAATTATTTAAAATTAAACAATATAGCTAGATGCAAAAATCTAACTTTTATTATTCTACATGCAGAAGATATGTATTTTGTTATTTCTTTGCAGTATTTTGTTCATTGTTTTAAAAAAATAAGTCATATCCAGAATCAAATGAGAAATATTGAAGCCATCCAGAAGACACTGTTCTGGTGAGGGTCACTCAGTGCTTGGGACTCAACAGAATAACGGTTGGCATTTAAAGTATGTCCCTCCCCCCTTTGGTTACCATGGGAATAGCAGAGTATCTTAAATATAAAGCTTATGGGAAGGAACAATGTTGGAAATTCTTCTACTGAAGAATGATTTAAGGCCTTCTCTGACACATGAATCATGGTGGGACTTTCTGTCAACATTGTTTGCTCTTCAAAACCAGAAAAGCCAATATACATGTCCCAAACTTTGTGGTACTGTTTTTATTCACTCCAACTTCCCACCCCACAGTGAATTTTTGCTGGTCTACCCCATCACTTCAAACTCTTTGGAGGAATGGGCAATAAGAAAAACTAAAAGACGAGGCTGGTTTTAATGAGAATAATGCCATCTCTGAATAAGCTAATATCCACTCAGATTTGAATGACTAATAGCATTTTCAATTCTTCTGCTATTTGCATTTTGATGACTTGTCCCATAGCAAAGTATATCAGTTCCTGCTTTTTCATAGATTCCTTCCTCCACATTTATACTACACAACTCTCTCCAAGTTCTGCCTGTTTGTTTATTGCTGTGAGATGTGTGCATGTGTGGGGGGAATTGTCTGTGTCTTTGTCTTGGTAGAATCACCAGGTTCTTTAGCATAAGAGAAAAGATAAAATGGAAGAAGAAAGATTATAATAGTTTTAAGTATGGGCCATTAGGATATCAGGTGTTTAACACCAAAAAATGGCTTACACATTTAACTATCCTTCACAATGTCTACATTATGAATCAACAAATACAATTTTTGTAAAGCTGAATGTGGGTTTTGTGGAGACTGTAAGCTTAGAATTCCATGAGCCTGAAACTCTTATCTATGACTTTGTGTTTAGAAGTCAGGAATGTGTAGTACTTGGGAAAGCATAATTGGAGCTCAGATCCCATTTTGATTTCCACTTCATAGTCTTTGCAGCTTAAAAAAATAATCCACTGAAAATCTTTGGTATGGAATGTAGCCTTCAAACAAGTTTTCTTTATTCTTCTGTGATTCTAGAAATTTGATTCTATCAATTAGGGAGAGTTCACATTTCCTAAATGTCCCTAGGGAGTTTCATGTTATATTCTTTAGGAATTTACATACATTTTAGGTACAAGTAAACCTCAGACATCAGAGAACATCACCGGCTTCCTTGAAGAGTCTATAAGAAAAGAATGTTCTGGGCACCTGAGTGGCTCAGTGGGTTAAAGCCTCTGCCTTTGGCTCAGGTTATGATCCCAGGGTCTTGAGATCGAGTCCTGCATCGGGCTCTCTGCTCAGCAGGGAGCCTGCTTCTTCCTCTCTCTCTGCCTCTCTGCCTACTTGTGATCTCTGTCTGTCAACTAAATAAATAAAATCTTAAAAAAAAAGAATGTTCTTTGGGTCAATAATATATGATAGAAAAGGACTTTGTGAACTGCAATGATATTGGTCTCCTTTATAAATATTGTAAATCTCTCTATATAGAGCAATTTATATAACATCACAAATCTAATTTGTTATATATACACAAATTTATACACAGAATGTAAAAATATATAGCTGAACAAACATACATGAACAAATATGTATTTGTCACATTAAAGTTATATAATATATATATATATATATTATAGTTCTTTGTAGACAAACAGAAATCTATTTACCTCTGAAGCACACCAATTATGTTAACACTAGATATTTGAATATAAATTAACTTATAGGCTTGGAACCAAGTCCAGCCCAGCTCCTCTTCACAAAAAGGAAGGTGCTGGGAAGGACACAGGCTGAATAGCTGCGTGATTGAACACATTATCAGCTCCTTCTTGCCCTCCACCATGCACTTTTAATCCATTCTGCAGATGGATTAAAGTAGGGCTTGGTGTTATTATTGTATCCTGTTGACATAGTCCTACTTGCTCAGCTGCCATCCTTCTGCAGTCTAAAACCAGACTCTGCTGTGACTACGTTTCTTCCTGTTATTTTTAATCATGTTTTCTTTGTTCACCAAATATTTTACAAGGCCTACTATGCATAGATATTATAATGAGGAAGACATTCTTCATGCCTTTAGGGAGCTCATTATCTGAAAAGAGCTACTTCCTTTATTGCATTATGTATTTATAACTTTGAAATACAAACTGTGTGCTCAGGTTTACAGAATTAGGGGTTTTCTGTAAAGGTCTTTATGGGCATATGTACTCAAATATAAGATAGTTACATTACATACTTGTTTTCAATGGATTCTAACTATAGAGCTAGAAGCCAATTTCTTTTGAAAATCACTGTAATGAGAAGATAAAGTGAATCTTATAAACAAAAAACTGAGCTTTTAGCCTGTGAAGAGAAAAAAAAATAGTGTGCATTTTTCTGACAGTAACTGGTGAGTTTCCCAAAAATCTCTAGCCTAACTTATTAAAGATAAATAGTAAAACAATGTATCTTCAGAAGTCCTTATGCAACTTTGACTCTATAACTAACTGTTATTGATCAAATGTGGTTTCCTTTTACTATGAAAGAAAGGCTTTTTAAAAATCTCATATAACTTATTGGTGATCAAGTACTTTGAAGAGAATAACAATTTGATTTTTAAAAAAAGCTAGAGTAACTTGGGAACATATGGATTACATTTATCTCCAAATGCATAAACTTTTAAAGAAGTTATAAGGGAAATTTCTGGCAAAAATGTCCCTCGATTTGAAGCATGAAATGTATCAAAAAAGATAAAAAGGTGGGTAGCAGGATAATTTAATATACAGAATCTACAAGAGGTTGAATTGTTTCTTATTCAAAAATATCTAGGACTAAAGATACACAGCCAACTCCTGGACTGACTGCCCTGTGCTAAAAACTTAATTGTGAGTGAAATTTGTGGAGTGGCCCAAGGGGCAGCCAGTTGCACAATTGTACAAATATCACCCTGAATAATACAGGATTTATGACATGTAACTTGGAAAAGCTTCTTCTAGTGGCTAGGGGAGTGTACACGGTGCTTGTGTGTATGCATGCACATAAAACACCTTCTAGCAACACGCTTTGGGAAATGGAGCAACTCTATGCCAATGATGCATTCTCTAATCACTTTCTATGATACAGCTGCATGAATTTCACTTACATCTGCAAGGTTAGTCACTTTTTTCCCCCCTTACCCAGTTAGCATGTCTAATAACCTTCCTGAGTGGTGGGGGCACACACCTGTGCAATTGGAAGAGGAGGAGGGTGAAATTAAAACACTCTCATCCTCCCAAGTAGCGACGGTGGCATCGTCTGTGGGCTTCCTCTCCTCTCTGCTCTACTCTCAGTCACCAGACACCAGGGACAAGTGATTTCAGGGTTTCTGAAGCAATACCCAGACTTCTGGAAACGTACTCACAGCAGGATGATTACAGGTGTTCTGTGACTCTTCATGCAACCAGTGTGTCCCCCCTTCTCTCTTCTGTTTCCTCCTAAGCCAGAGGAGAGAAGGGAGGAAAGAAGTATTCAGAAAACAAAGCAGAAGTAAGGCAGTAAGATGGCGGCACAGTGGTGGGGGCTCCTCAAGCCTGACGGGTCTGTGATTACAGTCTGGAGAACCGAGGAGATGGGGCTGGCTCCACACATGGGGCCTCCTAGCTTTGCTTCCCCATAATTTCCAAAGCACTGTACCCAGGGCAGACTCTAAACTTCAAGGAATTGCTCTTGTGGACTTAAAAACTGAAGCTGAGGCTAAAGCTGAGTGGTGCTCAGAATGTCCCAGGGCATCATCCCTTGACAATGAGGTGAGCCAGCTGCCTCCCCTCTGTGCTGGTTCCTCTGAGAGCCTCAGCTTCCTGAGGGCCCAAGATGTGAAAAGAGCTGGCTTTTCCTGTTTTGTTAATTTTGGCCATTCTAACTGGTTTAAGGTGATATCTCAATGTGGTTTTAATTTGAATCTCCCTGAGGGCTACTGATGATGAACATTTTTTCATGTGTCTGATAGACATTTGTATGTCTTGATTGGAGAAGTGTCTGTTCATATCTTCTTCCCATTTTTTGATATGGGTGGGTGGGAGGTTGGGGTACCAGGTGGTGGGTATTATAGAGGGCACGGATTGCATGGAGCACTGGGTGTGGTGAAAAAATAATGAATACTGTTTTTCTGAAAATAAATTAAAAAAAAAAAAGAGCTGGCTTACTGACCACGAGGAGTACACTGAGCTTTGCCCACACTCCCACAGAAACTTCTCACATGCAAGTTCTTCATTTGGGTGAGTGTTTCTTTTGTTAGTAAGGACAATTCAACCTTCTTGGATGGTAACAATACTATTACATTTTCTGACAATGCCAGACATTCATCACTTTCTGTTGCTTGTGTCCTGATTAAACATTCTTTCCCTAGAATGCTGTAGGGTTTTAGATCTCACCCCTGTTTTGGAATTTACAAAACATCTGTCTCCTTCTATTCTCAGCCAGAAAATACAGAGAGGCTGATTTTTGCTTTGGCCCCATGAAAGAACTAACACTACAGCCTTTGATGCACAGGCCAGAGGAACACATAATTTGATGCCTCCACCCACAGATCTAGATCTCTCTTCCTCCCAGCTTCTCCTCCAGTGTCACTGACAGTGTATGCAAATACTGGCTCAGGAACCTCATAGGCAAATCCTAGAGCTTCCTGGCAACTGTATCAGCCACAGGATCACCAAGAGCACCTGGCAGTTGGCCCACCCATCCCAAACACTCTAGGGCCTGTGGACATGTGTATGGCCACTTTATTGGTTGGCCCTGAGCTTGGGCACCACCTAGACCACTGTATCCAAGGCTATTTTCCCTGGTGTTCAGCCACAGGAACACCTGCAGAGAATAGGCTTTTGGCCTCGGAAAGCCCTGTCTTCCAGTTTCCTACAAAGGGCAAAGCTGGAAGGACCACACGATTCCTTGCTATGAGACTCTAGACACATCTGCCAGCCTGATACTACTCCACCCTATTCTCTCTCAATGGGTCTCAAAGATTTTTGACCATGGCCCACAGAAAAGTATGCTTAGCATGAATCTGCATGTGTAATGATAAACACACTTGGTATAACAGAAGTGGTAATTTCACAAAACATCACTTAGCTAGGAGGTGCTCTATATGATGGGGCTTACTTGCACACTGGAAAACATTTTAATAATATAACAATGACACTTGTGATTTACATAGCATCTACCAGCAGTGAGGAAATGACCTAAGTGCTTTACATATATTACTCAAATCTGTACAATAATTTTGTAAATTAGATGCTATGCTTATTTTGTAAAAGAGATATGCAGCTTTAAATAACTTCAAGTATTTTGCTTTAAAATGTTGGGACTTTGTAGCGTAGTTCAGCTTTATGAAAAATTTCTCTTCACAATGACTGAGTGAGGGCTATATTTGTGTGTGTGCGTATATGTATACAGGTGTACATAATATACATATCTTATCAGACAGAGGGAATCAGGAGATAGATTGCATTGGTCAGAGAGGGTCTTTGGAGAAAAATGATCCAGTGAACTTTGTACAGTAATTCCTGAAACAATTTTAAGGCCTGAGGTAGTGCAGCTATAAAAGGGAAGCCTGTTATGTATCAACCAGGACAATTTTTGTAGGCTAAAATTTTTCTCTTCCTAAAGACAAAATTTAACATATTTGACTTTGTCTTTCTTTTGCAATTTGATAAACTATTTTTTGGACGTTATGTATAGAAGTGAGTGTGCTACCTAAACTTATTTCAATGTGTCGCCAAAAGACTAATTAAAAGTAGAAATATGCACCAGAGTGCTGACATTGTTGGAGCAGCTGGTCTCTCTACACACATGGTCAGGCCAACCCTCTTTAACGGAAATGATTCAAAAGCAGCAATAGTTACAGCTTTTGCTTTTGTCCTGTTTTGTTTCTAATCTCCTCAATACCATGGATACTGTAGAGTGAACTGAAGTGAGGTTTACAAATATTACATCTCTCTGGCCAACTTGTGGGATCACAGAGGAAAGCTGCCCCTTACATGAATGTCCCTGGCAGTGTTGCTGGCTCCTGGAATTCGTATTCTGTGTTGGGGTAGATGTCAACAAATGCATACCTTTTTCCCAGCCTTGATGCTTACATCTACCTATATTGCATCCCAGCCTACATCTACCTATACTTGGGATTATTATACTTTGTAGGTGACATAAAAGAGCAAGCAATGTGTCTGGATTGTTCTTTATGCCCTGGAATGAGCTTTTGTGGTCAACAGCCAGTCAAACACAACCCTCTGTGGGTCTCCAGCCAAATGCTAACTTCCTTATCCACCTCCTCCTGATTCATGACACTACCCTCCCTCCTACTTAGAACTTCTCAATGACACCTGAACTCTGTATGGCCAATGGCAATCACAAGACACTAAATAAATCAGAAGCTGTCCAACCTTAATATAATCTGTAGACCTAAAACCACAGTATGGAAGTCAGCAGGAATCTTTTGATCATTCTTCTTCTAACCCCCAACCTTTTTTGTGGGGGAGGGAGTAAAGTAGGAAACCAGTCATGATTAAATTGGAAAGAAGTGACACATATAGGCTTTTAAGGCACTTTCAGGCCTTCATGTGACTTTTCAGGAAGAGCCAACCAGGAAGGCCAATTGAGACCTAAACATCTGTGGGATAGGATCTGTATGGGCCAAGGGATTCAATGTGATGGAAAAGGAACAGGAAAGAAGTAAGCCCTGCCATACTGAAATAAGACACTCCCCAGAAGAGAGCAGAACGTGCTACCTTAGAATAATGAGACAAGCATGGATGCAAGTATAGTCTTGGATATGGTGATCTTAATGAAAACATCTACCCACACAAGAATACACAAGGAGTTCACTCTAGAACAGTTATAAGGAGTAAATAGACTTCCAGCACATCATCAGTAATATCTTTCTAAAAGTCTAATTGTTATTTATCCTGAATTCCTGCCACAGTGCTAGAGTAGAGACAGGTAGGAGCATGCATGTGCTTATTTATCTCTTGAATGACAGTCAAAGTTAAAGGATCCGGGAAGTATCTTTAATTTTACCTTCTTGGAGGTTCCCTTGTACTATTTTTCATAGAAGAGTGAACCCTAAGATATTTTTTCCTTTGTTTATCACACAAGCTTCCTTGGATTACAAAAGAACTATTTTTCATCTTCTTGCCCCCTAAATCATAATCCACTGATGGGTTACTCAGGTCAACCCCCTTGTCCTCTCTTCTTCTGCCAATGGGACTCTCCTTTATCAGGGCCTTAGAAGGACAAACCTTCTCTCCCTTATTCAGTGATAATCACAAAACACCAAGAAAATCACAAGTCGTCAAGTACATAAATTGTTGAAAGGGAGCCTGACAAAATGTTAAGAAGAAATTAAGCCTCCACAAGACCAGCTGCAGTTGGCAATTTAGGACGACACATGGTGAACAGTAGCCGTTACTTCCCTGGAGCAGGAGCTATTGAGAATATCCCAGAAATGCTACCAAAAGCCTGGAGACAATGACTGCTAAGGCTTATTACTTCATACAGGATGTACTCCAGGTTTGATCATCAAATCTTACCTACATTTATTCACTCAAAAGGCCATTCACTGAAAGTACAATTTGGATCTTTTCTTGCCGGTGATGCCAGCATGGTCAGACCCCACTGAAAAATCAGAGAACAGAGTAATTATCATCAAAGCTGGCCAAGGCTGTACATGCCTCAGGGTTATTTTTTAACTTAATGGAAAAGTTTTGTTTTAATTAAAAAAAAAAAAAAAACATTTAAGCCTCAACAGTTAACTCAAGTCATGTGTACATTTTGTAACTTCTCTCAGGAAATTTCTCATAATAGCTATATTTTAAGACTGTTTCATGTAATATGACATCATGGAAAATAAACCAAAACAGATTTTCTGAACATCCTACACATGACAACAAACACCAAGATAAGGCTTGTGTCCAACATGGGCTCTGTTTCAAACATCTGGCTGGAGGAGCAAAGAAATTATAATGGAAGAAAAAAAAAAGCTAGAATTATTTTTACATAAAACAGAGAACAGTTACTGAAGTCCCAATTTTTTTTTTGTTTTGCCTTTAGCAGGGCTGGGTTTTCAGAATTTTTTTTTTTTTTTTGTCACATTTGCTGTATTTTAGATACAGGATGTAAGACAGCCAAAAGCTACATTCCTTATTCACATGAGATCTATGATGACCAATAAGAGAAGTCATGGTAAGAAGAAAACAAGCCCTTTCTCACATTGAGGTCCTTCATTCATTTTGAGTCTATCTTCATGTATGGTATAATGAAATGGTCCAATTTCATTTTTCTGCATGTGGCTGTTCAGTTCTCCCAACACCATTTGTTGAAGAGACTGTCTTTTTTTCCATTGGACATTCCTTCCTGCTTTGTCAAAGATTAGTTGACCATAGAGTTGAGGGTCTATTTCTGGGCTCTCTATTCTGTTCCATTGATCTATGTGTCTGTTTTTGTGCCAGTACCATACTGTCTTGTTGATGACAGCTTTGTAATACAGCTTGAAGTCTGGAATTGTGATGCCACCAAATTTGGCTTTCTTTTTCAATATTCCTTTGACTATTCAAGGTCTTTTCGGGTTGCATATAAATTTTAAGATTATTTGTTCCATTTCTTTGAAAAAATGGATGGGATTTTGACAGGGATTGCATTAAATGTGTAGATTGCTTTAGGTAGCATAGACATTGTCACAATATTTGTTCTTCCAATTCAGGAGCATGGAATATTTTTCCATTTCTTTGTGTCTTCCTCAATTTCTTTCATGAGTACTTTATAGTTTCTGAGTATAGATTCTTTGTCTCTTTGGTTAGGTTTATTCCTAGGTATCTTATGGTTTTGGAAAGGAATCCATCAAAATCCTTGAGGAGAACACAGGCAGCAACTTCCTTGACCTCAGCTGCAGCAACTTCTTAGGAACATTGCCAAAGGCAAGGGAAGCAAAAATGAACTATTGGGATTTCATCAAGATCAAAAGCTTTTGCACAGCAAAGGAAACAGTTAACAAAACCAAAAGACAACTGACAGAATGGGAGAAGTTATTTGCAAATGACATATCAGACAAAGGGCTAGTATCCAAAATCTATAAAGAGCTTAGCAAACTCAACACCCAAAGAACAAATACTCCAATCAAGAAATGGGCAGAAGACATGAACTGACATTTCTGCAAAGAAGACATCCAGATTGCCAACAGACAGAAGAAAAAATGCTCCACATCACTCGGCATCAGGGAAATACAAATCAAAACCATAATGAGATACCACCTCACACCAGTCAGAATGACTAAAATTAACAAGTTGTGAAATGACAGATGCTGGTGAGGATGTGGAGAAAGGGGAACCCTTTTACACTGTTGGTGGGAATGCAAGCTGGTGCAGCCACTCTGGAAAACAGCATGGACATTCCTCAAAAAGTTAAAAATAGAGCTACCCTATGACCCAGCAACTGCACTGCTGGGTATTTACCTTAAAGATACAAATGTAGTGATCTGAAGGGGCATGTGCACCTGAATGTTTATAGCAGCAATGTCCACAATAGCCAAGCTATGGAAAGAACCTAGATGTTCATCAACAGATGAATGGATTACACACACACAATGGAATACTATGCAGCCATCAAAAGAAAAGAAATCTTGCCATTTGTGATGGCATGGATGGAACTAGAGGGTATTATGCCTAGGGAAATAAATCAAAGAAAGACAACTATCATATGATCTTCCTGATATGAGTAAGTGGAGATGCAATTTGGGGGGTTTGCGGGTAGGAAGAGAGTAAATGAAACAAGATGGGATAGGGAGGGAGACAAATCATCAGGGCCTCTTAATCTCACAAAACAAACTGAGGGTTGCTGGGGGGAAGGGTGTCGGGAGAGGGTGGTGGGGTTATGGGCATTGGGGAGGGCATGTGCTATGGTGAGTGCTCTGATTTTTTTTTTAATAAAAAAAAAAGCAAGCCCATGACCCTCAAAACCATGGATTTTAATTATTTCACAGAAGTATAACATGGAAAAATGTATGCTGCTCTCTTGGTGAGACAATGGCATGAGGCATGAAAAGCATTCTTTCCATATGAGAAGAGTGTGAAATGTAAATTTCCCAGTTACATTTTCCTAATCCTGGGTGAGAATGGTGGGGTGGTAGATATCTTTAGATGTGAGATTTCCAGGTGTGAGAGAGAAATGCTGAATTTTCCGTAGTCCCCATTTGACTCCTGGCTTCACCAACTTAGACCTATTTTCCTACCTACAAAGGAATGCTGTGAAAAATATGATAACTAGGGTTGCTTTTATTCTAAATTCAGGGAGTGTAATATTCTTTCAGAACTTCCTCATGAATTCTTTGGGTGGGTGACAAACTTTTTCTCATTAAAAGAAGTGCAATTTTAATCCATTCCCTGTATTGCTTGCCTAAATGCATTAACCTCTGTACCATGATTATTTTTTTTAAAGATTTTATTTATTTATTTGACAGAGATCATAAGTAGGCAGAGAGGCAGACAGAGAGAGAGAGGGAAGCAGACTCCCTGCTGAGCAGAGAGCCTGATGCGGGACTCGATCCCGGGACCCTGAGATCATGACCTGAGCCGAAGGCCCCAGCTTAACCCACTGAGCCACGCAGGGACCCCTGTACCATGATTCTTAACATTTCCCCACTGCAGCTAACACACCGCAGATGCTTAGTCTGGTGACACCATCCAGGAAACACCTCAGTTCCACAGGAGGCAGCATCCCTGAGCAGCAGCCACAGTTTTATGTAGCCCTCAGGTTTTGCCTTAAGATTTCTTCAAAATGGAGCTGGATATTTCACAGTCCAATTAGGAAAGGTAAGGTAGTTTTACAAATGAGATGTTCTTTCTAATTTACATCTCTGAGGAACTGAGCAGTGACTAATGTGAAAGCAAATACTATTTCCATACTTAAGTTTATTTGTACTACGCCTCTGAGATGTGCATAAATGATAATGTCTTATGAGTTGACGTTAGGACAGCCCAGTCCTAAATAGCCTCTTAGTGTTTTAAAATACATACTCCTTAGTAAAGTTTTCAGTGTAAGTCTATGTTCAAAGGAAGTAAACTTTGTTTAAGTCTTGTAGTCATTTCAATAGATGCATTTATATGTGCAAGGGTGAGAAGAATGAAAGGGAAGACAAAGGTGAAGCCAGTGAAGTTGAATGAAGAAAAAACAAATTCATCATATATTCCAGATAATTTTCATTTTTTTGTTTATTCTGGTCGTCTGAAAACCTTTTTTTTTTTAATTGTCACCGAGTTTTCATGTTTACACAAAGCAGCCGAGTAAGAAATTAACACTTCCCATCAAATAGAGGGGGGTGAACTTCTAGCTTTATGTCAACCTCTCCCAAAGCCCTGCTAGAGCCAGAGCCTCTTCTGCTCAACAACACAACTTTTAAAAAGGTCTAGAGTGCTGGGCTGGAGCCAGTTATTAAAAGGCATGGTCCAGCTTGGAAATTTTGATTTCCCAGCTCTAATGAGTGGAAATTTACCACACTTCTACTCCAAAGTGGCATTGCTTTTCCAAAGGGGCAAAATCATTAATAATTTCAATAACTCCTAGTCTGTTCTTGGAATGTTTCATGAGAAAAGGTAAGTGAAGTTTAGAAAGAAATTGCCTTTATGAATTTCAAAGAGTATTGATAAGCACTTATTCTGAATTTCCTTTTGTTTCATTTTCTGTTTTTATAAAACCTTCTGGAAGAACACTGATAAAATAAAGTGGCTTCTAATCACCTATGTTTTGGCTTAAATATATGTTCATAGTCACCTTACTTGGCTCTTAAATGAATTAGATTTTATTTTTTATTTAGATTTTATTTTTATTTAATTTTTTCTAAATACACCTTTCTCTAATTCTAGATCATTTTATTTTTCTCTTTCATACCAGTCAGCTCTTTCAGAAATAAGATTTTTTTAAATGTTAGTTTTCCTCCTTTTAAAAACTCTGTGTGATTTACCATTCAAAAGTGTTGGAGGCTACGATAAGGCTTGAGACAAGGACCAAACCAGGCCCTGACTTGTCTCCCTTTAAATCCAAATACCTTAATAAAGGGTTACGGACAGGAAAGATTGAATAGTACTGAGAAAGGGTCTGTGCTATGTGTTGTGCGCTCACTTACGTGACTTCTATACGCTCTCCCTACAGAAGGGAACAATGTGGTAAGTGTCATGAATTCTTAGTTGGTCCTTGTTGTTCCTGTACTTCCCATAACCCACTCCCTGGTTGATTGTCTTGCATCAATAGTAGCTAATGGCATTAGCCGTGACTACCTGGCATTACGAGATTTGTTTGTAGCTAATGTAAACTTGTTAGAGGAACTCGGGGTTATCTGACTAGATAGTGATGTATTACTCCTTCTATTGTGGTCTGCCTTATAAATGATTATAAGATGTAGAATAAAATCAGCACTGTTGGACATCCTCCTCCTGCCTCCATCTCTTTGTCTCTTAATGTCTCTTCACCATCCTCTTACCCTCACGTTCCTGCTCGCGCCAGCTGTGACACAAAAGTTACTAAAATTGCAAATCGGATTAAGAGAATAACTAACTGGTGTGATCTAAGGGGCAGTATATTTAGCATAAGATTAAGTTTCCAAAATAGAATATTTGGATACTTTTAAAGACTGTTAGCAAAGTTATTATAACATGGTATTGTCTATAGAAATATTTTTTCATATTTAATTAAAATTCACTCCTTTTATTTGGTTTATTATAAAATAAAATTAATCATCCTAATATAGACATGTGAGAATTTTTAGTCAGTGTAAAAGGCCAAATAAGGAAAAAATAAATGCATAGTAGTGATACATACCAAATACAAAATGGCATTAATTCTTATCAGGAAGTTAAGTAGATGCAATTGGGAAAGAGTATACTGGACATTCAATGAATTTGATAAAATTTTACTTTTGTCTTTATGTATTTATTTTTAAATCTTAAAATTTATTTGAGAGAGAGAGAGCATAGAGGGAGAAGAATACTCTTTGCTGAGCAGAGAGCCTAGTGTGGGGCTCAACCGTAGGACCCCCGAGATCATGATGCAAGCCAAAGGTAGATGCTCAACTGACTAAGCTACCTAGACACCCCCAAATTTTATTTTTAAGTGGTTGTTTTCTCTAGTACTCCATTTTGTATATATTCTAAAATAGTGTAGCAAACTTACACACTAGGAGTCAGCAAAGCATGTCAAATTTAGAGCAGTCTGCTTTCGTTGCATTCCTGCAGGTCACAGAGTGCAAAGCCAGGATTAGCACACAATGTGGCTTCATATCTTCTACATGAATATTGCGGTGGTGCTGTTTGAAGGCATAGTTATTCTGCTAAAGCCCAAGAGGCCACCACCTGTGGGGGGTGGTTTCAAACACTAGATGAGGATTTTTCTCATCTAAAGCATAGAAGCATTGAGGGAGAGATTATTAAGCATAGAAGCATAGAAGAAGAGATTACTAAAGTGGGATGGGGAAGTGGAGAAATCTGAGTTGCTCTTTCACTTTTTACTCTTTTGGGCCTGGAGGTCAAGCAGGAAAAATAACCTCGGTGCTAAGGGCTAATGTGCCGTCTTCTATGATAAACCAATCCAAGAGCTATGGAGGAGGGACTTTCCTAGAGTCATTTCTTGTTATGAATTGTTTCATTAGTCTGTGTAAATATCTAAGGTGCATTACCTACTTATTTTCTTTTGTTGTCTTAGAGACTATAGTATTGTTTATTTTCTCATGCCTTAAGTTCCTCACAGCCTAAAGGTGAGGTCAACCCAAATCTGGATGTCTCTACAATACCTGAAGACCATTATATCTCTACCTTATTTGGGTAACGTGGTTAAATTTAATTTCTCTTATAAGAAATAACAGAAATAAATTTAATAGCTGTATTCCTATTGTGGAAACTTGTGGATAAGGAGATTTTTGTGAGTGTAGAAAGTTTATCACCTACTACTCAATAGCACTACTTAAGAAAACAAGGAAGAATAACCACTATTTATGAGCTGAAAAATTATGCCAATGAATATTTACAGAGAAATATTTTTAAAATCCTTTAAAAGTATATTGGTGGTGTTAACTCCAGTTCTTCTAGGTAAGTTGTCAGCCAGAACTTCCTAATGTAGTGTAGTGTCATGAGCTTCCTAATCTAGTCAATGGGGTTAATCTGAAAGTTTAATGAGTCTGCTAATGCCGGTCAATCTGACTGGGTAAATAACCCAGTCAGAAAATCTGTACTTTATACATAAACTGAACAATGGAAAATTTGCCATTTCATTCTATTAAGTCGGGACAGACCCAAATAATGAGAACTGTAGTGTGGCAATTCTTTCCTATTTAAAAACCGGAAACTCAGAAGCAACAAATAAAATGACAAAGAAACCACCATCTAGCACAGATCATCTGATCATTATATATATATATATATATATATATATATATATATATATATATATTTTAAATTATATATTTATTTTTTATTTTATTTTATTTTATTTTATTTTATTCTCTGTCTAGGACCATTAAATCTTTATTCAGAATTGTAAATGAAACTTTTTTTTAAAATGTTTTATTTTTTATAAACATATATTTTTATCCCCAGGGGTACAGGTCTGTGAATCACCAGGTTTACACACTTCACAGCACTCACCAAAGCACATACCCTCCCCTATGTCCATAATCCCACCTCCTCCTCCCAACCCCCTCACCCCAACCCCCTCCCCGAGAAACCCTCAGTTTGTTTTGTGAGATTAAGAGTCACTTATGGTTTGTCTCCCTCCCAATCCCATCTTGTTTCATTGATTCTTCTTCTACCCACTTAAGCCCCCATGTTGCATCACCACTTCCTCATATCAGGGAGATCATATGATAGCTGTCTTTCTCTGCTTGACTTATTTCGCTAAGCATGATACGCTCTAGTTCCATCCATGTTGTCGCAAATGGCAAGATTTCATTTCTTTTGATGGCTGCACAGTATTCCATTGTGTATATATACCACATCTTCTCGATCCATTCATCTGTTGATGGACATCTAGGTTCTTTCCATAGTTTGGCTATTGTGGACATTGCTGCTATAAACATTCAGGTGCACGTGCCCCTTTGGATCACTACGTTTGTATCTTTAGGGTAAATGCCCAATAGTACAATTGCTGGATCATAGGGCAGTTCTATTTTCAACATTTTGAGGAACCTCCATGCTGTTTTCCAGAGTGGCTGCACCAGCCTGCATTCCCACCAACAGTGTAGGAAGGTTCCCCTTTCTCCGCATCCTCACCAGCATCTGTCATTTCCTGACTTGTTGATTTTAGCCATTCTGACTGGTGTGAGGTGATATCTCATTGTGGTTTTGATTTGTATTTCCCGGATGCCGAGTGATATGGAGCACTTTTTCACGTGTCTGTTGGCTATCTGGATGTCTTCTTTGCAGAAATGTCTGTTCATGTCCTCTGCCCATTTCTTGATTGGATTATTTGTTCTTTGGGTGTTGAGTTTGCTAAGTTCTTTATAGATTCTGGACACTAGTCCTTTATCTGATATGTCGTTTGCAAATATCTTCTCCCCCTTCTGTCAGTTGTCTTTTGATTTTGTTAACTGTTTCCTTTGCTGTGCAAAAGCTTTTGATCTTGATGAAATCCCAATAGTTCATTTTTGCCCTTGCTTCCCTTGCCTTTGGCGTTGTTCCTAGGAAGATGTTACTGCGGCTGAGGTCGAAGAGGTTGCTGCCTGTGTTCTCCTCAGGGATTTGGATGGATTCCTTTTGCACATTGAGGTCCTACATCCATTTTGAGTCTATTTTTGTGTGTGGTGTAAGGAAATGGTCCAATTTCATTTTTCTGCATGTGGCTGTCCAATTTTCCCAGCACCATTTATTGAAGAGGCTGTCTTTTTTCCATTGGACCTTCTTTCCTGCTTGTCGAAGATTAGTTGACTGTAGAGTTGAAGGTCTATTTCTGGGCTCTCTATTCTGTTCCATTGATCTATGTGTCTGTTCTTGTGCCAGTACCATGCTGTCTTAATGATGACAGCTTTGTAATAGAGCTTGAAGTCCGGAATTGTGATGCCACCAACGTTGGCTTTCTTTTTCAATATCCCTTTGGCTATTCGAGGTCTTTTCTGGTTCCATATAAATTTTAGAATTATTTGTTCCATTTCTTTGAAAAATATGGATGGTACTTTGATAGGAATTGCATTAAATGTGTAGATTGCTTTAGGTAGCATAGACATTTTCACAATATTTATTCTACCAATCCAGGAGCATGGAACATTTTTCCATTTCTTTGTGTCTTCCTCAATTTCTTTCATGAGTACTTTATAGTTTTCTGAGTATAGATTCTGTGCCTCTTTGGTTAGGTTTATTCCTAGGTATCTTATGGTTTTGGATGCAATTGTAAATGGGATTGACTCCTTAATTTCTCTTTCTTCTGTCTTGTTGTTGGTGTAGAGAAATGCAACTGATTTCTGTGCATTGATTTTATATCCTGACACTTTACTGAACTCCTGTACAAATTCTAGCAGTTTTGGAGTGGAGTCTTTTGGGTTTTCCACATATAGTATCATATCATCTGTGAAGAGTGATAGTTTGACTTCTTCTTTGGCGATTGGATGCCTTTAATTTCCTTTTGTTGTCTGATTGCTGAGGCTAGGACCTCTAGTACTATGTTGAACAGCAGTGGTGATAATGGACATCCCTGGCGTGTTCCTGACCTTAGCGGAAAAGCTTTCAGTTTTTCTCCATTGAGAATGATATTTGCGGTGGGTTTTTCATAGACGGCTTTGATGATGTTGAGGTATGTGCCCTCTATCCCTACACTTTGAAGAGTTTTGATCAGGAAGGGATGCTGTACTTTGTCAAATGCTTTTTCAGCATCTATTGAGAGTATCATATGGTTCTTGTTCTTTCTTTTATTGATGTGTTGTATCACATTGACTGATTTGCGGATGTTGAACCAACCTTGTAGCCCTGGAATAAATCCCACTTGGTCGTGGTGAATAATCCTTTTAATGTACTGTTGAATCCTATTGGCTAGTATTTTGTTGAGTATTTTCGCATCTGTGTTCATCAAGGATATTGGTCTATAGCTCTCTTTTTTGATGGGATCCTTGTCTGGTTTTGGGATCAAGGTGATGCTGGCCTCATAAAATGAGTTTGGAAGTTTTCCTTCCATTTCTATTTTTTGGAACAGTTTCAGGAGAATAGGAATTAGTTCTTCTTTAAATGTTTGGTAGAATTCCCCCGGGAAGCCGTCTGGCCCTGGGCTTTTGCTTGTTTGGAGATTTTTAATGACTGTTTCAATCTCCTTACTGGTTATGGGTCTGTTCAGGCTTTCTATTTCTTCCTGGTTCAGTTGTGGTAGTTTATATGTTTCTAGGAATGCATCCATTTCTTCCAGATTGTCAAATTTGTTGGTGTAGAGTTGCTCATAGTATGTTCTTGTAATATTTTGTATTTCTTTGGTGTTAGTTGTGATCTCTCCGTTTTCATTCATGATTTTATTTATTTGGGTCCTTTCTATTTTCTTTTTGATAAGTCGGGCCAGGGGTTTATCAATTTTATTAATTCTTTCAAAGAACCAGCTCCTAGTTTCGTTGATTTGTTCTATTGGTTTTTTGGTTTCTATTTCATTGATTTCTGCTCTGATCTTTATAATTTCTCTTCTCCTGCTGGGCTTAGGGTTTCTTTCTTGTTCTTTTTTCAGCTCCTTTAGGTGTACATTAGGTTGTGCACCTGAGAACTTTCTTGTTTCTTGAGAAAGGCTTGTACCGCTATATATTTTCCTCTCAGGACTGCCTTTGTTGTGTCCCACAGATTTGAACCATTGTATTTTCATTATCATTTGTTTCCATAATTTTTTTCAATTCTTCTTTAATTTCCCGGTTGACCCATTCATTCTTTAGAAGTGTGCTGTTTACTCTCCATGTATTTGGGTTCTTTTCAAACTTCCTTTTGTGGTTGAGTTCTAGCTTCAGAGCATTGTGGTCTGAAAATATGCAGGGAATGATTCCAATATTGTGATACCTGTTGAGTCCTGATTTAGGACCGAGGATGTGATCTATTTTGGAGAATGTTCTATGTGCACTAGAGAAGAATGTGTATTCTGTTGCTTTGGGATGAAATGTTCTGAATATATCTGTGATGTCCATCTGGTCCAGTGTGTCACTAAGACCTTTATTTCCTTGCTGATCTTTTGCTTGGATGATCTGTCCATTCAGTGAGGGGAGTGTTAAAGTCCCCTACTATTATTGTATTATTGTTGATGTGTTTCTTTGATTTTGTTATTAATTGGTTTATATAGTTGGCTGCTCCCATGTTGGGGGCATAGATATTTAAAATTGTTAGATCTTCTTGTTGGACAGACCCTTTGAGTATGATATAGTGTCCTTCCTCTTCTCTTATTATAGTCTTTGGCTTAAAATCTAATTGATCTGATAGAAGGATTGCCACTCCTGCTTTCTTCTCATGTCCATTAGCATGGTAAATTCTTTTTCACCCCCTCACTTTAAATCTGAAGGTGTCTTCGGGCTTAAAATGAGTTTCTTGGAGGCAACATATAGATGGGTTTTGTTTTTTATCCATTCTGATACCCTGTGTCTTTTGACAGGGGCATTTAGCCCATTAACATTCAGGGTAACTATTGAGAGATATGAATTTTGTGCTATTTTATTGCCTGTAAGGTGACTGTTACTGTATATTGTCTCTGTTCCTTTCTGATCTACCACTTGTAGGCTCTCTCTGTGCTTAGAGGACCCCTTTCAATATTTCCTGTAGAGCTGGTTTGGTGTTTGCAAATTCTTTCAGTTTTTGTTTGTCCTGGAAGGTTTTAATCTCTTCTTCTATTTTCAATGATAGCCTAGCTGGATATAGTATTCTTGGCTGCATGTTTTTCTCATTTAGTGCTCTGAAAATATCATGCCAGCTCTTTCTGGCCTGCCAGGTCTCAGCTGCCAATCTAATATTTTTACCATTGTATGTTACAGACTTCTTTTCCCAGGCTGCTTTCAAGATTTTCTCTTTGTCACTGAGACTTGTAAATTTTACTATTAGGTGACGGGGTGTGGGCCTATTCTTATTGATTTTTGAGGGGCATTCTCTGAACCTCCTGAATTTTGATGCTCGTTCCCTTTGCCATATTGGGGAAATTCTCCCCAATAATTCTCTCCAGTATACCTTCTTCTCCCCTCTCTCTTTCTTCTTCTTCTGGAATCCCAATTATTCTAATGTTGTTTTGTCTTATGGTGTCACTTATGTCTCGAATTCTCCCCTCGTGGTCCAGTAGCTGTTTGTCCCTCTTTTGCTCAGCTTCTTTATTCTCTGTCATTAGGTCTTCTATATCACTAATTCTTTCTTCTGCCTCATTTATCCTAGCAGTGAGAGCCTCCATTTTTGATTGCACCTCATTAATAGCTTTTTTGATTTCACCTTGGTTAGATTTTAGTTCTTTTATTTCTCCAGAAAGGGCTTTTATATCTCTTGAGAGGGTTTCTCTAATATCTTCCATGCCTTTTTCGAACCCGGCTAGAACCTTGAGAATTGTCATTCTGAACTCTAGATCTGACATATTACCAATGTCTGTATTGATTAGGTCCCTAGCCTTCGGTACTGCCTCTTGTTCTTTTTTTTTGTGTTGAATTTTTCCGTCTTGTCATTTTGTCCAGATAAGAGTATATGAAGGAGCAAGTAAAATACAAAAGGGTGGCTATAACCCCAGGAAAATATGCTTTAACCAAATTAGAATAGATCCCAAATCGTGAGTGGTGAGAAAGGGGATAAAAAGATGTTCAAAAAGGAAGAAAGAAAAAAAAAAAGAAAAGAAATGAATTTTAAAAAAAGAAAAAGATAAAGAAAAATATAAAAAAGAAAAAAATACATATATTAGATAAACTAGTTAAAAAACGTTAAAAAAGAAAAGGGTAACAGTTAAAAAAAATATTTTACCCGAAGGCGAGAAAAAAAAAAAGAAAAAGAAAAAAATTAAATTAACTGCAAGACTGAAAAAAATCACAGGAAGGTATCCATGAGTTCCGTGCTTTGCTTTCTCCTCCTCTGGAATTCCGCTGCTCTCCTTGGTATTGAAACCGCACTCCTTGGTAGTTGCACTTGGTCTTGGCTGGATTTCTTGTTGATCTTCTGTGGGAGGGTTCTGTTGTAGTGATTCTCAAGTGTCTTTGCCCCAGGTGGAATTGCACCGCCCTTAGCAGGGGCCGGGGTGAGTAATCCGCTAGGGTTTGCTTTCAGGAGCTTTTGTTCCCTGAGGGCTTTCCGTAGAATTCCGGAGGACAGGAATACAAATGGCGGCCTCCTGGTCTCCGGCCCAGAGGAGCCGAGAGCCCGGGGCCCCACTCCTCAGTGCGCCCTCAGAGAACAGCGCCCAGTTACTCCCGTCTGCCTGACCTCCCGCCGTGCTCCGAGCTCACCGAGCCAGCGACTGGTTCAAGGTAACACCGAGCTGTGAGCTTACTGTCGGCTCTGTCTCTGTAGCCGGCTTTCCCATTCCAATACCTGCAAGCTCTGGGACACTCAGAGCTCACCGAGCCTGTGGCTGGTTCAAGGTAACACCAAGCTGTGAGCTTACTGTTGGCTCTGTCCCTGTAGCCAGCTTTCCCGTTCCAATACCCGCAAGCTCTGCGACACTCAGCCCCAATCCTTCTGTGATCCTGCGGGACTGAGGCCACGCTGACCCCGCCTGGGCTTCGCCCCGGTTTAGCCTCTGGGGCGATGTCCTTCAGTGGAACAGACTTTTAAAAGTCCTGATTTTGTGCTCTGTTGCTCTGCCGCTTGCCGGGAGCCGGCCCCTCCCCCGGGGTCTATCTTCCCATTGCTTTGGATTCACTTCTCCGCCAGTCCTACCTTTCAGAAAGTGGTTGTTTTTCTGTTTCCAGAATTGCTGTTCTTCTTCTCTTCGATCTGCCGATGGATTTGCAGGTGTTTGCAATCTTTAGATAAGCTATCCAGCTGATCTCCTGCTAGCTGAAGTAGTCTCAGCCTGCTACTTCTCCGCCATCTTAACTTCTCCCCCTGATCATTTTATATTTTGCAGTGTAGATTATTCTCTCACCAAATGGATCATGTAATAGTGTGCATTAGCATTGAACTGTCAAAAGACTTCAACAATTTTATTCATTCATTTAATAATTAGAGTTTGGAAAAAACTTCTCTAAATGCTCATATTTTATAATGTAAATGACTAGCCTGTATTAATGAACACTAAGTTAACAATCAGACTTCTTAAAAAAACAGAACTTGACTTAATAAAGTTTTTCTTTCTACCAGGTATTAGTGTGAGAAGTCATTTTATTTCATTCTTAACAGGATTTCATTCATGAAATTGCCACTTCACTGTGTTTTATCAAACATGGTCCAGGTTGTTTTTAATCAAGGTGTTGGGAGAGTTAAGTTAAAGTGTTTATAAACCTACCCATAAAAGGCAGGGTGACGTTTCCAATTGTCACATTAGATAAGTGTGTCCCACTCTCAAGGACTAAGTGCCTTCCACTGAAGTTTCCACAGTTGGTGTGTACTCCTATGTAACCTGGTTAATGGGAGAGCATCTCCCAGTTAGAATTATGGGAGAGGGAGTTCATGCTGATTGCTTAAAAAATCACAAATCACAGATACTTAACATTTTAAATAAATTTCATCCTTCTTTAGCAATTTTGGATGAAAAATTCCTCTGGATTAATTTTATTCTCATCTACATATTATTAGCATGAGCATTCTTATGAGCAAAAATTCTTCTAAACTTCATCATCTCATGACTATTTACAGAGGGTTATTTGAAAACCTGAGGTAGAGAATGGTGGGTTTAGGTAAATGTGATATTGCTCTTTCTATATATAATAATAAGGTAGGCTTTTCCCAGTGAATGTACCACATATTAAACATTAAGAAATAATTAATTTCTTATCAGAGAGAGACCAGGAAAGAAGTTAAATTGTATAATGTATAATTGTTGTATAATTATAAGGTTGTATAATTCACAACCTTAATTGTTTTAGCTCTATCCCTTACTCTAACTTCCTCTTTTAACCTCTCTGGGGTTAAAAAGATAGACTGAGGCATGCCTGCGTGGCTCAGTCAGTTAAGAATCTGCCTTCAGCTCGTGATCCCAGGGTTGTGGTATTGAGTCCTGCCTTGGGCTCCCTGCTCGGCAGGAAGCCTGCTTCTCTCTGTCCCTCTGCTGGTCCCCCTGCTTGTGTACTGTCTCTCTCTGTGAAATAAGTAAATGAAATCTTTCAAAAAAAAGTAAATATTAGTTTACGTTTAAAGTAAATTTATTTGTTTGTTTATTTATATCTATCTATTTGTAAGAGGAGGGGAGGGGCAGAGGGAGAAGGAGAGAGAGAATCTTAAGCAGGCTCCACACCCACCTGAAATCAATAATTGGATGCTTGGGGCACCTGGGTAGCTCAGGTCATGATCCCAGGGTCCTGGGTTGAGCCTGGCATCTGGTTCCTGGCCTGCTGTTCCTTCTGTCTGCTGCCCCCCCTGTTTGTGCTCTCTCTCTCTCTCTGTGTAAAATAAATAAATAAAATCTTTAAAAATAAATAAATAAAAAAGACAAGACTGAGTCTGATAGACCATTCTAATTTTAGTTCTTGCTGAGGTACTGTCTTGAACTCCCTGTTCCTTCAAGTCTTCATGAGCACTAATGTTGATAACACAATCGGGTTACTGTATTACTTTCTTCCCTGTGTATGAAATGCCTCCGCTAGTCCCTGCCAGGTAGAGTAAACCCAAAAGGAGGCTCTCTGATGGTCCTCCTCTCACAGTTTGGAGTGGCAGGAGTCAGTCGCTGGAGGAAGTTAACGGTGATTACGGTGGCATTGGCATTGTCCCTTGTTCTGGGGGCTTATGTACCACATCCTGTGCACAAGGAAGAGTCTGATATCCTGAGGGCATGGATGATTTTTGGAACCTCACGAGTTATCATTGTTCTCAGAAATATTACATTTGAATGAGTACAAATAAAACAAATTTAAAATGACATGAAAATAATAACATTTTTTCAATAGAATTTCAGGCATCAGTGAACCAAGTAGCCAAAGAACCTTGTAAATTCAGGCTCTAATTGTCCTAATTTTTTGCCTACTGAAGCTCCCTTGGTCAGGAATTATTTCACTGCAAAGAACAAGAAACTACACACAGTATACTAAGCAAAACGAAACAAAAGGAAAAAACCTCAGAAAGGCAAGTGAAGGGATTTATTGGGAAGGATCAACAGTATCTCACAAAACCCCAGGGTAGAGGCATTCTCCCTTCACAAATACTTAATTTTTTTCTTTCTGCAGACTCATTCTCACTTTTTCTTAGCCAAGCGTGACCACTCCTATCCTGGAGTGCTAGAAGGGACTCTGGGGAAGTTGTCTCGAGGAGCTTGTGCCTTGACCCCTTTCCCTTGCCATCCTGAAGCAAGCTTTCTGCCTTAGGTCATACTATAGGAAATATACTCCAAGCCTGTCAGCCTTCAATCTAGACTGAATGATCTAAACTGGTTCTAAGTATGGCATTCATTTTAACATATGTTATACGTTGCCTGGGAAGGTGAGGAGCTAGAGTCTCTAGTTCTTATTTAGCTAAGAATTCTTCCCTTTTCTCACACTTGGCTTTGGGGGCATGGGAAAATATTAAATTTCCCTTAGTTTTATTCATACTATGTGAGGGGCTTTTTTTCTGTAAAGATACCTTTATCTACCTGTCTATTATAGTTCCAACTTCTGGGCTAGAAAATTCATCTTTAACCAAGTGAATGATTCATTTTTCATTACTCTCAACACCCAGCAGAGGTTAACCAGTCTCTGGACCCGAATGACAATTCACGAGAGAATGGCTCAAGACCCATTTTGGTTCTGGGGAACATCTCTGTTCTAATTAACCATGGTCCATAGTTGGGCCTGTGGGACTTAGACCCCATAGGCACAGGGTGAAAGCAAGTTCCTTAGGAAGGGGAGGAAAGATATAGTAAAGAAATTTATAGGAGTACCTTCAAGCAACAGAAACCCTACCACCTATGCCAGCAGTTTTTGATTTGGAGTATATATGAGAATTACATGGGATATCTATTAAAAATGCAGATTCCCCCTCCCCACCTCTGGAATATAAGCATTTATTTTGAAATAATAAACACAACACATTGTTACTTGTTGGTAAAATCTACATTGCTCAGCTGTGGTAAAGAACAAACATATTTATCTTTTCAGTATAAATAGGCACTTTTAAAATAACATCTTCTGAGTTCCTTAGGGGACCAATGACAAGGGAGTGACAATTATTTGTATTAAAAAAATACATGAGGTGACATTGTATTAAATTGAGTAAAGAGTCTATAATAAGTAACCCAAAGCTTAGGTTCAGGGCTGCTGTGATTTGATTTTTGCTGGGGAATATTGTTTAAAATTTAAACCATCTTTCATGAGACATTATCTTTAAAGTTCAAATTTCCTTTATTATAACCCAAGAGCAATGAGGAATTATATCTAGCTTTGGGCAGTAAGTACTTCTGGTGCATAATTTTTTATGTCATGATGGCATGACAGCTTTTAAATATTACTTTATAGCTTAAAAAATGCCTGCTTGCTACAACAGTATGCAAAAAAAAAAAAAAAGGATTTCTAGGCCTGTGTATCGCTGGTCAACAAAGTTAGTTCTAGAATTATTAATAATGTCCATCATCTACATAAAGAACCAAAGAACTCAATCAAGTAAATGTTAAAATCATACATTCATATGATAAGATTTGAAGTAATCCCTTTCCAATATATGAACACATTGCCAAAGATTATGCAGCTATGACCTAGAAATGATAGAGCCAGAAGAGAAACCCAGGCCATCTGTTTCCCAAAGCTCATGAGCTCTGTGCCTTGGTAGGCTAATTTCTCAGGCTTTTTTTTTTTGAACCTTAACTAGATTCTCTAAAACCTCTTCCTTAGACAGTAGAAAAGGAACCACTTATGGCATTACTAGTAATTAATCCACTATGGATAAATCTAGGTCCCATTATTCATCCTCTAGAACATTAACATAGGACTCTGCATAGTGGGCCTTGGCCAAGTTGTTTTTCTAGCCTCTGTCTTGTTGGCTGAAAATGGGGATCATAACGGGCTCTGTCTCCTTAGGTTTCTTATAAGGATTAAATGATATAAGATGTATAAACTGTTCTGCAGAGATAGTGGCAGGTGAGAAACAGTCAATCTTGGTTATCACTTTTTTACTTACAGAAATATAATAATAATGTGTCCACTTGCGCTCTGTCACTGTATATGTTTTTACCTCTGGATGGGTAACAGATTTATTAAAAACCATTCACTGATGTTATAGAAACTTCAGACTATTGTTACCACCAACACTATCTTTTCCTCTAATATACTGTTCTTACAGCTTTTCCTTCTAAAAGGATAACTAGGTAGAAATGATAGCTAGATGGCAGATATATATGAATTATCACATAAATACCTAAAATGAATGTCTACAGGACAGTTAATTGTCATGCAGCTTTTCATGCAATGTCTTATGCCTTTTTAGGTGTTTGTGTGATTATTTTTATGTGACAACTTAAGTACTTTTCCACTTAAAGGAGTATACATTTCAGGTTACTGTTTCTCTTCTTAAAAATATATATTTAATGGTTTCATACATCCAGTCCTGAAACCTTCACCAGACCTACTTAAAATTTTTTTGTGTGAGTGGATCCTTGAAGCCTGCTTACAGCTGAATAAGTTGGAGAGATTTCTACTTTCTGGAAGGAAGCAGTGCCTCAGGTGTAATGGATACGTAAAGCCTGTTAGACCTCTGTAAAATGTTAGAATGATGGCTCTTCAACACTCCCTTCTCTTTCTGTGCTCCACTTCCCTCTGCAAACACATCTTCTTTCCAGGAGTCCCTCTCTGTGGCCCATCCTCTGCCCTCTTCTCCAACAGGCTGAGGTGCTTTCTCTACTGTTTCACCTGTCAGCGACCAGCTTTCCACTTGTGCAAAGGGTCCAAGGGAAAAGGAACCATAGTCTAGCCAGCTCACCTTCCTCAACCAGCTCTTAGTGTCTGATAAAAAGAAAACATAATGTTCTATCTGCTATGATTATTATTTTGGAGTCATGCTGGAAACGTCCCCCTTCAATTTACACCACACAGAAATGGGCGGGGCATGAACTCCAGCCTGTGTCTTTGGGGCTGCTCCTGGCATCAAAGATTGAATTCAGGGCAGCTTCCCCCAGGAGGGCTTAATTACAAGGCAAAGCATTGTCATGAGGACCAGTCTGTTTGGATAGAACCTTGTCTACTGAGAGTCATGAATGTGACACACGAGCTCTAAAGTTTCCTAAGAAGTGTTAATATTTGGGGCGCCTGGGTGGCTCAGTGGGTTAAGCCGCTGCCTTCGGCTCAGGTCGTGATCCCAGAGTCCTGGGATCGGGTCCCGCATCGGGCTCTCTGCTCAGCGGGGAGCCTGCTTCCCCCTCTCTCTCTGCCTGCCTCTCTATTTGTAATCTCTGTCTGTCAAATAAACAAATAAAATCTTAAAAAAAAAAAAAAAGAAGTGTTAATATTTAAGAACATGTTAGACCCAGGAATTTGTAAGTCAGTAGTTTTACTTTGAACACATCTCCAGTCAGTTGTCACATTGTTCAGTAAATTGGCAGCCTGTTTGCTGTTGTTTCCTCTTTCTGAAATTGAACCTCTTGGAAAAACAGCCATCTTGCTGTTACGTATTGCAACATAGGCCACCAGAGAAGACCACTTAAAATTGTTTTCTTTTATCTGGAATATGAATTCCAGTCTAGCAACTTTATTTCCTCCTTTTAAATCATTTTGACAGGGCATCTTTGCTGGGTGCAATTTCTGGGCCCTTTGAAAAGCTGGGGCAGAGGATTTAGAATGGAAATCCTCTGTTGGGATTTCCTTCTGCTCGCATTGTAAAGGCAGAAAGTCTCTCAAATTTCCATGCCACAAATGGATGTTTTTTAGCCAGTTAACTGATGTTTCATTCCATGCAGTAGCATTTTGGATGTCAGAATTTTTTATGTTGCCTTTTAATGCATGCAGAGTTGGCTGTGTGTGAATAATCAACAATAAGAGAGAGGACCACAATGATTAGTCATTGATGTAAATAATGTATATTTAATATGTCACAGATTCATTGCTTTTTTAGTGAACCCAAAATTTCACCATTTCCAAGTAGACTCAGGGGAAAAATTCGTTGGGAATAAAGAGGTTTTGAAAAGACATCAGTTCTAGGGTTTTTAGACCCTGAACATGTTTCTCCGTGCAACATAGGAGATCTGGAAATGATAATATGAAGACTCATGATGATTAAAATTGGTTGATGTCTTCTTCTGCCAAAAGTAACAAAATATACAGCTAGCCAGAGTCTACTTTTTTGGCTTTCAGTCTCAAATTTCAGTTGGTAGAATTCCACAGAAAGGGGCCTTTGTTTAGAACAGTCAACCATGTTGGTAAAGCAATGTTTTATTTGGAAATATACAGATTGCTGCTTCAAACTGTTTAATGAGTGGGTATGTGTGTGTTTCTACAACATTTTTTTTAAGGAAAGAAATACAAACCTACATATTAATAAGTTCTGCCAAATGAAGCGCTCTGTACTTTTTTGTAAAGAAATTCTCTACCAAGAGTTTGCCAAAACCTGATTGCAAATGAACATCATAGCTTCTCACAAATCCAGAAATCCTGTAAATGGATGCTCAGTGTTTTCATGTGCATTGCCAAGCAATCACTGCCCACTGGGTAGGGATAGGAGAACTAGATTGCAATGTCTGTATATGGGTGTAGCAACATTCTGAAGTTCAGACCATAGCTTCATAGCTAAGATAGTTCCTCATTTACAAAGCTTTTGATAATTTCCATAAATGGTGGGCAAGTAGCTGTCCAGACAGAGGGGGATTTTATAACTTCTAATTTCCCATAGAAAAGCAAATGTTGATGCCTCTTTTCCAAAGCCCAGGAAATACAGATTATAATTTATTCTTTAGAGTCAGTTTATTTTTGTTTTGGGGATCAGAAGCTAGAAAATCCCAACTATTAGAACAACTTATAGATTTTTATTTTTAAAGCACTATGTAATGAGACAAAAATTAGTAAGATATTTTTGAAGCCAGATTTTCATCGGCTACTCTCTAGACATAGTAAATGTTATTTCCCCATATTTATTTTGTGATAATAAATAAATATATATTAAATATATTAAAATATATTAAAATTATTATTAATTTATATTATATATAACATATAATATATAATATTATAATTAAAAGCATTATTAATTAATTATTTATTTCTTATTTATTATATATGATATCTATTAAACTATATATATTATATATTAAATTAAATTATAAATAAATAAATAATACTTCCTACAATTTAATATTTTGGAGATTTCAAATTATTTAGCTAGCCAACGACAGGTCTAGATTTTGAACAAAATTCTGTCTTATTCTAAATTATGTGCTCTTGATGACTATATTCTAATGATTTCCTTATGGCGATAATAAGGCAAAGCATCTTGGTTGACTCAAAAATATTATTTAAAAATTTTTATTTTATTTTATTTATAATAAAATATTATAGTTTATTTTTATTTTTATTTTAAAAATATTTTTAAAAATATTATTTTTAAAATTCCACTCAATTTTAGCCATAGAACCCAATCAGTATTTATTTTCAAAATATCTATTCTTCCAATCCAGGAGCATGGAACATTTTTCCATTTCTTTGTGTCTTCCTCAATTTCTTTCATGAGTACTTTATAGTTTTCTGAGTATAGATTCTGTGCCTCTTTGGTTAGGTTTATTCCTAGGTATCTTATGGTTTTGGGTGCAATTGTAAATGGGATTGACTCCTTAATTTCTCTTTCTTCTGTCTTGCTGTTGGTGTAGAGAAATGCAACTGATTTCTGTGCATTGATTTTATATCCTGACACTTTACTGAATTCCTGTATAAGTTCTAGCAGTTTTGGAGTGGAGTCTTTTGGGTTTTCCACATATAGTATCATATCATCTGCGAAGAGTGATAATTTGACTTCTTCTTTGCCGATTTGGATGCCTTTAATTTCCTTTTGTTGTCTGATTGCTGAGGCTAGGACCTCTAGTACTATGTTGAATAGCAGTGGTGATATAGACATCCCTGCCGTGTTCCTGACCTTAGTGGAAAAGCTTTCAGTTTTTCTCCATTGAGAATGATATTTGCGGTGGGTTTTTCATAGATGGCTTTGATGATGTTGAGGTATGTGCCCTCTATCCCTACACTTTGAAGAGTTTTGATCAGGAAGGGATGCTGTACTTTGTCAAATGCTTTTTCAGCATCTATTGAGAGTATCATATGGTTCTTGTTCTTTCTTTTATTGATGTGTTGTATCACATTGATTTGCGGATGTTGAACCAACCTTGCAGCCCTGGAATAAATCCCACTTGGTCGTGGTGAATAATCCTTTTAATGTACTGTTGAATCCTATTGGCTAGTATTTTGTTGAGTATTTTCGCATCTGTGTTCATCAAGGATATTGGTCTATAGCTCTCTTTTTTGATGGGATCCTTGTCTGGTTTTGGGATCAAGGTGATGCTGGCCTCGTAAAATGAGTTTGGAAGTTTTCCTTCCATTTCTATTTTTTGGAACAGTTTCAGGAGAATAGGAATTAGTTCTTCTTTAAATGTTTGGTAGAATTCCCCCGGGAAGCCATCTGGCCCTGGGCTTTTGTTTGTTTGGAGATTTTTAATGACTGTTTCAATCTCCTTACTGGTTATGGGTCTGTTCAGGCTTTCTATTTCTTCCTGGTTCAGTTGTGGTAGTTTATATGTTTCTAGGAATGCATCCATTTCTTCCAGATTGTCAAATTTGTTGGTGTAGAGTTGCTCATAGTATGTTCTTGTAATATTTTGTATTTCTTTGGTGTTAGTTGTGATCTCTCCTCTTTCATTCATGATTTTATTTATTTGGGTCCTTTCTCTTTTCTTTTTGATAAGTCGGGCCAGGGGTTTATCAATTTTATTAATTCTTTCAAAGAACCAGCTCCTAGTTTTGTTGATTTGCTCTATTGTCTTTTTGGTTTCTATTTCATTGATTTCTGCTCTGATCTTTATGATTTCTCTTCTCCTGCTTGGCTTAGGGTTTCTTTCTTGTTCTTTCTCCAGCTCCTTTAGGTGTAGGGTTAGATCTACACCTTCCTTATTATGTCTCATGCTTTTGTGGTGGCATAATTCCATCCACTATCTTCACCCTTAATCTGACCCAGAGCCAATGAATGAAAGGTACAGAAACTACAGCTCTTCTTCTTTGCCTGTGACAAACATTGCCAACAGAAAATAACACCTGTCTCCCCGTAGCCAGCCTCATCCCGTATTCTTCATCACAGTGTTCCGGGAACTAGACCAGGTATCTAAATTTGCATGCATCCCCCACAAATATATATATATATATATATATATATATATATATATATATATATATATTTACAATCAAGGATTCATCTTATCCTTTGCACTGTTACTGGGAGTTTGTTTGAAGTTCTCTTTCTCCCTCTCCCCAGACTTGCACAGTAAATAAATAATAAATAAATTAATAAGTAAATAAAATTTTTAAAAAATCATAAAGTGAAGCAAGAATCTCCCAAATATTGTGAGTCCAAAACCCTCCTAATTCTGTGCTCTTCTGCCTGATCTTTTAAGAGTTTTTTTATGTTTTTGGTTTTGGTTTGTTTTTTTTTGGCAATACTTTATTTGTAAATGATTGTCTCTAGCCATTTATATTTATAAAGCAATCAATTCCATTTCCATACAAATCCCACACCTCTCTTTATGCCCCCATATTTTACTGATTTAATTATGTGATTTTAATAACAAGTATCACTGCCATGTGGAACAGACATGCTTAGACAGCATAGTACTCAACTGCAGGTATCCTAGAGGGTGGCAAGCTCGCTGTGAGCAGGGAGCCTGCTATGACAATGTTTTATCCTGAGTGGATGGAGAGCCGAAGTTCTTCCAGAGTGCTAAAGAAAGAATGGTAAAGAAAGAATCTTCTTATTTATATTTATATCTATCATTGCTTGACTCTGATGATACCCAGTTTTCGAAGGGGTAGGGTAGGGGTGGCAACTGTCTTTCATGTAGACTGTTGTGGTTGGCCGTATAGGGCAGGAAAATTGTTCAAAAGTCCCCTAGATTCTTCCTCACAACAAATCATACTGACATTATAATGAAAATAAATAGAGTATTCAATAAATCATTTTTGCTGATGAAACTCATCTGGCAAGGTGAAGTGAAAAAATCTTTCTAGAAATCCATACTCCAGAAGTCCACACTTCAAATGATACTCTGGGGACAGGGACAGACCCTCCAAACATAATATCATTTAGGAAACTAAGGGTGCAGTTCCTGCTAGAATTTTGAATACGGATTTTAAATATGGATAAAATTTTAAACATGGATTTAATGCAGTGCTCAAGGCACAAAATAAATTAATGATAAATGGGGTAATTGTTCAAATAAATACATAGGAGTTTACACTGAAGAATTTAAATACTTTTCCGGAAGCTTAAAAATTTTCAAAACCTTTCTGTTTCCATGATCTAGGTTCTAGACACATCACTCTAACATTCTCAGCTTACTAAAAGGAAGTGGAAAGGGTGGGAGATTGGTCCAAGGTCACAGAGAAAGTGACCTAAACATAGCCAACCAATCACAGGGTACCCAACATGTTCTTAGTCAAAAGACTTAAATGCTTTTCCCCCCAAATAACTGCTTCGGTTAAAGAGAGGATAATTGCTACTTCTACAGACAACAGAAGAAACCGGCATCATTTCATCCCAGAGAACAGGCTTAATTGGCCACCCACACACTCCATCATGTATTTATGTCCTCCACATGCAAGACCCTCTTCTCTCTGGCTTCCCACAGACCTACAAAGAAGACACTAAAGAATAAACAAAGTCTCAAACAGATGTAAAGGCGGGATGCATAAAAGTGCCAGTGCACTTTAACTGAATGTTTGGATCAGCTCTTCCCTGCTCACTGGTGCCACAGTCAAGAAGCCATGCCAGCTCTTCACAGAGACTGTGGTGGCTCTATGTCAGCCAATACAAATGGCAGGCTTTGCGGGACAGGAGACTTCAGCCAGTCCTTCAAGGGTCCTCAGTTTAGGTCACCGGCAACCACTGGTGAGGGCTAATTTGATTCCCTTCTTTTCATCTCAACAGCAAGCTATCAGTGGTTCCTGAAAGCAATCATGATTGACCAAATGTATGGTTATGTCAGACGCTTACTCTCAATAGAGTGCTCTGGCACTCAGGGAAGTGGGTGATTCATCCATTAGAGATGCATTTCCTTAAAGCAGAAGTCAAATACTGGTGGCCCATTCAGCCTTCAGATGGATTTTGCATAGGCCACACAACTGTCTGTTTATTCAGTGTGTTCAGATGTGGCCTTTGCCAAGTTCTGTAGCTTAAATACTCTCCCAGTGTCTGATTTCAGACCACCACATGACATTCACAGATGCAGAATTGGGAGGAGGGGTGCGATAGCAAGCCATTCACCATGCTATCGTATCTCCATCATACACATAGAATAAAAGTACAGAAGATAATGTACGTAGGTCATGGTAAAACATAGTAAAATAATTATGACAAGATTTGATTATTTATCAATGTTTAATTTGTTTAACTTATTTAATTTGACTAAGTTTTTATAATTTAAGTTTTGATACTGGCTGTGTTTAACAACTAGCTTTCAAAATTCTTGAAAACCCCCCACTCGGCTCTCGTGGGTTAATGTGAGGCAGCTGCAGGACTGCCTGGAACAGCATATCATGACCACAGCAGCCACGGCCACAGTGGTTCAGGCTCTGGAACCTTGATCTGATTCCCAGCTGGTGTGTTTTCTATCCATGTGAGCTTGCACAAGCTACTTAGCCACACAGAACCTCAATTCTCTCAGATGGAAAAATAAGTTGCTAATGTTTATTTGGTGACTCTATTGTGCGGAGTAAATTAAAAATATATGTGAAGGGCTTAACATCGTGTTTGGCACATAGTCACCACTCTGCAAATAGCGACTTTGACTCAAGTAGGAATTACTTGATTAGGTTTGTATTTCTCTACCTTGAAAATGTGCCCATGGGTACCCCAAATAAATGAGAAATTTATGAATAGAAGAAGGAAGGAAAGCGGGAAAATGGAAAGACTGGATGGAGGGTGACACAAGGGCATTGAGAAAGAATGGAAACAAGAAAGGATCAAAAGACACAAAATTAGGATGAGAAAAAGAAACTCAAAAATGCAGTTGCTTTTCTTAGGTTGAACCGTGTCTGTATAGTCCATTAAAGATTCGTTCTCAATTTCTCATGAAAGCTATCTAATTTCTGCATCAATTAGTGAAGTCATTTCTTTGAACGGACAGTGCCGAGTATCAAACCGTCACATTCTATCCATTTGGTCCAGAAAATTCAATCAGTAGTGGACGTGTGACCCACACCCAGCCAGTTAGATATGCTTTCAGCTTGAAATTTGGGACTGATACCCAGAGACTGAAGTGAGGTGGTGCTGGGAGCAGCTGTGCTGGGCAGCTCTGATCGGTCATGAGGAAATGAGGCAAGGAAGCCAATCTGCAGAGGTGGAGAAAAGCAAAGTAGCAAAACAGAAATAGAGCTCACTGAGCCCACAGCAGAAAAAAGGAGACAGGAGACTGGTGACAGCTTTTCCGGTCCTGTGAAGGTTGGTTGTACACCTAAAACTTTGTTTCTGTAAGATGAACCATTTTATTTATCATAAAAATTCCTTTAACTCAACAAACTTGAAAGGGTCTCTATTCCTTACAACCCAATGATTCCTGACTAGAAGATCTCTACCCATTATGTGAAGATGTACAAAATCACAGCAGATTATAACTTGAAGAGATGATATTCCAGCTCTCTCAGTCAATGTATTATCAATTTCAATGTTGCCCAGAGAAATTAAATGACTCGCACTGAGTCCCATATTAAACAAGTAATAGAGCTAGTCTAAAGCGTGGTTCAGCTGGATTCCAGGCAGGTCCATGCCTCTTGGCAACACTTTAATGGTATGCTTTCAGTTTTGGACAGGCAGCACACTCACAATCCTCTGAGAGTGATACGTTCTCAAAGACAAAATCTCAGCATCTTTTTTTAATAAATAAGGTCAGATAGAACAGAGCAGAGTAAGGAGTTGGTCTACTGAGAGGCAGGTTTAAAACATGGGCTTCTGGTTTGATTGGTCCCTGTTCAAATCCTGACAAGCTGTGGGACTATGGAAAAGAAACACAGCCTCTCTAAGCTCCAGTTTCTCCTCTGAACAATGGAGACAAAGAAAATTATTGAATTCACAGAGTCATTCGAAGAGTAAATAAAAGCATTAATGTACTTAGCATATTCTCCCCACCCCCACATGCCATGTGGTAAACATTCCCTAATGGTAAGATTGTCTTGATCTTACTATTCTCCTTTGGGCAGGTAGGAGTAGGGAAACAAGCCCAGTGGGTTCTGTGTCATCTTACCTTTGGATGCAATGATTTCTTTCCTTAACATAATGATGTGAGTTTATATAATTTCCATGACTTAAAGATTTAGGTGTATATAATCAGTAATGATGTCCACACATGCATATTTCTACCTGATACAAATCAGTCCTTCAAAAGTAGTTATTTAGTCAATCTTTTCTTAAGGATGGCAATGACTTCAGTCCAGAATATCCTTGAGAATTGATGTGCTTTGAAAATGGAAACTTTTATAGTGTGTGATTAAAAATGTAGCACTAAATGTAATAAACCATGGATGCTAAGAGTCAGCATTAAAAGCAAGCACTATGTTTCCTAGAGCTCCTATGAGGCAGAGCTAACAAGAATTACTAAGCCAGCAGCTCAAATCGGGAGATAGTATGTAAGCACAGATACACTTCATTAATGCAGAAGCACCAAACTGTTTTTAGCTAGAAGCAATGTAGAATGCAACGTAATTAAAGGAGTGGAGATGGATCAACCTAGGAACTTTACAAGTCATGATTACAGCTTTAAAATTCCATGATGCAGTGTTTATTAGCAAAAGCTTAGTAATCTACAGCAGCAATTCTCAAGCGTCTGTGGCATAAGAGTCAACATGAGGAACTTGTAAAAAATGTATTTTTTGGATCTGACTCCTGGACGTTCAAGTGCAGTGGTTCTATAGTGCTGAGCATTTACCTGTACTTTTTAATTGAGCCCTCTGAGTAATTATAATCCAGCTGATCCTAACATAATTCACCCTGAGAAACATTGACAAAGAATCTTAGATCAAATAACTTTTTCTAAAACTAATTATAGGAGAGACTGAGAGAGAGAGTGAGTGAGAGAGAGAGAGCACAAGCAGACAGAAGGAGAGGGAGAGGCAGACTCCATGCTGATCAGGGAGCCTGATTTTGGGCTTGATCATACCCAAAGTCAAAGGCAGATACCACCCAGGCACCCCCTGAGTAACCTTTTTGACAGGAAGGAAATAAAATTCTGCAAAGGGAGCTCTTCTCAGCAGTCCTAGAATGGAGGCACATCAGACCCTTAGAAAAGAAGAAAAGAAAAAAGAGAACCACTCAAACTATGGAAGTCTTTCCAATTAGCTGTACCCTGACTCTCACTGAACCTTAGAGGGCAGGTTCTGTGGAAATACCAGGTGTTAGCAATACCTCAGTGTATCTCAAAGCAATCAAATCACTCATGTGGAATGGCAGAAGCATAAAGGAATCTGAGGTTCAATTAATTATCCAGTAGACAAGAGAGATATTTTTCAATAACCTGAAGTTATAAATAACTGAACACACATTTCTGCAATAGTGATTACCAGGGCCTTATTTTAAAAACATCTCAAATGTGAAGAGATTCTAAATTTTAGCAATAATACGCTTCACTTGATAGACTCTTGCAACAATTACTCAGCTAAAGAAAACAGCAGCAAAGCGGGCCTCCAATAGTCACCTGAAGGCTATTTTGGACATTAGAATTCTAATCTCATCTCTGATGTCAACTCACTCTGCAATTTGTGGCAAGTTATTTCACTTCTCTGCATCTCAAAGTAGACTTTATATCTTGAAAATCCCTTTCTTTTCCAATGATCTGTAATAAAGTGCTTACTGGGTGCAGGAACTGTTCCCCACTCTTCACTTAGAAGTCAACCTAGTTAATCCTCCCAGTCATCCTGTGAAGTCTATGCCCATACTTGAAGGACTCCTGTTTTATGGGCAAGTATACTGAGGCACAAAGAGGTTAAGTAAGTGGCCTATGGTCACCATGATGGTTTCTTTTATTTGTCATCTTGATTGAGCCACTGTCCCCACATACTCGGGCCAACATGACTGTTGTTTCTGTGAAAGTGTTTTTGGATGAGATTTACACTTAAATTGGCAGACTTGGAGTAGAGCAGATTACCCTCCATAATGTTGCTGGGCATCATCCAATCAGTTGAAGGCCTAAATGGAACAAGAGCTGATTTTCTAGAAGTCCCAGGCTGCCAGCAGACCGCCTTCGGAATTCATCTACAGCACTGGATCTTCCGGGAGAGCCAGCAGACTGCCTTTGGACTTGAACTGCATTTCCTTCCTGAGTTTCCAGCCTGCCAGCCTCCCTTATCAGATTCTGGACTCTGCAAGCTCCAAAATTGTGTTAGCTAATATGTTAAAATAAATCTCCTTGTATCATATGCACATCCATCCTATTGGCGCTGTTTTTCTGAAGAGCCTGACAAATACAGTCACACATTATGCTGCTGCTCTTACTACTACCAGTGGAAGAGCCAAGTTGGGATCCCAGAGGGAGGATTACAAAGATTCTAGCATGTCTGAAGTTGGCCAAGCAACCCCTCTATGAAATTAGAGCTGTCAGCGAACACAGACTGAAAAATAAATTTATTCTTAGGGTTTTGCTCTGCATGTCCATAGTCATGACCTCATTGAACTGGGCATAATAAACCCATGAAATAGGAAGCTCCAAGTAGGTACTAAAGAACCCAACACCATACATATTTGATTACAGAAATTATGTGTTTGGGGTAAACCCCTAATCTCTCAGAGTTGGTTTAAGCAAGTAACTGCTATCTTGCAAAAACTCCCTGGTTAATAGGAGGGAAAAAAATGGAAGAAGAGAGTCTGATGAGGGGTGCCCGGGTGGCTCAGTGGGTTAAATCTTCTGCCTTCAGCTCCGGTCATGATCCCAGGGTCCTGGGATTGAGCCCTACATCGGATTCTCTGTTCAGCAGAAAGCCTGCTCCCTCCTCTCTCACTGCCTGACTCTCTGCCTTCTTGTGATCTCTGTCTATCAAATAAATAAAATCTTAAAAAAAAAAAAGATTGCCACAGTGGCAATTTGGGATTTTTTGTTTTGTTTCAATATTTTCCCCCTTTTTTGTTAACGTTGCTCTCTCCTCAGTAGATGGTGTCCTGGAAGATTCTTGGAATACTTGTAGGTGGTAGGTGAATTTAAAACTGTTGCTATAAAATTTCATCCTATTTTATTCCAATTTAATTAAGTGATAGGAGGCCCTTACATTTTCTTTGTAATGGAATCCTATATGCCAATAATTGTTTTTCTTTTCCAAGACCAAAATTGAGCTCTTGACCCTTAAGTAAAGGTGACCTTGGAGACAGGGCTTCAAACTAGTCCAAGAACTGACATCATCAACCAATCAACCATCACCATTATCCAAATATCTGGTAAGGAGAGGAAAAAAACAAAGGTGTTCTCTATCTTCTTCTCACTAGGAGTTAGTTTTTTCTAGGGAGAAGTCAGCAAAAGTTTCAGACATTCAAACATGATCAGCACTAACACTCATGGGGCTTCTCTGGTGGGGGTCAGCTGTCTCCACCAGGCATGTCTGCTTTGAGCACCTGAAGTCTGATAGCTCAGGAAAGACAGGGCACTCCTAAGCAAAGGAAACATTTAGCTAAGGTTCAAGATCACTGAACTCTTTTTTGTTTTCATACAGGAGTCAAATGTTGTCTATAACTATGCCCTGACCCAAACTATGACCTCTGAAACTTACGTGGTCACAGAGAGAGAGAGGGAGAGGAAGCATGAGCTGCTCTGCTTAAGGCAGAGGCTAAGCCATTGTGGCCAAATTCAATCAGTGCAAGAGAGACAGGTTTGGAATGGTTGGTGAGTTTCCTTCTTTCCAAATGTCTAGACACCCAAAAGGGTGTGCAGAATTACCTCTGACCATTCTCATTAAAGGCCTCTCTTCACATAAAATGTCACTAGTTATAGGGGTTTGTTTATATTATCTTTGAACTTGGTGTGTATTATTCTACCTTTGTCAACATCCATTCCCAATTTCTATAAGCTTTAAACTCTCCCAGATGCTGAGCAAATGTGAATTCTTTGGAAGGCAGCCAGACTCTGTAATCTAGTAGCACAATCACTACTCTCTCTCCAAATTCTGTTACTGTCAATTTTAAGCATACGTTGTCTGGGGCATTTTATATGCAGTAGTTGAAGACAGATGCCAAATGTAAAAATGTAACCTTGACTGCTATTGGCATCTATGCTGTTTGAAAGGAAAATGGACTCTCAAGGCTGAATGCTTATCTGCCTTTCACAATCGCTTTAGTGCTCCAAAGTGTATGCTCCCAAAGTCAGCTCTTTAGTTACCTGTCAAGGAACTTCCCACTAGCTGTGTAGCTTCCAGTATATTCCATACCGAAGATAGCCAGGTCTTTAAGGATGTTGATATGGATATTAAATAGAGGACTTAGGATCAAAGTCATGTGATGCCTACTTTTCTTTGGCACCATAGTGTGACCAGCTTCCCTGTGTCCAACCTCTGCAAAGATGCAGTGTCTTACATGGTAAAATTGTGTGTGGTAAAATTGCAGCCCAAACTGACTGTTCCATGCAGACTTGAAATGAGCGTTAAAATAAACGCACAGTTGAGGTGTCTTCTGTGGAGATTTCCGTCTGCTTCCTTATCCTCAAACCTCTGCTGTACTTCTACTACTGCTATTATAATTTTTCCTTTTTATCTTAAGCTCTAAACATGAAACAAGGGGGGATAGTCATAAACAAATGAGAAGAAAGAGAACAAAGCTAACACAGAGAAGCAGTTTCCTGGTCTCAGTAGACATTTTGCTACAGGGTTTTGTGTATTATTTATGAGGCTATATTAACAGACCAAGGGAAGAAAGAATATTAAAAAAAATCAGATAATTTTAGAATACATAGGGTGGGCCTAGGGAAAATATATCAGCTTTTGTCCAAAAAAAGATCAATATCCTCCTTTTAAAAGGAAGCTTTTGGAGAAAAACAAAGAAACAAACAAATTATGTATGATATATAAACTTCCTGAAGTTTCAAACATCAATGGCTCTGCCTTATGCTGGTATTTGCATGGATTCTCTCTCATTCTTTGTTTTTCTTTTTGGGGGGTCTTTTTAATGAGCAATTTCCTGCAGTCAGTTTGGCCATGTAATAGATCTAATTCTGCTGATAAAGAAGACTGAAAATAAATACGGTTCTAGAAATCCAGCAGAAACTATAAAATCATTGATTAACCAAATAATGACCACACCATAGTTTTGGTTTAACCACTTGTATAAGTTATGTGTGAGACTTACTTTTATAGGAGTTGAAAAATTTGATTAATGAAAGCTGACCTCATGGAAAAAAAGAACTTAGTTGTTCCATATGTCATAAAAAGGCTTGATTGGAGACTGAGCAGACTATACTTCTTCCCTTCCTGGAGGAAAACGTGAAATTCTTTCCACAGCTTTTAGACTCTGATCGCAAAGCTAAATGAATTATGTTTGCCTTCTGGATTTTTCTTCATGAGAGCCCAGCTGTTTCAGGGTGGACTCAAGACAAGTGGGGACAGGAAAATGCAAACCAAATAAACTTCAGGATCCTGAGCTTACCCCACTCCTCTGAGTAATACCCCACTGGCCTAACACACCATTATTAACAAGGTAGTGGGTCTTTAAATTTTTTGAGTCTTCAAAAGCTGAAATCATCGGTTAAAAACTAGTTCGATCCATGCTTTGTGTGAAAGGAAAGGGGTGTTAAAAAAGAGAAAACTTTTTAGAAAAATCACTTTTGCCTTGGGCAAGCTCTGAAGCACTAACCTGCTCAGCTATCCTCTCGGAGTTTTGGAAATGGCTAACTATGTTTCCATCTCCGATAAAGGCAGGTGGTGGACTGCCTTTGATCTCTCCATGCCCTGATTGCAAGCAAGCAATTTTGAGAGTCTTGTCCAATTGTAATCCAGCCAGTTCCCAGGAAGGAGATGCCCATTGAACCCCTTCACGTTCTGGATTTCTTCCCTGCCCATTACTGGTTTGTTGGGCAGGAGGTGTAAAGTTGGAGGGGTAGTGAGCAGTATTGCATTTGGCAGAACAGAGAGCTGTCTATTGCTGGAAGAGAGATGATTATATTGTTTCTAAGTATCTTCTTATCCCAGAACACTGTGATGATGGAGTGATAGTGGATGGGGAATGTGGCTGGGAATATGGAAGGTAAGACCTCTCAAGGCTTGAGGAAGAAGGGGCTCCTGATTGGCTCAGTTGGTTAAGTGCCTCCTTTGGTTCAGGTCATGATCTCAGGATCCTGGGATCAAGCCCCACCATCGGGATCCTCTATGCTCATCAGGGAGTCTACTTTCTCTCTCTCTCTCTCAAGTAAATAGATAAATAAAATCTTTTTTTTTTTTTTTTAAAAAAAAGGGACTTGCGGAATGGATCTAAGGAATGGATGAGCTACACCAGCCCTTCTAATATTTGCCAAGCATTACACAATATAAAAAGATAAGTGCACCCGAATGTTTATAGCAGCAATGTCCACAATAGCCAAACTATGGAAAGAACCTAGATGTCCATCAACAGATGAATGGATCAAGAAGATGTGGTATATATACACAATGGAATACTATGCAGCCATCAAAAGAAATGAAATCTTGCCATTTGCAACAACATGGATGGAACTAGAGCGTATCATGCTTAGCGAAATAAGTCAAGCAGAGAAAGACAACTATCATATGATCTCCCTGATATGAGGAAGTGGTGATACAACATGGAGGCTTAAGTGGGTAGAAGAAGAATAAATGAAACAAGATGGGATTGGGAGGGAGACAAACCATAAGTGACTCTTAATCTCACGAAACAAACTGAGGGTTGCCGGGGGGAGGGGGTTTGGGAGAAGGGGGTGGGATTATGGACATTGGGGAGGGTATGTGATTTGGTGAGTGCTGTGAAGTGTGTAAACCTGGTGATTCACAGACCTGTACCCCTGGGGATAAAAATATATGTTTATAAAAAAAAAAAAAAAAAAAAAAAGATAAGTGGATAAAAAGATGAGTGGGCTTTCCTGCCTTAAGTAATGACAGTATTGTCAGAGAGACCTATATGCCAATAGATGACTTTGCACACATATAGAATGTGATAATTTTTAAACTACAGGAGAAGTACAAAGACAGGAGTGATCACTTCACTGCCTTGAGAACAAGTTCAAGCTTCACATACATTAAGGTAAAATAGAATCTTTATTCAGAAGGTACAGTTGATGAGAAAGTTTAACAGTAGGGTAAAGATCTTAACAGTAGAGTATGCTGTAGCTTTTATCTGGACACTAGTGCCCTCATTTTCAAGGTGTAAGTTATAATATTGAGGGGGGGGTGTTGTTCAATGCACTAAGTGAAAATGTTGATTGAGCCCATGTTCCCCCCCCCTCTGCTTCCCATTCTTCCTAAGTGGGCCAAATTGTCCTCACATCTCTTTGCAATTACTTCCATTTGTGAGTAAAATCTGACTTTTACAGTTTTATGCTGATAACTAACCTAAGTGAAGTGGGAGCCATATGGACTTATAACTAAGATCTGTAATGGATTTGCACAAAATCATACCATTTTTTGTTCAGGTCCTTTAAGAAAATATCATATGCAAGGGAGTCATGTTTCATCATCCCAGCTGAGAAGAAATTGAAAGAAATTCTGATAACATGAAAGAAATCAAGCCAGTTTACAAAAGGTCTTTGAAAAATCATTTGCTCCTTGTTATTTCTGACACAGCACAAACATCAGAACTGACATTTGTAGAAGCAAGTGAAAGTAAATGACAAACTGCCAAAAAAAGAAACAGATTTTTTTAATGAGGAATGTGTTACCAAGTACATCCTACAAAGGGAATAAAACAGAGCTGTTGGAAAGAACTTTCTGTGGTGATATAAGTGTTTTGGAAAGTAAAAATGTAGGTTCTGTGTTACAAAGTCCTCCAACTGTTCAAAGATACAAAATATGTAGATCTGTATATTAAATCTCTTAATTTCAAAGGTTGGCAACTAATTTAACAGATAATTTTAACTCCCCTGCTTGGGCTAAACCAAACATTTCTGCAACCATAATTAGCCCCTGGGCTTCCAGCTGGAAACTTCTGCTCTGTACACTATGGAAACTGCTGATGAAGGGAAAACAACTATCCTTGGGATTAAAAAAAAAAATCAGGAAAAAAATCTCAGAAATCAAAATACTTGATCCTCCTAAAACAGCAGGCAGAATTCAACTTCTCCTTAAAAGAATGTGCATGGAAGAGTACTTCAGATGTCATTCAGAAGACAGTCAGCTCCAGGAAGCCCACCAGACCCTCTGCATCTCAGGCCTGATGCTTGTCACCCACTGGCAGTGTTTAATCGGAGGTAGGGTGGCCCTAGACCAGAGGGTCATCTTGGTAAGTAGCAGCCCTAGCCTAGAAGACCCTTCCACTTCTGTCAGTAAAGAGACTCTGTTTTCTGTTGCTGCTTTTATTTATTTTATTTTTTGCTTTTAAATAATTCTACTTTTTAAATACTCTTGTGTATTTAGAACTTTTGCCAATAACCCATCAACAGCTTCTTTGGAAACAACCTAAGTGTCTAAAAGTAAGAAAGTAGTTAAGTAAAGTATGTTACATACATCAAGTGGAATATCATACTATTATTAAAATCAATAGTTATAAAACCTATATCCAAGATGAAAAGTGTTCAAAGTGTTCAAAGTTAAGAAGCAGGATATTTACAGGGGTGACTGAGTAGCCTAGTGGGCTAAGCCTCTGCCTTCAGCTCAGGTCATGATCTCAGAGTCCTGGGATTAATTCCGGCATGGAGCCCCACATTGAGCCCAGCATCCAGCATCTAGCCCAGCATGAATCCCTGCATAGGACTCTCTGCTCAGCAGGGAGCCTGCTTCCTGCCACCCTCCGCCTGCTTCTCTGCCTATTTGTGACCTCTCTCTCTCTCTGTCAAATAAATAAATAAAATCCTTAGAAAAAAACAAAATTAAAAAAAAAAAGAAGTAGGATATCCACAATATGATTACAGCCATGTGAACTGTATAAAGTATTAGCTCATTAATATTACCATAATTGTTTTAAGGTGGTGGGATTAATGTTCATTGTTTTCTTTCTTCTAAATTTTCCAATATGGAGTCATATTATATACATAATTAAAATTACTTTAAAATCAATATTTAAAAATAGACTTCCTTTTTCAGTGTTGTGTTTGTAAACTTAGGGATTGTCACTCATTTTCCTTCTTATCCCTCCTCCCTGCAGGAGCCTTGCGGTGTTACTAGTAAATCTCTTTCTGGGTAGAAGATAGAAGAGCCTCTGATCATCTATTTTTTGTATTCTAACATCTGGATTCACAGAAATGTGAAGTGGCTGAGAAGTACTCTGGAAGAAACTCCATAGTGTTACATTTTCAGATCTGTTTTTACCCACAAACTTGTTCTGGAGTGGTATAATCCATGTTCACACCAAACACCAGAGGGTTCCCATGGTGGGGGAGGGGAAATTGGGTTGCCTTAATAATTTTGTGAGTTTCCTTACTCTCTGTTTCTAGGTGGAAGAAGCAAAGTCTGATGGCATCTGTAAAAGACTGTGTTTCTTCTGAGGGAATGCAGGCGATATTCCTAAAACAACTTAATCCCAATCGACATAAGACATAAGGGCTCTGAAAAACAACTGAGGGGTATGAAATGGCGAGGGGGTGGGAGGTTGGGGTAACAGGTGGTGGATATTATAGAGGGCACAGATTGCATGGAGCACTGGGTGTGGTGAAAAAATAATGAATACTGTTTTTCTGAAAATAAATAAATTAATTTAATTAAAAGAAAAAAGACATAAGGTCCAAAAGAATCTCAACAAAGTGAGGTCCTAACTCATGGTCTTTGCGTTTTATTTAACCTGCTTCAAACACTGAAATTCAATAAAGACAGTAAAGATTGTTTATAACAAAGGCCAGATGATCTGCTGGTTTAATGTTATTCACACTAGTTTGAAGAGAAGTTCATTTGCATAGGCATGGCAAGGTTCTGTGCACAAATTGTTTTGAAATATGTGTGTTTTTATGTGTTTTTTTAATTTATTTTTTATTTTCAACATAACAGTATTCATTATTTTTGCACCACACCCAGTGCTCCATTCAATTCTTGCCCTCTATAATACCCACCACCTGGTACCCGACCTCCCAGCCCCCACACCTTCAAAACCCTCAGATTATTTTTCAGGGTCCATAGTCTCTCATGGTTCACCTCCCCTTCCAATTTACCCCAACTCCCTTCTCCTATCTCCCCATGTCCTCCATGCTATTTGTTATGCTCCACAAATAAGTGAAACTATATGATAATTGACTCTCTGCTTGACTTATTTCACTCCGCATAATCTCTTCCACCCGTCCATGTTGCTCTAAAGGTTGGGTATTCATTCTTTCTGATGGAGGCATAATACTCCATAGTGTATACGGACCACATCTCTCTTATCCATTCTTCCATTGAAGGGCATCTTGGTTCTTTCCACAGTTTGGCTACTGTGGCCATTGCTGCTCTAAACATTGGGGTACAGATGGCCCTTCTTTTCACTACATCTGTATCTTTGGGGTAAATACCCAGAAGTGCAATTGCAGGGTCATAGGGAAGTTCTATTTTTAATTTCTTGAGGAATCTCCAGACTGTTCTCCAAAGAGACTGCACCAACTTGCATTCCCACCAACAGTGGAAGAGGGTTCTCCTTTCTCCACATCCTCTCCAACACATGTTGTTTCCTGTCTTGCTAATTTTGGCCATTCTAACTGGTGTAAGGTGATATCTCCATGTAGTTTTAATTTGAATCTCCCTGATGGCTAAGTTAAGGTCTAGTTTTGTTTTGTTTTGTTTGGTTTGGTTTTTTCTTTTCCCCCATATGTGTGTGTCCAGTTGTTCCAGTACCACTTGTTGGAAAAATGATCTGTCTTCCATTTTATTGTCTTTGCTGTATTGTCAAAGTCACTATCTTTATGTGAATCATCTGTTCTGTTCCATTCATTTGTCTGTTCTTTTACTAATACTGTTTTGTATTAATTATTATAACTTTATACTCAGTCTTAAAGTCAGGTAGGGTTAGTTCTCCAGCTTTGTTCTTCTCCTTCAGTGTTGTATTGATATTTTTCCTTTCCATATAAAGTTTAGAATGAATTTCTTAAAATAAGCCTGGGATTTTGATTGCACTGAATATATAGATCAAGTTAAAACAAAAGAAAAGACATCTGAACAATATTGGGTATTTCTATCCATGAACATTTATTTAATTCTCCATTTATTTCAATTATCAGAGTTTTTTTTCTTTTATTTGAATTCAATTAGTAAATATAAAGTACATCATTAGTTTCAGACGTAGTGTTCAGTAATTCATTAGTTATGTATAACCCCCAATGCTTATCTCATCATGTGCCCTCCCTAATGCCCATCACCAAATTATCCAATCTCTGCACCCATGTCCCCTTCAGCAACACAGCAACTTTGTTTCCTAGAGTTAAGAGCCTCTCATGGTTTTTCTCCCTTTCTGGTTTCTTCCTATCTAGTCTTCCCTCCTTTCCCTTTTTATCTTCTGTACTGTTTCTTATATTCCACATACGAGTGAAAATATATGAGTATTGTCTTTTTCTTATTGACTTATTTCCGTTAGCATAATATCTTCCAGTTCCATTCACATTGATGTAAATGGTAGGTATTCATTCTTTCTGACAGCTGAGTAATATATATATATATATATATCTATATATATATATATATATATATCTCACATCTTCTTTGTCCATTCATTTGTTGAAGTACATTTTGGCTCCTTCCACAGTTTGGCTATTGTGGAAATTGCTGCTATGAACATTAGGGAGCAGGTGCCCCTCCATTTCACTACATCTGTATCTTTGGCATAAACACCCAGTAGTGCAATTGCTGAGTTGTAGGGTAGCTCTATTTTTAACTTCTTGAGGAACCTCCGTACTGTTTTCCAGAATGGCTGCACCAGGTTGCATTCCCTCCAACAGTGTAAGAGGGTTCCCTTTTTTCCACATCCTTGCCAACATTTCTTGTTTCCTGTCTTGTTCATTTTAGCCATTCAAACTGGTGTAAGGTGGTATCACATTGTGGTTCTGATTTGTATTTCCCTGATGACAAGTGATGTTGAGCATTTCTCATGTGTCTGTTGGCCATTTGTAAGTCTTCTTTGGAGACATCTCTGTTCATGTCCTATGTTCGTTTCTTGACTGGATTATTTGGGTTTTGGGTGTTGAGTTTGGTAGGTTTTACAGATCTTGGAAACTAGCTCTTTATCTGGTATGTCATTTGAAAATATCTTCTCACATTCTGTAGGTTGCCTTTTAGTTTTCTGACTGTTTCCTTTGCTGCACAGAAGCTTTTTATCTTGATGAAGTCTCAATAGTTCATTTTTGCTTTCGTTTCCCTTACCTTTGGAGATATCCTTAGTAAGAAGTTGTTGTGGCCAAAGTCACAGAAGGTTGATGCCTGTGTTGTCCTCTAGGATTTTGATGGATTCCTATCTCACTTTGATGTCTTTCATCCATTTTGAGTTTACCTTTGTGTATGGTGAAAGAGAATGGTCCAGTTTCATTCTTCTGTATATAGCTGTCTGATATACCCAGCATCATTTATTGAAGAAACTGTTCTTTTTCATTGGATAGTCTTTCCTCCTTTGTCAAAGATTGGTGACCATAGACTTAGGGTCCAATTTTGGGCTCTCTATTCTATTGCATTGATGTATGTGTCTGTTTTTGTGCCATTGCCATGCTCTCCTGATGATCACAGCTTTGTAATCTAGCTTGAAGTCAGGCATAGGCATGCCCCTAGCTTTGATTTTCTTTTTCAACATCCCTCTGGCTATTCAGGGTCTCATACTCTTACCATATAATCTAGCAATCACATTTCTTGGAATTTACCCAAAGGAGGTGAAAACTTACATCAAACAATAACATGCACATAGATGTTTATAATATCTTTATTCATAACGGCTAAAATTTGGAAGCAACCAAGATGTTCTTCAGTTGGTGAATGGATACACTGTAGTACATTCAGACAATGAAATATTATTCAACGTGAAATGAGCTATCAAGCCTTGAAAAAATATGGAAGAATTTTAAATGCATATTATTAACTGAAATATGCCAATCTGAAAAGACTACATACTATATGATTCAAATTATATTACATCCTGTAAAGGAAAAACTATGGAGATAATAAAAAGATCAGTGGTTGCCAGAGGTTTGAGGGAAGGATAGATGATCAAGCAGAGTACAGAATTTTTAGGGCAGTAAAAACACTATAATAGTGGATACATATTATAATATATTTGTCCAAATCTATAAAATGTACTACATTAAGAGCAGATCCTAATGTGTGAACTATGAACTTCAGGTGACAATGATGGGTTACTCTAAATTCATTAATTATAACAAAATGTACCACTCCTGCCAGAGATGTTGATAATGGGGGAGACTATGCATGTATGGGGGCAGGGAGAATATGAGAACTCTATACTTCCTGCTTAACTTTTCTATGAACTTAAAACTTCTCTAAAAAACAAGTTCCTTCTTTTTAAAAAGGGACATGGTGAGACTGTATTTAGTTCAAGCTTTCTGTAACTGACAAGTTTCAAAATTCCTTGACTTAGTACATCACAATACGCACCACAATTCACTTCCTGGAGACCCTTCAACTGGTTCAATGTTTCATTCATTGTAGCAATAACATCCAGCAGTGTCTATTAACTATTAACCAGCATATCTGTGCTCTGTAAGTACCCCTGTAAAATTGTTCACGAGTAATTCTCAACTTAAGAAAGACAAAGGATCTCCGGGTTTACACACTTCACATACCTGTACCCCTGGGGATAAAAATATATGTTTATAAAAAATAAAAAATAATAAAAAAAGAAAGACAAAGGATCTTTTTTTCATTTTCAAAGAAAGCTTTTTTTAATATTCAGTTTTACTCTAAGCATAAGTTCATTTTATTATATTTGAATAATTTAAAATCGGTAAGGCATACATGGACTAAAGTAAATCTATCTAATCAAAGTATGAAGTTATACCAATATACCACCCACTAACTTTACGAAGCATGACATGAAATAGAAAGTTAAATCAAGAGTACTTTATAGTTTTCTGAGTATAGATTCTGTGTCTCTTTGGTTAGGTTTATTCCTAGGTATCTTATGGTTTTGGATGCAATTGTAAATGGGATTGACTCCTTAATTTCTCTTTCTTCTGTCTTGCTGTTGGTGTAGAGAAATGCAACTGATTTCTGTGCATTGATTTTATATCCTGACACTTTACTGAATTCCTGTATAAGTTCTAGCAGTTTTGGAGTGGAGTCTTTTGGGTTTTCCACATATAGTATCATATCATCTGCGAAGAGTGATAATTTGACTTCTTCTTTGCCGATTTGGATACCTTTAATTTCCTTTTGTTGTCTGATTGCTGAGGCTAGGACCTCTAGTACTATGTTGAACAGCAGTGGTGATAATGGACATCCCTGGCGTGTTCCTGACCTTAGCGGAAAAGCTTTCAGTTTTTCTCCATTGAGAATGATATTTGCGGTGGGTTTTTCATAGATGGCTTTGATGATGTTGAGGTATGTGCCCTCTATCCCTACACTTTGAAGAGTTTTGATCAGGAAGGGATGCTGTACTTTGTCAAATGCTTTTTCAGCATCTATTGAGAGTATCATATGGTTCTTGTTCTTTCTTTTATTGATGTGTTGTATCACATTGACTGATTTGCGGATGTTGAACCAACCTTGCAGCCCTGGAATAAATCCCACGTGGTCGTGGTGAATAATCCTTTTAATGTACTGTTGAATCCTATTGGCTAGTATTTTGTTGAGTATTTTCGCATCTGTGTTCATCAAGGATATTGGTTTATAGCTCTCTTTTTTGGTGGGATCCTTGTCTGGTTTTGGGATCAAGGTGATGCTGGCCTCGTAAAATGAGTTTGGAAGTTTTCCTTCCATTTCTATTTTTTGGAACAGTTTCAGGAGAATAGGAATTAGTTCTTCTTTAAATGTTTGGTAGAATTCCCCCGGGAAGCCATCTGGCCCTGGGCTTTTGTTTGTTTGGAGATTTTTAATGACTGTTTCAATCTCCTTACTGGTTATGGGTCTGTTCAGGCTTTCTATTTCTTCCTGGTTCAGTTGTGGTAGTTTATATGTTTCTAGGATTGCATCCATTTCTTCCAGATTGTCAAATTTGTTGGTGTAGAGTTGCTCATAGCATGTTCTTGTAATATTTTGTATTTCTTTGGTGTTAGTTGTGATCTCTCCTCTTTCATTCATGATTTTATTTATTTGGGTCCTTTCTCTTTTCTTTTTGATAAGTCGGGCCAGGGGTTTATCAATTTTATTAATTCTTTCAAAGAACCAGCTCCTACTTTCGTTGATTTGTTCTATTGTGTTTGTGACACAAACAAATTGAGCTCCATTTTTTAATCACAAAATTATTAATATAATCATATTTTAACAACTTTTCCATGGTAGAGTTAAACACATCAGTGAAAATGTTTACATTAAGTATTAAACATAATAAAATGCTATCCTCAGAGCATAACTTAAATAAATGTCTGAAATGGAAAATAATCTTATATATCTGTGCCTGTTTCCTACACACTGATTTAATAATTACAATTCTATTTTAAAATTGGTCTAAATGTTGATTGGTTAGAATACTTTGAATATCCTAGTTAAAATATTTGGTTATTGGAAAACTTTATAGTATTGCATTTTTTACCTTCTCCAATCATCTAAAAAGTCTTGGTGTCAAAAACTGTAAGGTAGCACAGAAGAACAGAATGCAGATAAGACAGAAACATGGGTAACACATCTACGGTCCTTCATTTTTAATATAAACCAAGGAGTCTCATTACTAAACCAAATAAAAGCTTCCAAATGACCCCATGTGCCCCCCTGAAGCTCAGCCAAGATTCCTAGCTCTATTATCTATGATGATACAGAATTTCTACTGAAATGACCTCCAAATATCTGGACACCCAGATACCAATACTCCATATCAAGACAGAACCCAAATTTAGTCTTTCACTTGGTGGGGAAAATAACACAATTACTTTTAAAGTGTTTTGTTTTACCCAGGGCCTTCTCATTACTGTTCTACCCATGGCTAATAAATTTATTGATCAATATTTGTGGATTCATTTTTTTTTAATATTTGTGGATTCTTAAAAGTCCTAGTCAAAAACAAGAAGGAAAGTCCAAAGCAGATGAGGTTATCACCAGGCTTACAGATCCCTCCTGCCTATTCTCCCCAAGTTCCTGCATTCCAGGTACCTGTGGCTTCCTGCCAGCTTTGTGAGAATATTTTATTTCAGCCTTCCACCTAAGTAGAAGTTCCCAGATCAAGCTGCTGTAGGACACATTATTAGAGGAGCTGGTAGGTTATTAATTCATATATAAATAGATGTGATGATTCATTTACTCATCCAGTTATTCAACAAATATGTGCTGAGCATCTCTTTAGCACCAGGCACCATGCTAGAAAAATATTATCATCACCAACTTAGTGAACACCATACTAAGAAAGATCAACCATTAGTTATCCACAATCCCACTTTGCTGCATTTTTAAAGATGTATTTGTAGATTGTTAACCCAAGGCATAGTAGACACTGACTAAATAATTTTAAGCAGAAGTATACAAAGTTAAATAAAATGGACTCTCCTCGAATTCTCAAATCCAAGGTTACCTACCCTTTCTCTCTATCTAGAAAGTCAGCCTTGAACCTAGCACACAAATTGTTCAACAGCATGTTAAATGGAACTTGTCCTGTTGCCTTGTAAAATTCTTTTTTTAAGATTTTTAATTTATTTATTTGAGAGAGAGAATGTGAGGTGGAGGGAGAGAGAGGACACAAGCAGGGGGAGCAGCAGGCAGAGGGAGAAGCAAACTCCCCACTGAGCAGGGAGCCTGATGCTAGACTCCATCCTGGGACTCCAGGATCATGACCCAAGCTGAAGTCAGTTGCCTAATCTACTGAGCCACCCAGGTGCCCTTGTTGCCTTGGAATTTGAGATTAAGTCCTAAATGGGATAAAAAGCAATAAATTGACTTATATTATAAAAAGCTGTCAAATAGGGGCACCTGGGCATCTCAGTCACTTAAGTGATTAACTCTTGATTTCAGTTCAGGCCATGATCTCAAAGTTGTAGGATCAAGCCCTGTGTTGTCTCCCTGTTCAGCATGGAGTCTCCTTGAGATTCTCTCTCTCCATTTGTCCCTCCCCCACTTGCCACACTCTCTAAATCAATCAATCACTAAACAAATAAATAAATAAGTAAAATTGTACCCACAAAAGCTGCCCAATACATCCATGTGAATTAAGGATTCACAGAAAAACCAGTCCTAACTTCCGAACACCCCCAAAGAGCCTGTATAAATGACTGACTAGCAATTCCTGGAGGAACCATTCAAATTAAGTAGTTACCAGGTTTTGGACACATTTTTACATTTCTTCTCTCAATAGCGTGAAATAGAGAGGACTCTCCCCTTTTAAAGAAAGGGAAGTTTCTGCAGACTACTCATGATAATTAGAAGGGCCAGAAAAAGATGCCCCTTTTCCTTTTATGTGAGTAGGCTGTAGTTCAAATGTCACCATGAAAAAATTCTTGGGAGACTTTGACATGCTTTCCTTGGGTTTGGGAAGCAACAGGGCATCTTGAAACTTGGGCCTGTCTCTGCCTTTCAGATTCTGAAGATGGAGATTGACCAGAGTCATTGTGCCAGTGTGAGGAGGGGGAGTGGTTGAGGGAGTAGTGTGTGTTCTGGTCATTTGGCAAGACCAGCTCAAAAGGACATCATGCAAAACCCAAGCCATCTGGAAAGTACCTGTATTGGTTTGCTGTTACTACTGTAATGAATTCCACCAATTTCATGGCATAAAATAACACAAATTTGCCTCTTAAGAGTTCTGCAGGTCAGAAGTTTAAAATGGGTCTGTAGGGCCACTTTCATTCTAGAGCTCCAGGGGGAATCCGTGCCCTTGTCCTTTCCAGCTTCTACAAACTGCTTACATTCCTTGGCTCATGTTCCTTTCCTACATCTTCAAAGCCAGAAGTATAGCATCTTCTGTCTTCTCTAACCTCTCCTTATGTTCTCGATATGACTCCAGCCCTCCACCTTCCTCTTACAAGGACCCTTGTAATTACATTGGATCCACCTGGATAGTCCAGGCTAAAGTCCCCCATCTCAAGATCCTTAACTTATTCACATCTGCAAAGCTGCATTTACCATTAACATTCAGATTCCAGGGATTAGGAAGTAAATATGTCCTGCCCAATGAGGCAGCTTGTTGGGTCATAGGGACCCCGCATTAAGAAGCTTGGAGGTATAACACGGGGGTGGATACATCTCAAATGACTGAGGACAACATGACCCAAGTCAGAGCTCTCAGAGGATTTCTAAAGTACCACATAAATATGTCCCATGGAGGATCCAACAACTAACCCTCTGCCCTACAGAGACAACATTGAATCCCAACAAGTCAAGAATTCCTTTGGTCAGACTTCTCCTTCCCCTTGGATGTCCCAGGGGTGATATTTGAGGTTGAGGTGAAGAATGAGGAGAAGTGACAGAACACAACAAGACAGGCCCTCTGGTCAGTCCTAAGACAACAGGAAGTGAGAGGCTATGAACTAAATGTGAAATCAATTCACACAACACTGAAAGTTTTACTACCTCAATGGGAGTCTCTTTTAATAAGGTGTGACTCTGCTAATATTGGAAAAGCATGAATTCTGCCAGCAAGGCAGCCAAGGGATAGGAAAACAGAAATGCAACAGAGAGTGTTGGAAGAGTAAGGTTGGAAAATAATTAGGCCCTTTCCTATTTGTAGAAAACAGATTTCAGCCTATCCAACAGAGTGTTTCCAATGGGATTTTTGCATATGGAGCCAAGTCTGTGGCTTTTGATTTTTTTTTTTTTATGTTTTTCTGCCTATGATTTCCTATGTGCACCTGCCTAGAAGCATTTTGCATCTCAGCTGCTACGTGGCCCACCATTCCCGTACATTGCAGCAACCTGCCCATTTGAGATTGGCCTATCCTCCTAATTATTCAGAGCCTTCCTAATTCTCTACATATATTAACTGGCACTGGATTGACAATTTATATGTTGTTCAGCAGTTGCTACACTGGCTTTGAAGTTATTTCAGCTTGGCATTACAGAGATAATCTGTCACTAATGTAAACTTGTGTATTTACAATATTACAATTGCTGTCTTGTTATTTTTTCATTACTACTGTATTTTCTGAGTCTCCCTCATTACCATGTGTATTGTTTCATTATTTACATTTTGAATGCTATTATCTCTAAGCCTGGCAGCAGAAGCATTGAGATGATGACACAATGGCAAGAGAATTATCTAAATATGGATCTTCCTGCTTATGCTCAAATAAATTATGGTTGAGCTCTTAGGATGCTTCTTCTGGGTTCTCATTAAGATGCTCATGGCCTTGGGGAATTATGGAGTATGAGCTGCCTTTGTCTAAGGGTCTGAAGATACAGAAACAAAACTAGAGAAAGAGAAACCGATCAAGGCTTGAAGTGAAGCACGTTCCTGATAGTAAGTAGCAGGGGATGTGAAACATACAGTGAAATGTGTATTTAACAGAAACGGCCTTGAAAGAAAATGGTATTTGAAAGTCTGAAGGTAAAACAATGACTGAAATGCAGTCATTGCAGTCATTGCAGGTGTTTTGTTTTGATTTAGGTATTGCCTGTTTAAAAAAAAAAAAAAAAGAAGGGGGCACTTGGGTGGCTCAGTGGATTAAAGCCTCTGCCTTCGGCTCAGGTTATGATCCCAGGGTTCTGAGATCAAGCCCCACATCGGGCTCTCTGCTCAGTGGGGAGCCTGCTTCCTCCTCTCTCTCTCTGCCTGCCTCTCTGCCTACTTGTGATTTCTGTCTGTCAAATAAATGAATAAAATTTAAAAAAAAAAGGAAGAAGAAGAAGGAAAAAGGAAGAAAGAGAGAAAGAAATAAAAGCAAGCAATGTCATGGGACCTTACCGTGTGTCCCGGTTTTAAAAGCCTACTACAAAACCATGCCTCCCATATTTCTATTTTTATCGCTGACCTTCCCACTGAGTTTCAAATTCAAATATCTAACTGAAAATCTGACATTTACACTTGCCTGTCCACTGTCAACTCAAACATAATATGGCTAACTCAGAGAACCTTTTCTTCCCCAAAAGTCTTTTTATTCTCGTCCCCACTCCTCCAGGCTTAGTTCATGCCATCACCACGTACTATACAAAATCCAAGACATTTTATTCGACTCCCTTCTTCTCTTCCTGCCCTCATGGAGTTGGTCAAGTCCAATAGGTCCATCTGCAAGGTGTACCCTGAGCCCAACAAAGGCTCTCTTGCCTCCATGGATACCACCCATGCCCAAGACATCCTCATCTCTCTCTCTTTTTTTTTTTTTTTTTAAGATTTTATTTATTCATTTGACAGAGAGATCACAAGTAGGCAGAGAGAGAGAGAGAGAGAGAGAAGCAGGCTCCCTGACGAGCAGAGAGCCCGATGCAGACTCAATCTCAGGACCCTGAGATCATGACCTGAGCCGAAGGCAGTGGCTTAACACACTGAGCCACCCAGGAACCCTGACATCCTCATCTCTTAATATGCACCGCCTCTCACCAGAAGGGCCAAGATCCCCTCTTGCATCTCTGCCCACGGCAGCTAAACTGAACTGTACAAGATGTGCATCACGTTGTGTCTCTCTTCTTCTTTAAGCCCTGTGGCTTTTCATCACACTTCGAATAAAATCTACACCCTGTGCCATGGCCTGCAAAGCTCCAAGTGACCTGCTCCTGACCACCGTTTAGATCACATCTCCTCTCATTCTCTCCAGCCATAGTGGCGTTCTTCCAGGTCACTCCTGCTTCATGCTCCCTGCACATGCTGACCCTTCTGTCTAGAATATTCTGCTTCCAGATCTACACATACATGGGTGACTGCTTCCAAACTCCTCAAGGAGAAATTTCAACTCCTCACACACTCTCCCTCCTGATACTCCTTCATGGTACCTATCACATTCTAAAGCATCTTTTCCATTAATTTGTCCTCTTCTTACCGGTTTTATACCACTAGTTGATAAGCTCCATCAAGGCAGTGATCTTGTCTCTTTCGTTCTCTCCATTGTATATCTACGGTCAAGTTTGGTACCTATATCATAGCAGTCCCTAATAAATACTTGTGAATAAATGACTAATTGGAATTACTTGTGACTCAGTGTCAGAGGCCCACACTGCCACTTCTTAGTTATACCAAATAGGCTCAACTCAAGCTATCTTCCTGCATGTATGGAAGGATCCAAGTTGGAGACTTAATTTCCAGTGGAGAGGTGGATGCTCACTGCCTTTTGCAAAGTCAGCATCTCAGGCTCTGTCTAACCACTTCACCACTCACCTATTATCATCATAGTGAGGGATGTGTGCCCCAGCTCCTGTTCTAATGTGGGGAAGTCATCACCATTCTCTCTGCTACTAGAGCCCAGAACCTCCTTTTCTGAAATGCTTCTCTTTGGTAACATTATCTCTCCTGATCTCTCTCTTTACAGATACCCCAGCCATAGACAGATTAGATTTACTCTCTTTGGGCCCCAATAAGAATGCTAGGTTTACTGGAAAGGCAGAAATTTCTGTTTTGATACTATTGTTTCAATCTTTTTTGATATCCTGCTGTGGTGATTGAGCATAGAATTTAGCTATACATTTGTGTTTATTTTTGAGAGGGGTTATATAAAGGGAGGAGAGTGAATGACAGAATGTTTCTCAAAAAATGTTTCTTGAAGCCCTGCATTCTCTACCATTTAAATGCCAAAAAGAAACCCAAAAAGTGTGTCATAAGCTCCTAAGACAGGTGTCACCCACATACGACCCATCTGTTTCTCCACAGATAAAACAAAATATTTAAAAAACAAAACAAAACAAAACAAAAAAACAATGCTATCTCCTACAACTCACCAAGATCCCCAAAGACTAGAGATAATGAAGAATTCTTGAACTGTTTTCTTGAGAAGAAAAAATGTAATGCTTATCATACTTCTGAAGGTCAAAAAGTAGGTCAATAAATGCAGAACAGCTAATATTAGTATAATAACAATATAGAGTAATATAGAGTCTGACTCTTCACAAGACACAAATGAAATGAGTTTCACAACTTAGACATCTATAAACTATGAATAGAATTATTTGATCTAAACATGTCAATTCCATGGAAAAGTACAATAATTCCGTGGTTTGGGGGCAGATATACATTTTTTGCAATAGAATTGCTGCTGTTAAGAGTTCATATTTAGTTTGGCACTTCCTATGGACCAGGCATTATTGCGTCTGCTTTCTGCATGTTCATTCCTGTGCTCCTTACAAGCCCCTCTGAGCTGGCTAACAATGCATGTCTTGTTACAGCAAAGAGAAGCACAGAAAAATAAGCTGCGGTCCATGGGTAGATGGTTCTCAGTAACAAGCTGGGGTTCAAACCCAGGCTATACTTGATTTAATCCCCAAAGTAAGCTACTTGTACCCTACTGCTGGGAGTGGTAATCGGTGACATTTACTGAGCCCTTCCACTTTGCCATGCACTACAGAAAGCCTGTTGTGGGTTTTCTATCACCTAATCTTTCCAACAGTCCTGACATGGAGGAAGTATTATTATAACCATGATTTAAAAGGGATGATGGTATGATATTGCAGAAAGTTTCCCCCATATGCTCCTTGCTAGAAACAACTTAGGTTTTGTTCAATTTTTCAAGGCATGAGCAGTCACTGACAGCTCAGAGCACTGTTTTCTTTAGTAGCCCCATGTAATGGCTATGAGAACAGAATTGCCAGGTACATGTTATTTCCACTTTTTTAATGTAACCTCTAGTTTTTGCATCTAGAACAAAAAAACCTTAACCCCCCCTTTTTTAAAGATTCCATTTATTTAGTTATTTATCAGAGAGAGAAAGCACAAGCAGGGGGAGCAGCAGGCAGAGGAAGAAACAAGCTCCCCACTGAGCAGGGAGCCCCGCTGATATGGGGCTCCATCTCAGGACACTGGGATCATAATCTGAGCCAAAAGAAGATGCTTAACCAGCTGAGCCACTCAGGCATCCCAATTTTAATCATTTATTTTTAACAGAAGCAGGCATATTTTTAAGGTGATGCTCCTAAATCTTCTCGCTGCATAGGCCTGTCTGTGAGGTTATGTTTCTCATTCCAACCCAGCATTAGGGCTGAAAAGCTCTCCGAAAGAAAGCTTTGACCCACCAAAAGGTTCAATAATACCCCAATCTATGAGGCTGGCAAATCATAAAATATAAGTCCCTTCTTCAACTTAATCAATTGAACCATATAAGAGAAACACTAACACAGGATTTTTACAGACTCCAACCAGTGAATCCTTTTCAAAGTGAGGCCTATAGTATACTTTTATTAGTCACAAATAGCAAATGTAATGCAGACACCAGTCTCATCAGAGTAGAAAAGAAATCTCTGGAGCCAACAGAAGAGAACTGGGCGTGCCATCAAACAGCAGTAACAGGATGATTTAACATCAATCACCATTAAGGGCAAATCATGCATGCCTAATTTGGGAGGTAAACTAATACAAAATTTGGGACTTATTACTTACAATCAAGAGTAAACACCCATTCCTTATGATCTGACAAGTACTGTTCTGAACACTGCAAATGAATGATTTCAAAATAACACAGGGGGTGGTACAGTTACCATGTAATGTTACAGATTGGAAAACTGAGGCATATACAAGCCAAGTAAATTGTGCAGGATTATAAAGCCTGGAAGCAGCAGTCCTACGTTTTGGACATTACAAATTTTTAGTTAGTTGTGTTTGGTCAGCCTACAGTGACTTAAGTTGTAAAAGCACAGACTGACCACACTGAACTGTCCTCAGTTCCCAAAGGATGACCGACACCTTCTCACCTCGGCACATTTCCCCCTGCAAGTTCTACCTGCCTGAGCCACCTCCCTCCGTCAACTCACTTTCTTTTTTGTAAGATTTATTTGTTTATTTTAAAGAGAGAGCATAAGTGAGTGAAGGGGAGGGACAAAGGGAGAGAAAGAGAGAGAATCTCAAGCAGACTCTATGCTGAGAACAAGACTGAGGTGGGGCTCCATGACACAAACCTGAGGAGATCATGTCCTAAGCCAAAACCAAGAGCTGGACTCTTAAGTGACTGCCCCACCCAGGCTCCTCTCTGCCAACACTTTTTCCTAAAATTCCAGCTTAAGTTTCACCTTGGGAAGGCTGCTATTATGCTAACCACTCCTGTCCCAGTCTTCTGCCAATGGCATGCTAAGTCATCCTTTCTCCAGTATAACATGCACGATCCATTGTGTGCAAAAAAGGGTAACAATGGAATGAAATTGGCAACCTGGAGTGGGAAGGAAAACACTGATATCCAGAACTACCATGGTCTTACACAGACAAATAGAAAGCTACATTCACCTAAATGTGGCTAAATACATTTGATTGTATTCAGTTGCTGTCTATCAGGTAATGTTTACACTATTTGTCTATTTTACAAATGCTTAGGGGTGAAGCTGTGATGAAATATGCATCCATTATTTATTTGAGTCTTTTGAGAGTCCGTGGTTCGTCCTTATTTCTGTCCAATTTAATTTCAGCAAAAACCAAAAACAGAAACAACAAAAATGAAAAAAATCATAAAGATAAGCGAAAAGATTTTCTCCTTTCCCGGTGTAGGAAGAAATCAACCATATGGAGGTCTCTGGATGATCAATAACTTCTCCAACTCTTGCTTTTCTTGGGGGGCTTGTGAAATATTTATTACATTTCTTTCTAACAGCTTAAAAAGTATCTTTCTCCTCCAGAGAATATTATCCTGTGACCCAACTCATGTCCCACTGTTGCCTGCTTCAACTGTGCTTGTAACTCCTGTCCCCTCACCTGACCCCGTCTTTCAGTGCTGCCTTTGGGTTAACTTCTTCTGACAATTTCTCTTGCCCTTTGTTTAACCTATTACACTCCATATGGCTTCTCTTTCATTGATGTGGCCCAAAACACATTATTAAACCAGAAAACAGAAGCTCAACTATGTAATAGTTCACCTAAGAATCTGCACTTTTCTAACCAGGGCAGACCTTAGCATAACTCTAAAGAAATGGAGAAAACCTAGACAAAGAGGGAGATTCCCATCCATGTATCAACTTGCTGGGTAAAGGAAACCATTCTTCAGAACCATATGGCTACTCTTTACCTATGGACAAATGTTAGAGCAAACAAACCCCTGGGGATATATCCAGTGATGAAAACCAGACAAGCTGACCATTGATAATCAGTGAGCCCGACTGGAGATTCAGATTTGAGAGTCAGTCACAAATTGATCCAAGGCAGATTTTTAAAAAAATCTCAGAACTAAAATCAAACAGATTCATAAAATGATTTAAAAAATTATTTCTTATTCACCCACCACCCAACAAATGTATAAGAGGAGTTGAGCATCTTCAAGGGAAATTTTTAAAAAAATTTTATTTATCTTGATGAAATCCCAATAGTTCATTTTTGCCCTTGCTTCCCTTGCCTTTGGCGTTGTTCCTAGGAAGATGTTGCTGCGGCTGAGGTAGAAGAGGTTGCTTTCTGTGTTCTCCTCAAGGATTTTGATGGATTCCTTTCGCACATTGAGGTCCTTCATCCATTTTGAGTCTATTTTTGTGTGTGGTGTAAGGAAATGGTCCAATTTCATTTTTCTGCATGTGGCTGTCCAATTTTCCCAGCACCATTTTTTGAAGAGGCTGTCTTTCCATTGGAAATTCTTTCCTGCTTTGTCGAAGATTAGTTGACTGTAGAGTTAAAGGTCTATTTCTGGGCTCTCTATTCTGTTCCATTGATCTATGTGTCTGTTTTTGTGCCAGTACCATGCTGTCTTGATGATGACAGCTTTGTAATAGAGCTTGAAGTCCGTAATTGTGATGTCACCAACGTTGGCTTTCTTTTTCAATATCCCTTTGGCTATTCGAGGTCTTTTCTGGTTCCATATAAATTTTAGAATTATTTGTTCCATTTCTTTGAAAAAGATGGATGGTACTTTGATAGGAATTGCATCAAATGTGTACATTGCTTTAGGTAACATAGACATTTTCACAATATTTATTCTTCCAATCCAGGAGCATGGAACATTTTTCCATTTCTTTGTGTCTTCCTCAATTTCTTTCATGAGTACTTTATAGTTTTCTGAGTATAGATTCTGTGCCTCTTTGGTTAGGTTTATTCCTAGGTATCTTATGGTTTTGGGTGCAATTGTAAATGGGATTGACTCCTTAATTTCTCTTTCTTCTGTCTTGTTGTTGGTGTAGAGAAATGCAACTGATTTCTGTGCATTGATTTTATATCCTGACACTTTACTGAACTCCTGTACAAATTCTAGCAGTTTTGGAGTGGAGTCTTTTGGGTTTTCCACATATAGTATCATATCATCTGTGAAGAGTGATAATTTGACTTCTTCCTTGCCGATTTGGATGCCTTTAATTTCCTTTTGTTGTCTGATTGCTGAGGCTAGGACCTCTAGTACTATGTTGAACAGCAGTGGTGATAATGGACATCCCTGGCGTGTTCCTGACCTTAGCGGAAAAGCTTTCAGTTTTTCTCCATTGAGAATGATATTTGCGGTGGGTTTTTCATAGATGGCTTTGATGATGTTGAGGTATGTGCCCTCTATCCCTACACTTTGAAGAGTTTTGATCAGGAAGGGATGCTGTACTTTGTCAAATGCTTTTTCAGCATCTATTGAGAGTATCATATGGTTCTTGTTCTTTCTTTTATTGATGTTTTGTACCACATTGACTGATTTGCGGATGTTGAACCAACCTTGCAGCCCTGGAATAAATCCCACGTGGTCGTGGTGAATAATCCTTTTAATGTACTGTTGAATCCTATTGGCTAGTATTTTGTTGAGTATTTTCGCATCTGTGTTCATCAAGGATATCGGTCTATAGCTCTCTTTTTTGGTGGGATCCTTGTCTGGTTTTGGGATCAAGGTGATGCTGGCCTCGTAAAATGAGTTTGGAAGTTTTCCTTCCATTTCTATTTTCTGGAACAGTTTCAGGAAAATAGGAATTAGTTCTTCTTTAAATGTTTGGTAGAATTCCCCCGGGAAGCTGTCTGGCCCTGGGCTTTTGTTTGTTTGGAGATTTTTAATGACTGTTTTAATCTCCTTACTGGTTATGAGTCTGTTCAGGCTTTCTACTTCTTCCTGGTTCAGTTGTGGTAGTTTAGATGTTTCTAGGAATGCATCCATTTCTTCTAGATTGAAAATTTATTGGCGTAGAGTTGCTCATAGTATGTTCTTATAATAGTTTGTAATTCTTTGGTGTTAGTTGTGATCTCTCCTCTTTCATTCATGATTTTATTTATTTGGGTCCTTTCTCTTTTCTTTTTGATAAGTCGGGCCAGGGGTTTATCAATTTTATTAATTCTTTCAAAGAACCAGCTCCTAGTTTCCTTGATTTGTTCTACTGTTTTTTTAGTTTCTATTTCATTGATTTATGCTCTGATCTTTATGATTTCTCTTCTCCTGCTGGGCTTAGGGTTTCATTCTTGTTCTTTCTCCAGCTCCTTTAGGTGTAGGGTTAGGGTGTGTACCTGAGACCTTTCTTGTTTCTTGAGAAAGGCTTGTACCGCTATATATTTTCCTCTCAGGACTGCCTTTGTTGTGTCCCACAGATTTTGAACCATTGTATTTTCATTATCATTTGTTTCCATAATTTTTCAATTCTTCTTTAATTTCCCGGTTGACCCATTCATTCTTTAGAAGGATGCTGTTTAGTCTCCATGTATTTGGGTTCTTTTCAAACTTCCTTTTGTGGTTGAGTTCTAGCTTTAGAGCATTGTGTTCTGAAAATATGCAGGGAATGATCCCAATCTTTTGATACCGGTTGAGTCCTGTTTTAGGACTGAGGATGTGATCTATTCTGGAGAATGTTCCATGTGCACTAGAGAAGAATGTGTATTCTGTTGCTTTGGGATGAAATGTTCTGAATATATCTGTGATGTCCATCTGGTCCAGTGCAAGCAAAAGATTTCCTTGCTGATCTTTTGCTTGTATGATCTGTCCATTTCAGTGAGGGGAGTGTTAAAGTCCCCTACTATTATTGTATTATTGTTGATGTGTTTCTTTGATTTTGTTATTAATTGGTTTATATAGTTGGCTGCTCCCACGTTGGGGGCATAGATATTTAAAATTGTTAAATCTCTTTGTTGGACAGACCCTTTGAGTATGATAGAGTGTCCTTCCTCATCTCTTATTATAGTCTTTGGCTTAAAATCTAATTGATCTGATATAAGGATTGCCACTCCTGCTTTCTTCTCATGTCCATTAGCATGGTAAATTATTTTCCACCCCCTCACTTTAAATCTGGAGGTGTCTTCGGGCTTAAAATGAGTTTCTTGGAGGCAACATATAGATGGGTTTTGTTTTTTTTTTATCCATTCTGATACCCTGTGTCTTTTGACAGGGGCATTTAGCCCATTAACATTCAGGGTAACTATTGAGAGATATGAATTTAGTGCCATTGTATTGCCTGTAAGGTGACTGTTACTGTATATGGTCTCTGTTCCTTTCTGATCTACCACTTGTAGGCTCTCTCTTTGCTTAGAGGACCCCTTTCAATATTTCCTTTAGAGCTGGTTTGGTGTTTGCAAATTCTTTCAGTTTTTGTTTGTCCTGGAAGCTTTTAATCTCTCCTCTATTTTCAATGATAGCCTAGCTGGATATAGTATTCTTGGCTGCATGTTTTTCTTGTTTAGTGCTCTGAAAATACATGCCAGTTCTTTCTGGCCTGCCAGGTCTCAGCTGCCAATCTAATATTTTTACCATTGTATGTTACAGACTTCTTTTCCCAGGCTGCTTTCAAGATTTTCTCTTTGTCACTGAGACTTGTAAATTTTACTATTAGGTGACGGGGTGTGGGCCTATTCTTATTGATTTTGAGGGGCATTCTCTGAACCTCCTGAATTTTGATGCTCGTTCCCTTTGCCATATTGGGGAAATTCTCCCCAATAATTCTTTCCAGTATACCTTCTTCTCCCCTCTCTCTTTCTTCTTCTTCTGGAATCCCAATTATTCTAATGTTGTTTTGTCTTATGGTGTCACTTATGTCTCGAATTCTCCCTTCGTGGTCCAGTAGCTGTTTGTCCCTCTTTTGCTCAGCTTCTTTATTCTCTGTCATTTGGTCTTCTATATCACTAATTCTTTCTTCTGCCTCATTTATCCTAGCAGTGAGAGCCTCCATTTTTGATTGCACCTCATTAATAGCTTTTTTGATTTCAACTTGGTTAGATTTTAGTTCTTTTATTTCTCCAGAAAGGGCTTTTATATCTTCCGAGAGGTTTCTCTAATATCTTCCATGCCTTTTTCGAGCCCGGCTAGAACCTTGAGAATTGTCATTCTGAACTCTAGATCTGACATATTACCATTGTCTGTATTGATTAGGTCCCTAGCCTTCGGTACTGCCTCTTGTTCTTTTTTTTGTGTTGAATTTTTCCGTCTTGTCATTTTGTCAGATAAGAGTAAATGAAGGGGCAAGTAAAATACTAAAAGGGTGGCAACAACCCCAGGAAAATATGCTTTAACCAAATTAGAATAGATCCCAAATCGTGAGGCGGGGAGAAAGGGGATAAAAAGAGGTTCAAAAAGGAAGAAAGAAAAAAAAAGAAAAAAAAAGAAAAGAATTTTAAAAAAAGAAAACGAATAAAGAAAAATATAAAAAAGAAAAAATATATATTAGATAAACTAGTTTAAAAAGTTAAAAAAGAAAAAGGTAAAAGTTAAAAAAAAAACTTTACCAGAAGGTGAGAAAAAAAACAAAAAATGAAAAAGAAAAAAATTAAATTAACTGCAAGACTAAAAAAAATCACAGGGAAAAAGCCATGAGTTCCGTGCTTTGCTTTCTCTTCCTCTGGAATTCTGCTGCTCTCCTTGGCATTGAAACCGCACTCCTTGGTAGGTGAACTTGGTCTCGGCTGGATTTCTTGTTGATCTTCTGGGGGAGGGGCCTGTTGTAGTGATTCTCAAGTGTCTTTGTCCCAGGTGGAATTGCACCACCCTTACCAGGGGCGGGGGTGAGTGATCCGCTCAGGTTTGCTTTCAGGAGCTTTTGTTACCTGAGCGCTTTCTGTAGATTTCTGGAGGACCGGAATACAAATGGCGGCCTCGTGGTCTCTGACCCGGAGGAGCCAAGAGCCAGGGGCCCCACTCCTCAGTGCGCCCTCAGAGAACAGTGAGTGCCCAGTTACTCCCGTCTGCTTGACCTCTGGCCGCTCTCTGAGCTCACCGAGCCTGCAACCGGTTCAAGGTAACACCGAGCTGTGAGCTTACTGTCGGTTCTGTCTCTGTAGCCGGCTTTCCCTTTCCAATACCCGCAAGCTCTGTGACACTCAGACACCCCTGATCCTTCTGTGACTCTGCGGGACCTGAGGCCACGCTTACCCCGCGTGGGCTTTGCCCTGGTTTAGCCTCTGGAGCAATGTCCCTCAGCGGAACAGACTTTTAAAAGTCCTGATTTTGTGTTCCGTTGCTCCGCCGCTTGCCGGGAGCCAGCCCCTCCCCCTGGGGTCTATCTTCCCGTCGGTTTGGATTCACGTCTCTGCCGGTCCTACCTTCCAGAAAGAGGTTGTTTTTCTGTTTCCAGAATTGCTGTTGTTCTTCTCTTCAATCTGCTGATGGATTTTCAGGTGTTTGCAATCTTTAGATAAGCTATCTAACTGGTCTCCTGCTAGGTGAAGTAGTCTCAGCCTGCTACTTCTCCGCCAACTTGACCTGAATCCAGACTATAAACTTTTGTGTGCCAAGTTCAAATTAATCTCCAATAGACTATAAGTGGCAAGGATCAGAGATATACCACAAGTAGATTTAAAAAAATAAAAAAGAGGGGCCCTGGGTGGCTCAGTCAGTTAAACATCTAACTCTTGATCTGGCTCAGGTCATGATGTCAGGGCTGTGAAATCAAGGGTCATGCTGGGCTCCCCGCTGCGGCAAGTTATCTCCCCTCTCTGTTCTTCAGTTTCCTCCTGAAAGGGCAGGGGAGGGAAGAGGAACCAGAACGTGCAGAAAACTTCAGGGAAAAGCTACCAGACAGGAGCTGAGGTATTCAGTAGAGGAACAAAGCCAATTCCAAACTACCTCTGGAAGAAAGTCTGGAATAATAGTCCCATGCTCTCTTTTCTTCTACTCTCCAGCTTCCGGTCACGACCACCCATTGACTGAAACCAATCAAAAGCCAGAGGGAAGGGGAGCCCTTAAAGTGGTCCCTGATGACCAGCCTCACAGGGCACAAAGCAGGTGAAAAGGAAGGAAAATGATTTTTCTTTCACCCTTCTATATTTCTGGCTCAGACACCCCAAAACCCCGTGTAAGAGAAGACAAATGAACTGGAGAAAAACAGAGGGTTAATAGCAAATAAACTTCCCAAACACATAGGAGACCCAGGAAAACTGAGTAACTCCCCCCATTTTATTTCTCTTTATTGTCTGTTTGCTGATGCGAGGACTTCAAATACTATGTTGAACAAGAGTGGTGAGAGTGGGCATCCTTGTCATGTTCCTGATCTCAAAGGGAAGGTTGTCAGCTTTTATCCATTGAGGAGGATATTTACTGTGAATTTTTCATATAAACATTTTATGAAGTTGACAAATATTCCCTCTATCCCTATACTTTGAAGCGTTTTAATCAGGAACAGATGCTGTCAAATGCTTTTTCTGCATCTATTGAGAGGACCATATGGTTCCCTAACCTCTCTTCTTAATTTGTTCTATGACATTGATTTGCGAATATTGAACCACCCTTGCGACCTAGGGATAGACCTCACCCGCTCATGGTGGATAACCTTTTAATGTACTGTTGGATCCTATTAGCGAGGATCTTGTTGAGAATCTTAGCATCCATACTCATCAGTGATATTGGTCTGAAATTCTCCTTTTTGATGAGGTCTTTGCCTGGTTTGTGGATCAGGGTAATGTTGGCTTCATAAAAAGTGTCAGGAAGTTTTCCTTCTGCTTCAATTTTTGGAAAGAGCTTCAGGAAAAGAGGTGTTCTTTCTTCTCTGAAGGTTTGGTAGAATTCCACAGAAAATCTGTCAGGTCCTGGGCTCTTGTTTTTTGGGAGGTTTTTGATCACTGCTTCAATCCCGTTCCTGGATAACAGTCTATGCAGGTTGTGAATTTCTTCCTGGTTCAATGTTGGGATTTTATAGTTATCTGGGAATGCATCCATTTTACATAGGTGTCTTAGATTATTGGCATACAACTGTTCATATTTTTAATTTTTTTTTAAGATTCTATTTATTTATTTGACAGAGAGATCACAGGCAGGCAGAGAAGCAGGCAGAGAGAGAGGAGGAAGCAGGCTCCCCGCCAAGCAGAGAGCCCGATGCGGGGCTCGATCCCAGGACCCCAAGACCACGACCCGAGCCGAAGGCAGAGGCCCAACCCACTGAGCCACCCAGGCGCCCCAACTGTAAATTTTTAAATTTCTTTTAAGTGTTACCCTATTCATTGTTTTAGAAGCACACCCAGTGCTCCATGCAATCCGTGCCCTCTCTAATACTCAAGTATTGGTTCCCACAACACCCAAACCCCCGCCCCTTAAAGTCCTCCAATTCATTTTCAGAGTCCTTTGTCTCTCATGGTTCATCTCCCCTTCTAATTTCCCTCCACTCCCTTCTCCTCTCCATCACCCCTTGTCTTCCATGCTATTTGTTACACTCCACACAAAGGTGAAACCATATGATAATTGCCTCTCACTGCTTGATTTATTTCACTTAGCAGAATCTCTTCCAGTCCCGTCCATGTGGCTACCAATGTTCGGTATTCATCCTTTCTGAATGGAGGCATAATACTCCATAGAGTATATGGGCCACATCTTCCTTATCCATTCTTCCCTTGAAGGGGATCTTGGTTCTATCCACAGTTGGCAATCGTGGCCATTGCTGCTCTAAACATTGGGTTACAGATGGCTCTTCTTTTCACTCCATCTGTATATTTGGGGTAAATACCTAGCAGTGTAATTGCAGGGTTATAGGGAAGTTCTATTTTTTAATTTCTTGAGGAATCTCCACACTGTTCTCTAAAGAGGCTGCAGCAACATGCATTCCCACCCACAGTGTAAGAGGATTCCCCTTTCTCCACATCCTCTCCAACACATGCTGTTTCTCGTCTTGCTAATTTAGGCCATTCTAACTGGTGTAAAATGACATCTTAATATGGTCTTCATTTGAAACTCCCTGATGCGTAGTGATGATGAACATTTTTTTCAGGCATCTGATAGCCATTTGTATGCCTCTATTGGAGATGTGTCTGTTCATATCTTCTGCCTATTTTTTGATATAATTATCTGTTTTGTTAGTGTTGAGTTTGAGGAGTTCTTCATAGATCCTGGATATCAACCTTTTGTCTATCCTGTCATAGATATTTTCACAATGTTTATTCTTCTGATCCTGAGAATGCAATGGTTTCCTGTCTTTTCAGTTTTCTTGCATTTCTTTCCTGAGTGTTCTCTAGTTCCTTGAGTACAAATCTTTTACCTCTTTGGTTGGGTTTATTCCCAGGTATTTTATGGTTTGAGTGCTGTAGTGAATGGTATTGATTCTCTAATTTCCTTTTCTTTATTTTCATTGATAATGTAGAAGAACGCCACTGATTTCTGCACCATGATTTTCTATCCTGCCACATTATTGAATTGCTTTATAAGTTCTGGTAGTTTGGGGTCGGAGACTTTTGGGATTTCCATAACAATTATGTCATGTTTGAGGAGAGAGAGTTTGACTGCTTCGTTGCCAATTGGATACCTTTTATTTCTTTTTGTTGTCTAAATGCTGTTGCTAGGACTTCACATCCTATGTTGAACAAGAGTGGTGAGAGTGGGCATCCCTGTCATGTTCCTGATTTTAAAGCGAATGCTGTCATCTTTTCCCTTTGAGGATGGTATTCACTGTGGGTTTTTCATAGAAACATTTTATGAAGTTGACGAATATTCCATCTATCCCTCTACTTTGCAGCGTTTTAGTCAATAGTGGATGCTGGATTTTGTCCAATGCTGTTTCTTCACCAATTGAGAGGACCATATGGTTCTTCTCTCTTCACTTAATTGGTTCTATGACATTGATTGATTTGGGAATGTCGAACCAACCTTGTAACCCAGGGATAGATCTAACTCGGTCTTGGTGGAATGACTGTTTAATGTACTGTAGGTTCCTATGAGCTTGAATCTTGTTGAGAATCTTATCATCCATATTCATCAGTGATATTGGTTTGAAATTCTCCTTTTTGGTGAGGTCTTTGCCTGGTTTGTGGATCGGGGTAATACTGGCTTCATACAAAGTGTCTGGAAGTTTTCCTTCTGCTACAAATTTTGGAAAGAGCTTCAGAATAGGTTTTTGTTCTTTTCTTAAAGATTGGTAGAATTCGCTAGGGCATCCTTCAGGTTTCGGGGTCTTGTCTTTTGGGAGGTTTTTGATCACTGCATTGATATCATTAATGGATAATGGTCCATTCATGTTGTACATTTCTTCCTGGTTCAATTTTGGTTTTTACTGTTTTCTAGGAATGCATCCATTTCACCTAGTTTGCTTCGCTTATTGGCATATATTGTCTTATTTTTTTCCAATTTCTTTTCAGTGTAACCGTATTCATTGTTTTAGCACCACACCCAGTCCTCCATGCAATCTGTGCCCAATTTATTACCCACCACGGTTTTCCCCAACCTTCCTCCCCCGCTCTTTCAAAGCCCTCTGGTTCTTTTTCAGAGACTATTGTCTCTCATGGTTTTTCTCCCCTTCCAATTTCCCTCCACTCCCTTCTCCTCTCCATCACCCCTTGTCTTCCATGCTATTTGTTACACTCCACACAAAGGTGAAACCATATGATAATTGCCTCTCACTGCTTGATTTATTTCACTTAGCAGAATCTCTTCCAGTCCCGTCCATGTGGCTACCAAAGTTCGGTATTCATCTTTTCTGAATGGAGGCATAATACTCCATAGAGTGTATGGGCCACATCTTCCTTATCCATTCTTCCCTTGAAGGGGATCTTGGTTCTATCCACAGTTGGCAATCGTGGCCATTGCTGCTCTAAACATTGGGTTACAGATGGCTCTTCTTTTCACTCCATCTGTATATTTGGGGTAAATACCTAGCAGTGTAATTGCAGGGTTATAGGGAAGTTCTATTTTTAATTTCTTGAGGAATCTCCACACTGTTCTCTAAAGAGGCTGCAGCAACATGCATTCCCACCCACAGTGTAAGAGGATTCCCCTTTCTCCACATCCTTTCCAACACATGTTGTTTCCTTCTTGTAGATTTTGGCTGTTCTAACTGGTGTTAGGTGGTATCTCAAGAATGTTTATGTTTGCATCTCCCTAATTGCTAGTGATGGTGAGCATTTTTTCATGTGTCTGACAGCTATTTTTATGTCTTGGTTGGAGAAGTGTCTTTTTATATCTTCTGCCCATTTTTTGATATGATTATCTGTTTTGTGTGTGTTGAGTTTGAGGTGTTCTTTCTAGATCCTGGATATCAGCCTTATGTCTGTCCTGTCATTTGCAAATATCTACTTGAATTCTATACTTTGCCCCTTTGTTTTGTTGACTATTTCCTTTGCTATTCAGAAGCTTTGGATCTTGAGGACATCCCAAAAGTTCATCTTCGCTTTTGTTTCCTTTGCCTTTGGAGACATATCTCGAAAGAAGTTGTTGTGGGCAATGTTGAAGAGGTTACTGAGTATGTTCTCCAAGATTCTGATGGATTCCTTCTCATGTTGAAGTCTTTTATAAATTATGAGTTTTTCTTTGTGTATGGTGTCAGAGAATCGTCGAGTTTCATTCATCTACACATATCTGTCCCAATTTCCGCAACACCATTTATTGAAGAAGACTGTTTTCCTCTGTATATTTTTTTCCTGTTTTGTTGGAAAATGATTTGACTGTATATTTGTTGGTCTATATCTGAGCTCCTTACTCTGTTCCACTGGCTTATGGGTCTGTTTTTATGCCAATCCCATGCTGTCTTGGTGATCATAGCTTTGAAGTAACCCTGAAACCCGCCACGTGATGCTCCCAGTAATGTTCTTCTTTTGGGCATTTCCTTAGCAATACGGGGTCTCTTCTGATTCCACACCAATTTTTGGCTTGTGTTTGCTCCAGCTCTTTGAAAGAAACCAGTGGAATTTTGATCAGAATGGCATTAAAGGATAGATTGCTAGAGGCTGGACTGGATCCATGGGACAGGGCCAAGGAGGGGAGCACCGCAGACCTAGGAGATGGAGGCCTCGTTCTCGCCGGTTCTGCTCTGGTGGCCTATGGATTCGTCAGGTTGGCCTAGAAGTCCCAATATGCAGGAACAGAGTCCATGTGGCTTTAGACCTACAGAGGCTTTTCGAAGCTGCCTTAGTGGTCTGTGGTATGCTCGGCAGTACTGATTCATGCCACTGGACGGCGTGGTGAGTTGTGGTTCCCAGGCATCATTAGTGTCCAATGCTGCTTGCACCCAGCAAGGGCATCGGCGAGCTGCCATGGTCAACACACCAGAAGAGCTGCCTGTGCAGCCTGCTGGCTCTGAGAGCAGTGGTGAGGGGCTTCAGGAAATGTGAGGTACGGCTTCTTGTTGTTCCTGAACAGAGTGTTGAGCTGAAGCCTCTGTTTCCCCATACTCAGGAATGGTGGTAAGAATTGCTGGAGTCAGGCCCCCACTCAGTCAGCACTGTGACCCGTTGTCCCACGTTGATGGCAATTTGCTGTCAGGATGGTTCAGGAGGGCCCACCCGGTGGGGGACTGGAGATGGGGGAATCCAATTCAACCCATGGTGCCTTTGGAACCGAGGGGTGGAGTGTCTGTTTGGAAGATTCTATTTGCTTCTCCAAAAAGGACAAGGGCATGGGCCGGCTTGAGAAAGAAGTGGATGACCACTTAAGAAACAAGCATGTGTCTCTCCTTCTCCCAGGAATCAGAGCAGGTGTGTAGGCTTTAGGTGGGAGCTGCCTCCATATCCACACCTGACAACCCTTCTTTGCTCTGGTTCCATGAGACCTACAGTCTGAAAATTAGCATCTGAATCCATCCTGCAGCTTGTCCCAGGACGTCGGCATTCAGAGAATACAGCAGGCCCTCCTAAGAATTTCCCTCAAGGGCACCAAATGCACAAGAAATGGGGTACAAGCAGAATGATATGTACAGCAGCATTATCAACCATTGCGAATGATGGATGGCGTCCCAATGTGCATTCGCTAATGAGCGATATATATATATATATATGTATATATATATATATATGAATGTAGATATCTAATCTCCCACATATTCTCACTGGAATAGGAGCTAGGTTCAGAAAGAATGTAATCTTACCATTTGCGAGGATGTGGATGGATCTAGAGTGGATTTAGCCAAGCCATATCAGTAAGAAATGACCAATAGCCTCTCATTTCCCATCTATGGAATTTCAGAAAGAAAAGATGAATATAGTGGGGGGGAAAGAGAGGTCAGTGAGGAAAGAGACTCCAACATAGAGCACCAACCGAAGGTAGCTAGAGAGCAGGGGTGTGGAGGGAAAGGATTCAATGGGTGATGGCTCTTAGGGAGGGCAGTCATTGTGATGAGCTCTAGGTTTTCTTTGCAGGCGAGGAATCCTGAACTCCTACCCCTGAAGTGTTGGAACGAACACTGCATGGAAAGGAATTGGAATGGAAGTGAAGGAAGGAAAGAAGAAGACCGTGTTCTACTTCATGAAGACAGTAGTAAAAATGGAGTGATTTTTGCTTTCTTGTTGTCTTGATGATCATTAGCAAACATACTGTGTTACCATACACTAGATTCTGTTTGCATAAGGCGCCCTCAGAAAGCTGCCAGGAAGTTTCAGCTGTCAGAGCATGTTCATGTTCCATGGATATGTTCCTTGCAGTTTGCCCAGGTACAAAGGTAAGTGGACAGAAATAAGGAAGAAGAGGAAAGGAGGTGTGAAGCAGTCAAGAGGTTGCCTTCCCCTTTTGTTAAGGAAGCCTTGGACCAATATCCATCGAGAAGGAGAGGAGAACCCAGTGTTTTTGGAAGGCAGGGGAGTTCCAGGTCTGCCTAGAGCAGACAGGGGTCCCTGAAGAGAGCTGAGGTATGGGTGTTGCATATCCGAACTGCTGATCTGGATGTTGGAACCCCGAGGAGCCGAGATGAGAATGGTGGTCAGGTGGAGCATCATGCTCTGGGGGGCAGCAGAACGTGGGTGAGGACTCATGGGGACACGGCATTTTTAACTGGCTCTGATGGCCCCGTGCAGCTCCAAACAGACTGGTGACCTGCTAGGTGGCTGGCGGCCTCCTACGGTGTGACTTCAGGTTTCCCAAGCCAGAGAGTTTGAGAGAAAGGTCCCTGTCGCAGTAAGCTTGAAAACACGACTTAGCGTTCAAGTGATGGACATGGGCAATGGCTGCACCGATCTGCCAGTGCCAAGAGGTCTCCCTTCGGGGTTGATCTCAGAAAATGGATCTTGCAGTGCGGCAGAATCTGGGTTTGTGGGCAGGAAAAACAACGAGGGTAGAGGTGGTTTACAAGAGAGACCAGGCTGGTTCTTGCTCCAACTCGGGATCAACATTGAGAGGACGCTCGTGGGAATTGGGCGTAATTGAGGGTCCCTGAGTACCAGTGGCCAAGGTCGCTTAAAAATTGTGGCTGGTTGCGTTCCAAAGAAAAAAGGCTTATACGCAGGGGCAGGGGAGGGTTCCTGGAGCAGAACTGAGGGACGCGTGGCAGCCAGCTGTGCGATTCTGTCTATTCAGGCGACAGGGGTGTCCAGGAATGGGGCTGACCTCAGTGGGGGCATTCAGGTTTCTCTCACTCCGAGACTTGCCCGAAGCGATGAAAGTCACTGGTGGCTCTGGTGTTGGAGGAGGAGGAGGGGCGCGGGACTCAGGGTTCCACAGATGGAGGCACTAGGGACAGGACCCCGGAAGCAGAAGGCTGGAGAAGCAGGCGAGGGTTCAGGCCCGTCTCGGGTCGGGCCTGGCCCCATGGGACAGCGCCAGGGAGGGAACGCCGCCAGGCGGAGGAGCAGCAGGCGTAGGCCTCGCGCAGCTTGCCTTGTGGAGGGCTTCCTGGTGGGGTTCGGGTGAGAGCGCTCTCGATGCCGGAACTGACCCGGGGGTGCGGCCCTGCAGACGTGCGTCACCCGAAGCGAGTGCACTGGGCATTTTCCAGCCAATTCTCACGAGCGTTCTTCCCAAACTGGGATCGGTTTGGACAGCATGCTCCTGAGAATTCCCCAGCGTTGGGCAGCTCTGCGGAATGCCCTGCTTCCCATGGCCTTGGGCCCTTTCTTGCTCCGGTCATGTTGCAGACACCTGGAAAATGTGAGAGATGACTCGACCCACCTGGGGCACCAGTGCAGAGGTGCATTCCTGGAGCAGAGTTGAGAGATGGGTTCCCCTTTCTCCACATCCTCTCCAACACATGTTGATTCCTATCTTGATGATTAGGGCCGTTCTAACTGGTGTCAGGTGCTATCTCAATGTGTTTTAATTTGAGTCTCCACGAGGGCTAGTGATGATGAACCTTTTTTCATGTGTCTGATAGCCATTTGTATGTCTTCATTGGATAAATGTCTGCTCCTACATTCTGCCCATTTTTTATATGATTGTCTGCTTTGTGTGTGTTGAGTTTGAGGAGTTCTTTTTATATCCTGGATATCAACATTTTGTCTGTACTATCATTTGCAAATATCTTCTCCCATTCTGTGGGTTGCCTCTGTGTTTTGTTGACTGTTTCCTTTGCTGTGCAGAAGCTTTTGAATTGATGAAGTCCCACAAGTTCATCTTTGCTTTTGTTTGCTTTGTCTTTGGAGACATATCTTGAAAGAAGTTTCTGTGGCCCATGTTGAAGAGGTTACTGCCTATGATCCCCTTTATGATCCTCATGGATTCCTACCTCAAGTTTTGGTCTTTTATCCATTTCGAGTTCTCTTTGTGTTTGGTGTAAGAGAATGGTCGAGTTTCATTCATCTACACATAGCTGTCCCAATTTTCCCAGCACCATTTATTGAACGACTGCCTTTTTTCCACTGTATATTTTTTCCTACTTTGTTGAAGATTATTTGATCATTGAGTTTATTGCCCATATCTAAGCTCTCTACTCGGTTCCACTGGTCTATGGTTCTGTTTTTATGTGAGTCCCATGCTGTATTGGTGATCACAGCTTTGTATAACACTGGAAATCAGACAGCGTGATGTTCCCAGTTTTGTTTTTCTTTTTGGCATTTCCTCAGCAATACAGGGTCTCTCTGATTCTACACAAATTTTAGGCTTGTGTTGGCTCCAGCGCTTTAAAACATACTGGTGGAATTTTCATCAGAAAGGCATTAAAAGGATTGATTGCTCTAGGCAGTCACTTAACATTAAGTGTCTAGACATTTTAGCAATATTTATCCTTCTGATCCATAAGCATGCAATGGGCTTCTGTCATTTTTGTTTTCTTCAATTTCTTTCATGAGTGTTGTGTAGTTCCTCGCTTACAGATCCTTTACCTCTTTGGTTTGGTTTCTTCCCAGGTATCTTATCATTTGCGTGTTGTAGTAAATGGAATCAATTCTCTAATTTCCCTTTCTATATTTTCATTGGTATTGTATAAGAAAGCCAATGATTCCTGTACAATGATTTTGTATCCTGCCACATTATTGAATTGCTGAATGAGTTATAATAATTTGGGGTGGAGACTTTGGATATTCCATATAAAGAAAGTCAACCGAGAAGAGAGAGATTGACTTCATTGCCAATTTGGATACATTTTATTTCTCTTTATTGTCTGTTTGCTGATGCGAGGACTTCAAATACTATGTTGAACAAGACTGGTGAGAGTCGGCATCCTTGTCATGTTCCTGATCTCAAAAAGAAGGCTATCAGCTTTTACCCATTGAGGAGGATATTTACTGTGAATTTTTCATATAAGCATTTTATGAAGTTGACAAATATTCCCTCTATCCCTATACTTTGAAGCGTTTTAATCAGGAACAGATGCTGTCAAATGCTTTTTCTGCATCAATTGAGAGGACCATGTGGTTCCCTCGCCTGTCTTCTTAATTTGTTCTATGACATTGATTTGCGAATATTGAACCACCCTTGCGACCTAGGGATAGACCTCACCCGGTCATGGTGGATAACCTTTTAATGTACTGTTGGATCCTATTAGCGAGGATCTTGTTGAGAATCTTAGCATCCATACTCATCAGTGATATTGGTCTGAAATTCTCCTTTTTGATGAGGTCTTTGCCTGGTTTGTGGATCAGGGTAATGTTGGCTTCATAAAAAGTGTCAGGAAGTTTTCCTTCTGCTTCAATTTTTGGAAAGAGCTTCAGGAAAAGAGGTGTTCTTTCTTCTCTGAAGGTTTGGTAGAATTCCACAGAAAATCTGTCAGGTCCTGGGCTCTTGTTTTTTGGGAGGTTTTTGATCACTGCTTCAATCCCGTTCCTGGATAACAGTCTCTGCAGGTTGTGAATTTATTCCTGGTTCAAAGTTGTGATTGTATAATTTTCTAGGAATGCATCCATTTTACATAGGTGGCTTAGATTATTGGCATACAACTGTTCATTTTGAAAATGTCTTTACAGTGTTACCCTATTCATTGTTTTAGAAGCACACCCAGTGCTCCATGCAATCCGTGCCCTCTCTTATACCCAAGTATTGGTTCCCACAACCCCCGAACCCCAGCCCCTTAAAGTCCTCCGATTCATTTTAAGAGTCCATCATCTCTCATGGTTCGCCTCCCCTTCCAATTTCCCTCCACTCCCTTCTCCACTCCATCTCTCCGTTTCCGCCATGCTATTTGTTATACTCCACACAGAAGTGAAACCATATGATAATTGACTCTCTGTTTGATTTATTTCACTCAGCAGAATCTTTTCCAGTCCCGTCCATGTTGCTACCAAAGTTGGGTATTCATCCATTCTGAATGGAGGCATAACACTCCAAAGTGTATATGGACCACATCTTCCTTGTCCATTCTTCCATTGAAGGGCATCTTGGTTCTTTCCACAGTTTGGCAAGCATGGCCATTGCTGCTATAAATTTGGGTTACAGATGGCCCTTCTTTTCACGCATCTGTATCTTGGGGTAAATACCCAGGAGTGCAAGTGTAGGGTTATAGGGAAGTTCTATTTTTAATATCTTGAGGAATCTCCACATTCTTCTCCAAAGAGGCTGTACCAACTTGCATTCCCACCCACAGTGTAAGAGGATTCCCCTTTCTCCACATCCTCTCCAACACATGCTGTTTCCCGTCTTGCTAATTTAAGCCATTCTAACTGGTGTAAAGTGACATCTTAATATGGTCTTCATTTGAATCTCCCTGAGGCTAGTGATGATGAACATTTTTTTTCAGGTGTCTGATTGCCATTTGTATGTCTTCATTGGAGAAGTGTCTGTTCATACCTTCTGCCTATTTTTTGATATAATTATCTGTTTTGTGTGTGTTGAGTTTGAAGAGTTCTTCATAGATCCTGGATATCAACCTTTTGTCTGTCCTGTCATGTGCTAATATCTTATTGCATTCCATGGGTTGACCCTTTTCGTTCTTTACTGTTTCCTATGGAGTGCAGAAGGTTTTGATTTTGATGAGTTTCCGAAGTTTATTTTGGCTTTTGTTTCCTTTCGTTTGGAGGCATATCTTGAAAGAAGTCACTGTGGCTGATATCGAAGAGATTACTGCCTATGTACTCCTTTAGGACTCTGATGGATTACTGACTCATGTTGAGGTATTTTATCCATTATGTGCTTATCTTTGTGTATGGTATAAGAGGATGGTCTAGTTTCATTCTTCTACATATAGCTGCCCAGTTTTCCCTGCACCATTAATTGAAGAGACTGCCTTTTTTCCACTGTATATTTTTTCCTGCTTTCTTGAAGATTATTTGGCCATAGAGTTGATGGTCCATCTCTGACCTCTCTACTGTGTTCCACTGGTCTAGGGGTCTGTTTTTATTCCAGTCCCATGCTGTCTTGGTGAACACTACTTCATAGTAACCCTTGAAATCAGACAACGTGGTGCTCCCGTTTTGTTTCTTTTTTCTGTATTTCTTAGCAATACGGGGTCGCTTCTGATTCCACACAAATTTTAGGTGTGTGTTTGTTCCATTTCTTTGAAAGATACCGGTGGAATTTTGATTGCAATGGCATTAAATGGATCAATTCCTCTAAGCAGTGTAGACATTTTCACAATGCTTATTCTTCTGATCCATGAGAATGTAATGGTTTTCCGTCTTTTTGGTTTTCTTGCATTTCTTTCATTAGTGTTCTCTAGTTCCTCAAGTACAAATCCTTTACCACTTTGATTTGGTTTATTTCCATGTATCTTATGGTTTGGGTGCTGTAGTAAATGGAATTGATTCTCTAATTTCCCTTTCTGTATTTTCATTGATAATGTAGAAGAATTCCACTGATATCTGTATCATGAGTTTGTATTCTGCCACATTATTGAATTGCTGTTTGAATTCTGGTAGTTTGGAGGCGGAGTCTTTTGGGTTTTCCATAACAATTATGTCTTGTTTGAGGAGAGAGAGTTTGACTTCTTGGTTGTCAATTGGATACCTTTAATTTCTCTTTGTTGTCTGATTGCTGTTGCTAGGACTTCACATACTATGTTGAACAAGAGTGGTGAATGTGGGCATCCTTGTCATGTTCCTGATTTCAAAGCGAAGGCTGTCATCTTTTACCCTTTGAGGATGGTATTCACTGTGGGTTTTTCATAGAAACATTTTATGCAGTTGACGAATATTCCCTGTATCCCTCTACTTTGCAGCGTTTTAGTTAGGAGCGGATGCTGGATTTGGTCAAATGCTATTTCTTCACCAATTGAGAGGACCATGGGGTTCTTCTCTCTTCACATCTTAATTTCTTCTATGACATTGATTAATTTGCGAATGTCAAACCAACCTTGCCACCCAGGGAGAGATCCTACTCGGTCTTGGTGCAATGAGTGTTTAATGTACTGTAGGTTCCTATGAGCTAGAATCTTGTTGAGAATCTTAGCATCCATATTCATCAGTGATATTGGTTTGAAATTCTCCTTTTCGGTGAGGTCTTTACTTGGTTTGTGGATCAGGGTAATGCTGGCTTCATAAAAAGTGTCTTGAAGTTTTCCTTCTGCTTCAGATTTTGGAAAGAGCTTCGGGAGAAGAGGTGTTAGTTCTTTTCTTAAAGTTTGGTAGAATTCACTAATACATCCTTCAGGTCACGGGGTCTTGTCTTTTGTGAGGTTTTTGATCACTGCTTTAATCTTGTTACTGGATTACGGTCTATTGAGGTTGTACATTTCTTCCTGGTTCAATTTTGGTTTTTACTGTTTTCTAGGAATGCATCCATTTCACCTAGGTTGATTAACTTATTGGCATATACTTGTGTTCTTTTTCCCAATTCTTTTCAGTGTAACCATATTCATTGTTTTAGCACCACACCCAATGCTCCATCAATCTGTGCCCACTCTATTACTCACCATATGTTTCCCCAACATCCCAACTCCCTCTTTCAATGTCTCAGATCATTTTTTTACTGTTGTATAGATTTTTTAAATTAAATTAATTTATTTTCTGCATAACAGTATTCATTATTTTTCTTCACCACACCTTGTGGTCCATGCAATCTGTGCCCTCTATAATACCCACCACCTGGTACCCAAACCTCCCACCCCCATGCCACTTCAAACCCCCCAGATTGTTTTTCGGGCAAAGACCCAACCAAAAAGGAGAATTTCAGACCAATATCACTGAAGAATATGGATGCTAATTTTTCATCAAGATCCTAGCAAACAGGATCCAAAAACACATTAAAAAGATTATCCACCATGACCAGGTGGGATTCATCCCTGTCCTACAAGGATGGTTAAACATTTACAAATCAATCAATGTGATAGAACAAATTAATATGAGAAGAGAGAAGAACCTCATGGTCCTCTCAATTGATGCAGAAAAAGCATTTGACAAATTCCAGCATCCGTTCCTGATTAAAATGCTTCAAAGTATAGGGGTAGAGGGAACATTCCTGAACTTCATCAAATCTATCTATGAAAGACTCACAGCAAATATCATCCTCAATGGGAAAAAGCTTGCAGCTTTCCTGTTGAGATCAGGAATAAGACAAGGATGCCCATTTTCACCACTCTTGTTCATCATAGGATTAGATGTCCATGCAACCGGAATCAGACAACAAAGAGAAATAAAGGTGCCCTCAATTTTTTTTTCAAAGTTCATAGTCTCTCATAGTTCCCCTCCCCTTCCAATTTCCCTCCACTCCCTTCTCCTCTCCATCTCCCCTTGTACTCCATGGTGTTTGTTATACTCCACACAGAAGTGAAACCATATGATAATTGACTCTCTCTGCTTGATTTATTTCACTCAGGAGAATATCTTCCAGTCCCGTCCATGTGCTACTACAGTTGGGTATTCATCCTTTCTGAATGGAGGCATAATACTCCATAGTGTATATGGACCACATCTTCCTTATCCATTCTTCCATTGAAGGGCATCTTGGTTTTTTCCACAGTTTGGCAGCCGTGGCCATTGCTGCTATAAATTTGGGTTACAAACAGCCCTTCTTTCACGCCATCTGTGTCTTTCAGGTTAATACCTAGGAGTGTAATTGCAGGGTTATAGGGAAGTTCTATTTTTAATTTCTTGAGGAATCTCCACACTGTTCTCTAAACAGGCTGCACCAACTTGCTTTCCCACACACAGTGTAAGAGGATTCCCCTTTCTCCACATCCTCTCCCACATATGTTGTTTCCCATCTTGCTAATTTAGGCCATTCTACCTGCTGTAAGGTGACAATTAATGTTGTTTTCATCTGAATCTCCTTGATGCCTAGTGATGATGTACATTTCTTCAGCTGTCTGATAGCCATTTGTATTTTATCATGTTCATATCTACTGCCCACTTTTTGATATGATTATCTGATTTGTGTGTGTTGAGTTTGAGGAGTTCTTCCTAGATCCTGGATATAAAACTTTTGTCTGTCCTGTCATTTGCAAATATCTTATCACATTCTGTGGGTTGCCTCTTTTCTTTCTTGACTGTTTCCTATGCAGCACAGAAGGTTTTGATTTTGATGAAGTCCCAGAAGTCTATTTTGGCTTTTGTTTCCTTTGGTTTGGAAGCATTCTTGAAAGATGTCGCTGTGGCTGAATTTGAAGAGAATACTGCCTATGTTCTCCTCTAGGATTCTGATGGATTCCTGTCTCATGTTGAGGTCTTTTATCCATTATGAGTTTATCTTTGTGTATGGTGCAAGAGGATGGTCGAGTTTCATTCTTCTACATAGAGCTGCCCAGTTTTCCCTTCACCAGTTATTGAAGAGACTGCCTATTTTCCACTGTATATTTTTTCTTGCTTTCTTGAAGATTATTTGACTATAGATTTGATGGTCCATATCTGAGCTCTCTACCCTCTTCCACTGGTCTGAGGGTATGTTTTTATGCCAGTCCCATGCTGTCTTGTTGATCATTGCTTCATAGTGACCCTTGAAATCAGGCCATTTGGTGCTCTAGTTTTGTTTCTCTTTTCAGCAATTCTTAGCAATACGGGGTCACTTTTGATTTCACACAAATTTTAGGTGTGTGTTTGTTCCAGCTGTTTGAAAGATATCAGTGGAATTTTAATTGCAATGGCATTAAATGGACCAATTGCTCTAAGCAGTATAAACATTTTAACAATGTTTATTCTTCTGATCCATGAGAATGCAATGGTTTTCTGTCTTTTTTATTTTCTTGCAATTCTTTTATGTGTGTTCTCTAGTATCTCTAGTACATATTCTTTACCTTATTGTTTTGGTTTATTCTCCAGTATCTTATGGTTTGGGTGCTGTAGTAAATGGAATTGATTCTCTAATTTCCCTTTCTGTATTTTCATTGTTAATGTAAGTGAAAGCCACTGATTTCTGTATCATGTTTTTGTATCCAGCCACATTATTGAATTGCTGTTTGATTTCTGGTAGTTTGGCCGCGGAGTCCTTTGGGGTTTCCATATCAAGTATGTCATCTCTGAGGAGAGAGAGTTTGACTTCTTGGTTTCCAAATGGATACCTTTTATTTGTCTTTGTTGTCTGATTGCTGTTTCTAGTACTTCACATTCTATGTTGAATAAGAGTGGTGAGTGTTGGCATCCTTGTCATGTTCCTGATTTCAAAGCAAAGCCTGTCGTCTTTTACGCTTTGAGCATCGTATTCACTGTGGGTTTTTCATAGAAACATTTTATGAAGTTGACAAATATTCCCTCTATCCCTATACTTTGCAGCGTTTTAGTCAGGAGTGGATGCTGGATTTTGTGAAAATCTTTTTCTTCACCAATTGAGAGGACCAGGTGGTTTTTCTGTCTTCAATTCTTGATATCTTTATGGCATTGATTGATTTGCGAATGTCGAGCCAACCTTGCAGCCCAGGGATAGATCCTACTCGGTAATGGTGGAATGACTGTTTAATGTACTGTAGGTTCCTAGGAGCTATAATCTTGTTGAGAATCTTATCATCCATATTCATTAGTGATATTGGTTTTAAATTCTCCTTTTGGTGACGTCTTTGCCTTGTTTGTGGATCAGGGTAATGCTGGCTTCATAAAAAGTGTCTGGAAGTTTTCCTTCTGCTTCAAATTTGGAAAGAGCGTCAAGAGAAGAGGTGTTAGTTCTTTTCTTAACGATTGGTCCTTCAGGTCACGGTGTCTTGTCTTTTGGGAAGTTTTTGATCACTGCTTTAATCTTGTTACTGGATAACGGTCCATTCAGGTTGTACATTTATTCCAGGTTCGATTTTGGGATTGTACGGTTTTCTAGGAATGCATCCATTTCACCTAGGTTGCTTAGCTTATTGGCATATATTGTTTTATTTTTTCCCACTTTCTTTCCAGTGTAACCATATTCATTGGTTTAGAACCACACCCAGTCCTATCTGTTACCTTCCCCTCTCTATTACCTACCACATGTTTCCCCAACATCCCACCCCCACTGTTTCAAAGCCCTCAGATTCATTTTCAGAGTCCATTGTCTCTCATGGTTTCCCTCCCCTTCCAATTTCCCTCCTCTCCCTTCCTCTCCATCTCCCCTTGTCCTCCATGCTATTTGTTATACTCCACACATAAATGAAACCATATGATAATTGCCTCTCTGCTTGATTTATTTCACTCAGTAGAATCTCTTCCAGTACCGTCCATGTTGCTACCAAAGTTGGGTATTGATCCTTTGTGAATGGAGGCATAACACTCCATAGTGTATATGGTCCACATCTTCCTTATCCATTCTTCCATTGAAGGGCCTCTTGGTTCTTTCCACAGTTTGGCAACCGTGGCTATTTCTGCTCTAAATATTGGGTTACAGATGGCCCTTCTTTTCACTCCATCTGTATATTTGGGGTAAATACCTATGAGTGTAATTGCAGGGTTATAGGGAATTTCTATTTTTAATTTCTTGAGGAATCTCCACACTGTTCTCCAAAGAGGCTGCACCAACCTGCATTGCCCCTCACACTGTAAGGGGATTCCCCTTTCTCCACATTCTCTCCAACACCTGTTGTTTCCCGTCTTGCTAATTTAAGCCATTCTAACTGATCTCCTTGATGCCTAGTGATGATGAACATTTCTTCAGGTATCTGATAGCCATTTGTATGTTTTTATTGGAGAAGTGTCTGTTCATAGCTTCTGCCAATTTTTTGATATGATTATCTGTTTTGTGTGTGTTGAGGTTGAGGAGTTCTTGCTAGATCCTGGATATCAATCTTTTGTCTGTCCTGTCATTTACAAATATCTGATTTTGATGAAGTCCTTGAAGTTTATTTTGGCTTTTGTATCCTTTACATTTGGAGACATATCTTGAAAGAAGTCTCTGTGGCTGATATTGAAGAGATTACTGCCTAAGTTCTCCTCTAGGATTCTGATGGATTCCTGTCTCACATTGAGGTCTTTTACCAATTATGAGTTTATCTTTATGTATGGTGTAAGAGGATGGTCGAGTTTCATTTTTCTACATAGAGCTGCCCAGTTTTCCCTGCACCAGTTATTGAAGAGACTGTCTTTTTTCCACTGTATATTTTTTCCTCCTTTTTTTTTTAAATTTTCCCTCTTTTTTATTTTATTTTATTTTTTTTTTACTTTTACTTTTTTATTTTTTTATAAACATATATTTTTATCCGCAGGGGTACAGGTCTGTGAATCACCAGGTTTACACACTTCACAGCACTCACCAAAGCACATACCCACCCCAATGTCCATAATCCCACCCCCTTCTCCCAAACCCCCTCCCCCCAGCAACCCTCAGTTTGTTTTGTGAGATTAAGAGTCACTTATGGTTTGTCTCCCTCCCAATCCCATCCTGTTTCATTTATTCTTCTCGTACCCACTTAAGCCCCCATGTTGCATCACCACTTCCTCATATCAGGGAGATCATATGATAGTTGTCTTTCGCTGCTTGACTTATTTCGCTAAGCATGATACGCTCTAGTTCCATCCATGTTGTCGCAAATGGCAAGATTTCATTTCTTTTGATGGCTGCACAGTATTCCATTGTGTATATATACCACAACTTCTTGATCCATTCATCTATTGATGGACATCTAGGTTCTTTCCATAGTTTGGCTATTGTGGACATTGCTGCTATAAACATTCGGGTGCACGTGCCCCTTTGGATCACTACATTTGTATCTTTAGGGTAAATACCCAATAGTGCAATTGCTGGGTCATAGGGCAGTTCTATTTTCAACATTTTGAGGAACCTCCATGCTGTTTTCCAGAGTGGCTGCACCAGCTTGCATTCCCACCAACAATGTAGGAGGGTTCCCCTTTCTCCAAATCCTCGCCAGCATCTGTCATTTCCTGACTTGTTGATTTTAGCCATTCTGAGTGGTGTGAGGTGATATCGCATTGTGGTTTTGATTTGTATTTTCCTGATGCCGAGTGATATGGAGCACTTTTCCATGTGTCTGTTGGCCATCTGGATGTCTTCTTTGCAGAAATGTCTGTTCATGTCCTCTGCCCATTTCTTGATTGGATTATTTGTTCTTTGGGTGTTGAGTTTGCTAAGTTCTGTATAGATTCTGGACACTAGTCCTTTATCTGATATGTGGTTTGCAAATATCTTCTCCCATTCTGTCAGTTGTCTTTTGATTTTGTTAACTATTTCCTTTGCTGTGCAAAAGCTTTTGATCTTGATGAAATCCCAATAGTTCATTTTTGCCTTTGCTTCCCTTGCCTTTGGCATTGTTCCTAGGAAGATGTTGCTGCGGCTGAGGTCGAAGAGGTTGCTGCCTGTGTTCTGCTCAAGGATTTTGATGGATTCCTTTTGCACATTGAGGTCCTTCATCCATTTTGAGTCTATTTTCGTGTGTGGTGTAAGGAAATGGTCCAATTTCATTTTTCTGCATGTGGCTGTCCAATTTTCCCAGCACCATTTATTGAAGAGGCTGTCTTTTTTCCATTGGACAAACTATTATAAGAACATACTATGAGCAACTCTACGGCAATAAATTTGACAATCTGGAAGAAATGGATGCATTCCTAGAAACATATAAACTATCACAACTGAACCAGGAAGAAATAGAAAGCCCGAAGACACCCATAACCAGTAAGGAGATTGGAACAGTCATTAAAAATCTCCAAACAAACAAAAGCCCAGGGCCAGACGGCTTCCCCGGGGAATTCTACCAAACATTTAAAGAAGAACTAACTCCTATTCTCCTGAAACTGTTCCAAAAAATAGAAATGGAAGGAAAACTTCCAAACTCATTTTATGAGGCCAGCATCACCTTGATCCCAAAACCAGACAAGGATCCCACCAAAAAAGAGAGCTATAGACCAATATCCTTGATGAACACAGATGCGAAAATACTCAACAAAATACTAGCCAATAGGATTCAACAGTACATTAAAAGGATTATTCACCATGACCAAGTGGGATTTATTCCAGGGCTGCAAGGTTGGTTCAACATCGACAAATCAGTCAATGTGATACAACACATCAATAAAAGAAAGAACAAGAACCATATGATACTCTCAATAGATGCTGAAAAAGCATTTGACAAAGTACAGCATCCCTTCCTGATCAAAACTCTTCAAAGTGTAGGGATAGAGGGCACATACCTCAATATCATCAAAGCCATCTATGAAAAACCCACCGCAAATATCATTCTCAATGGAGAAAAACTGAAAGCTTTTCCGTTAAGGTCTGGAACACAGCAGGGATGTCCATTATCACCACTGCTATTCAACATAGTACTAGAGGTCCTAGCCTCAGCAATCAGACAACAAAAGGAAATTAAAGGCATCCAAATCGGCAAAGAAGAAGTCAAATTATCACTCTTCACAGATGATACGATACTATATGTGGAAAACCCAAAAGACTCCACTCCAAAACTGCTAGAACTTGTACAGGAATTCAGTAAAGTGTCAGGATATAAAATCAATGCACAGAAATCAGTTGCATTTCTCTACACCAACAGCAAGACAGAAGAAAGAGAAATTAAGGAGTCAATCCCATTTACAATTGCACCCAAAACCATAAGATACCTAGGAATAAACCTAAACAAAGAGGCACAGAATCTATACTCAGAAAACTATAAAGTACTCATGAAAGAAATTGAGGAAGACACAAAGAAATGGAAAAATGTTCCATGCTCCTGGATTGGAATAATAAATATTGTGAAAATGTCTATGCTACCTAAAGCAATCTACACATTTAATGCAATTCCTATCAAAGTACCATCCACCTTTTTCAAAGAAATGGAACAAATAATTCTAAAATTTAAATGGAACCAGAAAAGACCTCGAATAGCCAAAGGGATATTGAAAAAGAAAGCCAACGTTGGTGGCATCACAATTCCGGACTTCAAGCTCTATTACAAAGCTGTCATCATCAAGACAGCATGGTACTGGCACAAAAACAGACACATAGATCAATGGAACAGAATAGAGAGCCCAGAAATAGACCCTCAACTCTATGGTCAACTAATCTTCGACAAAGCAGGAAAGAATGTCCAATGGAAAAAAGACAGCCTCTTTTTCCACCTTTCTTGAAGATTATTTGGCCTTAGAGTTGATCGTCCATGTCTGACCTCTCTACTGTGTTCCACTGGTCTATGGGTCTGATTTTATGCCAGTCCCATGCTGTCTTGGTGATCACAGTTTCCTAGTACCCCTTGAAATCAGGCAACGTGGTGTCCCAGTTTTGTTTCTCTTTTCAGCAATTCTTAGCAACATGGGGTCACTTCTCATTCCACACAAATTTGAGGCATTTGTTTATTCTAGCTCTTTGAAAGATTCCGTTGGTATTTTGATTGGAGGGCCTTAAATGGATGGATTGCTCTAGGCAGTATAGACATTTTAACAATGTTTATTCTTCTCATCCCTGAGAATGCAATAGTTTTCTGTCTTTTTCGTTTTCTTGCATTTTTTTTATGAGTGTTCTCTAGTTCCTCGAGTACAAATCCTTTAACTCTGTTTGGTTTACTCCCAGGTATCTTATTGTTTGGGTGCTATAGTAAATGGAATTGATTCTCTAATTTCCCTTTCTCTATTTTCATTAATAATATAGAAGAAAGCCACTGATTTCTGTATTATGATTTTATATCCTGCCACATTATTGAATTTCTGTATGTGTTCTGGTAGTTTGGGGGCGGAGTCTTTTGCATTTTCCATATTAATTATGTCATCTTTGAGGAGAGAGAGTTTATCTTCTTTGTTGCCAATTGGAAAACTTTGATTACTCTTTGTTGTCTTACTGTTGTTGCTAGGAATTAACATGCTATGTTGAACTCGAGTGGTTTAGTGGCATCCTTTCATGTTCCTGATTTCAAAGTGAAGGCTGTCAGCTTTTACCTTTTGAGGATGGTATGCACTGTGGGTTTTTAATAGAAACGTTTTATGAAGTTGATGAATATTCCCTCTATCCCTATACTTTGCGGCGTTTTAGTCAAGAGCGGATGCTGGATTTTGTCCAAATCTTTTTCTTTACCAATTGAGAGGACCATGTGGTTCTTCTCTCTTCACTTCTCAATTGGTTTTATGACATTGATTGATTTGGGAATGTCGAACCAACCTTGCAACCCAGGGATAGATCCTATTCGGTCATGGTGGATAGACTTTTTAATGTACTGTAGGTTTCTAGGAGCTAGAATCTTGTTGAGAATCTCAGCATCCTTATTCGTCAGTGATATTGGTTTGAAATTCTCCTTTTTGGTGAGGTTTTTACCTTGCTTGTGGATCAGGGTAATGCTGGCTTCATACAATGTGTCTGGAAGTCTTCCTTCTGCTTCATATTTTGGAAAGAGCTTCAGGAGTAGAGGTGTTAGTTCTTTTCTTAAAGATTGGTAGAATTCGCTAGGGCATCCTTCAGGTTGCGGGATCTTGTCTTTTGGGAGATTTTTGATGACTGCTTTAATCTCGTTACTAAATAATGGTCTACTCAGGTTGTACATTTCTTCCTGGTTCAATTTTAGGATTTTACAGTTTTCTAGGAATGCGTCCATTTCACCTAGGTTGCTTAGCTTATTCACATATTTTTTTTTCCAATTTCTTTTCAGTGTAACCATATTCATTGTTTTATCACCACACCTAGTGCTCCATGCAATCTGTGCCCTCTCTATTACCCACGACATGTTTCCCGAACCTCCCGTCCCCGCTCTTTCAAAGCCCTCAGATTCTTTTTCAGAGTCCATAGTCTCTCATGGTTTCACTCCCCTTCCTATTTCCCTCCACTCCCTTCTCCTCTCCATCTCCCCTTATTTTCCATGCTCTTTGTTATATTCCACACAGAAGTGATACCTTATGATAATTGCCTCTCTCTGCTTGATTTATGTCACTCAGCAGACTCACTTCCAGTCCTGTTCATGTTGTACCAAAGTTGGGTATTCATCCTTTCTGATAGGAGCCATAATACTCCATAGTGTATATGGACCTTCCTTATCCATTCTTCTGTTGAAGGGGTCTTGGTTCTTTCCACAGTTTGGCAACCGTGGCCATTGCTACTCTAAACATTGGGTTACAGATGGCCCTTCTTTTCACTCCAACTGAATCTCTGGCGTAAATACCTAGGAATGTAATTGCAGGATTATAGGGTAGTTTGCATCTCCCTAATGGCTAGTGATGGTGGCAATTTTTCATGTGTCTGATAGCCATTTGTATGTCTTGGTTGTAGAAGTGTATTTTCATATCTTCTCCCCATTTTTTGATATGATTATCTGATTTGTGTGTGTTGACTTTGAGGTTTTCGTTCTAGATCCTGGATATCAGCCTTTGGTCTGTCCTGTCATTTGCAAATATCTACTCAAATTCCGTGGGGTGCCTCTTTGTTTTGTTGACTGTTTCCTTTGCTGTTCAGAAGCTTTGGATCTTGAGGAAGTCCCAAAAGTTCATCTTCACTTTTGTTTCCTTTGCCTTTGGAGACATATCTCGAAAGAAGTTGTTGTGGGCAATTTTGAAGAGGTTACTGAGTATTTTCTCCAAGATTTTTTTTTTTTTTTTTAGATTTTATTTATTTATTTGACAGAGAGAAATCACAAGTAGATGGAGAGGCAGGCAGAGAGAGAGAGAGGGAAGCAGGCTCCCTGCTGAGCAGAGAGCCCGATGCGGGCCTCGATCCCAGGACCCTGAGATCATGACCTGAGCCGAAGGCAGCGGCTTAACCCACTGAGCCACCCAGGCGCCCAATTTTCTCCAAGATTCTGATGGATTCCTGCCTCATGTTGAGGTCTTTTATCCATTATGAGTTTCTCTTTGTGTATGGTGTCAATTTTGTGATTTTACAGTTTTCTAGGAATGCATCCATTTCACCTAGGTTGCTTAGATTATTGGCATATACTTTTTTCCCAATTTTTTTCAGTGTAACCGTATTCATTCTTTCAGCACCACACCCAGTGCTCCATTCAATCCATGCCGTCTCTATTACCCACCACGTGTTTCCCCAACATCCCACCCCTGCTCTTGCAAAGCCTTCAGATCCTTTTTTAAATGTTTTATAGATTTTTTAAAATTAAATTTATTTTCAACAAAACAGTATTCGTTATTTTTTCACCACACCCTGTACTCCATGCAATGCATTCCCTCTATAATACCCACCACCTGGTTCCCCAAAACTCCCACACACCCCCACTTCAAACCCCTCAGATTGTTTTTCAGGCAAAGACCCTACCGAAAAAATTTCAGACCAATATCACTGATGAATATGGATGCTAAGATTCTCAACAAGATCCTAGCAAACAGGATCCAACAGCATATTAAAAATATTATCCAACATGACCAGATGGGATTCATCCCAGGCCTACAAGGATGGTTACATGTTCACAAATCATCAATTTGATAGAACAAATTAATATGAGAAGAGAGAAGAACTACATGGTCCTCTAAATTGATGCAGAAAAAGCATTTGACAAATTCCAGCATCCGTTCCTGATTAAAATGCTTCAAAGTATAGGGATAGAGGGAACATTCCTGAACTTCATCTAATCTATCTATGAAAGACCCACAGCAAATATCATCCTCAATGGGAAAAAACTTGCAGCATTCCCTTTGAGATCAGGAACAAGACAAGGATGCCCACTTTCACCACTCTTGTTCTATATACTATATCATACTCAAAGGGTCTGTTCAACAAGAAGATTTAACAATTTTAAATATCTATGCCCCCAACGTGGGAGCACCAACTATATAAACCAATTAATAACAAAATCAAAGAAACACATCAACAATAATACAATAGTAGTAGGGGACTTTAACACTCCCCTCACTGAAATGGACAGGTCATCCAAGCAAAAGATCAGCAAGGAAATAAAGGCCTTAAATGACACACTGGACCAGATGGACATCACGGATATATTCAGAATATTTCATCCCAAAGCAACAGAATACACATTCTTCTCTAGTGCACATGGAACATTCTCCAGAATAGATCACATCCTCGGTCCTAAATCAGGACTCAACCGGTATCAAAAGATTGGGATCATTCCCTGCATATTTTCAGACCACAATGCTCTAAAGCTAGAACTCAACCACAAAAGGAAGTTTGGAAAGAACCCAAATACATGGAGACTAAATAGTATCCTTCTAAAGAATGAATGGGTCAACCGGGAAATTAAAGAAGAATTGAAAAAAATCATGGAAACAAATGATAATGAAAATACAACGGTTCAAAATCTGTGGGATACAACAAAGGCAGTCCTGAGAGGAAAATATATAGCGGTACAAGCCTTTCTCAAGAAACAAGAAAGGTCTCAGGTACACACCCTAACCCTACACCTAAAGGAGCTGGAGAAAGAACAAGAATGAAACCCTAAGCCCAGCAGGAGAAGAGAAATCATAAAGATCAGAGCAGAAATCAATGAAATAGAAACCAAAAAAACAATAGAACAAATCAAGGAAACTAGGAGCTGGTTCTTTGAAAGAATTAATAAAATTGATAAACCCCTGGCCCGACTTATCAAAAAGAAAAGAGAAAGGACCCAAATAAATAAAATCATGAATGAAAGAGGAGAGATCACAACTAACACCAAAGAAATACAAACTATTATAAGAACATACTATGAGCAACTCTACGGCAATAAATTTGACAATCTGGAAGAAATGGATGCATTCCTAGAAACATATAAACTACCACAACTGAACCAGGAAGAAATAGAAAGCCTGAACAGACCCATAACCAGTAAGGAGATTGAAACAGTCATTAAAAATCTCCAAACAAACCAAAGCCCAGGGCCAGACGGCTTCCCGGGGGAATTCTACCAAACATTTAAAGAAGAACTAATTCCTATTCTCCTAAAACTGTTCCAAAAAATAGAAATGGAAGGAAAACTTCCAAACTCATTTTATGAGGCCAGCATCACCTTGATCTTGTTCTATATAATATTAGAAGTCCTAGCAACAGGAGTCAGACAACAAAGAGAAATAAAAGGTTCCCTCAGATTCTTTTTCAGAGTCCATAGTCTCTCATGATTCCCCTCCCCTTCCAATTTCCCTCAACTCCCTTCTTCTCTCCATCTCCTCTTGTCCTCCATGCTATTTGTTATACTCCACACAGAAGTGAAACCATATGATAATTGCCTCTCTCTGCTTGATTTATTTCACTCAGGAGAATCTCTTCCAGTCCTGTCCATGTTGCTACCAAAGTTGGGTATTCATCCTTTCTGAATGGAACCAAAATACCCCCTAGTGTATATGGTCCACATCTTCCTTATTCATTCTTCCGTTGAAGGGCATCTTGGTTCTTTCCACAGTTTTGCACCGTGTCCATTGCTGCTCTAAACATTGGGTTACAGATGGCCCTTCTTTTCACTCCATCTGTATATTTGGGGTAAATACATAGGTGTGGTATTTGCAGGGTTATAGGGAAGATCTGTTTTTAATTTCTTGAGGAATCTCCACACTGTTCTCCAAAGTGGCTGCACCAACCTGCATTCCCAAACACAGTGTAAGAGGATTCCCCTTTCCCCACATCCTCTCCAACACCTGTTGTTTCCTGTCTTGCTAATTTAGGCCATTCTAACTGGTGTAATGTGACATCTTAATGTGGTTTACATTTGAATCTCCCTGATACCTAGTGATGATGAACATTTCTTCAGCTGTCTGATAGACATTTGTATGTCTTCATTAGAGAATTGTCTGTTCGTATCTTCTGCCCATTTTGTGATATGATTATCTGTTTTGTGTGTGTTGAATTTGAGGAGTACTTCCTAGATCCTGGATATCAACCTTTTGTGTGTTGCGTCATTTGTAAATATCTTCTCACATTCCATGGGTTGCTTCTTTGCTTTCTTGACTGTTTCCTATGTACTGCAGAAGCTTTTGAATTTGATGAGGTCCCATAAGTTTATTTTGGCTTTTGTTTCCTTTGGTTTGGAGGCATATCTTGAAAGAAGTCGCTGTGGCTCATATCGAAGAGAATACTGCCTATGTACTCCTCTAGGATTCTGATGGATTCCTGTCTCATGTTCAGGTCTTTTATCCATTATGAGTTTATCTTTGTGTATGGTGTAAGAAGATCCTCGAGTTTCATTCTTCTACCTAGAGCTGCCCAGTTTTCCCTGCACCAGTTATTGAAGAGACTGCCTTTTTTCCACTGTATATTTTTCCTCCTTTCTTGAAGATTTATTTGACCATAGATTTGATGGCCCATACCTCAGCTCTCTCCTGTGTTCCACTGGTCTATGGCTCTGTTTTTATGACAGTCCCATACTGTCTTGGTGATCACGGCTTCATAGCAATGTGTTCATCAGGTGTATGATAGCCATATGTATTTCTTCATGGAAAAGTTTCTGTTCATATCTTCTCCCCATTTTTTGGATATGATTATCTTATTGTGTATGTTTAGTTTGAGGAGTTCTTCCTAGATCCTGGATATCAACCTTTTGTCTGTCCTGTCATTTGCAAATATCTTCTCCCATTCCATGGGTTCCCTCTTTGCTTTTTTGACTGTTTCCTATGCAGTGCAGAAGCTTTTGAATTTGATGAAGTCCCCGAAGTTTATTTTGGCTTTTGTTTCCTTTGCCTTTGGAGACATAACTTGTAAGAATTTGCTGTGACTGATATCGAAGAGATTACTGCCTATGTTCTCCTCTAGGATTCTGATGGATTCCTGTCGTATTTTACCCATTATTAGTTTATTTTTGTGTATGATGTAAGAGGATGGTCGAGTTTCTTTCTTCTACATATAGCTGCCCAGATTTCCCTGCAACATTTATTGAAGAGACTGTCTTTTTTTGACTGTATATTTTTTCCTCCTTTCTTGAAGATTATTTGGCCATAGAGTTGATGGTCCATAGGTGGAATGACTGTTTAATGTACTGTAGGTTCATAGGAGCTAGAATCTTGTTCAGAATCTTAGCATCCATATTCATCAGTGATATTGGTTTGAAATTCTCCTTTTTGGTGATGTCTTTGCCTTGTTTCTGGATCACAGTAATGCTGGCTTCATAAAAAGTGTCTGGAAGTTTTCCTTCTGCTTCAAATTTTGGAAAGAGCTTCAGGAGAGGAGGTGTTAGTTCTTTTCTTAAAGTTTGGTAGAATTCGCTAGGGCATCCTTCAGGTCGCGGGGTCTTGTATTTTGTGAGGTTTTTGATCACTGCTTTAATCTTGTTACTGGATAATGGTCATTCAGGTTGTACATTTCTTCCAGGTTCAATTTTGGGGTTTTACAGTTTTCTAGGAATGTATCCATTTCACCTAGGTGGTTGCTTATTGGCATATATTGTTTTATTTTTTTTCCCAATTTCTTTTCAGTGTAACTGTATTCATTGTTTTAGAACCACACCCAGTGTTCCATGCAATCCGTGCCCTCTCTATTACCCACCATGAGTTTCCCCAACCTCCCACCCACACTATTTCAAAGCCCTCAGATTCATTTTCAGAGTCCATTGTCTCTCATGGTTTCCCTCCCCTTCCAATTTCCCTCCACTCCCTTTTCCTCTCCATCTCCCCTTGTTTTCCATACTATTTGTTCTACTCCACACAGAAGTGAAACCTTATGATAATTGACACTCTCTACTTTATTTATTTCACTCAGCAGAATATCTTCCAGTCCTGTCCATGTTGCTACCAAAGTTGGGAATTCATCCTTTCTGAATGGATGCATAATACTCCATATTGTATATGGACCACTCTTCCTTTTCCATTCTTCCGTAAGGGCATCTTGGTTCTTTCCACAGTTTGGCAACCATGGCCATTGCTGCTCTAAACATTGGGATACAGATGGCCCTTCTTTTCACTCCATCTGTATATTGTGGGTAATACCAAGGAGTGTAATAGCAGGGTTATAAGGAAGTTCTATTTTTAATTTCTTGAGGAATCTCCACACTGTTTTCCAAAGAGGCTGCACCAACTTGAATTCCCACCCACAGTGTAAGAGGATTCCCCTTTCTCCACATCCTCTTCAACACATGTTGTTCCCCGTCTTACTAATTTAATCCATCCTAACTGGTGTAAGGTGACATCTTAATGTGTTTTTCATTTGAATCTCCTGATGCCTAATGATGATGAACATTTCTTCAGATGTCTGTTAGCCATTTGTAAGTCTTTATTGGAGAAGTGTCTGTTCATAACTTCTGCCTATTTTTTGATATCATTATTTGTTTTGCGTGTGTTGAACTTGAGGAGTTCTTCATAGATCCTGGATATCAACCTTTGTCTGTACTGTTATTTGCAAATATCTGATTTTGATGAAGTCCCTGAAGTTTATTTTGGCTTTTGTTTCCTTTGCTTTTGGAGACATATCTTGAAAGAAGTCGCTGTGGCTGATATCGAAGAGATTATTTTGTTTTCCTCTAGGATTCTGATAGATTCCTGTCTCACATTGAGTCTTTTATCCATTATGAGTTTATCTTTGTGTATGGTGTAAGAGGATGGTCGAGTTTCATTCTTCTACATAGAGCTGCCCAGTTTTCCCTGCACCATTTATTGAAGAGACTGCCTTTTTTCCACTCCACATTTTTTCTTGCTTTCTTGAAGATTATTTGACCATAAAGTGGATGATCCATATTTGAGCTTTCTACTGTGTTCCACTGGTCTATGGGTCTGTTTTTATGCCAGTCCCATGCTGTCTTGGTGATCACAGCTTCCTAGTAACCCTTGAAATTAGGCAACGTATTGCCTCCAATTTTGTTTCTCTTTTTAGCTATTCTTTGCAATACAGGGTCGCTTCTGATTTCACAAAATTTTTACGCCTGTGTTTGTTCCAGCTCTTTGAAAGATACCCATGGAATTTTGATTGGAATGGCATTAAATGACTTGATTGCTCTAAGCAGTATAGACATTTTAACAATGTTAATTCTTCTGATCCATGAGAATGCCATGGTTTTCCGTCTTTTTGGTTTTCTTGCATTTTTTCATGAGTGTTCTCTAGTTCCTCGAGTACAAATCATTTAACACTTTGTTGGGTTTATTCCCAGGTATCTTATGGCTTGGGTGCTGTATCAGTGAAATTGATTCCCTAATTTCCCTTTCTGGATTTTCATTGATAATGTAGAAGAAAGCCACCGATTTCTGTATCATGATTTTGCATCCTGCCACATTATTGAATTGCTGTATGAGTTCTGGTAGTTTGGTGGTGGAGTCTTTTGGGATTTCCATAACAATTATGTCATGTTTGAGGAGAGAGAGTTTGACTTCTTGGTTGCCAATGGGATACCTTTTATTTCTCTTTGCTGTCTGATTGCTGTTGCTATGACTGCACATACTATGTTGAACAAGAGTGGTGAGAGTGGGCATCCTTGTCATGTTCCTGATTTGAAAGTGATGGCTGTCATCTTTTACCCTTTGAGGATGTTATTCACTGTGGGTTTTTCATAGAAACATTTTATGAAGTTGACGAATATTCCCTGTATCCCTATACTTTGCAGCGTTTTAGTCAGGAGTGGATGCTGGATTTTGTCCAACGCTTTTTCTTCACCAATTGAGAGGACCATGTGGTTCTTCTCTCTTCACTTCTCAATTTGTTCTATGACATTGATTGATTTGCGAATGTCGAACCAACCTTGCAACCCAGGGATAGATCCTACTCGGTCTTGGTGGAATGACTGTTTAATGTACTGTAGGTTCCTAGGAGCTAGAATTTTGTTGAGATCTTAGCATCCATATTCATGAGTGATATTGGTTTGAAATTCTTTTTGTTGACGTCTTTGCCTGGTTTGTGGATCAGGGTAACGCTGGCTTCATAAAACGTGTCTGGATGTTTTCTTTCTGCTACAAATATCTGAAAGAGCTTTAGGAGAAGAGGTTTTAGTTCTTTTCTTAAAGATTGGTAGAATTCGCAAGGGCATGTTTCAGGTCACGGGGTCTTGTCTTTTGGGAGGTTTTTGATCACTCCTTTAATCTCATTACTGGATAATGGTCCATTAAGGTTGTACATTTCTTCCTGGTTCAATTTTGGGATTGTACAGTTTTCTAGGAATGCATCCATTTCACCTAAGTTGCTTAGCTTATTGGCATATATTGTTTTATTTTTTTCCATATTCTTTTCAGTGTAACCGTATTCATTGTTTTAGCACCAAACCCAGTGCTCCATGCAATCCGTGCCCTCTCTATTACCCACCACTTGTTTCTCTACCCTCCCTCCCCCGGTCTTACAAAGCCCTCAGGTTCTTTTTCAGAGTCCATTGTCTCTCATGGTTTCCTTCCCCTTCCAATTTCCCTCCATTCCCTTCTCCTCTCCATCTGCCCTTGTCTTCCATGCCATTTGTTACACTGCACACATAAATGAAACCATATGATAATTGCCGCTCTCTTCTTGATTTATTTCACTCAGAAGAATCTCTTCCAGTCCCGTCCATGTTTCTACCAAAGTTGGGTATTCATCCTTTCTAAATGGAGGCATAATACTCCAGAGTGTATATGAACCACATCTTCCTTATGTGGAAAAAAAACACAATATATTCTGTTGAAGGGCATCTTGGTTCTTTCCACAGTTTGGCAACCGTTGCCATTTCTGCTCTAAACATTGGGTTACAGATGGACCTTCTTTCAATCCATCTCTATATTTGGGGTAAGTACCTAGGAGTCTAATTGCAGGGTTATAGGGAAGTTCTATTTGTAATTTTCTTAAGGAATCTCCACACTGTTCTCCAAAGAGGCTGCACCAACTTGCATTCCCACCCACAGTGTAAGAGGATTCCCCTTTCTCCATATCCTCTCCAACACATGTTGTTTCCTGTCTTGCTAATTTAGGCCATCCTAACTGGTGCAAGGTGACATATTAATGTGGTTTTCATTTGAATCTCCCTGATGCCTAGTGATGAGAACATTTTTTCAGGTATGTGATAGCCATTTGTATGACTTCAATGGAGAAGTTTCTTTTCATATCTTCTGCCCATTTTTTCCCTCAATTTATTTATTTTTAGAAAAACATTATTCATTATTTTTTCACCACACCCAGTTCTCCATGCAATCCATGCCCTCTATAATACTCACCACCTGGTACCCCAACCTCCCACATCCCCGCCACATCAAACCACTCAGATTGTTTTTCAGAGTCCATAGTCTCTCATGATTCACCTCCCCTTCCAATTTACTCCAACTCCCTTCTCCTCTCTAAACCCCCTTGTCCTCCATGATATTTGTTATGCTCCACAAATAAGTGAAACTATATGATAATTGACTCTCTCTACTTGAGTTATTCCACTCAGCATAATCTCTTCCAGTCCCGTCCATGTTGCTACAAAAGTTGGATATTCACCCTTTCTGATGGAGGCATAATACTCCATAGTGTATATGAACCACATCTTCCTTATCCATTCGTCCATTGAAGGGCATCTTGGTTCTTTCCATAGTTTTGCCACCGTGGCCATTGCTACTATAAACATTGGGGTACAGATGGCCTTTCTTTTCACGACATCTGTATCTTTGGGGTAAATACCCAGGAGTGCATTTGTAGGGTCATAAGGAAGTTTTACTTTTAATTTATTGAGGAAATTCCACACTGTTCTCCAAAGAAGCTGCACCAACTTGCATTCCCACCAACAGTGGAAGAGGGTTCCCCTTTCTCCACATCCTCTCCAACACATGTTGTTTCCAGTTTTGTTAATCTTGGCCATTCTAACTGGTGTAACGTGATATCTCATTGTGGTTTTAATATGAATCTCCCTGAGGGCTAATGATGATGAACATTTTTTCATGTGTCCAATAGCCACTTGTATGTCTTGATTGGAGAAGTGTCTGTTCATATCTTCTTCCCATTTTTTGATATGTTTGCCTGTTTCGTGTGTGTTGAGTTTGAGGAGTTCATTATAGATCCTGGATATCAACCTTTTGTCTGTATTGTCATTTGCAAATATCTTCTCCCATTCCGAGGGTTGCCTCTTTGTTTTTTTGACTGTTTCCTTTGCTGTGCAGAAGCTTTTGATTTTAATGAATTCCCAAAAGTTTATTTTTGCTTTTTTTTTTCCTTTGCTTTTGGAGACATAGCTTGAAAGAAGTTGCTGTGACTGATATCGAAGAGATTACTGCATATGTTCTCCTCTAGGATTCTGATGGATTCCTGTCTTACGTTGAGGTCTTTTATCCATTTTGAGTTTATCTTTGTGTATGGTGTAAGAGAATGGTCGAGTTTCATTCTTCTACATATAGCTGTCTAGTTTTCCCAGCACCATTTATTGAAGAGACTGCCTTTTTTCCACTGTATATTTTTTTCCTGTTTTTCCGAAGATTAATTGACCATATAGTTGAGGGTTCATATCTGGGCTCTCTACTCTGTTCCACTGGTCTATGTGTCTGTTTTTATGCCAGTACCATGCTGTCTTGGTGATCACAGCTTTGTAATAAAGCTTGAAATGAGGTAACGTGATGCGTCCAGCTTTATTTTTGTTTTTCAACATTTCCTTAGCGATTCAGGGTCTCTTCTGATTCCATACAAATTTTAGGATTATTTGCTCTAGCTCTTTGAAGAATACCAGTGGAATTTTGATCGGAATGGCATTAAAAGTATATATTGCTCAAGGCAGTATAGATATTTTAACAATGTTTATTCTTCCGATGCAAGAGCATGGAATGGTCTTCCATCTTTTTGTGTCTTCTTCAATTTCTTTCATGAGTGTTCTGTAGTTCCTTGAGTACAGATCCTTTACCTCTTTGGTTAGGTTTATTTCCAGGTATTTTATGGTTCTTGCTGCTATAGTAAATGGAATTGATTCTCTAATTTCCCTTTCTGTATTTTCATTGTTAGTGTATTAGAAAGGCACTGATTTCTGCACATTGACTTTGTATCCTGCCCCGTTGCTTAATTGCTGTATGAGTTCTAGTAGTTTGGGGGTGGACTCTTTGGGTTTTCCATATAAAGAATCATGTCATCTGCAAAGAGAGAGAGTTTGACTTCTTCATTGCCAATTTGGATACCTTTTATTTCTCTTTGTTGTCTGATTGCTGTTGCTAGGACTTCTAATACTATGTTGAACAAGAGTGGTGAAAGTGGGCATCCTTGTCTTGTTCCTCATCTCAATGGGAAGGCTGCAAGCTTTTTCCCATTGAGGATGGTATTTTCTGTGGGTCTTTCATAGATAGATTTGATGAGGTTCAGGAATGTTCCCTCTATCCCTATACTTTGAAGCATTTTAATCAGGAACGGATGCTGGATTTTGTCAAATGCTTTTTCTGCATCAATTGAGAGGACCATGAGGTTCTTCTCTCTTCTCATATTAATTTGTTCTATTACATTGATTGATTTGTGAATGTTGAACCATCCTTGTAGCCCAGGGATTAATCCCACCTCGTCATGGTGGATAATCTTTTTAACGTGCTGTTGGATCCTGTTGGCTAGGATCTTGTTGAGAATCTTAGCATCCATATGCATTAGTGATATTGGTCTAAAATTCTCCTTTTTGGCAGTCTTTGCCTGGTTTGGGGATCAGGGTAATGCTGGCTTCATAGAAAGAGTCTGGAAGTTTTCCTTCTGCTTCAATTTTTTGAAACAGCTTCAGGAGAATAGGTGTTATTTCTTCTTTGAAGGTTTGGTAGAATTCCCCAGGGAATCCGTCAGGTCCTGGGCTCTTGTTTTTGATCACTGTTTCAATCTCCTCATTATATGTCGGTCTATTCAGGTTGTCGATTTCTTCTTGGTTCAGTTTTGGTAGTTTATATTTTTCCAGGAATGCATCCATTTCATCTAGGTTGCTAAGCTTATTGGCATATAACTGTTGATAAGAACTTCTGATGATTGTTTCTACTTCCTTGGGGTTAGTTGTGATCTCTCCCTGTTCATTCATAATTTTATGAATTTGGGCTTTCTCTCTTTTCTTTTGGATTAGTGTGGCCAATGGTTTATTGATATTATTGATTCTTTCAAAAAACCAGCTTCTAATTTCATTGATACGTTCTACTGTATCTCTGGTTTCTACCTCATTGTTCTCAGCTCTAATCTTGGTGATTTCCCTTCTTATGTGTGGTGTTGGTTTGATTTGTTGTTGATTCTCCAGTTCTTTAAGGTGTAGAGACATCTGGTGTATTCTGGATTTTTCGATTTTTTTGAGGGAGGCTTGGATGGTTATGTATTTCCCCTTTAGGACCGCCTTTGCTGTATCCCATAGGTTTTGGGCAGAAGTGTCTTCATTCTCATTGGTTTCCATGAATTATTTCTGTTCCTCTTTGATCTCCTGGTTGATCCAAGCATTCTTAAGCAAGGTGGTCTCTAGCTTCCAGGTGTTTGAGTTCCTTCTGAACTTTTTCTTGTGATTGAGCTCCAGTTTCAAAGCATTGTGATCTGAGAATTTGCAGGGAATAATCTCAGTCTTTTGGTATCGGTTGATTCCTGATTTGTGACCCCGTATGTGGTCTATTCTTGAGAAGGTTCCATGTGCACTTGAGAAGAATGAGTATTCTGTTGTTTTAGGGTGGAATGTTCTGTATATATCTATGACGTCCATCTGGTCCAATGTGTCATTCAATGCTCTTGAATCTTTGTTGATTTTATGCTTCAATGATCTTTCTATTTCTGAGAGAGGCGTGTCAAGATCTCCTACAATTATTGTATTCATATCAATATGACTCTTTATCTTGATTAACAGTTTTCTTAAGTAATTGGCTGCTCCCCTATTGGGGGCATAGATATTTACAATTGTTAGGTCATCTTGGGGATAGTCCCTTTAAGAATGATGTAGTGTCCTTCTGTATCTCTGACTACAGTCTTTAGTTTGAAGTCTAATTTATCTGATATGAGAATCGCTACCCCAGCCTTCTTTTGAGGCCCATTGGCATGAAAAATGCTTCTCCATCCCTTCACTTTCAGTCTGGGTGTATCTTTAGGTTCAAAATGGGTCTCTTGTAGACAACATATGGATGGGTTCTGTCGTTTTATCCATTCTGTAACCCTGTGCTGCTTTATGGGTGCATTTAGGCCATTCACATTGAGAGTGATTATTGATAGATACGTTTTTATTGACATCGAGTTACCTTTGAAGTCTTTCTTTCTGTAGACTGTCTCTATATTTTTATTCAATGCTATTCTTGGGATTTTTCCTCTTTTATAGAACCCCCCTTAATATTTCCTGCAGTGTCGGCTTGTTGGTTGCATAGTCTTTTAAGCCTTGCCAGTCTTGAAAATTCTTTATCTCTCCATCCATTTCGAATGTCAGTCTTGCTGGATAAAGTATTCTTGGCTGCATGTTCTTCTCATTTAGTGCCCTGAATATATCTTGCCAGCCATTCTGGCTTGCCAGGTCTCTGTGGACAGGTCTGACGTTATTCTGATGGGCTTCCCTCTGTAAGTAAGGAACCTCTTTACCCTGGCGGCTTTCAAGAGATCATACCTACAATCATAATTCCTCATTTTGACTATCAGGTGTCGTCATGTTTTTTTCGAATGTAAAATCTTGGGTGGAGACCGTTCAGCCTCTAGTACATGAACACTGGTTCCATTCGCGAGATTGGGAAAATTTTCATGAAGGACTTGTTCCACTGTATGTGCCTTTTTTCCACTGTATATTTTTTCCTAAATTCTTAAAGATTATTTGGCCTTAGAGTTGATGGTCCATATCTGAGCTCTCTACTGTGTTCCACTGGTGTATGCATCCGTTTTTATGCCAGTCCTATGCTGTCTGGGTGATGACAGCTTCATAGTAACCCTTGAAATCAGGTACTGTGGTGCTCCCAGTTTTGTTTCTCTTTTCAGCAAGTCTTAGCAATACTGGGTCGCTTCTTATTCCACACAAATTTTAGGCATGTGTTTGTTCCAGCTCTTTGAATGATACCAGTGGAATTTTGATTGCAATGGCATTAAATGAATCAATTGCTCTATGCAGTATAGACATTTTCACAATGTTTATTCTTCTGATACATGAGAGTGCAATGGTTTTCTGTCTTTTGGTTTTCTTGCATTTCTTTCATGAGTGTTCTCTAGTTCCTCGAGTACAAATCCTTTACCTCTTTGGTTGGGTTTATTCCCAGGTATCTTATGGTTTGGGTGCTGTATAAATGGAATTTATTCTCTAATTTCCCTTTCTGTGTTTTCAGTGATAATGTAGAAGAAAGCCACTGATTTTTGTATCATGATTTTGTATCCTGCCACATTATTTAATTGCTGTATGAGGTCTGGTTGTTTGGGGGCTGAGTCTTTTGGGACTTCCATAACAATTATGTCATGTTTGAGGAGAGAGAGTTTGACTTCTTGGTTGCCAATGGGATACCTTTTATTTGTCTTTGTTGTCTGATTGCTGTAGCTAGTACTTCACCTCCTATGTTGAACAAGAGTCGTTAGAGTGGGCATCCATGTCATGTTCCTGATTTCAAAGTGAAGTCTGTCATCTTTTACCCTTGGAGGATGTTATTCACTGTGGGTTTTTCATAGAAACATTTTATGAAGTTGACGAATATTCCCTCTATCCCTATACTTTGCAGCGTTTTAGTCAGGAGCGGATGCTGGATTTTATCAAATGCTTTTTTTTCACCAATTGAGAGGACCATGTGGTTCTTCTCTCTTCACTTCTTAATTGGTTCTATGACATTGATTGATTTGCAAATGTCGAACCAATCTTGCAATCCAGGGATAGATCCTACTCGGTAATGGTGGAATGACTGTTTAATGTACTGTAGGTTCCTAGGAGCTAGAATCTAGTTGAGAATCTTAGCATCCATATTCATCAGTGATATTGGTTTGAAATTCTCCTTTTTGGTGAGGTCTTGGCCTGGTTTGTGGATCAGGGTAATGCTGGCTTCATAGAAATTGTCTGGACATTTTCCTTCTGTTACAAATTTTGGAAAGAGCTTCAGGATAAGAGGTATCTGTTCTTTTCTTAAAGATTGATAGAATTACCTAGGGCGCATCTTTCAGGTCGTGGGGTCTTTTCTTTTGAGAGGTTTTTGATCACTGTTTTAATCTCATTACTGGATAATGATCCATTCAGGTTGCACATTTCTTCCTGGTTCAATTTTGGGATTCTACATTTTTATAGGAATGCATCCATTTTACCTAGGTTGCTTAGCTTATTGGCATATATTGTTTTTATTTCCCTATTTCTTTTTAGTGTAACCGTATTCATTGATTTAGCACCACACCCAGTCCTCCATGCAATCCGTGCCATCTCTATTACCCACCTCGTGTTTCCCCAATCTCCCTCCCCCGCTGTTTCAAAGCCCTCAGGTTCTTTTTCAGAGTCCATTGTCTCTCATAGTTTCCCTCCCCTTCCAATTTCCCTCCACTCCCTTCTCCTCTCAACCTGCCCTTGTCCTCCATGCTATTTGTTACACTCCACACATAAATGAAACCATATGATAATTGCCGCTCTCTGCTTGATTTATTTCACTCAGCAGAATCTCTTCCAGTCCTGTCCATGTTGCTACCAATGTAAGATATTCATCCTTTCTAAATGGATGCAAAATACTCCATAGTGTATATGGACCATATCCATTCTTCTGTTGAAGGGCATCTTGGTTCTTTCCACAGTTTGGCAACCGTGGCCATTGCTGCTCTAAACATTGGGTACAGATGGCCCTTCTTTTCACTGCATCTGTGTATTTGGGGTAAATACCTAGGAGTATAATTGCAGGGTTATAGGGAAGTTCTATTTTTAATTTCTTGAGAAATCTCCACACTGTTCTCCAACGAGGCTGCACCAACTCGCTTTCCCACCCACCGTGTAAGAGAAATCCACTTTCTCCACATCCTCTCCAACACATGTGGTTTTCCGTCTTGCTAATTTAGGCCATCCTAACTGGTGTAAGGTGACATCTTAATGTGGTTTTCATTTGAATCTCCTGTTGCCTAGTGATGATGAACATTTTTTCAAGTGTCTGTAGCCATTGGTATGTCTTCATTGGAGAAGTGTCTGTTCATATCTTCTGCCCCTCTTTTGATATGACTATCTGTTTTTTGTGTGTGGAGTTTGTGGAGTTCTTCATAGATCCTGGATATCAACCTTTTGTCTGTCCTGTCATTTGCTAATATCTTATCGCATTCCGTGGGTTGCCTCTTTGCTTTTTTGACTGTTTCCTATGCAGTGTAGAAGCTTTTCAATTTGATGAAGTCCCCGAAGTTTTTTTTTGGCTTTTGTTTCCTTTGTCTTTGGAGACATATCTTGAAAGATGTCGCTGTGACTGATATTGAAGAGATTACTGCCTATGTTCTCTGCTAGGATTCTGATGTATTCCTGTCTCACACTGAGGTCTTTTACCCATTATTATTTTATCTTTGTGTATGGTGTAAGAGGATGGACGAGTTTCATTCTTCTACATAGACCTGCCCAGGTTCGCTTCAATATTTATTGAAGAGACTATTTTATTTTCACTGTATTTTTTTCTTGCTTTCTTGAAGATTATTTGGCCATAGAGTTGATGGTCCATTCAGAGCTCTCTACTGTGTTCCACTGGTCTATAAGAGTGTTTTTATGCCCGTCCCATGCTGTCTTGGTGATCACAGCTTCATAGTAACCCTTGAAATCAGGCAACGTGTTGCTCCCAGTTTTGTTTCTCTTTTCAGGAATTCTTAGCAATGCGGGGTCGCTTCTGATTCCACACAAATTTTAGGCGTGTGTTTGTTCCAGCTCTTTGAAAGATACCGGTGGAATTTTGATTGAAATGGCATTAAATGGATCAATTGCTCTAAGCTGTATAGACATTTTAACAATGTTTATTCTTCTGATCCATGAGAATGCAATGGTTTTCCGTCTTTTTGGTTTTCTTGCATTTCTTTCATGAGTGTTCTCTAGTATCTCGAGTACAAATCCTTTGACTCTTTGTTTAGTTTATTCCCAGGTATCTTATGGTTTTGGTGCTGTAGTAAATGGAATTTATTCTCTAATTTCCCTTTCAGGATTTTCATTGATAATGTAGAAGAAAGCCACTGATTTCTGTACCATGATTTTCTGCTTCATATTTTGGAAAGAGCTTCAGGAGAAGAGGTGTTAGTTCTTTTCTTAAAGTTTGGTAGAAATTGATAGGGCATCCTTCAGGTCCTGGAGTCTTGTCTTTTCAGAGGTTTTTTTTTTTTTTTTTTTTTTTTTAATCATTGCTTTAATCTCTTTACTAAGTAACGGTCTATTCAGGTTGTACATTTCTTCCTTGTTTAATTTTGGGATTTTACACTTTTCTAGGAATGCATCCATTTCACCTAGGTTGCATAGCTTATTCACATATATATTTTTTTCCAATTTCTTTAAGTGTAACCATATTCATTGTTTTAGCACCACACCTTGTGACCCATGCAATCTGTGCCCTCTCTTTTACCCACCACGTGTTTCCCCAACCTCCCATCCCTGCTCTTTCAAAGCCCTCAGATTCTTTTTCAGAGTCCATAGTCTCTCATAGTTTCCCTCCCCTTCCAATTTCTCTCCACTCCCATTTTCTCTCCATCTCCCCTTGTCCTCCATGCTATTTGTTATACTCCACACAGAAGTGAAACCATATGATAATTGCCTCTCTCTGCTTGATTTATTTCACTCAGCAGAATCTCTTCCAGTCCCGTCCATGTTGCTACCAAAGTTGGGTATTCATCCTTTCTGAATGGAGGCATAAAACTCCATATTGTATATGGACCACTTCTTCCTTATCCATTCTTCCGTTGAAGGGCATCTTGGTTTTTTCCACAGTTTGGCAATGGTGGTCATTGCTGCTCTAAACATTAGGTTACAGATGGCCCTTCATTTCACTCCAACTGAATCTCTGGTGTAAATACCTAGAGTGAAATTACATGGTTATAGGAAAGTTCTATTTTTAATTTCTTGAAGAATCTCCACACTGTTCTCCAAAGAGAGTGCACCAACTTGCATTCCCACCAACAGTCTAAGAAGATTCCCCTTTCTCCACATGCTCTCCAACACATGTTGCTTCCTGTCTTGTGGATTTTGGCTGTTCTAACTGGTGTCATGTGCTATCTCAAGGTCATTTTAGTTTGCATCTCCCTAATGGCTAGTGATGGTGAGCATTTTTTCATGTGCCTGATAGACATTTGTATATCTTGGTTGGAGAAGTGTCTTTTCATATCTTCAGCACATTTTTTGATATGATTATGTTTTGTGTGTGATGAGTTTGAAGTGTTCTTTCTAGATCCTGGATATCAGCCTTTTGTCTGTCCAGTCATTTGCAAATATCTACTCGAATTCCGTGGGTTGCTCCTTTGTTTTGTTGACTGTTTCCTATGCTGTTCAGATGCTTTGGATCTTTAGGAAGTCCATCTTTGCTTTTGTTTCCTTTGCCTTTGAAGACATATCTCGAAAAAAGTTGTTGAGGGCAATGTTGAAGAGGTTACTGAGTATGTTCTCCAAGATTCTTATGGATTCCTGCCTCATGTTGAGGTCTTTTATGCATTATGAGTTTCTCTTTGTATATGGTGTCAGAGAATGGTCGAGTTTCATTCATCTACACATAGCTGTCCCAATTTTCATACCACCATTTATTGAAGAGATTGTTTTCCTCTGTATATTTTTTTCTTGCTTTGTTGGAAAATTATTTGACTGTAGAGTTGTTGGTCCATCTGAGCTCTCTAATCTGTTCCATTGGCCTATATGTCTGTTTTTATGCCAGCCCCATGCTGTCTTGGTGATCACAGCTTTGTAGTAACATTGAAACCTGGCAACATGATGCTCCCAGTTATGTTTTTCTTTTCAGCATTTCCTTAGCAATAATACATAGTCTCTTCTGATTCCACACGAATTTTTGGCTTGTGTTTGCTCCAGCTCTTTGAAAGATACTGGTGGAATTTTTATCAGAATGCCATTAAAAGGATAGATTACTCTAGGCTGGACCAGATCCATGGGACAGGGCCAAGGAGGGGAACACCACAAGCCTAGGAGATGGAGGCTTCAGCCTCACGGGTTCCGCTTTGGTGGCCTATGGATTCGTCGGGTTGGCCTGGAAGTACCAATCTGCAGGAACAGAGTCCATGTGACTTTAGACCTACAGAGGTTTTTCAGAGCTGACTTAGGGGTCTGTTGTATGCTCGGCAGTACTGATTCATGCCACTGGACGGCGTGGTGATTTGTGGTTCCCAGAGGTCATTAGGGTGCAATGCTGCTTGCCCCCAGCGGGGACAGTGCTATCTACCGTGGCCAACACACCAGAAGAGCTGACTGTGCAGCCTGCTGGTTCTGAGAGCAGTGGTGAGGGGCTGCAGGAAACGTGAGGTATGGCTGCTTGTTGTTCCTGGACAGAGTGTTGAGCTGAAGCCTCTGTTTCCCCATACTCAGGAATGGTGGTAAGAATTGCTGGAGTCAGGCCCCCACTCAGTCAGCACTGTGATCCGTTGTCCCACGTTGATGGCAATGTGCTGTCAGGATGATTCAGGAGGGCCGTCCAGGTGGGGGACGTGAGACGGGGGAACCCAATTCAACCCATGGTGCCTTTGGAACCGAGGGGTGGAGTGTCTGTTTGGAAGATTCTATTTGCTTCTCCAAAAAGGAAAAGGCAGTGGCAGGCTTGATAAGGAAGTGGGTGACCACTTAAGAAACAAGCATGTGTCTCTCCTTCTCCCAGGAATCGGAGCAGGTGTGTAGGCTTTAGGTGGGAGGAGCCTCCATATCCACACCTGACAACCCTTCTTCGCTCTGGCTCCACGAGACCTAAAGTCTGGAAATGAGCGTCTGAATCATTCCTGCAGTTTGTCCCAGGACGTCGGCATTCAGAGAAAATAGCAGGCCAGTGGGGCACAGTGGCACATCCATGCCAACACGGGAGGTCAAAGTTCTCTTTCACCCCAAACATCCTGGTTCTTCTCTCACCTCCAGTGGAGCCAAAAAGTCCCACGAACGTAGCTCTCAGCCATGGAGGTTGCTCCTAGGGTTCCTGCGTTTCTCTGCAGGGAGCACCTAGCAGGGGATCTCATTTTTTCTGCTTCTTTCTGGCTCCCAGACCTATTTGGAACATCTCTTTCCTAGGCAATCCCTTGGATTCAAAAAGGAAGATGAGATGGACTCGGTGTGTGTTTGGGATGTAGAATGCGTTCCTTTTTTGAACAAGGTTGATTCCATGCGTCCTAGGCTGTGGTGGAATGGCCGGCATCTAGAGGGCGGTGGCTGTTTGTGGTCAGAGAGAGGCTTGGAGGATGGCTTCTCCTTTGTTCAACGGGATGGATCCTAATGGATTTGTCTTTTTTATCCAAAGAGTTCCTATGAGGGCAGAGGGAACATTTGAAAGGATTCCAAGGAGCCTTGGAGGATTGAAAAGGGAAGCTTTACTTTCTACTTTCACTCAGTGGACCCTCTAGAGAGTTGGCCATGGCATCCTTTCTCTGTAGTAACATGGGAGGTGAAGTCAGAAGGGGAGTCTTTGGGAATTCCCCTGGATAGGGGCATTCTGATGGCTTCCCAGGGCATGGCGTCAGGAATATATATATATATATATATATATATATATATATATATGTCTACATTCATATATATATGAATGTAGACATCTGATCTTCCACATATTCTTACTGGAATATGAGTTAGGTTCAGAAAGAATGTAATTTTACTATTTGCGAGGATGTGGATGGATCTAGAGTGGATTTAACTAAGCCATATCATAAGAAATGAGCAATTGCCTATCATTTGCGATCTAGGGAATTTCAGAAGGAAAAGTTGAACATAGTTGGGGGGAGAACGAGAGGTCAGTGAGGAAAGAGACTCCAACATAGAGCACCAACTGAAGGTAGCTAGAGAGCAGGGGTGTGGAGGGGAAGGATTCAATGGGTGATGGCTCTTAGGGAGGGCAGTTGTTGTGATGAGCTCTGGGTGTTCTGTGAAGGCAAGGAATCATGAACTCCACCCCTGAAGACTCGGAATGAACACTGCATGGAAAGGAATTGGAATGGAAGTGAAGGAAGGAAAGAAGAAGACCGTGTTCTACTTCATGAAGACAGTAGTAAAAATGGAGTGATTTTTGCTTTCTTGTTGTCTTGATGATCATTAGCAAACATACTGTGTTATGATCCACTAGATTCTGCTTGCATAAGGCACCCTCAGAAAGCTGCCAGGAAGTTTCATGTGTCAGAGCATGTCCATTTTCCATAGATATGTTCCTTTCAGTTCGCCCAAGTACAAAGGTAATGGGAGAGAAATAAGGAAGAAGAGGAAGGAGGTGTGAAGCAGTCAAGTGGTCGCCTTTCCCCTTTGTCAAGGAAGCCTTGGGCCGATGTCCGTCGAGAAGAAGGAGAGGGGAACCCAGAGTTTTTGGCAGGCAGGGGTGTTCCAGGTCTGCCTAGAGCTGACAGGGGTCCCTGAAGAGAGCCGAGGTAGGGGTGTTGCATATCCGAACTGCTGATCTGCAGTTTGGATCCGCGAGGAGCCGAGATGAGGATGGTGTTCAGTTGGGTAGCAGATCGTGGGTGAGGACTCATGGGGACATGGCATTTTTCACTGGTTCTGATGGCCCCGTGGAGCTCCAAACAGACTGGTGACCTGCTAGGTGGCTGGCGGCCTCCTACGGTGTGACTTCAGGTTCCCAAGCCAGAGTTTTTGCCAGACAGGCCCCTGTCGAAGGAAGCTTGAAAACACGACTTAGGGTTTGGGTGATGGACATGGGTAATGGCTGCACCGATCTGCCAGTGCCAGGAGGGCTCCCTTTGGGGTTGACTTCAGGAAATGGATCCTTCAGTGCAGCAGAATCTGTGTTTGTGGGCAGGGAAAACATGAGGGTAGAGGTGGTTTACAAGAGAGACCAGGCTGGTTCTACTCCAAACCGGGATCAACATGGAGAGGACGCTCATGGGAACTGGGCGTAATTGAGGGGCCCTGAGGACCGCCGTGACCCCAGTGGCCAAGGTCGCTTAAAAATCATGGCAGGTGGAGTCAAAAGGAAAAAAAGGGTCAATACACAGGGGCAGGGGAACGTTCTTGGAGCATGGTTGAGGGACGGGTGGCAGCCAGCCATGCGACTCTGTCTATTCAGGTGACAGGGGTGCCCAAGGATGGGGCTGACCTCAGTGGGGTCACGCAGGTTCCTTTCACTCTGAGACTTGTCTGAAGCACCGAATGGAACCATTGGCGATAGGGTTGGAGTAAGAAGAGTGGCGCAGGACTCAGGGTTCCACAGATGGAGACCCCGAGGGACAGGATTCCGGATGCGGAAGGCTGGTAAAGCAGGCGAGGGTTCAAGCCCGGGCCTGGGGCGGGCCCAGCCCCATGGGGCTGAACCAGGGAGGGGACCCTAGCAGAATGAAGAGCAGGAGGTATTCTCCTCGCCGCAGCCTGCCTCGCGGAGGGCTTCTGGCGGGGTTCAGGCGGGAGAGCTCGCATTGCTGGGCCAGGCCCGGCGGGGGGCAGCCCTGCAGACATGCTGCACCCAAAGCGAGTTCCAGTCCCGTCCATGTTGCTACCAAAGTTGGGTAGTCATCCTTTCTGAATGGAGGCATAATACTCCATAGTGTATATGGACCACATCTTCCTTATCCATTCTTCCGTTGAAAGGCATCTTGGTTCTTTCCACAGTTTGCAAACGTGGCCATTGCTGCTGTAAATTTGGGTTACCACGGCCCTTCTTTTCACGCCATCTATGTCTTTGGGGTAAATACGTAGGAGTGTAATTGCAGGGTTATAGGAAAGTTCTATTTTTAATTTCTTGAGGAATCTCCACTCTGTTCTCTAAAGAGGCTGCACCAACTTGCATTCCCACCCACAGTGTAAGAGGATTCCCCTTTCTCCACATCCTCTCGCACACATGTTGTTTCCTGTCTTGCAATTTTAGGCCATTCTAAGTGGTGTAATGTGACATCTTAATGAGGTTTTCCTTTGAATCTCCCTGATGCCTAGTGATGATGAGCATTTCTTCAAGTGTCTGATAGCCATTGGTATGTCTTCATTGGAGAAGTATCTGTTCATATCTTCTGCCCATTTTTTGATATAATTATCTGTTTTGTGTGTATTGAGTTGAGGAACTCTTCTTAGATCTTGGATATCAATCTTTTGTCTGTCCTTTCATTTGCAAATATCTTATCACATTCTGTGGGTTGCCTCTTTGCTTTCTTGACTGTTTCCTATGCACTGCAGAAGGTTTTGAATTTGATGAAATCCCCGAAGTTATTTTGGCTTTTTTTTTCTTTGCCTTTGGAGACATATCTTGAAATAAGTCGCTGTGGCTGATATTGAAGAGATTACTACCTATGTCCTCCGCTAGGATTCTGATGGATTCCTGTCTCACATTGAGGTCTTTTACCAATTATGAGTTTATATTTGTGTATGGTGTAAGAGGATGGTCAAGTTTCATTCTTCTACATAGAGCTGCCCAGTTTTCCCTGCAACAGTTATTGAAGAGCCTGTCTTTTTTCCACTGTATATTTTTTTCCTGCTTTCTTGAAGATTATTTGGCCATAGAGTTGATGGTCCATATCTGAGCTTTCTACTGAGTTCCACTGGTCTATGGGTCTGTTTTTATGCCAGTCCCATGCTGTATTGGTGATCACAGCTTCATATTAACCCTTGAAATCAGGCAACATGGTGCTCCTAGTTTTTTTTTTTTTTTCTTTTTCTATTCAGCAATTCTTAGCAATACGGGGTCGCTTCTGATTCCACACAAATTTGAGGCATGTGTTTGTTCCAGCTCTTTGAAAGATACCAGTGAATTTTGTTTGCAACAGCATTAAATGGATCGATTGCTCTAGGCATTATAGACATTTTAACAATATTTATTCTTCTGATCCATGAGAATGCAGTGGTTTTCCGGCTTTTTGGTTTTCTTCCATTTTTCTCATGAGTGTTCACTAGTTCCTCGAGTACAAATCTTTTACCTCTTTGGTTGGGTTTATTCCCAGGTATCTTATGGTTTGGGTGCTGTAGTAAATGGAATTGATTCTCTAATTTCCCTTTCTTTATTTTCATTGATAATGTAGAAGAAAGCCACTGATTTCTTCACCATGATTTTGTATCCTGCCACATTATATTGAATTGCTGTATGAGTTCTGGTAGTTTGGGGGCTGAGTCTTTTGGGTTTTCCATATCAAGTATGTAATCTGTGAGGAGAGATAGTTTGACTTCTTGGTTGCCAATGGTATACCTTTTATTTCTCTTTGTTGTCTGATTGCTGTTGCTAGGACTTCACATGCTATTCTGAACAAGATTCGTGAGAGTGGGCATCCTTGTCATGTTCCTGATTTGAAAGTGATGGCTGTCAGCTTTTACCCTTTGAGGATGGTATGCACTGCGGGTTTTTCATAGAAACATTTTAATGAAGTTGACGAATATTCCCTCTATCCCTATACTTTGTAGCGTTTTAGTCAGGGACAGATGCTGGATTTTGTCCAGTGCTTTTTCTTCACAAATTGAGAGGACCATGTGGTTCTTCTCTCTTCACTTCTTAATTGGTTCTATGACATTTATTGAATTGTGAATGTCGAACCAACCTTGCAATCCAGGGATAGATCCTACTCAGTCATGGTGGATAATCGTAGTAATGTAATGTAGGTTCCTAGGAGATATAATCTTGATGAGAATCTTAGCATCCAATTCATCAGTGATATTGGTTTGAAATTCTCCTTTTTGGTGAGGTCTTTGCCTGGTTTTTGGATCAGGGTAATGCTGGCGTCAACAAAAGTATCTGGAAGTTTTCTTTCTGCTTCAAATTTTGGAAAGGGCTTCAGGAAAAGCAGTGTTAGTTCTTATCTTAAAGTTTGGTAGAATTCGCTAGGGCATCCTTCAGGTTGCAGGGTCTTGTCTTTTGGGAGGTTTGATCACTGCTTTAATCTCGTTACTGGATAATGGTCTATTCAGGTTGTACATATCTTCCTGGATAAATTTTGGATTTTACAGTTTTCTAGGAATGTATCCATTTCACCTAGGTTGCTTAGCTTATTGGTATATACTTGTGTTTTTTTTTTCCCATTTATTTTCAGTGTAACCGTATTCATTGTTTTAGCACCACACCCAGTGCTCCATTCAATTTGTGCCCTCTCTATTACCCACCACGTGTTTCACCAACATCCCACCTCTGCTCTTTCAATGCCCTCAGATTACTTTTTTTAAAGTTGTATAGATTTTTTAATTAAATTTATTTATTTTCAGCAAAACAGTATTCATTATTTTTTCACCACACCCTGTGCTCCATGCAATCCATTCCCTCTATAATACCCACCACGTGTTACCCCAAACTCCCACCCCCCCCGGCAAGTCAAACCCCTCAGATAGTTTTTCAGGCAAAGACCCTAACAAAAAGGAGAATTTCGGACTAATATCACTGATGAATATGGATGCTAAGATTCTCAACAAGATCAGAGCAAACAGGATCCAACAGCACATTAAAAAAATATCCACCATGACCAGGTGGGATTCATCCCTGGCCTACAAGGATGGTTAAACATTTGCAAATCAATCAATGTGATAGACAAATTAATATGAGAAGAGAGAAGAACCACATGGTCTTCTCAATTGATGCAGAAAAAGCATTTGACAAATTCCAGCATCCGTTCCTGATTAAAATGCTTCAAAGTATAGGGATAGAGGGAACATTCCTGAACTTCATCTAATCTATCTATGAAAGACCCACAGCAAATATCATCCTCAATGGGAAAAAGCTTGCAGCATTCCCTTTGAGATCAGGAAAAGACAAGGATGCCCACTTGCACCCCTCTTGTTCAACATAGTATTAGAAGTCCTAGCAACAGCAATCAGAAAAAAAAAAAGAGAGAGAGAAATAATAGGTACCCTCAGATTCTTTTTCAGAGTCCAGAGTCTCTCATGGTCCCCCTCCCCTTCCAATTTCCCTCCACTCCCTTCTCCTCTCCATCTCCCCTTGTCCTCCATGCTATTTGTTACACTCCACACAGAAGTGAAACCATATGATACTTGCCTCTCTCTGCTTGACTTATTTCACTCAGGAGAATCTCTTCCAGTCCCATCCATCTTGCTACCAAAGTTGGGTATTTATCCTTTCTGAATGGAACCATAATACTCCATAGTGTATATGGACCACATCTTCCTTTTCCATTCTTCCGTGAGGGCATCTTGGTTTTTTCCACAGTTTGGCAACCATGGCCATTGCTGCTCTAAACATTGGGTTACAGATGGCCCTTCTTTTCACTCCATCTGCATATTTGGGGTAATACCTAGGAGTGTAATAGCAGGGTTTAGGGAAGTTCTATTTTTAATTTCTTGAGGAATCTCCACACTGTTCTCAAAAGAGGCTGCACCAACTTGCATTCCCACCCACAGTCTAAGAGGATTCCCCTTTCTCCACATCCTCTTCAACACATGTTGTTTCCCGTCTTGCTAATTTAATCCATCCTAACTTGTGTAAGGTGAGATCTTAATGTGTTTTTCATTTGAATCTCCCTGATGCCTAGTGATGATAAACATTTCTTCAGGTGTCTGATAGCCATTTGTATGTCTTCATTGGAGAAGTGTCTGTTCATAGCTTCTGCCTATTTTTTGATATGATTATCTGATTTGCGTGTGTTGAGCATGAGGAGTTCTTCATAGATCCTGGACATCAACCTTTGTCTGTACTGTCATTTGCAAATATCTGATTTTTATGAAGTCCCCGAGGTTTATTTTGGCTGCTGTTTCCTTTGCCTTTATAGACATATCTTGAAAGAAGTTGCTGTGGCTGGTATTGAAGAGATTACTGCCTTTGTTCTCCTCTAGGATTCTGATAGATTCCTGTCTCACATTGAGGTCTTTTATCCATTATGAGTTTATCTTTGCGTATGGTGTAAGAGGATGGTCGAGTTTCATTCTTCTACATAGAGCTGCCCAATTTTCCCTGCACCAGTTATTGAATAGACTGCCTTTTTTCCACTGTATATTTTTTCCTGCTTTCTTGAAGATTATTTGACCATAAAGTGGATGGTCCATATCTGAGCTCTCTACTGTGTTCCCTGGTCTATGGGTCTGTTTTTATGCCAGTCCCATGCTGTCTTGGTGATCACAGCTTCCTAGTAACCCTTGAAATTAGGCAACGTATAGCCTCCATTTTGTTTCTCTTTTTAGCAATTCTTTGCAATATGGGGTCGCTTCTGATTTCACAAAAATTTTAGGCATGTGTTTGTTCCAGGTCTTTGAAAGATACTGGTGGTATTTTGATTGGAATGGCAGTAAATGAATAGATTGCTCTAGGCAGTATAGACATTTTAACAATGTTTATTCTTCTGATCCATGAGAATGCAATGGTTTTCCGTCTTTTTGGTTTTCTTGCATTTTTTCATGAGTGTTCTCTAGTTCCTCGAGTACAAATCCTTTGACTCTTTGTTTGGTTTATTCCCAGGTATCTATGGTTTGGGTGCTGTATCAGTGGAATTGATTCCCTAATTTCCCTTTCTGGATTTTCATTGACAATGTCGAAGAAAGCCACTGATTTCTGTACCATGATTTTGAAACCTGCCACATACTGAATTGCTGTATGAGTTCTGGTAGTTTGGTGGCGGAGTCTTTTGGGATTTCCATAACAATTATGTCATGTTTGAGGAGAGAGAGTTTGACTTCTTGGTTGCCAATGGGATACCTTTTATTTCTCTTTGCTGTCTGATTGCTGTTGCTATGACTGCACATACTATGTTGAACAAGAGTGGTGAGAGTGGGCATCCTTGTCATGTTCCTGATTTGAAAGTGATGGCTGTCAGCTTTTACCCTTTGAGGATGTTATTCACTGTGGGTTTTTCATAGAAACATTTTATGAAGTTGATGAATATTCCCTCTACCCCTATACTTTGCAGCACTTTAGTCAGGAGTGGATGCTGTATTTTGTCCAATGCTTTTTCTTCACCAATTGAGAGGACCATGTGGTTCTTCTCTCTTCACTTCTCAATTTGTTCTATGACATTGATTGATTTGTGAATGTCAAACCAACCTTGCAACCCGGGGATTGATCCTACTTGGTCTTGGTGGAATGACTGTTTAATGTACTGTAGGTTCCTAGGAGCTAGAATTTTGTTGAGATCTTAGCATCCATATTCATGAGTGATATTGGTTTGAAATTCTTCTTTTTGTTGATGTCTTTTCCTGGTTTGTGGATCAGGGTAACGCTGGCTTCATAAAAAGTGTCTGCAAGTTTTCCTTCTGCTACAAATATCTGATAGAGCTTTACGAGAAGAGGTTTTAGTTCTTTTCTTAAAGATTGGTATAATTCGCAAGGGCATGTTTCAGGACACAGGCTCTTGTCTTTTGGGAGGTTTTTAATCACTGCTTTAATCTCATTACTGGATAATGGTTCATTCAGGTTGTACATTTCTTCCTGGTTCAATTTTGGGATTGTACAGTTTTCTAGGAATGCATCCCTTTTACCTAGGTTGCTTCGCTTATTGGCATATATTATTTTAATTTTTCCATTTTCTTTTCAGTGTAACCATATTCATTGTTTTAGCACCACACCCAGTGCTCCATGCAATCCGTGTCCTCTCTATTACCCACCACGTGTTTCTCCAACCTCCCAACCCCGGACTTTCAAAGCCCTAGGTTCTTTTTCAGAGTCCATTGTCTCTCACAGTTTCCCTCCCCTTCCAGTTTCCCTCCACTCCCTTCTCCTCTCCATCTGCCCTTGTCTTCCATGCCATTTGTTACACTCCACACATAAATGAAACCATATGATAATTGCCGCTCTCTTCTTGATTTATTTCACTCATCAGAATCTCTTCCAGTCCCGTCCATGTTTCTACCAACGTTGGGTATTCATCTTTTCTAAATGGAGGCATAATATTCCCGAGTGTATATGGACCACATCTTCCTTATGTGGAAAAGAAACACAGTATATTCTGTTGAAGGGCATCTTGGTTCTTTCCACAGTTTGGCAACCATTGCCATTGCTGCTCTAAACATTGGGTTACAGATGGCCCTTCTTTTCATTCCATCTGTATATTTGGGTTAAATACCTAGGAGTGTAATTGCAGGGTTACAGGGAATTTCTATTTGTAATTTCATAAGGAATCTCCACACTGTTCTCCAACGAGGCTGCACCAACTTGCATTCCCACCCACAGTGTAAGAATATTCCCCTTTCTCCACATCATCTCCAACACTTATTGTTTCCTGTCTTGCTAATTTAGGCCATCCTAACTGGTGCAAGGTGACATATTAATGTGGTTTTCATTTGAATCTCCGTAATGCCTAGTGATGATGAACATTTTTTCAGGTGTCTGATAGCCATTTATATGACTTCAATGGAGAAGTGTCTTTTCATATCTTCTGCCCATTTTTTCTCAATTTATTAATTTTCAGAAAAACAGTATTCATTATTTTTTCACCACACCCAGTGCTCCATGCAATCCGTGCCCTCTATAATACCCACCACCTGGTAGCCAACCTCCCACACCCCCTCCACTTCAAACCCCTCAGATTGTTTTTCAGAGTCCATAGTCTCTCATGATTCACCTACCCATTTAATTTACCCCAACTCCCTTCTCCTAACACCCCTTGTCATCCATGATATTTGTTATGCTCCACAAATAAGTGAAACCTTGTGATAATTGACTCTCTCTGCTTGACTTATTTCACTCAGCATAATCTTTTCCATTCACGTCCTAGTTGGTACAAAAGTTGGGTATTCATCCTTTCTGATGGAGGTATAATACTCCATAGTGTATATGGACCACATCTTCCTTATCCATTTGTCCGCTGAAGGGCATCTTGGTTCTTTCCATAGATTGGCGACAGTGGCCATTGCTGCTATTAACATTGGGGTACAGATGGCCCTTCTTTTCACGACATTTGTATCTTTGGGGTAAATACCCAGGAGTGCAATTGCAGGGTCATAGGGAAGTTCTATTTTTAATTTCTTGAAGAATCTCCACACTGTTCTCCAAAGAGGCTGCACCAACTTGCATTCCCACCAACAGTGGAAGAGGGTTCCCCTTTCTCCACATCCTCTCCAACACATGTTGTTTCCAGTTTTGTTAATCTTGACCATTCTAACTGGTGTAAAGTGATATCTCAATGTGGTTTTAATTTGAAGCTCCCTGAGGGCTAATGATAATGAGCATTTTTTCATGTGTCTGAGAGCCATTTGTATGTCTTGATTGGAGAAGCGTCTGTTCATATCTTCTTCCCATTTTTTGATATGATTGCCTTTTCGTGTGTTTTGAGTTTGAGGAGTTCATTATAGATCCTGGATATCAACCTTTTGTCTGTACTGTCATTTGCAAATATTTTCTCCCATTCCGTGGGTTGCCTCTTTGTTTTCTTGACTGTTTCCTTTCCTGTGCAGAAGCTTTTGAATTTGATGAAGTCCCAAAAGTTTATTTTCGCTTTTGTTTCCTTTGCCTTTGGAGACATAGCTTGAAAGAAGGTAATGTGACTGATATCGAAGAGATTACTGCCTATGTTCTCCTCTAGGATTCTGATGGATTCCTGTCTCATGTTGAGGTCTTTTATGCATTTTGAGTTTATCTTTGTGTACGGTGTAAGAGAATGGTCGAGCTTCATTCTTCTATATATAGCTGTCCAGTTTTCCCAGCACCATTTATTGAAGAGACTGTCTTTTTTCCACTGTATATTTTTTCCTGTTTTGTCGAAGATTAATTGACCATATAGTTGAGGGTTTATATCTGGGCTCTCTACTCTGTTCCACTGGTCTATGGATCTGTTTTTATGCCAGTACCATGCTGTCTTGGTGATCACAGCTTTGTAATAAAGCTTGAAATCAGGTAACGTGATGACCCCAGCTTTATTTTTGTTTTTCAACATTTCCTTAGCAATTCAGGGTCTCTTCTAATTCCATACAAATTTTAGGATTATTTGCTCCAGCTCTTTGTAGAATACTGGTGGAATTTTGATCAGAATGGCATTAAAATTATATATTGCTCTAGGCAGTATAGACCTTTTAACAATGTTTCTTCTTCTGATGCAAGAGCTTGGAATGGTCTTCCATCTTTTTGTGTCTTCTTCAATTTCTTTCATGAGTGTTCTGTAGTTCCTTGAGTACAGATCCTTTACCTCTTTGGTTAGGTTTATTCCCAGGTATCTTATGATTCTTGGTGCTATAGTAAATGGAATTGATTCTCTAATTTCCCTTTCTGTATTTTTATTGTTAGTGTATTAGAAAGGCACTGATTTCTGCACATTGACTTTGTATCCTGCCCCGTTGCTTAATTGCTGTATGAGTTCTAGTAGTTTGGGGGTGGACTCTTTGGGTTTTCCATATAAAGAATCATGTCATCTGCAAAGAGAGAGAGTTTGACTTCTTCATTGCCAATTTGGATACCTTTTATTTCTCTTTGTTGTCTGATTGCTGTTGCTAGGACTTCTAATACTATGTTGAACAAGAGTGGTGAAAGTGGGCATCCTTGTCTTGTTCCTCATCTCAATGGGAAGGCTGCAAGCTTTTTCCCATTGAGGATGGTATTTTCTGTGGGTCTTTCATAGATAGATTTGATGAGGTTCAGGAATGTTCCTTCTATCCCTATACTTTGAAGCGTTTTAATCAGGAACGTATGCTGGATTTTGTCAAATGCTTTTTCTGCATCAATTGAGAGGACCATGTGGTTCTTCTCTCTTCTCATATTAATTTGTTCTATCACATTGATTGATTTGCGAATGTTGATCCATCCTTGTAGCCCAGGGATGAATCCCACCTGATCATTGTGGATAATCTTTTTAATGTGCTTTTGGATCATGTTGGCTTGGATCTTTTTGAGAGTCTTAGCATCCGTATTCATTAGTGATACTGATCTGAATTCACTCCTTACCGCCTCTCCTCTCCTTCACTGAGTCTATCCCTGTGACTTTTAGTTCTTGAAAGATAACCAGTCATTTTCCTTGTCAGATTTTTCACATAATCTCCACCCACCCAGGTGGTGAAATATAGAATTTATCACCTCTTCAGAGCGGTATCTAAATTAATAAATTCTGTAAATTTATATCTATGTTCTTCTTCATATATTCTTATAATACATAAAGAATTAGAGGGGAATTGGATTCCTGCAAGAGTACTAGACCACAAAATTAATTTGCAAATTAAACTTTGGTACATATTACTGTTACACATAAATATAGATACAGATAAACTGTATCTGATCTTCAATTTTGTGTTGCTGTACTAATTTTAAAAATTATATACTTATATTGTTTGGATTAAAATCAAAATACCTTTTTTTGCAAGTTATAGTTCGATTTATGCTTCATTAGCTTAGTGAGTAATCTAACTATATAAATGTAAAACACGAAACCATTTCAAATACTAGAACTCAAATCTCACACTAATATCCACTCTAACTTTTTAAGGTCCTTTATTTGAGAAGCTTACTATTACTCTATGTTAAGTTCCTTCTATTACTTTCCTTAAAGGATCATTGATAATAACATGTCCAGGTACCCTAAAGAATGAGTAATGTGCTAAATTTATGAGAGAACATAGTTGGCATGCGAACTCTAAGAAAAAAAAAAACCTACACTCTTGGGAGAGGTTTTTATTGGGTATTCTAGAGAAAACTTTACAGTTATGACTATGTCTTCAGTAACACAGAATGTTTTCTAGGAACTTCTTTGGCTATAAATTCCTGAAACAGGAGGATTACTTCATTGACTTTGATTCAGAACCCAATGAACTGAGGAGAGAAAGACTCATTTTCATTTCAATGCTCTGGAGAATCAGGCAGTTGGACACAAGAGTACAAGTATACGACCTTATGTTGAGGAAGTAATATTAAGAAGGTATTCTGCCAGCAGTTATGTGACTTAGAATTCAGCATGTCTGGTCTTCAATATAATACTGAAATACGAATTATTAAATTAGCTTTTGTCAATGAAAGTAAGAAGTATATGGAAAATCATTGGCAAGATGACCTTAATTAATTGCTTTTCTATCCTTGCAAAAAGAAAAGTTTAATAGCTACAAAAGACCAAAATTAAAAAAAAAAAAATCTGACCTGCAACCACTGTAGAGACAACATTTGCATTTAAGTGGAGTCAAGTTGATTTCTTCCATTTTATAAAGGCAAGCACTCTTACCAATACAATTTAGAAGTACCAACTAAGATTTAAATAATTAAAAAATAAAGACATTACACACTGTGGCCTTTTAAAATTCCTTCAAGCTTTTTAAGATAAATTTATCTATTGAGTTTACATACATATTTATTGAGAAAAGTGATGGTAAAGAAAAAGCAATTACTTTTAGTAACCTGTTATTGTTTGCAAGACCTAAGACAAAATTATTACTTTTAACTGATAGATATAAAACTTAGTTATAACATATTTTGTACAGGTAAAGAATATTTTAAATGTAGAGCTACATATACTAGGAGCTAGATACGAAGGCAAAAGAAAGTGAACAATCTAGAATCAAGGAGCCATTCTTTGGAAGCTACTACCTATTTCCTCAAAGAGCAAAATGTACAAATCAAAGAGCCAATATTACTTTGTGTATTAGTCTGCTCAAGTTGCCATGACAGAACACCAGAGACTGGGGGACTAAGAGAAATAACAGAAGTATTTTTTTTTTTACAATTCTGGAGGCTAGAAGTTCAAGATCAAGGAAATGTCAAAGTTGGTTTGTAGGGGACCCCTCTTTCTTTGACTTGCAGATGACAACCTTCTTCCTGTGTCCTCACATGGCTTTTCTTCTATGTGCTCTCACTCATGGTGTTTCCTCCTTTTCTTATAAGGACACTAGTCCTATTGAATTAGAGACCCACCTTTATGATCCATTTAACTTTAATTATGTCCTTAAGGCACCAAGTACAAATACAAATACTTTGGAGGTGAGAATTCAACCTATGATTTAGGGGCAGAGGAACAGGGAGGAGAAACACAATTTACATACAATATTTGGAAATTTTTCCTTGGTTTAGTACATTCCAGTGATGTTTTCAATGACCAATGATACACATTATCTGAATTAACTGTAAATGTAACAAGTAAACTGAGCATTTATACTCACTTGCTATTTCCAAACTGTTAAATGTATCCCAACCTCAGTTATGTCATTTATTGGATCTCTGAAAATAAATTACCTTATTGCTTAACATGACTTTTGGCTAAAAATGTTATACTTATTCCTTTCATGGAGAGTGGATATTTGATGTACTTAAATCTAAAATTACAAAAAAAAAAAAAGAGAGAGTATTTTATATTCTATTTTCCTTCCAACTCCATTTTTATCCACTATTATAAAGAAAAATAGAGAAAACAAATTTATTTTATTTTTTTATTACTTGCATCCCTACACTGCTGTTTATAGTCAAATGTGTAGAAAATACACCAGTCCAGAGTCTTAATGAATTACAATACTTATTTATTTATTTTTAAAATTTATTTATGTTAGAGAGAGACCCCTCACCATCAAGGGGGAGAGGCAGAGGGAGAGGGAGAAAGAAAGAGAGCAACAGACCTCCTGCTGTGCAGAGATCCCAGACTCAGGACTAATTTGCAGGGCTCATGACAAGGCCTTCATCTCACACCTGAGACCAGGACCTGAGTCCTGAGCTGCAATCAGGAGCTGGATATGCCTAAACAACTGAGACACCCGGTGCCTCTACAAGATTTAAACAAAGTGTAGCTACAAAATCTTTATCTTTCTAAGGGTCTTAATTATGTAACTCAACCTAGATGGCTGTGTGTATGATGTTTTATTTTTTATATATAGGATATATTTTTATCTTTAATATTCTAGTATTGCTGTTACAAAAAAATAAATCTTCAGAATGGTGGGGAGGACATAGATTGAACAAATAAAGAAAACCAATTATGGTTAGAGAGCTTTAAAATGTAGCAAGGCTATAGAGTCACAGAGAATTTCTAAAAGCTGAAGAACTTGGAGAAGACTTCATGAAGACAGTATCTTATAAGTTGTACTTACATGAAGGAAAGTATTTTAATTGACAAGGAAGTAGTTTGCCAAAACAGTTCTTCTATTTTTTCCAGGAGTAACAGAAAATGTATGATACTTGGACTTCATGAAATTATATTTATAACTGAGAACATTTGTTTATATTATATATAACATATACTATATTTTTCTTTAAATATTTATATTAGATATGCATTTCATTTTATTGTATAAGTATCTATTACATGTAATTTATTCTAGTACATATTGTGTTGCATTGTTATTATTCAATTTGCATTATACTAGCAAATTATGGTAAAAAATAAAGCTGCCACCTGATTTCCTGAATAAATAAAATAAGCCAAATAAAACATAACATTTTAATGCTATCCAAAAAACTTATCTTTGAATTCTTGCTATTCTATTTTTTTCTATTCCTCTGTTCTTCTTGTCTGGGAGCTGGTAATTTAGCTGCTGCACTCAGAAGCTAGGGAGATTGGGAGAGAAACAGACATTTCTGTTATCACAATCACAACTCTGGGTGACAACAAAATTGATTTGACCATTATCCCTTCCTCCGCACCCAAAAATCATTGCAATAAATGACAGCTCTCTATCAAGTAGCAGCTTAATTTAGTGTAGTTTCATTAATTTATCATTTTATTTTATTATTTTCATGAAGTTTTTTCTTTTACTTTTAGTATAGCTAATAGACAGTGCTCTATTAGTTTCAGGTGTACAATGTAGTGATTCAACAATTCTATATCTCATTAGTCAATCTCATCATGATAAATGTACTCTTAATCTCTTTCACCTGTTACACCCATCCTCCCACCGACCTTCCCTCCTATATGCTCTATTTTAAATGAGTAACTTCAGTTAAAGGTTTTTTGTTTTGTTTTGTTTTTCCCCCACAGGAACATTTTTTACTTGAAGCATGCTTCGGAGCACATGGCTCTAAAAAAGATATGTAAAACATTCCATCTAAGAAAAATAGGATACACATTTTCTTCAAGCATGCACAGAAGAATCCCTAGCTAAATTACATAAAAAGAGACATAACTGGGACACCTGGGTGGCTCAGTTGGTTAAGCATTGGCCTTAGGCTCAGGTCATAATCCCAGGGTCCTGGAATCAAATCCTACATTGGGCTCCTTGCTCAGTAGGGGACTTGCTCCCTCTTTCTGCTGTTTTCTCTCTCTCTCTCTGACAAATTAAATAAAATCTTAAATAAAAAGAGTAACATAACACATATTACAAATGTAAGAAGATTGAAATCATACCAAGTATAGTTTCTAGCTGCAATGGTACAAAACTACAGATCAACTAGTGACAGAATTGAAATATGCACCAACGTAACTTGGTAACAGAAAAAAGCAATATATAAAAAGGAAATCAGGAGGATAGGGAGGTAAGTAACACAGGCAAAGGAGATGGTGAGAGAAATGCTACACTGACAAGAAACGAAGGACAATGCACATATTTTTATATTATTGGAACCTAAAGAGCAAGGCAGAGAGCCAGAAGCTGGGAAGCAAGAGCAGACCAAAATGGCATTTTTAATGGGTATAAAAACAGGAAGAGTTTATAGCTAGTAGTTATTGATTGAACAGATATGACTCATATATTACTGTATTATTAGATCCACATCAAATAGATTTCAGAAAGAGATTCAAATATCCTTAAATGATAAACCAATATTGTTTATGAAAATTTCCCCAATGGCAGACCATACAAAGTAAATTCCATAGTAGATAAAGAAAACATACTGCTTAGAATATTCTCATAGTCTCTTAATTTTTTAAGTACTTATTAATATTTCAGGTAATGTAAGAACAGAATAATGAGAGAGTACTAATATTTGTAAAACTAAAACGTCTTCCTTTTTTTTTCCAGTCAGTGTTACATCTCAATTATAGCGTTTTTAATTGAGGCTTGACATTTTTCTGCTCTTGTTAGGACTGTTATTAAGATAACAAGGTAAATGGGCACCTGGGTGGCTCAGTGGGTTAAAGCCTCTGCTGTCGGCTCAGGTCCTGCATCGGGCTCTCTGCTCAGCAGGGAGCCTGCTTCCTCCTTTCTCTCTGCCTGCCTCTCTGCCTACTTGTGATCTGTCAAATAAATAACTAAGATCTAAAAAAAAAAAATACACTTAAGACAACAAGGTAAACAATGCTTCAATAATTCTCTATATTTAAGGTATCTTCTCCTAAACCCCTATGGTTCATTTTGTTTTCAATTTTATATCCATAATTTAAAACCGATTCCTAAAATAAAAATTCTGTACATTTGTACTTGGGCTTCAAGTTTGTTTGCCTTTTGTTGAGTTTTTAAAATATACGTATGCTTTCAGAATATAGGGTGCCAGCAAGCAGTTACTATATCTACATATAGCTGTATATTTCCAGCTGTTTTATAAAGCTTATCTTTATTTTTCAATATGCATGAAAATGAATTCTTTATTCCAGTGAAATTCACATGCTTTCACAGAGCCACTACAAACTCTAAAATGAAAAGAGTTTCTTGCTGTGGAGTAGAGACATAAAAATATGTTAACTGGGACTTATTGTAAAGCTATTTTTTTCTAAGCAATATATTCTTGGTATAATTACCTTTGCTACATCAACCAGACAAACTTGGAATTTCAATCTTTATGAGAAAAATAAAATAAAACATTAATCTGTGTAAACTGGAAATGATAATAAAGCCAATTTTACCCTTATAAAAATATACTACAATCTAATTTTCTCTAGTAGGAAGACATGACTAGTATAAAGACACTGAAGAGGAATATTATTAAACTGAAACCAGACATGGAAGTTTTGGGAAAAAAAAGTTATTGTATTTAATTAATTGGAAATATAATCAATATTAAAGATAATCTGCTGCCAAAGATGAAAATGTTGAGTTAGAGCTGTTATTATTACTTCCACTTTCAGCTGCATGATGGACTTGCAATCCAGAATCCATGTCATTTACAGATCATATGCTGGATATCAGCTCCTAGAATTCTCTGCACAATAGCCAATAGGCTGTCTTCAGTGCCTTTTGTAAGTCTCTTTCCTGATCCCACTCTCATAAGGCAGAGTAACTATTGGTATATGTGCCCCTAGGCTTGAGACATGGCCAAAGGCAGCAGGATGGCAGGTAGGGCTGGAGCTTACTGATCTTAATACATACGTGCTGCACTGTTTTGTTGTACCAATGGTGGTATCAGAGTCCTTGTTTGCATGGAACATAACTGTAAAGTTGGAAAAGAAAAGTGGACTCCAAAGCAGAGACTTACACTTGAGCTCTTATACCAGCCACACAAATGGAAGAGATAACCTGATCTCAGGATTTATTTCACTTCCCAAAATAAGTATCTCCCTGAGTAATTTATAATCAGAAACCTATATACACTGTTACAAATTTGTACTATGTGAGTGGTCTGAAAATGGCCAGATTGAATGATAATCTTTAAGTGGATTGGAAATGACTATAGAAAACAAAATTTACCCCTGAAAAAATTCAACCACCTCCATTCAAAAGATGAGCATCTCTTTCTTCTCCCAAATCAGAAAAATTTTATGTCAGTTTCTAAAAATGAAATTAAACTTAAAAAAGTATTGTTTTAATGTTCTATTCCATATACACCATACTCACTGTGACCCTCTAAATAAGAGTGAATTAGGGACCTCCATCCAGTTGCTTGTTGTATGGCCTGCAATTTAAGAATTTTTTTTAATGTTTTTAAATGTTTTCAGATAGCCAAAGGAAGAATAAAATTTTGTAACTTGAGGATTATAAAATATTCAAATTTTAGTTTCTATATAGTTTTATTATCATGGAATTCCTCTCATTTGATAATTCATTATCTGTGGCTGCTCTGTGCTCCACCTCAAGAGTTCTGAAAACCAAACTGTCTACCCCTCACCTAGCCTGGACACTAAGAATGCAAAAGACACCTTATTGTCTACAGTAATTAATATGTGTTGATATTCCACAATCTTTATTAGCATACTTTTGATTTTCTAGGGCCCTTACACCCAGGCAAATAATTCTATTATTCATTACATGATCTGAAAGTCCCATCAACTCTTCAATGAAAAGCGTCAAACAACAGGTTGGACCCTAAGATTCTTTGAGTTATTCACTTCAGAACTCTACCTTCCTGTTTTTCCCAATCTTGGATTGTTATATTATCATTACCAATCTTAATCCAATCAAGGTCTCACATTGAAAAATTTACCACAAACAGAATGTCCAATTCTCAACAAATTTACCTCCCTCCAACTGAGATGTTGCTAAAGCTTCACAGAAGTGTTCCCTCTCCTAGTGATAAGTAGTAAACTCAGCTTTGCCTTGTCAACACAATGTATTGGTAATATTTAGGGAGACAGTTTCAACAATTTACTAGATGCCATCTATATGATATCTATATGGACTTGGCATTAAGGGCCATATAGTCCTCAAAGTCTAAATATGTACCAGCATTCCTTTTACAGAAGAAAATTTGTCAACCTCTGTATTATATGAATCATATCTGTCCCATTAGAATAAAAATGCCCTACTGAATCTCTTTGCAAAGGTGCATTATTGTTTTATTTATGTCAGACTACAAGAGCTTATTTCCTTGTGGATTCCAAAACAATTTCTGGGAAGGTGCTGCACGGTATGGGGCAGATCATGGATTATGCTTATATATCCTCCAAATCTGATATTTTTAGGTACTGAGTAAGACACCTGACTTCTATCTGGTGGATGTCCCCCTCATTTTTTTCTATATACAGAACTTTTAATCAGTGGAAAAGATCATATTTCTTAAAAAAACTAAGTGTATCATACAATTTCCTACAAAATTTGGTGCAATCTTAGCAAGATTTGAAGCAATACACATATCAAAAATAAGTGGAGAGGGTTACAGCACAAGGATGGAGTTTGCAAATTATCAAGGTCCTTGGTGTCTTACCTTCATCTCCTTCTGTGGGAATATGTGAAGAACACTTCCAATGAGAACAAGCAGGCTATTTCTTCAGACATTCAGAGATGGCTATAGCAAGGGAGTCAGTCACCATCACTTGCATTTGGTAGAGACTCAAAGACTGTCAGGGGAATGGAAAACCTTATGGTAAGCAAATGGTGAGGCTTCAGGTATGCTGGATTTAGGTATGCTCTGCTTGGAGATTGAACTGTTTCCATTTCTTCAGTTCTCAACATCTCAAGAGTGATCACAGACTATACCTGAGAGCTTGTTACTGAGATATTCTTAGCTTTCCCACTTTTTTCAAAAAAATGCATTTTTCCTTTTTTCTTCATATTTTATTTACAGTTTTGGACTAGACTGATTTTTTCCAATTTTTAAAATTTTTTAATTTTTTATAAACATGTATTTTTATCCCCAGGGGTACAGGTCTGTGAATCGCCAGGTTTACACACTTCACAGCACTCACCAAAGCACCTACCCTCCCCAATGTCCATAACCCCACTCCCCTTCTCCCAACCCCCCTCCCCCCAGCAACCCTCAGTTTGTTTTGTGAGATTAAGAGGAATCAATGAAACAAGATGGGATTGGGAGGGAGACAAACCATAGGTGATTTTTTCCATTTTATTTTATTTTATTTTATTTTATTTTATTTCTCTTCAGTGTTCCAGAATTCACTATTAATTCACCAAATCCACTACTCCATGCAACGCATGCCCTCCATAATATCCACCACCAGGCTCACCCAACCTCCCACCATGCCCCCTCCAAATCCCTCAGTTCGTTCCTCAGAGTCCACAGTCTCTCATGATTTGTCTCCCCCTCTGTTTTGCCCCAACTCACTTCTCCTCTTCTTCTCCCAGTGTCCTCCATATTATTCCTTTTATGCCACAAGTATGTTTCACAAGTAAGTGAAACCATATGCTAATTGACTCTTTCTGCTTGACTTATTTCACTCAGCATAATCTCTTCCAGTCCTGTCTATGTTGATACAAAACTTGGATAATCATCCTTTCTGATGGAGGCATAATACTCCGCTGTATATATGGACCATATCTTCTTTACCCATTTGTCTGTTGAAGGGCATCTTGGCTCTTTCCATAGTTTGGCAACTGTGGCCATCACTGCTATGAACATTGGGGTACAGTTGGTCCTTCTGTTCACTATGTCTATTTCTTTGGGGTAAATACCCAGCAGTGCAATTGCAGGGTCATAGAGTAGCTCTATTTTTAATTTCTTAAGGGATCTCCACACTATTTTCCAAAGTGGCTGCACCACCTTGTATTCCCACCAACAGTGTAACAGGGTTCCCCTTTCTCCACATCCTCTCCAGCACTTGTTGTTTACTGTCTTGTTAATTTTGGCCATTCTAACTGGTGCAAGGTGGTATCTCAATGTGGTATTGATTTGAATCTCCCTGATGCCTAATGATTTTTTCATGTGTCTGTTAGTCATTTGTATTAGACTGATTTTTTTTTTTTAATTGGAGCTTCTCCGTGTAAGGATTAAGAGGTCTTAATCCAGTCTATACTTAGTTTTATGGTCTCTATATGGTAAAATACGATGTTATACTATATTTTATTTGGTATTCTAGAGATGGTTCAGAAGTAAGTGTTTGTTCATGGCTCACAAATCATTATTCCTGTGAACCATCTAAGAGAAAACTTGAAAGGAACAACAACAACAACAAAAACAGCAAAACCCTCTTCAACTGTGTGAAAGATGAGGGTTAAAAGGAGACAAAATCCTTAATTGTCTCACTTAAATAAACTCAAATAAGGATGAAAATGGCAGTTTCTTGAGAGAGGAAAATGAATATCTGGGGAAATACTTCTCAGATGCCTTGGAAGAGACCCCAGAAAGTTAAAAATCAAACCCTAAATTGCAGACCCTGATCCTTCCACTAGATCACATAGGGAAATTGTAACATTGAGAAACAAATGAAGGAGAGAAAAAAAAACTGTCCACCAGAACATTGACACCACCAACATAACACAGTAAACTTGAGATTATCTTCCATTTATAAAAGGAACTTTGTACCAATTCTTGGTAAGACTTTAAGTTCCTTTCTTGTAAAATGCAAGGAAATTATATATACGATTGCCTTAATGTGAAATTACATGCTCAAAAATATCCCTGATTTCCTCAGGGACTTTTAAAAAACATTGCAGAAATAATGGTCATTTGTTGTTATCTATTTTTATTAAGTAGGAAAATAGTCCTTCACAGGGAAAGTCCATTTACTGATATTAACCCCTTATTGGCTATCTACTGTGCTGAAAACAAATTAGAGTAACTCCTTTCCCTCATATTAATTTAGATGAAGAAGTACCATTTGGGGGAAAATTAATTAATTAATTAATTAATGTCTTGCAAGAAGCATTAAAGAGATGTTAAATTTAAATATATGGATGGACCTAGAGGACATTACACTAAGTGAAATAAGTTAGACTGAGAAAGATAAATATCAAATAATCCTATTTCATAAGTTAGATCTAAAAAAATAGGTGAATAAGTAAAAAAAAATAAAAATAAAAATAAATAGCATCAGACCCATAAATACAGAGAACCCATAGATACAGAAACTGATGGTTGCTAGAGAGGAGTGGAGAGGGAGAATGAGGGGATGGGCAAAATGGATGAGGGGGAGAGGAAGAGATAGGCCTCTAGTTACAGAATAAATGTATCAAGGACATAAAGGCACAGCATAAGGAATATAGTCAATGATATTGTAATAATGATGTAATGGGATAGATGGTAGCTATACTTGTGGTAACAGAGCATAATGTATGAACTTGTCAAATCACCAAGTTCTACACCTAATATAACACTGTATGCCAACTATATTCACATAAAACAAGAAAGAGAGATAGAGGGTAAAAAAATAATTCATGGGTAAAAATAAATAAATAAATAAGTTTAAATATAAGTAATGATAAAATGCTCTATTTTAACTTATAAAGGTACACTCACTTTTGAGTTTGTTGCAGAAAAGTCTGATGTTAAAAAAATCAGAGTATTTAAAACATATTGTAGTATATTGGGTTAAAAATTATATCCAGAGATTTCAGGTTTTTAAGTAATGTCTGTTTGGGAAAAAAACATATATCATTCAAATAAACAAGATAAATATAACACAAGAAAAGTGATTAATTTTAGTTGAGTATTATCGCTAGATGTGGTTTGTTGATATCTAGTTAAAAATTACAGGATGGCATTTAATGCCTGAATATAAAATTGGAATTTATGCAAATTTGACTATGTGAAGCAATTATTTTAGCTTTTTTATCAGTATTTTAAGTTAGTTGGAAAAATGAGGGGTGCCCAGGTGGCTCAGTGAGGTGAACATCTAACTCTTGTTTTCAGTACAGGTCTTGATCTCAGGGTCATGAGTTCAAGACTTTCATTGAGCTCCACACTGGGTGTAGAACATTCAAGAAAAAAAAAAGTTGGAAACATGAAATTTGGAGATAAGAAGTAACTACTGACCAGTTGATAAAGTTGACCTAGGGTCAATTTGAGAAGTCAAATAATAACAACTGAAAAAAAAAACAAATACAGCTCTCCATTGGAATCCAATGTTGGAATTTTTACATATGGCATAGTTTATTCTAAAAATGACTTTATTTAAAACAAAGTTAAAATATTATTATATTTGATTTAATATCCTTAAGCCTTATATTTTTCACTTGTAAAAAAAGAATAAGAACATGACATATTTTATAAGATTATGAACCTGTAAAATTTATTAATGAAGTTATTTGCCCACAATGAATTTACAATAAATGTTAGCTACTACTGTATCATAAACTGTAGCAACCAAATTTTCTTTAATCTTCAACAACATAATTTAAATTCTATATGTTATTTCCCATGATATTAAATCTGATATCAAAAGTAATTTAAACTCATCATAGAGCATATGAGTTCTCCAAAAATACTCCAAATATATTTTAAGAAACAAACATTTAAATAGTATTCAGAAAAGAATACTGTTACATTTTGGTGTTTATCTTCTACTTTTTACAAAGTATTTTTATGCAAAGGCGTTTTTTTAACAATATGGAATATTTTCTTCCCCATATATCTTCAGTGTTCTCATCAAAAATACACCAAAAATAGATTTTTAATAGCTATAGAGTATTCTGTTATTACCAATCTTTATTTGCCTGGTGGTCAATTATTAAACTTTAAGATTACTTGTTTTGTCACTATTATAAATAATGATTTAGAGTATATTCTACATATAAATATGCACATACCAAAGACTATTTGCTTAGGATAAATTTATAATAAAGGAAGTGCTGTCCCAAAGGATATAACTAATTTATAAAGATTTGAATATATGTTGTCATATTTCATTTTCAAATTTTGAATCAATTTATACCTCAAACATGCTATAAAGACTTTTTTCCCTGCACTCATGTGAACACTGAAAATTATTCCTGAACATTTGATAGACAAAGGCCTTTTCAATTTAACATAATGAAACTCAAAGGTGCACTTTACATAGTTTATTACAGCAGTTATCAAAAACTGAATAAAATAGACTCTGAAAAGTGTTTGATTCATAATAATCATTCAACAAATATATGTTGAGTGAATTCCACAGCTTCAAAGACATAAAACATAAGTTTTTACAACTTCTAATAATTTTTAATATTTTGAAAATAATTTGCTGAATAGATTAATATAACTAAACTCTACTGACATTAATCTTATTGGATTTCAAATTTACTATTATCAATATCAAATTAATGTTTATAAATAATTAAGAAAATCTTTCATTTTGTGATATGTTGGTTATTTTTATAAGAACATTTATCAATATATTATATGATTTGATATTTCATTTTGATTTCTATCTTTATAATTGATGTAATAGAGTTTCAAGAATATTCATTGATATTTAGGAACAAAGCATACTTAAAATGTTGTTTCTACTTTCACTTCTACAAAATATAATGACTTCCCAGAGACTCTTTTAAGTTTTTAAGAAAGTCCTTGTTTATATTCTGAAATCCTTTGAGTTTTATTTGAATAATAACAAAATACTAAGAAAACATACAACAGTTTTCTTTACTTAATATATTTTATTGCTATAACTACCAAAGAAGAAAACCCTAAAGTCATATAAGTCATATAAAGTCATATAAGAAGAAGGTTAGACTTATTAATATGCTAGAATATAAATAAAATATTTCAATATAGACTCAATCCTGTCTATTTCATAACATATACAGAAAACTTTTTGAGTATATTATGTAAAGGCTGTTCATATATTCCCTCCAGTAAGTTTTATTACTTATCATTTTTAAATTGCTCAGAGGTTTTCTTCACAGAGCATATGGCAAAGGACAAGGCAAAAAGAGAAACCTTCCAAATTCATTCCATGAGGCAAGAATTACCCTGCTACTAAAACCAGACAGACTACTAAAAAAGAGAACTGCAGACCAATATCCCTGATGAACATGGATGCAAAAATTCTCAATAAGGGGCACCTGGTGCAGAGTCAGTTAAGCCTCCAACTCTTGATTTAGGCTCAGGTCATGATCACATGGTCCTGAGATCAAGCCCTGCATTGGACTTTGAACTGGACTGGTTGCCTGCTTAGGATTCTTTTTCCCTCTCCTTCTGCTCACCCACTCCCTCAAAAAAGGGGGAAAAAAACCTCAATAAAATGCTAGCAAATTAAATCCAACAGCATAGTAAAAGAATCATTCACCACAATCAAGTGGGATTTATTCCTGGGCTATAAGAGTTGTTCAATATTCACATATAAATCAACATGATATACCATAGTAAGAAAAGGTAAGAACCATATGATGCTTTCCATAAAATCAGAAAAAGAATTTGACAAAGTACAACATCCAATTCATGATAATAAAAAAACCTCAACAGAGTAGGGTTAGAGGGAACATACCTCAATATCATAAAGGGGAGGGTATGTGCTATGATGAGTGTTGTGAAGTGTGTAAACCTGGTGATTCACAAACCTGTACACCTGGGGATAAAAATATATTATATGTTTATAAAAAATAAAAAATTAAAAAAATAAAATCTTTTAAAAAGATTTTTTTTAAATGCTATACTACCCAAAGCAATCTACACATTTAAAGCAATTCTTATGAAAATATCAGCAGCATTTTTCACAGACCTAGAACAAACAATCTCAAAATACGTATGAACTATAAAAGAACCCAACTAGTCAAAGCAATCCTGAAAAAGAAAAAACAAAGTTGGAGACATTAAAATTCTGTACTTCAAGTTGTATTACAAAGCTATAATGATCAAGACGGTATGATACTTGGCACCAAAACAGACACAGAATAGAAAAGCCAGAAATGGACCTTCAACTATATGGTCAACTAATCTCCAACAAAGTGGAAAAGGTATCCAACGGAAAAAAAAAAGACAATCTCTTCAATAAATGATGTTTGAAAAACTGGACAGCAACATGCAAAAGAATGAAACTGGATCACTCTCTTACACCAGACACAAAAACAAATTCAAAATGGATTAAAGACCTAAATTTGACATAGGAAACCATTAAAATGCTGGAGGAGAGCATAGGGAATAACCTCTTTGACATCAGCCATAGCAACGTATTATTAGATATGCCTCCTGAGGCAAGGGAAACAAAAGCAAAGTGAACTATTGGGACTTTATCAAAGTAAAAAGCTTCTGCAGAGCAATGGGAAAAAAAATCATCAAAACTAAAAGGCAACCTACAGAATGAAAGAAGATATGTGCAAATGACATATCTGATAAAGGGTTAATACCCAAAATCTATAAAGAACTTAGAAAACTCAACACCCCCCTCCCCAAAAAAAAAAACAATCAAGTTAAGAAATGGGCAGAAGACATGAATAGACATTTTTCCAAAGAAGACATACAGATGATTGATGGATACATGAAAAGATGTTCAACCTCACTTATATTAGGAAAATACAGATCAAAACTACAATTAGATACCAACTCACAGCTGTCAGAATGGCTGAAATTAACAACACAGGAAACAAAGATGCTGGCAAGGATGCGAAGAAAGGGGAACCCTCTTACAATTCTGGTAGGAGTGCAAACCACTCTGGAAAACAGCATGGAGTTTCCTCAAAAAGTTAAAAAAAGAGCTATCGTATGACTCAGCCATTGCACTACTAGGTATTTACCCAAAGGATTCAAAGATACTGATTTGAGGGATACATGAATTCCAGTGTGTATAGTAGCATTATCAACAATAGCCAAATTATAGAAGAACCCGAATGCCCATCAGCTGATTAGTAGATAAAGATGTGGTGCGCACACATGCACGCACACACATGCCCACAGACTGGAATATTCCTCTGCCATCAAAAAGAATGAAGTCTTGCCATTTGCAATGATGTGGGTAGAGAAAGAGAGTATTATGTTAAGCAAATAAGTCAGTGAGAGAAAGACATATACTATATGATTTTACTCATATGTGGAATTTAAGAAACAAAACAAATGAACATAGGGCAGAAAAGAGAGATGCAAACCACAAAACATATTCTTAACTATAGAGAACAAAGTGAGGTTACTCTAAGGGAGGTGGATGAGGGGATGGGTTAAACAGGTGATGGTATTAGGAGGGCAATTGTGATGAATACCAGGTGTTGTATGTCACTGATCAATCACTAAATTTTACACCTGAAACTAACATTGCACTGTATTTTACGTAGCTGGAATTTTTTAAATTTAATTTTATTTTTCAGTGTTCCAGGATTCATTGTTTTGGCTGGAATTTAAATGAAAACTGGGTGGGGCAGGGAAGACAACAGAAGGAGAGAATAGAGTTGTCCATATATAATATACATATGAGTTCTTGAGAACATATATATGTATATGTGTATGAGATGGTTGAAATATGCAATCCTTTAACAACTTGGTTTCAGCTGTAAGTATAAATTTAAGATGAAAAACTCAAAATATAGTTCTACTTGTTGTAGAAGTAGAAAATAGTGGATTTGAGGTGATAAGGGAACAAGAGAGACTAATATGTACCACTGGAGTTTTCCAGAGGCAGTGCCTGACACAAAAATACTAAATAAAGTGACTTATTTTGGAGATGAATAAAACATAAATAGAGACTGAAAAATAGGGGGTGGACAGCAAGTTAATCAATTATTTTCAAAGTAGCTACCATTGAATATATCTAGAGCTTAATTCAACAGAGAATATTAATTTGAGATCTTGTATAGAACATTCATCTGAGGTTTGTTCCAAGAGAACTGAGTTACTTATTCACATAGTCCTATCATTAGTTGAGGGCTGTTCTAAAGGTGTTAATGATTGAGCACTCCCAGTATAATATTATACAAGGTAATTTGTAATTCTGCAAAGCCTGTAACAATAACAACAACAAAAAGGGCTTCATTGCTTCATTGCATCATTCTTTGTTTTCACTTAAAAACTTTTTCAAAAGCTTCTATAAAAACATCTGAACCCCTTCAGGACTTTTAGGAATATTGATAATACACAAGTTGACTTTTAGGTAATAAAATGATTACTATATAACTCTTTCTCTGGAGAAGTAGAAATGGATAGCTCTAAACTCCAGGGGAAGGGTAGGAACAGCACACCAACAAAATGAAAAGTTAATGTATGTCTACACTGAAAACAAAAATTAAAAGAGATACCACTCATGAGCTACTTTCCTAATTTGTTTTAAGAATACTAGAACTGGATTTAAGACACAAATGCGGGGGGGGGGGGAGAGACATATGGAAACTAATTGAAAGATCACCTGCTGAATTAGTTCTGTAATATAAGATACTAGCACAATAGAGTAGTAACCCAATTCACATCCTCTGCCTCTACCATGGTGACTTGACTAGTTTTCCAGTGCCTTATTTATTGATATGATTTAGTCGGTTAAATATTGCCAGAAATGTAAGGATTGACAACAATGGGAAGTCAGAAATTGGAGGCTGAACATGAAAGAAGGGTAAAGGTAATACTACCCAGGAAGAATACGATGATAAATTCACAAAAGCGAAATTATCCTGTTGTCCTAAAGAAGAATGTCTGGAAGAAATATCTTCAAGGGAAAACAAGAACAAAACACAAGTAAGTGAACAAAACAAAGCAATAATAAAAAATGTTGGGATTTAATTTTCTATGGGTCTTTCGTGGGTTTTGTTAACAAAGCACTGATGTTTTATCCTGGACTATCTCCTTGGGAATGTTTTCTTTACACATAGCCTTGAAAGACAGTAACTCCTTCCAGAACAAAGGGCAGACATGCTTACTGTCTATTATATAAAATACAGGCTCTCTAAACCTTAGATATCCAAAGGCGTAACACACTCCATTGTGTGTGGAAGTGTCATCCTTGTAACACCTTGTGGAAATAGGAGCTCAGTAATAAGGTAAAAAATACTTACTTACCCCTTAGCTATTTCTGTTGCTGTGAGTAATAAAACAGTTCTTCGTGTCTGATGCCAGTGGTCTGTGGTTTATCCCAACAGCCATGCAACAGACTGGCTAACTTATAAGCTTGCAGGTAGAGTAAAATTTCATATCCTTCACCATTCTGGAAACCTTCTTGATTTCATTTTGTGTTTGAGTGCATGACTTTTTCACTTTTATTGAGAAATTTAGGGATGAATTAGTGAAGGATACAAAGAAACCTAAGCAAAGGCATACAAAAATCAGGAATTGTTTTCAACTTCAAAAGAAAAAAATTTGCAAACTTTTTTTAAATTTTATTTTACTCTTATGCAATGTTATAATTGTTAAAATTTCAATTTTATTTTACTTTAATACAATGTTACTGTACTAATTGATCAGCTCTGTGTGATACTTATGCTTTTTTTAATTAAAAGGCTGTGTAAGTGGTTAGAATTGTGTCTCTGAATAGTTATGTTGAAGTCCTAACTTCCAGGACCTGTAAATCAGGCATTGTTTGAAAATAAGGTCTTTGCAAACATAATGAATTTAAGAAGAGATTAGACTGCATTAGGGTAAATCTAAATGCAACGTTGGTATTCTTAGATGGAGAGAGGAATTTCCACATAGACACAGAAGACACAGGAGAACAGAGACAGAGATTGGAAGAATACATCTACAAACCAAAGGAAGGTAGGATCATTATCACCTGCCAGAAGCTAAGAGGCAATGAAGGCAACTAAGAGGCAACATTTTAGACCGAATATGACCCTGTTGACACCTTGATTTTTAAATTTCTCCCAAACTGTGAAAGAATAAATTCCTGGTATTTCAAACTTTCCAGCTTGCAGCAATTTGTTACAGCAGCCTTAAGAAACCAAGACAGACATTAAGAGCAAAGTCTATTTATATTTTTCTGAATTTTGAAGAAATGATCAAATACAGCATGATTATGACACGGAAAGAAAATAGGTTTCCCAGATATGGCAAAATCCTTCCTTGCTCAGACTATATCACCAGCTATTATGTATACACATGAGAGACTTTGGAGGACAAAGAAGGCTACAGAGAGGCCCTGTTAGGAAATGAAGCTAACATAGATTCTCCTTTGAAAACTCTTAAAAATATACACATTTTCTCCTATGCTGATCATATCTGTAATTATTATATCCTTCTAAGTTAGTTTTATTCCTAGTATGGGATGACAATGGGAGCTCAAATGCGTTCTAACATTCCATGAGCTCAGAACTTTTCACACAGAGAAAAACCCAGAGGAAGGTTCTTATCAGAGTCCAACTGATTGAATAATGGACTGAAGAAGAATGCTTCTGACTTTTAAAAGCAAACACGGGTAACACAAAACAGACATCCACTAGTCAGTCATGGCGATGATAGGGAGAGGTAGAGGATGAACCACAAAAATAATTGATCTTTTAATTAGCAGACAGCTTCAAGTGCTGTCATGATGATATATATGAGGTTGCTAACCTATGAGAGTGATAGTTTGAGAACTAAATTTCAAATCTGTACCAGAATCATTAGGATAGGCTGCATCGACAGGTTATAGTGAGTGCTACAAACCATAACATCCCTTTAAATTCATTCCTTTAAGAAACTTGTTATTTTATTAACTCTATTGTTCTTTTATATGGAATAATTACAGAAGCAATACTAAAATATATTTTCCATCGGTAATATCACTTTAATTATTTGCACTGACATATTACATGACAACTAAATCTCACTTGCGATGTAAATGCATAACTTTGATTTTTCTAATTTTTCTTTTTGCCTTCATAAAAGGTAGAATATTATAATTTACTGTATAGTTCATCTACTTATATAATTATCAGATATGCATTTTACTCTAAAAATAAATTTCAGTGTATTATGTGGTGCACATTATTTTAAAATTTATTGTACATTTATATAAGATTAATTTTGCAAACAGGAACTCATCATATATTTAATGAACACTTCTCATATTTAAATTGAAAAGAATTTTATCTTTCAAATAAAACTATAGCCCAAATTCATCAACAAATCTAAGGAAATTCTTGAACAAAGAGAATCTATTCTAATTAGTTACTTAGAAACCCATATTCCATTTTATTAGGAAATACTACCAATTTCAAATATTTATAAATCCGTTTTGTTGCCCCACCGAATGGAGAGAATTTGATTCAGAGCATAATATAACATACTGTATATACATACATACATGCATACATACTCTGTATGTCATTGACCATAGACGCATAGTCTGAGTCCTAAAGACAAGACCCAAACAGTTCTACAAATAATACTCATCACTGCCAAGCCTTTGTCTAAACTACCATATTTTCTTCAAGTAAAAATATCCCCTTTCTTCAATAATAAATTTGAACAAGGTTTTTCCCTCCTATGGGTTCTCAAGCTTAGAGTTTAAGATGTTAGTTTTCAAATTACATGCAGTGAAATCTCCTGGAAGTGCCAACTAAACTGAAGAGCACTGAAGAAGAATTGGTTCTAGTTTCATTAAATGTAGCATCCTGGAGTCACTAATAACACAAGATTTCCTGGGATCAAATCTTGAATACAAGGTTCATTTACATTGTGAACCTACAAACACAAAAGCTTTTGCTGTATTCCATTTCCAAGGTCAATTATGTTCCTTGAATAATTGTTAAGCTGACATTGGGAAAACCTACATTTCCTTATCCATGTTGCATCCTGTGATTAGAAGTGGACTTTTGTCATTGCAAAAGAGAAATACAAACATTTAATCTGTAATGGGGCATCCTTTTGATAGGGCGTCAGACTATAGTTTAGACTGAAGTATTGTAAATCTTCTGAGACAGATCACAATATTTAAATCTAGAATAATAATCATAACTTCGCAGAAGGTGGAATGATAGACTTTACCACCACAAGAGATTATATTTCCAATAAAATAGAAATGTCTCTATTTGTATGTAAATATCACCAACAGACTACATTATCTATTTATTTAGCTGAAGCAATCTTTGGCAGAATCCAATATTATTCATTCAGAATTGTGTTCAGCTGCAGAGGAAACAAAGAATCATGAAAACCATAGTTTCCTTTATAGCAGTTATGGCGATTCTCCCTCACCAGTATGTGCCTAAAATTTCAATTCACAGCCCAGTTATTTTTTTATTTCCTTGAGAATTAATTCAAAAATATGGATTTTATCTGTTATACATAAGGTATCACTCTAGTAACTGAGCTACAGTGGTGGACAAAACAGACATTAACCAAGATATCTTTTAGCTTAGTCTACAGATTCAGATCTTCCCTAGCACCATGATTTCTCTCTGTATATATTAGTAACAGTTCCACAAAGTTGAGTCATTTCTGCTCCATCTCTGGATACATGTCACACAGTTCCTATGATATCTAGATCCTCGTCTGGTGATTATATCTTATATATGATTGATGGTGTTCCTCAGGTTGATGTTGATGCTTCTTTGTTGGCACTATTTCTCTCCATGTTCTTTTTTATTCCATTGATAGTGTGGGGGAGACTTTGCCACGTCAGTATAGCAGAGTGAAGAGTGGGTTTCAGCTTTTAACAAGACTTCATAGAATACTTATAGATAACCAAGTGAGTATTATAACAGAATTACTAGAATTTTCTCTTTTTCATATCCTGAAGGCCCAGTGTGTTGAATCCAGACTCTGATGAATCTCTTCATAGCAGGAGCAAGCTCATGTCCACCACAAGGAGGATGTAAAAAATATCTAGAGTTCTATTTAGTTCTATTTAGACCACATTACCACATTATAAGTCCTGGGCAGAAAATTTATTTCCTACTTCCTGTATTCTTAGACATCCCCAAACTCCTTCTCAGAAAAGTCCACCCTCAGAGAGATCATATCTGCTCTGAATAAAAGAGAAAAAATATACAAGTATGTAGTACAAGAAATCAACATCAGAAACTTTTGGAATATTCAATCATAAATAAAATAATAAATTTAGACTTTAACAGTCTAGTCCAGTTTCTTAATATTGCACTGTCTTCTGCATGAAGGAAATTTTTCACTCCATCTTCTTCCTGTAATTCTCTTCAGCTCATATCCTTTATCTTGATCAATTAAGAACACAAACAATAAAATAGAAAATGTCAATGATTTTATGCTAATTAAAATATGTGTTTATGTAGTGTAAAGAAATATTTATTTCTCTATGCCTATTTCCCTCTTCTCAAAAAATGGTTTAAAAATATCAGACACACATATATATATATACAACCATATATCATATTTCACAATGCAAAACTGGAATTTTAGCTTCTCAGATATATACCAGGCTATTTATGCTTTTCTCAAGGTATGAATGTGGCATCATCCAATACTTTTTCCCTCAGAATAAAAGAAAAGATAATTTAAAAAATGGAATGTGAAGCCCTTAATCTTTTATGGTCAGAAATTATTAGTTAAGTAACATCTTCTGACTATTGTTAAAGTTAATTTTATGATTTGACCAAATGTTCTGTTTTACTTTTTCTTCATTTTAAAGTATTAAGTTTGTCTGGCACATATATTTATTAAGGTATAAGTGCTCTGAGTCTCTCTCTCATCCTCAAATGGAGATTCCGTTTTGAAATGCTCACCACTTACTTCCTACTAATAGTCCTTTTTCTGTGGATTTCCTAATATTGTCAAAGTAGTTACTTTAATATTTGAAGCATAAAACAAGGGAAAAGGAGAGAATAAGAGAAGAACAAGTAACAAGAGAAAGTATGAGTCATGAAGGTTAAGATAGGATAGGGGATTGGGCGATATTGAAATGAGAGAGGCTCAGATGTATCTGCTTTCTAAGTAAAAAGGAAAGCAAAGGCAGAGTAAGATGTCTGCAGAGCCTCCTGATGGAAAATAAAATACACATAAAAAGTTAAATTATTTTGAAATTATTTTTTTCACACTGTGTATTTTATATGCAGAAATTAGACCTTATATGTCAACATTACATATCATATAATATAGAATCTGAGGATACTTCTCAGATAATTTGGAAATGATTTTCAATTTGGAAGTATAGTTTTTTGCAAAATTAAGTCCAATAATTTTATCACATAGGAATGGACAAGACTTGCAGGTTTCAAGAAATTATCCTGATTCCACTTCTAAAGTAATGAAATTTCTAGAACTAAAACACTTTCTAACATGTTAGCTTTATCTAATAATAATTTTTCTATCAATTGTGGTTAATAACATATTACATTTACATAGACTTTATTAATCTTTAAAAGAATCTAAAACATTCTGATTATTTCTTTGAATTTCACAAGATTCAACAGCATGTTCTCTGAACTCTTCTCAGATTCTTTGCTTTAAATGGACATTTTTCTTGAAAAGTAAATCCTGTTTATGACAAGAGAACTACCTTCTGTACATTTCACTCATTTGCGTAAAAACACAGCAACCACACTGAGGATTGTTGACAGGAGACTTGCCCTCTGGATAGTTCAGAATTGAAAGGAAATGCTGAGATCTGCTTTGCTTTTTTGAGAGCAAAGAGGTTAAATTTCACTATGTATTTTTGGTTGAAACTCTTGGTGCCTCTAGACAATAGGAGATGCCTCAAATGGAAAGATTTCACCTTCGTCCCCACCCACCTCCACTTCTGTCATAAATATTACACTACCTTTCCTCCCAAAATACAAGGCCAGGAAGATGAAAGGGCAGAGAAGCTGGCCCTCTTGCCTCAAGGTGAGACCAACTCTGCAGTACAATCTGTGCTTTAGCGCTTCCCTTGGGGCCAGACTGAGATTTGTTTCTGGGGAAGATGTTCTAAGATAATCTTCTTCCAAAAAAATGTTTGCTTGTGTAGTTCTATGTTTCAATTCATTTTGAAATGATAGGTATCCTATGCAAATAATAATTTCAAATTATATGATTTCTTAATATTATTATTATGAATCATTATCAATTCACTTTTAAAATATAAATGTGCATGCATGTGTTTATATGTGTATGTAGGGAGAGTATTTCCTCATAGGTTTTTCTGAATTATCCCAATATTGTGTACAAGAGAAAATGTTATATTTTAATATTTTCTATTTTTAGGATGATTTTGTTATAGCAGGTGAAACAGATTGAGGAAATTCCGTGATTTACCAAAATCATTTCACACTGTCAAGATCAGAATCCAGATCTTCAAAAGCCTGACCCTTTGCCATTTTGTTTAAAATTCAAATTGGGGAAATATTTACTGAATGTCCAGCACATAAAAAAATGCACTTTAAGTATTTGTTGAATGAACAACATATAACCAGTCAATGGGTATATAGATTATGACGCTATCAGGCTATGATTAAAGCAAAATACTCAATTCACCTTGTTTGTTTTCTTCTCAAGAATTGCTTCAACATCTTGGGGCACCTGGGTGGCTCAGTGGGTTAATGCCTCTGCCTTCAGCTCAGGTCATGATCTCAGGGTCCTGGGATTGAGCCCCGCATCGGGTTCTCTGCACAGTGGGGAGCCTGCTTCCTCCTCTCTCTCTGCCTGCCTCTCTGCCTACTTGGATCTCCGTCTGTCAAATAAATAAAATTTAAAAAAAAAAAAAAAGAATTGCTTCAACATCTTAATGTACTCTTATTGCTTTCTTCTCAGTTTAATTTGTTCAACTACAAAACAACTCTCACTTTATTTACTTTATTCTGAAGTAATTCCTTTCTGTTGGCATTCATCCAGCCAATATCAACTGACAGTCTACTATGTGCCACCAACTCTAATAGTCACTGGGGACACCTTAGTGAATATGGTTCACTCTAAAATAGTCTCAAAAGAATCACCCATAATATTATGACCAGAATTATTTAGAATAGGGACACATACATGGGAAATTCTCCTCTGTATTTGTGCATGAGAAGCAAGAGAATGATTTTTTTTTAATTTTTTTATTTTTTATAAACATATATTTTTATCCCCAGGGGTACAGGTCTGTGAATCACCAGGTTTACACACTTCACAGCACTCACCAAATCACATACCCTCCCCAAAGTCCATAATCCCATGCCCTTCTCCCAAACCCCCTCCCCCCAGCAACCCTCAGTTTGTTTTGTGAGATTAAGAGTCACTTATGGTTTGTCTCCCTCCCAATCCCATCTTGTTTCATTTATTCTTCTTCTACCCACTTAAGCCTCCATGTTGCATCACCACTTCCTCATATCAGGGAGATCATATGATAGTTGTCTTTCTCTGCTTGACTTATTTCGCTAAGCATGATACGCTCTAGTTCCATCCATGTTGTTGCAAATGGCAAGATTTCATTTCTTTTGATGGCTGCATAGTATTCCATTGTGTATATATACCACATCTTCTTGATCCATTCATCTGTTGATGGACATCTAGGTTCTTTCCATAGTTTGGCTATTGTGGACATTGCTGCTATAAACATTCGGGTGCATGTGCCCATTTGGATCACTATATTTGTATCTTTAGGGTAAATACCCAATAGTGCAATTGCTGGGTCATAGGGCAGTTCTATTTTCAACATTTTGAGGAACCTCCATGCTGTTTTCCAGAGTGGCTTCACCAGCTTGCATTCCCACCAACAGTGTAGGAGGGTTCCCCTTTCTCCGCATCCTCGCCAGCATCTGTCATTTCCTGACTTGTTGATTTTAGCCATTCTGACTGGTGTGAGGTGATATCTCATTGTGGTTTTGATTTGTATTTCCCTGATGCCGAGTGATATGGAGCACTTTTTCATGTGTCTGTTCGCCATCTGGATGTCTTCTTTGCAGAAATGTCTGTTCATGTCCTCTGCCCATTTCTTGATTGGATTATTTGTTCTTTGGGTGTTGAGTTTGCTAAGTTCTTTATAGATTCTGGACACTAGTCCTTTATCTGATATGTGGTTTGCAAATATCTTCTCCCATTCTGTCAGTTGTCTTTTGATTTTGTTAACTATTTCCTTTGCTGTGCAAAAGCTTTTGATCTTGATGAAATCCCAGTAGTTCATTTATTCCCTTGCTTCCCTTGCCTTTTGCGTTGTTCCTAGGAAGATGTTGCTGTGGCAGAGGTCGAAGAGGTTGCTGCCCGTGTTCTCCTCAAGGATTTTGATGGATTCCTTTCGCACATTGAGGTCCTTCATCCATTTTGAGTCTATTTTTGTGTGTGGTGTAAGGAAATGGTCCAATTTCATTTTTCTGCATGTGGCTGTCCAATTTTCCCAGCACCATTTATTGAAGAGGCTGTCTTTTTTCCATTGGACATTCTTTCCTGCTTTGTCGAAGATTAGTTGACCATAGATTTGAGGGTCTATTTCTGGGCTCTCTATTCTGTTCCATTGATCTATGTGTCTGTTTTTGTGCCAGTACCATGCTGTCTTGATGATGACAGCTTTGTAATAGAGCTTGAAGTCCGGAATTGTGATGCCACTAACGTTGGCTTTCTTTTTCAATATCCCTTTGGCTATTCGAGGTGTTTTCTGGTTCCATATAAATTTTAGAATTATTTGTTCCATTTCTTTGATAAAGATGGATGGTACTTTGATAGGAATTGCATTAAATGTGTAGATTGCTTTAGGTAGCATAGACATTTTCACAATATTTATTCTTCCAATCCAGGAGCATGGAACATTTTTCCATTTCTTTGTGTCTTCCTCAATTTCTTTCATGAGTACTTTATAGTTTTCTGAGTATAGATTCTGTGTCTCTTTGGTTAGGTTTATTCCTAGGTATCTTATGGTTTTGGATGCAATTGTAAATGGGATTGACTCCTTAATATCTCTTTCTTCTGTCTTGCTGTTGGTGTAGAGAAATGCAACTGATTTCTGTGCATTGATTTTATATCCTGACACTTTACTGAATTCCTGTATAAGTTCTAGCAGTTTTGGAGTGGAGTCTTTTGGGTTTTCCACATATAGTATCATATCATCTGCGAAGAGTGATAATTTGACTTCTTCTTTGCCGATTTGGATGCCTTTAATTTCCTTTTGTTGTCTGATTGCTGAGGCTAGGACCTCTAGTACGATGTTGAATAGCAGTGGTGATACTGGACATCCCTGCCGTGTTCCTGACCTTAGCGGAAAAGCTTTCAGTTTTTCTCCATTGAGAATGATATTTGCGGTGGGTTTTTCATAGATGGCTTTGATGATATTGAGGTATGTGCCCTCTATCCCTACACTTTGAAGAGTTTTGATCAGGAAGGGATGTTGTACTTTGTCAAATGCTTTTTCAGCATCTATTGAGAGTATCATATGGTTCTTGTTCTTTCTTTTATTGATGTGTTGTATCACATTGACTGATTTGCGGATGTTGAACCAACCTTGCAGCCCTGGAATAAATCCCACTTGGTCGTGGTGAATAATCTTTTTAATGTACTGTTGAATCCTATTGGCTAGTATTTTGTTGAGTATTTTTGCATCTGTGTTCATCAAGGATATCAGTCTATAGCTCTCTTTTTTGGTGGGATCCTTGTCTGGTTTTGGGATCAAGGTGATGCTGGCCTCGTAAAATGAGTTTGGAAGTTTTCCTTCCATTTCTATTTTTTGGAACAGTTTCAGGAGAATAGGAATTAGTTCTTCTTTAAATGTTTGGTAGAATTCCCCCGGGAAGCCGTCTGGCCCTGGGCTTTGGTTTGTTTGGAGATTTTTAATGACTGTTTCAATCTCCTTACTGGTTATGGGTCTGTTCAGGCTTTCTATTTCTTCCTAGTTCAGTTGTGGTAGTTTATATGCTTCTAGGAATGCATCCATTTCTTCCAGATTGTCAAATTTGTTGGCATAGAGTTGCTCATAGTATGTTCTTATAATAGTTTGTATTTCTTTGGTGTTAGTTGTGATCTCTCCTCTTTCATTCATGATTTTATTTATTTGGGTCCTTTCTCTTTTCTTTTTGATAAGTCGGGCCAGGGGTTTATCAATTTTATTAATTCTTTCAAAGAACCAGCTCCTAGTTTCGTTGATTTGTTCTATTGTTTTTTTGGTTTCTATTTCATTGATTTCTGCTCTGATCTTTATGATTTCTCTTCTCCTGCTGGGCTTAGGGTTTCTTTCTTGTTCTTTCTCCAGATCCTTTAGGTGTAGGGTTAGGTTGTGTACCTGAGACCTTTCTTGTTTCTTGAGAAAGGCTTGTACCGCTATATATTTTCCTCTCAGGACTGCCTTTGTTGTGTCCCACAGATTTTGAACCGTTGTATTTTCATTATCATTTGTTTCCATGATTTTTTTTAATTCTTCTTTAATTTCCCGGTTGACCCATCCATTCTTTAGAAGGATGCTGTTTAGTCTCCATGTATTTTAGTTCTTTCCAAACTTCCTTTTGTGGTTGAGTTCTAGCTTTAGAGCATTGTGGTCTGAAAATATGCAGGGAATGATCCCAATCTTTTGATACCGGTTGAGTCCTGATTTAGGACCGAGGATGTGATCTATTCTGGAGAATGTTCCATGTGCACTAGAGAAGAATGTGTATTCTGTTGCTTTGGGATGAAATGTTCTGAATATATCTGTGATGTCCATCTGGTCCAGTGTGTCGTTTAAGGCCTGTATTTCCTTGCTGATCTTTTGCTTGGATATCCTGTCCATTTCAGTGAGGGGAGTGTTAAAGTCCCCTACTATTATTGTATTATTGTTGATGTGTTTCTTTGATTTTGTTATTAATTGGTTTATATAGTTGGCTGCTCCCACATTGGGGGCATAGATATTTAAAATTATTAAATCTTCTTGTTGGACAAACCCCTTGAGTATGATATAGTGTCCTTCCTCATCTCTTATTATAGTCTTTGGCTTAAAATCTAATTGATCTGATATAAGGATTGCCACTCCTGCTTTCTTCTGATGTCCATTAGCATGGTAAATTCTTTTCCACCCCCTCACTTTAAATCTGGAGGTGTCTTCGGGCTTAAAATGTGTTTCTTGGAGGCAACATATAGATGGGTTTTGTTTTTTTATCCATTCTGATACCCTGTGTCTTTTGACAGGGGCATTTAGCCCATTAACATTCAGGGTAACTATTGAGAGATATGAATTTAGTGCCATTGTATTGCCTGTAAGGTGACTGTTACTGTATATGGTCTCTGTTCCTTTCTGATCTACCACTTGTAGGCTCTCTCTTTGCTTAGAGGACCCCTTTCAATATTTCCTGTAGAGCTGGTTTGGTATTTGCAAATTCTTTCAGTTGTTGTTTGTCCTGGAAGCTTTTAATCTTTCCTTCTATTTTCAATGATAGCCTAGCTGGATATAGTATTCTTGGCTGCATGTTTTTCTCGTTTAGTGCTCTGAAAATATCATGCCAGCTCTTTCTGGCCTGCCAGGTCTCTGTGGATAAGTCAGCTGCCAATCTAATATTTTTACCATTGTATGTTACAGACTTCTTTTCCCGGGCTGCTTTCAGGATTTTCTCTTTGTCATTGAGACTTGTAAATTTTACTATTAGGTGACGGGGTGTGGGCCTTTTCTTATTGATTTTGAGGGGCGTTCTCTGAACCTCCTGAATTTTGATGCTCGTTCCCTTTGCCATATTGGGGAAATTCTTCCCAATAATTCTTTCCAGTATACCTTCTGCTCCCCTCTCACTTTCTTCTTCTTCTGGAATCCCAATTATTCTAATGTTGTTTCATCTTATGGTGTCACTTATCTCTCGAATTCTCCCCTCGTGGTCCAGTAGCTGTTTGTCCCTCTTTTGCTCAGCTTCTTTATTCTCTGTCATTTGGTCTTCTATATCACTAATTCTTTCTTCTGCCTCATTTATCCTAGCAGTTAGAGCCTCCATTTTTGATTGCACCTCATTAATAGCTTTTTTGATTTCACCTTGGTTAGATTTTAGTTCTTTTATTTCTCCAGAAAGGGCTTTTATATCTCTCGAGAGGGTTTCTCTAATATCTTCCATGCCTTTCTCGAGCCCGGCTACAACCTTGAGAATTGTCATTCTGAACTCTAGATCTGACATATTACCAATGTCTGTATTGATTAGGTCCCTAGCCTTCGGTACTGCCTCTTGTTCTTTTTTTTTTGTGTTGAATTTTTACGTCTTGTCATTTTGTCCAGATAAGAGTAAATGAAGGGGCAAGTAAAATACTAAAAGGGTGGCAACAACCCCAGGAAAATATGCTTTAACCAAATTCGAAGAGATCCAAAATCGTGAGTGGGGAGAAAGGGGATAAAAAGAGGTTCAAAAAGGAAGAAAGAAAAAAAAAACAAAAAGAAAAGAAAAGAAAAGAATTTTTTAAAAAAGAAAACACCTAAGAAAAATGTAAAAAAGAAAAAATATATATATTAGATAAACTAGTAAAAAATCGTTAAAAAAGAAAAAGGTAACAGTTAAAAAAAAAATTTTACCTGAAGGCGAGAAAAAAAAAATGAAAAAGAAAAAATTAAATTAACTGCAAGACTAAAAAAAATCACAGGAAAAAAGCCATGAGTTCCGTGCTTGGCTTTCTCCTCCTCTGGAATTCTGCTGCTCTCCTTCGTATTGAAACCGCACTCCTTGGTAGGTGAACTTGGTCTTGGCTGGATTTCTTGTTGATCTTCTGGGGGAGGGGCCTGGTGTAGTGATTCTCAAGTGTCTTTGCCCCAGGCGGAATTACACCGCCCTTACCCGGGGCCGGTTTGCTTTCAGGAGCTTTTGTTCCCTGAGCGCTTTCCGTAGAGTTCCAGAGGACGGGAATACAAATGGCGGCCTCCTGGTCTCCGGCCCAGAGGAGCCGAGAGCCCAGGGCCCCACTCCTCAGTGCGCCCTCAGAGAACAGCGCCCAGTTACTCCCGTCTGCCTGACCTCCGGCCGCGCTCCGAGCTCACCGAGCCTGCGACCGGTTCAAGGTAACACGGAGCTGCGAGCTTACTGTTGGCTCTGTCTCTGTAGCCGGCTTTCCCGTTCCAATACCCGCAAGCTCTGCGACACTCAGACACCCCCGATCCTTCTGTGACCCTGCGGGACCTGAGGCCACGCTGACCCCGCGTGGGCTTTGCCCCGGTTTAGCCTCTGGAGCGATGTCCCTCAGTGGAACAGACTTTTAAAAGTCTTGATTTTGTGCATGGTTGCTCCGCTGCTTGCCGGGAGCCGGCCCCTCCCCGCGGGGTCTATCTTCCCGTCGCTTTGGATTCACTTCTCCGCCGGTCCTACCTTTCAGAAAGTGGTTGTTTTTCTGTTTCCAGAATTGCTGTTCTTCTTCTCTTCGATCTGCCGATGGATTTTCAGGTGTTTGCCATCTTTAGATAAGCTATCTAGCTGATCTCTGGCTAGCTGAAGCAGTCTCAGCTTGCTACTTCTCCGCCATCTTGACTCCTTCCCCCGAAGCAAGAGAATGATTAGTTCTGCATTTTTACAAACCTGAAGAACGTGTAGCAAACCATCTCCCACAGAGTCCTCAACTCAAATGTCCTACCATCTCCAAGGCAACCAGATGGTTTTTCTAGACTTTAAAGAAGTTTTTCAGCTTAGATTCATCATATCCTCACCAACAACTTTGAGTATGAAATTAATCCCCATTATAGGCTTATGCATTCTGTTTCTCATATATCTATTTTGCATTTGAATATGGTGACTCAATAGTATTTCACTAATTGTTTATAAGATGTTCACTTAATCTTTTATGTATTCATCTTTCACATATTCCCCACATAGTTAGTTTGTTTTTTTTTTTTTTTCTTAAACCAACGGAAGCTATTAGACTCTTTTGTATTTCTACTTACTTCCAGATAATGTGATCCTTTGATGTTTTTCAGAGGGTAATACATGAATAATATTAAAATATTCTAAGACAGATGGCTGTGTCTGAAAAGGTTTACATTTACTTTCTGAGGGTGCTAATGGATGAGAAGATGTTACATAGCTTATTAAAAATAAACATTCCTGGAGTTATAACATTCTAGATTTTTTTTAATGGACTCTGTTTTGATAGTTTCTAAAGTTTCTGTTCTCTGTATTATGACACTTAAAAATAAGTATGGAGTAGACAAATATATAAATATACAATTTCTAATCTCTCTCATTAAGTTTGGTAAAGTTCATCCTTTTTTTAAATCTCTTTACTTAATTAATACTATCATATCTACTGAGCTGAGACAACGGCTTAATACATCATGCAAAATAAAATTCATAAACAGAACTAAAACTGTAAAGTAATACTAATTTTTTATAAGGGGAACTCAAATAGATTGGCCAGTTATGTTCTTCTTCCTCAGATTTTTTATTAGAACCACCAAAAGTACTTTTGACAATTTATCTGAGATTACTTTAATTCTGAATATATCTGAGATCCTCATTATCAATTATATAATAATTGGTTGATTTAAACTAATTTAGTAACAGGTGATGAAGTTTTAAATATTTAGAAAATATTCTAAATACTTGTGTCAATAAATACCAAAAAAAGCAGGATATGTGCTTCTTTTATAAAGTAATGGATATCAATTCAGATAGTTGCAAATAAAGATATAAATAAATAGTAATAGAGATTCCTCTTTTAAGAAGTAAATGAAATTTGAGCAAACCTAATTCTGAACAAAGAGACACATGTGCTTTGTAATATCCCAGAATTTGTCATTGGTACTGAGGTACACATATGAGATAGAGGTTTGTTTAAATATTTTCAAGTTCTTTCTGACTCTAAGTTACTTCTATTGAATTTGTTCAATTTATGGAATATTTTCTCTTTTTATGTGGCTGTCCTCTTTTCCTGCAATATTCACATTAAACATCTCCCTTATCTCTTTACTCTCTCCAAAACCAGTGAAACAAGAATATAAAATTATAGATTATATACAAATCTAGAGGATATACAAAATAAAAGATTGAGAAAGCCACTCCCCAAATATAAATTTCATTGCGGACATCCTGTTTTTCAGCTACTCTCTCACCAAGTAGTTCTCACTGGTTACCTTCACTACAAGATTGCTGGCTTTTCTTACTGTGCTTCTTTGTCTTTCCATCCATATTTCTCTTTTCTAACCCCATATCCTTGTTAAAGTTTTACATGTAAGAGTGTGTCTAGCTCATTCTTTGTCCTTGCGCTCAACATTTATACTTCGACAATCAAGAAGGCAGGAACCCGAGCGGATGTTTTCTCAAGCTACTTGCTACATTTCAAGACTCGTGTCCATTTTGAGTGCTGGAGGAACCTACACGACCCAGGCATTCTATAAATAGCCAAGAAATCATTGTTCTTTAGGTCAGAAGAAAAATATTTGCAGAAGTGCAGGATTAGATTGGAGAATACCTGTGTAAATCATCTGAGGAAAATCCCGAATACGTAGTACTGAGCAAAGATCAAAGAAAAGTTAAGGCGGGGTGAGATGTAGTAAAGTCTTTCTGTAACTCCTAGAGGTAAACTGTAGATAACATCCACTCTTTGTTCTCTCAGTAGTTCAAGAATGTGCAATCTTTCATATTCGCTTTCTTATGTTTGAAATATGTAGAGTGAATTATGTTTTCTTGATTGACACTTATAGAAAACCAAGTAATTCAAGTATATGTATGTTACTAGTGCATTTTTACATATATTCTCTGGATATTTAGGGTAACATTCCCTATTTTTACAATATGTGATAATTTTTAAAAATATGTTTACTATATTTTTTACTAAATTTAGGATTGTACAACCTCTGGAATTAACAACATGTAGAATATATTAAATAGATCTGATTTTCCTGAAAGTTTCTTTGGGGGTGGAAAGCTCCCAAATATTACCTGATATATTTTTAGAGCCCTTTGTATGACTGCATCTACTGTGTGTGCCTTGTATGTGTGGGCACATCTACTGTAGCTTTGCTCAGTTAAAGTGCGATCCTCTCCTCTGTTTATTGCCCAAATTATGACATTTCCAAAATTTTTTTTTAAAGATTTTATTTATTTATTTGACAGAGAGAAATCACAAGTAGTCGGAGAGGCAGGCAGAGAGAGAGAGAGGGAAGCAGGCTCCCCGCTGAGCAGAGAGTCTGATGCGGGACTCGATCCCAGGACCCTGAGATCATGACCTGAGCCGAAGGCAGCGGCTTAACCCACTGAGCCACCCAGGTGCCCCGACATTTCCAAAATTTATATCTGTACCGAGAGTGCACATAAATGACATAATACCATGTATTATTCTAAGACTGTAGCATTTTATGTCAGTTTGGAATGTATTTATTAAGATGCAATGCAAAACAAAAACAAAACCTACCAGTTTAGACTATTTTATGGCATTTCTTTACTGGGAGTTTTAATGTACAATTTTTTATAGGGAGAAAGATATTGATATTTTCCTGTGAGAGGACAATACATGATGAAAAAAGGAAGAAGACTCCAGAGACATCATTTATACAGTTGAAAGTACAAAGAAGCATTCATTTTGTTTGCCCAAAGTATCTTCAATCTATAGGCCAGAGAATAGTTTTTTGTTTGTTTGTCTTTGCTGTGTTTATTATGGTGACAGACACTTGGTTTCAGAGAAACATAGGTCATTTACAATAATGGTGTAGTTTCCTGAAATGCTTCTGTGGCTAACATTTAAATTTTCTTCCTTAGAAAATCCTTTCAGGGCAAAATCATTTAATCTGACCACGTCTTTGATGTTTGAGATCCTTTCTAAACTTCCTAGGCACAGAATATTTCTATTTTCATGCTCACGCCATTTCTATGATGAGCAACTTAGTAAATCCTAAGTAATACATTCTAATATGTTTTTCCTGAGCTATTACTTATCTCCTTGTGACTTCCATTCCTTTGAGCAAAATAAATTCATTTTTTTGTTTTTATAGCTTTGCAAATATTTAAAGAAAGTCAAGTTAACCAGCAAAAAAGGAAGATATATATGAGACAAAAAAAAAAAAAACTTAAGAATTTTCAAACCTTTTTAAGGTATTCTATACCATGCCTACCAAACAAATCTTAAACACATTACAAAGGTTTTTCAGGGATGTATACTCTTATTCAGGCTTTGTGTGAAATGTATAAAGTTTGGAGAAAGACACACACACACACACACACACACACACACACACACACACACACACAAAACCTGAAGTGGTCTTTTTAAAATTCAATGAACTGAGCAACTAACAAAATGCCCAAGTTATTCCTATATTTACAATAGAGGGAAAGTAAGCACAACCTAATGACTTGATTTTGGGAGAAAGTGGGCACATACATTATGCCCAAAGGACTAGTCACTGAGTTTACACTGGAAATGATTACTTTCTTATGGTTCTAAGTTTGGGTGACTGTACAGAAACAGTGGCTTTAAAAGTTTGGTCCCTGAACTAGCAGTATTAGCATCACCTGGGAACTTGGGTGAACACAAATTTTCAAGCCTTTCAGTAATCACACAAAATTAAGAACTCATGTGTTGCAGCCCATGCTGCTTCAATGGAAACAATGGATGAGAAATATAGTCTTCTCTAAGTTTTGTTTGCTTGCAACTTTAATAAATAACAATGATGCTACCAATATTAAATTTGATACAAATCACATAAATGCTTCCTTATGTCAAAGTAGTAAATAGGAATTGTAAAAATTCTGCAGGTGTGCTCCAACAGAGTTTAAGTAAGCCTAGAGTGGGTGATGGTCCAGCAAGGCCAAAGAAAAGACTCAAAGAAAACAGTGGATGCATAGACTTATTGGGGGAACTTACTTAGAGGGAGTCCAAGAACTACTGACTGGACAAAACATGTACTGTTGGGATATATATGCAGCAAGGTTTTTTGTTTTGTTTTGTTTTTGTTTTTGTTTTTTTAAATCATAGCAACCAACCCTAGCAAATATCAGTGGCCCTTTGCCTCCTTGCATGGCCAGTGTTTCCCAGGGAATCAAGGCTTGCCATCTGGACACTCTTTGTTGAAAAGGAAACCCACAAGGTTTAAAAAAGAAAAAGAAAATCACACTTCTTCCTTATTCTCACAAAACTTTCCCAGAGATATGTCAGAATTAAGGGAAAGAAATTCTTGTCTTGTTCTTTCTGGAACTAATAACTTCCTTAAAAATAGTGTTGCACTAGTGTGGTAAATACAGAATTAGTGGTCCAAAACGTGAACCATGTTTATGTATCATGCAGATAAACTTTTAAAAAGTTATTGGCTATATATGCACGTCATATTCATTTGTATTATTTAAAGTATTCATTTACATTTTTATATCCCTTTGCTACATATTGACTACTTGGTAAATTCATTAGCAATATTCTCTGTCTCAGATTCTATCCTGGTCTATGTTTGGTCTACACTAGATTCCTTCTAAGTGAACTTTTATTCCATGACTATTCCAGTCAATCTAATTAATTTTTATATAGCCTTTTCAAAATACCTGCTCATTCTGTTTTATAATTCATTGTTCTTTGGGTGGTGGAACTATCCCTTCATTTGTTTTGTTGAGTAACTTAAATATATTTATTTGAAGACTTTGAAATGTCTCTTAAATTTCATTTCATTGTTACAATTGTTGTCTATTCTTCTAAACAACACAATTTTTCATGTTTTTAAATTACTTTCTGGGATCATTTCTGTTGCTATAGTTTAAGGGCCAACATCAGTTCATCTGGCCTTTCCTTTGATGTCTGAGACCCACAGTAGATAGCCCAGCCCACAGAGTAGTTCCATACCCATTCACACTACTTCAAAGATAGCAGACTCACTAAATCCTCAGTAATACTTTAAAATCCTTCTCTTTTTTTTGAACAATTATTTATTCCTTGTGATTTTTTTCCCTCTTTATTTCTTTTGATCCTTCCAAGGCCAAGAGCTTTATAATTGCCCCATCACTCATGTGCTCCTGCCTGTCATGTCATATGACATTTTATAGCTCCTGCTTAAAGGTGGAGTGGGAATAATACAGACCCCATCCAAAAGCTGGGAGGGCAGTTTGATTCACATTTTGAGAAGGACTATATGTGGGTCCTTCATCTCACAAGACTAATAGTTTGCTAAAATCTGCAGTATCTACAGTATCTGGTAATAGAAACATGTTTTGTGCTTTTTTTTTTTCCCCCATTAGACTCTCACAATGGAAACACATACCCAGACCCTACAAATACTTTTTCTGTCTTATTTTCACCTTTGAAGAAGTTTTAATTCCTTTACTTTGGAGTTGCCAACTTTTGAGCTACCACTGCCTGTTCCTTGACCTGAACCTGGCAATACATCAGCTTCAGTCCTTCTTCCCTCTTTATAGTGTTGCTTCACCTTCAGCTCATAAATAGGTTTATCTTTGTTCTTTGTATTGTTTTGTCTAGTTAGTTTTGTTTTATACTTTATCTATCACTGTTACATATTTAAAACAGAAAGAGTATATCAAGGAAAGAACATTTAAGAACATCTTAGCTGGAAATCACTTAGCTATGAATTTTCAGACTTGAGTCATGACTTTCTATGGAAAAACCACTGGATGGACATTTTATCCCTAAGTCAATGGTTTTGTTCAGAAGCAAGCTGCAGGAGATGAGTTAGGAGCCACGTTGACAATAGAAATGTAGAGATATTCAGGCCTCAGGAAGACAAACAGGGCTGAAGCATTACCTGAGACTATTGCTGTGTGCTCAAGAGAGAGCCACAACAGCAAAAATTTGCGGGTATTGACAGAAGTCTAATATCCCAAAGATAATTAAGAATATGCTATAGAAGTAAAAGAGGAACTAATAAAAAATATATCTATGCATCAAGAGTGCAGCTACCAAGAAAATTCACTGGTCTATCTTTGGTTATGAAATGTTGGACACATGATGTCAAATACTTCTGACCAGTGAGGCATCTCAATCTGTCAGTAGGGCCAAGACAACAGCAATAGACTCTGCATCATGTTTCTTTTATTTCCTGTTGCTCCTGCTGTCATCATCATCACCATTTGTGTTCAGGATCTTATCTCCTATGTTCCTGGTTCAAGCAAAGTATTGCAATAAATAACATAAGACTATAGTGCCTTACATATATTCTTTAGATCAGAAAATTCAAAAGTGGTCCTATACTTGGGAACTTGCCATTCTTTATCTTGGTTTGAAAAAGACCACAGACTCTTCCCTATAGAGAACAAACTGAGGGTTACCAGAAGGAAGACAGGTGGAGGATGGTTTAAAAAGATAATGGGGATTAAGGAACACACTTGTGATGAGCACCAGGTGTTGTAGGTAAGTGATGAATCACTAGATTCTACACCAGAAGCTAATATTATCCTGTATGTTAACTAAATGAAATTTAAATAAAAACTTGAAAAAAAATAATAAGAAGAAGATTTCCAGGAAGTTATAAACCATTACTAATAAACGAATTGGGCAAAGTTCAGAGATAACATTTTGATTGATTCAAAAGAAAGGTATTCAATACTTTCAGATCAAAAGCTTTTGTAAACAACATATTTTTTAAAGGTTTTATTTATTTATTTGACAGAGAGAGAGAGTGATCACAAGTAGGCAGAGAGGCAGGCAGAAGCAGGCTCCCTGCCTAGCAGAGATCCCGATGTAGGGATTGATCCCAGGACCCTGAGATCATGACCTGAGCTGAAGGCAGAGGCTTAACCCACTGAGCCACCCAAGTACCCCTTTGTAAACAACATATTTTAAACAGCATAATATTAAAATGGATTTCTTTGGACTTTAATTTCATGTTTGAGAAAATAGCAAAGGCAATTTCTAGTGTATTGATCCCAAGAATAAAATATTTGCAAGAGGAAACTTTTGAATCATACACTTAGGTTGATTAACAAATTTATCCCTTATATATTACATCTCTGCATTTGGTAAATTTTAGCAGTCTCTCCAGCTGCATTCCAGTATCCTCATCCATTCTGAGTTATCTGAATAGCAAAAAACAAGAAAAGATTCAAATCTATTATAAATTTTGTAAGGAGATAAACTCCAATTCCTGCTTATATATAGGCACTAGCTCATCAGATATATTCTCTTAGTGTGTATTTGAGTGTGATTTCTTCAGCTTCAATATATAGTTAGTTTAAAAATATATAACCTTTAGGGGCGCCTGGGTGGCTCAGTGGGTTAAACCTCTGCCTTGGGCTCAGGTCATGGTCTCACAGACCTGGGATCAAGCCCCACATAGGACTCTCTGCTCAGCAGGGGGGCCTGCTTCCCTTTGTCTCTCTCTCTCTCTGCCTGCCTCTCTGCCTACTTGTGATCTCTCTCTCTCTGTCCAATAAATAAATAAAATATTTCATATATATATATATATATATATACATATATATATATATATATGTATATATATATATATAACACCTTTATTTTCCCAATTCACAATACTCTTACTGTAATGACTATCCTTCCAAACTTTGAAGAAAGATATAGTCCCATGAGTGAAAGCAGATGAGGGCATCTCAGTCTTATTTCTTGCTAAATTTTATGCATGGAAATCTCTGTACCAGTTGTAAACTCATGTATTTTCAGAGACTAAGAAATTCATACAATAAAGGGTGATGGAGCCTTTAGCAAATTGGGGCTGTTATATCACCAGAAGGTGGAAAAAATGTGGAAAGTGTACAGATCTACTATTTTTAGGCCCATTACTTAGTCTACAGGTTGCTAATTGTATCCCCAATTCCATTTCAAAGCCTTTTACTTCAAAACAAAACAAAACAAAACAAAACCCAAACCTTTTGCCCTGGATTATTCTTTTATATTTACTCTCATTAAAGTTTGGTGAGACATAGAGTGCCCGTGTGGCTCAGTCATATGGCAGTGTCTGCCTTCAGCTCAGGTCATGATCCTGGGGTCTTAGGATCAAGCCCCATGCCGGGCTTCCTGCTCAGCGGGAGTCTCCTTCTCTCTCTTCCTCTGCAGTTGTCCCTGCTTGTGCTATCTCTCTTTCTCTCTCAAATAAACAAATAATATCTTTTAAAAAATGGTGAGATTCACTTAAGGCATTGCAGGGAATTTTGTAACATCTAATCTTACATCATTAATCCAATATAAATTTGTGAATCTCAAGTTATAACTTATCTTCAAAGGCTGTATATAGGAAGAACTGATTTCTTCCAATTAAAAAAAAATAATATTGTCTCTTAATCTTCCATTCAAATTAATTTGTGACTGATGATATTTCCAAATTTTATTAAAATTATAAAATGATTTAGATGTATTTATTAACTTTGCATGGCAAACAGCAAAGCATATTAATTTCTTCATTGCTAATAGTATGCTTTTATCATTATGAACCAGGGTATGTATAAGAGACAACCAAAATTATTACTGTTTTGGGCAGAGGTTCATCAGTGCTTAAATGTAGTAGTCTAAATAATCTCATCCCAAAAAGATTGATATTAACAACTACTTGTGGGTGCATCTTTACAATTAACATCTCAGTAATAAAGAGATGCTACTTTAAAGCAAGGCTCTATCAAGTGCGGGCCCCCAAAAGATTCTCATATGGTCAAGGGAGTGAAATCATCTTTATATGCCATTTTTGCACTTCACATGCCATCCTGTGGTCTCTAGTACTACCAGCTCCCAATTATTATCATGTTCAGGCACTTATTCTAGAAGTAAAAGCAAGAATAATAAATTCAGACTTCAGCAGATAAGAAAAAATTGCTTCCAGGACTTATAAAATAAATGCAGACATGAAAAGAGCTACTATTAATGCCTTAATATTTGATATGCATTGTGTCAACCAAAATAGATTTCATATAACATTAAGTTTTATAGTATATTTGTTAGAAAGAATATCACTTTAGTATGGAAACAACTTTTGGTGGACATATTGATTCATTAGTTTATCAAAATAACATGTGGGCAAAACATTTACATATAAGAGAGATATTTAGAATATCACATTATTCATTAAATCTATTCTTTTTTATGTTTATTTATTTTGTTTAGTTATCCCTACACCCAACATAGGGTTGAAATTTATAATCCCAAGATCAAGAGTCACATGCTTTTCTGACTGAGCTGGCCAGATACCCTCATTCTTCTTTTAATAAACAAATATTTATTATGATAAAGTGTTTAGTTTTCAGGTGTATATTACAGCTGTTATAAGAAAACTGGAGTTACTCTCTTCCTTTTTTTCACAATTTTTGTCATTTCCTCAGCAAATTTTTATTTTTCATCCAATTTGTACTAAATATTTATATTTGTATCTTAGCTGCTGTATCAAAATATCACAAACTGGGGGGCTTAAAACCACCAAATTTATTCTATCACCGTTCTGGAAGATAAAAGCCCAGGATAAATATGATGGATGTTCCATGCTCCCTCTGAAATCTGAAAGGGTGAATCCTTCCTTGCTTCTTCCTGGTTTGTGTTTATTTGCCTGCAATCTTTTGTGGTCCTTGGTTTACAGCTACTACACTTCCACCTCTGCTTCCATCATCACATGGTTTCTCCTCTCTTGGATCTCTGTCTCTTCTCTTAGAGGACACCAATCATATTTGGAAAAAGTCTGCTTTGTTTCAGTACTGCCTCATCTTAATTTGATAACATCACAAAGACCCTATTTCCCTGTAAAGTAACATTCATGAATACTGGAAATTTGGGGCACCTGGGTGGCTCAATGGGTTAAAGCCTCTGCCTTTGGCTTAGGTCATGATCTCAGGGTCTTGGGATGGAGGCCCACATTGGGCTCTCTGATTAGCAGGGAGCCTATTTCTCCCTCTCTCTCTGCCTGCCTCTCTGTCTACTTGTAATCTTTCTCTGTGTCAATAAATAAATAAAATCTTTTAAAAAAATGAGTACTGGGAATTAGGATTTCAGCATACCTTATTGAGGAACACAGTTCAATCCCAAATATCTTATCCTACAGCCCTCCAAATTTACATCTTTCCTTTGTGCTAAATATACTCCCTAATCACAATAACCCCCAAAGTCATAATGCATTCTACCATCAACTTGAAGTCTAAAATTTTATCTAAATATCATCAACTCAAAAAGTTCCAAATATTATCACCTCAGTGATTTGAATCAGGTATGGATGAGATTCAATGTATGTGTTCCTCTTTGTGGAAAACAAGTTATTTACTTCTAAAATCAATTCTAGTGGGCGCCTGGGTGGCTCAGTGGGTTAAACCGCTGCCTTCGGCTCAGGTCATGGTCTCAGGTCCTCTGCTCAGCAGGGAGCCTGTTTCCTCCTCTCTCTCTCTCTGCCTGCCTCTCTGCCTACTTGTGATCTCTCTCTGTCAAATAAATAAATAAAATCTTTAAAAATAAATAAAATAAAATAAAACAAAATCAATGCTAGTGAATTCATAAGATAGACATTCCCATTCCAAAAGGAAGAAATTGCAATGAGTAAAGGAATAATGGGTCCCAAGCAAGATGGCACCTCAGTTGGGCAAATTCTATTAGGTTTCAGGGCCATATAATAAACATCTGTGTCTGGGTACTCTGTCCTCTGGGACTACTGGGATGGCAGCCCTGCTATTTAGGTCCACTAGCATGTGGGGTGGCTGGTCTCACCCTCTGCAGTCCACCACTAACCATGCCTGTACATGCATGGTTCTGGTCTCAGAGTCTTTCTTCCTTCCTTCACTTTGACTCTGTTCTTTTCCTCCCAGAATGGTGACATTTCTATTGGTATAAAATTTTCAAATTTTTTTCTTTCTCTTGTGCAATTCATGAAAGTCCAAAGCAATCAGACAAGAAATTAGTATACAGATCTTTCTTGTGTAATTGCATTTATATTCCTGGCTTCCAGTAAGATGGTTGATTAGATCCACGAATTGCACAACTCATCTCTTGAAAATTTCCCAGCCTCAATCTTAGTGTTCTCTCCAGAGCACACTTTCTTCTTTTTTGTAATATGGATATGCTGAGAGTTTTCCAAATCATCGAGTAGTGGTTCTTATTTGCTTAATACTTTATTCTTCAATTTATATCTTTCCTCTCACATTTTATTATAAGCAATTTTCCAAATTTTGTTTGAAAATTTCCTCAGCCAAATATCCAATTCATCACTTGTAAGTTCTACTTCTCACTAAAAATTAGTACATCATTCACCTGAGTTCACTTTCAAAAATCTCCTTTTCTCCAATGTCCAATAGTATGTTTGTTATTGACTTTTTTATCTGATCTCACCAGAAGGAATAAAATGATGTTCTTCTCTTGTATAATAGTTGGCTGGGTTTCCTTTGGCTCTTTCAACTCAAATACTGTAAAAACAATCACAGAGAAGGTACTAGCCACTCAAATTGTGATTGCAAGACTGCTGAACAGTTTTTAATATAAAAAGCATTAATCATATCACCGGGGACTCACTGTGGATGGGAAGTCCTTAAGAACTGCTAAGATGTGTGAGGTTAAAGTTAAAAAAAATTGATATCTAAGGATTGTTCATAAGTATAGAATTAATATTAAAGTCATAAATCATAGTTTTAAGTAATAAGCATAAATCATCATATAATGCTAATAATTTCATAATATCAAAAGTAATGTTAATTTTTGTATTTCAACCAAGGTATCTGTGAGAGTTATGGAGGTGTGCCAACTACATATTTCTTCAAGAAAGAACTCGCTGAGAGCAATGTAGTTATCTGACAGCCTCAAACCACAGTACTCATGCCAAGGCTATGCATGTTTGAGATTTTCACTGACAAATCATGACCACGTGAAACAGACTCCAGGTTTTTTCTACGGAAGTTGGGAGTGGACTTTTTTAATGGGCAATCTTATTAATTAATTAATTAATTAATTTTTAAATTAACATGTAATGTTTTATTAGCCCCAGGGGTACAGGTCTGTGAATTGCCAGATTTACACACTTCACAGCACTCACCATAACACATACCCTCCCCAATCTCCATAACCCTATCACCCTCTCCCTCCCCTCCTTCCCCTGGCAACCCTCAGTTTGTTTCATGAGATTAAGGGTCTTTTATGCTTTGTCTCCCTTCTGATCCCATCTTGTTTCACTTATTCTTTTCCTATACCTAACCCCCCCATGTTGTATCTCCACTTCCTCATATCAGGGAGATCATATGATAGTTGTCTTTCTACAACTGACTTATTTTGCTAAGCATAATAACCTCTAGTTCCATCCATGTTGTCACAAAAGGCAAGATTTAATTTGTGAAGGCTGCATAGTATGCCATTATGTATATATACTACATCTTCTTTATCCATTCATCTGTTGATGAACATCTAAGTTCTTTCCATAGCTTAGCTATTGTGGACATTGCTGCTATAAACATTCAGGTGCATGTGCCTCTTCGGATCACTGCATTTGTATTTTTAAGGTAAATACCCAGTAGTGCAATTGCTGGGTCGTAGGATAGCTCTATTTTCAACTTTTTGAGCAACCTCCATGCTCTTCTCCAGAGTGGTTGCACCAGCTTGCATTCCCACCAACATGTAGGAGTGCTTTCTTTTCTCCTCATCCTCACTAGCAACGGTCATTTCCTGACTTGTTAATTTTAGCCATTCTGACTGGTGTGAGGTGGTATCTCATTGTGGTTTTGATTTGTATTTTCCTGATGCTGAGTGATGTGGAGCACTTTTTCATGTGTCTGTTGGCCATCTGGATGTCTTCTTTGCAGAAATGTCTGTTCATGTCCTCTGCCCATTTCTTGATTGGATTATTTGTTCTTTGGTGTTGAGTTTGCTAAGCTCTTTATAGATTTTGGATATTAGCCCTTTACCTGATATGTCGTTTGCAAATATCTTCTCTCATTCTGTCAGTTGTCTTTTGATTTTGTTAACTGTTTCATTTGCTGTGCAAAAGTTTTTTGATAATAGGGAGGAGTCAAGTGGCAGAGAAGTAGCAGGCTGAGACTACTTCAGCTAGCCGGAGATCAGCTAGATAGCTTATCTAAAGATTGCAAACACCTGAAAATCCATCGGCAGATTGAAGAGAAGAAGAACAGCAATTCTGGAAACAGAAAAACAACCACTTTCTGAAAGGCGGCGGAGAAGTGAATCCAAAGCGATGGGAAGATAGACCCCAGGGGGAGGGGCTGGCTCCCGGCAAGCAGTGGAGCAACGGCGCACAAAATCAGGACTTTTAAAAGTCTGTTCCGCTGAGGGACATCGCTCCAGAGGCCAAACTGGAGTGAAGCCCACGCGGGGTCAGCATGGCCTCAGGTCCCGCAGGGTCACAGAAGGATCAGGGGTGTCTGAGTGTCGCAGAGCTTGCGGGTATTGGAACGGGAAAGCCGGCTACAGAGACAGAGCCGACAGTAAGCTCACATCTCGGTGTTACCTTGAACCGGTCGCAGGCTCGGTGAGCTCAGAGCACGGCTGGAGGTCAGGCAGACGGGAGTAACTGGGCGCTGTTCTCTGAGGGCGCACTGAGGAGTGGGGCCCTGGGCTCTCGGCTCCTCTGGGCCGGAGACCAGGAGGCCGCCATTTGTATTCCCGTCCTCCGGAACTCTACAGAAAGCGCTCAGGGACCAAAAGCTGCTGAAAGGAAACCCGAGCGGATTACTCACCCCAGCCCCTGCTAAGGGCGGTGCAATTCCGCCTCGGGCAAAGACACTTGAGAATCACTATAAGAGGTCCCTCCCCCAGAAGATCAACAAGAAATCCAGCCAAGACCAAGTTCACCTACCAAGGAGTGTGGTTTCAATACCAAGGAGAGCAGCAGAATTCCAGAGGAGGAGAAAGCAAAGCACGGAACTCATGGCTTTTTCCGTGTGACTTTTTTTAGTCTTGCAGTTAATTTAATTTTTTTCTTTTTCAATTTTTGTTTTTTTTCCTCGCCTTCTGGTAAAATTTTTTTTTAACTTTTACCTTTTTCTTTTTTAACGTTTTTTTAACCAGTTTATCTAATATATATATTTTTTCTTTTTTATATTTTTCTTATTTGTTTTCTTTCTTTTTTGAATTCCTTTCTTTTTTTTCTTTTTTCTTTTTTTTTCTTTCTTCCTTTTTGAACCTCTTTTTATCCCCTTTCTCCCCCCTCACGAGTTGGGATCTCTTCTAAAGTATATTTTCCTGGGGCTTTTGCCACCCTTTTAGTATTTTACTTGCTCCTTCATATACTCTTATCTGGAGAAAATGACAAGAAGAAAAAATTCAACACACACAAAAAAAACAAGAGGCAGTACCGAAGGCTAGGGACCTAATCAATACAGACATTGGTAATATGTCAGATCTAGAGTTCAGAATGACAATTCTCAAGGTTCTAGCCAGGCTCGAAAAAGGCATGGAAGATATTAGAGAAACCCTCTTGGGAGATATAAAAGCCCTTTCTGGAGAAATAAAAGAACTAAAATCTAACCAAGTTGAAATCAAAAAAGCTATTAATGAGGTACAATCAAAAATGGAGGCTCTCACTGCTAGGATAAAGGAGGCAGAAGAAAGAATTAGTGATATAGAAGACCAAATGACAGAGAATAAAGAAGCTGAGCAAAAGAGGGACAAACAGCTACTGGACCACGAGGGGAGAATTCGAGAGATAAGTGACACCATAAGATGAAACAACAGTAGAATAATTGGGATTCCAGAACAAGAAGAAAGAGAGAGGGGAGAAGAAGGTATACTGGAAAGAATTATTGGGGAGAATTTCCCCAATATGGCAAAGGGAACGAGCATCAAAATTCAGGAGGTTCAGAGAACGCCCCTCAAAATCAATAAGAATAGGCCCACACCCCGTCACCTAATAGTAAAATTTACAAGTCTCAATGACAAAGAGAAAACCTTGAAAGCAGCCTGGGAAAAGAAGTCTGTAACATACAATGGTAAAAATATTAGATTGGCAGCTGACTTCTCCACAGAGACCTGGCAGGTCAGAAAGAGCTGGCATGATATTTTCAGAGCACTAAACGAGAAAAACATGCAGCCAAGAATACTATATCCAGCTAGGCTATCATTGAAAATAGAAGGAGAGATTAAAAGCTTCCAGGACAAACAAAAACTGAAAGAATTTTCAACCACCAAACCAGCTCTAAAGGAAATATTGAAAGGGGTCCTCTAAGCAAAGAGAGAGCCTACAAGTGGTAGATCAGAAAGGAACAGAGACCATATACAGTAGCAGTCACCTTACAGGCAATACAATGGCACTAAATTCATATCTCTCAATAGTTACCCTGAATGTTAATGGGCTAAATGCCCCTGTCAAAAGACACAGGGTATCAGAATGGATAAAAAAAACAAAACCCATCTATATGTTGCCTCCAAGAAACTCATTTTAAGCCCGAAGACACCTCCAGATTTAAAGTGAGGGGGTGGAAAAGAATTTACCATGCTAATGGACATCAGAAGAAAGCAGGAGTGGCAATCCTTATATCAGATCAATTAGATTTTAAGCCAAAGACTATAATAAGAGATGAGGAAGGACACTATATCATACTCAAGGGGTTTGTCCAACAAGAAGATTTAATAATTTTAAATATCTATGCCCCCAACGTGGGAGCAGCCAACTATATAAACCAATTAATAACAAAATCAAAGAAACACATCAACAATAATACAATAATAGTAGGGGACTTTAACACTCCCCTCACTGAAATGGACAGATCATCCACGCAAAAGATCAGCAAGGAAATAAAGGCCTTAAACGACACACTGGACCAGATGGACATCACAGATATATTCAGAACATTTCATCCCAAAGCAACAGAATACACATTCTTCTCTAGTGCACATGGAACATTCTCCAGAATAGATCACATCCTCGGTCCTAAATCAAGACTCAACCGGTATCAAAAGATTGGGATCATTCCCTGCATATTTTCTGACCACAATGCTCTAAAGCTAGAACTCAACCACAAAAGGAAGTTTGGAAAGAACTAAAATACATGGAGACTAAACAGCATCCTTCTAAAGAATGGATGGGTCAACCGGGAAATTAAAGAAGAATTAAAAAAAATCATGGAAACAAATGATAATGAAAATACAATGGTTCAAAATCTGTGGGACACAACAAAGGCAGTCCTGAGAGGAAAATATATAGCGGTACAAGCCTTTCTCAAGAAACAAGATAGGTCTCAGGTACACAAACTAACCCTACACCTAAAGGAGCTGCAGAAAGAACAAGAAAGAAACCCTAAGCCCAGCAAGAGAAGAGAAATCATAAAGATCAGAGCAGAAATCAATGAAATAGAAACCAAAAAAAAAAAAAAAACAATAGAACAAATCAACGAAACTAGGAGCTGGTTCTTTGAAAGAATTAATAAAATTGATAAACCCCTGGCCCGACTTATCAAAAAAAAAAAAAGAGAAAAGACACAAATAAATAAAATCATGAATGAAAGAGGAGAGATCACAACTAACACCAAGGAAATACAAACTATTATAAGAACATACTATGAGCAACTCTACGGCAATAAATTTGACAATCTGGAAGAAATGGATGCATTCCTAGAAACATATAAACTACCACAACTGAACCAGAAAGAAATAGAAAGCCTGAAGAGACCCATAACCAGTAAGGAGATTGAAACAGTCATTAAAAATCTCCAAACAAACAAAAGCCCAGGGCCAGACGGCTTCCCGGGGGAATTCTACCAAACATTTAAAGAAGAACTAATTCCTATTCTCCTGAAACTGTTCCAAAAAATAGAAATGGAAGGAAAACTTCCAAACTCATTTTACAAGGCCAGCATCACCTTGATCCCAAAACCAGACAAGGTTCCCATCAAAAAAGAGAGCTATAGACCAATATTCTTGATGAACACAGATGCGAAAATACTCAACAAAATACTAGCCAATAGGATTCAACAGTACATTAAAAGGATTATTCACCACGACCAAGTGGGATTTATTCCAGGGCTGCAAGGTTGGTTCAACATCCGCAAATCAATGTGATACAACACATCAATAAAAGAAAGAACAAGAACCATATGATACTCTCAATAGATGCTGAAAAAGCATTTGACAAAGTACAGCATCCCTTCCTGATCAAAACTCTTCAAAGTGTAGGGATAGAGGGCACATACCTCAATATCATCAAAGCCATTTATGAAAAACCCAACGCAAATATCATTCTCAATGGAGAAAAACTGAAAGCTTTTTCGCTAAGGTCAGGAACACGCCAGGGATGTCCATTATCACCACTGCTATTCAACATAGTACTAGAGGTCCTAGCCTCAGCAATCAGACAACAAAAGGAAATTAAAGGCATCCAAATCGGCAAAGAAGAAGTCAAATTATCACTCTTCGCAGATGATATGATACTATATGTGGAAAACCCAAAAGACTCCACTCCAAAACTGCTAGAACTTGTACAGGAATTCAGTATAGTGTCAGGATATAAAATCAATGCACAGAAATCAGTTGCATTTCTCTACACCAACAACAAGACAGAAGAAAAAGAAATTAAGGAGTCAATCCCATTTACAATTGCACCCAAAACCATAAGATACCTAGGAATAAACCTAAACAAAGAGGCACAGAATCTATACTCAGAAAACTATAAAGTACTCATGAAAGAAATTGAGGAAGACACAAAGAAATGGAAAAATGTTCCATGCTCCTGGATTGGAAGAATAAATATTGTGAAAATGTCTATGCTACCTAAAGCAATCTACACATTTAATGCAATTCCTATCAAAGTACCATCCATCTTTATCAAAGAAATGGAACAAATAATTCTAAAATTTATATGGAACCAGAAAAGACCTCGAATAGCCAAAGGGATATTGAAAAAGAAAGCCAACGTTGGTGGCATCACAATTCCGGACTTCAAGCTCTATTACAAAGCTGTCATCATCAAGACAGCATGGTACTGGCACATAAACAGACACATAGATCAATGGAACAGAATAGAGAGCCCAGAAATAGACCTTTAACTCTACAGTCAACTAATCTTCGACAAAGCAGGAAAGAATGTCCAATGGAAAAAAGACAGCCTCTTCAATAAATGGTGCTGGGAAAATTGGACAGCCACATGCAGAAAAATGAAATTGGACCATTTCCTTACACCACACACGAAAATAGACTCAAAATGGATGAAGGACCTCAATGTGCGAAAGGAATCCATCAAAATCCTTGAGCAGAACACAGGCAGCAACCTCTTCGACCTCAGCCGCAGCAACATCTTCCTAGGAACAACGCCAAAGGCAAGGGAAGCAAGGGCAAAAATGAACTATTTGGATTTCATCAAGATCAAAAGCTTTTGCACAGCAAAGGAAACAGTTAACAAAATCAAAATACCACTGACAGAATGGGAGAAGATATTTGCAAACCAAATATCAGATAAAGGATTAGTGTCCAGAATCTATAAAGAACTTAGCAAACTCAACACCCAAAGAACAAATAATCCAATCAAGAAATAGGCAGAGGACATGAACAGACATTTCTGCAAAGAAGACATCCAGATGGCGAAAAGACACATGAAAAAGTGCTCCATATCACTCGGCATCAGGGAAATACAAATCAAAACCACAATGAGATATCACCTCACACCAGTCAGAATGGCTAAAATCAACAAGTCAGGAAATGACAGATGCTGGCGAGGATGCGGAGAAAGGGGAACCCTCCTACACTGTTGGTGGGAATGCAAGCTGGTGCAGCCACTCTGGAAAACAGCATGGAGGTTCCTCAGAATGTTGAAAATAGAACTGCCCTATGACCCAGCAATTGCACTATTGGGTATTTACCCTAAAGATACAAACGTAGTGATCCAAAGGGGCACGTGCCCCCAAATAGCAGCAATAGCAGCAATGTCCACAATAGCCAAACTATGGAAAGAACCTAGATGTCCATCAACACATGAATGGATCAAGAAGTTGTGGTATATATACACAATTGAATACTATGCAGCCATCAAAAGAAATGAAATCTTGCCATTTGCGACAACATGGATGGAACTAGAGCATATCATGCTTAGCGAAATAAGTCAAGCAGCGAAAGACAACTATCATATGATCTCCCTGATATGAGGAAGTGGTGATGCAACATGGGGGCTTAAGTGGGTAGGAGAAGAATAAATGAAACAAGATGGGATTGGGAGGGAGACAAACCATAAGTGACTTAATCTCACAAAACAAACTGAGGGTTGCTGGGGGGAGGGGGTTTGGGAGAAAGGGGTGGGATTATGGACATTGGGGAGGGTATGTGCTTTGGTGAGTGCTGTGAAGTGTGTAAACCTGTTGATTCACAGACCTGTACTCCTGGGGATAAAAATATATGTTTATAAAAAATAAAAAATTAAAAAAATATATTAAAACTGATATATAAATTCAGCAAAGTCACAGAATATAAAATAAACATATAGAAATCTATTGCACTTCTATACACTAACAATGAAGCAGCAGAAAGAGAAATCAAGGAATAAATCCCATTAATAATTGCACCAAATCTAATAAGATACCTAGGAATAAACCTGTATCTGAGGTAAAAGTCCTGTTCTCTGAAAATATTGAACACTTAAGAAATAAATTGAAGGTGACACAGAGAAATGAAAAAACATCCCAGGCTCATGGAGTGAAAGAACAAATACTGTTAAAATGTTTGACTAGACAAAACAATCTGCACCTTTAATGCAATCCCCTCGCTCATGCTCTCTCTCACTGTCTCTCTCTCAAATAAATAAATAAAATCTTTAAAATAAATAAATAAATAAAATGACTCACAGTATGTGGGAGCACAGGAGGCCTCCTTAAGTCTACTGCTCCAGCAACCATTTCTCAGCACTTTGAGCAGCTGTTTGCAGCAGAAACTTGACTCTCCCTTTTGTGAGGACTGCCCCGCAACCTTTTACCTTAAAAAAAAAAGGCAACCAAAAAACATTTACAGTTTTGGACAGGAGTTTCCCTCACGTTTGGACAAGGATGAAAATTCAACTTCATAAAATTACAGTGTATCATAAAGATTAAATACACTCAGGGATTGCGTTCTCTCCTTCCTCCACCCTATCCTACACACAGCTGCCCGACTAAACCTCCAAAAACACCAACATTCATGTGCTGCTTTTCAAAACTAGCTTCCTGGCTTCCTGTTGCCTGAAAAAAATAGTCTCAAATGCTTTTGTCTGGCATTCAGGGCTCTCTAGGATGGACACTCTGGCCAACACATCACTCTGCTCATTTGTTCCACCACACACAACTGGATCTTGGGCTAGTTATTCAGAGACCCACCTCCTCAACGACCCAGCAAAGGTCTCGTGCATCGACTAAACTCATGGCTCACTCAGTGATGTTCTCAAAGGCCATTAGTGGGTGATATGCCAACTGCTAGAGTCAGGAGCCAGGGTGAAGTTGCTGCCGCCTAACTGCATGGACTGAAAGCAGGAACGTTGATTCTCCAGGAGAAAGCTGGGGCATTGTTATGAGAAGGCAGACGCCAAAACCACCCAGGTCCCCTACGACTTATTTAACACACTCTGGACAAAATTTAAGGAGACAAGTGAACGTATTAACTCCCACGTAGGCTGTAGAAGGCAAGTGCAACGGAGGGAAGGCATTGTCTTGTTCTGGAACAAACCACTTAGCTCCAGCTACTTTTATAAATAGATCAGACCCTGTCCAGGAGCCCACTTAGCTGGGTTCATTTGTATACAATGTCCATACCCTCAGGAATATTAACATTTTATCTCAGATTGCATTAATTTAAATAAAACTTAACAAAAATGGTGTGAAATGAACAAAAACACCATATTCTGTGATGAATCAAATGAAATACATTTTCAGTTGCTGTTTTCCCCATTTAAAGATAAAATTTCTGATAACTGTCATTATTTGTGAAAAGACACAAGACCAACAGTTTGTGTGTATGTGTGTTTTGGTTTTTGGTTTTTGGTTTTTTTCTTCCCCTTAAGGCTATAGCCATATTGTCACTAATAAAGATCTCAAATTTGCCTGGAAGCTTTCATGGCAAATTGTCAGTCTGAGGGTAGTCACCACCCAGCCAAATGGCTTTATACATCATCAGTGCCTTTCTTCCACACACATTCTCTTCCTGGTTTAAACATTAGTTACCCTGGTTCTACACTGACACAGTATTTGCATCTCTCTCCTGTCCATAACTCCTAAAAGTTGGGGACCTCTCACTTTGGTTTACCCAGAGCATGACATTTTATTTGGTGCTTGGGGGGCAATGGGCAGTTCAAGAAGTATGTTAATACTATCACTCAATGTATTGATCCATGCTATGAACCAACAGTGTAGTAAATATCGTTCATTTCTTGTAACAAAGGCAGTAGGAACTTCTCCCAAGGGATGGAATTCCAAGGACAGAATGAAGGCAGGAAGAGAGCTGGTATATTTGTACCTACACTGTGAGAGACACTGGTTTAGGTATTTTTATGTATACATTATACCACTGAACTGTCACAATCCTGAAAATTCTTACATGCTTGGGTTTATATGTAGCAAGTTTAGTAAGCCACCCAAATTCACAGTGACAGGCCCGTGAGTCAAATCCAGCATGCTTGACTCCATGATTGTCAAGTCCACTAGCCCCATATATCATGAGTCTGAGATTCATCAGTGTGTAGGTGCTATCAGGAAATGTCAAAAATGCCCATTTCAGGGACACATGGATGGCTCATTTGGTTGATTGTCTACCTCCAGCTCAGGTCATAATCCCAGCATCCTGGGACCGAGTCCCCCTTTGGGCTTCTTGCTTACCAGGAGCCTGCTCCTGACTCTGCCTGCCTCTCCCTCTGCTTGTGCTATCTCTCTGACAAATGAATAAATAAAATCTTTTTTAAAAATCTTGTTAAAAAGGCCCATTTTAAAGAATGTTTTAAAACATTGTTTGGACAGCAATAGAAGCGAAAGCAGAATGACATGATATAACGACAGATAGTTTATATGGGAGCCCTTTGGGTACTCTGGTGGATGAATGTTTTTAAATTAGTTTTTCATGGACATGGGGAGTTAGAGACGAGAAGGGAGGTGGGGGAAATTGGAAGGGGAGCTGAACCAAGAGAGAGTATGGACTCTGAAAAACAATCTGAGGGTTTTGAAGGGGCAGGGGGTTGGGAGGTTGGGTACCAGGTAGTGGGTATTATAGAGGGCACTGCTTGCATGGAGCACTGGGTGTGTTGCAAAAAGAATGAATACTGTTATGCTGAAAATAAATAAAAAATAAATTAAAAAAATATTAGTTTTTTGTAAACTACAAAAAAAAGAAAAGCACTCCCATTTGTAGCGTACACTTTATGGTTCACAAAGCACGTGGCAACAATAAAAATAATGATGGGTTACCGTTACAATTCATAGAAAAGGAGGTACAGGGAAATTGAATGAAAGGGAATAACAAAGTAGGTTTATAAGTCAATCTTCCTTGTAAAAAAATTAACCTGAAAGTGCATTTCTGCCACCTCTCTCCTGTGTGATATGATAAAGAACAACCACGATACATGAATTATAGTTCGGGGTTTTGAAAAGCATAATAGCTTTATACCTACACTTGAGCTTTATTTATTTATTTATTTATTGCTAACAAGATAGCTCGATTTGATATGCGGTTCCTGACAACCAACCTCAGAAATAATTCCATCTTCATGAGAAGTCAGAAAGAACCACAAATCAAACCTCAAAATAGATTCAAAGAGAAAATACTCTTTAAAAAATTTCCCTTCCTGGAGCACTGGAGTGGCTCAGTGAGTTAAATCCTCTGACTTTGGCTCAGGTCATGATCCTAGGGTCCTGGGATTGAGCCCCATGTCTGGCTCTCTGCTCAGCGAGGAGCCTGCTTCCACCTCTCTTTGTCTCTCTCTCTTCCTGCTCTCTGCCTACTTGTGATCTCTGTCTGACAAATAAATAAATAATTAAATAAATCTTTTTAAAAAAATTCCCTTCCTATCAGAAGCAGATCAAACCACTAACAAATTCCCCAGAAAGCATCATCTAAAAGGTTGTACTTTCTTCAGACACCCAGCAGGACCTTCTTCTCTGGGCCTGGTATTTCTTCAATGGCCTATTCCAGAGAATAAGACACTAAACTACTGAGCACCATGGGCCTCAGAACCACGAAAGAGATGATGAGGGGCACAAAGCATGCCTCTGGTCACCAAGAATGTATTGAAACGTTTGCTGCTTTTCTGCATTTTTCAAAGCTGAGTTTTTAGCTGGAGGCCGCTCCTTTATGATAAATTGCTGATACCATATAGTAAAAGCTGTTATATGATCTTTTACAAACCATTTCCTATCTTTGCATTCTCATGTGCCAAAGCAGACACGGATTATTTAAAACCCTGAAGAGAGTGCTCTTGCATTTAAATTGCCTGTAACCTTCGTGTAATAGATTTATGATTGATGATAGATTTAGTTAAAATATAACTATTTAAAATATTTACTCTCAGTAAACGATTTCAACCTATGCTCATTTAAGTAACTTGGTGCATAATCCCTTTTCTATTAAACCATAGTGCAAGGACCAATGCTGCGTTTCCGAGAGAACCCCAAGCTATTTTTCTAGAATGGCCTTATGCCTATATATCAGGCGTCCTGTTTTCACTCCCTTTGTGGAGCACCTACCCTGGAGGCCATGTAATAACCAATGACCAAAAAACAATCAAAAAACCCAAACATCCAGGTCGAAGTGCCATCCTTGCCTGGAGATGAGTAGACTGCTCAACAGATCCTGGGCAGGCATCTCAGCCCAGGCATGTGCTGGGGAAGCTGGTTGCTGGCTTTGGGCGCAATCGGGAAGCCAGCAAACTGACTGGAGAGTGCAGCCACGGTGAACAGGACTGATGATCTTTTCGCAGCCAGGCCAAGGGCGGACACCCACTCAGGGAGCCAGGCTAGGAGGCTGCACAGTGCTGGCGCTGGCCAAGCTTGCAGCCCCCCCAGGGCTTCGCCCCGCGCCCTCGCCGTGCCTCAGTAGGGAGGGGGGGCGGGGGCGGCGCAGAGAAGGGGCTTTGCTAATTTCCAAAGCCGGAAGTGAGCTCCCAGAGGACTCAGGAGGGAGGGGGGCGGGGGCGGGTCTACGGCAGCCAGGAGAAGGGACTTTGCTAATTGCCAAAGCGGGAAGTGAGCTCATGCAGGATGTGGCGGAGAGTCTGGGAGGAGGTGGAGCAGCTGGGGAGGAGGGGCACGCAGCACTGCGGTGCTGTGCTGGGGCCCAGTCGGGACTGCAGGACACACCAAACTGGCCGCCAGTGCGGTCCGCGTGAGGCCCTGCTGTCCTGCTCCTGCTGCTCCTTCCCGCCCCAAGGCTTCTGCAGACCACCCTCTTCCCACAGGTAAAGTGACACCGCGCCGCGCCCTCACCTGGAGCAGAAAGCGGGGGACGTGACCTGGGGGCGGGGAGGGGGGTTGTGGAGGCCCAGCCTCCCCCAAACCCCAGGGCACCGGGAGCGCCCCGGACGCTGGGCCGAACCCGGGTCCGCATGGGGTCGGGCTGGGGACAGCGCCTTGCGAGGTGCCCCCCACAAGCGGGCGCGCCAGCCCCCATCATTGGGCACCCCCACGCGCGCGTGCTGAGGACCCCCTCCCTCCTCCGCAATGGCCTCGCTGCTTTTCTTCTGGACTTGGGATCCCAGGTGGAAACTAGTCCCTCAGACCTCCCTGGCAGCAAGGAGGGCAGGGAGGGATTCTTGGTTTTCTGCCCTGGCTCCTCCTCTCTCCTCATTCACAAGCCTTCTGGCTTCCCTTTCCTCTCCTCATTGTCAGTTTTATTAAATGGTTTTCCTCTGCCTGTTGACTGGAAGAGCTATTTCATGAATGAATATACACGAAACTGAGTGGGAGCCCACCTGTGAGAGCCCACCTGTAGAGGCCTTTCATTAGAATGGTCTCTGGTTCTAGCCTCAGTTCAGAATACTGCATGTACCTGAGGACCGAGTCCAGATGTTTCTTTCATCTCTGACTTGAATTTGAAATCCTCCTCAGACTTCAGCTTCCAGGATTTCTCCAGTCCTTGCTCTCCCACTGTCTTGGTGGGGATCTGCCATGAGTGTTGAACCCAGGAATGAATGAATGATATATACCCCAGATCGCTGGGGCTTTGTCTTGTTTTGCTGAGGTTGGAAAGGCTTGGGAGAGACCCCCTGTATGCAGATACAGAGCTGCATGCAATTGCTTAGATAAACGTGTTCCCCACTTAATTGCTTGGGCATTGAACATTTCGCCCTTAACCTGTGGCTTGACCAGTTAGGAGGAGACAATCTGGAGGTGAATCAGAAGATGGCTGAATCCACATGGTGGTGGTCTGGGTTTGGGAGATTTTCCTGGAGATTCAAACGAAAGATCTAAATTCTTCCAGTGGGGAGTGGTAAACATTTTATGGATGGGAGATGGAAAATAAATGGTCAGGTTAACCTTTCCCTCCCCCTCAAAACCCATTATTTGGAAAAACAAAAAGGGAAGTGAAGGGAGAAATCCTCCCACTCCCATCCCCACTCACCTCCATAGCCACCTCCTCTTCCAAGAACCTAACAGACAAGGTGCCAAGAAGTGTTAGGTACCAGCAGTGGTCTCAGATCTCATTCAAGGATCATGGTGAAAGGCATTCAAAGAGATTGTGGGGGCACAGGGATCCAATTAAGGGTGACAAGTTTAAGGTTTGCCTGGTCCCCTAAAAATTAATGGCACTAGAGAAGATGACCTTTGGGAACTATAGCTTAATGGATACAATGTGTAAAAAGCTTCAGTGAGTCATGGTGGGAAGAGGCCATGAGGACAGCAAATACAGTCTTAGATGATGTTATTCATAGCACTACAGGCTCTAAATTTCCTGTGGTGGCAAGACCAGCCCGGCACTAGTGGATACTTACTCACAACCTGGAACAGAGGGTCTTGGAGATCCCAGCACGTGAGGTATGATGAGAGGGTAAAATGATAGGAGGTGTCCTTTGGAAGGACTGTCTCCTTGACTTTAAAATGGAGAACCCAAATCTGTAGGTGAAATCTTTTTGGCTACAAAGAGGGCTGAGGCCTCCTAAGGTCAAGGTCTCCTCATCACTTGCAAAGATGTCGAAGAACATATTCAGACATTTCAAAGATGTCCTCATGTCCATAGGCTCCCACTCTGGAATTCAATCAATAAGGTGAGAGTTCCTCTAGTTGAAAAAAAGATCTAAAAAGACGTTCTTTTCTCATGTAATTTCTGTAACCTCCATGACACACCCACCTCCCCCTTCCAGCTCTGTAATGAAGCCACAGCTGGTGCCAATTTGTGGAACTCCTTAAAGGCTATTCTCCCTTATATACCCCCGGACCAAGTTCCCATGCTCCCTCACCTGATTTCCTGCACTCACCTCCCACCTGGTGTGTTCACACCTGCAAGTGCCTTTTACCAACCCCTTTGCCAAAAGGCAGCCAGAGTGACCTTTCAAAGACCTATCAGTTCCTGGCCTTTGTCTCCATAGAAATCTGCACTGATCTTCTAACAAATTCCCAGTCCTCCAAGGGCACCCATGATCCTCCCATCAGTCTCTTCATACCCCTCCAACTGACTGATGCCTGTTCTGCCCAATCTCTCTGCCCTTCAACCACACTGCCTCCCTCTTCCTGTGGAGACCCCTCATGGCGCCTGCCTCCAAGCACAGGTGATTCCCATTGATGGGAAGAACCTCTTCCTCTCCCCCATCTCCCCACTCCAGTTACTCCCACTTATTCGTGAGCTCACAAGCCCCATGGTACACACTCTCCATGCAGCCTGCTCTCTCTTTTCTAGCACTGGCCTCCATTTCTAGCTGTGGTTGTGTCATGGATGTCCCTCCCCAGCCAGCCTCCAAGCTCTCCTTCCCTTTTGCTCCAACACCTGACACAGTGCCTGGCACGTAGTAAGCCCTGGCTAGCTTCTAAGAGCCTCACTGAGGGACTGAAAGCATTTTAAAAACGTCACCACGTAGGCTCCAAACTGTAGGCAGAAAAAGCTTTGCCTGGATTGACATTTTAGAGACGTATTTGTCAAGTTGGATGTGTTCACTGACTTTACCTTGTAAAATTTAAAAAAAAAATAAAAGCTCTGTATCGCTTCGCATCTAACGAAGGCACATGTATACTGTTAGACCACGTTATGAGCTTAATGGAAGGAGACAAGATGTTTTCGCTAAGAAAATGTAGAAGACTGTTGAGGTCAAGTGGGAGGAAAAAGTCCGTTTGTTGGAGCATTGCTATCTTACTCTATCACAGCCACTCATAAAAATCTGACACGGGGTGAGTCAGAATTGTCTGTTGGAGATGAGTTAGATCTGGCTCATGTTCCTACAGACATGAAAGCCAGGAATGAAGAAGGAGGCTTTAAAAGCCTGGGTTGAGGAGGCGGTGTGGTTCACTGCGATGAGCTAAGTGCCCAGGGCCACCGGCAGACATGCGGGCCTGTGTCCTTCCTTTGTTCTGGGGTCCCTCTTGCACCATGTGGTGAGGCTGGTGGCTGGGAGTAGCTCAGGACAGGACCCAGTGGCATCTTACCTCTCCCACCCTCCTGTGGGCTCCAGTGGGCTCCAGTAGGTCCCAGGGGACAGCCTGCCTTCCTTGCAAAGCCCAGTAGCACTGGGAGCAGAAACTGGGACCAAAGACTGAGCACCCTGTTTGACAAGCTGGACCAGCCACCTCTTCTTCAGATGCAGGGGGAGCCCTGGCATGCTGACTCCTCCCTTCCCCCTTTCCTCTCTTCCTCCCTCTTCCCTTCCCCTCTCTCCTTCCCTGGTGGTGCCCTTTCCCAATGCCCACTTCATCCCTTTCCCTTTCTACATGCCTGTCTTCTAGAGTTTCTTCTCTTTCCTCCCCATTACTTGCCTTCATCTGAATCTCCTCTTTGGTCCCTTTGTCCCCGCTCTCTGCTCCTCCTCCCCTTCCCTGGCCCCTGTTCAGCTCCATCCCAACTGCAGGCAGAGCTGGACTAACATGCTCACTTGCTAGCTCAGCCACCCTCCAGAGAAGTCACTCTTCGGTGGCCACCTTCCTGACCCCCTGGTCCCTTCTCCACTTGTTCAGATATTGCTCTGAAGTCTGAGGAGGACAGAGCAGGGCTGCCACAGAATCAGGCCAGAGGAGAAACCAAACCATGTGTCCACACTGTCCCCCAGCACTGCTGCTCTGAGAGCTTTCGGAGTCCTCAAGAGGGTTAGGATTTAGGGGCTTCTTCAGAACCAGGAGTGCAAACAACCATAGGTCAAAAGAAAAGCTATGGCCCCCACACAAAAATAATAATCACAAATGAAAACTATGTAAACTCTGAAGTCCCAAAGTCGAAGAATTGCCTTGAATCTGTCACTAGAAAGCACCCAAGGCCTCACTCTCTGGGTTCTGGGTGCCCTGGGAATGGCAGGAGGCTCTGACACACGTGTGGGGATGCCAAATGATGGGGGTTAGCCCGCCCTTTTTGGGGTGGGGTACCTTGTGTGGTGCTGTCCCCGGCCAGACCCCTAGCAGACGGGGTGCGGCGTGGCGTCCGGGGTGGTCCCGGTGCCCTCAGGTTCGCGGTAGTCTTGGCCCCGACCCTCCCCCCCCCATGGCCCCCGTTTTCTGCTCCAGGTGAGGGCGAGGCGCGGTGTCACTTTACCTGTGAGCAGAGGGTCCTCCAGAGAAGCCATGGAGCGGGGAGGGGCAGCAGGTGGCAGGAACCCGACAGCGCGGCCTTGGGGGCTAGGCTGTAGCGCGGGATCGCACAGGCGGCAAGTCTGGTGGGTCCTTCAGTCCCGACTGGGCCGCAGCACAGCACCCTGGCACTGTGCGCCCCTCCTCCGCCAGCCCCTCCACCTCCTCCCAGACTCTCCGCGGCGTCCTCCAGGAGCTCACTTCCCGCCTTGGCAATTAGCAAAGCCCCTTCTCTGCGCCATCCCCGCCCCCCTCCCTCCTGAGGCCCGGGCCCTGGCTGGGGTGCGGGGCAAAGCCCAGGCGGGCTGCGAGCATTGCCAGCGCCAGCGCTGGGCAGCCTCCTAGCCTGGCTCCCTGAGCAGTGTCCTCGCGCGGCCTGGCTGCGAAAAGATCATCAGTACTAAATGCCGGCTGCACTCTTAGGTCAGTTTGCTGGCTTCCAGATTGCGCCCAAAGCCAGGAACCAGCTTCCCCAGCATAGGCCTGGGCTGATATGCTGCACAGGATGTGTCTGAGCAGTCTCCTTGTCTCCAGGCAGGGATGGCACTTCGATCTGGATGTTTGGGTTTTTGGTTTGTTTTTTTTGGTCATTGGTTATTACATGACCTCCAGGGTAGGTGCTCCACAAAGGGAGTGAAAACAGGACGCCTGATATATACGCATATGGCTATTCTAGAAAAATAGCTTGGGGTTCTCTTGGAAACATGGCATTGGTCCTTGCACTATGGTTTAATAGAAAAGAGATTATGCACCAAGTTACTTAAATGAGCATAGGTTGAAATCGTTTACTGAGAGTAAATATTTTAAATAGTTATATATTAACTAAATCTATCATCAATCATAAATCTATTACACGAAGGTTACAGGCAATTTAAATGCAAGAGCACTCTCTTCAGGGTTTTAAATAATCCGTGTCTGCTTTGGCACATGAGAATGCAAAGATAGGAAATGGTTTGTAAAAGATCATATAATAGCTTTTACTATATGGTATAAGCAATTTATCATAAACGAGTGGCCTCCAGCTAAAAACTCAGCTTTGAAAATGCAGAAAAGCAGCAAACATTTCCATACCCTCTTGGTGACCGGAGGCATGCTTTGTGTCCCTCATCATCTCTTTCGTGGTTCTGAGGCCCATGGTGCTCAGTAGTTTAGTGTCTTATTCTCTGGAATAGGCCATTGAAGAAATACCAGGACCAGAGAAAAAGGTCCTGCTGGGTGTCTGAATGAAGTACAACTTTTTAGATGATGCTTTCTGGGGAATTTGTTAGTGGTTTGGTCTGCTTCTGATAGGAAGGGAAATTTTTTTTTAAAGATTTTATTTCTTTATTTATTTGACAGACAGAGTTCACAAGTAGGCAGAGAGCAGGAAGAGAGAGAGAGAGAGGTGGAAGCAGGCTCCCCACTGAGCAGAGAGCCAGACATGGGGCTCAATCCCAGGACCCTAGGATCATGACCTGAGCCAAAGGCAGAGGATTTAACTCACTGAGCCACTCCAGTGCCCCAGGAAGGGAAATTTTTAAAAGAGTATTTTCTCTTTGAATCTATTTTGAGGTTTGGTTTGTGGTTCTTTCTGACTTCTCATGAAGATGGAATTATTTCTGAGGTTGGTTGTCAGGAACCGCATATCAAATCGAGCTATCTTGTTAGCAATAAATAAATAAATAAATAAATAAATAAAAGCTCAAGTGTAGGTATAAAGCTATTATGCTTTTCAAAACCTCGAACTATAATTCATGTATCGTGGTTGTTCTTTATCATATCACACAGGAGAGAGGTGGCAGAAACGCACTTTCAGGTTAATTTTTTTACAAGGAAGATTGACTTATAAACCTACTTTGTTATTCCCTTTCATTCAATTTCCCTGTACCTCCTTTTCTATGAATTGTAACGGTAACCCATCATTATTTTTATTGTTGCCACGTGCTTTGTGAACCAGAAAGTGTACGCTATAAATGGGAGCGCTTTTCTTTTTTTGCAGTTTATGAAAAACTAATATTTTTTAATTTATTTTTTATTTATTTTCAGCATAACAGTATTCATTCTTTTTGCACCACACCCAGTGCTCCATGCAAGCAGTGCCCTCTATAATACCCACCACCTGGTACCCCAACCTCCCAACCCCCCGCCCCTTCAAAACCCTCAGATTGTTTTTCAGAGTCCATAGTCTTTCATGGTTCAGCTCCCCTTCCAATTTCCCCCACCTCCCTTCTCGTCTCTAACTCCCCATGTCCATGAAAAACTAATTTAAAAACATTCATCCACCAGAGTACCCAGAGGGCTCCCATATAAACTATCTGTTGTTACATTATGTCCCGATGTGGAGCTCGATCCCAGGATCCTGAGATCATGACCTGAACTGAAGGCAGAGGCTTTAACCCACTGAGCCACTAGCCCCAATGTATTCTCTTCAGTACCAGAATTTGTAACCAAGTGAAAAACAATAGGTCTTAGACCTGCAAGAAATTCGAATTAGATGAATTCAGCTACTCAGGCACTGTTTCACATTTTCAGATCTCTGCAGAAAAGGGGTCAACCTTTTTACAGCATGTAAAAGAGAAGACTATAACACATAGTATGTGTAAGCATGTAAATATCAAAATATATCCCATTAGTTGCTAAGACACACAGGGCCTGTTTTTTCTCTCAAATTCATGAATATGTAGGAGCAATAAGTGAAAAGTGAATGTATACTCTTCACTTCGAAGTCTTTTAGAAATCTAAAATATGACTTTCTATGGTTTGTGTATCCATATTCCTTTATTGCCAGTTTGAACAAATCCACATGCTTTGATTCAAAGGTAATAAATTCCTCTTATTTGGAAAAATGATGTTTATTTTTGTTCTCTCACCCTTTGCAAGTGGTTTCATTTTAGCACACTTCAGAGTTATAATTTCATGCTTATTAAAAACATTTATTATGATCTACATAGATGAAAGAAACTTTTGTTTTATTAAATTATTTGCCAAAAAATCTGTTATTTTTAAATATGTATTTCCTTTGAAGGGTTATTTTAGAGCGTTCAGAGAGGATCTAGGAGTGTGGTATTATGCAGTTTTTAAGTAGGTATGAAATGGTTATTTATATGATTGTTTCTTTAAGGCTTATGTATATTGTCCATTATATGCTATAAAATATTTTGAAAGTAAATTTAAGGTATGTTTTACGTAGTTTATTTTTTGGAAAAAATTATTGAAATGACTTGTGAAATTCCGTATACTCTCAACATTAATTTATTCTGAAATTTACCAATTGTCTATTGAACCTATTATATGGCAGATATTACTTCAGACTACACTGGTAAATGAAATACTTGGCTTTGTAGAACTTTTATTTTCATGGGTGAGACAATTAAAAGCTATAAACCTTAATAAAAAATGCATAGTGCATTCAAAAATGATGAGTACAATGGGGAAAAAGAAAAATTTGATCAGGGTGAGAAAAATCAAGGTTGCTAGGCAGGGGATGGGGAGTTAAAATTTTTAATAAGAAGATCAGGGTAGTTACAATGAAGCTGACAATTGAACAAAGGTATGGAAAGGTGCTGAATTTGCCCAGAACTATCAGCAATAAGGTCACTCCAGACAAAGGAATTGGCTATCTTGAAGGCCATAAGGTTGGATCATGCCTGGCATATCTGAGGAATAGCAAGGAGGCCACTGTGAGTGACTGAAGAGTAGCAGGGAAAGAGGTCACAGAGGTTAAATGAGTGGCTAGATCATGTAAAAGCTTAGAAGTCATTGTAAAACTCTGGCTTTTATATTTGGAAACTTACTGTGTGATAGAATTTCTGCTAATAACGGAGAGTTCAAATGTCCATAAAATTTCAAGGATTCTTATTCTAGTAAGACAGAATAAAGAAAAAGAGTTCATATTTTCACATGGTGTAACAAATGCTCAGAGATCCAAGTGTAGGAAGCTATGGGAGCACAGAAGAAGGCACTAAAATCACACCAATATATTTGGTGACTGTGACTATATATAAATTTGTATTTTCTAGATTTTTTTATAGTCATGGATTCACACAGTATATACTATTCATTGCCTGGCTTTTCTTTGAGAAAAGCATCATTACTTTGAGAATCTCCAACTGTAAATAGTTCATTTTGATGTTGAATAGTACTCTCTTTAATGAATAGATCATAATTTGTCTTTGCTCTATTGGTGGACATTGATGAACATTTCCACTGTTTTCAATTCTTAAAAATAAAGCTGCTAGGAAATTCATATACAAGTCCTTGTATGAACATAGGGTTTGTTTCCCTTGGTTAAATGCCTAGAAGTAAAATGGCTATTTGTGTAACTGCAACATATTTTGCATTTAAAAAAATTTTTAAACTATTTTCCAAAGTGGTTGTATCATGATATATGCCAACAACAGTTTAGATTTTTTGTTGCTTCTCAATCTAGCTCAGACCAAGTACAATTAGCCTTTATAATTTTAGCCATTCTAATAGATATGTAAGCATGTCTCATTATGATTTTAATTTGTATTTCTTTAATGCCGAGCTTCAGTGGGCTGAGGTCCAGAGCTGATGACCAAGAAAGAATTCTTGAGACATATTTGCTGCAAAAGGGTGGTTTATTGAGGCATGGGGACAGCACCTGTGGGCAGGAAGAGCTGCAGGTTAAGTAATCTGTGGTTGGGGGAAGGTAAGGGTAAGGGAGGTTTCAAGGGAGTTTTCATATGCTAAAGAGGAGTTGTCCTTTACCAAGCCATTAACATCAAGATAGTTGGGAGATGCCTGTCTTGCAGGATTGTGAGCTCTGCAAGTTAACTCTTTGTTTCTCGTTTATGGTGGTCAGTGGTGCCTGAGGAATGTTACACATATTACAGAGGGGAGCGGGTGGAGAGGGGGTGCAAGGTGCCAGCTTTTGCTTTGTCCTCAGTCAGCCTCCTGCTCCCTCATCAAGTTCCAAACCTGAGAGGGGGCTCGTGGGAGTGAGGGAGTGTGAGAGAGTGGGAGGACGGGAGGGCGGCGGGCCTAGGGGAAGGCGCCCAGCCTGCTCCTGCTCTTTGTTTTGGAGACTCACGTGGTCCTGCCTAATTGGCCGCCATAGAGCCTGAGTTCCCAGGGAGGCAGAGGCGTCCTTCGTCCTTCGCAGCTGTGGTTCCCGGGTTCTTCCAGCTGCCAGCCCCACCTTCCCGCAGGAGGCTGGAGGCCCTGGGGGGACCACAACTCCCACAAGGCCCCACACTCCAACGGAGCCTGGCTGATAAAGGGGCGGGGTCTGCGTGGAGGGGCGGGACTATGATGCAGGGGCCTTGGGGCTCAGCGTCCCCTTGTGGCTTTCTGGAGTTCAGGAGCTTTCTCATCGCTGGATTGGCATCTGGCAGCTGGACTCATTGGAGTCCTGGGGCGTCGCCTTGGACTGGCTCTCGACGGGTAGAGTGTAACGAAGTGTTAGCTTAGGAGGCACAGTGCTAGGGACTGGGTAGCGCTGAAGCTGCTGGTTGTCCTGGGCTTCCTGAGGAGGCTGTCTGAAAAAGTCACAGGTGCTGGTAGGGGAATCCTGGGGGAAAACTGGGGCCCAAACCAGCACTTGAGCCTCTGAGCCAGAAGCCAACAATAACTGGGAAAAAGTCCAACGGCGCTAAGGTGCTTTACTTTTGGCTTAGAAGATAAGCAGGAAGGATAACAAACCAATGGGATGTCTGTAGATTTCTACTGGAACTTTTAGGTCTGTCTTCTGTAATTCCTTACCTGTCACTCAGAGGTTTTTTCTTTTTCTTCCTTCGGTTGCCTTCTTAGAGAATTCCTTAGCTTGATATTCCATCTCTCTGGTTTGGTTTTAAGCAGTGCTCATTCTGCTATTCAACCCATCTCTTTGAAAGGTTTCTTTTTACTTCTGTTGCTATTTCTATTTCCAAGATATCGGTTAATTATTTTTATAACTGCCTGCTCTCATTTCATGATAAGATATTCTGGCTTATCCATATGATTAATTTAATTACATTGATGTTAATGTCTAACACTTTTCCCCCCCCTTAAGTGCATATTCTCTCTTGAAAGAAAGGATAAAACATATTAAAGCTGTTCTTTTCTTCCGTGGCTTGATTTTTCTGAAATATTTGTGATTGTTGGTTTATGTCTCACTCATTTTTATGTACCTCGAGAGTCACTGCTTTGTACTCTCTTTGCAGGAGGGAGGGGCATGAAGAGGATGAACTGCAGGGTATTTTTTTTTCTTTTTAATGAAAATGGGTAGAATCAGGGTTTGTAACCTACTGGTCACCTGGGTACCCCACCCCATTCCTCCAGAGCCTCGTAATCATTGGGATTTTGCTTGTTTCTTTTACCCAAGCTCCCATACTCTCCAAGCTGGAAGCAAACATCCCATTTTCTACTTCCTGGAAGGCTATACTTTGGTGAAGCTTTGGTTCTAGTCTCTCAGCCAGTTCCCCTTTCATTTTCTTTCTTTTTCATTTTCTTTCTTTCTTTCTCTTTCTTTCTTTCATTTTTATTCTGGGCTCCTCCCTCCAGGTTTGTACTGCCTTTCCTTATGTACAAATGGGGGTAGTAGGAAAGAGTGACTGAGAAGCCCTTCCAGTTTTTAAAAAAGATTTTATTTATTTATTTGACAGAGCACAAGTAGGCAGAGCTTCAGGCAAAGGGAGAGTTACAAGCAGGCTCTTTGCTGAGCAGAGAGACTGAAGATGGACTCGATCCCAGGATCCTGGGATCATGACCTGAGCTGAAGGCAGCCACTCATAATTGACTGACAACCCACGTGGCAGGCCCCTCCCCGAGAAAACAAACCAAGAAAGAAAAAAAAAAGGACTACAAGAGAACAACCACTACTTCATAGGAAAACTTGTATTGTTCACTTTCACTTGTTCCCACTATTCCGGTTCATTGTGTGTTTTTTTTTTTTTTTTTTTTTTTTTTTTACACATAGGTAATTTTTTTAACCTATTTACCATCACAGCGAGTTGTACAGTACATCAAATTCCATAATACCTTTCTAACCTAACTTTTTGATACATACACCTATGTTTTTCTTTTGCATTTTTATTTTTTGAATTCCTTTTTTTAAATTTTAGTTTAGTCTAGTTTATTCCTTTTTAGTTTTATCCTCTAATATTCATATAGAGTTAAACTTCAAAGTAATCCCCTTTCCCCAATCAATACTACCCCTATAGGTAAACCAATTTTTAATCCCCTTTATCTTAGGAATGTTGAGTCCTTTAAGAAAGATATCAAGAGACATCCAGGAAGAATCAAAACAACCTTCCTCGCACACACTGAGAATTTATAAGAACTCTCCCATCTTCTTACCAGTGTTTCTGTGTTTTTTGTGTTTGTCCTGATAGCATATAAATTTTACACTTGTGGTTCTTTTTGACGAGGTTCTTTCTTTATTTGCATATATATATATATATATATATATATTTCTCTTGTCATATACTTATATCTGTCTTTTTATCTCTTTTTGTTTGTCTACTTCACTAATCTTACCTTGGGGCCCATCTGAGCTGAACATTATTTTTCATCTTCCCTTTCTTTCCTGTCTCTCTCTCTCTCCTTCTTTTCTTTTTTTACCTTTTTTCTTTTCTTTTGTCTCTCGTTTGGGTGGGAATCCTGATTTCTCAAAGTGAATGTGTATATTTGAAGAGAGGACCTCAAGACCTCTGGAAGTCTGCATGCCTCATTCACTGGGCAGGGGACTTCCTGCTTCAGGTATTTGCACAATAGACTCCAGTTAAAGTCCACCTTCAGGACGAGTCGAAGCCATGATTGTTAAGAACACAGAATAGGGTCCTACGTAGCATACACGATGTGACCAATAGGCATTAATGGTCACTCAAGGGTTCTGGTACATTGTTATCCTCCAGTAGATTATAGAGGTAAAAAACATCTGAAAGAAGGATGAATACCCAACTTTTGTAGCAACATGGACGGGACTGGAAGAGATTATGCTGAGTGAAATAAGTGAAGCAGAGAGAGTCAATGGTCATAGGGTTTCCCTTATTTGTGGAGCATAACAAATAGCATGGAGGACAAGGGGAGATGGAGAGGAGAAGGGAGTTGAGGGAAATTGGAAGGGGAGGAGAAACATGAGACTATGGACTCTGAAAAACAATCTGAGTATTTAGAAGGGGTTGGGGGGAGGTAGGGGGAATGAGGTGGTGGGTACTGGGGAGGGCACGTATTGCATGGAGCACTGGGTGTGGTGCAAAAACACTGGATACTGTTACGCTGAAAAGAAATAAAAAATTTAAAAAAATTTTTTAAAAATCTGAAAGGCTCCCAGGAAGCAGTGGGTTTTGTTTTGTTTTGTTTTGTTTTTTATAAAGAAGAGGAGGATGGGTCACTAGACTTTAAGAGGTCATGAATAAAGCAGGAGAGATAGGAACTGAATCATAAACTTTTGTCGTTAGCTTGGCAGGAGTTGAGGTATAAGGTCCTAGGTCTGCATGGAGGTGGGTAGGTCACAGGGAGATAGTGAGGTTAGTACTCCGAAGGGGAGCTGGCATGTGGGCTTGGGTATCAAGAAATCACCAATGTAATTAAGTGGGATAACCATGTTTGTAGTGTGTGTGTGTGTGTGTGTCTGTGTGTGTCTGTGTGTTAATTCTTCATAGCTGGGGATACTGAGTTAGATGGTTATTGATCCCCTATCCAATTCCAACATTGCTAGTATTTATGACTTCTCTGGCTCAAATATTAGCAATGGCTATGGAGAGAAGGGTTAGACCCAAAAGCATGGAGCACAGTGTATAGAAAGTTTCTCCCAAGCTTGAAAGAAGGCTTTATCAGTATATTTTTGTCTACTCAGGCTGCTATACCAAACACAGGCTGGAGGGCTTAAATGGCAGAAATGTATTTTCTCACAGATCTGGAGGCCAGAAGTTCCAGATCAAGGTGCCAGCAAGGTTGGTCTCCAGTGAGCCTTTTCTTGTTGGTCTATAGATCACTATCTTTTCAACTGTGCCCTCAGATGACCTCTTCTCTGTGGGCCCCCAGAGGGGAGGTAGGGGGAGTGCTTTCATGTGCTTCCCCCTTATGAGGACACCAGTCCTAGCAGATTAGGACTCCTGTGACCTCACCAAGCCTTCAGTACCTCCTTCTAGGTAGGCCCTATCTCCAGATGCAGTCACACTGGAGATTAGGAATTCTTCATATGACTTTTGTGGGGACACAATTCAGTCCATAACAATTAGTACAGGAGAAAAACCATGGAGAGAATTCTAGAGGAGTCACACGTTGATGTTATAAGGTAAGTGGGTATAAAAGAGCACCTCTGAAGTCCAATAGGTCATTAGAGCTAGAGGCCGACAGGAAAGTCCCGTAGGTGCCACAGTTTTGAGTTTGATTCAAGCGCAACTCTGAAGGGAAGATATTTGGGAGGCCTTGGCCAACCACTACTTCCAGCCAGGGGTGATTCTGGAGGGAGTATCTCTCGGAGTGCTGCCTAGAATCAAGACTTTGGGGTTGGAAAAGTGCCACTTCCAAAGCTGGAGAAGGATGGTGCTGTAAGTTACTTGAAGAGTACTGTTCTGGGAGATAGGAGATCTGGGGTGTCCTCTTTGTTCTGCTGCTGACCAGATGTGAAAATGCAGATTAACTCCCTAACCATCTCAGTTCTACCACCATGTGCTGCTGTCATGTGTCCCAAACCCCAGAGTTAGTTTTATCCATAAGCAGAAGCCGGTCTTTTAGTTCCCAATCTCTTAATCGGGCTGATCGTCACAATATATAGCAGACACGTGACAGCCACAGGGGAGAAGTAAGGGTTGTCTTCCCCTCAGGGAGAGTGGAAAAGCTCTAGGAGAGGGCATACCAGTAGACCAAAGGCAGCCAGTGCTGGGGAGTGGAGCCACGGGGAAGAGTGTGCTGATGACAGCCTTGTGGAAGGAGGGCAGAAAGAGCCACCACCATGACACATGAGTTACAGATCGAGCTTGGGGATAGAGAAGGGATCAGGGCACGGTAGAGCAGCAGCTGGCAAAGTGATTCTGTTGAGCTTAAGCTAATAGTGCCTTAGCGAATTAGAATGGGAAATACCTTGCTATTGTCTGTGACTCTGTGATTGTGTGAGTATGAGTGACAGAGCGGGGACAAAGAGAGAGGGAGAGAGAATACATTAAATTTTAAAGAAGGACAATAAGGGACGCCTGGGTAGCTTACTCAGTTAAGCATCTACCTTTGGTTCAGGTCATGATCCCAGGGTCCTGGGATTGGATCCCATACCAGGCTCTACTGGGGGGCCTGCATTCCCTCTGCATGCTGCTCCCCTTGCTTGTGATCTCTCTCTTCCTATGTAACAAATAATAGTAAAAAATAAACGAGGGCGATACTTTTGTTTACTTTTGTTTCTGATGCCAGACATGGGTTCAGAGGATTGAAGAGGGAGATCCAAGGAGCTAGCCTCTCAAGAGGAGTGAATACCTAGTCACTGGTAAGACCCCTGGTCCTGCAATACAATATGGCTCCTGTGATCTGGGTCCTGTTAAGTGCCCCTCGCCATCCTTAACCCGATAGTTTGATTCTTCATTGCGTTCAGTGTGGGGAACTGGGAGAAGCTATGACACTTGGCCCTTTGTGGAGGAATTTTAGTAGTATAAATAGCAATAGTTATCAGTTCTGGAGCACTTCCATGACTCTGTTGCAGGCACTGTGCTGTGACCTGGGTTTAGAGCAGTGAGATAAACATAGAAATAGATGTGGGCTTTGTTCCCAAGAATCTGAAACCCACTATTCTCCTTGTCCCCTTCCCATTCTGTCTTCTTCAGCCCTTGTGCAATCCCACCAAGCAGGAAGCATGCTTCTCCCCATCCCTCTGCTGCTCCCCCTGCTTGTGTTCTCATTCTCTCTCTCTGACAAGTAAATAAATCAAATGTTTTTAAAAAATTATAAAAAAGGCAAAACAAATAACCATTTTTGGAGAGTGATTTTCTGAATGCAGTTATGGGCAGTGCTGGGTACTGAAGAAGACGCTCTGCTGACCAGAGGAGTGGGGAAATTACAGAACAAATTCCACAGGTCATTGAATATATCACTTTCATCACCCCATCACCCCACCCATAGCACTCATTAATCTCTAGCCCAGCCAATATGTTGGTTATAAAAATGAGCTTTCTCCAAACTGACAGGAAGTTCTCATTTTAGCAATGTAAATCATTCTGATCTTTATCACTAATGTGATCTAATCCTGTCTAGTAAAGAAACTTGAGAGTTCTATATCTCTGTAAACATTTAAGAAAAACAATGGACTCAACTCTAATTACTTTTTAACTAACTTGACTTGCCAAAGGAAGGAGAAAGTAAATATCAGAAATCTTACCACTAAGCACAAGTTGCAAGTTATACCTGCCAAAATGTGGTTCAAAATATAAGTAACCAGTCTCCTTAGAAGCCTTTTACCTTCTTATATCTGTTATGTTGGGTAAATGAGTAGTTACTGGAACACAGCTGGCTCAGTGATCACAATTCAGCTTACCCTCAGAAATATAAATAGATTACATGTTTAGCCCGGTAACTGGACACTGATATAGAATTATTCACTGGCTGATTCCTAGATCAGAAACCACAAAAATTTTTTCTTTTTTATGGAAGTATGGCTGTTACAATAGTCTCACCTGTACCACATACTGATTGACTTAACTACTCTATACGTTACAGCTCTAGATGTAACATTTTAATAAAACAAAAATATCTTTGATGGTATCATGGAAATGGAAGTGCCTTGTGCACTTTTCTTAATGTGTATAATTACCTAAACATTATAGTAAGTAAATCAAGTCCATTGTCAAGCTTCCGTCAAGGAGAGTCCTTAACTAGAGGGATTTCCCATTGCTCTCAGGATGATAACCTCTGAGTTACAGGTTCCATTAGTTGGCCACACACATTTGGAGCCTTGTGGACTTTCTGACAGCTGAGCAGCATATCTCTGTTTCAAGTATTGTGATCCCTGTTCTTACTGCAAGAGTGACAGTTGTCACTTTTCCTGTGACCCCTGTCTTTAGGAAAGTGTCTGACTCAGAAAGTCGAGTCAGTACCCCCCAAAGGTATTTTTCAGAACCACCTCAAAGATGATCACCTGAGATACTATCATGAAAAAAAAAAACTGAAATTCTAAGCAACATCCATAATAAGTCTTTTCATGTTGAGAAGGAAAGATTTTCCCCTAAATACCAGATAGGCTCCATGAAAGTGAGATCTTTACCTATTTTGTTCACCGTGTCACCAGTCCCTAGAAGAGCGCCTAAGACATCACTCAAGATTAGGTTGCTTTGAATGAATCAAATGAATGAATGAACTATAGCCTTTGATAGTGAGGTAGTTTATGGTCCTTAGGCAAGAGATGGGATTTGTGTTGGGATTTCAAGAATGGGAGGTGCCCAAGAGAAAATTGAGAAGCTAAATGTGAAAATATGCAATTTACTGACTGGAGTAGTTCTGAATACATTTCAAACATAATTAAACTATGGCTGTGGGTGTATATGCGTTTTCTTAAATTTCCCTTGAAAATGTGAGGCATTCAGATGTTATCTACAGTGAATTCTGGAGAAAAAGGCATTCTGACAGTCCTCAGCCCATACACTCCAGGATTGTGACTCTTTCTTCCCCATGTTCTTTCTGACATCATGGACTTTCAGGTTGACCTCTCCCATCTTGGGTCCCACTCTCATTAGCTGTAGAAGTCATGCGATGTTTGTGATGTGAGGGTGGCAATACTCTCTGACTTTTGGTTACAATATGTCTTTGAAAGCCAGTGTTTATTCTGGTTTTACAGCATTTCTCCATTTGAACTGGCCACCTTTTAAGTGGTCATTAGCCACATGTGGCTACTAGCCATGGGACTTGGACAGCAGAGGTGTGGAAAGTCCGCACATTCTTCCACTCAAAGGATATTGTGAGTTATGCTACATCTTTTTTTTAAGTGTCTTTTTTAGATATTTAAATTCAATTAGCCATTAGATAGTACATCATTGGTTTCAGAGAATTTAGTAACTCATCAATTGTGGATAACCCTTGGTGCTCATCACATCACGTGTCCTCCTTAATGCCTATCACCCAGTTACTCCATGTCTCCCACTCCCCTCCCCACCCAGCAACTCTCAGTTTGTTTCCTATAGTTAAAGGTGCCTCATGGTTTGTCTCCCTTTCTGATGACTCCCATTCAGATTTCCCTTCCTTCCCTCTGATCCTCTGTACTACATCTTAATCTCAACAGTCAAGCAGTGGTATTAATTCAGTCATGGAGTCATGCATATTCTAAATCTGATGAGGTGGATTCCTATACTGCCTTTAACTCTGCTAGAGCACTTACATTTGTTATATTATTGCTGCTGTGTTCATGTTTCTCGTTCACTGAATGTCTGATAAAAGAATTAGTAAAATGTGTGACTGCAGAAAATACAATGGTCATGGATGATGAAGATTTTCTCCTTGACCAGACTGGAGTCAAGTTCCTCTGAGTCCTCTTTCTGTCCAGCCTTGACCTCAGGCTCCGCCCACTTAGCCCAGTTTTAGCAAGAAATCTGCTTAGTCAATTTTTCAGCAATCTCCTATCCTACTCTTGATATCTGATCAAATTCCTTATCTCTCACCCCTGGTATCTTACCACTCTTTTTTTTTTTTTTTTAAGATTTATTTATTTTGACAGAGAGAGAGCCTGAGCAGGGGGAATAGCAGAGGGAGAGAGAGAACCAGACTCCCCACTAAGCAGCAAGCCCAATGCCAGGCTTGATCCTGGGATCAGATCATGACCTAAGCCAAAGCCAGGGATTTAACCAACTAAGCCACCCAGGTGCTTCAGTATCTATAACGCTTAATATCTGATCAAATCCCTTATTCCCAGGGCACCTGGTTGGTGCAGCTGGTTGAACATTTGACTCTTGGTTTCTGCTCTGGTCATGATCTCACAATCCTGAGATTAAGCCTCACCTCAGGCTCTATGCTCAGTGAAGAGTCTGATTAAAAATTCTCTTTCCCTCTCCCTCTACTCCTACCCCTGCTCCCTCTCTCTAAAATGTATTAATAAGTCTTTTAAAAAATTCCTTATTCCCTGATCTCAATAGTTTATGACCCTAGCCTTCCTTCAACAATATTACTGTCCAGATGGTTTAGCCAGAATCCCTTCATCCTTACCCTTGATGTTCCATCTTAATTTTACATTCAGTGACCCCCACCATGCTCTTTAGCTGTAAATCTCCATTTGTCTGAGCTGAGCCAGATTTCTCTCCCATACTATAAAATAAAATCCCATCGTAGTAGCATCCCTTGAATAAAATCTTCCTTACTGTCTTTAATGGGTGTCACAATTTATTTTTCCTTTAACAGTCAGGAGGGTGCTAATGAAGTACCACGACAAAAGGCCTAACTTCCTATAATGGACATTTCCTTGGTTTACCTGACAAATACTCTCTCTCTCTTCTAAGGAAAATTTCCAGTTCTCAGTATAACTGCCAACTGGCCCAGGGGTGGACAAGTGAGTCAGATGAGACCAAAATGAAAATTCTGTTGAGACACTGGACCTTGAGGATTCAAGCCAAGGACAAAAAAGTGTTGGTACTCCATTATTCTGATGGTCCATTAACTCTTGCTTTTTTGATTCCTGTGTCTATCACTGCCCCTGCCTTTTTGAAGATAATGACCATTCATCTGAGTACACGGTTCACAGAATCCCTTTGCAGTGGCCCATGCGGGCCAAGGTAGTAGAGCATAATAGATCTCTGTAAGTTTTTTTTTTTTTAAAGATTTTATTTTATTTATTTGACAGACAGAGATCACAAGTAGGCACAGAGGCAGGCAGAGAGAGAGAGAGAGAGAAGCAGGCTTCCCGCGGAGCAGAGAGCCCGATGTAGGGCTCGATCCCAGGACCCTGAGATCATGACCTGAGCTGAAGGCAGCGGCTTAACCCACTGAGCCACCCAGGCGCCCCGATCTCTGTAAGTTTTTAAAAAATGTCTTTGTCCCTGTTGCCCATGGCCATTAAAGACAAAAGGTCGGTGGTAGGGGGATACTGGAAAAGGTGAAGTTCTAGTTACTCACTGATTTTTTGATTGGTAGAGAGAAAGCAACACCTACATACAGGGCCAGTGGGTGAGTGGAGGAAACATCTTTGGCTCTAGGAGGAATGGGGGAAGGAGAAATATTAATATTCTTTGTCTTTGGAACTGCCCCTGAAGACTTCCCCACACTGGAAAATGACCTAGTGTGACTCTCCTAAATTTTGGCAAGCCCCTTAAATTTAACTGACATCTAGATCTGATGCTCCCTGCTGGATAACTCTGATCATTATTTGATTGTTATTTATTTTATTTTAAAATTATTTTTAAAGAAAATTTTAATCTAAATACAATTAATTAACATAAAATACTAGTTTCAGACATACAGGTTAGTGATTCATCAGTCTTTTATAACACCCAGTGCTCACTGTATCACATGCCTTCCTTAATGTCCATCACCCAGTTACCCCATCCACCCATCCCCCTCCCCTCCAAGAACCCTCAGTTTGTTTACTGTGATTAAGAGTCTCTTCTGAGGGGTACCTGGCTGGCTCAGTGGGTTAAAGCCTCTGCCTTCAACTCAGGTTATGATCTCAGGGTCCTGGGATCGAGCCCCACATCAGGCTCTCTGCTCCCTGGGGAGTCTGCATCCTCCTCTCTCTCTCTTCCTGCCTCTCTGCCTACTTGTGATCTCTGTTTGTCAAATAAGTAAATAAAAATCTTTTTTTTTTTTTTTAAGTCTCTTCTGGTTTGTCTCCCTCTTTGACTTCATCTTGTTTTATTTTTTTCCTTTACTCCCCTATGATTCTGTTTTGTTTCTTAAACTCCACATATGAGTGAGATCATATGATAATTGTCTTTCTCTGACTGACTTATTTCGCTTGGCATAATACCCTCTACTTTCATCCCTGCCATTGCAAATAATTGCCATTTGTTTTAACTCGACAGAGAAGGCCACTAGAAACATCAGGTGATGGCCCCAGCTCCTGTCCCTCCATGCAGAACATCTGTCAACACCTGTGGACATCTTTTCCTCCCCCCATTCCTATGAATGTTGCTCAGTTGTTACATGGCATGGACAAATGCTGTTGGCTGGTGGCATGGACACACTGGACAAGCTTGGCCTTCGGTAAAACAAAGACTGGATTCAATTACTCAAACTGAAACAGGAATGCTTGGATGAACAAGCCTGCCAGGAAGTCCCACTGGAGGTATTCAACCTGTGCCCCTTCCCTCTTTGGACCAAGAACCTGAACTTGAGAGATGAATGGCTTATCCAAGGTTATGGCAAGGTTACACAGAGCTGAAACTAGACACAGGTGTACATGCCTATTGATCAAGGCTGGCTGTGAAGTCGAACTGCCTCAAATCTTGATTCTTTTTGCCACTTCTTATTCTCTGACCCTGTTTTTCATAGTTTAGGATGTAGGAATAATAAAAATATCAGCTAATGGGGTATCCTGACCTTTTGATGTTTTAGTTCTTGTCAGACATTTACCATAATGCTTAGCACATGGATATGTGTGTGCACACACATGCACATGCTTGACACTCAAAAAATTGTTCCCTGATATTAACTTTATCAGTGCACTTTGCATCCACCACCAATTGGCTGTTTTGTCACAAACTGATTAAAGCAGAACTGTCAAGTGAGGAACTTCAAAGCCAAAGCATTAAGTGCTTTGAAAAACCAGCACCTGGGAGGATTTGTCTCAGCATCTGTGATTAGAAGGCAGCAAAAAGAGACTTTGAGGACACAGTTCACCCCTTCATGAAGCAGCCATTCAGAACTTTCTCTGAAAGGCTAATGCCTAATCTTCCAAAGACCAGCAAGAACAAGCTTATGGTCTGTTAAAATCAGATTTTTAAAAGATTTTTATTTATTTATTTGAGAGAGAGAGAGAGAGAGAGTGAGAGAGAGAGAGAGAGAGCATGAGAGGGGAGAAGGTCAGAGGGAGAAGCGGACTCCCCATGAAGCTGGGAGCCTGATGCAGTCCTTGATCCTGGGACTCCAGAATCAAAATCAGATTGATTGACTCAATACAGTCAGGGAGGACATTCCTCAGGAGTCACAGAATGCTGGTTGCCATGAGGGAGGAGTCTTTTACAAAGTCTGGGCTCTCACAGAAGGAGTCTGAAGCACGTGTATGGAAAGCAGAGGTCAGTTCTGGATTAGAAGCTCTTTCTGAGGGGAAATGAGTAGAAGCAGGGATTAACCAGGACTTGGGCTCTGCCTTATTCAGTTCAAGTTGCTGCAACAAATGATGACAGACTGGGTGGCTGAAACAGCAAAACATGTACTATTCCTTGCAGTTCTAGAGACTGAGAAGTCCAAAAGCAAGATCCTGGGAGATCTGATATCTAGCAAGAGACTGCTTCATTATCTATAGATGCCCATATTTCTGTTGTAGCCTTGCATGGATGACAGCTGGCAGGACAATCTCTCAGGTCTTTTCTCAGAAGTGCTTTTATCTCATGCACAAGTGTTCCAATCTCATGACCTCATCACCTCTCAAAGCCCATACCTCCTGATGGCACTCCTTGAGGGTCAGGGCTTCAACATCTGAATTGGGACAAGACACACACATTCAGTCCATTAGCAAGTGTTGTCATGAGGACAGCGTAGCTTATCAACTGGGTATCCCCAGGAATCCATGGGACTAGCAAAGCAGAATCTGGGGGCGTCACTGGTAGGAAAGCAGGAGTTCCCCAAGAGACAGTCCTCATAGCATTTTACAGAGACAGCATGACCCTTGAGAAACAATAGTTTCCGTGACCCATACACCAGCCTTTATCTATGCCTGTCCTCCCTGCTGGATTCACAGCAAGCCTACTTCTTTCTTTTCCAGTACAAATGGATTTCCACTCTGAATCCTGATGAATTTTTGCTCTTTTGCAGTTAGTAGGTTGTCCCTCAGGATTCTGCATGTCTGGATTTGCAATCGTGGAAACTGCCAAAGGTCTAGGGACCTGCGTGGCAGAACCCGGCCTCTACCACTATTGCCCAAGGTAGGGACTCTGGTCCCTTGAGCGTCCTGTGCTGCTGTCAAAGGTCTGTGTGCATTGGCTTATTTTTTTTTTAATGTAATTGCTTATACGTGTGTTTGATCATGCTCAAGTGGCCTTTCTGTGGAAATAGTGGCCAAGCTACACCTAGAAGTCACTGAAGAAAGTTCTAAGAACTCCTGGTTGTTATGAGGCTAGAGAGAAAGAGAGAAAAGAAATCTGCCTCTCTGCATTTTGCAAGTGCCTGGGCAAAATCTGTTGGCTGTGCACTCCTAACACAGAGATTCCAGGCAGGGAGGCCCTCTTGAGCCTCATCTCCCTGAGTTCCTCCTCCGGGAGAAACCCCTAGTTTGAGACCAGGGTTAGGGAAGGAAGAGCAGCAAAGCAGGGTCCAGTAGGAAGGACTGCCACAGACCATGGAGCACCAGAGGGCCAGGCTGGTACCTTCTCCCTTTTGGGGTACAAATGGGCTCAACTCAGCAGGTACAGGGGTGCCCTTGGCCCCTCTGGTGGGCTTTGCAGTGCCCCAAACTCAGGAAGAAAAAAGGCTGGCTCAGGTGACTTATTTTTGACTGGGAAGGAGCTGACAGCAATGGAAATAAACAAGTAGGGAATGATGTTGGAAAGTTGGAGGGTTTGTCCTTTATATCTCAGCTTTCTCTCCTATCTTCCCTTGCTCTGTAGTGTGTTCTCAAAGAAGATTTTGGCATGATATTCCTGTTCACTGATTTACTCCTGAGCTGTGTCTTTTCTGCTGTTCAGCTCATCTGGTGAATTCTTTTACTGTAAAAGGTATCTTGCCCTTGCAAGGGCAAGGGCACGACCTGAGAAATCACAGAGATTTCAGCTTGCCACCAGCTATTTGGAATGCTGGAAAGGATTCAGAGTAGGGGAAATCGTCTTGGACATCTGAGACCACCCCCACATTCAGCGGTCCCCTGGACAAAAACCCAGACCTTGATACTGATCCTGAACCATGCTCTCAACTCAGACCCCTGTGATCCTCGCCACAGTGCTTTCAGATCAGTGCAGCCATGCCCATAGGCACAAACTCTTAAGCCTAGATTCTGTCCTGAGAGGTCTGTCCCCGACGGCCTGGCTCCAAAGCCTCAGAGATTGGGGACAGTGAGGAACACCATAGGACTCACCCTGCCACCCTGAAAGGAACCATGCCATTTGGAACTCCAGAAAGGATTCAGAGGAACTGAAATCTGCATTCCTACCTCTGGACACCCCCATATTCAGCAGGCCCCTGGATGCAAACCTGGAGCTTGACACTCACCCTGAACAAATCCCTCGACTGCCCCCTCCCCCAGAAAGATGGACAGAGTGCTGGCAGATCGGGCCTGCCATGTGGCGGGCCCTAACTATAACCTTTGGATTGGTTCTCAGGATTCTGACCCCAAAGGCCTTGCAGTAGGTGCCCTACAATTTGGGGACACCTGGGCAATCCCAGAGGACTCAGCCTGCTGGCCAGAAGGAAACTGTGCCATTTGGAACTCCGGAAAGGATTCAGAGGAGCAGAAATCTGCATGCCCAGCTGAGGACACACCCACACAGAGCTGACTCCTGGACACAAAGCCAGAGCCAGACACTCACCCTCAGCTACACTGTCAACTCAGCCACCCAGACAGCTCTCCATGGGGTCTTCAGGTCAGTCCTGCCATGTCCCTGGCCCCTAACACTAACCCTTGGATGGGTTCTGTAATGATCTCCTCATTTCAGGTTATGTGGTGGTTCTGCAGGACATTGTCCTGGTGTGGGATCAAACACACTGAAGCATCCCGTGTGAAGTGGCAAACGTGGTAAAGAAATGACGGCTGGGGAATCTGAGTGTGGAGACAGCACGTATTTGTGCTGCTATAACAAGCTGACTGCACTTTGAAATCACCACAGAGGAAATGACTCTTCCAAACATCCATGTTAGCACGACGACACGGAAGCAGGGAGAACATCAGACTTTGGGATGGAGGCCAAGCCCTCCCAGATCCAGGTCACCCAACATGGAGAGGACACATGTTAGCAAGAGACTCGTGGGAGGATTAAATCATGGGCCCCTGTATCTCAGGTGCAGTAGAAGCAGTGGATTTGGAATTTCAGTTTTCCACAACGTTCCACTACAAGCTGGTTAAAACTCTGCAAAAGCAGGAAGGGAAGCCACAGTAAAGTGGACTGGGGATGCCAGAAGGGGAGGCTGGAAGGGGGCGCCTGGTGCTCAGTGCCCATTACAGACCCCACATTGCAATCCCCCACAGGAGAGACTCACCAATTCCAGGCCCCACAGGGGAAGCCGGAGGTTCATCTCCTGACTTTTTGTAGGAGCTTTGCAGCTCAGCTGGTGAGAATTCTCCATCACCCTGCCTTTCTCCAGGGGACTTTCCTTCAAGCACCCTTCCCAACTTCTTCCTCCTCTATGAAATAATGTTCCTCTTCTTTGTTTCTCGCACTTGCCTGTGATGGGACCGTAGCTTGCTCAGCCCAGACTGCCATTCTCTGCTCTTCCCAAATAAACCCATGCTGCTGGTCAAATAACTGGCAGATGGAGTTTAAGGCAAATCGAACTAATAAATTCAAGAACTTGCAAGGAACAAAATCAATATGCACAAATTAGTGGCACTCCTATGTGCTCGGAAGGAACCATCAGAAAGAGACTACGGAGAACGATCTCATTTACACCTGCATCCAAGACAGCAAGATACCTGGGAGGCCCCTGAACCAAGAAGGTGAAAGACCTGTCCTCTGACAGCCCTGCAACAATGAGGACAGACAGGGAGGGGGACACACGGAGATGGGGAGGCACTGTGCTCAGGGAAGAACCCACACTGGGAAAATACCTACTCTCCCCAAAACCGTCTACAGAGTCCTCACTCTGGATCCTGAATTTGGGACTCGGCACAAGCCTGGAGTGGGTATGGACACGGGAAGGACCCCGCAGGCCTGAGGTGGGGGGAGCGCAAGCACCGAAGCAGGCGGACGCTCCCTGACTGCAGACCATCTGAGGAGCCCCAGGAACCGAATCCGCGAGCACACAAACACAGACGAGGACCAAGGAGCACCCGAGCCCAGAAACGGGGGATCCCACAGCCCCGCGCACAGCACAGCAGGAGGCCACGTCTCCTCACACAAAACGACGGAAGCCCCAGTGTCTACACAGGGCGCCCTTCCTCTGTGGGGTCCTGAGACCACGAACCCCTTGACAGTCCACTCAGGAGGCTTCTCCTCACTTCCTCCAGCCTCTGGTCCTTAGGAGGTTGGACTGCTGCCAGTGTGGACGCGTCCTCCACAACGGGTCCGGTCAGTGTGGCTGCAGAGCCACACCCTCCTCAGCTTGTCCTGTCAGGGTGGGAGGCGCCCCACATTCTCCAGAAGTCTCCACAGTGGGTCCTGAAGAGGCGGGGCTCCGGTCCCAGCTGTGGCTGGGAAGCCTGGGCTCAGGGCGGGAGCTGTGGTCTGGCGCCCTCTGCAGGCGGTGGATGGCAGTGCAGGACTGTGGGAGCTCACCCTTCAGTGGAAGGTCCTGCTCCCTCCCGGGGTCCAGCTGAGGCCATTTCATTCCGGAAATTCAAGCTGCATGGAGCCCAATACCCCCCCAACTTCCCCCCAAATAGCTAAGGAACAATGAGTTGGAAACAATGTGGAATTACAACAGTCCTTGACCCAAACAGTGGCACTGAACATGGCCCTGATGCAGACCCACACTCTGACCTCAACTTGGTCTCAAGCCTGGACCCTACCCTAATCCAAGACCATAACCCTAGCCCCCAACCCAAACAATGTTCACAAGAATCAAAAGGTAGAAACTGCAAATATCCATCAATGGCAAGTGCATAAGCAAAGTGTGGTGAAGGGTATGAATTTGGGTTCAGGTTCAGGTTTTAGTCAGAATTCTAGATCAGGCTTTGGGTTTAGTGTTAGGGTGAGGATTTAGAGTGAAGGACAAGGGAACAGAGTTATAGTTTAGGGCTTTAAGTTTATGATTTAGGCTTTAAGACCCAGGGCTTATGGGATAAAGTTCAAGGTCAAATTTGGGGTCTGGCTTCATGCTGAGATTTGGGTTCAGGGTTCATGACTTGGAGGTCTGGTTTAGGGTTTGGGTTCGTGGTTCAGGGCTTGGATCCAGGGCTCAGGTATAGGCTTTGGGTTCCATTTCAGGTTTGGGATTCAGGGTTCTAGTTTGGGCTTTAAGGTCAGCTTAGGTTTCAGCGTTGTTAGTGGTTAAGGTTAGGTTTAGGGATGACACATTTTCTTCAGTTGTCATCATGGACAAAAAAATTCTATCTGAAGTTTCTAAGTCAGAAATGTATTTCATCTGGGGGCGCCTGGGTGGCTCCGCGTGTTAAGCCTCTGCCTTGGGCTCAGGTCATGATCTCAGGGTCCTGGGATCCAGCCCTTCATCAGGCCCTCTGCTTGGCAGGGAGCCTGCTTCCCCATCTTTCTCTCTGCCTGCCTCTCTGCCTACTTGTGATCTCTGTCTGTCAAATAAATAGAATGAGTAAAAGCTATTATATGATCTTTTACAAACCATTTCCTATCTTTGCATTCTCATGTGCCAAGACAGACACGAATTATTTAAAACCCTGAAGAGAGTGCTCTTGCATTTAAATTGCCTGTAACCTTCGTGTAATAGATTTATGATTGATGATAGATTTAGTTAAAATATAACTATTTAAAATATTTACTCTAAGTAAACGATTTCAACCTATGCTCATTTAAGTAACTTGGTGCATAATCCCTTTTCTATTAAACCATAGTGCAAGGACCAATGCCTCGTTTCCGAGAGAACCCCAAGCTATTTTTCTAGAATGGCCTTATGCGTATATATCAGGCGTCCTGTTTTCACTCCCTTTGTGGAGCACCTACCCTGGAGGTCATGTAATAACCAATGACCAAAAAAACAAACAAAAAACCCACACATCCAGGTCTAAGTGCCATCCCTGCCTGGAGAAGAGGAGACTGCTCAGACATATCCCAGGCAGGCATCTCAGCCCAGGCCTGTGCTGGGGAAGCTGGTTCCTGGCTTTGGGCTCAATCTGGAAGCCAGCAAACTGACTCAAGAGTGCAGCTGGCGTTTAGGACTGATGATCTTTTCGCAGCCAGGCCCGCGCCGGACACCCGCTCAGGGAGCCAGGCTAGGAGGCTGCCCAGCGCTGGCGCTGGCAATGCCCGCTGCCCGCCCGAGCTTCGCCCCGCACCCCAGCCAGGGCCGGGCCTCAGGAGGGAGGGGGGCGGGGGCGGTGCAGAGAAGGGGCTTTGCTAATTTCCAAAGCGGGAAGTGAGCTCCCGGAGGACTCAGGAGGGAGGGGGGCGTGGGCGGGTCGGGGATGGCCCGAAGCAGGAGCTTTGCTAATTGAGGAGGCGGGAAGTGAGCTCACGGAGGATGTGGTGGAGAGTCTGGGAGGAGGTGGAGGGGCTGGCGGAGGAGAGGCGCGCAGCGCCAGGGTGCTGTGCTGCGGCCCAGTCGGGACTGCAGGACCCACCGGACTCGCCGCCCGTGTGCTCCTGCTTGAGGCCGCGCTGTCCCGCTCCTGCAGCCTGCTGCCCCTCCCCGTCCCAAGGCTTCTCCAGAGGACCCTCTGCTCACAGGTAAAGTGACACCGCGCCGCGCCCTCACCTGGAGCAGAAAGCGGGGGACGCGACCTGGGGGCAGGGAGGGGGGTTGTCGAGGCACGGCCTCCCGAGAACCCCAGGGCACTGGGACCACCCCGGACGCTGGGCCGAACCCGGGTCCGCTTGGGGTCGGGCTGGGGACAGCGCCTTGAGAGGTGCCCCCATCGTTTGGCACCCCCACGCACAGGTGCTGAGGATCCCCTTCCCTCCCCCGCCGTGGCCCCGCTGTTTTTGTTCTGGACTTGGGATCCCAGGTGGAAACTAGTCCCTCAGACCTCCCTGGCAGCAAGGAGGGCAGGGAGGGATTCTTGGTTTTCTGCCCTGGCTCCTCCTCTCTCCCCTTTCACAAGCCTTCTGGCTTCCCTTTCCTCTCCTCATTGTCAGTTATATTAAATGGTTTTCTTCTGCATGTTGACCGAAGAGCTATTTCATGAATGAATATACAAGAAACTGAGTCGGAGCCCACCTGTGAGAGCCCACCTGTAGAGGCCTTTCATTAGAATGGTCTCTGGTTCTAGCCTCAGTTCAGAATACTGCATGTACCTGAGGACCGAGTCCAGATGTTTCTTTCATCTCTGACTTGAATTTGAAATCCTCCTCAGACTTCAGCTTCCAGGATTTCTCCAGTCCTTGCTCTCCCACTGTCTTGGTGGGGATCTGCCATGAGTGTTGAACCCAGGAATGAATGAATGATATATACCCCAGATCGCTGGGGCTTTGTCTTGTTTTGCTGAGGTTGGAAAGGCTTGGGAGAGACCCCCTGTATGCAGATACAGAGCTGCATGCAATTGCTTAGATAAACGTGTTCCCCACTTAATTGCTTGGGCATTGAACATTTCGCCCTTAACCTGTGGCTTGAGCAGTTAGGAGGAGAGAATCTGGAGGTGAATCAGAAGATGGCTGAATCCACATGGTCGTGGTCTGGGTTTGGGAGATTTCCCTGGAGATTCAAACGAAAGATCTAAATTCTTCCAGTGGGGAGTGGTAAACATTTTAAGGATGGGAGATGGAAAATAAATGGTCTGGTTAACCTTCCCCTCCCCCTCAAAACCCATTATTTGAAAAAACAAAAAGGGAAGTGAAGGGAGAAATCCTCCCACTCCCATCCCCACTCACCTCCTAGCCACCTCCTCTTCCAAGAACCTAACAGACAAGGTGCCAAGAAGTGTTAGGTACTAGCAGTGGTCTCAGTTCTCATTCAAGGATCATGGTGAAAGGCATTCAAAGAGATTGTGGGGGCACAGGGATCCAATTAAGGGGGACAAGTTTAAGGTTTGCCTGGTCCCCTCAAAATTAATGGCACTAGAGAAGATGAGCTTTGGGAACTATAGCTTAATGGATACAATGTGTAAAAAGCTTCAGTGAGTCATGGTGGGAAGAGGCCATGAGGGCAGCAAATACAGTCTTAGATGATCTTATCAATAGCACTACAGGCTCTAGATTTCCTGTGGTGGCAAGACCAGCCTGGCCAAAGTGGATACTCACAACCTGGAACAGAGGGTCTTGGAGATCCCAGCACGTGAGGTATGATGAGAGGGTAAAATGATAGGAGGTGTCCTTTGGAAGGACTGTCTCCTTGACTTTAAAAGGGAGAACCCAAACCTGTAGGTGAAATCTTTTTGGCTACAAAGAGGGCTGAGGCCTCCTAAGGTCAAGGTCTCCTCGTCACTTGCAAAGATGTCGAAGAACATATTCAGACATTTCAAAGATGTCCTCATGTCCATCGGTTCCCACTCTGGAATTCTATCAATAAGGTGAGAGTTCCTCTAGTTGAAAAAAAGATCTAAAAAGACATCCCTTTCTCATGTAATTTCTGTAACCTCCATGACACACCCACCTCCCCCTTCCAGCTCTGTAATGAAGCCACAGCTGGTGCCAATTTGTGGAACTCCTTAAAGGCTATTCTCCCTTATATACCCCCGGAACAAGTTCCCATGCTCCCTCACCTGATTTCCTGCACTCACCTCCCACCTGGTGTGTTCACACCTGCAAGTGCCTTTTACCAACCCCTTTGCCAAAAGGCAGCCAGAGCGACCTTTCAAAGACCTATCAGTTCCTGGTCTTTGTCTCCATAGAAATCTGTACTGATCTTCTAACAAATTCCCAGTCCTCCAAAGGCACCCATAATCCTCCCATCAGTCTCTTCATACCCCTCCAACTGACTGATGCCTGTTCTGCCCCATCTCTCTGCCCTTCAACCACACTGCCTCCCTCTTCCTGTGGAGACCCCTCATGGTGCCTGCCTCCAAGCACAGGTGATTCCCATTGATGGGAAGAACCTCTTCCTCTCCCCCATCTCCCCACTCCAGTTACTCCCACTTATTCGTGAGCTCACAAGCCCCATGGTACACACTCTCCATGCAGCCTGCTCTCTCTTTTCTAGCACTGGCCTCAGTTTCTAGCTGTGGTTGTGTCATGGATGTCCCTCCCCAGCCAGCCTCCAAGCTCTCCTTCCCTTTTGCTCCAACACCTGACACAGTGCCTGGCACGTAGTAAGCCCTGGCTAGCTTCTAAGAGCCTCACTGAGGGACTGAAAGCATTTTAAAAACGTCACCACGTAGGCTCCAAACTGTAGGCAGAAAAAGCTTTGCCTGGATTGACATTTTAGAGACGTATTTGTCAAGTTGGATGTGTTCACTGACTTTACCTTGTAAAATTAAAAAAAAAAAAAAAGGAGCTCTGTATCGCTTCGCATCTAACGAAGGCACATGTATACTATTAGACCACGTTATGAGCTTAATGGAAGGAGACAAGATGTTTTCGCTAAGAAAATGTAGAAGACTGTTGAGGTCAAGTGGGAGGAAACAGTCCATTTGTTGGAGCATTGCTATCTTACTCTATCACAGCCACTCATAAAAATCTGACACAGGGTGAGTCAGAATTGTCTGTCGGAGATGAGTTAGATCTGGCTCATGTTCCTACAGACATGAAATCCAGGAACGAAGAAGGAGGCTTTGAAAGCCTGGGTTGAGGAGGCGGTGTGGTTCACTGCGATGAGCTAAGTGCCCAGGGCCACCGGCAGACATGCGGGCCTGTGTCCTTCCTTTGTTCTGGGGTCCCTCTTGCACCATGTGGTGAGGCTGGTGGCTGGGAGCAGCTCAGGACAGGACCCAGTGGCATCTTACCTCTCCCACCCTCCAGTGGGCTCCAGTGGGCTCCAGTAGGTCCCAGGGGACAGCCTGCCTTCCTTGCAAAGCCCAGTAGCACTGGGAGCAGAAACTGGGACCAAAGACTGAGCACCCTGTTTGACAAGCTGGACCAGCCACCTCTTCTTCAGATGCAGGGGGAGCCCTGGCATGCTGACTCCTCACTTCTCCCTTTCCCCTTTCCTCTCTTCCTCCCTCTTCCCTTCCCCTCTCTCCTTCCCTGGTGGTGCCCTTTCCCAATGCCCACTTCATCCCTTTCCCTTTCTACATGCCTGTCTTCTAGAGTTTCTTCTCTTTCCTCCCCATTACTTGCCTTCATCTGAATCTCCTCTTTGGTCCCTTTGTCCCCGCTCTCTGCTCCTCCTCCCCTTCCCTGGCCCCTGTTCAGCTCCATCCCAACTGCAGGCAGAGCTGGACTAACATGCTCACTTGCTAGCTCAGCCACCCTCCAGAGAAGTCACTCTTCGGTGGCCACCTTCCTGACCCCCTGGTCCCTTCTCCACTTGTTCAGATATTGCTCTGAAGTCTGAGGAGGACAGAGCAGGGCTGCCACAGAATCAGGCCAGAGGAGAAACCAAACCATGTGTCCACACTGTCCCCCAGCACTGCTGCTCTGAGAGCTTTCGGAGTCCTCAAGAGGGTTAGGATTTAGGGGCTTCTTCAGAACCAGGAGTGCAAACAACCATAGGTCAAAATAAAAACTATGGCCCCCACACAAAAATAATAATCACAAGTGAAAACTATGTAAACTCTGAAGTCCCAAAGTCGAAGAATTGCCTTGAATCTGTCACTAGAAAGCACCCAAGACCTCACTCTCTGGGTTCTGGGTGCCCTGGGAATGGCAGGAGGCTCTGACAGGCGCATGCCAATCGATGGGGGCTAGCCCGCCCACTGGCGGGGGGTGGGGGTTACCTCGTCCAGCGCTGTCCCCTGCCCGACCCCTGGCGGACAGGGTGCAGCGAGGTGTCCGGGGTGTTCCCGGTGCCCTGGGGTTCGCGGGAGGCTGGGCCCAGACACACCCCCACCCCGCTCTTGGCAAGGGTTTTCTGCTCCAGGTGAGGGCGCAGCGCGGTGTCACTTTACCTGTGAGCAGAGGGTCCTCCAGAGAAGCCATGGGGCGGGGAGGGGCAGCAGGCGGCGGGAACGGGACTGCTGGGCCTCCCGGGCTAGGCTGGAACACGTGACCGCATGGGTGGCTAGTCCGGTGGGTCCTGCAGTCCCGACTGGGCCGCAGCACAGCACACTGGCGCTCCGCGCCCCTCCTCCGCCAGCCCCTCCACCTCCTCCCAGACTCTCCACTGCGCCCTCCTCCTGGAGCTCACTTCCCGCCTCGGGAATTAGCAAAGCCCCTTCCCGGGGCCGCTCTGGCCCCGCCCCCGCCCCCGCCCCCTCCCTCCAGAGTCCTCCAGGAGCTCACTTCCCGCTTAAGCCCCTTCTGAGCCGCCCCCGCCCCCCTCCCTCCTGAGGCCCGGCCTTGGCTGGGGTGCGGGGTGAAGCCCAGGCAGGCTGTGAGCATTGCCCGCTCCAGCGCTGGGCAGCCTCCTAGCCTGGCTCCCTGAGCGGGTGTCCACGTGCGGCCTGGCTGCGAAAAGATCATCAGTCCTAATCGCCAGCTGCACTCTTGGGTCAGTTTGCTGGCTTCCAGATTGCGCCCAAAGCCAGGAACCAGCTTCCCCAGCACAGTCCTGGGCTGAGATGCCTGCCTGGGATATGTCTGAGCAGTCTCCTCTTCTCCAGGCAGGGATGGCACTTCGACCTGGATGTTTCTGGTCATTGGTTATTACATGACCTCCAGGGTAGGTGCTCCACAAAGGGAGTGAAAACAGGACTCCTGATATATAGGCATAAGGCCATTCTAGAAAAATAGCTTGGGATTCTCTCAGAAACGCGGCATTGGTCCTTGCACTATGGTTTAATAGAAAAGGGATTATGCACCAAGTTACTTAAATGAGCATAGTTTGAAATATTGTTCATCTCCTACAACAAATGGGGGTATGCTCTTTAGTAAACTAATTCAACTCAATTAGAGACATTGTCTTCAAGGGATAACATCATAGAGACTAGAATCAGAATCATACTTTGGGAAAAGTGGGCCCAGGTTTTTTGTTTTGTTTTGTTTTGTTTTGTTTTGTTTTAAGATTTTATTTATTTATTTGACAGACAGAGACCACAAGTAGGCAGAGAGGCAGAGAGAGAGGGGGAAGCAGGCTCCCTGCTGAACAGAGAGCCTGATGCAGAGCTCGATCCCAGGACCCTGAGATCATGGCCTGAGCCGAAGGCAGAGGCTTAACCCACTGAGCTACCCAGGCGCCCCTGGGCCCAGGTTTTGATGGCTTCTTTCCTCAATCTTATAAAACCTATTTGAACTCTACTGGATGCCAGAACTGCTTAAAAATATTTGGTCCCTTGTAATTTTAACCTTCCAGTATTCAATGCACCTGATCCATGTAATATCCTATAGTATTTTTGTCAAATGAAGACTCTCAAAGTGTGTTTCTTGGGAGACACTTTTCAATTGGTTGCTTACATTTCTGCATTTATTATTTTTTCTAGACCATCCTTTGAAGATGGTTGTATTGAATAGACTTGGGAGACAGAAATAGTATCTTTTTTTTTAACTTAACCTGTTGTGTTTGCAAATATTATCTGCCTCTGTTTTGATTCTTCTTGTGGGAACTGAGGCTCAGAACTGATGTATAACTCCCACCCCTACACACACACACACACACACACACACACACACACACACAAACACACACACACAAATACTGTTAATATTCTGGCTACCTCTATTGCTGTGAATAATAAACTATATTATTTCTGAACCATGAGTCTGCGTCTTCTATCAACACCCAAGAAACCACAGCAGACTCATACACCAGCTTTCAAATAAGGGAAAATAATCTCAGATGCTTTATATTTTTTGATAGTGTTACCTACTTCTGAACATATGACTGAACACATATAAAGCTGGAGCCATAACCACTTAGAGCTTCTTCTGTGGAAGAACTATGCATTCACTAGTAAACAAAAGTAGTTTCATAAGGTATGTTTTATGTAGTTTATTTTTTGGAAAAAATTATTGAAATGACTTATGAAATTCAGTATACTCTCAACTTTAATTTATTCTGAAATTTACCAATTGTCTATTGAACCTATTATATGGCAGATATTACTTCAGACTACACTGGTAAATGAAATACTTGGCTTTGTAGAACTTTTATTTTCATGGGTGAGACAATTAAAAGCTATAAACCTTAATAAAAATTGCATAGTGCATTCAAAAATGATGAGTACAATGGGGAAAAAGAAAAATTCGATCAGGGTGAGAAAAATCAAGGTTGCTAGGCAGGGGATGGGGAGTTAAAATTTTTAATAGGAAGATCAGGGTAGTTACAATGAAGCTGACAATTGAACAAAGGTATGGAAAGGTGCTGAATTTGCCCAGAACTATCAGCAATAAGGTCACTCCAGACAAAGGAATTGGCTATCTTGAAGGCCATAAGGTTGGATCATGCCTGGCATATCTGAGGAATAGCAAGGAGGCCACTGTGAGTGACTGAAGAGTAGCAGGGAAAGAGGTCACAGAGGTTAAATGAGTGGCTAGATCATGTAAAAGCTTAGAAGTCATTGTAAAACTCTGGCTTTTATATTTGGAAACTTACTGTGTGATAGAATTTCTGCTAATAACGGAGAGTTCAAATGTCCATAAAATTTCAAGGATTCTTATTCTAGTAAGACAGAATAAAGAAAAAGAGTTCATATTTTCACATGGTGTAACAAATGCTCAGAGATCCAAGTGTAGGAAGCTATGGGAGCACAGAAGAAGGCACTAAAATCACACCAATATATTTGATGACTGTGACTATATATAAATTTGTATTTTCTAGATTTTTTTATAGTCATGGAATCACACAGTATATACTATTCATTGCCTGGCTTTTCTTTGAGAAAAGCATCATTACTTTGAGAATCTCCAATTGTAAATAGTTCATTTTGATGTTGAATAGTAATCTCCTTAATGAATAGATCATAATTTGTCTTTGCTCTATGGATGGACATTGATGAACATTTCCACTGTTTTCAATTCTTAAAAATAAAGCTGCTAGGAAATTCATATACAAGTCCTTGTATGAACATAGGGTTTGTTTCCCTTGGTTAAATGCCTAGAAGTAAAATGGCTATTTGTGTAACTGCAACATATTTTGCATTTAAAAAAATTTTCAAACTATTATCCAAAGTGGTTGTATCATGATATATGCCAACAACAATTTAGATTTTTTGTTGCTTCTCAATCTAGCTCAAACCAAGCACAATTAGCCTTTATAATTTTAGCCATTCTAATAGATATGTAAGCATGTCTCATTATGATTTTAATTTGTATTTCTTTAATGTCTAAATGTTGAGAAATTTGTCATGTGCTTATAAGCCATCCATATCCTTTTAGTGACATGTCTCTTCCATTATTTCCTTCACATGTATAATTGGATACTCTGTTTGGTTATTAGTAAGGTTTTTTATTTTTATTCATTTTTTAATAATCAGAGTAGATGTCCATTATCAGATATATAATTTGCAAATCCCTTCTCCATCTTTATGGTTTCTCAATGGAGCTTTGATAGCTGAGTCTTTCAAGAAATATGCTACTTCATTCCTGGTACACGGAGGTATGACTAGAACATTATCAATGTTGACCTTTGCAAAGAAAATCATGGCTTAAGATATATGTAGTCTGCAGTTGTTGGGAGTGTTCACCATCCTTGCCTCTAACTCATCTCTCACTGCCCACATATTCAGATATCGGGGAATATTGATTGACAAAATATTAATTGCCAAATAACACTAGTTGGAGAATAAGAAAAATGCAGGCACCTGATTATATAATATTACTTAAATAAAATATGTTTTTATAAGTGCTATTGGAAGTAAATTCCTCAATACTTTAATCATACAGAATGATGGAATCCTAGATTTTTTTTCTTGTATTTACTACGAAAATGATCATGCCTCAAGTATATTAAAATGGAATAGGGAAAATTAAAAATTGTTTTAAGTTGATTTGCGTGTGTTGTGCGTATGTGAGAGAGAAAGTGAGAGAGAAAGAGAAAGAGAGAAAAAGAGAAAGGGAAAGACAGAGAGGTGGCTGCAGTGAATTGATGAGTTGCAGGATAGATTTTAAAGTTTTGTCTTTTGCTTTCTACATTTCCTTTTCCTTAGGTTCAAGAGAACAATCAGTAATATCTCAGATGCCTGCTGGTAACATCAGCAGAAAGAGTTAGAGGTTCCCAGAAAATTAAAGATGAGATATAGTTTTCCTGACATAAGAAAAGTCATTTTTTGTCCCCAGCTATTTTCAATGATCTATACCCCACCTGTGTACTTGCCCAAGCACACTTCTTCCAAAACCCCCTGGGAGGTTCTTACAAAGAAATGCAAAAACCTCACTAGTTAAGGATTTTGAGGGAACAAGGCAATGGGAAAACTAACAGTCACTACCAGACCAGGAAATAGCCTAAGCTATTGAGACAATAAATCAGTGGTAAAACTCCTAGTGCTATTTCAAAAGTAATCAAGGCCTTGCATTCCTTGTCCCAGATAATGAGCCCAAGACCCCATCTAGTTTATATCTGCTCTTGAAGCCTGCAGAGTCCCTTTCCCTTGTCCAACAGTTACCTCTGCTTTATTCTAACGTTGAAGTTTCTGCCTCAGTGGAATACAAGCTTCATTCAGGTGAACATGCAATACATATTGCACAAATACATATGTGGATGTGCATGCATCCACGGGATAATAAAACTCTCCCTTCTGAGTATTCATCTTAAATACTAAATAAAAATCTCTCTCCTGTTCAAACAGTCAAGGCTTTGGAACTTATTCCCTGTGATCTCCTTGTATGTTGTAAACAAAGATTCCTTTGTTTGACAACTCCACCTGTTTCTGTGATTCACCAAAGACTGACCTCAGTTAGTTTCGTTACTGTAATGGCTTTCACTATTCTGATTCTACCTCTGCAAGTCTCCAAATTTAACTATTTTTTTCTCCCAATTCCGCATGTTCTTGGCTTTAAACTGCAACTCTGAAGAGATGATTTGCTTGTTTAAAAAAAAAAATCAAGAAAAGGGAGTAGTAGTCAACATTGGTACTTTGAACTTCCTGCCCTAAGGGGCTCTCCTATTGTTTCTCTTTGACTTCCTGGACTGAAATGACAGAAATTTGGCAATACATCACTCCCCAATCCAGATTACTGACAGAACAGTTTAGACTCTTAGAAAAATATTAGTTTAAAAGATCACATAATTAAATACTTAAGCATGTAGTGTAATATAGTGGTTTACAAGAAATATATTTTGGTCATCTGAATATTTGGTTTTCAACCATGGCTACTGATTCACAGCTCCTAAAACTCTTGGAATATCCTGTGATAAGGGTGAGAGAGGTGTGTTTTGTTATGTTAATGAAGTGACCTTCAGACCTCACTCAAGGCAAGGGCTGTTTGCCTGAAGGACCAACCACTTGGTGAAAGCCTTCATAACTTTTTGCCCAACATGCCTCCCCTTCCTCCCAATTCAGGATTATCTGGGGAGGGAAGAGGAGCTGGAGATTAGATCAGCAAATGACAATGATTTAGTCAGTCATGACTATGTCATGAAGCCTCCACAGAAAACCTGAAAGGACTGGGTTCAGAAAGCTTTTAGTTTGTTAAATGTATGAAAAGGCAGGAAGAGTGGCAGTCTTACAGAAGGTAATAGAAGCTCTGTGCCCATTCTCCATACCTTGCCCTATGCACTTCTTTATCTATCTATTGATTTAAATCTTCTATTATATCTTTTAATAAGCTGGCAAACATAAAGTAAGTATTTTTCTGAGTTTTGTGAGTCCCTGTAGCAAATTAAAAGAACGTAAGAAGTAGGCCACTGGGACGTCCAACCTGTGGTTGCTCAGTCACAAGCACAGGTAATAACCTGGGGCCTACAGTGAGACTGGCATCTGAGATGGGGTTGGAGATAGTCTTGGAGGACTGATCCCTTAACTGATGAAATCTTACGCTATGTTCAGGTAGATAGTGTCAGAATTTAGTTGAATTCTTGGAGATCCTGCTGTTGTCTGAAAATTATTTGGCATTGTTGGTATGATGTCCTAAAACCCAAAAAGATATAGCTACCTCAAAATAAGAATAAGGTTGACAGCTTATATATAATAAGTGAATATATCAGGGATTTAAAATATACCCAATAAATAATGTAAGGAAAGAAGGAAAGATTTTGAAATAAAAACAAGAATAAGAACCTAGTGGTACTAATAGATTAAATATATGTAATCTAGTTGAATTAAGAATACAATGGATAGAATACGTAATGGATTCAATAGAGATAAGAAGTCACTTAAGGATATAGTCATCTGGATACCAGCAAAGCATTAAAATTATCAATATAAAAGAGGTTTAAGATGTAGGTGATGTGTGTGGAACAAAAGCTAGAGAAAAAATTAGATTTCCTTACTACTCATAGCCTGTTGACAAGTCCTTGAAGTTCCTCTGGGGACTCAGCTGCTTCCATGTGGACACATCCACTCAGGGCAAAAAGCATTCTTAGTCCACCCCCCGCCCCCAGGATACTGAAAATCTACTTTCACATGTAAAAATTACGTTGGAAACTTCTTTATCTCTACTCCCCACCCCTGCCCTCAAGATATACATTGGCAATCATCTCCCAAGCATATACCCACTGATACACATCAGAAGAGTCTCTTCCCTGAGTTTTTACTAAATAGTAATAAATGACCTTTCCCTAACAATAGCTAGCCCCCTCAAGGTCCTGGAAACCTTGTTTATAAAATACCTTGGAGGCTTGTGCTATCCCTAACCTCCTCCCAAATTGAAAGTATATAATCAGCCACTCTTCATGACCCTCTCTCTCTACTCCAAATAAATAAATAAATATTTTTTAAATAAAATAAAATAAATGACTTTTTTTAAATGAAAGAAGAAAAAGGAAAGAAATATTTGAATATTAATGTACATCTATTTCTCAAGCATAAAATAGTCAAGACACTGGATTAAAACTTACATACAAGAAAAGAAAGAAAATATTCATAACTATAGTTGACTCTATGAATCCCAAACTAGGGCATACATACCAAAGACAAAAAAAAAAATCATAAGTGTTAGAGAGAAAAAAAATAATTCATTAATAAAGAAACAAGAATCAGACTGACAGAAATTTTTTAAATAACATCAGATATAAAAAAGAATGAAGTAATAGCTTTATTATCTTGAAAAAAATAATCACAAATGTAAACATTTAGATCCTTATAAAATGTCATTGGAATAGGAAGGCATAATAAAAAAAATATTTTCAGGAATACAGACCACAGATAATTTGCCTTAATTTGTGTAGGCAGCACTTAAATACTAATATTATTTTAACAGTTAAAATGTACTCTATGACCTATGGGGTGGGGGAAAATAGGATGACCAAGTCATCTTGAAATAATTCAGTTTTTGAAAAAAGTAAAAAGATTGAAAAAAAGACTTGAAGAAAAGAGAGATAAAACATATGCATAATAAAAATAAATAAATAAATAAATAAATAAACAACTGGAGTGCCTGGGTGACTTAGTCGGTTCAAGTGTCTGCCTTCAGCTCAGGTGATGATCCCAGGGTCCTGGTATTGAGCCCTGCATCAGGCTCCCTGCTCAGTGGAGAGTGTGCTTCTCCCTCCCATTGAGAAAAAAATTTTGACTTATTTATTTGAGAGAGATAATCTTTAAATTTTACTTATTTATTTGAGAGAGAGTGAGAAAAGAAAAACATGCACACAGCAGGGGGAATAACGGAGAGGGAGAAGCACCCCACTGAGCAGGGAACCCCCTGCGGGGCTCTATCCCAGGACCCAGGTATTATGACCTGAGCTATAGGTAGACACTTAACTGACTGAGCCACTCAGGTACCCGAGTGAATACAATCTTTAAAAAAAAAAAAATAATAATAATAATAAATAATATTTCAGATAGTATGATTTTTTTAAATGTAAGACTTGGTATAAAAACAGGATGACATACTTGTCTAATTATAGCAAAAGACTTTGATAAGTTTCGATGCAGTAGTACATAAAACATTTAACTTCTTTCATTAACTGATAATTTAATTAGATTAAATTAAGAGACATCAAAATTTATAGAATCTAATAGTCCTGATCTATTAATAAATGTAGCCATCCTGACCCCAAAACAATAGTCTTCAGTAAGTATATAAGCATAAGTTGAACATTTACACAAACAGGCCATTATTTAGGCCAGAAGTATATGCCAATAAATTCCTAGAGTTAAATATCAGGCTATATTTTCCAAGAATAAGGCAATAAAATTAAAAAACAATGACCAAAATATTAAATTCATATAATTGGAAGTTAACTTCATACCTAAAAGGAAATAATACAGCTAATTCAGAAATTTTTAGAATTACAGTTCTTTGGTAATATCAACTCTCAAAATGAGTAACGGACAGGTGAGGCTAGGGAGGAAGAGATCCATAGGGAACTTTGTGAACAGGCTCTCAGAAATCCCCAAAATGTGGTGTGGGAAAACCAGAGTAAAGAGATAAATTGGACCACCCTACCCCAGGGAAGAGCACCCTGATCTAGGCATGTGGGATGGAGAACCACCCTGCCCTAGGTGTATGGAGTGGGTCATGTGGGGTGGGTGTCTCTATGATAAACACCTGTAACCAAAAAAGAAAAATCAGACCCTAAAAAGGAGGTAAGCCATTGCAGCAGTTATTGATAGAGATGTTAAAAGGATTAAAGTTGCCTGGTTACCTTTTTATAAAAAAAATAAACCCTGAAGGCACTCATTGTTAACTGTGTGGGGACCCCTCTTAGTTGTGAGAGCTTTTTCTATATATTCACTTGATAAACTTCTGTCACTTACTCACTCTCCATTGCCCACGAGATTCCTTCTTTGACTCCAAGAGACAATAACATCATTCCCTAGAGTTAAGTATCAGGCTATATTTTCCAATGATAAGGCAATAAAACTAGAATAGAATGACCAAAATATTAAGTCCATGTAACTGGAAGTTAACTTTATACCTAAAAAGAAATAATACAGCTAATTCAGAAATATTTAGAATTACTGTACTATGGTAATATCATTTGTGAAAATAAGTGGCAATAATTAAAGGTATGAAGGAAATCTAAAGGTTTAATTGTATTAATTCAAAAGAAAAACAAAACAATACAACAAAAACACCAAAGCATAAAACAACAAAACAAAACAAAAAGAATATAAAGGCAAAACTTAAGAACGACAGCAGTAATAACAAAATCTTATAGAAACAAACAAATTTTTGGAATAGATTAATAAGAAAGATTTGACCAATGAGTACTGGTCAGGAATACTCAGAGATGATGAAGATAAAATAAAATACTAAATGAAATGTATAAAAACTAAATTATAGACCTAAGAGACTGATTAAAAGTGCTTCCAGAAAAAGAGTCTAATTTGAAGACAATAAAATTAATAGCACCATAGAGAAAACTGTATTTGTGACATAGGGGATCAATTAGAGATTATAAAGTATTTCCTTAAATATCAAAGATAACAATTAGACTCAGTGGCTCAGTCAGCTAAGCCTCTACCTTCACCTCAGATCATGATCCCAAGGCCCTGAGACTGAGCTTGACTCCCTGCTTGGTGGGGAACCTGCTTCTTCTTTTCCCTCTCCCTCTGCAGCTTCCCCTGCTTGCGCTTGTTCTCTCTCTCTCTCTCTCTCTCTCAATAAATAAAATTTTAAAAGTTAAAAAAAATTAAGAAATAAGCATCAAAGATTAATCCATAAGGTAAAAATATTTATTAAAGTGATTAACTAATTTATATTAAAATTAAATATTTCCTTGCAATTAAGTGCAGTGTGGAGAAAAAGTTAATAGACAACTGACATAGGAATGAACAATACTTAAAATATTTATAACTGACAAGGAATTATTAGATTTAGACTCCATGATGATCTCTATGTATGTGCATATAAAACACCTTAAAATACTTTGTAGGAATGTGCTACAGGAAATTAAAGAGACAGGGAGATAAAGGGGGAAAAAAATAGCTCAACTTGAAATGACTCGTTGATTGCCACTGTGTTTTATTTACATTTTCCACCACTTTTTTGGTCAATGAAATTATTTTACATGTATCTATTATTATCTTGTAGGACATGTTACACTAATATCATTATTAATGATGTTGAGAATAAGAATATAATGCCTCATTTCATCATAATTGTTAAAAATGATCCCTAAGCTGGTAAATGCAGGAAGCCAGAAACAGAAATAATAATTAGCACCAGTTCAAAAGCTTGTCCACCTGGAACCTGTAAGAAAATCCAACTAGATCCTGAAAATAATGAGTGATTTGAGGAAACTGGACAGGGATATAGATTTCCAGATGCTTTTTACTTATAATGGCAATAGCAACTTAGACAAGGTAATGGAAAAAAATCTATTAATTGGCAGTAGGAAAATTATTAAAAAAATAGAAACCATAAGCCAATGAACTTGGGAAAATTATGAAGAATCTACATAAACATAAAAAGAAACAATATATATTTGCCAAGGCACATTCACATTTAAAAAAATAAGTTGAAAGGGGAACAATATGCCATAATACATATATGAATGTTTTTCATAGAAGTTTAGTATAAAAAATAAACATTTTAAATAATTTATTTGGAAATTGATATCACATATCTGAAAAACTTGGAAGAAGAAATGGGTAACCATGACTAAACAAATGTAGCAGAAAAATGATTTACAATAATAGATAAAAGCTATTCAAAAATGCAGTGAATATTGGCCAAAGCTTAGAAAAATCGATAAAATATAAAATGTAAAATGAATTCATGAATGAAAAATAGAATCCCATTAAATCATATTTGGAAAGAACTAATAATTTTTTTTTTTTGCCTGAATCTGCTCTGCCTTTCATTAGGTGGGACACTGACCAAGCCCACTCAGGTCCTCTCTCATGCCCAGTAATAGAAAAGTCAGGGACATTAATTACTTCTGGGATGAATTTTAACCACTGTGGATAGGATGCAGAAGCCAGTGGGTTAAACAGATCCTTTCTTGTTTCAGGAAAATAATTCTAAGATGTATTCTGTGCATTAGGATTGATGATCAGTTGTCCACAATCATAATCCACTCAGTCTGAACTCATATATGTTTCTCCTGGACCACTTAGCTCTTCTCATTCTCTCCTCTTCCACGTGATCAAATCCCAAAATAATTATTTAGGTTGTGTATGCAAGTCCTGATTTTGAAGGGAAACTCAGTTACAGAAAGAGATGAAAATAAAGATACAGGAAAAAAAAACGACGCACTTGGGTGACTCAATTAGATAAGCATCTGACTCTTGATTTCAGCTCAGGTTGTTATCTCAGGCGATGAGATGAAGCCCCTATAGGCTCTGTGCTGGGCAAGGAGGTTGCTTAAGATTCTCTCTTCTTATCCCTTTCCTTCCACTCCTCACCTGCCATGCTGTCTTTCTCTTAAACAATAAGCACTCCTGAACTATCTTAGATTCTGTACCTTCTCTCCAGCCATGAACCTATCACTGTCTTTAACTCTTGAAAACTTCATTAGACAAATTAATGTGGTGAAGGAAGCAATATGAGAAAGCCTATTAATCTGATGAGCATGGAACTGAACAAACCCTATACTTTCCCTTTGATTTCTAGCCTATCAATACCTACAGTGAGTCACATACACTCAAGATTATTGTTTTTATTGTATACTTCATATATTCATTAACTTTTGACTCGTTATCATTTTGTTGAAGTGTTAAACTATGGTAATAAACAAACTTTTAATTAACTTTTCCTCCTATGATACAAATATAACTTGCACTTGAGCTTTAGCTAATTTTATGTTCTAAAATTGCCTAAACAAAATGATCAAGGTTTCTAGATTATTTACTGTATTTTCTACTGTATAATATTGTTCTATCTCTTCTGTGTAAAGAAAATGAATGCTTGGGGCTCTTGGGTGGCTCAGTGCGTTAAAGCCTCTGCCTTCTGCTCAGGTCATGATCCCAGAGTCCTGGGATAGAGCCCCACATCAGGCTCTCTGCTCAGCAGGGACCCTGCTTCCCTTCCTTTCTCTCTGCCTGCCTCTCTGTCTACTTGTGATCTCTGTCTGTCAAATAAATAAATAAAATCTTAAAAAAAAGCAAATGAATGCTTGATAACTAAATGAATGCTTTACTGAACAAATTAAATATGGCAATAGCATTTTATTTTATCATGCTTTACATATTAAACTATAATATTATATCACTAGTCTACAAATAATCTACTCACATAGTGATTTGGAAGCTTTTAGCAAAAGAATTCTTCCTCCTGATTGTAGTATAAAAGCCACAGAAATATACAGAAGACTCCTAGGATAGAAAGTTAAATCCAGTTATCCGTGATGCCTTGAGTAGGACCTGACCTATGTATGTCCTGGGATGCACTAGTAACTGTTACATGTGATAGGATTATATTTAATATATACAGTTTCATTTACTTCACAAAGGAGACATAAATTTGAGAATAAAATATTTGATGAATCTATAAAGTCTATATCTATTTGTAACCAATGTGGTAAGATGTTAATTTGAAAAAAAAATTTCATTGAACACATACACATATTCAATTGTTTTTATATATGTAAACAGCATTATTTATTTATGTAAATAAATGCATTGTCAGTAAAATCCATTTACTGATCAATCATAAGGGTAATTTTAAGTACTAAGAATAAGAAATATGTGAAAAGATAAGTGTTCAAGAGTGCAGTTTGTGGTAATTAATACAATATGATAGGCTCATAAAAAAGATATATTACTTGAACTTAAAAGCTTCTATAATTAAGCGATGACCACTTGAAATGTGTAATTAGTCTTGCTGCAGTTTTTCCTTGCACTTATTGCCCTTCCCCAGAAGTTCATTAAGAATTTCTGTGAATGTCCTTATGTTTAATCTCATTCATAGATTCCACTGCTGCTCACAAAACAAAGCCAAAAAGAGAGGTAACTCTCTGTGGCACTCCATCCACAAGCAATACATTCATAAATAATTAAGAAGCTCTCTACTTCATTTGTTACCCATTCAGCTGATAATTTAAATGAGTAAATGAGGCCATTTTATTAGCACTTTTAATAGAATGCGACTCAGAAACTTCACAGTGTTATTTAAGAAGAAATGCTCATGTGTTAAGGTTTTTATTTTTTTTAAATCAACAAAATAATTTTCAAATATTAAAAGCAAATGTCTCCTTTTCCTCCAAGTTTCCTTGCTATGTCAAAGTTATAAATAAATACATTACAATCGTATTTTGAGTAGTAGATAAAAAAAAAATGTTTTGAAACTGTCTGTGGGTTGAGCGTCTGGGTTAACTTGTATAAATATCTGAACTCAATGTATTTAGACTTTATTAGATGGTTTTTTTAGACTATTTAAAAATACATGCTCAGATAATGACAACATTATTTTATTCATTTTAATAAATAAATTATTTTATTTAATTATGTTTAGATATTTATTTATTAAATTAATGATTTAATATTTAACAATCTAAATTTGAAATATTTTAAATTCTAAAAAATATTTATTTAATTAAATTGATATATTTGATATAAATATTTAATAAATTATTTAATCATTATTATAATTATGCAATACATTATGTATTGTGTAATGAATGCATTTTAATAAATAAATAATTGTATTATTTACATTATTTTATTTTATTTTATTTAGTTGACAAGGAGAGAGGGAGAACGCAAGCAAAGGGAGCTGCAGGCAGAGGGAGAGGGAGAAGTAGGCTCCCAGCTGAGCAGAAAGTTCAACCTGGGGTTCCATCCCACGACCCTGGGATCACCACCTGAGTCAAAGGCAGATGCTTAACTGACTGAGCCATTCAGATGCCCAAGGCTTTGTATTCTTCGCTTCTAAATATTGATGCTGCTTCATCTCTGGAGTTAGTAAATTGATGCTGAGAATTCATATCAAAGAATTGATAGTAGCTGTTAAACAGAAACATGTAATTTAGGGGAAAAAAAAGAACAGAAGGAAGAGAAAGGCCAAAAGTCAAAAGCACATTAATATAAAATTTAATTAGATAAATAAAGCTGATATTCCTGAACGGGGCTAATAAAAGAGCTGCAAAGAGCTGATAGGATTAGGAAAATTGTCCACTCCTGGTCATTTCATAATTTTAAACTATTCCTTATTAATAAATATACTTAGTTCCAGAAACACAACCACATAAGGACATTTCCACCAAGTTTCCTCTAACAGCATTTACAAATTAGACGTTCAAACAATGTAGTTCGTTACATGTTGCATCTGTATCTTAAAGTTTAAACACTTTCTGTGACACATTTTCTAACAATGAAAAAAAAAAATATATATATATATATATAATCCCTAAATGGAAAAAAAAAAAATATATATATAGAAATCTTATCCCTAAATGAAACCTTTCTTTGTTTATTAGCTTAAATAGGTAAATTAGCAACAACAACAACAACAAACAGCTAATATTATAGAGGTAGGAACAATTTAACTTTCATTCATTGCTATTTTCTAAAAATTCCTATTTTATTTTTTTCTCAAGTCTTTCATAATAATTTTCTAAATCTCCTGCCTTATTCAATTTTTTTCTTTTAGTGGAAATCTCTATTTCATATTTATTTTCTCTTCCTCCACTCTTTGCTCTAATAATTCAATGTATTATTAGATTTTCTGTTTTTCTCTTTATCCAGATATATCTTTTCTTTCTTTCTTTCTTTTCTAAATAATTTGATTTGCTGGCATTTTACATCAGTACATGCTTTCTTATGGATGTTAGAAATGTCTGTGGAACTTCTAGAAGAATAAACTTTTTAACCTTTAAGAAGTATACAGTCTAGAGTGCCTGGGTGGCTCAGTTGGTTAAGTGTCTTCCTTCAGCTTAGGCCATGATGCCAGGGTACTAGGATCCAGTCCTGCATCAGCTGCCTGCTCAGCAAGGAGTCTGGTTCTTCCTCTCCCTCTGCCCCTCCCTCTCTCTCTCTAATAAATAAATAAAATCATTAAAAAAAAGACTTACTGAAATCTGAGACTGAATTACTAAATTCAGTCTTAATATAAGACAGCTTTGTTTAGCTGTCTTAGTCAGATCATGGTTTAACATTTTTGGTTGACACAGGACCTCTTTCAGTAACAACTTTCCCTAAATATCAATTTCTTTTTAAGGCAAAAAATTTTGACAAGAAATCCAGATCCTTCTCATCATTTTCATATCAATTTAATGTGACATCCTCGGAGTATATAATCAAATATGTAATTATTCTATCTGTTGCCATGTATATTGCCTGTATCTTTTTCAGACTCAAAGTTCCATTGAGGTAGAGTTTTTTTGTTTTGTTTTTAAAGCAGAGATTTTTAAAGTGTTTGATATATACAAGATGCTTCATAAGTGTTTACAAAACCTATGTATTTCAGAAGCCTTAAACAGGCTTTCAAATAATGTAGGTGATATTAGTAGTCATATCAAACAAATTGTAGGTTTCAGTCATGTAAATAACTACATTTCTCAGAGACAGAGAAACATACAAATGATCTGGGTCCAGTAGGATAATGCTAGCATGTGTTGTAAATTCTCTTATATGACCTTATTCTTGCAAGAATTGGTTATGTGGCAGAAAAAAAAGTATCACTATCTTATACTTTATTATTTAAAGAGATTTATGGAAGTTGTTAATTTCTTACACTACCCCTTTGTTTCAGTGGACCCAATTTCTGTGGTAATGGTGAGAGGAAAGTAGGCAATTTAGGCAGCAGCAAAAATCTCCTACAAGGCACTATGAAATAAGTCTTGTTCTAGATCATGGGTCTGTCCAAAGGGGAATGTTAAGGGGTAGAATGGATGATGGATGCATTGTGGACTTATAACTATAAGATTAATACTGTTATGCCCCAATAATGGGTCTATGATTAAAGGAGTGAGACTGATGTAAAGCGAAGGTCAAGCAAAGCTTTATTTCATGCCAAGCATCAAGAATCTAACCGAACGTTCGGGGCCACACCTCTTATGAGAGAAGGCAACCCTTCGCTGTTTCACAGTCTAGTTTTTAAGGGCAAAGGCCATGCAGTCAGGCCTGGCCACGCACAGGTGACCAATGAGATTTTAACACACACAGGAAACTCCACAGTGAGGCTAGGTGACCAATTGAGGTTCAATTTACCCTAGTATAGACATTTGACCCAGCCTATTACACCTTGATTAGGATTGGTGCCAAAACGGTTCCCAAAGGGTGGAGGAGTGGGGCATACTCCTTAGTATCTAGGGAGACAATATGCAAACACCGCCCCCCCCCCCCCCCCCCCCCCGCTGGTTGATGTCTCCACCTGGCCTGACCCACCCTTGTATATGGGCTTTGTTACCTGGAGCTGATTTCCAGGACTTGTTTTTAAGTGAATCCCCTGGGGGATGGGGAGCAAGGACAGTTTAAGGGTTAACCTCAATGAAAGCATCTTGCTAAAATATAAAAATATAAAATAGGTCCTTACATTACAACATCTCAGTAGGGAAAGTCCCAGTGTGGTGATAAAAGAAGTGATGTAACTTGCATTGCGCATTTTATTTTTAAAATGTGTAAGTTGTATTTTTCCCTGCCATGACATCATACTTTATCTTCATCTCTGTCTACTAGTTTAAAACTAGTTAAACAAACTCAACAATTTTTTTAAAAATATTTTATTTATTTATTTAAGAGCAAAAGCCAGAGAGAGAGAGAGAGAGAGCATGAGCAATATGGGGCTCGATCCCAGGACTCTTGAGATTATGATCTGAGCCAAAGGCAGACACTTAAATGACTGGCAATGAGACTCCCACAAACTCAACAATTTTATAAAATTTTTATTTGTTGGGGTGCCTGGCTGGATCAGTCAGTAAAATATGTAACTCTTGATCTTGGGGCTGTACGTTTGAAATCCACCTTGGGTGTAGAGGTTTTTAAAAATAAAATTTTTAAAAAAACTTTTTTTTTCATTTTTTATTTAAGCCATTGTATGGCAGTGTTGATCACTATATTGTACACCTGAAACTAATATTCACCTTATTTTAACTAACTGAAATTTAAATAAAAACTTTAAAAATAAAATAAAAATAATAATCATAAAAATAAAAAAGAGGAAAAATTATTTGGCAGGCAATTTTCTTAATTGCATTATTATTTATTATTATCATAGTCTGTGTGTGTCGGTGGGAAGTAGCTGGTATTCCAGTGAGTTCCATATCTGTGTTACACTGAGGTCCATGTCTGTAGTCAGTCTTTTTTTTCTTTTAATTTATTTTCCGTGATCCAAAATTCATTGTTTATGCACCACACCCAGTGCTTCATGTAATAAATTCCCTCCTTAATACCCACCACTGGGCTCACCCAACCACCTGCCACCCTCCTCTTCAAAACCCTCAGTTTGTTTCTCAGAGTCCACAGTCTCTCATGGTTTGTCTCTCCCTCCGATTTCCCCCAGCACACTTCTCTCCATCTCCCAGTGTCCTCCACGTTATTCCTTATGTATTGAGTCTTATAAAGACTTTTATTTCTTTCCCTATTCTGCTTTGCATATGCTTACCTTAGATGTTAAAATGTTATAAACCTCTCCTGCCTGATCCATTTTCTCTCTCTTCTCTCATGATTTATCATGCTCTCCCTGCCAACCCCACATGCCTTACAATATCTGGATATGACTAATTTCTTCCTGAGCTACTTTATTCTACTCTGCCATATGGTTGCCATTCCCTCTTCTGTACCATAACTTCTATCCCCTGCATTTGTGCTTTAACAATACCTAATTCTTTTCACTACATCTGTATCTTTGAGGTCAATACTCAGTAGTGCAATCGCTGGGTCATAGGTTAGCTCTATTTTACTGGAAAGAAGGGCCATATGCACCCCAGTGTTCATAGCAGCAATGTCCACTATAGCCATTCTCTTGAAAGAGCCAAGATCCCCTTCAACAGACAAACAGATAAAGAAGATGTGATCTATGGATACAATGGAATATCACTCAGCCATCAGAAAGGATGAATACCCAACTTTTGCATCAACATGGATGGGACTGGAGGAGATTATGTTAAGTGAAATAAGTCAAGCAGAGAAAGTCAATCATCATATGGTTTCACTTATTTGTGGAACCTAAGGAATAGCATGGAGGACATTAGGAGAAGGAAAGAAAAAATGAAGTGGGTGGATTGGAGGGGGAAATGAAACATGAAAAACTATGGACTCCATGAAACAAACTGAGGGTTTTAACAATGAGAAAGATGTGGGGATGGGTGAGCATGTGATGGGTATTAAGGAGGGCACATATTGCATGGGGCACTGGGTGTTTTACACAAACAATGAATCATGGAACACTACTTCAAAAACTAATGATGTATTGTATGGTAACTAACATAACATAATTTAAAAAAAAAGGAGGGGGACAATACCTAACACTCAATCTTTGCTAGTTTCTTGTTTACCTCCTTTTAAGAGTAAGCTCATTAGTGGTTTTTTGTTTGTTTGGTGTTTTTTTTTTTTGTCTCAACTAAAAGAAGAAAAATAATACACATTATTTTGAAAACTTTTTGAACAGTGAGTGTACAAACGTTAGTCAAGTCCACAATGTCTCATCTCTTCTTCCTCCTAACATGGCTAAGTTGAAAAGCCCTTTATCTGGGAAAAGATCATTCTCCTGCCACCTTGTGTAAGATTTTGGCTTTAGCTTAGATTATCCTTTCTTTCCTTTTCTGAAAATAAGTTGAAAATATTAATAGCCTCAGTTTCTTCTTCCAAAATATGACTGCTTCTTTACCAAGTGCAAAGGCAACCCATTTTGACCATAGTAAACAGCTTGGACATACTTTTTTTGGCTCACTGTTTTAGTGAGACAAATGGAGTGAAGATGACACGCCATTTCCAAATGTATTAATAATTGGTAAACCATACTTCTAAATTGAAGTTTTGTTGCCATTAAACTACGACCACACTCGCTATAATTACAGAGGTAAATTATTTATATTTACTATTTTTGAAATTACCATATAATACCAAAATAAAATTATATTATGTGAAGAGTCTGTAATATTAAGAAGATGACTTTGAAATTATTGCTTATCTAAATGAAATTTCCCATTTTATAATCTTGTATAAGCTTCCGTTGTCATTTCCTATTTAAAATCTATTAGAAGGCACTCTTATTTTCTCTTAAGTGGGAATTCAAATGTGGAACAAATTCATCCCAAAGGAACTGATTCTATATTCCACTGAAGACCAGGTGGCTTCCATGTGGCATTTTGCCTCTTGCATATTGTTCATCTCCAACAACAAATGGGGGTATGCTTTTTAGTAAACTAATTCAACTCAATTAGAGACATTGTCTTCAAGGGATAACATCATAGAGACTAGAATCAGAATCATACTTTGGGAAAAGTGGGCCCAGGTTTTTTGTTTTGTTTTGTTTTGTTTTAAGATTTTATTTATTTATTTGACAGACAGAGACCACAAGTAGGCAGAGAGGCAGAGAGAGAGGGGGAAGCAGGCTCCCTGCTGAACAGAGAGCCTGATGCAGAGCTCGATCCCAGGACCCTGAGATCATGGCCTGAGCCAAAGGCAGAGGCTTAACCCACTGAGCTACCCAGGCGCCCCTGGGCCCAGGTTTTGATGGCTTCTTTCCTCAATCTTATAAAACCTATTTGAACTCTACTGGATGCCAGAACTGCTTAAAAATATTTGGTCCCTTGTAATTTTAACCTTCCAGTATTCAATGCACCTGATCCATGTAATATCCTATAGTATTTTTGTCAAATGAAGACTCTCAAAGTGTGTTTCTTGGGAGATACTTTTCAATTGGTTGCTTACATTTCTGCGTTTATTATTTTTTCTAGACCATCCTTTGAAGATGGTTGTATTGAATAGACTTGGAAGACAGAAATAGTACCTTTTTTTTTAACTTAACTTGTTGTGTTTGCAAATATTATCTGCCTCTGTTTTGATTCTTCTTGTGGGAACTGAGGCTCAGAACTGATATATAACTCCCACCCCTACACACACACACAAACTCACACACACAAATACTGTTAATATTCTGGCTACCTCTATTGCTGTGAATAATAAACTATATTATTTCTGAACCATGAGTCTGCGTCTTCTATCAACACCCAAGAAACCACGGCAGATTCATACACCAGCTTTCAAATAAGGGAAAATAATCTCAGATGCTTTATGTTTTTTGATAATGTTACCTACATCTGAACATATGACTGAACACATATAAAGCTGGAGCCATGACCATTTAGAGCTTCTTCTGTGGAAGAACTATGCATTCACTAGTAAACAAAAGTAGTTTCATCTTTTTTTTTTCCTCCTGGACACCATTTCCTCTCTCACACTGTTGCTCAAATTCGATGGAGTCTAAGGTCCTTTGAGGAAATTTTTGTTTAATGACTCAAAATAAAATACGAAGAGTCTAAAGTGCTAAAAATAATTCTAGATAAAAGGTATAAGATCATGCAAGAAAGGATAGTAATTTTATCTAACAACTGCCTGTTCACCCCTTATTTGTTCATTAACTAATCTCCAAATTCCTGACTAAATCCCTTTTGTAAGCCAGAATGTGAGCTAAAAACTGGGATTTTAAAAAAGTTTTCATTTGAAATCCAGTTAGTTAACAAATATGGTTGTATTAGTTTCATGTGTACAATATAACATATAGCACTCGGTGCTCATCATGACAAGTGCTCTAATTAACCCCCATCACTATTTAATCCATCACTCCTTTCAGATCCCCTCAAGTAACCATCAGTTTGTTCTCCGTAATGAAATGTTTGTTTCTTGCTTTGTTATCTTTCTATGTCTTATTATTTTCCCCTTTGCTTGTTTGTTTTGTTTCTTTTATTCCATATATGAGTAAAGGTATTTGTCTTTCTCTGACTGACTTATTTCACTTTTAGCATTATACTGTCTAGTTCCATCCATGTTATTGCAAATGGCAAGATTTCAGTCTTTTTTATGGCAGAATAATATTCCATTGTATATACATACCACTTATTCTTTATTTATTCATCAATTGATGGATACTTGGGCTCTTTCCATATCTTAGCTTTACAAATAATGCTGCTATAAACATAGGGGTGCTAGCATCCCTTTGAATAAGTTTTCTTATATTCATTGGGTAAATACACACCAACAGGATTGTTGGATCACAAAGGACTTCTATTTTTAAATTTTATGGAAATTCCATACTGTTTTCAAATATGGCTGTATCAGTTTGCATCACCACCAACAGTTCACTATTGTTACTTTTTCTTTTTTTTTAAGATTTTATTCATTTGACAGAGAGAGATCACAAGTAGAGAGAGAGAGGAGGGAGCAGGCTCCATGCCTGGCAGAGAGCCCAATGTGGGACTTGATCCCAGGACCCTGAGATCATGACCTGAGCTGAAAGCAGAGGCTTAACCCACTGAGCCACCGAGGCAGCTCCCACAAGTGTTACTTTTTCACATCCTCTCCAGCACTTTTTGTATCTTGTAGTGTTGATTTTAGCCATTCTGACAGGTGTGAGGTGGTATCTCTTTCTAGTTTTGCTTTGCAATTTCCTGATGATACATGATGATGGACATCTTTTCATGTATCTACTGAACATTTGAATGTGTTCTTTGGGGAAACACTTGTTCATGTCTTCTATCCATGTTTTTATTGGATTATTTGTTTTTGGATGTTGACTAAAAACTGGATATTAAGTAACACACAAGACAGGTTTCCTTGAGCTTAAATTTTATTTGCATGAGTATCATTAACAGGAAAAAATATGCATATGTGTATGTACAAGTGTGTTTACCTATACATCTATCTATCTATCCTCTATCCCCTGTCTTCTAATTGTGGTAAATCCTGAAAGGTGGGAAATGGGATAGTCTGAAGAAATGTGCTGCTGGATATGTTGGGTAAGCAAATTTAATTGCACTCAGATGCATTGGATATAAGTGAATCACTCAAATGAGTTATTTAATATTATATGGAAACAAATTAAAATTTTATGTAGTTGAAAATAATAGGTAGTTAAAATAATTTTTGTTGTTTGTTGTTTTGGTGTCTTTTTTTGTTTATATATACTATGGTGTGAATGTTTATGTCTCCCAAAATCATATTATGAAATCTAACTCTGGAAGTGATAGTATTAAAACATAGGGGCCTTTGGGAGGTGATTAGGTCATAAGTGGGATTACAGTCCTTTTAAAGGAGACCCCAGAGAGTTCTCTTGATTCATTCATCATGTACGTTTACAGTGAGAAGATAGCCATCTATGAGGAAGTGGGCTCTCCCTGGATCTGCCCATTCCTTAATCTTGAACTTCTCAGTTCTAGAACTGTGAGAAATAAATTCCTGTTCTTTAAAGCTATTCAGTCTATATCATGTCCGTTATAGCAGCCTGCATGCAGAAGGACACTATGACCTAAAACGAGAGCAATAAATATAAAGTTTCAGTAAAGTCAGTTGGTACAATGTTTTTTTACTTAGAGAAGACATGCTGCTTCATGTTAAACCTTGATATTGTATATGTTTCTTGAAGGGCCACTTCTTACTCCTTTGTGTGTTCTCCACAAAGTCCAGGATGATGCCTTACATAAAGGTAATATATTATAAATACTGTTGGAAATATATACTTCTCTAAAATCTTATTTTGCCTACAGATTACTTGGATCCACTTTGCCTTGTGTAGAATATTTGAAATATATTAAGAACAGAATGTCTCTCTAAATAACATTTAGAATCATCATTAGTTTATGACTCCTGACTCATTTGTTTATACAGTGATACTTACTGCAAGAACACTGAAGTTTGTAATATAATTTTTGAATTAATCACCAAGCTAGTTTATTATAACTTATGAAAAAATAATTTCTCATGTTGGTTTAATTCTGCTCTTATGTTATGGTCATGACATTTTCATTAAAATAAAGTAGAAAATAGAAGTAAATAATAAATGAAAAATAAAAAATAATAAATAAAAAAATAAAAGTAAAACTCTTGTGAAATGTTAAACTTTTCTTACTTATTTTGTTTTGCTTTTCCTCTATCATGCTGGCAAAGCTGTATTTTGCAGATAGATACAACTTTCTAGTTGCTAGGTTTGTTACTTTTGCTAAAATTTTCAAAATATAAGAAGTTGAATAGTCATGGATTGTTTATTAAACTCCTTATCTACACATATAAAAATAAAACAATGATGGTGACCTGGGCATTTCTAAAATTGTATTCTGTTTTTCCATATTATGTTTTACAATGTAATTAATAAAATCCTGCATATATTAACACCCATCCCCTTCTATCTCATCTGTATGTCCATTACAGAGCATGTATGATTTCTATTCATTGCTATGTTGTGGTGAAGAGATTGTCTGAAGTAGTCCTATATTTATGCAGAAAGATCTTAAGCTACGGTGCTCTTGTTTATTTGCTTGTTCGTGATCAGTATGTCTGAAAGATGGTAACTATTGCATCAGGTATGACGATTAAAAAATATTATTGGTGCCTGATACACTGTGATGAAATAGGTAAGTCGATTCATAATTTGTTAATTAAATTAGAAAAAAATTCCTTTGGATTTGTCCTTTATTAAGAGTTTTTTTTTTTTTTTAACAAATTCCTTGGGATGTTTTTTGTGTAATATATATCACATGCCTCAACCTTTAAATTTGAATGTAGAAAAGAGTTATCAGAATGAGCCTAGAAAATATTGTTATGAAATATTTGTGTTCTGTTATATTATGTTAACTTAGGAAATAATGGTAGTTATTTTTATTAGCATTTCCTACTTTCCACATGCCCTTACAGATGAGATATCATGGTTTTCCTATTCTTTTTATCATGGTTATTATATTCTTCATGATCAATAACAATCAATGAAAATTCATAACATTAATTTTCTTTGGGAAAGTGATATTTTAGCAAGAATCCATGACCAAAAATTTTAGCTGTTGTTCTTCCAGGAGATGAGACTATCAATGTTCCCGAAATTTCAAGAAATAGAACTTATTAATTGTGTTGGTTGATGTTTTTTGTCTCTGAACTTAGAGGTGCAAAATTCAATTTAAAATTTATTTTGGGGGCGCCTGGGTGGCTCAGTGGGTTAAAGCCTCTGCCTTTTGCTCATGTCATGATCTCAGTGTCCTGGGATCGAGCCCCGCATCGGGCTCTCTGCCTAGCAGGGAGCCTGCTTCCTCTTCCCTCTCTCTCTGCCTGCCTCTCTGCCTACTTGTGATCTCTATAAGTCAAATAAAATAAATAAAATCTTTAAAAAAATGGAGTGGACCTTAGGGGGGTGCTTATCTGAAATTGAGGGACATTATAAAAAAAATAAAAAATAAAATTTATTTTGAATTGAAAACAAGATCTTACTGAAGTTTAGGCATCCCACTTTATATCAGGCCTCCAGTACATTCTAATTTATTTATAGAAAATATCATAAACATGAATGTCACTTTTCCTATTGCATTTATACTGAAACTGCAATGACTCAAAGATGTCAGATCTGAAAAGCACTACCTTTCTATAATTTCTGTTTCCTAGGAGGAATGGATATACCATTTTAGCACAATTATCCAACAGTATTCAAAACCACCATTAATTTTAAAACATAGTTATTACACCCTAAAAATCAAGTATGAAAATATATAAGCAACCGAATCTCTATCTGTAAATGAAATACTCCCACACAGACGGGTTTTAAAACTTTCTAACTTAAGGAATTTGATAGCACAGACTCAGGGTAGTAGTTTCAGTGCCTACAGTATACTTTCAGGGAGAGAGTAATGTAGGCTCTGAGTCACTTTCTGCCTAGAGATGACCTAATAGTGGTTCTGCCATTGTTTGTTTGTTTTTGAAAATACGTTCCAGGGCGTCATTCAGAAAATGCAGAGTTTGGCAATCTATATAAATTAAGGATGATCTTTTTGAATGTTTGTCTTTCACTACATCAAATTAACATAATTGGACAGAAATTCCACTAAATTAAGCATTGTTAGGAAACGTGTAAATTGGAGCTGCTCAAATTAGTTGCTCTTTGAACTATGTACTGTTGGTTCAGGATTAGATAAGGAGTTTGAAGGAAAACCTAAACCATTGCTTCCTTTTTTGAGAGAGTCTTAGCATATTTTCTTAAAATTAGCTGAAATAAACAATGTGTTTAGTCGCAAAGTGATTTGCATTTTTGCACAAACTCCCTATCTCCTTGAGAATTATAACAAATATTTCATGAAACATCATTGATCTTTACTTTGTGACACTGCTGTAAAGTACATTCAGAGTTGCCAGTTAAAAGTGTTAGTGTTGAGATGAAATGTCATGCATTTTTCTTCACTTCCATGCAAATGAACACAGTAATTTATTAAGACACAATGAAGAAAAAAAAATTGACAATGAGTTCCAGATTTTAAAAATCACTTGCCATTCAATCCAAATTGTGAGTTTGATCGGTTACCGAACACTTTATAATGCACCCCCGGTAATTTTACAGAGATTATTTTTTTCTTACCAATTCTTGATGATTCTGTCTTGCAATGCAGAGAAAGCTAACTAATTTAAAATAAACTTCCGTTAATTTTGATTGTTATAAACTTAAAATTGATTAATTTCCATATACAGAGTTGAAAATGTTCACAATTTACATTAAATATATATTCTGTGTATACCTTCGAAAAATTATACTGAAAATTGAAATTAAAATGATGTTTTATATAGCTGCAAGAAGCCGCCTGTCCCATTTCATCTTCCTATATAAGTTGTGTCAGGTAATTTATAAAATCCCTACTGCATAACACATCTATTTTTTGTTGGAATGGGTAGTAATGTTTCTTCTTATTTCTAAATAAGAGTTGGTCTATGAGTGCATCTGCAACTGTATTTTTCCTAAGTGGCTTCATGGTCTTGAACTGAGAAAGCTCAGAACATTAAACATCAAAATAATATATTTTGACATAATTAGACATCAAGGAAATGCAATTAAAATGACACTGAGATATCACTACACACTTACCAGAATGGCTAAAATAAAATATAATGACAAGACCAAAGAAAACAATATACCATTTGATGATACACAATGGCAAGTTGTACCATCACTTAACCATCTCAGACTAGTGTAGAGTTAAATTTGTTTTTCTAAGCAATGTTTTGGGTCACTTACCACTTTTCAAGGATATAAAGTGCTACCATTTTACTTAAAACTGTGAAATTTGGTCAGATTTAAATTTCAATTTATGTTAAAACATTCTGTAAACTGTGTTAAACTTTGACATTTGTTGCCTCTGTTCAGTGAATAACACTATATCATATTCTGAAAAATACGCTAATTTTCATTTTGAAAAATATCCCTTTTTCCTCTTATGGTAATTATTAATATGAATTAATAGTAGAATTTGATATGGTTCTATATGCCCATAAATACTTTATTGTATATTATCAAATTTAATAATGAATATAATGTACTTCTTTGGACAATATTTAAAGACCAGTCTACTCTTAAAACAAAAAAATGGAGACGCACTTCTTTAGTTCACACAAATTTCATTTTATTATATATAACCTCAGATAAATTTCAACAAATCATAATTTATTAAAATTGTGTCTACTTAAAAATCTCATAGAAGAAGAAAACCATCAAAAATAAAAATAAGCACACACAACACACACACATCACCCATGTATTGGCAAATTACAATTCCTGTAACAATACATTAGGCATTCCACAGTTAACGGCTATCAAAATTTCCATCAGTGGCAAAAAGATTTGTATCCAAATGCACTGATTTTCCAGAATCCAAGAAAAAGTCTCCTAAGGTTTATTTAAAGATAAATATTTGAACAAATACTTCTTAAATTTAGGAAATTCAGAACATACAATTAAAGAATATTTGCAGTGCAGACTATATTCAATCCTTCCTTCAAAATGTGCCTTTGAGTACATAATTCTGTTTTCTCTATCTAAATTGAGCTGTCCTCCAAGGAAGTTTTCTAAAATGTGTGTCTCTGTGTGATAAATGTTCTAAGACCTAACATGCTTCATTGTATTTTTACTGTGCTCTCAAATTTAATCAATAATTTGGCTTGATGTATAATATCTAGTTTCAAATATCTTTTCCATCTATACAAACACCCAGCTGTCTCCTTTATATGCTATTACTATTGAGAATTCTGCTGTCAGTATTATTCTTGTACATTTTAGGTGATCTGTTCTTCTCTTGGGCATCATTTATGGTCTTCTCTGTTTTTTATATTCTTAAAACTCACCATAATGTACATGAGTGTTTTTGTGTGTGTGTGGTTTTTGTTTTGTTTTGTTTCTGATTTCTCATGTTTGGCATCATTTTAAGTCTGGTATCTTTTATCTTTCTTTAATTCTCCAAAATTTATCTCAGTACTTATTTAAATATTTTCTTTATTTTTTTTCTCTTCTGCTGCATTTGGGCAGAAGTCATTAATTTGTTTGTTTGTTTGTTTTTCCCAACTCATTTATTCATTTACAGCTATATTCATCTTAGTCTCCCTTTATTGTATTCTTTATTTCAAAAATTTTCACTTAATTTATATTCACAGTATAGTATCTTTTCTTTGTATATGTATATCATTATTTTATCATATACTTTTAAGCTATTTTTAAAAATATTTTATTTATTTATTTGACAGTGAGAGATCACAAGTAGGCAGAGAGGCGGGCAGAGAGAAAGGAAGGGAAGCAGGCTACCTGCTGAGCAGAAAGCCCGATGTGGGGCTTGATCCCAGGACCCTGAGATCATGACCTGAACCGAAGGCAGCAGCTTAACCCACTGAGCCACCCAGGCGCCCCTTTTAAGCTATTTTTTTAATAAAATACAGTCATTCTTTTTTTTTTTTTTTAAAGATTTTCTTTCTTTATTTATTTGACAGAGAAAGATCACAAGTAGATGGAGGGCAGGCAGAGAGAGAGAGAGAGATAGAGGGAAGCAGACTCCCTGCTGAGCAGAGAGCCTGATGCAGGACTTGATCCCAGGACCCTGAGATCATGACCTGAGCTGAAGGCAGTGGCTTAATCCACTGCGCCACCTAGGTGCCTCTAAGCTATTTTTTAAATTCCTGTTCCAATAACACTTGGATTGCCATATAAAGTTAACCACATCATCTTTTTTAGGTAAGTGATTGTACTTTTTATGTGCATAGTTATTTTGGTCCATGAGTTCAGCTCCTCTTAGGATCATCAAATCTCTGTAAAGTCTGGATATGCTAGGATTTTCTAAGCAACAATAAAATACATTGAAACCTGGTAGCTTAATTATAATAATGTTTTCTTTGTCAATCATTCACAATAGTATTACATTCTGAGTAGCTTCCTTCTATTTTGCAGCTATAGTGTTTGGAAAAACTTGAATTGTGATATCACTGTGATAATGTGAATTAGTCAGGGTTTTTCAGAGAATCGGAAAGAGAAAACAAGGAAGATATTCTCCAGGGCCAACTCTAGAAGTGACTATTAAAACATCTGTCCAAATTCAATTGAACAAAACTCAGAAATGCCATCTCCAGTGAAATACAAAGAAGGTTATATATAGTTCTGGACACACACATCTCATTTGACCCAATGATGTACATCAATGAAAGAGTGAAGGCCAATCACCACTCCATGGGAGAATTTAAAAATAAATTTACTAATGAGGCCAAGAATTCAGAATCACAAATACTTCAGAACTAATAATAACTGCCTTCACTTGATGTTATTCTATAAGATAAATCCTATGATCAAGTTTCAATTTTAAATTCTTACAATTTTAAATTCTTAAATCCTTATGAAGAAGCATCATTTGGAAGGAGCAGTTTCCATAATTTATCATCCATCAGCCTTTTTTTTAAGATTTTATTTATTTATTGGACACAGAGAGAGAGAAAGAGAGAGAGAGAGATCACAAGTAAGCAGAGAGGCAGGCAAGCAGGGAGGGAAGCAGGCTTCCTTTTGAGCAGAGCCCAATGTGTGGCTGGATCCCAGGACCCAGAGACCATGACTTGAGATGAAGGCAGAGGCTTAACCCATCACCCACGTGATGAGAGAGCCACTCAGGTGCCCCTCATCCATCAGTCTTAATTGATTGGAGGAAAATGTGTGGAGGAATAATGCCTTAGGGAGCTAATCTCTCTAAAGGATTTTCAAGTCTTTACCCCTTCAAGGTTTTTGTACAGTTCTGATAGCCTCTAAACATCCAGCTGATTTCTACAGTGACAGGCCTGTTAAAACCTGTCTTCAAACCAGGAATAGAGCTTGAAACATACCAGTCAAGAGCAACTTTGAGTCTTTTAAGGAATTTATCATCATTTCTTTGTTTTTGGTTAATATCTGAAATAGTTCCATATTACACTTGCATAATTTCTCCAGAGCTGACTTTGAAGGAGGCATTCAGTTCCAGCTAGTTCCATATTTTGGCAAGACTATAATTCTATATTAAAAAAAAAAAACTATTTTAGGGCACCTGGGTGGCTCAGTGGGTTAAAATCTCTGCCTTCGGCTCAGGTCATGATTCCAGGTTCCTGGGATTGAGTCCCACAGTGGGCTCTCTTCTCAGCAGGGAGCCTGCTTCCATTCCTCTCTCTCTGGCTGCCTCTCTGCCTTCCTGTGATCTCTGTCAAGTAAATAAATAAAATTTTTTTAAAACATATTTTATACCAGTTATTCATGTTTATTAACTAAGATATCACAATACAAATAATACAAACAGTTGCTCTTTATTAATACCTTCAACCAAGATCAAAAAATATGTCATATTTTCTCCAAAAATTTTATATCATCTGATAGGTCAGATATATATAAAATTACATTTAAAGTTTTAAAAATATCAGCAAATATTTTCATTTAAATGCAATTTTGAAAAAAAATCTACTTTCCCAAACACGACTTTTTATCCTATTTTTTTTGAATTTTGTCGACAACTAATAAAATGTTTAGCGAGACTATAAATGTTAGATCGAAAAAAATGATTAATACATGTAGGTTCAAATTATTATGTTCCATTAAAAATGATTTAGTGTTTGATGAACATCTGTTTGGTAATATGTTGTATCCAGATATAGTAAACTAATGATATTTATAAAATTATAGGGAAATGACACCTTCCGTTCCATTATGAGTAGAGCTTTTAAAATGCTATTTGTCACAACCTGTCATCTTGTCATTATGTAGCATTATGTAGCATTTAAAAAATGTATACTCTTCCCTTCGAAGTCTTTTAGAAATCTAAAATATGACTTTCTATGGTTTGTGTTTCCACATTCCTTTATTGCCAGTTTGAACAAATCCACATTCTTTGATTCAAAGGTAATAAATTCCTCTTATTTGGAAAAATGATGTTTATTTTTGTTCTCTCACCCTTCGCAGGTGGTTTCATTTTAGCACACTTCAGAGTTATAATTTCATGCTTATTAAAAACATTTATTATGATCTACATAGATGAATGAAACTTTTATTTTATTAAATTATTTGCCGAAAAATCTGTTATTTTTAAAAATGTATTTCCTTTGAAGGGTTATTTTAGAGCGTTCAGAGAGGATCTAGGAGTGTGGTATTATGCAGTTTTTAAGTAGGTATGAAATGGTTATTTATATGATTGTTTCTTTAAGTCTTATGTATATTGTCCATTACATGCTATAAAATATTTTGAAAGTAAATTTAAAGTATGTTTTACATAGTTTATTTTTTGGAAAAAATATTTAAATGACATGAAATTCAGTATACTCTCAACATTAATTTATTCTGAAATTTACCTATTGTCTACTGAACCTATTATATGGCAGATATTACTTCAGACTACACTGGTAAATGAAATACTTGGCTTTGTAGAACTTTTATTTTCATGGGTGAGACGATTAAAAGTTATAAACCTTAATAAAAATTGCATAGTGCATTCAAAAATGATGAGTACAATGGGGAAAAAGAAAAATTCGATCAGGGTGAGAAAAATCAAGGTTGCTAGGCAGGGGATGGGGAACTAAATTTTTTAATAGGAAGATCAGGGTAGTTACAATGAAGCTGACAATTGAACAAAGGTATGGAAAGGTGCTGAATTTGCCCAGAACTATCAGCAATAAGGTCACTCCAGACAAAGGAATTGGCTATCTTGAAGGCCATAAGGTTGGATCATGCCTGGCATATCTGAGGAATAGCAAGGAGGCCACTGTGAGTGACTGAAGAGTAGCAGGGAAAGAGGTCACAGAGGTTAAATGAGTGGCTAGATCATGTAAAAGCTTAGAAGTCATTGTAAAACTCTGGCTTTTATGTTTGGAAACTTACTGTGTGATAGAATTTCTGCTAATAACGGAGAGTTCAAATGTCCATAAAATTTCAAGGATTCTTATTCTAGTAAGACAGAATAAAGAAAAAGAGTTCATATTTTCACATGGTGTAACAAATGCTCAGAGATCCAAGTGTAGGAAGCTATGGGAGCACAGAAGAAGGCACTAAAATCACACCAATATATTTGATGACTGTGACTATATATAAATTTGTATTTTGTAGATTTTTTATAGTCATGGAATCACACAGTATATACTATTCATTGCCTGGCTTTTCTTTGAGAAAAGCATCATTACTTTGAGAATCTCCAATTGTAAATAGTTCATTTTGATGTTGAATAGTAATCTCCTTAATGAATAGATCATAATTTGTCTTTGCTCTATGGATGGACATTGATGAACATTTCCACTGTTTTCAATTCTTAAAAATAAAGCTGCTATGAAATTCATATTCAAGTCCTTGTATGAACATAGGGTTTGTTTCCCTTGGTTAAATGCCTAGAAATAAAATGGCTATTTGTGTAACTGCAACATATTTTGCATTTAAAAAAATTTTCAAACTATTTTCCAAAGTGGTTGTATCATGATATATGCCAACAACAGTTTAGATTTTTTGTTGCTTCCCAATCTAGCTCGGACCAAGTACAATTAGCCTTTATAATTTTAGCCATTCTAATAGATATGTAAGCATGTCTCATTATGATTTTAATTTGTATTTCTTTAATGTCTAAATGTTGAGAAATTTGTCATGTGCTTATAACCCATCCATATCCTTTTGGTGACATGTCTCTTCAATAATTTTCTTCACATGTATAATTGGATACTCTGTTTGGTTATTAGCAAGGATTTTTATTTTTATTCATTTTTTAATAATCAGAGTAGATGTCTATTATCAGATATATAATTTGCAAATCCCTTCTCCATCTTTACGGTTTCTCAATGGAGCTTTGATAGCTGTGTCTTTCAGGAAATATGCTACTTCTTTCCTGGTACACGGAGGTATGACTAGAACATTATCAATGTTGATCTTTGCAAAGAAAATCATGGCTTAAGATATAGGTAGTCTGCGGTTGTTGGGAGTGTTCTGTAATATCAAGCATATCTAGTTAGTTGATAATTTTGTTCAAGTCTTACATATCTTACCAATTTGATGACCATTTGTCTATAAAATCTTAAAATAAGGGTGTTGAAATTTTTTCAATTTCTCTTCTAAGGTAGAAATTATGATTTTTGTTCTTAGTTTTTCCCTATATATCCCCAAATCTGTTATTAAGTATTAAAAGTCAAGAATTATTATACTCCCTGATGAATTCATCCTTTTACTCTTCTGTAATTTTGACTTGATCTTTATGTCTGATAATGAAATTTGCTTTAAAATCACTTTTCATTATCTTGATATAACCACCAAAGTTATAGTGTGATTAGTGTTAATATAGCATATTTTTTCTTTTACTTTTTAAAGCACATCTATATTTAATCCTGACAAAGAAACAAAACAGCTTTTTAACTCTGGAAGCATCTTTCTAAATTATCTTTTTTTTTTTTTTTTTAAATAAAGCAGTAGCAATTTTTGTTAAGGGACCTAAAGTGAAAGTAGATTTAGAAATTTATTTATTTATTTATTTAGTAAAAGATTTTATTTTGTTTATTGACAGTGAGAGAGAGAGAGAGAGAGAAGAAGAAGCACACAAGCAGGGGGAATCACGTGCAAAGGGAGAGGAAGAAGCAAGCTCCTTGGGGTGCAAGTAGTCCCATGCAGGGCTGGATCCCTGTACACTGGAATCATGACCTCAGCCAAAGGCAAACATCTGCTTAAACAACTGAGTCATCCAGGCACCCCTAGAAAATTAAAAAAAAAAAAAGACCTTTTAAAAACATTTTGTTTCTTTCTTGTATTTTTTTAAATATTTTACTTATTTGACAGACAGAGAGACAGGAAGAGGAACTATAAGCAGGGCAGAGGGAAAACGAGAAGCAGGTTTCCCACTGAGCAGAAAGCCTGATGTGGGGCTCAAGCCCAGGACCCTGGGATCATGACCTGAAAAGAAGGGACACTTATGGAGGAAGCCACCCAGACACCTCTTTTCTTTGTTTTTAATATATGGCAACTGATGCTTCCCAGCCACGAGGAGCATATTACCCATTGATTAAATCTTTGATAACAATCTATTTACAAAGGTGTGTAAATATATACTTACTCAGATTTATACACTTTGTGTTTTCTTCATAGTTTGGGGCTGGACCCCATGGTCACAACACTGCTTCCAGTCTTTGCCTTCCCATCTTTTGATACCAGGTATTTGGTCAGCAAAGCAAATTAGTATCAAAATTAATAAGCCCTTGGCACCATATCTCTGGAGCAGGGGTTGCTCTTAGCCAAGGCCCAGAGCAGTTGACCTCCCCTCGCTAATGCTATAGCCCCAAGGACTAGGTCCCTGCCACCAGAACTCAGTCTTACATGTTATGCTAAGCGGAAAAAACCAAAACAGGAAAGCTCTGACAGCTTTCACTGGCATGCCTCATCTGCAACTCCCTCGATGTCCAGGCAGTTCCAGATGACAGGGAGGGGTCTTGGTCCAACATATGGGAGGGAAGGAAGTTGCCACGAGCAAGTATCTGCCTCTCTGTTCCTTTCTTTCATGAGCAGGTTGTAAGGAGGAGGAAGAGGAAGGGGAAGAGAGGTGAACTTCAAGGGGTGAAGGCCTCAGGTAGGCAGCTGGCTCCTGCCAGTAGGAAAGGGACAAAGGAGAAGGCAGTGAGTCTTTCAGGGAGGGTGGGGGGTAAGGGTTACAGCTTATGACAGAATCTGGACAGGAGTAATAGGGATACTAGCCATTTGAGTCCACCATTGGCAAGCTGGGCTGGGTGTCAGGGCAGATAGGCCTCCCTGGGCAACGGCACATGAGAGAAGGTGGAATTCTTCTCTGAGGAGCAGGTGGAGCTTTGGGTGTTGGGAAAGCATAGACAGTATTGTTCCAGGGCCAAGGACAGTTCCGGGTACTCCTGGTTGGAGGTCAAGGCCACAGTGTGATCCAGGTCTTCTACCAGCAGCTTGAAGGTACCACATGCCAGCCACCCCTCATTATTGTGTATAACTCTCTGGTGCACTTATTGGCTTATCCATCAAATGACTCCTTCAGCAGCTTGTAAACCACCTCCACAGGCACTCCAGGATATGGGAGGCTTCCAGAGTGAAAATTTTGCACAGGATCACCCCAAAAGACCAGAAGTCACTCTGGTGGATGTAGATCTGGTCAAACATGGCCTTAGGGACCATCCACTTCACAGGCAGTCCACTGTTGGTTGTCTTTTTATAGTAACTGATGTGGTGATATCTCTGGCAAGGCTGAAGTCTGAGATCTTCATCATGTTGTCCTTTGTCACCAGCACTTCCCTGGTGGCCAGGTCTTGGTGTATGCACTTCTTGGAGGCAAGGTACTCCATGCCTCAGGCTACCTGGTAGGCACAGGATACCAGGTCCTTGGAGGAGAGTTGCTCTGCTGCATTGTGGCTGATATTGTAACAGTACTCCAGGTCAGGAGGCCTCTGGGCCTGCAGGTACTCCTGTATGTTGTCTTTGGAGGCATATTCCATGGGAGTGTACGAAGGACCGACCTGTGTGCAGGACCCAGCAGGTTGATGGTGTCCTTGTGCTGTCCAATCATCTTCATCATCTCCATTTCTGAGATTAGGTTTGACAGCTCTTTCTCTGTTGCATCTGACTTCAACATCTTCACACACACGTTAGTCAAATGGTTGGATTTGTCTTTGTCCAGCCCAATGGCCTCCTCCAACACCACCTGCCGAAAGTAGGCCTGTCTTAGGGGTCTGCCTAAACTGCCTATAACCAGCCCGCCTCAAGGCAGTTATGAACTCTAGATTATCCTCAAAAACATTAAACCACAAGCTAAAACTTCTCTTCACTAGGTCTCTGTCGCAGGTCTAATTTTCTTATCTTTTATCATTTATCTTTTTCCTAATTCTTATTTTCAGTATAGTTTATTTTGCTTCCAGGTGTTTCCCCTGGTTTCTGTATGCTGTTTCATAGGGAAGAATTATCCTGTCATAAAATTATTTCTTGAGCATTCATTACATCTCTCAGTTAAAATGGGTTCTTTTATGGTATTGATTCATTTGAGTTTTCTCAAAATGGGAAGAATTTTCAAATTGGTGTTTTCTTCAAGGTTCAGAGTATGTCTTAGCCTCATCTTTACTCTTTTTGAAATTCACTTTTCAAATTCTTGTCCCTATTTTTTCTTTTTAAATTAAAATGTTTAATTTTTACTATTTTTTTATTTGAGTATAGTTGATATTCAGTGTTACATTGGTTTCACGTTTTCAATATCTCCATACATTATTCTATGATCACTACAAATATAGCCACCATCTGTCACCATATAACACTCTTATAATATCATTGACTATATTCTCTACACTGTCCCATATCTCTTTTTAAAATCTCTGATTTTTATGTTTTCTATTATTCCAATTTTCGACCATCATTTTACTTGGTTACATTAATAAAATATGCCTGATTACACACTCTTTGCTGAACACCATAGCATTTGATTTATAGTAGTCTTCTTATTCTTCTTCTTTTTTTAAATTAACATATAATGTATTATTTGCCCCAGGGGTACAGGTCTGTGAATCGCCAGGTTTACACACTTCACAGCACTCACCACAGCACATACCCTCCCCAATGTTCATAACCCCACCACCCTCTCCCTACCCTCCCCACCCCCCCGGCAACTCTCAGCTTGTTTTGTAAGATGAAGAGTCTCTTATGGTTTGTCTCCCTCCCGATCCCCTCTTGTTTCATTTACTCTTTTCCTGTCCCCCAAACCCCCCACATTGCACCTCCATTTCCTCATATCAGGGAGATCATATGATAGTGTCTTTCTCTGGTTGACTTATTTTGCTAAGCATAATACCCTCTAGTTCCATCCATGTCAACGCAAATGGCAAGATTTCATTTCTTTTGATGGCTGCATAGTATTCCATCGTATATATGTATACCATTCATTTGTTGATGGACATCTAGGTTCTTTCCATAGTTTGGCTATTGTGGATATTACTGCTATAAACATTTGGTGCACGTGCCCCTTTGGATCATATAGCAGTCTTCTTTACCTCTATCAGAACCCCAGGAAGCTTTATTTATTTATTTACTCACATAAACAGATGATCCAACACAACGTTTTTTGATGTTCAAATGTATTATAATGTCTTACCGCTTAACACTATGCTTACTGCTCTCTTTCACTGTTTGACTAAATCCTCATCATCACTATGCCATTTAATGAGAAAGAACATTTGAACTCAGAGTTCTCTCCATATCAGGGAATGAAGACTCCACCCTTCTGTTTGTGCAGGTAAAATAAATGTTGATATTGTCTGTCCTGCACATACCCCATCCTGTTCACCAGAATATTCACCATCAAAATATATACAAAATGAAAACCATACCTCACCACTTCTATTACCACCCAGCATGCTAAAAACACCATCATATGTTCCTGAATTATTGACTTGATTGATAACCCCACTTCCACACATACTGCACTCCTTTCTCCCTGCAAATTTATTTTGGTACAGCAATTTAACCTAAAAATCAAGTCAGATGAGTTTATTCTGCTGTTGAAAGTCTTTTGGTATCTTCCCCTTTCATATTAAATAAAAACTGAAGGCGTTTCAATGTACTAGAAGGTCATACATCAATACGTTCTTCCTCTCTCCACCACTATGAACTCCTCATTGGCCTCCTTGCTTTTCCTCAAAAGTAACAGACAAGCTGTTCACACAAAGTCTATATACTTACTTGCTCTGCCTAGAACAATCTTTTCCTTTAATATTTGTATAACACTCATCTTCACTTCCTGGGTCTTTGTGCAAATAACATCTCCTAAATGAGATATAACCACCCAACACAAAATAAAATTAACTTTCATCCCAGCATTCTGCAATGGCTTTTACCTTTCTTGTATTTCTTTGTAACACTTATCACCATCAACCATCAATCATTATTCTATTACTGGTTTATTTTCTTATTTGAGACAGAGAGAGAGAGAATTGGGAGGGTGCGCAGAGGAAGAAGAAAACACCCAACTGCCTAGAAAGCCTGCTGGGGACTTACATCCCAGGACCCTGAGATCATGACCCAAGCCAAAGGCAGTCACTCAATGGACTGAGCCACCGAGGTGCCCCTCTATTATTGGTTTATTTCACTATTATATTTCAAAAGAATGTAAGCTCTTTGTGGTCAGGTATTTTATATGTTTTATTAATTGAAGTATTCTCAGAAAGGTAGCTGGCAGATTGTAAGGGCTCACTAAACTGTATTTTGTTGTTATTATTGGGCTCCTTTATGGGCTTTACCTCTTATGCTAGAAGTCTATCCTTCAGATGTAAGCAATAAGAATAGAGCCCTGCTGCCTGTTCAAATGTGTAAAAAGCCTGTATTAGTGGATATTTTAAAAGCTAAATGAATGGCTTAATAGTTGTATATAGGGGGAAAGGGAACATATTTTCCACAGTTCAGAAGTGGAGATTTTTTATAGAGTTCTTGTACAAGTCTACACTATTGAACGATAATGGGCAGTTGTACATTACAATTATACAAACACTTTGGTAATTTATATCCTTTTTTTGTAATTCATGACTGGATCCTTTAATTCCTTAGGAGCATTATAGCATTTCAACTTTTCATGTTCAATAAACTTATTGGGGTTGCTACCTTTTTTATTCAAATGGAGAAATAGTCATGATTTAATCTAAATAAAGTGCTACTGATTGTGTTGTTTTCTAGGAATTAGTCGCACATGCTAGTTTAAAAGTTTTGTTAAATTCCCAAGTCTGTCACTGATAAAAGCCTTTTGTAGATTAGTAACTTGATCAAAACGGAAAAGTTATGTAACACCAATTGTTATACTATCTTTGTTTCCATATTGCATTGTAATAACACCCATCTTAACTCTATTTAAGACAAATCATTGCCAGATGGATTTGTGGCATTGATTGCATGATATGAAATCTAGTATAACTAAAAGTTTTTGGTTTTAGTAGCATATAAATCAATTTAGAAAAATATATGTATTTGAATATAAGATAAAGTTTTAAATTATTTGGCAATAGTAAACTAAACTTTTTTTTGTAAATTTTTATTTTCTAAAATTTCTTTGAGCTCTTTTGCAATAAGAAACAAGTTACAAAAAATTAAGGTTTATTTACCCCAATTCAAAATTATTAGGAATATAATCATAGAGGTTGAAGTATTTAAAATATTGAGCCCAAAATATTTTATTAGGTAAATTCATGAATGCTGAACATTCACTGTTAAAATATACTAATACTATTGATAGACTGGTAGAAGCCTAAAATCAAATATTTATTAAATATTTATATCCATATCTTTTCATGGCTTGGTAATTCATTTCTCTAGCATTAAATAATATTCCATTGTTTGCATGTACTACACTTTATTTGACCTTTCACCTATGGAAGGATATCTTGGTTGCTTCCAAGCTTTTGTCAGTTATGAATAAAACTACTATAGACATCTTTGTGGGTATAGATTTCATCTTCTTTGGATGAATACCAAGAACTGCTACTGCTGAATCATGTTTATGTTTAGTTTTGTAAGAAACTGCCAAGTTGTTTTCCATTCTTTATTCTCAATAGACATGGAAGAACATTCCTGTTGCTCCACATCCTCACCAACATTTCGTGTTCTGTTGTCAGTGCTCTGGATTCTGGGTATGTACTGGTGTCTCTTTTTTGTTTTAATTTGCATTTTCCTGATGACATATGATGTGAAGCATCTTTTTATATGCTTATTTGCCATCTGTAATATTTTCTTTTGTGAGGTATCTGCTAAGGTCTTTGGCTCATTTTTAATCAGGTTTTCCCCACATTGTTGAGTTTTTTTTATTTTTTTTATTTTTTTTTAAAAGATTTTATTTATTAATTTGACAGAGAGAAATCACAAGTAGACAGAGAGGCAGCCAGAGAGAGAGAGAGGGAAGCAGGCTCTCTGCCGAGCAGAGAGCCCGATGCGGGACTCGATCCCAGGACTCTGAGATCATGACCTGAGCCGAAGGCAGCGGCTTAACCCACTGAGCCACCCAGGCGCCCCCCCCCATTGTTGAGTTTTAAGGTGTCTTTGTGTATTTTTGATTAACAGTCCTTTGCCAGATGTGTATTTTGCAAATTTTTTCTCATAGTCTGTGCTTTGCCTTTTCATTCTCTTGGCATTGTGTTTCACAGAGTAGACCTTTTTAAATTTAGTGCTTGTGCTTTTGTAGCTAAAGTTATTGCCAAAACCAAGGTCATTTAAATTTTCTTCTATATTACCTTCTACATGTTTCATGTTTAGGTTTATAATCCAATCTGAGTTAATTTTTGTGAAGCGTGTATGATATCTGCCTGGATTTATTTTATTTTTTTATTTTATTTTATTTTATATTTTTACATTTAGCTTCACCATTACTCCAGAACCATTTGTTTAAAAGATTGTATTTTGCTCTCTTGTATTGCTTTTGCTTTTATATTAAATATAAAATATAATTGATAATATATATTCTGTTGCTTTAATCTAGTCTTTATGTGGTATTACAATATCTTGCTTACAATTATCATTATGGTAAACTTTTTTTTAAAGATTTTATTTATTTATTTGACAGAGAGAGAGATCACAAATAGGCAGAGAGACAGACAGAGAGAGAGATGAGGAGAAGCAGGCTCCCTGCTGAGCAGAGAGCCCAATGCGGGACTCGATCCCAGGCCCCTGGGATCATGACCTGATCTGAAGGCAGAGGCTTAACTCACTGAGCCACCCAGGCGCCCCATCGTTATGGTAAAATTTGAAGTCAGTCCTCAGTCTTTGTTCTCCTTCAACACTATGTTGACTATTATGAGTCTTTGCCTCTCCATATAAACTTTAAAATAAGTTTGTTAATATTTAAAAAAAAGAACTTGCTGGAATGCATTAATTGTATAGATAAACTTGGAAACCAGTGACCTCTTGAGCTTAGCAGGAGATAGACCATGGACATCAGTTGTCACAGTGGTACCTGTGGCAGAACCTATTGCAAATCCCTAGGCCAAATGAGACCTCAAGGATCTGAGAGAATGTCTAAGAAGTACTTGATACATCCCTTGGGTATGGTTTATTGAAGTGTCCACCTGTCTGAAAGCTGGGGAATCTAGATAAGGGAGGGAAAATTAGTTATGATCAAACATATCAACAAACATCAATAAATTTTGTAAAACTAATTGTCATGGCTCATATACAATATGACCAACAGAGGGACCATCAGAAGGAAAGCATCAGTTATGTTTATTGTGAAAATTTTTATTCAAAATAAAGCAATGTGAGGGGAAGACACAATGAGAAAATTACCATTTTTTAAATGGTTAAACTTCTTAAAAAATGGAATAGGTTTTATATTCTAAGTAGTATATTGAAAAGTAAATCATTGGGGCGCCTGGGTGGCTCAGTGGGTTGGGCTGCTGCCTTCGGCTCGGTTCATGATCTCAGGGTCCTGGGATTGAGCCTCGCATCGGGCTCTGCTCCGCAGGGAGCCTGCTTCCCTCTCTCTCTCTCTCTCTCTCTGCCTGCCTCTCTGCCTACTTGTGATCTCTGTCTGTCAAATAAATAAATAAAATCTTTAAAAAAGAAAATAAAAGAAAAGTAAAACATTAAAAAATAAAATTTTAATTAAAAATTATGTAATTTTAAATAAAGGTTAAAAATAGCAGAACCATTTTTCTTATAACTGTAAAATACATTGTATATATATCTATCAAAAATAACTTGTCATGGGGGTGCCTGGGTGGCTCAGTGAGTTAAAGCCTCTGCCTTCGGCTCAGGTCATGATCCCAGGATCCTTGGATCGAGTCCCACATCAGGCTCTCAGCTCAGCAGGGAGCCTGCTTCCTCCTCTCTCTCTCTGCCTGACTCTGCCTACTTGTGATCTCTGTCAAATAAATAAATAAAATCTTTTATAAAAAAATTTTTAAAAATAACTTGTCATTTCTGGAATCAGGAGCATATGGAAAAAATAGTATCTGAGGACAATACTTCTGCCATGTTTTGTGCCTTGTTAATATTTTTAAACAGTCAGGCGACTTTTAGCTTTATTGAAATACCTGCTAAGATATCAGCAGTGCCTTTTGGAGCCCTATGACTATAAAAATTAATTGCAAATATTCAAAATGTTTACTATGGTGTCACTATTTAGGGCCACCACCAAGTATGTTTCAGAAGTAAGCATAACTGTTACTCTTCCATAAAGCAAAAGGGCATATTTTCAGGAGTTCCATCTGCTGTACCAGGAGGTGAATCAAGTAATGATTTTTGTCTATAAAATAATTTACTTTTCAATCTAACATTCCTCATTCCACATTATAATAATAAAAACTAGGAGGAGACTAAAACAAGCAAACAACTACAACTACAACAACCAGCTTTACTTCAGTGGAAAAGTAAATATAACCTTAGGAGTAGCCTGAAATTTATTTTTAAATATTTTTAAGATAAAAGGTTTTTGTTAGAAAACCATATATTTTATATTACTAAGAAATAACAGGCAAAGTTTTATTAACTTCTAAAAAGTCTAGTTACTTCTATTTATCTATTAACTCATCTCTTTATGAAGTAGAACATGATCACACCTATTGTATCTACCCAAGTTTGTATGCTTTGGTTATTTTATGTTTGCTATTTCCTTGCTTAATTTTTACAATATTTGATACATAATAGTATCTTTAAGTCCATCTATGGTTTCACAGAATTTGTTTGAACTTCATAAAAATGTACCATACTTTTTGCACTGTCCTTGTTTTACTTCTCTATTAGCTTTCCAAGATTTATTCACTCTAGAGTGTGTAGCTATCATTTATTTTTATTCCTCCATAATGCTATGTTTACAAATTTGTATTTATCTGTACTTTTAAAAATATCTTAATTATATACCATTTCTCATCTCACGTAACACTCATGTTACTTCTACAATTATCAGATATTATGTAACTGAAAACCACAACTCAGCAACAATAGAACACCATTTTTCAAAATTAAATGGCTTACCAGAATTCTTTAATTCTATCCTTTATTTGTAGTAGATGACCCTTTATTCTGGTATTTGGCATTGTTCATATGGAGGAAAGCTTATAAGTTGATATTCCATAAATAGAAGGATTTATTATGATCGAGTAATTATTTTCATTTAGAATGCATAGAATATGGTTGATTTAATATTTCTTTCTTACTCTCTGCCTGGAACATAGTGCTATCTATGTAATAGCCACTAAAATATTAAGTTAATTACCTAGACTTTAAACTGCATATTAATAGGAATAACATACAGAACTCTTCTCAGATTGGGACACCTGGGTGGCTCAGTCAGTTAAACGCCTGAGCCTTTAGCTCAGGTTTTGATCTTAGGGTCCTGGGACTGAGTTCTGCAACAGATTCCCTGCTTAGCTGGGAGTTTGCTTCTCCCTCACCCTGCTGCTCCCCCTGCTTGTGCTCTCTCTCACTCTCTCTTACAAATAAATAAAATTAAAAAAATAAATTCTTCTCAGATAGCTAATATAGAATATCGTCTTTGTATTCATCAATGGGAAAGTGCCATATAATAATGAAATTCAGACTACTTCAAATTCATTTTTTAACCAGTAAGAAAGTACTGGAAACAAGCCAAAAATGTCTTCAATGAATTAAAGAAATAGATTGATTTTCAATATCTTAATATTTCTAAAATAAATTGCAAGATTTTTATACTAGATATCAGTGTAAATATTCATTATACAAGGATATTCTAAAAATAAACCCGAGAAAACTACTTGACATATATGATGACAAAAACGAGTTTGACAAAAGTCAGTTTGGGTAAAACTTACAACACCTACCACCTGAAACTCTTGTTCTATAATTTAATTATTTTAATTTACAAAAATACAAAAATAATATATCAGAGTAAGTATATTGATAGCTTTGAAGGTATGCTCTGGTTGTGCACTGTTTACTATTTAAAGGGGAATCAAATATGTGATGCTTATGGTGTGACTATATTAAAATTCAACAAGTTCAGAAGCATACGAGGAATAGAATAAAGACAAAAGATTACCCTTACTTATCCTAAAGATAGACAATGGTATATATGTGCTAGTTGGGGAGAGAATCCAATCAGTAGATGGAGGATGTGGTAGTGGAAAAAAAAAGACACAACGTTTTGGTTGAAAGTTTAGCACTATATTTAACAAAGTGAAATTGTGTGTTAATAGCCTTGAATAAAATCCAAAAAATATTTTCAATTCATTGAAGATTATTTAGGAAAAACTTGAAAAATACAACTTGATAAGGATTCCAATAAAAGATTCATAAGCAATACAAGTTTCAGAATTTTTAGTATATTTTCCCTAAAAAGCCATTTGATTTAAATTAAAAAGAATTCTATTTACCTGCCACTTAAATAAGAGGAAATTATTTGGTTTTGTAATAAGTCAATAAAATAAATTAACATATCCTTAGAAAACAGATATGCACACTAATTTAAAAAGAATAGTGCTTAATCTGTTCAGCAAACATTTGTAAAATTCCTTGCCATCAGCTAGCTCTGAAGTTCTGCTTGGTGAGTAAGGCCATGTATGTTACTGCTCAGAGTACTGACGCAAAGCAATTGTCCCCTTCACGTCCATTTTTTGCTGTTGATATGTCATGCTATATTGTTTAGAGATCCATAGATGGCCCTACATGAAGGCCTTTTTTTGTGTGTATATGGGTGACTGTGATTTACCTTTCAAATAAGATGGCTCCTGATTTACAATGATTCAACTAATGATATATTTGGCCCTGATGTGAAAGTGAAAGTGATTCAGTAGAAACTGTACTTTGAATTTTGAATTTGGGTCTTTATAAAAAGGGCCAGTGACATGTGGTATGGTGCCATCTTGTGATGCTGGGCAACGGCAGTGAGCCACAGCTCCCAGTCAGCTAGAAGATTACAGGGGTGAACACCTGATATTCTTACAAGCATTCTATATATAACCATTCTTCTTTTTTTTAGTGTAATATTTAATAAATTGCATGTGATATTTGATACTTTGTTATAAAATAGGCTTTGCTTAAGATGATTTTGCCCAAATGCAGGCAAATGTAAGTGTTCTGAGTATGTTTAAATAAGCTTAAGGTAATCTATGATATTTGATAGTTTAGGGGTATTAAATGCATTTTCAATTTTGTATGTGTTTCTCTGTACATAGCCCCCTTGTAAGCTGAGGAACATCTCTATATGTATATGTAGCCTTGGTATGGCTTACATATTATTGGCATGAAACATCTAGAACAGTACGCGTGCCATATAATTGTCTACAACATCCAACAAGTTTCTTGAAAACTTGTGCCAAAGGGGTTATGTCTTTAAGGATTCTTATTTCAGAAGGGTTCTCTCAAACGTAAGATTTTTCAGAAGTTAAGTGAAAATCTGACCAAACTAAACATTTTTCCATTTTCCCTAGTGAGCAAAGATAGCTAAAATCTATCTGCCATTTTCAACACTGTACTCAACGATTGTAATTCTAATTTAAGAACAGATTATTTATATCAAAACCACATGTTGGCCTAATCTTATACAATATTCATAAATCTCATTCAGAGCCTTGGACACTTTTATTTGTTGAGTCTATATGGTACTATGGAGATTCATCTTTTTTGACCTCATAGCTTCATGTATGTCTATACTTTTGAAAATACATGCATCATAGTTCCATTGTAAAATGTCTGGGTTATAAAATGTGCTATGCTATCAAAATGGTAATAAAAACAAACAAATGACCTGATGTAATGAACTGGACCAGATTGCCAGATATCACATTTCATACCAGAAAGATTCAGTGGTAACTTTTAAAATGGCCAGCTATACTTCGACTGAATTATAACTCATTTAACTTCTTTCTTTGTGTACAGTATTATACATTATTCAGTATTATAGTAAATAAGTACTTTGGACAGATGTAAATATGCTGTAATAAAAAATGTTTTTCTTCTTTCTTTTAGTCCTTTTTACTTGTAAGACTAGCCACAAATACCATGCCTCCCCCAAAATAATTTGCAATCCAAATTTATCTCCAAATGAATTTATGGCACAGAAAAATATATATATATATACACTTACAGTAGACATGTTCAAAAATAGTTACACACAACAGCAGGGCCCTATATGTAAGCAGTATCGTTGTTTTGTTTTGTTTTGTTTCTTTCTTTAAAAAAAAAAAAAAGAGGTTATGGGAAATATTGGAATTTTATTTCCAGGCCTAGTATTTCAAGACAGTTAACTACACTTACGGTGTCAACAGCCTCTTGTTGGCAGTATGATTTTATTGGCTCCATGGAATAACAGCAAGAATTTACTATTACTACTTTCTTTTATGACACACACAGAAAAAAAAAAAAATTGACACATTTGCTCAAGACCAACCAGAATCATTTTAACCTATCAAAATTGATGGGAGGCCTTCACTGTCAAAGTCACTGCTGGGTTTTCACAATTCATTGCAGACAGTCTGCTACTCCCACTAGGATAAAGGAGAGAAGAGTCATAATCAGGGAAGAAAGCTGGATTAATACTTGTAATTATTATTGAATTATTTAGCCTGCTATAGGATTATTATTATTAGTGTCATTTGATAATTTTCTCTCATTTTATTAAACACAACTGTGAGTAATTATCCTACCTAATATTTCTCTGTATTGGCTGACTAGCTAGCAAACATTCATGAAAATATCCATTAGCCACACATATAAAATGCTGCATTATGATGCTGTTGAATCAGAACATACCACTACCTGATCCTGTAGCTCTTTGAGGATTTGCAAATCAATTAATTCTATGTTTATTGGATTCTTCCCATACAATTAGAAAATTTATAATAGAGTCCATGAACATTATTAGTTTTACCATTTTAAACCAGCAATCACACTTTGATTATTACAACAAAAGCAGAAATATAGACACACACATTTGGATCAGTTTTCTGTTAGTCTGTCTGGATTTCAAAATCCTATTCCTCAAGATAATGCACACCAAAGTTCTGGATTAAACAAGAAATTAGATGGCACCTGAACACTTGATTTAATATTCTCAAAAGGACTATGCAACTTATTTCTCACATTATGACATTGTTTTACAAAGATCCACACTTTTATAATGTTAGTATTTTTAATAATCAATAAAGTCAATTAATCATGATTAAAAATCAAACATAAAAATTTCTACATTTTGCTTTTGCCCCCTCCATTTAGAACTTATTTATAGCCTGATAATTCAAAGGTCCCTATGTTTATGAAAATCTGGACAGAAATAGCTCTAAGATCTCATTCAGAACTTGATATTAATCTAAGTCTTTTGGCTCCGTTTATCCTGAGAGCAAAGAGTAGGACAAAGGATTTGAGTACTGTTAGTTGATCTGGGAGATTACCCAAGGTAGAAAAGAATGGGAAAGTGATACAGTGAAGAAGCAACTTTGTCAAAGAGGTACATTGTTGATATAATTGTTGTGGATAGAAAATGAAGGCTTGCTTTTACTGAAAGGTCCTGAGAAACTTCTTTAAGTTGTCCTCATGAAGACCTGAAAACTGACAATTTTACCCCTGGTTCTTATTTCCACTTCACTGAGAGCTGTCCTCAGAGGACATTAACTCTCCTACACTTTTGGGTTGTGTTGGAGACATTCTAAAATGAGAGAGAGAACATGAGATGCTATCAGTGTTAAGTAACTGCAATTTCCCATGGAACTATCCACCACAGGTTTGGCTATAATCAGGTGTTGGGCCTTGATATCAGAGGGATTTGAGGCAGTATCATTTTAGGTTAATCATTATATCTGAAATTTCCAAAAACTTCAACTGATGAAACTTTGATTATAAATCTATAAATATATAAATCTATAAATATAACAATAAATCAAATTATTTTCATAGAAATACACAAACAAAGCTTCAATTGATTAATTTTTAAATGTTACAAAATACTGAACTGAAAGAATTTGGTCATAGAACAACGTGTAAGAAGTAGAACTTAGGTTTAGGTTAGAACTCAGGATGCATTTGAGACTCAGTTAAGAAATTGAATGGAGGGACGCCTGGGTGGCTCAGTGGGTTAAGCCACTGTCTTTGGCTCAGGTCATGATCCCAGGGTCCTGGGACCGAGCCCCAAATCAGGCTCTCTGCTCAGCAGGGAGCCTGCTTCCTCCTCTCTCTCTGCCTGCCTCTCTGCCTGCTTGTCATCTCTCTCTGTCAAATAAATAAATAAATAAAATCTTAAAAAAAAGAAATTGAATGGATGTCTGACTATCTTATAGGTTTGCTAAAAATCAGTGACTTTGTGTTCACGTGTGGCTATGCAGGAATTTTTAACTTTCTCTAAGAAGTTATTAGATTTGATTATATAAGGGCAGTAAAGGATGGGGAAAAGCAAAGTACAAACCCCATAAAGACAAAGACACTGAGTATGAGAAAAGAGTAATAGATAAGAAGAATCAATGCATTTGAGGAAAATGGGAATTGAAATACACAATGATTGTTGATTTTTTAGATGGAGAAAGCAAAACTAGCTTGCAAGAAGGAAATAACAGGAGATAATTGCTTGATAAATTTTATATGGCCCACTTAAATGCACAGATTTCTCTTCTTTAATTTATATGGAGAACAGGGTGTCCTTTCTCTTCCCTTTCAGAGCACCAGAGGTGTACTCTTTCAGACTGAAAACCTGAAAAGCTCAGGACTCAGTTGCTTAAGCACAGCTGAGAGGACATATTTCAATTAAGATTTACATTTTGCTGTAGGTAGTAGACTGTCAAAAGTGGTTTAACCATATTTTTTCATTTAACAAGAAGACTACAGAGAGTGTTTTCTGGTGTTGGTTCAGAGTCTTAAGTCTTAAGTGAAGTATCTTAGAGGTTTTCATGGCTTTTTATTCACAGTTGCAAAAATTGCTGTTGGAGTTCTCACTATTAAGCCCACATTTCTGGCAGAAAGATAGAGGTAAAAGAGAATGATATCTTGTACGACTGATACTTTGTCATATAGTTATAATGTAACTAGAAAAGAGACAATAAAATATTTGATGTTGTTTTAAGTTTCCTTGTTGTCAATCCCTCAGTGCTTTCTGATATTAAAGGAAAAAGTAGATGGATATTGAACTGGCAACTATCAACACCTGTCAGTCTCTCTTGGATAACCAATATCTCTATAATCTCTTCTTCCCAGTAAAAAAAATAAAATATATTCATATCCCACACTGTGCCATGTCAAGTTACTGCACCAAGATAAAATTACAATGATTTTCAGTTGTTCCAAATGGACAGAATACCCTTCCTTATGATATCATGTCTTATAAGATACATAATTGGCTTGCTACCAATAAACCCAGATGTGACTGTGGAAGAGACAGGAAAAAAATAATAATATTTATTTATTCCTTGGGTTGACCCTGTTTACACAGATGCATTACTATTAGAAAAGCTTGGTTTGGGACATTGGAATGAATTTACTTAATGGGTCTGTATGTAATTGGGTTGGAGGAAATTTTTAATTTCTATAAAAATTATTAGAATTCTTATTCTCTTTTGTTAATTTTCACATGTTAACAAAGCCAACATTTTTGTCTAGCAGACAAGATCTTAAATCCTAACAAAACTCAATTTTTTTCTTTTTTTTTTAAGTTTGAGAGCCTCATGTTCTCTCATGCTGCTTTAAATACAACTGAAAAAAAAAAGGAGCTAAATGTGGCAGTAAGACCAGACTTTTTATTTTATTTTATTTATCTTATTTTTAATTAAAAAATTAAAGATTGTATTTATTTATTTGAGAGAGAGAGAGAGCATGAGTGGGGCAGAGGGATGTAGCGGCAGAGAGAGACTGAGAAGTATATTCCCTAATGAGCAGGAAGCCTGATATGGGGCTCGATCCCAGGATCCTGACTGAGATCATGACCAGGAACAAAGGCAGATACATGTGCAAAATCCCTTTTTTTCTGGGAAACAATACTTTACAAGAGATGTTTGAAAAAGTACTGGGGAATCAACTTTAATCGGAGATACAAAAATTTAATTGACTTTTGTAAAGCCACAGGGATCCAAATGATGGGAATCCCAGCCCGTTTAGGTTGTGGACCACAGAGTATTCTTCTCTGTAATATTTTATTTCTTCCATGTCTACTAACTCCAGTCCAAGTTCACTGATCTCTTTTTAGATAGTGCAAAACATGGCAAAGAATACCAAACAAGTGCCCAATATTCTACATTTACTACATCATTTCTAACATATAGAAGTGTGTTATCAAGGCTGGTTCTGTGAACGAACCTAGTTATGCTAAAGTGTGTTTTGTTCTCCAAGAAATTAAATGCATGATTATCACACAATTATAAAATACTTGTGTCAAGAATTTTTATTCAAAAATTAATAAGAGAAGCAGATATTAAAACTAGTTCACATGGTTATTTGGGATATAAGCAGAGTTGTGCAGCAGAAGTGCTCTGGCCCATAATTTGGGTTATAGAATTTATGTTTTCTAATGAAAAATCACTAACTTGCATTATTGTTAACAAGAATCTTGTGCATTACTATCAGTTTTCTACATTACAACCTCTTGGTCTACAGTTTGTAAATAACTTTGTCAATAGCAAGCTAATAAACGGGGTGACTCCAATGGATTGAGATAATCTCCAGAGTTTTTGCTACATAATGCCCAGGACTACATTGAAAGGACACCTAAGAATTTATTTTGCCCAAAAATTTGATCATTTTTTTCACTGCCCTTACCTATTTTCCAAACCTAGTCCTTTTGCTTCACCTTTCGGTCTACGGACAACCCTGTATCTGACTGACTTGTTAATTCTGGGAATGTTTTGCAGATTAATTTCCTTGCCAGACAGAGGTGGTTCCTCTAATTGATGTCTAAGAACCCTAATTAGTTAAGAAAACTTTTTTTAAACATTTTCATTGCTACTTATTATTATTATTATTATTATTGCTAATATCTCTATTACAAATAATTCACAAGGGCATCTTTCTGACAAAAGACAAAGAGCTGGCTAGGAGTAGAAAAAGTACATTTGACTCTGTCAGTGAAAGTGGTAAAGGGATTTGAGAAAATAAGGCAAAGCACTGGAATTATGTGTTAAAACTTTAAATATTATAGACACATTTACTTAATTTCTAATACTGTTGTTGCTTACAATTAAATAAGATGTTTTCCATGAACCACACATTACAGCAAATATATTGTTTATACAGATTAAATTTTCATCAAAAGGGACGCCTGGGTGTCTCAGTTGGTTAAGCAGCTGCCTTTGGCTCAGGTCATGATCCCAGCATCCTAGGATCGAGTTCCGCCTCGGGCTCCTTGCTCGGCCGGGAGCCTGCTTCTCCCTCTGCCTCTGCCTGCCATTCTGTCTGCCTGTGCTTGCTCTCTCGCCCACTCTCTCTGATAAAGAAATAAAATCTTAAAATAAATAAATAAATTTTCATCAAAAAATTGTAAGTGTATTTTATTGTAGGATCCTGATAACCATTTTGCAGATGAGAAAAGTGAAATTTAGAAAAGTATGTCTCTTCAAATCCCTCATACAATATCTGGCCTAGATAGAAGGATATACTATCACAATTGAGGAAGATAATTGAGATTACTTAAAATGATAAAATTTACTGTATAGGGTTTTTTAAAAGTTTGCCACAGATTCAGATTCTTTTAAAATATATATCTATTTTGTGTAAAGAGAATGCACTGAGAAGTAAAAAGAAAGTGATATATCAGTGCTACCAACTAATGGCTATAATATCATCACCTTATTTATGAACAAAGAAACAGTGTGCAATATTCAAATAAATTTAAATAAATTCCTATTTATTTTATATATTTATAAATTTAAATAAATTCCTATTTATTTATTATTAAAGAAATTCCTCTAACACACAGTATGTTTTGAAGGTTGCTAGCAGGAAAGTGTTGTACTACATGGAAGTAATCAGAAAATGTGATCTAAAAGTCTGCTTTCAAGGGCGCCTGGGTGGCTCAGTGGGTTAAAATTCTGCTTTCAAGAAGCTATAACAGTAAGTACTGAGCATTAGCTATTATGTGCTATGGATGAATAACTGAAATCTACATTTGAAACTAATGGTACACTATATGTTAACTAATTGAATTTTAAAAAGTTAATTAAAAAAACCACTATTTTATAAAACAATATTCCCAACAGGCTCTTTTGCTTTAAAATACTCACTTTGTAATGAGAGTCATTACTTTTGTCTAGCCAATTCTTACACCACTGTTTATCCCTTCCCTGCTTTATCCCTTCCCAGTATCAATAAAGGCTCACTTGGGTTACCTAGAAGCCATGAGAAAGCTTGTAATAGATCTGGCTGGTTTTCACCCGCAATTTGACCACCATGTGCACAGGGAAGTCTATTGATAAAGGCTTTATTGCAATAAGTTGCAAATACATGGATGATTTTGAGTTCTCTTTCTTGAGGTCTTGTTTCATGATAATAAATTTAGGGTGGCTTATTGGAATGGATGTTATTAACATATCTTCATAGTTATAAGTACATGGAATTGTAAAATAGATGAATGAATGTGGCATTACTGACAACTGTCCTCATTTTGAAATCAAATTACAGTGTACTAAGATGAGGATGCAAAGCAGATTTGGGATTATGAGTGAAATAATTTAAAAATGTCTTAGGGGTATGATCAGACTATTGGGTAATTCAGTAGAAAAATGTCAACTGATTGAGATTCTGTGTTCCCTGATTTCAGAGAGAAGTTAATATAAATAAGTAACACGAGGAGACTAGGAAGCCAAACATAAGTGATAATTTTGTGCCAGGGTGTGTATACATCTGTTTATCTTCTTGCTTTACCACTAATGTTGCTCCTAGAGGAGAGTTTAAATATGTGTTGGAGCTAATCTCTGTGGATTACACAAGAAACCACATCCTACAGCTCTCCCTGAAACACCCCTTATGATTTCAATGTAATTTGGTTTTTGCATTTTTAGAAATAACAAAATACTTTGCAAACTCATCTACTTTATTACCACCACAAGTGAGTCAGCTGACTCCACATTTTAACACAGTGACAGTCACAGGGGAATAGAGGAATGAGTACAGTTATCAATATATGTGCTTTTAAGAAGTATGACAGGGTAGCAGCTATTTCCAGGAACCAAAACATGGGTCAGCAGCTGTGCAGGAAAAGTGATGAAATAAATGACACATTTCAGAGGAGTTCTATAACATATTAGTTCTATAATGTATCTTCAGCACCCAATTACCCGCTTTGATCTAAAGATAAGGATTTACAGTTAAGGTCCCATTTATGATTTGACTGGTAGGGTCTGAATCATTTTTACTATTGTTTTGACTATTACTTGAAACCTATAGTAGTACTTGGGATATGTGTTGTGTATTCTGTGAACATGTGCTATTTTTAGATTAGATAACTTCTGTCTCGAACCCCTGTTAATTTGTTTGTTTTGTTTATGGATAGTGGTTTCAGTAAATGGATATATCTGAAAAATTGCAAAGCCACTATTAAAATAAGTTATTATGATATATAGCATGGAATTGCACATTCCTCCTTTGAATCCGACAGAGCTTCACCATATCCTTAACAACTTGGGAAAAACATGCTATTATTTTTCTTTATAAAATTTCTCCTGTTAGGCTGTGATGGTTGCCATCAGCAATAACTCCTCTGAAGGCTTTGTCAAAAGAGTTGAAAAAATTGGAAAGGTGTGAATGAAGCTGTTTGCTGAATATAAAGAAAAGAGCATTGAAGTACAATTCACACTCTTACTTCTCCTTCTATGCTTTCAGATGTGTGACATTTGAAAATTTTGCTTCTAGAAGAGATGCCCTATATAATTCTTACTTTAAGGAGCAAGTTGCTTTTATAATTTTTTTATTATTCTACCATTCAAGTATTTCCATTTAAATTAAATTCAATACCATTTAAAAAAAATCAAAAGTGCAGCCAGTATTCAATCCCTGGGCTAAATAATTTTCGAAAGCTTTGTGTTATTGAACCTACGGGGTTTTTCTGTAGTTTTAACTCTTTCTTTCTGTGATTTTTCCCATTAGTCACGTAAGTGACTGCAATATAACAGACATTGAGGATAAAGAAGGACTGAATAGAACAATCCTTGGCCTCATGAAGTTGAGAATCTAGCAAGGGAGTCAAACAATTCAATCATTCAGAGACAATTTATTGAGTGCCTGGCCTAAGATGAGCACAACAAAACCCCAGCACAGAGGAATCATTTTAGTGGGAGAGATAGATAATAGGTAAGCCAACTTTAAAAAAAAAAAATCGTACTGGTTTTTCTTTAATAGTGATGCATATTTGAACTAAATAAGCACATTTTAAAAAGAGCAGTGATTGAGAAGAGGTTTTTTAACTGAGTGGTCCGAAAGGGCCTCCCTGAAAAAGTCTGTTTTGAACAGATTTCTGAATAATATCAGCTAGGAAGCTGCGTAAAAATCTCAGGGATGGGTGATTTTTCCAGTCAAAAACTGTAAAGGCTCCAAAGTCACAATAGAGCTATAAGTTTCTCTAATAAAGTAACTTCTGACAAAGAATGAGAAGAAATAACTAACCCAGGTTTGAAAGAAAAGGGACAAACTTTCTATGGAATTCATATTTAATTAAAGCTCTAAAGGACAAAAATACAATAGAGCAAAATTCTGGTCACGCTGATATACCTAATGAAAGTTCATAAACAAGGTGTGGGTAGCAAAGAGTGTGTGGGAATGTTGGTAAGAACAGTGGGGAAGAGTCATCCTTGAACATGTTCTTAAATGACGCAATACCTGTGTTGTTTTAAAGGGTAAATTGGAGTTTGCCTAACTGATTAGAGAAGGATGCCTTAGCTTATGGAAGTTCAAAGCCATAAATATGTGATAAACTACTGCAGACATTTTCATGTATATTTGTTGTTGCTTCTAATAATGGTGATCTAAAAACTCCTACTTAAGACAACTAAAAATCCAGACAAAATAGCTTTTAAAATTAAAAATATCAGAATGATTATAAAAATTAAGTGTGGGATTACTGGGCCAAAATACGAAATAAAATGAGAGCTTAGAGATATATGCCCTGAAGCCATTTTAGCTATGAGAGCATTTGAAACTGCTAAAACACACTGAGCTGTGTTGTTAATAGACTCTTGATACTAGAGAAACAAAATTCAAAATCAGCAGCAATCAAATTTGAGGACTTTGGTACAACCCAAATTTAAGTTGAGATCCCCAAAGCACAAGTAGAAGCAGAAATAAGACTATAGCCTACCTTGCCTTCTGTGTAAACTGAGAAAGTCAATCACTGAATTTGGAGTATGATTGTCTTGTAGAGTCTCAGATATAAGAGAAAATCCTGCCAAGGTGGACCATACCATTATTATACCTCTTAATTATCCCTACTCAATAAGAGTTTCAAATATAATGTCTTGAACATAACAAAATGTAACAAAGCACACAAAGAAAAACCATTAACAAGATTTGATAGACAAAATGGGATTAAGTATGATGTTAAAATGATCAATAAAGATTGTAAAATGGCTTGATTACTCTGCTCAAAGAAATGAGAGGGGAAGCAAATTGAACAAAAAACTGAAACTAAAAATGATATTGAGAAAGGTTTTATAAATGAACCAAATGGATACTCTAGAACATTAAAGATATGACAGCTAATTTAAGATACCACAGGGGTGCCTGGGTGGCTCACTTAATTAAACCTCCAATTCTTTTTCCTTTTTTTTTTAACACCTTAATTTTATTTTATTTCTTTCATTTTGGCTCAGGTCATGATGTCAGGGTTGTGAAATAGAGCCCAGAGTTGAGCTCTGTGCTGAGCCTGGAGCCTGCTTAAGATTCTTTTCCCTTCTTTTTCTATCCCTCCCTGTGCTCTCACTTGCTCGCTCTCTCTTGCTTGCAAATAAATAGATAGATAGATAGATAGTTAGATAATAGATAAAGCAAAATAAAAGCAGATTATGAAAATAAATATAAAGATTTTGAAATGAAAACAAGTTCAAAATAAAATAGAGAAGACCTACACAGCTAGAAGTTCATTCAGAAAATCTACTATTAAAGAAGTCAGTATGACACAATATTAAGATATCAAAAGATTTGAGCATGTACTTTACAGAAAGGGTAATCCAAATGGCCATTCATATATAAAAACTGTTTATCTTTATTATGAATCTGGAATTAAATTAAATTAAATTAAAAATAAATTAAAACCTAAAATGACATACTATTACACACTTACCATATTGGGCAACAGTAAAATTGTCTTGCAAGAATGTGAAAGAATGAAAGTGCCCATAATAAAAACATTTGAGGTAAGTTGGACAATATTTAGAAAACTTAAAAATAAAAATAAAGATTTGGTCCATTCCTAGAAATACAACATGGAACTAAATGAATATTTTCACCAGGATATGCAAACAGATGATTATAGCTATTTCATTCATAACGGCAGATTAGTAGTGGTCTATTTGCACAATGTTACATTAAATAAGAGAGAATATTAACAAACTGGGAGGAGGGGCTAGGTTGTTATCATAAACAGATCTTCTATGGTGCTGGTTATGTTCTATTTCTCAAAATCTTTAAGTTAAAAAAGTTTTCAAATTTATATCTAGATAGATAGATGATAGATAGACAGATATCCCAGAAGCTGCAATGCTAGGCTAAGACCAGGCTTTAAAGGGCTTTTCTATATTCTACTAAATACTTGAAACCATTCATTATACCATAGCTCAGTGTTCAAATCTCCATTTGTTTCCTCAGTTTCCTAATATTTATCTTAAGGTGACCTGATCCAGACTTTTGATCACCTTTGCCTAAATATTTCTATTTTAACAAAGTCCTTTTTAACACTGAGAGACTAAAACTTAGAAAAATACTCTGATTGTTATCTCACTAGAGTGGAAAATATATAGTTACCCATTAACTAATGATATCCATGTCTATATTAGATCCATGACATTTTTAATTCTTGGGAGCTTTTGGTTAAATGAATTTTTTAAGCTTCCTTTAAATGAAGCTTTAAGCCATCACCACATGAATAAAATTAAAGAACTCAATGAAAACAGGCCAAGTATTTACAGAGTAATAGAATGTGCAGTGGAAAGAGTACAATTCTGAAATCATAAAGCCTAAATTAGTGTGATGCATCTTTACTAATAAACCAGTTATCTAAATGTGTTAGCCTCAGTTTTTTCACCCATGAAATGGTGATGATAATAATTATTATGCAGAGTTGTTGTGTGGATTTGATGAAGCATGGGGCATGAGAGTCTCATATTCCATGCTAAAATGATAGCTATTTTTATACTTATAATAATTCTAATAATAGTAATTAAATTGTTCAAAATGGTAATATTCATTTATATTGAGGCATTGTATTGAGTATTCATAGACACATTTACCAAAATAAATTTCATTTTACTTTACCCCCTCTGAGGATATATATTCCCTAATTCAATATGAATCTCATTATGAATAATAATTATCATAATAAATATGCTGATTTTTCTTCTATTTATTTTTAGGGAAGTATCCTTTACTGTTGAACATAAAGAAACTTAAGCAAGTCTGTCTTATTCAAAATTTGCATGCTGCTTTCTTATGAAACTAGATTATAGAGTTGTATGAAATAAATTCATGCAGTTAAGACATTTATGTTTGGAAAACTGGGTGGTCAGTTTAGTATTTCAAAAGAAGATTTTAAATTTAAACCTTAAAACTGAGCTCTTTCAGCCTTATTTATAGACCATCCTTCATGCTTCATAAGTACTCCTTCATTGTAAACTAAGTAATAGTTTTTGTAATAGTGTATATAACGAAAATGGATTTTATATTCTATTATTTCAGAGTTAGTTGCAGTTTCTACTTCCTTACTTCCTTTTTAGAAAAATAGATTAATTCTACAAAAAGTTTTTTCCAGCTTTATTGAAAAAAAATCGACATATTATAATTTGTAAATGTAAGAAATGATTTCTTATAACATTGCAAACTTTTAACTGTGTAAATTTTGTACAATTTGATAAATTGGTATACATCTTTATTGCAATATAATCTACATAAAAATGTTAATACATCTACTATCTCGTATAGTTGCCACTGTTTTTTACGCATGTATCGTAAGGAATTTTAAGATCTACTCTCTTAGCAACTTTTATGTATATAGTATAGTAGAGATAAACTTCAGAGGTCTTGTGGGTTTTGTTCCAGACTGCCCAATAAAGTGATTATCTCAATAAACTAAGTCAAATTATTATTTTTTTTTGGTTTCCCAGTGCATATAAAAAATTATGTTTCCCAGTGCATATAAAAAATAAACACTATACTGTACTGTTCAAAAGCATTATGTTTTTAAAGAAAAACAACATATATACCTTAAGTAAACTAGTTCTGAGTTTTCAGTGGGTCATAATTACTGATCACAGATCACCATAACAAATACAATAATAATGAAAAAACTTGAAATATTGCAAGAATTACCAACATGTGACAGAGAGACACAAAATGAACAAATGTTGTTAGAAAAATGGTGGCAGCAGACCTATTTTATACAAGATTGCTATAAACTTTCAACTTGTAAGAATGTGATATATGCAAAGTTTAATAAAGGGAAGCACAATAAAAAAAGTATGTATATTTTATTAACTATGATCATCATGCTGTACATTAGATCCCGAGAACTTTTTCATATTATAGTTGCAAGTTTGCACCCTTTGACCACCTTACTCCACCCCAGGTTCACCCCTTGTCAACTCAACTCTAAGTTTCCATTAGTTTGCCTTTTCCTCAGATTCTGTATGTAAGGGATATCATAATACATAAATTAAAAACATATATAAAATCTTTGAAATATTTCACGTAGTAGAACACCTTCAAGATCCATCCATGCTGTTGTAAATGGCAGTATTTCTTAATTTTTCATGGTTAAGTAGTATTCCATAGTATATATTTACCATACTTATTTTATTCATTCATCCATTAATGGATACTGAAGTTATTTCCATCACTTGCTTAGAGTTAATAATTTTATAATAAACATAAGAGTTCACATATGTCTTTGAACAGTGAATTCGTTTCCTTTAGATATATACCTAGAACTGGGATTACTGAATCATATGGTAATTTTACTTTTAATAATATGAATAATGTCCATACTGTTTTCCATACAAATTTATATCCCTATCACAGTGCATAAGTTCCCCATTTTCCCCAATATTTACCAAAATTTGTTAGTTTCAATTTTTGGGTAGTATATATTCTAATAGGTAGTAATATCTTGCTGTGTTTTTCAGAGGTAAACAACAACAACAACAACATAATGATTTTGCCCTGAGTTTTTTACGTTAAGCACTTTTTAATGCTCCTGTTGGTCATTTATATAACTTTTTTGAAAAAAAAAAAAAAGTCTATTGAGATCCTTTTGCTATTTTTTTAATTATATATATTTTTTCTATTTGTATCTGTTGGTTATTAACCTCTTTTCAGATATAAGATTTGTAAGTATTTTCTTACATTCTGTGGATTGTGTTTTCATTCTCTCTCTCTTTCTTTTGGCAATGCAGAAACTTTAGTTTGATGTAATACCATTTATTTATTTTTGCTTTTTTTGCTTGTGTTTTTGGTCTGGTATCCAGAAAACTATTGGCAAGACCAATGTCAAGGAGAATTTTTCCTATGTTTTCCTTTAGGAAATGTAGTTTCTTGCATCACGTTTAAGTCTTTAATCTATTTCAAGTTAAGACTTATGAGTGATATAAGGTTCCAGTTTCATACTGTTTATGTGACTATTCAGTTTTAAATATCATTTATTGAACAGACTATCTTTACCCATTATATATGATGGACCCTGTCAAATATTAGGTAACTCTATGAAAGGATTTATTTCTGGACTCTCAATTCTGTTCTACTTGTTTATTGGTCTGTTTTTATGCCAGTATACGTTATTGTTTTGAGCATGAGGGCTTTGTAGTATAGTTTCAAATCAAGAAGTGCAATTTCTCTTCTTCATTCTCTCTCAGAACTGCTTTGATTATTTGTTGTCTTTTATGGTCTCATATAAATTTTAGGATTCTTACCTTACTTTTGTAAAAAAATAATATTGGATTTTTTAAAAGATTTTTAATTTATTTATTTGACAGAGAGAGATGACAAGCAGGCAGAGAGGCAGGCAGAGAGAGAAGAGGAAGCAGGCTTCCTGCTGAGCAGAGAGCCTGATGCGGGGCTCAATCCCAGGACCCTGGGATCATGACCTGAGCCGAAGGCAGCGGCTTAACCCACTGAGCCACCCAGGCGCCCCTAACATTGGATTTTTGATAGGAATTGGATTTACAGATGGTTTTTGGGAATATGGACTTTTTAACAATGTTAATTCTTACCATTCATAAATATGTGTCTCCTTCAATTTCTTTATCAATGTCATAGTTTATGGAGTACAGATCTTTCATCTTCTTAGTTAAATCTATTCCTAAGTATTTTATTATTTTTGATGCTTTTGTGAATTAGATTGTTTTCTTTATTTTTTTCAGATAGTTCATCATTACAGTGTTAAAATGCTCCTGTCTTGTGCTTACTTTGGCAGCACATATACTAAAATTGGAATGATGCAGAGAAGATTAGCGTGATCACTGAACAAGGATGACATGAAAAACTGGGAAGCATTCCATATTAAAAAAAAATGAAACAAAACAAAATTCTTGTCTTTTATATATTGATCTTGTATTTGGCAGCTTTACTAAATTTGTTTATTCAAATTTTTTGTGAAGTTTTTAGGATTTTTTAACATGTAAGTTCATGTTATCCAGAAAAAGAAAATTTTACTTCTTCCTTTTTTTTTTTTTGGAGTCTCTTATTTCTTTGTGTTCCTTGTTTCTCTGGCTAGGACATCCAGTACTATGTCAAATGAGAGTAGTGAAAGTGGACACACTTGTTTTTTTTCTGATCTTTAAGGGGAAAACATTCAAACTTTTTTGATTGAATATGAGATTAGCTCTGGGCTTGCAATATGTGTTTTTTCTTTAATGGATTTTTTAAATTATTTTTTTTAATTTTTTATAAACATATAATGTGTTTTTATCCCTAGGGGTACAGGTCTGTGAATCACCAGGTTTACACATTTCACAGCACTCACCATCACTCACCATAGCACTTGCTTTCCCCAATGTCCATACCCCCACCATCCTCTCCCAACACACCTCCCCCCAGCAACCCTCAGTCTGTTTTGTGAGATTCAGTCTTTTATGGTTTGTCTCCCTCCCAATCCCATCTTCTTTTATTTTTCTTTTCGTACACCCGAAACCGCCTATGTTGCATCTCTACTTCATCATATCAGGGAGATCATAGGATAGTTGTCTTTCTCAGATTGATTTATTTCGCCAAGCATAATACCCTCTAGTTCCATCCACGTCATCACAAATAGCAGGATTTCATTTCTTTTGATGGCTGCATAGTATTCCATTGTGCATATATACCACATCTTATTTATTGATTCATCTGTTGAGGACATTTAGGTTCTTTCCATAGTTTACCTATTGTGGACATTGCTGCTATAAACATTTGGGTGCATGTGCCCCTTCAGAATGCCACGTTTGTATCTGTAGGGTATATACCCAGTACTACAATCACTAGGTCATAGGGTAGTTCTATTTTCAGCTTTTTGAGGCACCTCCACGCTGTTTTCCAGAGTGGTTGCATCAGCTTGCATTCCCACGTACAGTGTAGGAGGGTTTACCTTTCTCCACATCCTCACCAGCATCTGTCATTGACTGACTTGTTCAATTTAGCCATTCTGAAAGGTGTGAGGTGCAATCTCATTCTGGTTTTGATTTGTATTTCCCTGATGCCGAGTGATGTGGAGCATTTTTTCATGTGTCTGTTGGCCATTTTGATGTATTCTTTGCAGAAATGTCTGTTCATGTCCTCTGCCCATTTCTTCATTGGATTATTTGTTTTTAGGGTGTTGAGTTTGATAAGCTCTTTATAGATTTTGGATACTGGCCCTTTATCTGCTATGTCATTTGCAAATATCTTCACCCAGATAACTTCTGACAGTCATCTTTTGGCTTTGTTAACTGTTTCGTTTGCTGGGCAAAAGCTTTTTGATGATATAATCCCAATAGTTCATTCTAGCCCTTGCTTCCAGTGCCTGTGGCGATGTTACTAGGAAGAAGTTGCTGCTGCTGAGGTAAAGGAGGTTGCTACCTGTTCTATCCTCAAGGATTTTGATGGATTCCTTTCTCACATTATGCTTCTTCATCAATTTCCAGTCTATTTTCATGTATGGTGTAAGGAAATGATCCAATGTCATTTTTCTGCATGAGGCTGTTCGATTTTCCCGACCCTAAAGCCAACGGCTCCTTCTCTTCCCCGGGGGCGGCGTGCTGCAGCCTCCCCACACTTGCTCCTGGGGAGCGCTGTGCCAGACGTGTGCGACCACACTTCTCTCTCAGGCAGAAGGGATGCTAGGGCAAAGAGTATGTCGCTCCATGCGGGTATCTTCCACCCTGCTGCGGAGACTAGCTCAGGCAAGCAGCAGCAGCATCCCCAAAACCAACTCTGATTTCCCAGCGAATGCTGTGCTTTCCCAGGGGAGATGCCCAGGCAAAGAGGCTTTCGCTGTATGCGGGTTTCTCCCACCGCGAGACTGGGCTCAGGCAAGCAGCAGCAGCCGGCAGAACATTTCTCGGCGAATGCTGTGCTTTCGCAGAGGCTTTGGCTTGGAGCGAACAGCACTTGGCCGCTGCTTCCTCAGCAAGGCTTCAGTCGCATCAGGGAAGAAGAGCTGCGGGAGAGCTGATGCCTCTTGGGCCTTGCTTTCCCGGGCTCCATGTTCGCATCCTGGGTTCACCCTGCCAGGCCGAACTAAGCAGGCACAGCCACAACCGTGCAGTAGCGTGCGTAGCCTAGGATGGCACTCTAGGCACACTACCATCTCCCGGTGTAGGCATCGCTTGGCCTTTTCCTCTGGTGCACAGGAGGACTCGCGGACTAGGCCAGTGCTTTCCCCACAGGAAAGGAGAGGTGACAGGATCCCTGCACACCGCCCCGTGCCATGAATAGGGAGCTTTGGGGGACTGTCCCCTCTCCTTCCCCTTAACCCCGTGCCTCCTCCAAGCTTCCACATCCTGGAGGAAGACGGCATCTGATGGCCAGTTCTTTCTGGGAGTTGTTTCTCGAGTTCAGGGTAGGCGCCTGGTGGCAAGCCCAGGTCTCCACCACGGACAGGTGGCCAAGGAGCTGCTGTCTCCTTGGGCCCAAAGGCTCAGGACAGGCATGCTTTCTGCCCAGACTCCTTCCTCAGAGTGGAGCCCTTTCCCCTGCCCTAATCTGCCCCTCGTGTCTCCTCAGCAGCCAGGCTTCCTCCGTCCCTCTGCAGTGACAGACGTGTCCCTTTCCTTAAGGCTCTTTCCACAGGCGCCACCGCGCTTCTCTCTCAGGCAGAGGGGATGCCCAGGCAAAGAGGATTTCGCTCCATGCGGGTTTATTACACCGTGCTGTGGAGACTAGCTCCGGCAGGCAGCAGGCAGAATCCCACACACCGGACTCTGATTTCCCAAAGAATGCTGTGCTTTCCCAGAGGGGATTCCCCGGCAGAGAGGCTTTGGCTCTATGCGGGTTTCTCCCATCCTGCTGCGAATACTAGGCTAAGGCAAGCAACAAAAGCAGCCCACAGGACCGACTCTGATTTCCCAGGGACTGCTAAGCTTTCGCAGAGGTTTTCAGCTTGGCGCAAACCGCACTTCGCTGCTGCTTCCTCTGCAAGGCTTTGGTCGTTGGCTCTGTCGCGGCAGGGAAGAAGAGCCGCGGGAGAGCTGGTGCCTCATGGGCCTTGCTTTCCCGGGCTCCAAGTTCGCGCCCGGGGTTCACCTTGCTAAGCCGAACTCAGCAGACACAGTCACAACCCTGCAGCAGCGTGCGTGGCCTAGCATGGCACTCTATGCCTAGTACCATCTCCGGGCGTCGGTAGGGCTTTGCCTTTTGCTCCGCCCTCAGGCAGACTCGGGGTCTAGGCCAGTGCCTTCACCACAGGAGAGAGGAGGCGACAGGATCCCTGCACACGGCCCGTGCACTGGGATGGGGAACTGTGGGGGACTGTCTCCCCTCCTTCCCCGGCACACCCCCTGCCACCCACAACACTGCCACATCTTGGCGGAAGGCGGCATCGGACTGCCCATTTCTCCATGGGGTTGTTTCTGCGAGTTCCGTGTATGGCACCTGGGGGCAAGCCTGTCTGCCCTTGGGACAGGTGGCCAAGGAGATGCTGTCCCCTCGGGACCAGAGGCACAGGACAGGCCTGCCTTCTGCCCAGACTCCTTCCTCAGAGTGGAGCTCGCGCCCATGCCCTAGTCGTCCCCTCATGTCTCCTTAGCAGCCAGGCTTCCATCTCTCCGCACAGGGAGCGGGTGACACTTGTCTTGCCACTGGCCTGCTGTTCCTGCACGGTAGGCGGTCCTGCTTCAGGAGCGTTTCCCAACCCCAAGGCCAACGGCTCCTTCTCTTCCCCGGGGGCGGCGTGCTGCAGCCTCCCCACACTTGCTCCTGGGGAGCGCTGTGCCAGACGTGTGCGACCACGCTTCTCTCTCAGGCAGAAGGGATGCTAGGGCAAAGAGTATGTCGCTCCATGCGGGTATCTTCCACCCTGCTGCGGAGACTAGCTCAGGCAAGCAGCAGCAGCATCCCCAAAACCAACTCTGATTTCCCAGCGAATGCTGTGCTTTCCCAGGGGAGATGCCCAGGCAAAGAGGCTTTAGCTGTATGCGGGTTTCTCCCACCGCGAGACTGGGCTCAGGCAAGCAGCAGCAGCCGGCAGAACATTTCTCGGCGAATGCTGTGCTTTCGCAGAGGCTTTGGCTTGGAGCGAACAGCACTTGGCCGCTGCTTCCTCAGCAAGGCTTCAGTCGCATCAGGGAAGAAGAGCTGCGGGAGAGCTGATGCCTCTTGGGCCTTGCTTTCCCGGGCTCCATGTTCGCATCCTGGGTTCACCCTGCCAGGCCGAACGAAGCAGGCACAGCCACAACCGTGCAGTAGCGTGCGTAGCCTAGGATGGCACTCTAGGCACACTACCATCTCCCGGTGTAGGCATCGCTTGGCCTTTTCCTCTGGTGCACAGGAGGACTCGCGGACTAGGCCAGTGCTTTCCCCACAGGAAAGGAGAGGTGACAGGATCCCTGCACACCGCCCCGTGCCCTGAATAGGGAGCTTTGGGGGACTGTCCCCTCTCCTTCCCCTTAACCCCGTGCCTCCTCCAAGCTTCCACATCCTGGAGGAAGATGGCATCTGATGGCCAGTTCTTTCTGGGAGTTGTTTCTCGAGTTCAAGGTAGGCGCCTGGTGGCAAGCCCATGTCTCCACCACGGACAGGTGGCCAAGGAGCTGCTGTCTCCTTGGGCCCAAAGGCTCAGGACAGGCATGCTTTCTGCCCAGACTCCTTCCTCAGAGTGGAGCCCTTTCCCCTGCCCTAATCTGCCCCTCGTGTCTCTTCAGCAGCCAGGCTTCCTCCGTCCCTCTGCAGTGACAGACGTGTCCCTTTCCTTAAGGCTCTTTCCACAGGCGCCACCGCGCTTCTCTCTCAGGCAGAGGGGATGCCCAGGCAAAGAGGATTTCGCTCCATGCGGGTTTATTACACCGTGCTGTGGAGACTAGCTCCGGCAGGCAGCAGGCAGAATCCCACACACCGGACTCTGATTTCCCAAAGAATGCTGTGCTTTCCCAGAGGGGATTCCCCGGCAGAGAGGCTTTGGCTCTATGCGGGTTTCTCCCATCCTGCTGCGAATACTAGGCTAAGGCAAGCAACAAAAGCAGCCCACAGGACCGACTCTGATTTCCCAGGGACTGCTAAGCTTTCGCAGAGGTTTTCAGCTTGGCGCAAACCGCACTTCGCTGCTGCTTCCTCTGCAAGGCTTTGGTCGTTGGCTCTGTCGCGGCAGGGAAGAAGAGCCGCGGGAGAGCTGGTGCCTCATGGGCCTTGCTTTCCCGGGCTCCAAGTTCGCGCCCGGGGTTCACCTTGCTAAGCCGAACTCAGCAGACACAGTCACAACCCTGCAGCAGCGTGCGTGGCCTAGCATGGCACTCTATGCCTAGTACCATCTCCGGGCGTCGGTAGGGCTTTGCCTTTTGCTCCGCCCTCAGGCAGACTCGGGGTCTAGGCCAGTGCCTTCAACACAGGAGAGAGGAGGCGACAGGATCCCTGCACACGGCCGGTGCACTGGGATGGGGAACTGTGGGGGACTGTCTCCCCTCCTTCCCCGGCACACCCCCTGCCACCCACAACACTGCCACATCTTGGCGGAAGGCGGCATCGGACTGCCCATTTCTCCATGGGGTTGTTTCTGCGAGTTCCGTGTATGGCACCTGGGGGCAAGCCTGTCTGCCCTTGGGACAGGTGGCCAAGGAGATGCTGTCCCCTCGGGACCAGAGGCACAGGACAGGCCTGCCTTCTGCCCAGACTCCTTCCTCAGAGTGGAGCTCGCGCCCATGCCCTAGTCGTCCCCTCATGTCTCCTTAGCAGCCAGGCTTCCATCTCTCCGCACAGGGAGCGGGTGACACTTGTCTTGCCACTGGCCTGCTGTTCCTGCACGGTAGGCGGTCCTGCTTCAGGAGCGTTTCCCAACCCCAAGGCCAACGGCTCCTTCTCTTCCCCGGGGGCGGCGTGCTGCAGCCTCCCCACACTTGCTCCTGGGGAGCGCTGTGCCAGACGTGTGCGACCACGCTTCTCTCTCAGGCAGAAGGGATGCTAGGGCAAAGAGTATGTCGCTCCATGCGGGTATCTTCCACCCTGCTGCGGAGACTAGCTCAGGCAAGCAGCAGCAGCATCCCCAAAACCAACTCTGATTTCCCAGCGAATGCTGTGCTTTCCCAGGGGAGATGCCCAGGCAAAGAGGCTTTCGCTGTATGCGGGTTTCTCCCACCGCGAGACTGGGCTCAGGCAAGCAGCAGCAGCCGGCAGAACATTTCTCGGCGAATGCTGTGCTTTCGCAGAGGCTTTGGCTTGGAGCGAACAGCACTTGGCCGCTGCTTCCTCAGCAAGGCTTCAGTCGCATCAGGGAAGAAGAGCTGCGGGAGAGCTGATGCCTCTTGGGCCTTGCTTTCCCGGGCTCCATGTTCGCATCCTGGGTTCACCCTGCCAGGCCGAACGAAGCAGGCACAGCCACAACCGTGCAGTAGCGTGCGTAGCCTAGGATGGCACTCTAGGCACACTACCATCTCCCGGTGTAGGCATCGCTTGGCCTTTTCCTCTGGTGCACAGGAGGACTCGCGGACTAGGCCAGTGCTTTCCCCACAGGAAAGGAGAGGTGACCGGATCCCTGCACACCGCCCCGTGCCCTGAATAGGGAGCTTTGGGGGACTGTCCCCTCTCCTTCCCCTTAACCCCGTGCCTCCTCCAAGCTTCCACATCCTGGAGGAAGACGGCATCTGATGGCCAGTTCTTTCTGGGAGTTGTTTCTCGAGTTCAGGGTAGGCGCCTGGTGGCAAGCCCATGTCTCCACCACGGACAGGTGGCCAAGGAGCTGCTGTCTCCTTGGGCCCAAAGGCTCAGGACAGGCATGCTTTCTGCCCAGACTCCTTCCTCAGAGTGGAGCCCTTTCCCCTGCCCTAATCTGCCCCTCGTGTCTCCTCAGCAGCCAGGCTTCCTCCGTCCCTCTGCAGTGACAGACGTGTCCCTTTCCTTAAGGCTCTTTCCACAGGCGCCACCGCGCTTCTCTCTCAGGCAGAGGGGATGCCCAGGCAAAGAGGATTTCGCTCCATGCGGGTTTATTACACCGTGCTGTGGAGACTAGCTCCGGCAGGCAGCAGGCAGAATCCCACACACCGGACTCTGATTTCCCAAAGAATGCTGTGCTTTCCCAGAGGGGATTCCCCGGCAGAGAGGCTTTGGCTCTATGCGGGTTTCTCCCATCCTGCTGCGAATACTAGGCTAAGGCAAGCAACAAAAGCAGCCCACAGGACCGACTCTGATTTCCCAGGGACTGCTAAGCTTTCGCAGAGGTTTTCAGCTTGGCGCAAACCGCACTTCGCTGCTGCTTCCTCTGCAAGGCTTTGGTCGTTGGCTCTGTCGCGGCAGGGAAGAAGAGCCGCGGGAGAGCTGGTGCCTCTTGGGCCTTGCTTTCCCGGGCTCCAAGTTCGCGCCCGGGGTTCACCTTGCTAAGCCGAACTCAACAGACACAGTCACAACCCTGCAGCAGCGTGCGTGGCCTAGCATGGCACTCTATGCCTAGTACCATCTCCTGGCGTCGGTAGGGCTTTGCCTTTTGCTCCGCCCTCAGGCAGACTCGGGGTCTAGGCCAGTGCCTTCACCACAGGAGAGAGGAGGCGACAGGATCCCTGCACACGGCCCGTGCACTGGGATGGGGAACTGTGGGGGACTGTCTCCCCTCCTTCCCCGGCACACCCCCTGCCACCCACCACACTGCCACATCTTGGCGGAAGGCGGCATCGGACTGCCCATTTCTCCATGGGGTTGTTTCTGCGAGTTCCGTGTATGGCACCTGGGGGCAAGCCTGTCTGCCCTTGGGACAGGTGGCCAAGGAGATGCTGTCCCCTCGGGACCAGAGGCACAGGACAGGCCTGCCTTCTGCCCAGACTCCTTCCTCAGAGTGGAGCTCGCGCCCATGCCCTAGTCGTCCCCTCATGTCTCCTTAGCAGCCAGGCTTCCATCTCTCCGCACAGGGAGCGGGTGACACTTGTCTTGCCACTGGCCTGCTGTTCCTGCACGGTAGGCGGTCCTGCTTCAGGAGCGTTTCCCAACCCCAAGGCCAACGGCTCCTTCTCTTCCCCGGGGGCGGCGTGCTGCAGCCTCCCCACACTTGCTCCTGGGGAGCGCTGTGCCAGACGTGTGCGACCACGCTTCTCTCTCAGGCAGAAGGGATGCTAGGGCAAAGAGTATGTCGCTCCATGCGGGTATCTTCCACCCTGCTGCGGAGACTAGCTCAGGCAAGCAGCAGCAGCATCCCCAAAACCAACTCTGATTTCCCAGCGAATGCTGTGCTTTCCCAGGGGAGATGCCCAGGCAAAGAGGCTTTCGCTGTATGCGGGTTTCTCCCACCGCGAGACTGGGCTCAGGCAAGCAGCAGCAGCCGGCAGAACATTTCTCGGCGAATGCTGTGCTTTCGCAGAGGCTTTGGCTTGGAGCGAACAGCACTTGGCCGCTGCTTCCTCAGCAAGGCTTCAGTCGCATCAGGGAAGAAGAGCTGCGGGAGAGCTGATGCCTCTTGGGCCTTGCTTTCCCGGGCTCCATGTTCGCATCCTGGGTTCACCCTGCCAGGCCGAACTAAGCAGGCACAGCCACAACCGTGCAGTAGCGTGCGTAGCCTAGGATGGCACTCTAGGCACACTACCATCTCCCGGTGTAGGCATCGCTTGGCCTTTTCCTCTGGTGCACAGGAGGACTCGCGGACTAGGCCAGTGCTTTCCCCACAGGAAAGGAGAGGTGACAGGATCCCTGCACACCGCCCCGTGCCCTGAATAGGGAGCTTTGGGGGACTGTCCCCTCTCCTTCCCCTTAACCCCGTGCCTCCTCCAAGCTTCCACATCCTGGAGGAAGACGGCATCTGATGGCCAGTTCTTTCTGGGAGTTGTTTCTCGAGTTCAGGGTAGGCGCCTGGTGGCAAGCCCAGGTCTCCACCACGGACAGGTGGCCAAGGAGCTGCTGTCTCCTTGGGCCCAAAGGCTCAGGACAGGCATGCTTTCTGCCCAGACTCCTTCCTCAGAGTGGAGCCCTTTCCCCTGCCCTAATCTGCCCCTCGTGTCTCCTCAGCAGCCAGGCTTCCTCCGTCCCTCTGCAGTGACAGACGTGTCCCTTTCCTTAAGGCTCTTTCCACAGGCGCCACCGCGCTTCTCTCTCAGGCAGAGGGGACGCCCAGGCAAAGAGGATTTCGCTCCATGCGGGTTTATTACACCGTGCTGTGGAGACTAGCTCCGGCAGGCAGCAGGCAGAATCCCACACACCGGACTCTGATTTCCCAAAGAATGCTGTGCTTTCCCAGAGGGGATTCCCCGGCAGAGAGGCTTTGGCTCTATGCGGGTTTCTCCCATCCTGCTGCGAATACTAGGCTAAGGCAAGCAACAAAAGCAGCCCACAGGACCGACTCTGATTTCCCAGGGACTGCTAAGCTTTCGCAGAGGTTTTCAGCTTGGCGCAAACCGCACTTCGCTGCTGCTTCCTCTGCAAGGCTTTGGTCGTTGGCTCTGTCGCGGCAGGGAAGAAGAGCCGCGGGAGAGCTGGTGCCTCTTGGGCCTTGCTTTCCCGGGCTCCAAGTTCGCGCCCGGGGTTCACCTTGCTAAGCCGAACTCAGCAGACACAGTCACAACCCTGCAGCAGCGTGCGTGGCCTAGCATGGCACTCTATGCCTAGTACCATCTCCGGGCGTCGGTAGGGCTTTGCCTTTTGCTCCGCCCTCAGGCAGACTCGGGGTCTAGGCCAGTGCCTTCACCACAGGAGAGAGGAGGCGACAGGATCCCTGCACACGGCCCGTGCACTGGGATGGGGAACTGTGGGGGACTGTCTCCCCTCCTTCCCCGGCACACCCCCTGCCACCCACCACACTGCCACATCTTGGCGGAAGGCGGCATCGGACTGCCCATTTCTCCATGGGGTTGTTTCTGCGAGTTCCGTGTATGGCACCTGGGGGCAAGCCTGTCTGCCCTTGGGACAGGTGGCCAAGGAGATGCTGTCCCCTCGGGACCAGAGGCACAGGACAGGCCTGCCTTCTGCCCAGACTCCTTCCTCAGAGTGGAGCTCGCGCCCATGCCCTAGTCGTCCCCTCATGTCTCCTTAGCAGCCAGGCTTCCATCTCTCCGCACAGGGAGCGGGTGACACTTGTCTTGCCACTGGCCTGCTGTTCCTGCACGGTAGGCGGTCCTGCTTCAGGAGCGTTTCCCAACCCCAAGGCCAACGGCTCCTTCTCTTCCCCGGGGGCGGCGTGCTGCAGCCTCCCCACACTTGCTCCTGGGGAGCGCTGTGCCAGACGTGTGCGACCACGCTTCTCTCTCAGGCAGAAGGGATGCTAGGGCAAAGAGTATGTCGCTCCATGCGGGTATCTTCCACCCTGCTGCGGAGACTAGCTCAGGCAAGCAGCAGCAGCATCCCCAAAACCAACTCTGATTTCCCAGCGAATGCTGTGCTTTCCCAGGGGAGATGCCCAGGCAAAGAGGCTTTCGCTGTATGCGGGTTTCTCCCACCGCGAGACTGGGCTCAGGCAAGCAGCAGCAGCCGGCAGAACATTTCTCGGCGAATGCTGTGCTTTCGCAGAGGCTTTGGCTTGGAGCGAACAGCACTTGGCCGCTGCTTCCTCAGCAAGGCTTCAGTCGCATCAGGGAAGAAGAGCTGCGGGAGAGCTGATGCCTCTTGGGCCTTGCTTTCCCGGGCTCCATGTTCGCAACCTGGGTTCACCCTGCCAGGCCGAACTAAGCAGGCACAGCCACAACCGTGCAGTAGCGTGCGTAGCCTAGGATGGCACTCTAGGCACACTACCATCTCCCGGTGTAGGCATCGCTTGGCCTTTTCCTCTGGTGCACAGGAGGACTCGCGGACTAGGCCAGTGCTTTCCCCACAGGAAAGGAGAGGTGACCGGATCCCTGCACACCGCCCCGTGCCCTGAATAGGGAGCTTTGGGGGACTGTCCCCTCTCCTTCCCCTTAACCCCGTGCCTCCTCCAAGCTTCCACATCCTGGAGGAAGACGGCATCTGATGGCCAGTTCTTTCTGGGAGTTGTTTCTCGAGTTCAGGGTAGGCGCCTGGTGGCAAGCCCATGTCTCCACCACGGACAGGTGGCCAAGGAGCTGCTGTCTCCTTGGGCCCAAAGGCTCAGGACAGGCATGCTTTCTGCCCAGACTCCTTCCTCAGAGTGGAGCCCTTTCCCCTGCCCTAATCTGCCCCTCGTGTCTCCTCAGCAGCCAGGCTTCCTCCGTCCCTCTGCAGTGACAGACGTGTCCCTTTCCTTAAGGCCCTTTCCACAGGCGCCACCGCGCTTCTCTCTCAGGCAGAGGGGATGCCCAGGCAAAGAGGATTTCGCTCCATGCGGGTTTATTACACCGTGCTGTGGAGACTAGCTCCGGCAGGCAGCAGGCAGAATCCCACACACCGGACTCTGATTTCCCAAAGAATGCTGTGCTTTCCCAGAGGGGATTCCCCGGCAGAGAGGCTTTGGCTCTATGCGGGTTTCTCCCATCCTGCTGCGAATACTAGGCTAAGGCAAGCAACAAAAGCAGCCCACAGGACCGACTCTGATTTCCCAGGGACTGCTAAGCTTTCGCAGAGGTTTTCAGCTTGGCGCAAACCGCACTTCGCTGCTGCTTCCTCTGCAAGGCTTTGGTCGTTGGCTCTGTCGCGGCAGGGAAGAAGAGCCGCGGGAGAGCTGGTGCCTCATGGGCCTTGCTTTCCCGGGCTCCAAGTTCGCGCCCGGGGTTCACCTTGCTAAGCCGAACTCAGCAGACACAGTCACAACCCTGCAGCAGCGTGCGTGGCCTAGCATGGCACTCTATGCCTAGTACCATCTCCGGGCGTCGGTAGGGCTTTGCCTTTTGCTCCGCCCTCAGGCAGACTCGGGGTCTAGGCCAGTGCCTTCACCACAGGAGAGAGGAGGCGACAGGATCCCTGCACACGGCCCGTGCACTGGGATGGGGAACTGTGGGGGACTGTCTCCCCTCCTTCCCCGGCACACCCCCTGCCACCCACAACACTGCCACATCTTGGCGGAAGGCGGCATCGGACTGCCCATTTCTCCATGGGGTTGTTTCTGCGAGTTCCGTGTATGGCACCTGGGGGCAAGCCTGTCTGCCCTTGGGACAGGTGGCCAAGGAGATGCTGTCCCCTCGGGACCAGAGGCACAGGACAGGCCTGCCTTCTGCCCAGACTCCTTCCTCAGAGTGGAGCTCGCGCCCATGCCCTAGTCGTCCCCTCATGTCTCCTTAGCAGCCAGGCTTCCATCTCTCCGCACAGGGAGCGGGTGACACTTGTCTTGCCACTGGCCTGCTGTTCCTGCACGGTAGGCGGTCCTGCTTCAGGAGCGTTTCCCAACCCCAAGGCCAACGGCTCCTTCTCTTCCCCGGGGGCGGCGTGCTGCAGCCTCCCCACACTTGCTCCTGGGGAGCGCTGTGCCAGACGTGTGCGACCACGCTTCTCTCTCAGGCAGAAGGGATGCTAGGGCAAAGAGTATGTCGCTCCATGCGGGTATCTTCCACCCTGCTGCGGAGACTAGCTCAGGCAAGCAGCAGCAGCATCCCCAAAACCAACTCTGATTTCCCAGCGAATGCTGTGCTTTCCCAGGGGAGATGCCCAGGCAAAGAGGCTTTCGCTGTATGCGGGTTTCTCCCACCGCGAGACTGGGCTCAGGCAAGCAGCAGCAGCCGGCAGAACATTTCTCGGCGAATGCTGTGCTTTCGCAGAGGCTTTGGCTTGGAGCGAACAGCACTTGGCCGCTGCTTCCTCAGCAAGGCTTCAGTCGCATCAGGGAAGAAGAGCTGCGGGAGAGCTGATGCCTCTTGGGCCTTGCTTTCCCGGGCTCCATGTTCGCATCCTGGGTTCACCCTGCCAGGCCGAACGAAGCAGGCACAGCCACAACCGTGCAGTAGCGTGCGTAGCCTAGGATGGCACTCTAGGCACACTACCATCTCCCGGTGTAGGCATCGCTTGGCCTTTTCCTCTGGTGCACAGGAGGACTCGCGGACTAGGCCAGTGCTTTCCCCACAGGAAAGGAGAGGTGACAGGATCCCTGCACACCGCCCCGTGCCCTGAATAGGGAGCTTTGGGGGACTGTCCCCTCTCCTTCCCCTTAACCCCGTGCCTCCTCCAAGCTTCCACATCCTGGAGGAAGACGGCATCTGATGGCCAGTTCTTTCTGGGAGTTGTTTCTCGAGTTCAGGGTAGGCGCCTGGTGGCAAGCCCATGTCTCCACCACGGACAGGTGGCCAAGGAGCTGCTGTCTCCTTGGGCCCAAAGGCTCAGGACAGGCATGCTTTCTGCCCAGACTCCTTCCTCAGAGTGGAGCCCTTTCCCCTGCCCTAATCTGACCCTCGTGTCTCCTCAGCAGCCAGGCTTCCTCCGTCCCTCTGCAGTGACAGACGTGTCCCTTTCCTTAAGGCTCTTTCCACAGGCGCCACCGCGCTTCTCTCTCAGGCAGAGGGGATGCCCAGGCAAAGAGGATTTCGCTCCATGCGGGTTTATTACACCGTGCTGTGGAGACTAGCTCCGGCAGGCAGCAGGCAGAATCCCACACACCGGACTCTGATTTCCCAAAGAATGCTGTGCTTTCCCAGAGGGGATTCCCCGGCAGAGAGGCTTTGGCTCTATGCGGGTTTCTCCCATCCTGCTGCGAATACTAGGCTAAGGCAAGCAACAAAAGCAGCCCACAGGACCGACTCTGATTTCCCAGGGACTGCTAAGCTTTCGCAGAGGTTTTCAGCTTGGCGCAAACCGCACTTCGCTGCTGCTTCCTCTGCAAGGCTTTGGTCGTTGGCTCTGTCGCGGCAGGGAAGAAGAGCCGCGGGAGAGCTGGTGCCTCTTGGGCCTTGCTTTCCCGGGCTCCAAGTTCGCGCCCGGGGTTCACCTTGCTAAGCCGAACTCAGCAGACACAGTCACAACCCTGCAGCAGCGTGCGTGGCCTAGCATGGCACTCTATGCCTAGTACCATCTCCTGGCGTCGGTAGGGCTTTGCCTTTTGCTCCGCCCTCAGGCAGACTCGGGGTCTAGGCCAGTGCCTTCACCACAGGAGAGAGGAGGCGACAGGATCCCTGCACACGGCCCGTGCACTGGGATGGGGAACTGTGGGGGACTGTCTCCCCTCCTTCCCCGGCACACCCCCTGCCACCCACCACACTGCCACATCTTGGCGGAAGGCGGCATCGGACTGCCCATTTCTCCATGGGGTTGTTTCTGCGAGTTCCGTGTATGGCACCTGGGGGCAAGCCTGTCTGCCCTTGGGACAGGTGGCCAAGGAGATGCTGTCCCCTCGGGACCAGAGGCACAGGACAGGCCTGCCTTCTGCCCAGACTCCTTCCTCAGAGTGGAGCTCGCGCCCATGCCCTAGTCGTCCCCTCATGTCTCCTTAGCAGCCAGGCTTCCATCTCTCCGCACAGGGAGCGGGTGACACTTGTCTTGCCACTGGCCTGCTGTTCCTGCACGGTAGGCGGTCCTGCTTCAGGAGCGTTTCCCAACCCCAAGGCCAACGGCTCCTTCTCTTCCCCGGGGGCGGCGTGCTGCAGCCTCCCCACACTTGCTCCTGGGGAGCGCTGTGCCAGACGTGTGCGACCACGCTTCTCTCTCAGGCAGAAGGGATGCTAGGGCAAAGAGTATGTCGCTCCATGCGGGTATCTTCCACCCTGCTGCGGAGACTAGCTCAGGCAAGCAGCAGCAGCATCCCCAAAACCAACTCTGATTTCCCAGCGAATGCTGTGCTTTCCCAGGGGAGATGCCCAGGCAAAGAGGCTTTCGCTGTATGCGGGTTTCTCCCACCGCGAGACTGGGCTCAGGCAAGCAGCAGCAGCCGGCAGAACATTTCTCGGCGAATGCTGTGCTTTCGCAGAGGCTTTGGCTTGGAGCGAACAGCACTTGGCCGCTGCTTCCTCAGCAAGGCTTCAGTCGCATCAGGGAAGAAGAGCTGCGGGAGAGCTGATGCCTCTTGGGCCTTGCTTTCCCGGGCTCCATGTTCGCATCCTGGGTTCACCCTGCCAGGCCGAACTAAGCAGGCACAGCCACAACCGTGCAGTAGCGTGCGTAGCCTAGGATGGCACTCTAGGCACACTACCATCTCCCGGTGTAGGCATCGCTTGGCCTTTTCCTCTGGTGCACAGGAGGACTCGCGGACTAGGCCAGTGCTTTCCCCACAGGAAAGGAGAGGTGACAGGATCCCTGCACACCGCCCCGTGCCCTGAATAGGGAGCTTTGGGGGACTGTCCCCTCTCCTTCCCCTTAACCCCGTGCCTCCTCCAAGCTTCCACATCCTGGAGGAAGACGGCATCTGATGGCCAGTTCTTTCTGGGAGTTGTTTCTCGAGTTCAGGGTAGGCGCCTGGTGGCAAGCCCAGGTCTCCACCACGGACAGGTGGCCAAGGAGCTGCTGTCTCCTTGGGCCCAAAGGCTCAGGACAGGCATGCTTTCTGCCCAGACTCCTTCCTCAGAGTGGAGCCCTTTCCCCTGCCCTAATCTGCCCCTCGTGTCTCCTCAGCAGCCAGGCTTCCTCCGTCCCTCTGCAGTGACAGACGTGTCCCTTTCCTTAAGGCTCTTTCCACAGGCGCCACCGCGCTTCTCTCTCAGGCAGAGGGGACGCCCAGGCAAAGAGGATTTCGCTCCATGCGGGTTTATTACACCGAGCTGTGGAGACTAGCTCCGGCAGGCAGCAGGCAGAATCCCACACACCGGACTCTGATTTCCCAAAGAATGCTGTGCTTTCCCAGAGGGGATTCCCCGGCAGAGAGGCTTTGGCTCTATGCGGGTTTCTCCCATCCTGCTGCGAATACTAGGCTAAGGCAAGCAACAAAAGCAGCCCACAGGACCGACTCTGATTTCCCAGGGACTGCTAAGCTTTCGCAGAGGTTTTCAGCTTGGCGCAAACCGCACTTCGCTGCTGCTTCCTCTGCAAGGCTTTGGTCGTTGGCTCTGTCGCGGCAGGGAAGAAGAGCCGCGGGAGAGCTGGTGCCTCTTGGGCCTTGCTTTCCCGGGCTCCAAGTTCGCGCCCGGGGTTCACCTTGCTAAGCCGAACTCAGCAGACACAGTCACAACCCTGCAGCAGCGTGCGTGGCCTAGCATGGCACTCTATGCCTAGTACCATCTCCTGGCGTCGGTAGGGCTTTGCCTTTTGCTCCGCCCTCAGGCAGACTCGGGGTCTAGGCCAGTGCCTTCACCACAGGAGAGAGGAGGCGACAGGATCCCTGCACACGGCCCGTGCACTGGGATGGGGAACTGTGGGGGACTGTCTCCCCTCCTTCCCCGGCACACCCCCTGCCACCCACCACACTGCCACATCTTGGCGGAAGGCGGCATCGGACTGCCCATTTCTCCATGGGGTTGTTTCTGCGAGTTCCGTGTATGGCACCTGGGGGCAAGCCTGTCTGCCCTTGGGACAGGTGGCCAAGGAGATGCTGTCCCCTCGGGACCAGAGGCACAGGACAGGCCTGCCTTCTGCCCAGACTCCTTCCTCAGAGTGGAGCTCGCGCCCATGCCCTAGTCGTCCCCTCATGTCTCCTTAGCAGCCAGGCTTCCATCTCTCCGCACAGGGAGCGGGTGACACTTGTCTTGCCACTGGCCTGCTGTTCCTGCACGGTAGGCGGTCCTGCTTCAGGAGCGTTTCCCAACCCCAAGGCCAACGGCTCCTTCTCTTCCCCGGGGGCGGCGTGCTGCAGCCTCCCCACACTTGCTCCTGGGGAGCGCTGTGCCAGACGTGTGCGACCACGCTTCTCTCTCAGGCAGAAGGGATGCTAGGGCAAAGAGTATGTCGCTCCATGCGGGTATCTTCCACCCTGCTGCGGAGACTAGCTCAGGCAAGCAGCAGCAGCATCCCCAAAACCAACTCTGATTTCCCAGCGAATGCTGTGCTTTCCCAGGGGAGATGCCCAGGCAAAGAGGCTTTCGCTGTATGCGGGTTTCTCCCACCGCGAGACTGGGCTCAGGCAAGCAGCAGCAGCCAGCAGAACATTTCTCGGCGAATGCTGTGCTTTCGCAGAGGCTTTGGCTTGGAGCGAACAGCACTTGGCCGCTGCTTCCTCAGCAAGGCTTCAGTCGCATCAGGGAAGAAGAGCTGCGGGAGAGCTGATGCCTCTTGGGCCTTGCTTTCCCGGGCTCCATGTTCGCATCCTGGGTTCACCCTGCCAGGCCGAACTAAGCAGGCACAGCCACAACCGTGCAGTAGCGTGCGTAGCCTAGGATGGCACTCTAGGCACACTACCATCTCCCGGTGTAGGCATCGCTTGGCCTTTTCCTCTGGTGCACAGGAGGACTCGCGGACTAGGCCAGTGCTTTCCCCACAGGAAAGGAGAGGTGACAGGATCCCTGCACACCGCCCCGTGCCCTGAATAGGGAGCTTTGGGGGACTGTCCCCTCTCCTTCCCCTTAACCCCGTGCCTCCTCCAAGCTTCCACATCCTGGAGGAAGACGGCATCTGATGGCCAGTTCTTTCTGGGAGTTGTTTCTCGAGTTAAGGGTAGGCGCCTGGTGGCAAGCCCATGTCTCCACCACGGACAGGTGGCCAAGGAGCTGCTGTCTCCTTGGGCCCAAAGGCTCAGGACAGGCATGCTTTCTGCCCAGACTCCTTCCTCAGAGTGGAGCCCTTTCCCCTGCCCTAATCTGCCCCTCGTGTCTCCTCAGCAGCCAGGCTTCCTCCGACCCTCTGCAGTGACAGACGTGTCCCTTTCCTTAAGGCCCTTTCCACAGGCGCCACCGCGCTTCTCTCTCAGGCAGAGGGGATGCCCAGGCAAAGAGGATTTCGCTCCATGCGGGTTTATTACACCGTGCTGTGGAGACTAGCTCCGGCAGGCAGCAGGCAGAATCCCACACACCGGACTCTGATTTCCCAAAGAATGCTGTGCTTTCCCAGAGGGGATACCCCGGCAGAGAGGCTTTGGCTCTATGCGGGTTTCTCCCATCCTGCTGCGAATACTAGGCTAAGGCAAGCAACAAAAGCAGCCCACAGGACCGACTCTGATTTCCCAGGGACTGCTAAGCTTTCGCAGAGGTTTTCAGCTTGGCGCAAACCGCACTTCGCTGCTGCTTCCATTGCAAGGCTTTGGTCGTTGGCTCTGTCGCGGCAGGGAAGAAGAGCCGCGGGAGAGCTGGTGCCTCTTGGGCCTTGCTTTCCCGGGCTCCAAGTTCGCGCCCGGGGTTCACCTTGCTAAGCCGAACTCAGCAGACACAGTCACAACCCTGCAGCAGCGTGCGTGGCCTAGCATGGCACTCTATGCCTAGTACCATCTCCGGGCGTCGGTAGGGCTTTGCCTTTTGCTCCGCCCTCAGGCAGACTCGGGGTCTAGGCCAGTGCCTTCACCACAGGAGAGAGGAGGCGACAGTATCCCTGCACACGGCCCGTGCACTGGGATGGGGAACTGTGGGGGACTGTCTCCCCTCCTTCCCCGGCACACCCCCTGCCACCCACCACACTGCCACATCTTGGCGGAAGGCGGCATCGGACTGCCCATTTCTCCATGGGGTTGTTTCTGCGAGTTCCGTGTATGGCACCTGGGGGCAAGCCTGTCTGCCCTTGGGACAGGTGGCCAAGGAGATGCTGTCCCCTCGGGACCAGAGGCACAGGACAGGCCTGCCTTCTGCCCAGACTCCTTCCTCAGAGTGGAGCTCGCGCCCATGCCCTAGTCGTCCCCTCATGTCTCCTTAGCAGCCAGGCTTCCATCTCTCCGCACAGGGAGCGGGTGACACTTGTCTTGCCACTGGCCTGCTGTTCCTGCACGGTAGGCGGTCCTGCTTCAGGAGCGTTTCCCAACCCCAAGGCCAACGGCTCCTTCTCTTCCCCGGGGGCGGCGTGCTGCAGCCTCCCCACACTTGCTCCTGGGGAGCGCTGTGCCAGACGTGTGCGACCACGCTTCTCTCTCAGGCAGAAGGGATGCTAGGGCAAAGAGTATGTCGCTCCATGCGGGTATCTTCCACCCTGCTGCGGAGACTAGCTCAGGCAAGCAGCAGCAGCATCCCCAAAACCAACTCTGATTTCCCAGCGAATGCTGTGCTTTCCCAGGGGAGATGCCCAGGCAAAGAGGCTTTCGCTGTATGCGGGTTTCTCCCACCGCGAGACTGGGCTCAGGCAAGCAGCAGCAGCCAGCAGAACATTTCTCGGCGAATGCTGTGCTTTCGCAGAGGCTTTGGCTTGGAGCGAACAGCACTAGGCCGCTGCTTCCTCAGCAAGGCTTCAGTCGCATCAGGGAAGAAGAGCTGCGGGAGAGCTGATGCCTCTTGGGCCTTGCTTTCCCGGGCTCCATGTTCGCATCCTGGGTTCACCCTGCCAGGCCGAACGAAGCAGGCACAGCCACAACCGTGCAGTAGCGTGCGTAGCCTAGGATGGCACTCTAGGCACACTACCATCTCCCGGTGTAGGCATCGCTTGGCCTTTTCCTCTGGTGCACAGGAGGACTCGAGGACTAGGCCAGTGCTTTCCCCACAGGAAAGGAGAGGTGACAGGATCCCTGCACACCGCCCCGTGCCCTGAATAGGGAGCTTTGGGGGACTGTCCCCTCTCCTTCCCCTTAACCCCGTGCCTCCTCCAAGCTTCCACATCCTGGAGGAAGACGGCATCTGATGGCCAGTTCTTTCTGGGAGTTGTTTCTCGAGTTCAGGGTAGGCGCCTGGTGGCAAGCCCATGTCTCCACCACGGACAGGTGGCCAAGGAGCTGCTGTCTCCTTGGGCCCAAAGGCTCAGGACAGGCATGCTTTCTGCCCAGACTCCTTCCTCAGAGTGGAGCCCTTTCCCCTGCCCTAATCTGCCCCTCGTGTCTCCTCAGCAGCCAGGCTTCCTCCGTCCCTCTGCAGTGACAGACGTGTCCCTTTCCTTAAGGCTCTTTCCACAGGCGCCACCGCGCTTCTCTCTCAGGCAGAGGGGATGCCCAGGCAAAGAGGATTTCGCTCCATGCGGGTTTATTACACCGTGCTGTGGAGACTAGCTCCGGCAGGCAGCAGGCAGAATCCCACACACCGGACTCTGATTTCCCAAAGAATGCTGTGCTTTCCCAGAGGGGATTCCCCGGCAGAGAGGCTTTGGCTCTATGCGGGTTTCTCCCATCCTGCTGCGAATACTAGGCTAAGGCAAGCAACAAAAGCAGCCCACAGGACCGACTCTGATTTCCCAGGGACTGCTAAGCTTTCGCAGAGGTTTTCAGCTTGGCGCAAACCGCACGTCGCTGCTGCTTCCTCTGCAAGGCTTTGGTCGTTGGCTCTGTCGCGGCAGGGAAGAAGAGCCGCGGGAGAGCTGGTGCCTCTTGGGCCTTGCTTTCCCGGGCTCCAAGTTCGCGCCCGGGGTTCACCTTGCTAAGCCGAACTCAGCAGACACAGTCACAACCCTGCAGCAGCGTGCGTGGCCTAGCATGGCACTCTATGCCTAGTACCATCTCCGGGCGTCGGTAGGGCTTTGCCTTTTGCTCCGCCCTCAGGCAGACTCGGGGTCTAGGCCAGTGCCTTCACCACAGGAGAGAGGAGGCGACAGGATCCCTGCACACGGCCCGTGCACTGGGATGGGGAACTGTGGGGGACTGTCTCCCCTCCTTCCCCGGCACACCCCCTGCCACCCACCACACTGCCACATCTTGGCGGAAGGCGGCATCGGACTGCCCATTTCTCCATGGGGTTGTTTCTGCGAGTTCCGTGTATGGCACCTGGGGGCAAGCCTGTCTGCCCTTGGGACAGGTGGCCAAGGAGATGCTGTCCCCTCGGGACCAGAGGCACAGGACAGGCCTGCCTTCTGCCCAGACTCCTTCCTCAGAGTGGAGCTCGCGCCCATGCCCTAGTCGTCCCCTCATGTCTCCTTAGCAGCCAGGCTTCCATCTCTCCGCACAGGGAGCGGGTGACACTTGTCTTGCCACTGGCCTGCTGTTCCTGCACGGTAGGCGGTCCTGCTTCAGGAGCGTTTCCCAACCCCAAGGCCAACGGCTCCTTCTCTTCCCCGGGGGCGGCGTGCTGCAGCCTCCCCACACTTGCTCCTGGGGAGCGCTGTGCCAGACGTGTGCGACCACGCTTCTCTCTCAGGCAGAAGGGATGCTAGGGCAAAGAGTATGTCGCTCCATGCGGGTATCTTCCACCCTGCTGCGGAGACTAGCTCAGGCAAGCAGCAGCAGCATCCCCAAAACCAACTCTGATTTCCCAGCGAATGCTGTGCTTTCCCAGGGGAGATGCCCAGGCAAAGAGGCTTTCGCTGTATGCGGGTTTCTCCCACCGCGAGACTGGGCTCAGGCAAGCAGCAGCAGCCGGCAGAACATTTCTCGGCGAATGCTGTGCTTTCGCAGAGGCTTTGGCTTGGAGCGAACAGCACTTGGCCGCTGCTTCCTCAGCAAGGCTTCAGTCGCATCAGGGAAGAAGAGCTGCGGGAGAGCTGATGCCTCTTGGCCCTTGCTTTCCCGGGCTCCATGTTCGCATCCTGGGTTCACCCTGCCAGGCCGAACTAAGCAGGCACAGCCACAACCGTGCAGTAGCGTGCGTAGCCTAGGATGGCACTCTAGGCACACTACCATCTCCCGGTGTAGGCATCGCTTGGCCTTTTCCTCTGGTGCACAGGAGGACTCGCGGACTAGGCCAGTGCTTTCCCCACAGGAAAGGAGAGGTGACAGGATCCCTGCACACCGCCCCGTGCCCTGAATAGGGAGCTTTGGGGGACTGTCCCCTCTCCTTCCCCTTAACCCCGTGCCTCCTCCAAGCTTCCACATCCTGGAGGAAGACGGCATCTGATGGCCAGTTCTTTCTGGGAGTTGTTTCTCGAGTTCAGGGTAGGCGCCTGGTGGCAAGCCCATGTCTCCACCACGGACAGGTGGCCAAGGAGCTGCTGTCTCCTTGGGCCCAAAGGCTCAGGACAGGCATGCTTTCTGCCCAGACTCCTTCCTCAGAGTGGAGCCCTTTCCCCTGCCCTAACCTGCCCCTCGTGTCTCCTCAGCAGCCAGGCTTCCTCCGTCCCTCTGCAGTGACAGACGTGTCCCTTTCCTTAAGGCTCTTTCCACAGGCGCCACCGCGCTTCTCTCTCAGGCAGAGGGGATGCCCAGGCAAAGAGGATTTCGCTCCATGCGGGTTTATTACACCGTGCTGTGGAGACTAGCTCCGGCATGCAGCAGGCAGAATCCCACACACCGGACTCTGATTTCCCAAAGAATGCTGTGCTTTCCCAGAGGGGATTCCCCGGCAGAGAGGCTTTGGCTCTATGCGGGTTTCTCCCATCCTGCTGCGAATACTAGGCTAAGGCAAGCAACAAAAGCAGCCCACAGGACCGACTCTGATTTCCCAGGGACTGCTAAGCTTTCGCAGAGGTTTTCAGCTTGGCGCAAACCGCACTTCACTGCTGCTTCCTCTGCAAGGCTTTGGTCGTTGGCTCTGTCGCGGCAGGGAAGAAGAGCCGCGGGAGAGCTGGTGCCTCTTGGGCCTTGCTTTCCCGGGCTCCAAGTTCGCGCCCGGGGTTCACCTTGCTAAGCCGAACTCAGCAGACACAGTCACAACCCTGCAGCAGCGTGCGTGGCCTAGCATGGCACTCTATGCCTAGTACCATCTCCGGGCGTCGGTAGGGCTTTGCCTTTTGCTCCGCCCTCAGGCAGAGTCGGGGTCTAGGCCAGTGCCTTCACCACAGGAGAGAGGAGGCGACAGGATCCCTGCACACGGCCCGTGCACTGGGATGGGGAACTGTGGGGGACTGTCTCCCCTCCTTCCCCGGCACACCCCCTGCCACCCACCACACTGCCACATCTTGGCGGAAGGCGGCATCGGACTGCCCATTTCTCCATGGGGTTGTTTCTGCGAGTTCCGTGTATGGCACCTGGGGGCAAGCCTGTCTGCCCTTGGGACAGGTGGCCAAGGAGATGCTGTCCCCTCGGGACCAGAGGCACAGGACAGGCCTGCCTTCTGCCCAGACTCCTTCCTCAGAGTGGAGCTCGCGCCCATGCCCTAGTCGTCCCCTCATGTCTCCTTAGCAGCCAGGCTTCCATCTCTCCGCACAGGGAGCGGGTGACACTTGTCTTGCCACTGGCCTGCTGTTCCTGCACGGTAGGCGGTCCTGCTTCAGGAGCGTTTCCCAACCCCAAGGCCAACGGCTCCTTCTCTTCCCCGGGGGCGGCGTGCTGCAGCCTCCCCACACTTGCTCCTGGGGAGCGCTGTGCCAGACGTGTGCGACCACGCTTCTCTCTCAGGCAGAAGGGATGCTAGGGCAAAGAGTATGTCGCTCCATGCGGGTATCTTCCACCCTGCTGCGGAGACTAGCTCAGGCAAGCAGCAGCAGCATCCCCAAAACCAACTCTGATTTCCCAGCGAATGCTGTGCTTTCCCAGGGGAGATGCCCAGGCAAAGAGGCTTTCGCTGTATGCGGGTTTCTCCCACCGCGAGACTGGGCTCAGGCAAGCAGCAGCAGCCGGCAGAACATTTCTCGGCGAATGCTGTGCTTTCGCAGAGGCTTTGGCTTGGAGCGAACAGCACTTGGCCGCTGCTTCCTCAGCAAGGCTTCAGTCGCATCAGGGAAGAAGAGCTGCGGGAGAGCTGATGCCTCTTGGCCCTTGCTTTCCCGGGCTCCATGTTCGCATCCTGGGTTCACCCTGCCAGGCCGAACTAAGCAGGCACAGCCACAACCGTGCAGTAGCGTGCGTAGCCTAGGATGGCACTCTAGGCACACTACCATCTCCCGGTGTAGGCATCGCTTGGCCTTTTCCTCTGGTGCACAGGAGGACTCGCGGACTAGGCCAGTGCTTTCCCCACAGGAAAGGAGAGGTGACCGGATCCCTGCACACCGCCCCGTGCCCTGAATAGGGAGCTTTGGGGGACTGTCCCCTCTCCTTCCCCTTAACCCCGTGCCTCCTCCAAGCTTCCACATCCTGGAGGAAGACGGCATCTGATGGCCAGTTCTTTCTGGGAGTTGTTTCTCGAGTTCAGGGTAGGCGCCTGGTGGCAAGCCCAGGTCTCCACCACGGACAGGTGGCCAAGGAGCTGCTGTCTCCTTGGGCCCAAAGGCTCAGGACAGGCATGCTTTCTGCCCAGACTCCTTCCTCAGAGTGGAGCCCTTTCCCCTGCCCTAATCTGCCCCTCGTGTCTCCTCAGCAGCCAGGCTTCCTCCGTCCCTCTGCAGTGACAGACGTGTCCCTTTCCTTAAGGCTCTTTCCACAGGCGCCACCGCGCTTCTCTCTCAGGCAGAGGGGACGCCCAGGCAAAGAGGATTTCGCTCCATGCGGGTTTATTACACCGAGCTGTGGAGACTAGCTCCGGCAGGCAGCAGGCAGAATCCCACACACCGGACTCTGATTTCCCAAAGAATGCTGTGCTTTCCCAGAGGGGATTCCCCGGCAGAGAGGCTTTGGCTCTATGCGGGTTTCTCCCATCCTGCTGCGAATACTAGGCTAAGGCAAGCAACAAAAGCAGCCCACAGGACCGACTCTGATTTCCCAGGGACTGCTAAGCTTTCGCAGAGGTTTTCAGCTTGGCGCAAACCGCACTTCGCTGCTGCTTCCTCTGCAAGGCTTTGGTCGTTGGCTCTGTCGCGGCAGGGAAGAAGAGCCGCGGGAGAGCTGGTGCCTCTTGGGCCTTGCTTTCCCGGGCTCCAAGTTCGCGCCCGGGGTTCACCTTGCTAAGCCGAACTCAGCAGACACAGTCACAACCCTGCAGCAGCGTGCGTGGCCTAGCATGGCACTCTATGCCTAGTACCATCTCCTGGCGTCGGTAGGGCTTTGCCTTTTGCTCCGCCCTCAGGCAGACTCGGGGTCTAGGCCAGTGCCTTCACCACAGGAGAGAGGAGGCGACAGGATCCCTGCACACGGCCCGTGCACTGGGATGGGGAACTGTGGGGGACTGTCTCCCCTCCTTCCCCGGCACACCCCCTGCCACCCACCACACTGCCACATCTTGGCGGAAGGCGGCATCGGACTGCCCATTTCTCCATGGGGTTGTTTCTGCGAGTTCCGTGTATGGCACCTGGGGGCAAGCCTGTCTGCCCTTGGGACAGGTGGCCAAGGAGATGCTGTCCCCTCGGGACCAGAGGCACAGGACAGGCCTGCCTTCTGCCCAGACTCCTTCCTCAGAGTGGAGCTCGCGCCCATGCCCTAGTCGTCCCCTCATGTCTCCTTAGCAGCCAGGCTTCCATCTCTCCGCACAGGGAGCGGGTGACACTTGTCTTGCCACTGGCCTGCTGTTCCTGCACGGTAGGCGGTCCTGCTTCAGGAGCGTTTCCCAACCCCAAGGCCAACGGCTCCTTCTCTTCCCCGGGGGCGGCGTGCTGCAGCCTCCCCACACTTGCTCCTGGGGAGCGCTGTGCCAGACGTGTGCGACCACGCTTCTCTCTCAGGCAGAAGGGATGCTAGGGCAAAGAGTATGTCGCTCCATGCGGGTATCTTCCACCCTGCTGCAGAGACTAGCTCAGGCAAGCAGCAGCAGCATCCCCAAAACCAACTCTGATTTCCCAGCGAATGCTGTGCTTTCCCAGGGGAGATGCCCAGGCAAAGAGGCTTTCGCTGTATGCGGGTTTCTCCCACCGCGAGACTGGGCTCAGGCAAGCAGCAGCAGCCGGCAGAACATTTCTCGGCGAATGCTGTGCTTTCGCAGAGGCTTTGGCTTGGAGCGAACAGCACTTGGCCGCTGCTTCCTCAGCAAGGCTTCAGTCGCATCAGGGAAGAAGAGCTGCGGGAGAGCTGATGCCTCTTGGCCCTTGCTTTCCCGGGCTCCATGTTCGCATCCTGGGTTCACCCTGCCAGGCCGAACTAAGCAGGCACAGCCACAACCGTGCAGTAGCGTGCGTAGCCTAGGATGGCACTCTAGGCACACTACCATCTCCCGGTGTAGGCATCGCTTGGCCTTTTCCTCTGGTGCACAGGAGGACTCGCGGACTAGGCCAGTGCTTTCCCCACAGGAAAGGAGAGGTGACAGGATCCCTGCACACCGCCCCGTGCCCTGAATAGGGAGCTTTGGGGGACTGTCCCCTCTCCTTCCCCTTAACCCCGTGCCTCCTCCAAGCTTCCACATCCTGGAGGAAGACGGCATCTGATGGCCAGTTCTTTCTGGGAGTTGTTTCTCGAGTTAAGGGTAGGCGCCTGGTGGCAAGCCCATGTCTCCACCACGGACAGGTGGCCAAGGAGCTGCTGTCTCCTTGGGCCCAAAGGCTCAGGACAGGCATGCTTTCTGCCCAGACTCCTTCCTCAGAGTGGAGCCCTTTCCCCTGCCCTAATCTGCCCCTCGTGTCTCCTCAGCAGCCAGGCTTCCTCCGACCCTCTGCAGTGACAGACGTGTCCCTTTCCTTAAGGCCCTTTCCACAGGCGCCACCGCGCTTCTCTCTCAGGCAGAGGGGATGCCCAGGCAAAGAGGATTTCGCTCCATGCGGGTTTATTACACCGTGCTGTGGAGACTAGCTCCGGCAGGCAGCAGGCAGAATCCCACACACCGGACTCTGATTTCCCAAAGAATGCTGTGCTTTCCCAGAGGGGATACCCCGGCAGAGAGGCTTTGGCTCTATGCGGGTTTCTCCCATCCTGCTGCGAATACTAGGCTAAGGCAAGCAACAAAAGCAGCCCACAGGACCGACTCTGATTTCCCAGGGACTGCTAAGCTTTCGCAGAGGTTTTCAGCTTGGCGCAAACCGCACTTCGCTGCTGCTTCCATTGCAAGGCTTTGGTCGTTGGCTCTGTCGCGGCAGGGAAGAAGAGCCGCGGGAGAGCTGGTGCCTCTTGGGCCTTGCTTTCCCGGGCTCCAAGTTCGCGCCCGGGGTTCACCTTGCTAAGCCGAACTCAGCAGACACAGTCACAACCCTGCAGCAGCGTGCGTGGCCTAGCATGGCACTCTATGCCTAGTACCATCTCCGGGCGTCGGTAGGGCTTTGCCTTTTGCTCCGCCCTCAGGCAGAGTCGGGGTCTAGGCCAGTGCCTTCACCACAGGAGAGAGGAGGCGACAGGATCCCTGCACACGGCCCGTGCACTGGGATGGGGAACTGTGGGGGACTGTCTCCCCTCCTTCCCCGGCACACCCCCTGCCACCCACAACACTGCCACATCTTGGCGGAAGGCGGCATCGGACTGCCCATTTCTCCATGGGGTTGTTTCTGCGAGTTCCGTGTATGGCACCTGGGGGCAAGCCTGTCTGCCCTTGGGACAGGTGGCCAAGGAGATGCTGTCCCCTCGGGACCAGAGGCACAGGACAGGCCTGCCTTCTGCCCAGACTCCTTCCTCAGAGTGGAGCTCGCGCCCATGCCCTAGTCGTCCCCTCATGTCTCCTTAGCAGCCAGGCTTCCATCTCTCCGCACAGGGAGCGGGTGACACTTGTCTTGCCACTGGCCTGCTGTTCCTGCACGGTAGGCGGTCCTGCTTCAGGAGCGTTTCCCAACCCCAAGGCCAACGGCTCCTTCTCTTCCCCGGGGGCGGCGTGCTGCAGCCTCCCCACACTTGCTCCTGGGGAGCGCTGTGCCAGACGTGTGCGACCACGCTTCTCTCTCAGGCAGAAGGGATGCTAGGGCAAAGAGTATGTCGCTCCATGCGGGTATCTTCCACCCTGCTGCGGAGACTAGCTCAGGCAAGCAGCAGCAGCATCCCCAAAACCAACTCTGATTTCCCAGGGAATGCTGTGCTTTCCCAGGGGAGATGCCCAGGCAAAGAGGCTTTCGCTGTATGCGGGTTTCTCCCACCGCGAGACTGGGCTCAGGCAAGCAGCAGCAGCCAGCAGAACATTTCTCGGCGAATGCTGTGCTTTCGCAGAGGCTTTGGCTTGGAGCGAACAGCACTTGGCCGCTGCTTCCTCAGCAAGGCTTCAGTCGCATCAGGGAAGAAGAGCTGCGGGAGAGCTGATGCCTCTTGGGCCTTGCTTTCCCGGGCTCCATGTTCGCATCCTGGGTTCACCCTGCCAGGCCGAACTAAGCAGGCACAGCCACAACCGTGCAGTAGCGTGCGTAGCCTAGGATGGCACTCTAGGCACACTACCATCTCCCGGTGTAGGCATCGCTTGGCCTTTTCCTCTGGTGCACAGGAGGACTCGCGGACTAGGCCAGTGCTTTCCCCACAGGAAAGGAGAGGTGACAGGATCCCTGCACACCGCCCCGTGCCCTGAATAGGGAGCTTTGGGGGACTGTCCCCTCTCCTTCCCCTTAACCCCGTGCCTCCTCCAAGCTTCCACATCCTGGAGGAAGACGGCATCTGATGGCCAGTTCTTTCTGGGAGTTGTTTCTCGAGTTCAGGGTAGGCGCCTGGTGGCAAGCCCATGTCTCCACCACGGACAGGTGGCCAAGGAGCTGCTGTCTCCTTGGGCCCAAAGGCTCAGGACAGGCATGCTTTCTGCCCAGACTCCTTCCTCAGAGTGGAGCCCTTTCCCCTGCCCTAATCTGCCCCTCGTGTCTCCTCAGCAGCCAGGCTTCCTCCGTCCCTCTGCAGTGACAGACGTGTCCCTTTCCTTAAGGCTCTTTCCACAGGCGCCACCGCGCTTCTCTCTCAGGCAGAGGGGATGCCCAGGCAAAGAGGATTTCGCTCCATGCGGGTTTATTACACCGTGCTGTGGAGACTAGCTCCGGCAGGCAGCAGGCAGAATCCCACACACCGGACTCTGATTTCCCAAAGAATGCTGTGCTTTCCCAGAGGGGATTCCCCGGCAGAGAGGCTTTGGCTCTATGCGGGTTTCTCCCATCCTGCTGCGAATACTAGGCTAAGGCAAGCAACAAAAGCAGCCCACAGGACCGACTCTGATTTCCCAGGGACTGCTAAGCTTTCGCAGAGGTTTTCAGCTTGGCGCAAACCGCACTTCGCTGCTGCTTCCTCTGCAAGGCTTTGGTCGTTGGCTCTGTCGCGGCAGGGAAGAAGAGCCGCGGGAGAGCTGGTGCCTCTTGGGCCTTGCTTTCCCGGGCTCCAAGTTCGCGCCCGGGGTTCACCTTGCTAAGCCGAACTCAGCAGACACAGTCACAACCCTGCAGCAGCGTGCGTGGCCTAGCATGGCACTCTATGCCTAGTACCATCTCCGGGCGTCGGTAGGGCTTTGCCTTTTGCTCCGCCCTCAGGCAGACTCGGGGTCTAGGCCAGTGCCTTCACCACAGGAGAGAGGAGGCGACAGGATCCCTGCACACGGCCCGTGCACTGGGATGGGGAACTGTGGGGGACTGTCTCCCCTCCTTCCCCGGCACACCCCCTGCCACCCACCACACTGCCACATCTTGGCGGAAGGCGGCATCGGACTGCCCATTTCTCCATGGGGTTGTTTCTGCGAGTTCCGTGTATGGCACCTGGGGGCAAGCCTGTCTGCCCTTGGGACAGGTGGCCAAGGAGATGCTGTCCCCTCGGGACCAGAGGCACAGGACAGGCCTGCCTTCTGCCCAGACTCCTTCCTCAGAGTGGAGCTCGCGCCCATGCCCTAGTCGTCCCCTCATGTCTCCTTAGCAGCCAGGCTTCCATCTCTCCGCACAGGGAGCGGGTGACACTTGTCTTGCCACTGGCCTGCTGTTCCTGCACGGTAGGCGGTCCTGCTTCAGGAGCGTTTCCCAACCCCAAGGCCAACGGCTCCTTCTCTTCCCCGGGGGCGGCGTGCTGCAGCCTCCCCACACTTGCTCCTGGGGAGCGCTGTGCCAGACGTGTGCGACCACGCTTCTCTCTCAGGCAGAAGGGATGCTAGGGCAAAGAGTATGTCGCTCCATGCGGGTATCTTCCACCCTGCTGCGGAGACTAGCTCAGGCAAGCAGCAGCAGCATCCCCAAAACCAACTCTGATTTCCCAGCGAATGCTGTGCTTTCCCAGGGGAGATGCCCAGGCAAAGAGGCTTTCGCTGTATGCGGGTTTCTCCCACCGCGAGACTGGGCTCAGGCAAGCAGCAGCAGCCGGCAGAACATTTCTCGGCGAATGCTGTGCTTTCGCAGAGGCTTTGGCTTGGAGCGAACAGCACTTGGCCGCTGCTTCCTCAGCAAGGCTTCAGTCGCATCAGGGAAGAAGAGCTGCGGGAGAGCTGATGCCTCTTGGCCCTTGCTTTCCCGGGCTCCATGTTCGCATCCTGGGTTCACCCTGCCAGGCCGAACTAAGCAGGCACAGCCACAACCGTGCAGTAGCGTGCGTAGCCTAGGATGGCACTCTAGGCACACTACCATCTCCCGGTGTAGGCATCGCTTGGCCTTTTCCTCTGGTGCACAGGAGGACTCGCGGACTAGGCCAGTGCTTTCCCCACAGGAAAGGAGAGGTGACAGGATCCCTGCACACCGCCCCGTGCCCTGAATAGGGAGCTTTGGGGGACTGTCCCCTCTCCTTCCCCTTAACCCCGTGCCTCCTCCAAGCTTCCACATCCTGGAGGAAGACGGCATCTGATGGCCAGTTCTTTCTGGGAGTTGTTTCTCGAGTTCAGGGTAGGCGCCTGGTGGGAAGCCCATGTCTCCACCACGGACAGGTGGCCAAGGAGCTGCTGTCTCCTTGGGCCCAAAGGCTCAGGACAGGCATGCTTTCTGCCCAGACTCCTTCCTCAGAGTGGAGCCCTTTCCCCTGCCCTAACCTGCCCCTCGTGTCTCCTCAGCAGCCAGGCTTCCTCCGTCCCTCTGCAGTGACAGACGTGTCCCTTTCCTTAAGGCTCTTTCCACAGGCGCCACCGCGCTTCTCTCTCAGGCAGAGGGGATGCCCAGGCAAAGAGGATTTCGCTCCATGCGGGTTTATTACACCGTGCTGTGGAGACTAGCTCCGGCATGCAGCAGGCAGAATCCCACACACCGGACTCTGATTTCCCAAAGAATGCTGTGCTTTCCCAGAGGGGATTCCCCGGCAGAGAGGCTTTGGCTCTATGCGGGTTTCTCCCATCCTGCTGCGAATACTAGGCTAAGGCAAGCAACAAAAGCAGCCCACAGGACCGACTCTGATTTCCCAGGGACTGCTAAGCTTTCGCAGAGGTTTTCAGCTTGGCGCAAACCGCACTTCACTGCTGCTTCCTCTGCAAGGCTTTGGTCGTTGGCTCTGTCGCGGCAGGGAAGAAGAGCCGCGGGAGAGCTGGTGCCTCTTGGGCCTTGCTTTCCCGGGCTCCAAGTTCGCGCCCGGGGTTCACCTTGCTAAGCCGAACTCAGCAGACACAGTCACAACCCTGCAGCAGCGTGCATGGCCTAGCATGGCACTCTATGCCTAGTACCATCTCCGGGCGTCGGTAGGGCTTTGCCTTTTGCTCCGCCCTCAGGCAGAGTCGGGGTCTAGGCCAGTGCCTTCACCACAGGAGAGAGGAGGCGACAGGATCCCTGCACACGGCCCGTGCACTGGGATGGGGAACTGTGGGGGACTGTCTCCCCTCCTTCCCCGGCACACCCCCTGCCACCCACCACACTGCCACATCTTGGCGGAAGGCGGCATCGGACTGCCCATTTCTCCATGGGGTTGTTTCTGCGAGTTCCGTGTATGGCACCTGGGGGCAAGCCTGTCTGCCCTTGGGACAGGTGGCCAAGGAGATGCTGTCCCCTCGGGACCAGAGGCACAGGACAGGCCTGCCTTCTGCCCAGACTCCTTCCTCAGAGTGGAGCTCGCGCCCATGCCCTAGTCGTCCCCTCATGTCTCCTTAGCAGCCAGGCTTCCATCTCTCCGCACAGGGAGCGGGTGACACTTGTCTTGCCACTGGCCTGCTGTTCCTGCACGGTCGGCGGTCCTGCTCCAGGAGCGTTTCCCAACCCCAAGGCCAACGGCTCCTTCTCTTCCCCGGGGGCGGCGTGCTGCAGCCTCCCCACACTTGCTCCTGGGGAGCGCTGTGCCAGACGTGTGCGACCACGCTTCTCTCTCAGGCAGAAGGGATGCTAGGGCAAAGAGTATGTCGCTCCATGCGGGTATCTTCCACCCTGCTGCGGAGACTAGCTCAGGCAAGCAGCAGCAGCATCCCCAAAACCAACTCTGATTTCCCAGCGAATGCTGTGCTTTCCCATGGGAGATGCCCAGGCAAAGAGGCTTTCGCTGTATGCGGGTTTCTCCCACCGCGAGACTGGGCTCAGGCAAGCAGCAGCAGCCGGCAGAACATTTCTCGGCGAATGCTGTGCTTTCGCAGAGGCTTTGGCTTGGAGCGAACAGCACTTGGCCGCTGCTTCCTCAGCAAGGCTTCAGTCGCATCAGGGAAGAAGAGCTGCGGGAGAGCTGATGCCTCTTGGCCCTTGCTTTCCCGGGCTCCATGTTCGCATCCTGGGTTCACCCTGCCAGGCCGAACTAAGCAGGCACAGCCACAACCGTGCAGTAGCGTGCGTAGCCTAGGATGGCACTCTAGGCACACTACCATCTCCCGGTGTAGGCATCGCTTGGCCTTTTCCTCTGGTGCACAGGAGGACTCGCGGACTAGGCCAGTGCTTTCCCCACAGGAAAGGAGAGGTGACAGGATCCCTGCACACCGCCCCGTGCCCTGAATAGGGAGCTTTGGGGGACTGTCCCCTCTCCTTCCCCTTAACCCCGTGCCTCCTCCAAGCTTCCACATCCTGGAGGAAGACGGCATCTGATGGCCAGTTCTTTCTGGGAGTTGTTTCTCGAGTTCAGGGTAGGCGCCTGGTGGCAAGCCCAGGTCTCCACCACGGACAGGTGGCCAAGGAGCTGCTGTCTCCTTGGGCCCAAAGGCTCAGGACAGGCATGCTTTCTGCCCAGACTCCTTCCTCAGAGTGGAGCCCTTTCCCCTGCCCTAATCTGCCCCTCGTGTCTCCTCAGCAGCCAGGCTTCCTCCGTCCCTCTGCAGTGACAGACGTGTCCCTTTCCTTAAGGCTCTTTCCACAGGCGCCACCGCGCTTCTCTCTCAGGCAGAGGGGACGCCCAGGCAAAGAGGATTTCGCTCCATGCGGGTTTATTACACCGTGCTGTGGAGACTAGCTCCGGCAGGCAGCAGGCAGAATCCCACACACCGGACTCTGATTTCCCAAAGAATGCTGTGCTTTCCCAGAGGGGATTCCCCGGCAGAGAGGCTTTGGCTCTATGCGGGTTTCTCCCATCCTGCTGCGAATACTAGGCTAAGGCAAGCAACAAAAGCAGCCCACAGGACCGACTCTGATTTCCCAGGGACTGCTAAGCTTTCGCAGAGGTTTTCAGCTTGGCGCAAACCGCACTTCGCTGCTGCTTCCTCTGCAAGGCTTTGGTCGTTGGCTCTGTCGCGGCAGGGAAGAAGAGCCGCGGGAGAGCTGGTGCCTCATGGGCCTTGCTTTCCCGGGCTCCAAGTTCGCGCCCGGGGTTCACCTTGCTAAGCCGAACTCAGCAGACACAGTCACAACCCTGCAGCAGCGTGCGTGGCCTAGCATGGCACTCTATGCCTAGTACCATCTCCGGGCGTCGGTAGGGCTTTGCCTTTTGCTCCGCCCTCAGGCAGACTCGGGGTCTAGGCCAGTGCCTTCACCACAGGAGAGAGGAGGCGACAGGATCCCTGCACACGGCCCGTGCACTGGGATGGGGAACTGTGGGGGACTGTCTCCCCTCCTTCCCCGGCACACCCCCTGCCACCCACAACACTGCCACATCTTGGCGGAAGGCGGCATCGGACTGCCCATTTCTCCATGGGGTTGTTTCTGCGAGTTCCGTGTATGGCACCTGGGGGCAAGCCTGTCTGCCCTTGGGACAGGTGGCCAAGGAGATGCTGTCCCCTCGGGACCAGAGGCACAGGACAGGCCTGCCTTCTGCCCAGACTCCTTCCTCAGAGTGGAGCTCGCGCCCATGCCCTAGTCGTCCCCTCATGTCTCCTTAGCAGCCAGGCTTCCATCTCTCCGCACAGGGAGCGGGTGACACTTGTCTTGCCACTGGCCTGCTGTTCCTGCACGGTAGGCGGTCCTGCTTCAGGAGCGTTTCCCAACCCCAAGGCCAACGGCTCCTTCTCTTCCCCGGGGGCGGCGTGCTGCAGCCTCCCCACACTTGCTCCTGGGGAGCGCTGTGCCAGACGTGTGCGACCACGCTTCTCTCTCAGGCAGAAGGGATGCTAGGGCAAAGAGTATGTCGCTCCATGCGGGTATCTTCCACCCTGCTGCGGAGACTAGCTCAGGCAAGCAGCAGCAGCATCCCCAAAACCAACTCTGATTTCCCAGCGAATGCTGTGCTTTCCCAGGGGAGATGCCCAGGCAAAGAGGCTTTCGCTGTATGCGGGTTTCTCCCACCGCGAGACTGGGCTCAGGCAAGCAGCAGCAGCCAGCAGAACATTTCTCGGCGAATGCTGTGCTTTCGCAGAGGCTTTGGCTTGGAGCGAACAGCACTTGGCCGCTGCTTCCTCAGCAAGGCTTCAGTCGCATCAGGGAAGAAGAGCTGCGGGAGAGCTGATGCCTCTTGGGCCTTGCTTTCCCGGGCTCCATGTTCGCATCCTGGGTTCACCCTGCCAGGCCGAACGAAGCAGGCACAGCCACAACCGTGCAGTAGCGTGCGTAGCCTAGGATGGCACTCTAGGCACACTACCATCTCCCGGTGTAGGCATCGCTTGGCCTTTTCCTCTGGTGCACAGGAGGACTCGCGGACTAGGCCAGTGCTTTCCCCACAGGAAAGGAGAGGTGACAGGATCCCTGCACACCGCCCCGTGCCCTGAATAGGGAGCTTTGGGGGACTGTCCCCTCTCCTTCCCCTTAACCCCGTGCCTCCTCCAAGCTTCCACATCCTGGAGGAAGACGGCATCTGATGGCCAGTTCTTTCTGGGAGTTGTTTCTCGAGTTCAGGGTAGGCGCCTGGTGGCAAGCCCATGTCTCCACCACGGACAGGTGGCCAAGGAGCTGCTGTCTCCTTGGGCCCAAAGGCTCAGGACAGGCATGCTTTCTGCCCAGACTCCTTCCTCAGAGTGGAGCCCTTTCCCCTGCCCTAATCTGCCCCTCGTGTCTCCTCAGCAGCCAGGCTTCCTCCGTCCCTCTGCAGTGACAGACGTGTCCCTTTCCTTAAGGCTCTTTCCACAGGCGCCACCGCGCTTCTCTCTCAGGCAGAGGGGATGCCCAGGCAAAGAGGATTTCGCTCCATGCGGGTTTATTACACCGTGCTGTGGAGACTAGCTCCGGCAGGCAGCAGGCAGAATCCCACACACCGGACTCTGATTTCCCAAAGAATGCTGTGCTTTCCCAGAGGGGATTCCCCGGCAGAGAGGCTTTGGCTCTATGCGGGTTTCTCCCATCCTGCTGCGAATACTAGGCTAAGGCAAGCAACAAAAGCAGCCCACAGGACCGACTCTGATTTCCCAGGGACTGCTAAGCTTTCGCAGAGGTTTTCAGCTTGGCGCAAACCGCACTTCGCTGCTGCTTCCTCTGCAAGGCTTTGGTCGTTGGCTCTGTCGCGGCAGGGAAGAAGAGCCGCGGGAGAGCTGGTGCCTCATGGGCCTTGCTTTCCCGGGCTCCAAGTTCGCGCCCGGGGTTCACCTTGCTAAGCCGAACTCAGCAGACACAGTCACAACCCTGCAGCAGCGTGCGTGGCCTAGCATGGCACTCTATGCCTAGTACCATCTCCGGGCGTCGGTAGGGCTTTGCCTTTTGCTCCGCCCTCAGGCAGACTCGGGGTCTAGGCCAGTGCCTTCAACACAGGAGAGAGGAGGCGACAGGATCCCTGCACACGGCCGGTGCACTGGGATGGGGAACTGTGGGGGACTGTCTCCCCTCCTTCCCCGGCACACCCCCTGCCACCCACAACACTGCCACATCTCGGCGGAAGGCGGCATCGGACTGCCCATTTCTCCATGGGGTTGTTTCTGCGAGTTCCGTGTATGGCACCTGGGGGCAAGCCTGTCTGCCCTTGGGACAGGTGGCCAAGGAGATGCTGTCCCCTCGGGACCAGAGGCACAGGACAGGCCTGCCTTCTGCCCAGACTCCTTCCTCAGAGTGGAGCTCGCGCCCATGCCCTAGTCGTCCCCTCATGTCTCCTTAGCAGCCAGGCTTCCATCTCTCCGCACAGGGAGCGGGTGACACTTGTCTTGCCACTGGCCTGCTGTTCCTGCACGGTAGGCGGTCCTGCTTCAGGAGCGTTTCCCAACCCCAAGGCCAACGGCTCCTTCTCTTCCCCGGGGGAGGCGTGCTGCAGCCTCCCCACACTTGCTCCTGGGGAGCGCTGTGCCAGACGTGTGCGACCACGCTTCTCTCTCAGGCAGAAGGGATGCTAGGGCAAAGAGTATGTCGCTCCATGCGGGTATCTTCCACCCTGCTGCGGAGACTAGCTCAGGCAAGCAGCAGCAGCATCCCCAAAACCAACTCTGATTTCCCAGCGAATGCTGTGCTTTCCCAGGGGAGATGCCCAGGCAAAGAGGCTTTCGCTGTATGCGGGTTTCTCCCACCGCGAGACTGGGCTCAGGCAAGCAGCAGCAGCCGGCAGAACATTTCTCGGCGAATGCTGTGCTTTCGCAGAGGCTTTGGCTTGGAGCGAACAGCACTTGGCCGCTGCTTCCTCAGCAAGGCTTCAGTCGCATCAGGGAAGAAGAGCTGCGGGAGAGCTGATGCCTCTTGGGCCTTGCTTTCCCGGGCTCCATGTTCGCATCCTGGGTTCACCCTGCCAGGCCGAACTAAGCAGGCACAGCCACAACCGTGCAGTAGCGTGCGTAGCCTAGGATGGCACTCTAGGCACACTACCATCTCCCGGTGTAGGCATCGCTTGGCCTTTTCCTCTGGTGCACAGGAGGACTCGCGGACTAGGCCAGTGCTTTCCCCACAGGAAAGGAGAGGTGACAGGATCCCTGCACACCGCCCCGTGCCCTGAATAGGGAGCTTTGGGGGACTGTCCCCTCTCCTTCCCCTTAACCCCGTGCCTCCTCCAAGCTTCCACATCCTGGAGGAAGACGGCATCTGATGGCCAGTTCTTTCTGGGAGTTGTTTCTCGAGTTCAGGGTAGGCGCCTGGTGGCAAGCCCATGTCTCCACCACGGACAGGTGGCCAAGGAGCTGCTGTCTCCTTGGGCCCAAAGGCTCAGGACAGGCATGCTTTCTGCCCAGACTCCTTCCTCAGAGTGGAGCCCTTTCCCCTGCCCTAATCTGCCCCTCGTGTCTCCTCAGCAGCCAGGCTTCCTCCGTCCCTCTGCAGTGACAGACGTGTCCCTTTCCTTAAGGCTCTTTCCACAGGCGCCACCGCGCTTCTCTCTCAGGCAGAGGGGATGCCCAGGCAAAGAGGATTTCGCTCCATGCGGGTTTATTACACCGTGCTGTGGAGACTAGCTCCGGCAGGCAGCAGGCAGAATCCCACACACCGGACTCTGATTTCCCAAAGAATGCTGTGCTTTCCCAGAGGGGATTCCCCGGCAGAGAGGCTTTGGCTCTATGCGGGTTTCTCCCATCCTGCTGCGAATACTAGGCTAAGGCAAGCAACAAAAGCAGCCCACAGGACCGACTCTGATTTCCCAGGGACTGCTAAGCTTTCGCAGAGGTTTTCAGCTTGGCGCAAACCGCACTTCGCTGCTGCTTCCTCTGCAAGGCTTTGGTCGTTGGCTCTGTCGCGGCAGGGAAGAAGAGCCGCGGGAGAGCTGGTGCCTCTTGGGCCTTGCTTTCCCGGGCTCCAAGTTCGCGCCCGGGGTTCACCTTGCTAAGCCGAACTCAGCAGACACAGTCACAACCCTGCAGCAGCGTGCGTGGCCTAGCATGGCACTCTATGCCTAGTACCATCTCCGGGCGTCGGTAGGGCTTTGCCTTTTGCTCCGCCCTCAGGCAGACTCGGGGTCTAGGCCAGTGCCTTCACCACAGGAGAGAGGAGGCGACAGGATCCCTGCACACGGCCCGTGCACTGGGATGGGGAACTGTGGGGGACTGTCTCCCCTCCTTCCCCGGCACACCCCCTGCCACCCACAACACTGCCACATCTTGGCGGAAGGCGGCATCGGACTGCCCATTTCTCCATGGGGTTGTTTCTGCGAGTTCCGTGTATGGCACCTGGGGGCAAGCCTGTCTGCCCTTGGGACAGGTGGCCAAGGAGATGCTGTCCCCTCGGGACCAGAGGCACAGGACAGGCCTGCCTTCTGCCCAGACTCCTTCCTCAGAGTGGAGCTCGCGCCCATGCCCTAGTCGTCCCCTCATGTCTCCTTAGCAGCCAGGCTTCCATCTCTCCGCACAGGGAGCGGGTGACACTTGTCTTGCCACTGGCCTGCTGTTCCTGCACGGTAGGCGGTCCTGCTTCAGGAGCGTTTCCCAACCCCAAGGCCAACGGCTCCTTCTCTTCCCCGGGGGCGGCGTGCTGCAGCCTCCCCACACTTGCTCCTGGGGAGCGCTGTGCCAGACGTGTGCGACCACGCTTCTCTCTCAGGCAGAAGGGATGCTAGGGCAAAGAGTATGTCGCTCCATGCGGGTATCTTCCTCCGTGCTGCGGAGACTAGCTCAGGCAAGCAGCAGCAGCATCCCCAAAACCAACTCTGATTTCCCAGCGAATGCTGTGCTTTCCCAGGGGAGATGCCCAGGCAAAGAGGCTTTCGCTGTATGCGGGTTTCTCCCACCGCGAGACTGGGCTCAGGCAAGCAGCAGCAGCCGGCAGAACATTTCTCGGCGAATGCTGTGCTTTCGCAGAGGCTTTGGCTTGGAGCGAACAGCACTTGGCCGCTGCTTCCTCAGCAAGGCTTCAGTCGCATCAGGGAAGAAGAGCTGCGGGAGAGCTGATGCCTCTTGGCCCTTGCTTTCCCGGGCTCCATGTTCGCATCCTGGGTTCACCCTGCCAGGCCGAACTAAGCAGGCACAGCCACAACCGTGCAGTAGCGTGTGTAGCCTAGGATGGCACTCTAGGCACACTACCATCTCCCGGTGTAGGCATCGCTTGGCCTTTTCCTCTGGTGCACAGGAGGACTCGCGGACTAGGCCAGTGCTTTCCCCACAGGAAAGGAGAGGTGACAGGATCCCTGCACACCGCCCCGTGCCCTGAATAGGGAGCTTTGGGGGACTGTCCCCTCTCCTTCCCCTTAACCCCGTGCCTCCTCCAAGCTTCCACATCCTGGAGGAAGACGGCATCTGATGGCCAGTTCTTTCTGGGAGTTGTTTCTCGAGTTCAGGGTAGGCGCCTGGTGGCAAGCCCATCTCTCCACCACGGACAGGTGGCCAAGGAGCTGCTGTCTCCTTGGGCCCAAAGGCTCAGGACAGGCATGCTTTCTGCCCAGACTCCTTCCTCAGAGTGGAGCCCTTTCCCCTGCCCTAACCTGCCCCTCGTGTCTCCTCAGCAGCCAGGCTTCCTCCGTCCCTCTGCAGTGACAGACGTGTCCCTTTCCTTAAGGCTCTTTCCACAGGGGCCACCGCGCTTCTCTCTCAGGCAGAGGGGATGCCCAGGCAAAGAGGATTTCGCTCCATGCGGGTTTATTACACCGTGCTGTGGAGACTAGCTCCGGCAGGCAGCAGGCAGAATCCCACACACCGGACTCTGATTTCCCAAAGAATGCTGTGCTTTCCCAGAGGGGATTCCCCGGCAGAGAGGCTTTGGCTCTATGCGGGTTTCTCCCATCCTGCTGCGAATACTAGGCTAAGGCAAGCAACAAAAGCAGCCCACAGGACCGACTCTGATTTCCCAGGGACTGCTAAGCTTTCGCAGAGGTTTTCAGCTTGGCGCAAACCGCACTTCACTGCTGCTTCCTCTGCAAGGCTTTGGTCGTTGGCTCTGTCGCGGCAGGGAAGAAGAGCCGCGGGAGAGCTGGTGCCTCTTGGGCCTTGCTTTCCCGGGCTCCAAGTTCGCGCCCGGGGTTCACCTTGCTAAGCCGAACTCAGCAGACACAGTCACAACCCTGCAGCAGCGTGCGTGGCCTAGCATGGCACTCTATGCCTAGTACCATCTCCGGGCGTCGGTAGGGCTTTGCCTTTTGCTCCGCCCTCAGGCAGACTCGGGGTCTAGGCCAGTGCCTTCACCACAGGAGAGAGGAGGCGACAGGATCCCTGCACACGGCCCGTGCACTGGGATGGGGAACTGTGGGGGACTGTCTCCCCTCCTTCCCCGGCACACCCCCTGCCACCCACAACACTGCCACATCTTGGCGGAAGGCGGCATCGGACTGCCCATTTCTCCATGGGGTTGTTTCTGCGAGTTCCGTGTATGGCACCTGGGGGCAAGCCTGTCTGCCCTTGGGACAGGTGGCCAAGGAGATGCTGTCCCCTCGGGACCAGAGGCACAGGACAGGCCTGCCTTCTGCCCAGACTCCTTCCTCAGAGTGGAGCTCGCGCCCATGCCCTAGTCGTCCCCTCATGTCTCCTTAGCAGCCAGGCTTCCATCTCTCCGCACAGGGAGCGGGTGACACTTGTCTTGCCACTGGCCTGCTGTTCCTGCACGGTAGGCGGTCCTGCTTCAGGAGCGTTTCCCAACCCCAAGGCCAACGGCTCCTTCTCTTCCCCGGGGGCGGCGTGCTGCAGCCTCCCCACACTTGCTCCTGGGGAGCGCTGTGCCAGACGTGTGCGACCACGCTTCTCTCTCAGGCAGAAGGGATGCTAGGGCAAAGAGTATGTCGCTCCATGCGGGTATCTTCCACCCTGCTGCGGAGACTAGCTCAGGCAAGCAGCAGCAGCATCCCCAAAACCAACTCTGATTTCCCAGCGAATGCTGTGCTTTCCCATGGGAGATGCCCAGGCAAAGAGGCTTTCGCTGTATGCGGGTTTCTCCCACCGCGAGACTGGGCTCAGGCAAGCAGCAGCAGCCGGCAGAACATTTCTCGGCGAATGCTGTGCTTTCGCAGAGGCTTTGGCTTGGAGCGAACAGCACTTGGCCGCTGCTTCCTCAGCAAGGCTTCAGTCGCATCAGGGAAGAAGAGCTGCGGGAGAGCTGATGCCTCTTGGCCCTTGCTTTCCCGGGCTCCATGTTCGCATCCTGGGTTCACCCTGCCAGGCCGAACTAAGCAGGCACAGCCACAACCGTGCAGTAGCGTGCGTAGCCTAGGATGGCACTCTAGGCACACTACCATCTCCCGGTGTAGGCATCGCTTGGCCTTTTCCTCTGGTGCACAGGAGGACTCGCGGACTAGGCCAGTGCTTTCCCCACAGGAAAGGAGAGGTGACAGGATCCTTGCACACCGCACCGTGCCCTGAATAGGGAGCTTTGGGGGACTGTCCCCTCTCCTTCCCCTTAACCCCGTGCCTCCTCCAAGCTTCCACATCCTGGAGGAAGACGGCATCTGATGGCCAGTTCTTTCTGGGAGTTGTTTCTCGAGTTCAGGGTAGGCGCCTGGTGGCAAGCCCATGTCTCCACCACGGACAGGTGGCCAAGGAGCTGCTTTCTCCTTGGGCCCAAAGGCTCAGGACAGGCATGCTTTCTGCCCAGACTCCTTCCTCAGAGTGGAGCCCTTTCCCCTGCCCTAACCTGCCCCTCGTGTCTCCTCAGCAGCCAGGCTTCCTCCGTCCCTCTGCAGTGACAGACGTGTCCCTTTCCTTAAGGCTCTTTCCACAGGCGCCACCGCGCTTCTCTCTCAGGCAGAGGGGATGCCCAGGCAAAGAGGATTTCGCTCCATGCGGGTTTATTACACCGTGCTGTGGAGACTAGCTCCGGCAGGCAGCAGGCAGAATCCCACACACCGGACTCTGATTTCCCAAAGAATGCTGTGCTTTCCCAGAGGGGATTCCCGGGCAGAGAGGCTTTGGCGCTATGCGGGTTTCTCCCATCCTGCTGCGAATACTAGGCTAAGGCAAGCAACAAAAGCAGCCCACAGGACCGACTCTGATTTCCCAGGGACTGCTAAGCTTTCGCAGAGGTTTTCAGCTTGGCGCAAACCGCACTTCACTGCTGCTTCCTCTGCAAGGCTTTGGTCGTTGGCTCTGTCGCGGCAGGGAAGAAGAGCCGCGGGAGAGCTGGTGCCTCTTGGGCCTTGCTTTCCCGGGCTCCAAGTTCGCGCCCGGGGTTCACCTTGCTAAGCCGAACTCAGCAGACACAGTCACAACCCTGCAGCAGCGTGCGTGGCCTAGCATGGCACTCTATGCCTAGTACCATCTCCGGGCGTCGGTAGGGCTTTGCCTTTTGCTCCGCCCTCAGGCAGACTCGGGGTCTAGGCCAGTGCCTTCACCACAGGAGAGAGGAGGCGACAGGATTCCTGCACACGGCCCGTGCACTGGGATGGGGAACTGTGGGGGACTGTCTCCCCTCCTTCCCCGGCACACCCCCTGCCACCCACCACACTGCCACATCTCGGCGGAAGGCGGCATCGGACTGCCCATTTCTCCATGGGGTTGTTTCTGCGAGTTCCGTGTATGGCACCTGGGGGCAAGCCTGTCTGCCCTTGGGACAGGTGGCCAAGGAGATGCTGTCCCCTCGGGACCAGAGGCACAGGACAGGCCTGCCTTCTGCCCAGACTCCTTCCTCAGAGTGGAGCTCGCGCCCATGCCCTAGTCGTCCCCTCATGTCTCCTTAGCAGCCAGGCTTCCATCTCTCCGCACAGGGAGCGGGTGACACTTGTCTTGCCACTGGCCTGCTGTTCCTGCACGGTAGGCGGTCCTGCTTCAGGAGCGTTTCCCAACCCCAAGGCCAACGGCTCCTTCTCTTCCCCGGGGGCGGCGTGCTGCAGCCTCCCCACACTTGCTCCTTGGGAGCGCTGTGCCAGACGTGTGCGACCACGCTTCTCTCTCAGGCAGAAGGGATGCTAGGGCAAAGAGTATGTCGCTCCATGCGGGTATCTTCCACCCTGCTGCGGAGACTAGCTCAGGCAAGCAGCAGCAGCATCCCCAAAACCAACTCTGATTTCCCAGCGAATGCTGTGCTTTCCCAGGGGAGATGCCCAGGCAAAGAGGCTTTCGCTGTATGCGGGTTTCTCCCACCGCGAGACTGGGCTCAGGCAAGCAGCAGCAGCCGGCAGAACATTTCTCGGCGAATGCTGTGCTTTCGCAGAGGCTTTGGCTTGGAGCGAACAGCACTTGGCCGCTGCTTCCTCAGCAAGGCTTCAGTCGCATCAGGGAAGAAGAGCTGCGGGAGAGCTGATGCCTCTTGGGCCTTGCTTTCCCGGGCTCCATGTTCGCATCCTGGGTTCACCCTGCCAGGCCGAACTAAGCAGGCACAGCCACAACCGTGCAGTAGCGTGCGTAGCCTAGGATGGCACTCTAGGCACACTACCATCTCCCGGTGTAGGCATCGCTTGGCCTTTTCCTCTGGTGCACAGGAGGACTCGCGGACTAGGCCAGTGCTTTCCCCACAGGAAAGGAGAGGTGACAGGATCCCTGCACACCGCCCCGTGCCCTGAATAGGGAGCTTTGGGGGACTGTCCCCTCTCCTTCCCCTTAACCCCGTGCCTCCTCCAAGCTTCCACATCCTGGAGGAAGACGGCATCTGATGGCCAGTTCTTTCTGGGAGTTGTTTCTCGAGTTCAGGGTAGGCGCCTGGTGGCAAGCCCATGTCTCCACCACGGACAGGTGGCCAAGGAGCTGCTGTCTCCTTTGGCCCAAAGGCTCAGGACAGGCATGCTTTCTGCCCAGACTCCTTCCTCAGAGTGGAGCCCTTTCCCCTGCCCTAATCTGCCCCTCGTGTCTCCTCAGCAGCCAGGCTTCCTCCGTCCCTCTGCAGTGACAGACGTGTCCCTTTCCTTAAGGCTCTTTCCACAGGCGCCACCGCGCTTCTCTCTCAGGCAGAGGGGATGCCCAGGCAAAGAGGATTTCGCTCCATGCGGGTTTATTACACCGTGCTGTGGAGACTAGCTCCGGCAGGCAGCAGGCAGAATCCCACACACCGGACTCTGATTTCCCAAAGAATGCTGTGCTTTCCCAGAGGGGATTCCCCGGCAGAGAGGCTTTGGCTCTATGCGGGTTTCTCCCATCCTGCTGCGAATACTAGGCTAAGGCAAGCAACAAAAGCAGCCCACAGGACCGACTCTGATTTCCCAGGGACTGCTAAGCTTTCGCAGAGGTTTTCAGCTTGGCGCAAACCGCACTTCGCTGCTGCTTCCTCTGCAAGGCTTTGGTCGTTGGCTCTGTCGCGGCAGGGAAGAAGAGCCGCGGGAGAGCTGGTGCCTCTTGGGCCTTGCTTTCCCGGGCTCCAAGTTCGCGCCCGGGGTTCACCTTGCTAAGCCGAACTCAGCAGACACAGTCACAACCCTGCAGCAGCGTGCGTGGCCTAGCATGGCACTCTATGCCTAGTACCATCTCCGGGCGTCGGTAGGGCTTTGCCTTTTGCTCCGCCCTCAGGCAGACTCGGGGTCTAGGCCAGTGCCTTCACCACAGGAGAGAGGAGGCGACAGGATCCCTGCACACGGCCCGTGCACTGGGATGGGGAACTGTGGGGGACTGTCTCCCCTCCTTCCCCGGCACACCCCCTGCCACCCACAACACTGCCACATCTTGGCGGAAGGCGGCATCAGACTGCCCATTTCTCCATGGGGTTGTTTCTGCGAGTTCCGTGTATGGCACCTGGGGGCAAGCCTGTCTGCCCTTGGGACAGGTGGCCAAGGAGATGCTGTCCCCTCGGGACCAGAGGCACAGGACAGGCCTGCCTTCTGCCCAGACTCCTTCCTCAGAGTGGAGCTCGCGCCCATGCCCTAGTCGTCCCCTCATGTCTCCTTAGCAGCCAGGCTTCCATCTCTCCGCACAGGGAGCGGGTGACACTTGTCTTGCCACTGGCCTGCTGTTCCTGCACGGTAGGCGGTCCTGCTTCAGGAGCGTTTCCCAACCCCAAGGCCAACGGCTCCTTCTCTTCCCCGGGGGCGGCGTGCTGCAGCCTCCCCACACTTGCTCCTGGGGAGCGCTGTGCCAGACGTGTGCGACCACGCTTCTCTCTCAGGCAGAAGGGATGCTAGGGCAAAGAGTATGTCGCTCCATGCGGGTATCTTCCTCCGTGCTGCGGAGACTAGCTCAGGCAAGCAGCAGCAGCATCCCCAAAACCAACTCTGATTTCCCAGCGAATGCTGTGCTTTCCCAGGGGAGATGCCCAGGCAAAGAGGCTTTCGCTGTATGCGGGTTTCTCCCACCGCGAGACTGGGCTCAGGCAAGCAGCAGCAGCCGGCAGAACATTTCTCGGCGAATGCTGTGCTTTCGCAGAGGCTTTGGCTTGGAGCGAACAGCACTTGGCCGCTGCTTCCTCAGCAAGGCTTCAGTCGCATCAGGGAAGAAGAGCTGCGGGAGAGCTGATGCCTCTTGGCCCTTGCTTTCCCGGGCTCCATGTTCGCATCCTGGGTTCACCCTGCCAGGCCGAACTAAGCAGGCACAGCCACAACCGTGCAGTAGCGTGCGTAGCCTAGGATGGCACTCTAGGCACACTACCATCTCCCGGTGTAGGCATCGCTTGGCCTTTTCCTCTGGTGCACAGGAGGACTCGCGGACTAGGCCAGTGCTTTCCCCACAGGAAAGGAGAGGTGACAGGATCCCTGCACACCGCCCCGTGCCCTGAATAGGGAGCTTTGGGGGACTGTCCCCTCTCCTTCCCCTTAACCCCGTGCCTCCTCCAAGCTTCCACATCCTGGAGGAAGACGGCATCTGATGGCCAGTTCTTTCTGGGAGTTGTTTCTCGAGTTCAGGGTAGGCGCCTGGTGGCAAGCCCAGGTCTCCACCACGGACAGGTGGCCAAGGAGCTGCTGTCTCCTTGGGCCCAAAGGCTCAGGACAGGCATGCTTTCTGCCCAGACTCCTTCCTCAGAGTGGAGCCCTTTCCCCTGCCCTAATCTGCCCCTCGTGTCTCCTCAGCAGCCAGGCTTCCTCCGTCCCTCTGCAGTGACAGACGTGTCCCTTTCCTTAAGGCTCTTTCCACAGGCGCCACCGCGCTTCTCTCTCAGGCAGAGGGGATGCCCAGGCAAAGAGGATTTCGCTCCATGCGGGTTTATTACACCGTGCTGTGGAGACTAGCTCCGGCAGGCAGCAGGCAGAATCCCACACACCGGACTCTGATTTCCCAAAGAATGCTGTGCTTTCCCAGAGGGGATTCCCCGGCAGAGAGGCTTTGGCTCTATGCGGGTTTCTCCCATCCTGCTGCGAATACTAGGCTAAGGCAAGCAACAAAAGCAGCCCACAGGACCGACTCTGATTTCCCAGGGACTGCTAAGCTTTCGCAGAGGTTTTCAGCTTGGCGCAAACCGCACTTCGCTGCTGCTTCCTCTGCAAGGCTTTGGTCGTTGGCTCTGTCGCGGCAGGGAAGAAGAGCCGCGGGAGAGCTGGTGCCTCTTGGGCCTTGCTTTCCCGGGCTCCAAGTTCGCGCCCGGGGTTCACCTTGCTAAGCCGAACTCAGCAGACACAGTCACAACCCTGCAGCAGCGTGCGTGGCCTAGCATGGCACTCTATGCCTAGTACCATCTCCGGGCGTCGGTAGGGCTTTGCCTTTTGCTCCGCCCTCAGGCAGACTCGGGGTCTAGGCCAGTGCCTTCACCACAGGAGAGAGGAGGCGACAGGATCCCTGCACACGGCCCGTGCACTGGGATGGGGAACTGTGGGGGACTGTCTCCCCTCCTTCCCCGGCACACCCCCTGCCACCCACAACACTGCCACATCTTGGCGGAAGGCGGCATCGGACTGCCCATTTCTCCATGGGGTTGTTTCTGCGAGTTCCGTGTATGGCACCTGGGGGCAAGCCTGTCTGCCCTTGGGACAGGTGGCCAAGGAGATGCTGTCCCCTCGGGACCAGAGGCACAGGACAGGCCTGCCTTCTGCCCAGACTCCTTCCTCAGAGTGGAGCTCGCGCCCATGCCCTAGTCGTCCCCTCATGTCTCCTTAGCAGCCAGGCTTCCATCTCTCCGCACAGGGAGCGGGTGACACTTGTCTTGCCACTGGCCTGCTGTTCCTGCACGGTAGGCGGTCCTGCTTCAGGAGCGTTTCCCAACCCCAAGGCCAACGGCTCCTTCTCTTCCCCGGGGGCGGCGTGCTGCAGCCTCCCCACACTTGCTCCTGGGGAGCGCTGTGCCAGACGTGTGCGACCACGCTTCTCTCTCAGGCAGAAGGGATGCTAGGGCAAAGAGTATGTCGCTCCATGCGGGTATCTTCCACCCTGCTGCGGAGACTAGCTCAGGCAAGCAGCAGCAGCATCCCCAAAACCAACTCTGATTTCCCAGCGAATGCTGTGCTTTCCCATGGGAGATGCCCAGGCAAAGAGGCTTTCGCTGTATGCGGGTTTCTCCCACCGCGAGACTGGGCTCAGGCAAGCAGCAGCAGCCGGCAGAACATTTCTCGGCGAATGCTGTGCTTTCGCAGAGGCTTTGGCTTGGAGCGAACAGCACTTGGCCGCTGCTTCCTCAGCAAGGCTTCAGTCGCATCAGGGAAGAAGAGCTGCGGGAGAGCTGATGCCTCTTGGCCCTTGCTTTCCCGGGCTCCATGTTCGCATCCTGGGTTCACCCTGCCAGGCCGAACGAAGCAGGCACAGCCACAACCGTGCAGTAGCGTGCGTAGCCTAGGATGGCACTCTAGGCACACTACCATCTCCCGGTGTAGGCATCGCTTGGCCTTTTCCTCTGGTGCACAGGAGGACTCGCGGACTAGGCCAGTGCTTTCCCCACAGGAAAGGAGAGGTGACAGGATCCTTGCACACCGCACCGTGCCCTGAATAGGGAGCTTTGGGGGACTGTCCCCTCTCCTTCCCCTTAACCCCGTGCCTCCTCCAAGCTTCCACATCCTGGAGGAAGACGGCATCTGATGGCCAGTTCTTTCTGGGAGTTGTTTCTCGAGTTCAGGGTAGGCGCCTGGTGGCAAGCCCATGTCTCCACCACGGACAGGTGGCCAAGGAGCTGCTTTCTCCTTGGGCCCAAAGGCTCAGGACAGGCATGCTTTCTGCCCAGACTCCTTCCTCAGAGTGGAGCCCTTTCCCCTGCCCTAACCTGCCCCTCGTGTCTCCTCAGCAGCCAGGCTTCCTCCGTCCCTCTGCAGTGACAGACGTGTCCCTTTCCTTAAGGCTCTTTCCACAGGCGCCACCGCGCTTCTCTCTCAGGCAGAGGGGATGCCCAGGCAAAGAGGATTTCGCTCCATGCGGGTTTATTACACCGTGCTGTGGAGACTAGCTCCGGCAGGCAGCAGGCAGAATCCCACACACCGGACTCTGATTTCCCAAAGAATGCTGTGCTTTCCCAGAGGGGATTCCCCGGCAGAGAGGCTTTGGCGCTATGCGGGTTTCTCCCATCCTGCTGCGAATACTAGGCTAAGGCAAGCAACAAAAGCAGCCCACAGGACCGACTCTGATTTCCCAGGGACTGCTAAGCTTTCGCAGAGGTTTTCAGCTTGGCGCAAACCGCACTTCACTGCTGCTTCCTCTGCAAGGCTTTGGTCGTTGGCTCTGTCGCGGCAGGGAAGAAGAGCCGCGGGAGAGCTGGTGCCTCTTGGGCCTTGCTTTCCCGGGCTCCAAGTTCGCGCCCGGGGTTCACCTTGCTAAGCCGAACTCAGCAGACACAGTCACAACCCTGCAGCAGCGTGCGTGGCCTAGCATGGCACTCTATGCCTAGTACCATCTCCGGGCGTCGGTAGGGCTTTGCCTTTTGCTCCGCCCTCAGGCAGACTCGGGGTCTAGGCCAGTGCCTTCACCACAGGAGAGAGGAGGCGACAGGATCCCTGCACACGGCCCGTGCACTGGGATGGGGAACTGTGGGGGACTGTCTCCCCTCCTTCCCCGGCACACCCCCTGCCACCCACAACACTGCCACATCTTGGCGGAAGGTGGCATCGGACTGCCCATTTCTCCATGGGGTTGTTTCTGCGAGTTCCGTGTATGGCACCTGGGGGCAAGCCTGTCTGCCCTTGGGACAGGTGGCCAAGGAGATGCTGTCCCCTCGGGACCAGAGGCACAGGACAGGCCTGCCTTCTGCCCAGACTCCTTCCTCAGAGTGGAGCTCGCGCCCATGCCCTAGTCGTCCCCTCATGTCTCCTTAGCAGCCAGGCTTCCATCTCTCCGCACAGGGAGCGGGTGACACTTGTCTTGCCACTGGCCTGCTGTTCCTGCACGGTAGGCGGTCCTGCTTCAGGAGCGTTTCCCAACCCCAAGGCCAACGGCTCCTTCTCTTCCCCGGGGGCGGCGTGCTGCAGCCTCCCCACACTTGCTCCTGGGGAGCGCTGTGCCAGACGTGTGCGACCACGCTTCTCTCTCAGGCAGAAGGGATGCTAGGGCAAAGAGTATGTCGCTCCATGCGGGTATCTTCCACCCTGCTGCGGAGACTAGCTCAGGCAAGCAGCAGCAGCATCCCCAAAACCAACTCTGATTTCCCAGCGAATGCTGTGCTTTCCCAGGGGAGATGCCCAGGCAAAGAGGCTTTCGCTGTATGCGGGTTTCTCCCACCGCGAGACTGGGCTCAGGCAAGCAGCAGCAGCCGGCAGAACATTTCTCGGCGAATGCTGTGCTTTCGCAGAGGCTTTGGCTTGGAGCGAACAGCACTTGGCCGCTGCTTCCTCAGCAAGGCTTCAGTCGCATCAGGGAAGAAGAGCTGCGGGAGAGCTGATGCCTCTTGGGCCTTGCTTTCCCGGGCTCCATGTTCGCATCCTGGGTTCACCCTGCCAGGCCGAACTAAGCAGGCACAGCCACAACGGTGCAGTAGCGTGCGTAGCCTAGGATGGCACTCTAGGCACACTACCATCTCCCGGTGTAGGCATCGCTTGGCCTTTTCCTCTGGTGCACAGGAGGACTCGCGGACTAGGCCAGTGCTTTCCCCACAGGAAAGGAGAGGTGACAGGATCCCTGCACACCGCCCCGTGCCCTGAATAGGGAGCTTTGGGGGACTGTCCCCTCTCCTTCCCCTTTACCCCGTGCCTCCTCCAAGCTTACACATCCTGGAGGAAGACGGCATCTGATGGCCAGTTCTTTCTGGGAGTTGTTTATCGAGTTCAGGGTAGGCGCCTGGTGGCAAGCCCATGTCTCCACCACGGACAGGTGGCCAAGGAGCTGCTGTCTCCTTGGGCCCAAAGGCTCAGGACAGGCATGCTTTCTGCCCAGACTCCTTCCTCAGAGTGGAGCCCTTTCCCCTGCCCTAATCTGCCCCTCGTGTCTCCTCAGCAGCCAGGCTTCCTCCGTCCCTCTGCAGTGACAGACGTGTCCCTTTCCTTAAGGCCCTTTCCACAGGCGCCACCGCGCTTCTCTCTCAGGCAGAGGGGATGCCCAGGCAAAGAGGATTTCGCTCCATGCGGGTTTATTACACCGTGCTGTGGAGACTAGCTCCGGCAGGCAGCAGGCAGAATCCCACACACCGGACTCTGATTTCCCAAAGAATGCTGTGCTTTCCCAGAGGGGATTCCCCGGCAGAGAGGCTTTGGCGCTATGCGGGTTTCTCCCATCCTGCTGCGAATACTAGGCTAAGGCAAGCAACAAAAGCAGCCCACAGGACCGACTCTGATTTCCCAGGGACTGCTAAGCTTTCGCAGAGGTTTTCAGCTTGGCGCAAACCGCACTTCGCTGCTGCTTCCTCTGCAAGGCTTTGGTCGTTGGCTCTGTCGCGGCAGGGAAGAAGAGCCGCGGGAGAGCTGGTGCCTCATGGGCCTTGCTTTCCCGGGCTCCAAGTTCGCGCCCGGGGTTCACCTTGCTAAGCCGAACTCAGCAGACACAGTCACAACCCTGCAGCAGCGTGCGTGGCCTAGCATGGCACTCTATGCCTAGTACCATCTCCGGGCGTCGTTAGGGCTTTGGCTTTTGCTCCGCCCTCAGGCAGACTCGGGGTCTAGGCCAGTGCCTTCACCACAGGAGAGAGGAGGCGACAGGATCCCTGCACACGGCCCGTGCACTGGGATGGGGAACTGTGGGGGACTGTCTCCCCTCCTTCCCCGGCACACCCCCTGCCACCCACAACACTGCCACATCTTGGCGGAAGGCGGCATCGGACTGCCCATTTCTCCATGGGGTTGTTTCTGCGAGTTCCGTGTATGGCACCTGGGGGCAAGCCTGTCTGCCCTTGGGACAGGTGGCCAAGGAGATGCTGTCCCCTCGGGACCAGAGGCACAGGACAGGCCTGCCTTCTGCCCAGACTCCTTCCTCAGAGTGGAGCTCGCGCCCATGCCCTAGTCGTCCCCTCATGTCTCCTTAGCAGCCAGGCTTCCATCTCTCCGCACAGGGAGCTGGTGACACTTGTCTTGCCACTGGCCTGCTGTTCCTGCACGGTAGGCGGTCCTGCTTCAGGAGCGTTTCCCAACCCCAAGGCCAACGGCTCCTTCTCTTCCCCGGGGGCGGCGTGCTGCAGCCTCCCCACACTTGCTCCTGGGGAGCGCTGTGCCAGACGTGTGCGACCACGCTTCTCTCTCAGGCAGAAGGGATGCTAGGGCAAAGAGTATGTCGCTCCATGCGGGTATCTTCCACCCTGCTGCGGAGATTAGCTCAGGCAAGCAGCAGCAGCATCCCCAAAACCAACTCTGATTTCCCAGCGAATGCTGTGCTTTCCCAGGGGAGATGCCCAGGCAAAGAGGCTTTCGCTGTATGCGGGTTTCTCCCACCGCGAGACTGGGCTCAGGCAAGCAGCAGCAGCCGGCAGAACATTTCTCGGCGAATGCTGTGCTTTCGCAGAGGCTTTGGCTTGGAGCGAACAGCACTTGGCCGCTGCTTCCTCAGCAAGGCTTCAGTCGCATCAGGGAAGAAGAGCTGCGGGAGAGCTGATGCCTCTTGGGCCTTGCTTTCCCGGGCTCCATGTTCGCATCCTGGGTTCACCCTGCCAGGCCGAACTAAGCAGGCACAGCCACAACCGTGCAGTAGCGTGCGTAGCCTAGGATGGCACTCTAGGCACACTACCATCTCCCGGTGTAGGCATCGCTTGGCCTTTTCCTCTGGTGCACAGGAGGACTCGCGGACTAGGCCAGTGCTTTCCCCACAGGAAAGGAGAGGTGACAGGATCCCTGCACACCGCACCGTGCCCTGAATAGGGAGCTTTGGGGGACTGTCCCCTCTCCTTCCCCTTAACCCCGTGCCTCCTCCAAGCTTCCACATCCTGGAGGAAGACGGCATCTGATGGCCAGTTCTTTCTGGGAGTTGTTTCTCGAGTTCAGGGTAGGCGTCTGGTGGCAAGCCCAGGTCTCCACCACGGACAGGTGGCCAAGGAGCTGCTGTCTCCTTGGGCCCAAAGGCTCAGGACAGGCATGCTTTCTGCCCAGACTCCTTCCTCAGAGTGGAGCCCTTTCCCCTGCCCTAATCTGCCCCTCGTGTCTCCTCAGCAGCCAGGCTTCCTCCGTCCCTTTGCAGTGACAGACGTGTCCCTTTCCTTAAGGCTCTTTCCACAGGCGCCACCGCGCTTCTCTCTCAGGCAGAGGGGATGCCCAGGCAAAGAGGATTTCGCTCCATGTGGGTTTATTACACCGTGCTGTGGAGACTAGCTCCGGCAGGCAGCAGGCAGAATCCCACACACCGGACTCTGATTTCCCAAAGAATGCTGTGCTTTCCCAGAGGGGATTCCCCGGCAGAGAGGCTTTGGCTCTATGCGGGTTTCTCCCATCCTGCTGCGAATACTAGGCTAAGGCAAGCAACAAAAGCAGCCCACAGGACCGACTCTGATTTCCCAGGGACTGCTAAGCTTTCGCAGAGGTTTTCAGCTTGGCGCAAACCGCACTTCGCTGCTGCTTCCTCTGCAAGGCTTTGGTCGTTGGCTCTGTCGCGGCAGGGAAGAAGAGCCGCGGGAGAGCTGGTGCCTCTTGGGCCTTGCTTTCCCGGGCTCCAAGTTCGCGCCCGGGGTTCACCTTGCTAAGCCGAACTCAGCAGACACAGTCACAACCCTGCAGCAGCGTGCGTGGCCTAGCATGGCACTCTATGCCTAGTACCATCTCCGGGCGTCGGTAGGGCTTTGGCTTTTGCTCCTCCCTCAGGCAGACTCGGGGTCTAGGCCAGTGCCTTCACCACAGGAGAGAGGAGGCGACAGGATCCCTGCACACGGCCCGTGCACTGGGATGGGGAACTGTGGGGGACTGTCTCCCCTCCTTCCCCGGCACACCCCCTGCCACCCACAACACTGCCACATCTTGGCGGAAGGCGGCATCGGACTGCCCATTTCTCCATGGGGTTGTTTCTGCGAGTTCCGTGTATGGCACCTGGGGGCAAGCCTGTCTGCCCTTGGGACAGGTGGCCAAGGAGATGCTGTCCCCTCGGGACCAGAGGCACAGGACAGGCCTGCCTTCTGCCCAGACTCCTTCCTCAGAGTGGAGCTCGCGCCCATGCCCTAGTCGTCCCCTCATGTCTCCTTAGCAGCCAGGCTTCCATCTCTCCGCACAGGGAGCGGGTGACACTTGTCTTGCCACTGGCCTGCTGTTCCTGCACGGTAGGCGGTCCTGCTTCAGGAGCGTTTCCCAACCCCAAGGCCAACGGCTCCTTCTCTTCCCCGGGGGCGGCGTGCTGCAGCCTCCCCACACTTGCTCCTGGGGAGCGCTGTGCCAGACGTGTGCGACCACGCTTCTCTCTCAGGCAGAAGGGATGCTAGGGCAAAGAGTATGTCGCTCCATGCGGGTATCTTCCACCCTGCTGCGGAGACTAGCTCAGGCAAGCAGCAGCAGCATCCCCAAAACCAACTCTGATTTCCCAGCGAATGCTGTGCTTTCCCAGGGGAGATGCCCAGGCAAAGAGGCTTTCGCTGTATGCGGGTTTCTCCCACCGCGAGACTGGGCTCAGGCAAGCAGCAGCAGCCGGCAGAACATTTCTCGGCGAATGCTGTGCTTTCGCAGAGGCTTTGGCTTGGAGCGAACAGCACTTGGCCGCTGCTTCCTCAGCAAGGCTTCAGTCGCATCAGGGAAGAAGAGCTGCGGGAGAGCTGATGCCTCTTGGGCCTTGCTTTCCCGGGCTCCATGTTCGCATCCTGGGTTCACCCTGCCAGGCCGAACTAAGCAGGCACAGCCACAACCGTGCAGTAGCGTGCGTAGCCTAGGATGGCACTCTAGGCACACTACCATCTCCCGGTGTAGGCATCGCTTGGCCTTTTCCTCTGGTGCACAGGAGGACTCGCGGACTAGGCCAGTGCTTTCCCCACAGGAAAGGAGAGGTGACAGGATCCCTGCACACCGCCCCGTGCCCTGAATAGGGAGCTTTGGGGGACTGTCCCCTCTCCTTCCCCTTAACCCCGTGCCTCCTCCAAGCTTCCACATCCTGGAGGAAGACGGCATCTGATGGCCAGTTCTTTCTGGGAGTTGTTTCTCGAGTTCAGGGTAGGCGCCTGGTGGCAAGCCCATGTCTCCACCACGGACAGGTGGCCAAGGAGCTGCTGTCTCCTTGGGCCCAAAGGCTCAGGACAGGCATGCTTTCTGCCCAGACTCCTTCCTCAGAGTGGAGCCCTTTCACCTGCCCTAATCTGCCCCTCGTGTCTCCTCAGCAGCCAGGCTTCCTCCGTCCCTCTGCAGTGACAGACGTGTCCCTTTCCTTAAGGCTCTTTCCACAGGCGCCACCGCGCTTCTCTCTCAGGCAGAGGGGATGCCCAGGCAAAGAGGATTTCGCTCCATGCGGGTTTATTACACCGTGCTGTGGAGACTAGCTCCGGCAGGCAGCAGGCAGAATCCCACACACCGGACTCTGATTTCCCAAAGAATGCTGTGCTTTCCCAGAGGGGATTCCCCGGCAGAGAGGCTTTGGCTCTATGCGGGTTTCTCCCATCCTGCTGCGAATACTAGGCTAAGGCAAGCAACAAAAGCAGCCCACAGGACCGACTCTGATTTCCCAGGGACTGCTAAGCTTTCGCAGAGGTTTTCAGCTTGGCGCAAACCGCACTTCGCTGCTGCTTCCTCTGCAAGGCTTTGGTCGTTGGCTCTGTCGCGGCAGGGAAGAAGAGCCGCGGGAGAGCTGGTGCCTCTTGGGCCTTGCTTTCCCGGGCTCCAAGTTCGCGCCCGGGGTTCACCTTGCTAAGCCGAACTCAGCAGACACAGTCACAACCCTGCAGCAGCGTGCGTGGCCTAGCATGGCACTCTATGCCTAGTACCATCTCCGGGCGTCGGTAGGGCTTTGCCTTTTGCTCCGCCCTCAGGCAGACTCGGGGTCTAGGCCAGTGCCTTCACCACAGGAGAGAGGAGGCGACAGGATCCCTGCACACGGCCCGTGCACTGGGATGGGGAACTGTGGGGGACTGTCTCCCCTCCTTCCCCGGCACACCCCCTGCCACCCACAACACTGCCACATCTTGGCGGAAGGCGGCATCGGACTGCCCATTTCTCCATGGGGTTGTTTCTGCGAGTTCCGTGTATGGCACCTGGGGGCAAGCCTGTCTGCCCTTGGGACAGGTGGCCAAGGAGATGCTGTCCCCTCGGGACCAGAGGCACAGGACAGGCCTGCCTTCTGCCCAGACCCCTTCCTCAGAGTGGAGCTCGCGCCCATGCCCTAGTCGTCCCCTCATGTCTCCTTAGCAGCCAGGCTTCCATCTCTCCGCACAGGGAGCGGGTGACACTTGTCTTGCCACTGGCCTGCTGTTCCTGCACGGTAGGCGGTCCTGCTTCAGGAGCGTTTCCCAACCCCAAGGCCAACGGCTCCTTCTCTTCCCCGGGGGCGGCGTGCTGCAGCCTCCCCACACTTGCTCCTGGGGAGCGCTGTGCCAGACGTGTGCGACCACGCTTCTCTCTCAGGCAGAAGGGATGCTAGGGCAAAGAGTATGTCGCTCCATGCGGGTATCTTCCACCCTGCTGCGGAGACTAGCTCAGGCAAGCAGCAGCAGCATCCCCAAAACCAACTCTGATTTCCCAGCGAATGCTGTGCTTTCCCAGGGGAGATGCCCAGGCAAAGAGGCTTTCGCTGTATGCGGGTTTCTCCCACCGCGAGACTGGGCTCAGGCAAGCAGCAGCAGCCGGCAGAACATTTCTCGGCGAATGCTGTGCTTTCGCAGAGGCTTTGGCTTGGAGCGAACAGCACTTGGCCGCTGCTTCCTCAGCAAGGCTTCAGTCGCATCAGGGAAGAAGAGCTGCGGGAGAGCTGATGCCTCTTGGGCCTTGCTTTCCCGGGCTCCATGTTCGCATCCTGGGTTCACCCTGCCAGGCCGAACGAAGCAGGCACAGCCACAACCGTGCAGTAGCGTGCGTAGCCTAGGATGGCACTCTAGGCACACTACCATCTCCCGGTGTAGGCATCGCTTGGCCTTTTCCTCTGGTGCACAGGAGGACTCGCGGACTAGGCCAGTGCTTTCCCCACAGGAAAGGAGAGGTGACAGGATCCCTGCACACCGCCCCGTGCCTTGAATAGGGAGCTTTGGGGGACTGTCCCCTCTCCTTCCCCTTAACCCCGTGCCTCCTCCAAGCTTCCACATCCTGGAGGAAGACGGCATCTGATGGCCAGTTCTTTCTGGGAGTTGTTTCTCGAGTTCAGGGTAGGCGCCTGGTGGCAAGCCCAGGTCTCCACCACGGACAGGTGGCCAAGGAGCTGCTGTCTCCTTGGGCCCAAAGGCTCAGGACAGGCATGCTTTCTGCCCAGACTCCTTCCTCAGAGTGGAGCCCTTTCCCCTGCCCTAATCTGCCCCTCGTGTCTCCTCAGCAGCCAGGCTTCCTCCGTCCCTCTGCAGTGACAGACGTGTCCCTTTCCTTAAGGCTCTTTCCACAGGCGCCACCGCGCTTCTCTCTCAGGCAGAGGGGATGCCCAGGCAAAGAGGATTTCGCTCCATGCGGGTTTATTACACCGTGCTGTGGAGACTAGCTCCGGCAGGCAGCAGGCAGAATCCCACACACCGGACTCTGATTTCCCAAAGAATGCTGTGCTTTCCCAGAGGGGATTCCCCGGCAGAGAGGCTTTGGCTCTATGCGGGTTTCTCCCATCCTGCTGCGAATACTAGGCTAAGGCAAGCAACAAAAGCAGCCCACAGGACCGACTCTGATTTCCCAGGGACTGCTAAGCTTTCGCAGAGGTTTTCAGCTTGGCGCAAACCGCACTTCGCTGCTGCTTCCTCTGCAAGGCTTTGGTCGTTGGCTCTGTCGCGGCAGGGAAGAAGAGCCGCGGGAGAGCTGGTGCCTCTTGGGCCTTGCTTTCCCGGGCTCCAAGTTCGCGCCCGGGGTTCACCTTGCTAAGCCGAACTCAGCAGACACAGTCACAACCCTGCAGCAGCGTGCGTGGCCTAGCATGGCACTCTATGCCTAGTACCATCTCCGGGCGTCGGTAGGGCTTTGCCTTTTGCTCCGCCCTCAGGCAGACTCGGGGTCTAGGCCAGTGCCTTCACCACAGGAGAGAGGAGGCGACAGGATCCCTGCACACGGCCCGTGCACTGGGATGGGGAACTGTGGGGGACTGTCTCCCCTCCTTCCCCGGCACACCCCCTGCCACCCACAACACTGCCACATCTTGGCGGAAGGTGGCATCGGACTGCCCATTTCTCCATGGGGTTGTTTCTGCGAGTTCCGTGTATGGCACCTGGGGGCAAGCCTGTCTGCCCTTGGGACAGGTGGCCAAGGAGATGCTGTCCCCTCGGGACCAGAGGCACAGGACAGGCCTGCCTTCTGCCCAGACTCCTTCCTCAGAGTGGAGCTCGCGCCCATGCCCTAGTCGTCCCCTCATGTCTCCTTAGCAGCCAGGCTTCCATCTCTCCGCACAGGGAGCGGGTGACACTTGTCTTGCCACTGGCCTGCTGTTCCTGCACGGTAGGCGGTCCTGCTCCAGGAGCGTTTCCCAACCCCAAGGCCAACGGCTCCTTCTCTTCCCCGGGGGCGGCGTGCTGCAGCCTCCCCACACTTGCTCCTGGGGAGCGCTGTGCCAGACGTGTGCGACCACGCTTCTCTCTCAGGCAGAAGGGATGCTAGGGCAAAGAGTATGTCGCTCCATGCGGGTATCTTCCACCCTGCTGCGGAGACTAGCTCAGGCAAGCAGCAGCAGCATCCCCAAAACCAACTCTGATTTCCCAGCGAATGCTGTGCTTTCCCAGGGGAGATGCCCAGGCAAAGAGGCTTTCGCTGTATGCGGGTTTCTACCACCGCGAGACTGGGCTCAGGCAAGCAGCAGCAGCCGGCAGAACATTTCTCGGCGAATGCTGTGCTTTCGCAGAGGCTTTGGCTTGGAGCGAACAGCACTTGGCCGCTGCTTCCTCAGCAAGGCTTCAGTCGCATCAGGGAAGAAGAGCTGCGGGAGAGCTGATGCCTCTTGGGCCTTGCTTTCCCGGGCTCCATGTTCGCATCCTGGGTTCACCCTGCCAGGCCGAACGAAGCAGGCACAGCCACAACCGTGCAGTAGCGTGCGTAGCCTAGGATGGCACTCTAGGCACACTACCATCTCCCGGTGTAGGCATCGCTTGGCCTTTTCCTCTGGTGCACAGGAGGACTCGCGGACTAGGCCAGTGCTTTCCCCACAGGAAAGGAGAGGTGACAGGATCCCTGCACACCGCCCCGTGCCCTGAATAGGTAGCTTTGGGGGACTGTCCCCTCTCCTTCCCCTTAACCCCGTGCCTCCTCCAAGCTTCCACATCCTGGAGGAAGACGGCATCTGATGGCCAGTTCTTTCTGGGAGCTGTTTCTCGAGTTCAGGGTAGGCGCCTGGTGGCAAGCCCAGGTCTCCACCACGGACAGGTGGCCAAGGAGCTGCTGTCTCCTTGGGCCCAAAGGCTCAGGACAGGCATGCTTTCTGCCCAGACTCCTTCCTCAGAGTGGAGCCCTTTCCCCTGCCCTAATCTGCCCCTCGTGTCTCCTCAGCAGCCAGGCTTCCTCCGTCCCTCTGCAGTGACAGACGTGTCCCTTTCCTTAAGGCTCTTTCCACAGGCGCCACCGCGCTTCTCTCTCAGGCAGAGGAGATGCCCAGGCAAAGAGGATTTCGCTCCATGCGGGTTTATTACACCGTGCTGTGGAGACTAGCTCCGGCAGGCAGCAGGCAGAATCCCACACACTGGACTCTGATTTCCCAAAGAATGCTGTGCTTTCCCAGAGGGGATTCCCCGGCAGAGAGGCTTTGGCTCTATGCGGGTTTCTCCCATCCTGCTGCGAATACTAGGCTAAGGCAAGCAACAAAAGGAGCCCACAGGACCGACTCTGATTTCCCAGGGACTGCTAAGCTTTCGCAGAGGTTTTCAGCTTGGCGCAAACCGCACTTCGCTGCTGCTTCCTCTGCAAGGCTTTGGTCGTTGCCTCTGTCGCAGCAGGGAAGAAGAGCCGCGGGAGAGCTGGTGCCTCTTGGGCCTTGCTTTCCCGGGCTCCAAGTTCGCGCCCGGGGTTCACCTTGCTAAGCCGAACTCAGCAGACACAGTCACAACCCTGCAGCAGCGTGCGTGGCCTAGCATGGCACTCTATGCCTAGTACCATCTCCGGGCGTCGGTAGGGCTTTGGCTTTTGCTCCGCCCTCAGGCAGACTCGGGGTCTAGGCCAGTGCCTTCACCACAGGAGAGAGGAGGCGACAGGATCCCTGCACACGGCCCGTGCACTGGGATGGGGAACTGTGGGGTACTGTCTCCCCTCCTTCCCCGGCACACCCCCTGCCACCCACAACACTGCCACATCTTGGCGGAAGGCGGCATCGGACTGCCCATTTCTCCATGGGGTTGTTTCTGCGAGTTCCGTGTATGGCACCTGGGGGCAAGCCTGTCTGCCCTTGGGACAGGTGGCCAAGGAGATGCTGTCCCCTCGGGACCAGAGGCACAGGACAGGCCTGCCTTCTGCCCAGACTCCTTCCTCAGAGTGGAGCTCGCGCCCATGCCCTAGTCGTCCCCTCATGTCTCCTTAGCAGCCAGGCTTCCATCTCTCCGCACAGGGAGCGGGTGACACTTGTCTTGCCACTGGCCTGCTGTTCCTGCACGGTAGGCGGTCCTGCTTCAGGAGCGTTTCCCAACCCCAAGGCCAACGGCTCCTTCTCATCCCCGGGGGCGGCGTGCTGCAGCCTCCCCACACTTGCTCCTGGGGAGCGCTGTGCCAGACGTGTGCGACCACGCTTCTCTCTCAGGCAGAAGGGATGCTAGGGCAAAGAGTATGTCGCTCCATGCGGGTATCTTCCACCCTGCTGCGGAGACTAGCTCAGGCAAGCAGCAGCAGCATCCCCAAAACCAACTCTGATTTCCCAGCGAATGCTGTGCTTTCCCAGGGGAGATGCCCAGGCAAAGAGGCTTTCGCTGTATGCGGGTTTCTCCCACCGCGAGACTGGGCTCAGGCAAGCAGCAGCAGCCGGCAGAACATTTCTCGGCGAATGCTGTGCTTTCGCAGAGGCTTTGGCTTGGAGCGAACAGCACTTGGCCGCTGCTTCCTCAGCAAGGCTTCAGTCGCATCAGGGAAGAAGAGCTGCGGGAGAGCTGATGCCTCTTGGGCCTTGCTTTCCCGGGCTCCATGTTCGCATCCTGGGTTCACCCTGCCAGGCCGAACGAAGCAGGCACAGCCACAACCGTGCAGTAGCGTGCGTAGCCTAGGATGGCACTCTAGGCACACTACCATCTCCCGGTGTAGGCATCGCTTGGCCTTTTCCTCTGGTGCACAGGAGGACTCGCGGACTAGGCCAGTGCTTTCCCCACAGGAAAGGAGAGGTGACAGGATCCCTGCACACCGCCCCGTGCCCTGAATAGGGAGCTTTGGGGGACTGTCCCCTCTCCTTCCCCTTAACCCCGTGCCTCCTCCAAGCTTCCACATCCTGGAGGAAGACGGCATCTGATGGCCAGTTCTTTCTGGGAGTTGTTTCTCGAGTTCAGGGTAGGCGCCTGGTGGCAAGCCCATGTCTCCACCACGGACAGGTGGCCAAGGAGCTGCTGTCTCCTTGGGCCCAAAGGCTCAGGACAGGCATGCTTTCTGCCCAGACTCCTTCCTCAGAGTGGAGCCCTTTCCCCTGCCCTAATCTGCCCCTCGTGTCTCCTCAGCAGCCAGGCTTCCTCCGTCCCTCTGCAGTGACAGACGTGTCCCTTTCCTTAAGGCTCTTTCCACAGGCGCCACCGCGCTTCTCTCTCATGCAGAGGGGATGCCCAGGCAAAGAGGATTTCGCTCCATGCGGGTTTATTACACCGTGCTGTGGAGACTAGCTCCGGCAGGCAGCAGGCAGAATCCCACACACCGGACTCTGATTTCCCAAAGAATGCTGTGCTTTCCCAGAGGGGATTCCCCGGCAGAGAGGCTTTGGCTCTATGCGGGTTTCTCCCATCCTGCTGCGAATACTAGGCTAAGGCAAGCAACAAAAGCAGCCCACAGGACCGACTCTGATTTCCCAGGGACTGCTAAGCTTTCGCAGAGGTTTTCAGCTTGGCGCAAACCGCACTTCGCTGCTGCTTCCTCTGCAAGGCTTTGGTCGTTGGCTCTGTCGCGGCAGGGAAGAAGAGCCGCGGGAGAGCTGGTGCCTCTTGGGCCTTGCTTTCCCGGGCTCCAAGTTCGCGCCCGGGGTTCACCTTGCTAAGCCGAACTCAGCAGACACAGTCACAACCCTGCAGCAGCGTGCGTGGCCTAGCATGGCACTCTATGCCTAGTACCATCTCCTGGCGTCGGTAGGGCTTTGCCTTTTGCTCCGCCCTCAGGCAGACTCGGGGTCTAGGCCAGTTCCTTCACCACAGGAGAGAGGAGGCGACAGGATCCCTGCACACGGCCCGTGCACTGGGATGGGGAACTGTGGGGGACTGTCTCCCCTCCTTCCCCGGCACACCCCCTGCCACCCACAACACTACCACATCTTGGCGGAAGGCGGCATCGGACTGCCCATTTCTCCATGGGGTTGTTTCTGCGAGTTCCGTGTATGGCACCTGGGGGCAAGCCTGTCTGCCCTTGGGACAGGTGGCCAAGGAGATGCTGTCCCCTCGGGACCAGAGGCACAGGACAGGCCTGCCTTCTGCCCAGACTCCTTCCTCAGAGTGGAGCACGCGCCCATGCCCTAGTCGTCCCCTCATGTCTCCTTAGCAGCCAGGCTTCCATCTCTCCGCACAGGGAGCGGGTGACACTTGTCTTGCCACTGGCCTGCTGTTCCTGCACGGTAGGCGGTCCTGCTTCAGGAGCGTTTCCCAACCCCAAGGCCAACGGCTCCTTCTCTTCCCCGGGGGCGGCGTGCTGCAGCCTCCCCACACTTGCTCCTGGGGAGCGCTGTGCCAGACGTGTGCGACCACGCTTCTCTCTCAGGCAGAAGGGATGCTAGGGCAAAGAGTATGTCGCTCCATGCGGGTATCTTCCACCCTGCTGCGGAGACTAGCTCAGGCAAGCAGCAGCAGCATCCCCAAAACCAACTCTGATTTCCCAGCGAATGCTGTGCTTTCCCAGGGGAGATGCCCAGGCAAAGAGGCTTTCGCTGTATGCGGGTTTCTCCCACCGCGAGACTGGGCTCAGGCAAGCAGCAGCAGCCGGCAGAACATTTCTCGGCGAATGCTGTGCTTTCGCAGAGGCTTTGGCTTGGAGCGAACAGCACTTGGCCGCTGCTTCCTCAGCAAGGCTTCCGTCGCATCAGGGAAGAAGAGCTGCGGGAGAGCTGATGCCTCTTGGGCCTTGCTTTCCCGGGCTCCATGTTCGCATCCTGGGTTCACCCTGCCAGGCCGAACTAAGCAGGCACAGCCACAACCGTGCAGTAGCGTGCGTAGCCTAGGATGGCACTCTAGGCACACTACCATCTCCCGGTGTAGGCATCGCTTGGCCTTTTCCTCTGGTGCACAGGAGGACTCGCGGACTAGGCCAGTGCTTTCCCCACAGGAAAGGAGAGGTGACAGGATCCCTGCACACCGCCCCGTGCCCTGAATAGGGAGCTTTGGGGGACTGTCCCCTCTCCTTCCCCTTAACCCCGTGCCTCCTCCAAGCTTCCACATCCTGGAGGAAGACGGCATCTGATGGCCAGTTCTTTCTGGGAGTTGTTTCTCGAGTTCAGGGTAGGCGCCTGGTGGCAAGCCCAGGTCTCCAGCACGGACAGGTGGCCAAGGAGCTGCTGTCTCCTTGGGCCCAAAGGCTCAGGACAGGCATGCTTTCTGCCCAGACTCCTTCCTCAGAGTGGAGCCCTTTCCCCTGCCCTAATCTGCCCCTCGTGTCTCCTCAGCAGCCAGGCTTCCTCCGTCCCTCTGCAGTGACAGACGTGTCCCTTTCCTTAAGGCTCTTTCCACAGGCGCCACCGCGCTTCTCTCTCAGGCAGAGGGGATGCCCAGGCAAAGAGGATTTCGCTCCATGCGGGTTTATTACACCGTGCTGTGGAGACTAGCTCCGGCAGACAGCAGGCAGAATCCCACACACCGGACTCTGATTTCCCAAAGAATGCTGTGCTTTCCCAGAGGGGATTCCCCGGCAGAGAGGCTTTGGCTCTATGCGGGTATCTCCCATCCTGCTGCGAATACTAGGCTAAGGCAAGCAACAAAAGCAGCCCACAGGACCGACTCTGATTTCCCAGGGACTGCTAAGCTTTCGCAGAGGTTTTCAGCTTGGCGCAAACCGCACTTCGCTGCTGCTTCCTCTGCAAGGCTTTGGTCGTTGGCTCTGTCGCGGCAGGGAAGAAGAGCCGCGGGAGAGCTGGTGCCTCTTGGGCCTTGCTTTCCCGGGCTCCAAGTTCGCGCCCGGGGTTCACCTTGCTAAGCCGAACTCAGCAGACACAGTCACAACCCTGCAGCAGCGTGCGCGGCCTAGCATGGCACTCTATGCCTAGTACCATCTCCTGGCGTCGGTAGGGCTTTGGCTTTTGCTCCGCCCTCAGGCAGACTCGGGGTCTAGGCCAGTGCCTTCACCACAGGAGAGAGGAGGCGACAGGATCCCTGCACACGGCCCGTGCACTGGGATGGGGAACTGTGGGGGACTGTCTCCCCTCCTTCCCCGGCACACCCCCTGCCACCCACCACACTGCCACATCTTGGCGGAAGGCGGCATCGTACTGCCCATTTCTCCATGGGGTTGTTTCTGCGAGTTCCGTGTATGGCACCTGGGGGCAAGCCTGTCTGCCCTTGGGACAGGTGGCCAAGGAGATGCTGTCCCCTCGGGACCAGAGGCACAGGACAGGCCTGCCTTCTGCCCAGACTCCTTCCTCAGAGTGGAGCACGCGCCCATGCCCTAGTCGTCCCCTCATGTCTCCTTAGCAGCCAGGCTTCCATCTCTCCGCACAGGGAGCGGGTGACACTTGTCTTGCCACTGGCCTGCTGTTCCTGCACGGTAGGCGGTCCTGCTTCAGGAGCGTTTCCCAACCCCAAGGCCAACGGCTCCTTCTCTTCCCCGGGGGCGGCGTGCTGCAGCCTCCCCACACTTGCTCCTGGGGAGCGCTGTGCCAGACGTGTGCGACCACGCTTCTCTCTCAGGCAGAAGGGATGCTAGGGCAAAGAGTATGTCGCTCCATGCGGGTATCTTCCACCCTGCTGCGGAGACTAGCTCAGGCAAGCAGCAGCAGCATCCCCAAAACCAACTCTGATTTCCCAGCGAATGCTGTGCTTTCCCAGGGGAGATGCCCAGGCAAAGAGGCTTTCGCTGTATGCGGGTTTCTCCCACCGCGAGACTGGGCTCAGGCAAGCAGCAGCAGCCGGCAGAACATTTCTCGGCGAATGCTGTGCTTTCGCAGAGGCTTTGGCTTGGAGCGAACAGCACTTGGCCGCTGCTTCCTCAGCAAGGCTTCAGTCGCATCAGGGAAGAAGAGCTGCGGGAGAGCTGATGCCTCTTGGGCCTTGCTTTCCCGGGCTCCATGTTCGCATCCTGGGTTCACCCTGCCAGGCCGAACGAAGCAGGCACAGCCACAACCGTGCAGTAGCGTGCGTAGCCTAGCATGGCACTCTAGGCACACTACCATCTCCCGGTGTAGGCATCGCTTGGCCTTTTCCTCTGGTGCACAGGAGGACTCGCGGACTAGGCCAGTGCTTTCCCCACAGGAAAGGAGAGGTGACAGGATCCCTGCACACCGCCCCGTGCCCTGAATAGGGAGCTTTGGGGGACTGTCCCCTCTCCTTCCCCTTAACCCCGTGCCTCCTCCAAGCTTCCACATCCTGGAGGAAGACGGCATCTGATGGCCAGTTCTTTCTGGGAGTTGTTTCTCGAGTTCAGGGTAGGCGCCTGGTGGCAAGCCCATGTCTCCACCACGGACACGTGGCCAAGGAGCTGCTGTCTCCTTGGGCCCAAAGGCTCAGGACAGGCATGCTTTCTGCCCAGACTCCTTCCTCAGAGTGGAGCCCTTTCCCCTGCCCTAATCTGCCCCTCGTGTCTCCTCAGCAGCCAGGCTTCCTCCGTCCCTCTGCAGTGACAGACGTGTCCCTTTCCTTAAGGCTCTTTCCACAGGCGCCACCGCGCTTCTCTCTCAGGCAGAGGGGATGCCCAGGCAAAGAGGATTTCGCTCCATGCGGGTTTATTACACCGTGCTGTGGAGACTAGCTCCGGCAGGCAGCAGGCAGAATCCCACACACCGGACTCTGATTTCCCAAAGAATGCTGTGCTTTCCCAGAGGGGATTCCCCGGCAGAGAGGCTTTGGCTCTATGCGGGTTTCTCCCATCCTGCTGCGAATACTAGGCTAAGGCAAGCAACAAAAGCAGCCCACAGGACCGACTCTGATTTCCCAGGGACTGCTAAGCTTTCGCAGAGGTTTTCAGCTTGGCGCAAACCGCACTTCGCTGCTGCTTCCTCTGCAAGGCTTTGGTCGTTGGCTCTGTCGTGGCAGGGAAGAAGAGCCGCGGGAGAGCTGGTGCCTCTTGGGCCTTTCTTTCCCGGGCTCCAAGTTCGCGCCCGGGGTTCACCTTGCTAAGCCGAACTCAGCAGACACAGTCACAACCCTGCAGCAGCGTGCGCGGCCTAGCATGGCACTCTATGCCTAGTACCATCTCCTGGCGTCGGTAGGGCTTTGCCTTTTGCTCCGCCCTCAGGCAGACTCGGGGTCTAGGCCAGTGCCTTCACCACAGGAGAGAGGAGGCGACAGGATCCCTGCACACGGCCCGTGCACTGGGATGGGGAACTGTGGGGGACTGTCTCCCCTCCTTCCCCGGCACATCCCCTGCCACCCACAACACTGCCACATCTTGGCGGAAGGCGGCATCGGACTGCCCATTTCTCCATGGGGTTGTTTCTGCGAGTTCCGTGTATGGCACCTGGGGGCAAGCCTGTCTGCCCTTGGGACAGGTGGCCAAGGAGATGCTGTCCCCTCGGGACCAGAGGCACAGGACAGGCCTGCCTTCTGCCCAGACTCCTTCCTCAGAGTGGAGCACGCGCCCATGCCCTAGTCGTCCCCTCATGTCTCCTTAGCAGCCAGGCTTCCATCTCTCCGCACAGGGAGCGGGTGACACATGTCTTGCCACTGGCCTGCTGTTCCTGCACGGTAGGCGGTCCTGCTTCAGGAGCGTTGCCCAACCCCAAGGCCAACGGCTCCTTCTCTTCCCCGGGGGCGGCGTGCTGCAGCCTCCCCACACTTGCTCCTGGGGAGCGCTGTGCCAGACGTGTGCGACCACGCTTCTCTCTCAGGCAGAAGGGATGCTAGGGCAAAGAGTATGTCGCTCCATGCGGGTATCTTCCACCCTGCTGCGGAGACTAGCTCAGGCAAGCAGCAGCAGCATCCCCAAAACCAACTCTGATTTCCCAGCGAATGCTGTGCTTTCCCAGGGGAGATGCCCAGGCAAAGAGGCTTTCGCTGTATGCGGGTTTCTCCCACCGCGAGACTGGGCTCAGGCAAGCAGCAGCAGCCGGCAGAACATTTCTCGGCGAATGCTGTGCTTTCGCAGAGGCTTTGGCTTGGAGCGAACAGCACTTGGCCGCTGCTTCCTCAGCAAGGCTTCAGTCGCATCAGGGAAGAAGAGCTGCGGGAGAGCTGATGCCTCTTGGGCCTTGCTTTCCCGGGCTCCATGTTCGCATCCTGGGTTCACCCTGCCAGGCCGAACGAAGCAGGCACAGCCACAACCTTGCAGTAGCGTGCGTAGCCTAGGATGGCACTCTAGGCACACTACCATCTCCCGGTGTAGGCATCGCTTGGCCTTTTCCTCTGGTGCACAGGAGGACTCGCGGACTAGGCCAGTGCTTTCCCCACAGGAAAGGAGAGGTGACCGGATCCCTGCACACCGCCCCGTGCCCTGAATAGGGAGCTTTGGGGGACTGTCCCCTCTCCTTCCCCTTAACCCCGTGCCTCCTCCAAGCTTCCACATCCTGGAGGAAGACGGCATCTGATGGCCAGTTCTTTCTGGGAGTTGTTTCTCGCGTTCAGGGTAGGCGCCTGGTGGCAAGCCCATGTCTCCAGCACGGACAGGTGGCCAAGGAGCTGCTGTCTCCTTGGGCCCAAAGGCTCAGGACAGGCATGCTTTCTGCCCAGACTCCTTCCTCAGAGTGGAGCCCTTTCCCCTGCCCTAATCTGCCCCTCGTGTCTCCTCAGCAGCCAGACTTCCTCCGTCCCTCTGCAGTGACAGACGTGTCCCTTTCCTTAAGGCTCTTTCCACAGGCGCCACCGCGCTTCTCTCTCAGGCAGAGGGGATGCCCAGGCAAAGAGGATTTCGCTCCACGCGGGTTTATTACACCGTGCTGTGGAGACTAGATCCAGTAAGAAGCAGGCAGAATCCCACACACTGGACTCTGATTTCCCAAAGAATGCTGTGCTTTCCCAGAGGGGATTCCCCGGCAGAGAGGCTTTGGCTCTATGCGGGTTTCTCCCATCCTGCTGCGAATACTAGGCTAAGGCAAGCAACAAAAGCAGCCCACAGGACCGACTCTGATTTCCCAGGGACTGCTAAGCTTTCGCAGAGGTTTTCAGCTTGGCGCAAACCGCACTTCACTGCTGCTTCCTCTGCAAGGCTTTGGTCGTTGGCTCTGTCGCGGCAGGGAAGAAGAGCCGCGGGAGAGCTGGTGCCTCTTGGGCCTTGCTTTCCCGGGCTCCAAGTTCGCGCCCGGGGTTCACCTTGCTAAGCCGAACTCAGCAGACACAGTCACAACCCTGCAGCAGCGTGCGTGGCCTAGCATGGCACTCTATGCCTAGTACCATCTCCGGGCGTCGGTAGGGCTTTGGCTTTTGCTCCGCCCTCAGGCAGACTCGGGGTCTAGGCCAGTGCCTTCACCACAGGAGAGAGGAGGCGACAGGATCCCTGCACACGGCCCGTGCACTGGGATGGGGAACTGTGGGGGACTGTCTCCCCTCCTTCCCCGGCACACCCCCTGCCACCCACAACACTGCCACATCTTGGCGGAAGGCGGCATCGGACTGCCCATTTCTCCATGGGGTTGTTTCTGCGAGTTCCGTGTATGGCACCTGGGGGCAAGCCTGTCTGCCCTTGGGACAGGTGGCCAAGGAGATGCTGTCCCCTCGGGACCAGAGGCACAGGACAGGCCTGCCTTCTGCCCAGACCCCTTCCTCAGAGTGGAGCTCGCGCCCATGCCCTAGTCGTCCCCTCATGTCTCCTTAGCAGCCAGGCTTCCATCTCTCTGCACAGGGAGCGGGTGACACTTGTCTTGCCACTGGCCTGCTGTTCCTGCACGGTAGGCGGTCCTGCTTCAGGAGCGTTTCCCAACCCCAAGGCCAACGGCTCCTTCTCTTCCCCGGGGGCGGCGTGCTGCAGCCTCCCCACACTTGCTCCTGGGGAGCGCTGTGCCAGACGTGTGCGACCACGCTTCTCTCTCAGGCAGAAGGGATGCTAGGGCAAAGAGTATGTCGCTCCATGCGGGTATCTTCCACCCTGCTGCGGAGACTAGCTCAGGCAAGCAGCAGCAGCATCCCCAAAACCAACTCTGATTTCCCAGCGAATGCTGTGCTTTCCCAGGGGAGATGCCCAGGCAAAGAGGCTTTCGCTGTATGCGGGTTTCTCCCACCGCGAGACTGGGCTCAGGCAAGCAGCAGCAGCCGGCAGAACATTTCTCGGCGAATGCTGTGCTTTCGCAGAGGCTTTGGCTTGGAGCGAACAGCACTTGGCCGCTGCTTCCTCAGCAAGGCTTCAGTCGCATCAGGGAAGAAGAGCTGCGGGAGAGCTGATGCCTCTTGGGCCTTGCTTTCCCGGGCTCCATGTTCGCATCCTGGGTTCACCCTGCCAGGCCGAACTAAGCAGGCACAGCCACAACCGTGCAGTAGCGTGCGTAGCCTAGGATGGCACTCTAGGCACACTACCATCTCCCGGTGTAGGCCTCGCTTGGCCTTTTCCTCTGGTGCACAGGAGGACTCGCGGCCTAGGCCAGTGCTTTCCCCACAGGAAAGGAGAGGTGACAGGATCCCTGCACACCGCCCCGTGCCCTGAATAGGGAGCTTTGGGGGACTGTCCCCTCTCCTTCCCCTTAACCCCGTGCCTCCTCCAAGCTTCCACATCCTGGAGGAAGACGGCATCTGATGGCCAGTTCTTTCTGGGAGTTGTTTCTCGAGTTCAGGGTAGGCGTCTGGTGGCAAGCCCAGGTCTCCACCACGGACAGGTGGCCAAGGAGCTGCTGTCTCCTTGGGCCCAAAGGCTCAGGACAGGCATGCTTTCTGCCCAGACTCCTTCCTCAGAGTGGAGCCCTTTCCCCTGCCCTAATCTGCCCCTCGTGTCTCCTCAGCAGCCAGGCTTCCTCCGTCCCTCTGCAGTGACAGACGTGTCCCTTTCCTTAAGGCTCTTTCCACAGGCGCCACCGCGCTTCTCTCTCAGGCAGAGGGGATGCCCAGGCAAAGAGGATTTCGCTCCATGTGGGTTTATTACACCGTGCTGTGGAGACTAGCTCCGGCAGGCAGCAGGCAGAATCCCACACACCGGACTCTGATTTCCCAAAGAATGCTGTGCTTTCCCAGAGGGGATTCCCCGGCAGAGAGGCTTTGGCTCTATGCGGGTTTCTCCCATCCTGCTGCGAATACTAGGCTAAGGCAAGCAACAAAAGCAGCCCACAGGACCGACTCTGATTTCCCAGGGACTGCTAAGCTTTCGCAGAGGTTTTCAGCTTGGCGCAAACCGCACTTCGCTGCTGCTTCCTCTGCAAGGCTTTGGTCGTTGGCTCTGTCGCGGCAGGGAAGAAGAGCCGCGGGAGAGCTGGTGCCTCTTGGGCCTTGCTTTCCCGGGCTCCAAGTTCGCGCCCGGGGTTCACCTTGCTAAGCCGAACTCAGCAGACACAGTCACAACCCTGCAGCAGCGTGCGTGGCCTAGCATGGCACTCTATGCCTAGTACCATCTCCGGGCGTCGGTAGGGCTTTGGCTTTTGCTCCTCCCTCAGGCAGACTCGGGGTCTAGGCCAGTGCCTTCACCACAGGAGAGAGGAGGCGACAGGATCCCTGCACACGGCCCGTGCACTGGGATGGGGAACTGTGGGGGACTGTCTCCCCTCCTTCCCCGGCACACCCCCTGCCACCCACAACACTGCCACATCTTGGCGGAAGGCGGCATCGGACTGCCCATTTCTCCATGGGGTTGTTTCTGCGAGTTCCGTGTATGGCACCTGGGGGCAAGCCTGTCTGCCCTTGGGACAGGTGGCCAAGGAGATGCTGTCCCCTCGGGACCAGAGGCACAGGACAGGCCTGCCTTCTGCCCAGACTCCTTCCTCAGAGTGGAGCTCGCGCCCATGCCCTAGTCGTCCCCTCATGTCTCCTTAGCAGCCAGGCTTCCATCTCTCCGCACAGGGAGCGGGTGACACTTGTCTTGCCACTGGCCTGCTGTTCCTGCACGGTAGGCGGTCCTGCTTCAGGAGCGTTTCCCAACCCCAAGGCCAACGGCTCCTTCTCTTCCCCGGGGGCGGCGTGCTGCAGCCTCCCCAAACTTGCTCCTGGGGAGCGCTGTGCCAGACGTGTGCGACCACGCTTCTCTCTCAGGCAGAAGGGATGCTAGGGCAAAGAGTATGTCGCTCCATGCGGGTATCTTCCACCCTGCTGCGGAGACTAGCTCAGGCAAGCAGCAGCAGCATCCCCAAAACCAACTCTGATTTCCCAGCGAATGCTGTGCTTTCCCAGGGGAGATGCCCAGGCAAAGAGGCTTTCGCTGTATGCGGGTTTCTCCCACCGCGAGACTGGGCTCAGGCAAGCAGCAGCAGCCGGCAGAACATTTCTCGGCGAATGCTGTGCTTTAGCAGAGGCTTTGGCTTGGAGCGAACAGCACTTGGCCGCTGCTTCCTCAGCAAGGCTTCAGTCGCATCAGGGAAGAAGAGCTGCGGGAGAGCTGATGCCTCTTGGGCCTTGCTTTCCCGGGCTCCATGTTCGCATCCTGGGTTCACCCTGCCAGGCCGAACGAAGCAGGCACAGCCACAACCGTGCAGTAGCGTGCGTAGCCTAGGATGGCACTCTAGGCACACTACCATCTCCCGGTGTAGGCATCGCTTGGCCTTTTCCTCTGGTGCACAGGAGGACTCGCGGACTAGGCCAGTGCTTTCCCCACAGGAAAGGAGAGGTGACAGGATCCCTGCACACCGCCCCGTGCCCTGAATAGGGAGCTTTGGGGGACTGTCCCCTCTCCTTCCCCTTAACCCCGTGCCTCCTCCAAGCTTCCACATCCTGGAGGAAGACGGCATCTGATGGCCAGTTCTTTCTGGGAGTTGTTTCTCGAGTTCAGGGTAGGCGCCTGGTGGCAAGCCCATGTCTCCACCACGGACAGGTGGCCAAGGAGCTGCTGTCTCCTTGGGCCCAAAGGCTCAGGACAGGCATGCTTTCTGCCCAGACTCCTTCCTCAGAGTGGAGCCCTTTCCCCTGCCCTAATCTGCCCCTCGTGTCTCCTCAGCAGCCAGGCTTCCTCCGTCCCTCTGCAGTGACAGACGTGTCCCTTTCCTTAAGGCTCTTTCCACAGGCGCCACCGCGCTTCTCTCTCAGGCAGAGGGGATGCCCAGGCAAAGAGGATTTCGCTCCATGCGGGTTTATTACACCGTGCTGTGGAGACTAGCTCCGGCAGGCAGCAGGCAGAATCCCACACACCGGACTCTGATTTCCCAAAGAATGCTGTGCTTTCCCAGAGGGGATTCCCCGGCAGAGAGGCTTTGGCTCTATGCGGGTTTCTCCCATCCTGCTGCGAATACTAGGCTAAGGCAAGCAACAAAAGCAGCCCACAGGACCGACTCTGATTTCCCAGGGACTGCTAAGCTTTCGCAGAGGTTTTCAGCTTGGCGCAAACCGCACTTCGCTGCTGCTTCCTCTGCAAGGCTTTGGTCGTTGGCTCTGTCGCGGCAGGGAAGAAGAGCCGCGGGAGAGCTGGTGCCTCTTGGGCCTTGCTTTCCCGGGCTCCAAGTTCGCGCCCGGGGTTCACCTTGCTAAGCCGAACTCAGCAGACACAGTCACAACCCTGCAGCAGCGTGCGCGGCCTAGCATGGCACTCTATGCCTAGTACCATCTCCGGGCGTCGGTAGGGCTTTGCCTTTTGCTCCGCCCTCAGGCAGACTCGGGGTCTAGGCCAGTGCCTTCACCACAGGAGAGAGGAGGCGACAGGATCCCTGCACAAGGCCCGTGCACTGGGATGGGGAACTGTGGGGGACTGTCTCCCCTCCTTCCCCGGCACACCCCCTGCCACCCACCACACTGCCACATCTTGGCGGAAGGCGGCATCGGACTGCCCATTTCTCCATGGGGTTGTTTCTGCGAGTTCCGTGTATGGCACCTGGGGGCAAGCCTGTCTGCCCTTGGGACAGGTGGCCAAGGAGATGCTGTCCCCTCGGGACCAGAGGCACAGGACAGGCCTGCCTTCTGCCCAGACTCCTTCCTCAGAGTGGAGCTCGCGCCCATGCCCTAGTCGTCCCCTCATGTCTCCTTAGCAGCCAGGCTTCCATCTCTCCGCACAGGGAGCGGGTGACACTTGTCTTGCCACTGGCCTGCTGTTCCTGCACGGTCGGCGGTCCTGCTCCAGGAGCGTTTCCCAACCCCAAGGCCAACGGCTCCTTCTCTTCCCCGGGGGCGGCGTGCTGCAGCCTCCCCACACTTGCTCCTGGGGAGCGCTGTGCCAGACGTGTGCGACCACGCTTCTCTCTCAGGCAGAAGGGATGCTAGGGCAAAGAGTATGTCGCTCCATGCGGGTATCTTCCACCCTGCTGCGGAGACTAGCTCAGGCAAGCAGCAGCAGCATCCCCGAAACCAACTCTGATTTCCCAGCGAATGCTGTGCTTTCCCAGGGGAGATGCCCAGGCAAAGAGGCTTTCGCTGTATGCGGGTTTCTCCCACCGCGAGACTGGGCTCAGGCAAGCAGCAGCAGCCGGCAGAACATTTCTCGGCGAATGCTGTGCTTTCGCAGAGGCTTTGGCTTGGAGCGAACAGCACTTGGCCGCTGCTTCCTCAGCAAGGCTTCAGTCGCATCAGGGAAGAAGAGCTGCGGGAGAGCTGATGCCTCTTGGGCCTTGCTTTCCCGGGCTCCATGTTCGCATCCTGGGTTCACCCTGCCAGGCCGAACGAAGCAGGCACAGCCACAACCGTGCAGTAGCGTGCGTAGCCTAGCATGGCACTCTAGGCACACTACCATCTCCCGGTGTAGGCATCGCTTGGCCTTTTCCTCTGGTGCACAGGAGGACTCGCGGACTAGGCCAGTGCTTTCCCCACAGGAAAGGAGAGGTGACAGGATCCCTGCACACCGCCCCGTGCCTTGAATAGGGAGCTTTGGGGGACTGTCCCCTCTCCTTCCCCTTAACCCCGTGCCTCCTCCAAGCTTCCACATCCTGGAGGAAGACGGCATCTGATGGCCAGTTCTTTCTGGGAGTTGTTTCTCGAGTTCAGGGTAGGCGCCTGGTGGCAAGCCCATGTCTCCACCACGGACACGTGGCCAAGGAGCTGCTGTCTCCTTGGGCCCAAAGGCTCAGGACAGGCATGCTTTCTGCCCAGACTCCTTCCTCAGAGTGGAGCCCTTTCCCCTGCCCTAATCTGCCCCTCGTGTCTCCTCAGCAGCCAGGCTTCCTCCGTCCCTCTGCAGTGACAGACGTGTCCCTTTCCTTAAGGCTCTTTCCACAGGCGCCACCGCGCTTCTCTCTCAGGCAGAGGGGATGCCCAGGCAAAGAGGATTTCGCTCCATGCGGGTTTATTACACCGTGCTGTGGAGACTAGCTCCGGCAGGCAGCAGGCAGAATCCCACACACCGGACTCTGATTTCCCAAAGAATGCTGTGCTTTCCCAGAGGGGATTCCCCGGCAGAGAGGCTTTGGCTCTATGCGGGTTTCTCCCATCCTGCTGCGAATACTAGGCTAAGGCAAGCAACAAAAGCAGCCCACAGGACCGACTCTGATTTCCCAGGGACTGCTAAGCTTTCGCAGAGGTTTTCAGCTTGGCGCAAACCGCACTTCGCTGCTGCTTCCTCTGCAAGGCTTTGGTCGTTGGCTCTGTCGCGGCAGGGAAGAAGAGCCGCGGGAGAGCTGGTGCCTCTTGGGCCTTGCTTTCCCGGGCTCCAAGTTCGCGCCCGGGGTTCACCTTGCTAAGCCGAACTCAGCAGACACAGTCACAACCCTGCAGCAGCGTGCGCGGCCTAGCATGGCACTCTATGCCTAGTACCATCTCCGGGCGTCGGTAGGGCTTTGCCTTTTGCTCCGCCCTCAGGCAGACTCGGGGTCTAGGCCAGTGCCTTCACCACAGGAGAGAGGAGGCGACAGGATCCCTGCACAAGGCCCGTGCACTGGGATGGGGAACTGTGGGGGACTGTCTCCCCTCCTTCCCCGGCACACCCCCTGCCACCCACCACACTGCCACATCTTGGCGGAAGGCGGCATCGGACTGCCCATTTCTCCATGGGGTTGTTTCTGCGAGTTCCGTGTATGGCACCTGGGGGCAAGCCTGTCTGCCCTTGGGACAGGTGGCCAAGGAGATGCTGTCCCCTCGGGACCAGAGGCACAGGACAGGCCTGCCTTCTGCCCAGACTCCTTCCTCAGAGTGGAGCTCGCGCCCATGCCCTAGTCGTCCCCTCATGTCTCCTTAGCAGCCAGGCTTCCATCTCTCCGCACAGGGAGCGGGTGACACTTGTCTTGCCACTGGCCTGCTGTTCCTGCACGGTCGGCGGTCCTGCTCCAGGAGCGTTTCCCAACCCCAAGGCCAACGGCTCCTTCTCTTCCCCGGGGGCGGCGTGCTGCAGCCTCCCCACACTTGCTCCTGGGGAGCGCTGTGCCAGACGTGTGCGACCACGCTTCTCTCTCAGGCAGAAGGGATGCTAGGGCAAAGAGTATGTCGCTCCATGCGGGTATCTTCCACCCTGCTGCGGAGACTAGCTCAGGCAAGCAGCAGCAGCATCCCCGAAACCAACTCTGATTTCCCAGCGAATGCTGTGCTTTCCCAGGGGAGATGCCCAGGCAAAGAGGCTTTCGCTGTATGCGGGTTTCTCCCACCGCGAGACTGGGCTCAGGCAAGCAGCAGCAGCCGGCAGAACATTTCTCGGCGAATGCTGTGCTTTCGCAGAGGCTTTGGCTTGGAGCGAACAGCACTTGGCCGCTGCTTCCTCAGCAAGGCTTCAGTCGCATCAGGGAAGAAGAGCTGCGGGAGAGCTGATGCCTCTTGGGCCTTGCTTTCCCGGGCTCCATGTTCGCATCCTGGGTTCACCCTGCCAGGCCGAACGAAGCAGGCACAGCCACAACCGTGCAGTAGCGTGCGTAGCCTAGCATGGCACTCTAGGCACACTACCATCTCCCGGTGTAGGCATCGCTTGGCCTTTTCCTCTGGTGCACAGGAGGACTCGCGGACTAGGCCAGTGCTTTCCCCACAGGAAAGGAGAGGTGACAGGATCCCTGCACACCGCCCCGTGCCCTGAATAGGGAGCTTTGGGGGACTGTCCCCTCTCCTTCCCCTTAACCCCGTGCCTCCTCCAAGCTTCCACATCCTGGAGGAAGACGGCATCTGATGGCCAGTTCTTTCTGGGAGTTGTTTCTCGAGTTCAGGGTAGGCGCCTGGTGGCAAGCCCATGTCTCCACCACGGACACGTGGCCAAGGAGCTGCTGTCTCCTTGGGCCCAAAGGCTCAGGACAGGCATGCTTTCTGCCCAGACTCCTTCCTCAGAGTGGAGCCCTTTCCCCTGCCCTAATCTGCCCCTCGTGTCTCCTCAGCAGCCAGGCTTCCTCCGTCCCTCTGCAGTGACAGACGTGTCCCTTTCCTTAAGGCTCTTTCCACAGGCGCCACCGCGCTTCTCTCTCAGGCAGAGGGGATGCCCAGGCAAAGAGGATTTCGCTCCATGCGGGTTTATTACACCGTGCTGTGGAGACTAGCTCCGGCAGGCAGCAGGCAGAATCCCACACACCGGACTCTGATTTCCCAAAGAATGCTGTGCTTTCCCAGAGGGGATTCCCCGGCAGAGAGGCTTTGGCTCTATGCGGGTTTCTCCCATCCTGCTGCGAATACTAGGCTAAGGCAAGCAACAAAAGCAGCCCACAGGACCGACTCTGATTTCCCAGGGACTGCTAAGCTTTCGCAGAGGTTTTCAGCTTGGCGCAAACCGCACTTCGCTGCTGCTTCCTCTGCAAGGCTTTGGTCGTTGTCTCTGTCGTGGCAGGGAAGAAGAGCCGCGGGAGAGCTGGTGCCTCTTGGGCCTTTCTTTCCCGGGCTCCAAGTTCGCGCCCGGGGTTCACCTTGCTAAGCCGAACTCAGCAGACACAGTCACAACCCTGCAGCAGCGTGCGCGGCCTAGCATGGCACTCTATGCCTAGTACCATCTCCTGGCGTCGGTAGGGCTTTGCCTTTTGCTCCGCCCTCAGGCAGACTCGGGGTCTAGGCCAGTGCCTTCACCACAGGAGAGAGGAGGCGACAGGATCCCTGCACACGGCCCGTGCACTGGGATGGGGAACTGTGGGGGACTGTCTCCCCTCCTTCCCCGGCACACCCCCTGCCACCCACAACACTGCCACATCTTGGCGGAAGGCGGCATCGGACTGCCCATTTCTCCATGGGGTTGTTTCTGCGAGTTCCGTGTATGGCACCTGGGGGCAAGCCTGTCTGCCCTTGGGACAGGTGGCCAAGGAGATGCTGTCCCCTCGGGACCAGAGGCACAGGACAGGCCTGCCTTCTGCCCAGACTCCTTCCTCAGAGTGGAGCACGCGCCCATGCCCTAGTCGTCCCCTCATGTCTCCTTAGCAGCCAGGCTTCCATCTCTCCGCACAGGGAGCGGGTGACACATGTCTTGCCACTGGCCTGCTGTTCCTGCACGGTAGGCGGTCCTGCTTCAGGAGCGTTGCCCAACCCCAAGGCCAACGGCTCCTTCTCTTCCCCGGGGGCGGCGTGCTGCAGCCTCCCCACACTTGCTCCTGGGGAGCGCTGTGCCAGACGTGTGCGACCACGCTTCTCTCTCAGGCAGAAGGGATGCTAGGGCAAAGAGTATGTCGCTCCATGCGGGTATCTTCCACCCTGCTGCGGAGACTAGCTCAGGCAAGCAGCAGCAGCATCCCCAAAACCAACTCTGATTTCCCAGCGAATGCTGTGCTTTCCCAGGGGAGATGCCCAGGCAAAGAGGCTTTCGCTGTATGCGGGTTTCTCCCACCGCGAGACTGGGCTCAGGCAAGCAGCAGCAGCCGGCAGAACATTTCTCGGCGAATGCTGTGCTTTCGCAGAGGCTTTGGCTTGGAGCGAACAGCACTTGGCCGCTGCTTCCTCAGCAAGGCTTCAGTCGCATCAGGGAAGAAGAGCTGCGGGAGAGCTGATGCCTCTTGGGCCTTGCTTTCCCGGGCTCCATGTTCGCATCCTGGGTTCACCCTGCCAGGCCGAACGAAGCAGGCACAGCCACAACCGTGCAGTAGCGTGCGTAGCCTAGGATGGCACTCTAGGCACACTACCATCTCCCGGTGTAGGCATCGCTTGGCCTTTTCCTCTGGTGCACAGGAGGACTCGCGGACTAGGCCAGTGCTTTCCCCACAGGAAAGGAGAGGTGACCGGATCCCTGCACACCGCCCCGTGCCCTGAATAGGGAGCTTTGGGGGACTGTCCCCTCTCCTTCCCCTTAACCCCGTGCCTCCTCCAAGCTTCCACATCCTGGAGGAAGACGGCATCTGATGGCCAGTTCTTTCTGGGAGTTGTTTCTCGCGTTCAGGGTAGGCGCCTGGTGGCAAGCCCATGTCTCCAGCACGGACAGGTGGCCAAGGAGCTGCTGTCTCCTTGGGCCCAAAGGCTCAGGACAGGCATGCTTTCTGCCCAGACTCCTTCCTCAGAGTGGAGCCCTTTCCCCTGCCCTAATCTGCCCCTCGTGTCTCCTCAGCAGCCAGACTTCCTCCGTCCCTCTGCAGTGACAGACGTGTCCCTTTCCTTAAGGCTCTTTCCACAGGCGCCACCGCGCTTCTCTCTCAGGCAGAGGGGATGCCCAGGCAAAGAGGATTTCGCTCCACGCGGGTTTATTACACCGTGCTGTGGAGACTAGATCCAGTAAGAAGCAGGCAGAATCCCACACACTGGACTCTGATTTCCCAAAGAATGCTGTGCTTTCCCAGAGGGGATTCCCCGGCAGAGAGGCTTTGGCTCTATGCGGGTTTCTCCCATCCTGCTGCGAATACTAGGCTAAGGCAAGCAACAAAAGCAGCCCACAGGACCGACTCTGATTTCCCAGGGACTGCTAAGCTTTCGCAGAGGTTTTCAGCTTGGCGCAAACCGCACTTCGCTGCTGCTTCCTCTGCAAGGCTTTGGTCGTTGGCTCTGTCGCGGCAGGGAAGAAGAGCCGCGGGAGAGCTGGTGCCTCTTGGGCCTTGCTTTCCCGGGCTCCAAGTTCGCGCCCGGGGTTCACCTTGCTAAGCCGAACTCAGCAGACACAGTCACAACCCTGCAGCAGCGTGCGTGGCCTAGCATGGCACTCTATGCCTAGTACCATCTCCGGGCGTCGGTAGGGCTTTGCCTTTTGCTCCGCCCTCAGGCAGACTCGGGGTCTAGGCCTGTGCCTTCACCACAGGAGAGAGGAGGCGACAGGATCCCTGCACACGGCCCGTGCACTGGGATGGGGAACTGTGGGGGACTGTCTCCCCTCCTTCCCCGGCACACCCCCTGCCACCCACAACACTGCCACATCTTGGCGGAAGGCGGCATCGGACTGCCCATTTCTCCATGGGGTTGTTTCTGCGAGTTCCGTGTATGGCACCTGGGGGCAAGCCTGTCTGCCCTTGGGACAGGTGGCCAAGGAGATGCTGTCCCCTCGGGACCAGAGGCACAGGACAGGCCTGCCTTCTGCCCAGACTCCTTCCTCAGAGTGGAGCTCGCGCCCATGCCCTAGTCGTCCCCTCATGTCTCCTTAGCAGCCAGGCTTCCATCTCTCCGCACAGGGAGCGGGTGACACTTGTCTTGCCACTGGCCTGCTGTTCCTGCACGGTAGGCGGTCCTGCTTCAGGAGCGTTTCCCAACCCCAAGGCCAACGGCTCCTTCTCTTCCCCGGGGGCGGCGTGCTGCAGCCTCCCCACACTTGCTCCTGGGTAGCGCTGTGCCAGACGTGTGCGACCACGCTTCTCTCTCAGGCAGAAGGGATGCTAGGGCAAAGAGTATGTCGCTCCATGCGGGTATCTTCCACCCTGCTGCGGAGACTAGCTCAGGCAAGCAGCAGCAGCATCCCCAAAACCAACTCTGATTTCCCAGCGAATGCTGTGCTTTCCCAGGGGAGATGCCCAGGCAAAGAGGCTTTCGCTGTATGCGGGTTTCTCCCACCGCGAGACTGGGCTCAGGCAAGCAGCAGCAGCCGGCAGAACATTACTCGGCGAATCCTGTGCTTTCGCAGAGGCTTTGGCTTGGAGCGAACAGCACTTGGCCGCTGCTTCCTCAGCAAGGCTTCAGTCGCATCAGGGAAGAAGAGCTGCGGGAGAGCTGATGCCTCTTGGGCCTTGCTTTCCCGGGCTCCATGTTCGCATCCTGGGTTCACCCTGCCAGGCCGAACTAAGCAGGCACAGCCACAACCGTGCAGTAGCGTGCGTAGCCTAGGATGGCACTCTAGGCACACTACCATCTCCCGGTGTAGGCATCGCTTGGCCTTTTCCTCTGGTGCACAGGAGGACTCGCGGACTAGGCCAGTGCTTTCCCCACAGGAAAGGAGAGGTGACAGGATCCCTGCACACCGCCCCGTGCCCTGAATAGGGAGCTTTGGGGGACTGTCCCCTCTCCTTCCCCTTAACCCCGTGCCTCCTCCAAGCTTCCACATCCTGGAGGAAGACGGCATCTGATGGCCAGTTCTTTCTGGGAGTTGTTTCTCGAGTTCAGGGTAGGCGCCTGGTGGCAAGCCCAGGTCTCCAGCACGGACAGGTGGCCAAGGAGCTGCTGTCTCCTTGGGCCCAAAGGCTCAGGACAGGCATGCTTTCTGCCCAGACTCCTTCCTCAGAGTGGAGCCCTTTCCCCTGCCCTAATCTGCCCCTCGTGTCTCCTCAGCAGCCAGGCTTCCTCCGTCCCTCTGCAGTGACAGACGTGTCCCTTTCCTTAAGGCTCTTTCCACAGGCGCCACCGCGCTTCTCTCTCAGGCAGAGGGGATGCCCAGGCAAAGAGGATTTCGCTCCATGTGGGTTTATTACACCGTGCTGTGGAGACTAGCTCCGGCAGGCAGCAGGCAGAATCCCACACACCGGACTCTGATTTCCCAAAGAATGCTGTGCTTTCCCAGAGGGGATTCCCCGGCAGAGAGGCTTTGGCTCTATGCGGGTTTCTCCCATCCTGCTGCGAATACTAGGCTAAGGCAAGCAACAAAAGCAGCCCACAGGACCGACTCTGATTTCCCAGGGACTGCTAAGCTTTCGCAGAGGTTTTCAGCTTGGCGCAAACCGCACTTCGCTGCTGCTTCCTCTGCAAGGCTTTGGTCGTTGGCTCTGTCGCGGCAGGGAAGAAGAGCCGCGGGAGAGCTGGTGCCTCTTGGGCCTTGCTTTCCCGGGCTCCAAGTTCGCGCCCGGGGTTCACCTTGCTAAGCCGAACTCAGCAGACACAGTCACAACCCTGCAGCAGCGTGCGTGGCCTAGCATGGCACTCTATGCCTAGTACCATCTCCGGGCGTCGGTAGGGCTTTGGCTTTTGCTCCGCCCTCAGGCAGACTCGGGGTCTAGGCCAGTTCCTTCACCACAGGAGAGAGGAGGCGACAGGATCCCTGCACACGGCCCGTGCACTGGGATGGGGAACTGTGGGGGACTGTCTCCCCTCCTTCCCCGGCACACCCCCTGCCACCCACAACACTGCCACATCTTGGCGGAAGGCGGCATCGGACTGCCCATTTCTACATGGGGTTGTTTCTGCGAGTTCCGTGTATGGTACCTGGGGGCAAGCCTGTCTGCCCTTGGGACAGGTGGCCAAGGAGATGCTGTCCCCTCGGGACCAGAGGCACAGGACAGGCCTGCCTTCTGCCCAGACTCCTTCCTCAGAGTGGAGCACGCGCCCATGCCCTAGTCGTCCCCTCATGTCTCCTTAGCAGCCAGGCTTCCATCTCTCCGCACAGGGAGCGGGTGACACTTGTCTTGCCACTGGCCTGCTGTTCCTGCACGGTAGGCGGTCCTGCTTCAGGAGCGTTTCCCAACCCCAAGGCCAACGGCTCCTTCTCTTCCCCGGGGGCGGCGTGCTGCAGCCTCCCCACACTTGCTCCTGGGTAGCGCTGTGCCAGACGTGTGCGACCACGCTTCTCTCTCAGGCAGAAGGGATGCTAGGGCAAAGAGTATGTCGCTCCATGCGGGTATCTTCCACCCTGCTGCGGAGACTAGCTCAGGCAAGCAGCAGCAGCATCCCCAAAACCAACTCTGATTTCCCAGCGAATGCTGTGCTTTCCCAGGGGAGATGCCCAGGCAAAGAGGCTTTCGCTGTATGCGGGTTTCTCCCACCGCGAGACTGGGCTCAGGCAAGCAGCAGCAGCCGGCAGAACATTACTCGGCGAATCCTGTGCTTTCGCAGAGGCTTTGGCTTGGAGCGAACAGCACTTGGCCGCTGCTTCCTCAGCAAGGCTTCAGTCGCATCAGGGAAGAAGAGCTGCGGGAGAGCTGATGCCTCTTGGGCCTTGCTTTCCCGGGCTCCATGTTCGCATCCTGGGTTCACCCTGCCAGGCCGAACGAAGCAGGCACAGCCACAACCGTGCAGTAGCGTGCGTAGCCTAGGATGGCACTCTAGGCACACTACCATCTCCCGGTGTAGGCATCGCTTGGCCTTTTCCTCTGGTGCACAGGAGGACTCGCGGACTAGGCCAGTGCTTTCCCCACAGGAAAGGAGAGGTGACAGGATCCCTGCACACCGCCCCGTGCCCTGAATAGGGAGCTTTGGGGGACTGTCCCCTCTCCTTCCCCTTAACCCCGTGCCTCCTCCAAGCTTCCACATCCTGGAGGAAGACGGCATCTGATGGCCAGTTCTTTCTGGGAGTTGTTTCTCGAGTTCAGGGTAGGCGCCTGGTGGCAAGCCCAGGTCTCCAGCACGGACAGGTGGCCAAGGAGCTGCTGTCTCCTTGGGCCCAAAGGCTCAGGACAGGCATGCTTTCTGCCCAGACTCCTTCCTCAGAGTGGAGCCCTTTCCCCTGCCCTAATCTGCCCCTCGTGTCTCCTCAGCAGCCAGGCTTCCTCCGTCCCTCTGCAGTGACAGACGTGTCCCTTTCCTTAAGGCTCTTTCCACAGGCGCCACCGCGCTTCTCTCTCAGGCAGAGGGGATGCCCAGGCAAAGAGGATTTCGCTCCATGCGGGTTTATTACACCGTGCTGTGGAGACTAGCTCCGGCAGGCAGCAGGCAGAATCCCACACACCGGACTCTGATTTCCCAAAGAATGCTGTGCTTTCCCAGAGGGGATTCCCCGGCAGAGAGGCTTTGGCTCTATGCGGGTTTCTCCCATCCTGCTGCGAATACTAGGCTAAGGCAAGCAACAAAAGCAGCCCACAGGACCGACTCTGATTTCCCAGGGACTGCTAAGCTTTCGCAGAGGTTTTCAGCTTGGCGCAAACCGCACTTCGCTGCTGCTTCCTCTGCAAGGCTTTGGTCGTTGGCTCTGTCGCGGCAGGGAAGAAGAGCCGCGGGAGAGCTGGTGCCTCTTGGGCCTTGCTTTCCCGGGCTCCAAGTTCGCGCCCGGGGTTCACCTTGCTAAGCCGAACTCAGCAGACACAGTCACAACCCTGCAGCAGCGTGCGTGGCCTAGCATGGCACTCTATGCCTAGTACCATCTCCGGGCGTCGGTAGGGCTTTGCCTTTTGCTCCGCCCTCAGGCAGACTCGGGGTCTAGGCCAGTGCCTTCACCACAGGAGAGAGGAGGCGACAGGATCCCTGCACACGGCCCGTGCACTGGGATGGGGAACTGTGGGGGACTGTCTCCCCTCCTTCCCCGGCACACCCCCTGCCACCCACAACACTGCCACATCTTGGCGGAAGGCGGCATCGGACTGCCCATTTCTCCATGGGGTTGTTTCTGCGAGTTCCGTGTATGGCACCTGGGGGCAAGCCTGTCTGCCCTTGGGACAGGTGGCCAAGGAGATGCTGTCCCCTCGGGACCAGAGGCACAGGACAGGCCTGCCTTCTGCCCAGACCCCTTCCTCAGAGTGGAGCTCGCGCCCATGCCCTAGTCGTCCCCTCATGTCTCCTTAGCAGCCAGGCTTCCATCTCTCCGCACAGGGAGCGGGTGACACTTGTCTTGCCACTGGCCTGCTGTTCCTGCACGGTAGGCGGTCCTGCTTCAGGAGCGTTTCCCAACCCCAAGGCCAACGGCTCCTTCTCTTCCCCGGGGGCGGCGTGCTGCAGCCTCCCCACACTTGCTCCTGGGGAGCGCTGTGCCAGACGTGTGCGACCACGCTTCTCTCTCAGGCAGAAGGGATGCTAGGGCAAAGAGTATGTCGCTCCATGCGGGTATCTTCCACCCTGCTGCGGAGACTAGCTCAGGCAAGCAGCAGCAGCATCCCCAAAACCAACTCTGATTTCCCAGCGAATGCTGTGCTTTCCCAGGGGAGATGCCCAGGCAAAGAGGCTTTCGCTGTATGCGGGTTTCTCCCACCGCGAGACTGGGCTCAGGCAAGCAGCAGCAGCCGGCAGAACATTTCTCGGCGAATGCTGTGCTTTCGCAGAGGCTTTGGCTTGGAGCGAACAGCACTTGGCCGCTGCTTCCTCAGCAAGGCTTCAGTCGCATCAGGGAAGAAGAGCTGCGGGAGAGCTGATGCCTCTTGGGCCTTGCTTTCCCGGGCTCCATGTTCGCATCCTGGGTTCACCCTGCCAGGCCGAACGAAGCAGGCACAGCCACAACCGTGCAGTAGCGTGCGTAGCCTAGGATGGCACTCTAGGCACACTACCATCTCCCGGTGTAGGCATCGCTTGGCCTTTTCCTCTGGTGCACAGGAGGACTCGCGGACTAGGCCAGTGCTTTCCCCACAGGAAAGGAGAGGTGACAGGATCCCTGCACACCGCCCCGTGCCCTGAATAGGGAGCTTTGGGGGACTGTCCCCTCTCCTTCCCCTTAACCCCGTGCCTCCTCCAAGCTTCCACATCCTGGAGGAAGACGGCATCTGATGGCCAGTTCTTTCTGGGAGTTGTTTCTCGAGTTCAGGGTAGGCGCCTGGTGGCAAGCCCAGGTCTCCACCACGGACAGGTGGCCAAGGAGCTGCTGTCTCCTTGGGCCCAAAGGCTCAGGACAGGCATGCTTTCTGCCCAGACTCCTTCCTCAGAGTGGAGCCCTTTCCCCTGCCCTAATCTGCCCCTCGTGTCTCCTCAGCAGCCAGGCTTCCTCCGTCCCTCTGCAGTGACAGACGTGTCCCTTTCCTTAAGGCTCTTTCCACAGGCGCCACCGCGCTTCTCTCTCAGGCAGAGGGGATGCCCAGGCAAAGAGGATTTCGCTCCATGCGGGTTTATTACACCGTGCTGTGGAGACTAGCTCCGGCAGGCAGCAGGCAGAATCCCACACACCGGACTCTGATTTCCCAAAGAATGCTGTGCTTTCCCAGAGGGGATTCCCCGGCAGAGAGGCTTTGGCTCTATGCGGGTTTCTCCCATCCTGCTGCGAATACTAGGCTAAGGCAAGCAACAAAAGCAGCCCACAGGACCGACTCTGATTTCCCAGGGACTGCTAAGCTTTCGCAGAGGTTTTCAGCTTGGCGCAAACCGCACTTCGCTGCTGCTTCCTCTGCAAGGCTTTGGTCGTTGGCTCTGTCGCGGCAGGGAAGAAGAGCCGCGGGAGAGCTGGTGCCTCTTGGGCCTTGCTTTCCCGGGCTCCAAGTTCGCGCCCGGGGTTCACCTTGCTAAGCCGAACTCAGCAGACACAGTCACAACCCTGCAGCAGCGTGCGTGGCCTAGCATGGCACTCTATGCCTAGTACCATCTCCGGGCGTCGGTAGGGCTTTGCCTTTTGCTCCGCCCTCAGGCAGACTCGGGGTCTAGGCCAGTGCCTTCACCACAGGAGAGAGGAGGCGACAGGATCCCTGCACACGGCCCGTGCACTGGGATGGGGAACTGTGGGGGACTGTCTCCCCTCCTTCCCCGGCACACCCCCTGCCACCCACAACACTGCCACATCTTGGCGGAAGGCGGCATCGGACTGCCCATTTCTCCATGGGGTTGTTTCTGCGAGTTCCGTGTATGGCACCTGGGGGCAAGCCTGTCTGCCCTTGGGACAGGTGGCCAAGGAGATGCTGTCCCCTCGGGACCAGAGGCACAGGACAGGCCTGCCTTCTGCCCAGACCCCTTCCTCAGAGTGGAGCTCGCGCCCATGCCCTAGTCGTCCCCTCATGTCTCCTTAGCAGCCAGGCTTCCATCTCTCCGCACAGGGAGCGGGTGACACTTGTCTTGCCACTGGCCTGCTGTTCCTGCACGGTAGGCGGTCCTGCTTCAGGAGCGTTTCCCAACCCCAAGGCCAACGGCTCCTTCTCTTCCCCGGGGGCGGCGTGCTGCAGCCTCCCCACACTTGCTCCTGGGGAGCGCTGTGCCAGACGTGTGCGACCACGCTTCTCTCTCAGGCAGAAGGGATGCTAGGGCAAAGAGTATGTCGCTCCATGCGGGTATCTTCCACCCTGCTGCGGAGACTAGCTCAGGCAAGCAGCAGCAGCATCCCCAAAACCAACTCTGATTTCCCAGCGAATGCTGTGCTTTCCCAGGGGAGATGCCCAGGCAAAGAGGCTTTCGCTGTATGCGGGTTTCTCCCACCGCGAGACTGGGCTCAGGCAAGCAGCAGCAGCCGGCAGAACATTTCTCGGCGAATGCTGTGCTTTCGCAGAGGCTTTGGCTTGGAGCGAACAGCACTTGGCCGCTGCTTCCTCAGCAAGGCTTCAGTCGCATCAGGGAAGAAGAGCTGCGGGAGAGCTGATGCCTCTTGGGCCTTGCTTTCCCGGGCTCCATGTTCGCATCCTGGGTTCACCCTGCCAGGCCGAACGAAGCAGGCACAGCCACAACCGTGCAGTAGCGTGCGTAGCCTAGGATGGCACTCTAGGCACACTACCATCTCCCGGTGTAGGCATCGCTTGGCCTTTTCCTCTGGTGCACAGGAGGACTCGCGGACTAGGCCAGTGCTTTCCCCACAGGAAAGGAGAGGTGACAGGATCCCTGCACACCGCCCCGTGCCTTGAATAGGGAGCTTTGGGGGACTGTCCCCTCTCCTTCCCCTTAACCCCGTGCCTCCTCCAAGCTTCCACATCCTGGAGGAAGACGGCATCTGATGGCCAGTTCTTTCTGGGAGTTGTTTCTCGAGTTCAGGGTAGGCGCCTGGTGGCAAGCCCAGGTCTCCACCACGGACAGGTGGCCAAGGAGCTGCTGTCTCCTTGGGCCCAAAGGCTCAGGACAGGCATGCTTTCTGCCCAGACTCCTTCCTCAGAGTGGAGCCCTTTCCCCTGCCCTAATCTGCCCCTCGTGTCTCCTCAGCAGCCAGGCTTCCTCCGTCCCTCTGCAGTGACAGACGTGTCCCTTTCCTTAAGGCTCTTTCCACAGGCGCCACCGCGCTTCTCTCTCAGGCAGAGGGGATGCCCAGGCAAAGAGGATTTCGCTCCATGCGGGTTTATTACACCGTGCTGTGGAGACTAGCTCCGGCAGGCAGCAGGCAGAATCCCACACACCGGACTCTGATTTCCCAAAGAATGCTGTGCTTTCCCAGAGGGGATTCCCCGGCAGAGAGGCTTTGGCTCTATGCGGGTTTCTCCCATCCTGCTGCGAATACTAGGCTAAGGCAAGCAACAAAAGCAGCCCACAGGACCGACTCTGATTTCCCAGGGACTGCTAAGCTTTCGCAGAGGTTTTCAGCTTGGCGCAAACCGCACTTCGCTGCTGCTTCCTCTGCAAGGCTTTGGTCGTTGGCTCTGTCGCGGCAGGGAAGAAGAGCCGCGGGAGAGCTGGTGCCTCTTGGGCCTTGCTTTCCCGGGCTCCAAGTTCGCGCCCGGGGTTCACCTTGCTAAGCCGAACTCAGCAGACACAGTCACAACCCTGCAGCAGCGTGCGTGGCCTAGCATGGCACTCTATGCCTAGTACCATCTCCGGGCGTCGGTAGGGCTTTGCCTTTTGCTCCGCCCTCAGGCAGACTCGGGGTCTAGGCCAGTGCCTTCACCACAGGAGAGAGGAGGCGACAGGATCCCTGCACACGGCCCGTGCACTGGGATGGGGAACTGTGGGGGACTGTCTCCCCTCCTTCCCCGGCACACCCCCTGCCACCCACAACACTGCCACATCTTGGCGGAAGGTGGCATCGGACTGCCCATTTCTCCATGGGGTTGTTTCTGCGAGTTCCGTGTATGGCACCTGGGGGCAAGCCTGTCTGCCCTTGGGACAGGTGGCCAAGGAGATGCTGTCCCCTCGGGACCAGAGGCACAGGACAGGCCTGCCTTCTGCCCAGACCCCTTCCTCAGAGTGGAGCTCGCGCCCATGCCCTAGTCGTCCCCTCATGTCTCCTTAGCAGCCAGGCTTCCATCTCTCCGCACAGGGAGCGGGTGACACTTGTCTTGCCACTGGCCTGCTGTTCCTGCACGGTAGGCGGTCCTGCTTCAGGAGCGTTTCCCAACCCCAAGGCCAACGGCTCCTTCTCTTCCCCGGGGGCGGCGTGCTGCAGCCTCCCCACACTTGCTCCTGGGGAGCGCTGTGCCAGACGTGTGCGACCACGCTTCTCTCTCAGGCAGAAGGGATGCTAGGGCAAAGAGTATGTCGCTCCATGCGGGTATCTTCCACCCTGCTGCGGAGACTAGCTCAGGCAAGCAGCAGCAGCATCCCCAAAACCAACTCTGATTTCCCAGCGAATGCTGTGCTTTCCCAGGGGAGATGCCCAGGCAAAGAGGCTTTCGCTGTATGCGGGTTTCTCCCACCGCGAGACTGGGCTCAGGCAAGCAGCAGCAGCCGGCAGAACATTTCTCGGCGAATGCTGTGCTTTCGCAGAGGCTTTGGCTTGGAGCGAACAGCACTTGGCCGCTGCTTCCTCAGCAAGGCTTCAGTCGCATCAGGGAAGAAGAGCTGCGGGAGAGCTGATGCCTCTTGGGCCTTGCTTTCCCGGGCTCCATGTTCGCATCCTGGGTTCACCCTGCCAGGCCGAACGAAGCAGGCACAGCCACAACCGTGCAGTAGCGTGCGTAGCCTAGGATGGCACTCTAGGCACACTACCATCTCCCGGTGTAGGCATCGCTTGGCCTTTTCCTCTGGTGCACAGGAGGACTCGCGGACTAGGCCAGTGCTTTCCCCACAGGAAAGGAGAGGTGACAGGATCCCTGCACACCGCCCCGTGCCTTGAATAGGGAGCTTTGGGGGACTGTCCCCTCTCCTTCCCCTTAACCCCGTGCCTCCTCCAAGCTTCCACATCCTGGAGGAAGACGGCATCTGATGGCCAGTTCTTTCTGGGAGTTGTTTCTCGAGTTCAGGGTAGGCGCCTGGTGGCAAGCCCAGGTCTCCACCACGGACAGGTGGCCAAGGAGCTGCTGTCTCCTTGGGCCCAAAGGCTCAGGACAGGCATGCTTTCTGCCCAGACTCCTTCCTCAGAGTGGAGCCCTTTCCCCTGCCCTAATCTGCCCCTCGTGTCTCCTCAGCAGCCAGGCTTCCTCCGTCCCTCTGCAGTGACAGACGTGTCCCTTTCCTTAAGGCTCTTTCCACAGGCGCCACCGCGCTTCTCTCTCAGGCAGAGGGGATGCCCAGGCAAAGAGGATTTCGCTCCATGCGGGTTTATTACACCGTGCTGTGGAGACTAGCTCCGGCAGGCAGCAGGCAGAATCCCACACACCGGACTCTGATTTCCCAAAGAATGCTGTGCTTTCCCAGAGGGGATTCCCCGGCAGAGAGGCTTTGGCTCTATGCGGGTTTCTCCCATCCTGCTGCGAATACTAGGCTAAGGCAAGCAACAAAAGCAGCCCACAGGACCGACTCTGATTTCCCAGGGACTGCTAAGCTTTCGCAGAGGTTTTCAGCTTGGCGCAAACCGCACTTCGCTGCTGCTTCCTCTGCAAGGCTTTGGTCGTTGGCTCTGTCGCGGCAGGGAAGAAGAGCCGCGGGAGAGCTGGTGCCTCTTGGGCCTTGCTTTCCCGGGCTCCAAGTTCGCGCCCGGGGTTCACCTTGCTAAGCCGAACTCAGCAGACACAGTCACAACCCTGCAGCAGCGTGCGTGGCCTAGCATGGCACTCTATGCCTAGTACCATCTCCGGGCGTCGGTAGGGCTTTGCCTTTTGCTCCGCCCTCAGGCAGACTCGGGGTCTAGGCCAGTGCCTTCACCACAGGAGAGAGGAGGCGACAGGATCCCTGCACAAGGCCCGTGCACTGGGATGGGGAACTGTGGGGGACTGTCTCCCCTCCTTCCCCGGCACACCCCCTGCCACCCACAACACTGCCACATCTTGGCGGAAGGCGGCATCGGACTGCCCATTTCTCCATGGGGTTGTTTCTGCGAGTTCCGTGCATGGCACCTGGGGGCAAGCCTGTCTGCCCTTGGGACAGGTGGCCAAGGAGATGCTGTCCCCTCGGGACCAGAGGCACAGGACAGGCCTGCCTTCTGCCCAGACTCCTTCCTCAGAGTGGAGCTCGCGCCCATGCCCTAGTCGTCCCCTCATGTCTCCTTAGCAGCCAGGCTTCCATCTCTCCGCACAGGGAGCGGGTGACACTTGTCTTGCCACTGGCCTGCTGTTCCTGCACGGTCGGCGGTCCTGCTCCAGGAGCGTTTCCCAACCCCAAGGCCAACGGCTCCTTCTCTTCCCCGGGGGCGGCGTGCTGCAGCCTCCCCACACTTGCTCCTGGGGAGCGCTGTGCCAGACGTGTGCGACCACGCTTCTCTCTCAGGCAGAAGGGATGCTAGGGCAAAGATTATGTCGCTCCATGCGGGTATCTTCCACCCTGCTGCGGAGACTAGCTCAGGCAAGCAGCAGCAGCATCCCCGAAACCAACTCTGATTTCCCAGCGAATGCTGTGCTTTCCCAGGGGAGATGCCCAGGCAAAGAGGCTTTCGCTGTATGCGGGTTTCTCCCACCGCGAGACTGGGCTCAGGCAAGCAGCAGCAGCCGGCAGAACATTTCTCGGCGAATGCTGTGCTTTCGCAGAGGCTTTGGCTTGGAGCGAACAGCACTTGGCCGCTGCTTCCTCAGCAAGGCTTCAGTCGCATCAGGGAAGAAGAGCTGCGGGAGAGCTGATGCCTCTTGGGCCTTGCTTTCCCGGGCTCCATGTTCGCATCCTGGGTTCACCCTGCCAGGCCGAACGAAGCAGGCACAGCCACAACCGTGCAGTAGCGTGCGTAGCCTAGGATGGCACTCTAGGCACACTACCATCTCCCGGTGTAGGCATCGCTTGGCCTTTTCCTCTGGTGCACAGGAGGACTCGCGGACTAGGCCAGTGCTTTCCCCACAGGAAAGGAGAGGTGACAGGATCCCTGCACACCGCCCCGTGCCCTGAATAGGTAGCTTTGGGGGACTGTCCCCTCTCCTTCCCCTTAACCCCGTGCCTCCTCCAAGCTTCCACATCCTGGAGGAAGACGGCATCTGATGGCCAGTTCTTTCTGGGAGCTGTTTCTCGAGTTCAGGGTAGGCGCCTGGTGGCAAGCCCAGGTCTCCACCACGGACAGGTGGCCAAGGAGCTGCTGTCTCCTTGGGCCCAAAGGCTCAGGACAGGCATGCTTTCTGCCCAGACTCCTTCCTCAGAGTGGAGCCCTTTCCCCTGCCCTAATCTGCCCCTCGTGTCTCCTCAGCAGCCAGGCTTCCTCCGTCCCTCTGCAGTGACAGACGTGTCCCTTTCCTTAAGGCTCTTTCCACAGGCGCCACCGCGCTTCTCTCTCAGGCAGAGGAGATGCCCAGGCAAAGAGGATTTCGCTCCATGCGGGTTTATTACACCGTGCTGTGGAGACTAGCTCCGGCAGGCAGCAGGCAGAATCCCACACACCGGACTCTGATTTCCCAAAGAATGCTGTGCTTTCCCAGAGGGGATTCCCCGGCAGAGAGGCTTTGGCTCTATGCGGGTTTCTCCCATCCTGCTGCGAATACTAGGCTAAGGCAAGCAACAAAAGGAGCCCACAGGACCGACTCTGATTTCCCAGGGACTGCTAAGCTTTCGCAGAGGTTTTCAGCTTGGCGCAAACCGCACTTCGCTGCTGCTTCCTCTGCAAGGCTTTGGTCGTTGGCTCTGTCGCGGCAGGGAAGAAGAGCCGCGGGAGAGCTGGTGCCTCTTGGGCCTTGCTTTCCCGGGCTCCAAGTTCGCGCCCGGGGTTCACCTTGCTAAGCCGAACTCAGCAGACACAGTCACAACCCTGCAGCAGCGTGCGTGGCCTAGCATGGCACTCTATGCCTAGTACCATCTCCGGGCGTCGGTAGGGCTTTGGCTTTTGCTCCGCCCTCAGGCAGACTCGGGGTCTAGGCCAGTGCCTTCACCACAGGAGAGAGGAGGCGACAGGATCCCTGCACACGGCCCGTGCACTGGGATGGGGAACTGTGGGGGACTGTCTCCCCTCCTTCCCCGGCACACCCCCTGCCACCCACAACACTGCCACATCTTGGCGGAAGGCGGCATCGGACTGCCCATTTCTCCATGGGGTTGTTTCTGCGAGTTCCGTGTATGGCACCTGGGGGCAAGCCTGTCTGCCCTTGGGACAGGTGGCCAAGGAGATGCTGTCCCCTCGGGACCAGAGGCACAGGACAGGCCTGCCTTCTGCCCAGACTCCTTCCTCAGAGTGGAGCTCGCGCCCATGCCCTAGTCGTCCCCTCATGTCTCCTTAGCAGCCAGGCTTCCATCTCTCCGCACAGGGAGCGGGTGACACTTGTCTTGCCACTGGCCTGCTGTTCCTGCACGGTAGGCGGTCCTGCTTCAGGAGCGTTTCCCAACCCCAAGGCCAACGGCTCCTTCTCTTCCCCGGGGGCGGCGTGCTGCAGCCTCCCCACACCTGCTCCTGGGGAGCGCTGTGCCAGACGTGTGCGACCACGCTTCTCTCTCAGGCAGAAGGGATGCTAGGGCAAAGAGTATGTCGCTCCATGCGGGTATCTTCCACCCTGCTGCGGAGACTAGCTCAGGCAAGCAGCAGCAGCATCCCCAAAACCAACTCTGATTTCCCAGCGAATGCTGTGCTTTCCCAGGGGAGATGCCCAGGCAAAGAGGCTTTCGCTGTATGCGGGTTTCTCCCACCGCGAGACTGGGCTCAGGCAAGCAGCAGCAGCCGGCAGAACATTTCTCGGCGAATGCTGTGCTTTCGCAGAGGCTTTGGCTTGGAGCGAACAGCACTTGGCCGCTGCTTCCTCAGCAAGGCTTCAGTCGCATCAGGGAAGAAGAGCTGCGGGAGAGCTGATGCCTCTTGGGCCTTGCTTTCCCGGGCTCCATGTTCGCATCCTGGGTTCACCCTGCCAGGCCGAACGAAGCAGGCACAGCCACAACCGTGCAGTAGCGTGCGTAGCCTAGGATGGCACTCTAGGCACACTACCATCTCCCGGTGTAGGCATCGCTTGGCCTTTTCCTCTGGTGCACAGGAGGACTCGCGGACTAGGCCAGTGCTTTCCCCACAGGAAAGGAGAGGTGACAGGATCCCTGCACACCGCCCCGTGCCCTGAATAGGGAGCTTTGGGGGACTGTCCCCTCTCCTTCCCCTTAACCCCGTGCCTCCTCCAAGCTTCCACATCCTGGAGGAAGACGGCATCTGATGGCCAGTTCTTTCTGGGAGTTGTTTCTCGAGTTCAGGGTAGGCGCCTGGTGGCAAGCCCATGTCTCCACCACGGACAGGTGGCCAAGGAGCTGCTGTCTCCTTGGGCCCAAAGGCTCAGGACAGGCATGCTTTCTGCCCAGACTCCTTCCTCAGAGTGGAGCCCTTTCCCCTGCCCTAATCTGCCCCTCGTGTCTCCTCAGCAGCCAGGCTTCCTCCGTCCCTCTGCAGTGACAGACGTGTCCCTTTCCTTAAGGCTCTTTCCACAGGCGCCACCGCGCTTCTCTCTCATGCAGAGGGGATGCCCAGGCAAAGAGGATTTCGCTCCATGCGGGTTTATTACACCGTGCTGTGGAGACTAGCTCCGGCAGGCAGCAGGCAGAATCCCACACACCGGACTCTGATTTCCCAAAGAATGCTGTGCTTTCCCAGAGGGGATTCCCCGGCAGAGAGGCTTTGGCTCTATGCGGGTTTCTCCCATCCTGCTGCGAATACTAGGCTAAGGCAAGCAACAAAAGCAGCCCACAGGACCGACTCTGATTTCCCAGGGACTGCTAAGCTTTCGCAGAGGTTTTCAGCTTGGCGCAAACCGCACTTCGCTGCTGCTTCCTCTGCAAGGCTTTGGTCGTTGGCTCTGTCGCGGCAGGGAAGAAGAGCCGCGGGAGAGCTGGTGCCTCTTGGGCCTTGCTTTCCCGGGCTCCAAGTTCGCGCCCGGGGTTCACCTTGCTAAGCCGAACTCAGCAGACACAGTCACAACCCTGCAGCAGCGTGCGTGGCCTAGCATGGCACTCTATGCCTAGTACCATCTCCTGGCGTCGGTAGGGCTTTGCCTTTTGCTCCGCCCTCAGGCAGACTCGGGGTCTAGGCCAGTTCCTTCACCACAGGAGAGAGGAGGCGACAGGATCCCTGCACACGGCCCGTGCACTGGGATGGGGAACTGTGGGGGACTGTCTCCCCTCCTTCCCCGGCACACCCCCTGCCACCCACAACACTGCCACATCTTGGCGGAAGGCGGCATCGGACTGCCCATTTCTACATGGGGTTGTTTCTGCGAGTTCCGTGTATGGTACCTGGGGGCAAGCCTGTCTGCCCTTGGGACAGGTGGCCAAGGAGATGCTGTCCCCTCGGGACCAGAGGCACAGGACAGGCCTGCCTTCTGCCCAGACTCCTTCCTCAGAGTGGAGCACGCGCCCATGCCCTAGTCGTCCCCTCATGTCTCCTTAGCAGCCAGGCTTCCATCTCTCCGCACAGGGAGCGGGTGACACTTGTCTTGCCACTGGCCTGCTGTTCCTGCACGGTAGGCGGTCCTGCTTCAGGAGCGTTTCCCAACCCCAAGGCCAACGGCTCCTTCTCTTCCCCGGGGGCGGCGTGCTGCAGCCTCCCCACACTTGCTCCTGGGTAGCGCTGTGCCAGACGTGTGCGACCACGCTTCTCTCTCAGGCAGAAGGGATGCTAGGGCAAAGAGTATGTCGCTCCATGCGGGTATCTTCCACCCTGCTGCGGAGACTAGCTCAGGCAAGCAGCAGCAGCATCCCCAAAACCAACTCTGATTTCCCAGCGAATGCTGTGCTTTCCCAGGGGAGATGCCCAGGCAAAGAGGCTTTCGCTGTATGCGGGTTTCTCCCACCGCGAGACTGGGCTCAGGCAAGCAGCAGCAGCCGGCAGAACATTACTCGGCGAATCCTGTGCTTTCGCAGAGGCTTTGGCTTGGAGCGAACAGCACTTGGCCGCTGCTTCCTCAGCAAGGCTTCAGTCGCATCAGGGAAGAAGAGCTGCGGGAGAGCTGATGCCTCTTGGGCCTTGCTTTCCCGGGCTCCATGTTCGCATCCTGGGTTCACCCTGCCAGGCCGAACTAAGCAGGCACAGCCACAACCGTGCAGTAGCGTGCGTAGCCTAGGATGGCACTCTAGGCACACTACCATCTCCCGGTGTAGGCATCGCTTGGCCTTTTCCTCTGGTGCACAGGAGGACTCGCGGACTAGGCCAGTGCTTTCCCCACAGGAAAGGAGAGGTGACAGGATCCCTGCACACCGCCCCGTGCCCTGAATAGGGAGCTTTGGGGGACTGTCCCCTCTCCTTCCCCTTAACCCCGTGCCTCCTCCAAGCTTCCACATCCTGGAGGGAGACGGCATCTGATGGCCAGTTCTTTCTGGGAGTTGTTTCTCGAGTTCAGGGTAGGCGCCTGGTGGCAAGCCCAGGTCTCCAGCACGGACAGGTGGCCAAGGAGCTGCTGTCTCCTTGGGCCCAAAGGCTCAGGACAGGCATGCTTTCTGCCCAGACTCCTTCCTCAGAGTGGAGCCCTTTCCCCTGCCCTAATCTGCCCCTCGTGTCTCCTCAGCAGCCAGGCTTCCTCCGTCCCTCTGCAGTGACAGACGTGTCCCTTTCCTTAAGGCTCTTTCCACAGGCGCCACCGCGCTTCTCTCTCAGGCAGAGGGGACGCCCAGGCAAAGAGGATTTCGCTCCATGCGGGTTTATTACACCGTGCTGTGGAGACTAGCTCCGGCAGGCAGCAGGCAGAATCCCACACACCGGACTCTGATTTCCCAAAGAATGCTGTGCTTTCCCAGAGGGGATTCCCCGGCAGAGAGGCTTTGGCTCTATGCGGGTTTCTCCCATCCTGCTGCGAATACTAGGCTAAGGCAAGCAACAAAAGCAGCCCACAGGACCGACTCTGATTTCCCAGGGACTGCTAAGCTTTCGCAGAGGTTTTCAGCTTGGCGCAAACCGCACTTCGCTGCTGCTTCCTCTGCAAGGCTTTGGTCGTTGGCTCTGTCGCGGCAGGGAAGAAGAGCCGCGGGAGAGCTGGTGCCTCTTGGGCCTTGCTTTCCCGGGCTCCAAGTTCGCGCCCGGGGTTCACCTTGCTAAGCCGAACTCAGCAGACACAGTCACAACCCTGCAGCAGCGTGCGCGGCCTAGCATGGCACTCTATGCCTAGTACCATCTCCTGGCGTCGGTAGGGCTTTGGCTTTTGCTCCGCCCTCAGGCAGACTCGGGGTCTAGGCCAGTGCCTTCACCACAGGAGAGAGGAGGCGACAGGATCCCTGCACACGGCCCGTGCACTGGGATGGGGAACTGTGGGGGACTGTCTCCCCTCCTTCCCCGGCACACCCCCTGCCACCCACAACACTGCCACATCTTGGCGGAAGGCGGCATCGTACTGCCCATTTCTCCATGGGGTTGTTTCTGCGAGTTCCGTGTATGGCACCTGGGGGCAAGCCTGTCTGCCCTTGGGACAGGTGGCCAAGGAGATGCTGTCCCCTCGGGACCAGAGGCACAGGACAGGCCTGCCTTCTGCCCAGACTCCTTCCTCAGAGTGGAGCACGCGCCCATGCCCTAGTCGTCCCCTCATGTCTCCTTAGCAGCCAGGCTTCCATCTCTCCGCACAGGGAGCGGGTGACACTTGTCTTGCCACTGGCCTGCTGTTCCTGCACGGTAGGCGGTCCTGCTTCAGGAGCGTTTCCCAACCCCAAGGCCAACGGCTCCTTCTCTTCCCCGGGGGCGGCGTGCTGCAGCCTCCCCACACTTGCTCCTGGGGAGCGCTGTGCCAGACGTGTGCGACCACGCTTCTCTCTCAGGCAGAAGGGATGCTAGGGCAAAGAGTATGTCGCTCCATGCGGGTATCTTCCACCCTGCTGCGGAGACTAGCTCAGGCAAGCAGCAGCAGCATCCCCAAAACCAACTCTGATTTCCCAGCGAATGCTGTGCTTTCCCAGGGGAGATGCCCAGGCAAAGAGGCTTTCGCTGTATGCGGGTTTCTCCCACCGCGAGACTGGGCTCAGGCAAGCAGCAGCAGCCGGCAGAACATTTCTCGGCGAATGCTGTGCTTTCGCAGAGGCTTTGGCTTGGAGCGAACAGCACTTGGCCGCTGCTTCCTCAGCAAGGCTTCAGTCGCATCAGGGAAGAAGAGCTGCGGGAGAGCTGATGCCTCTTGGGCCTTGCTTTCCCGGGCTCCATGTTCGCATCCTGGGTTCACCCTGCCAGGCCGAACGAAGCAGGCACAGCCACAACCGTGCAGTAGCGTGCGTAGCCTAGGATGGCACTCTAGGCACACTACCATCTCCCGGTGTAGGCATCGCTTGGCCTTTTCCTCTGGTGCACAGGAGGACTCGCGGACTAGGCCAGTGCTTTCCCCACAGGAAAGGAGAGGTGACAGGATCCCTGCACACCGCCCCGTGCCCTGAATAGGGAGCTTTGGGGGACTGTCCCCTCTCCTTCCCCTTAACCCCGTGCCTCCTCCAAGCTTCCACATCCTGGAGGAAGACGGCATCTGATGGCCAGTTCTTTCTGGGAGTTGTTTCTCGAGTTCAGGGTAGGCGCCTGGTGGCAAGCCCATGTCTCCACCACGGACAGGTGGCCAAGGAGCTGCTGTCTCCTTGGGCCCAAAGGCTCAGGACAGGCATGCTTTCTGCCCAGACTCCTTCCTCAGAGTGGAGCCCTTTCCCCTGCCCTAATCTGCCCCTCGTGTCTCCTCAGCAGCCAGGCTTCCTCCGTCCCTCTGCAGTGACAGACGTGTCCCTTTCCTTAAGGCTCTTTCCACAGGCGCCACCGCGCTTCTCTCTCATGCAGAGGGGATGCCCAGGCAAAGAGGATTTCGCTCCATGCGGGTTTATTACACCGTGCTGTGGAGACTAGCTCCGGCAGGCAGCAGGCAGAATCCCACACACCGGACTCTGATTTCCCAAAGAATGCTGTGCTTTCCCAGAGGGGATTCCCCGGCAGAGAGGCTTTGGCTCTATGCGGGTTTCTCCCATCCTGCTGCGAATACTAGGCTAAGGCAAGCAACAAAAGCAGCCCACAGGACCGACTCTGATTTCCCAGGGACTGCTAAGCTTTCGCAGAGGTTTTCAGCTTGGCGCAAACCGCACTTCGCTGCTGCTTCCTCTGCAAGGCTTTGGTCGTTGGCTCTGTCGCGGCAGGGAAGAAGAGCCGCGGGAGAGCTGGTGCCTCTTGGGCCTTTCTTTCCCGGGCTCCAAGTTCGCGCCCGGGGTTCACCTTGCTAAGCCGAACTCAGCAGACACAGTCACAACCCTGCAGCAGCGTGCGCGGCCTAGCATGGCACTCTATGCCTAGTACCATCTCCTGGCGTCGGTAGGGCTTTGGCTTTTGCTCCGCCCTCAGGCAGACTCGGGGTCTAGGCCAGTGCCTTCACCACAGGAGAGAGGAGGCGACAGGATCCCTGCACACGGCCCGTGCACTGGGATGGGGAACTGTGGGGGACTGTCTCCCCTCCTTCCCCGGCACACCCCCTGCCACCCACAACACTGCCACATCTTGGCGGAAGGCGGCATCGTACTGCCCATTTCTCCATGGGGTTGTTTCTGCGAGTTCCGTGTATGGCACCTGGGGGCAAGCCTGTCTGCCCTTGGGACAGGTGGCCTAGGAGATGCTGTCCCCTCGGGACCAGAGGCACAGGACAGGCCTGCCTTCTGCCCAGACTCCTTCCTCAGAGTGGAGCACGCGCCCATGCCCTAGTCGTCCCCTCATGTCTCCTTAGCAGCCAGGCTTCCATCTCTCCGCACAGGGAGCGGGTGACACATGTCTTGCCACTGGCCTGCTGTTCCTGCACGGTAGGCGGTCCTGCTTCAGGAGCGTTTCCCAACCCCAAGGCCAACGGCTCCTTCTCTTCCCCGGGGGCGGCGTGCTGCAGCCTCCCCACACTTGCTCCTGGGGAGCGCTGTGCCAGACGTGTGCGACCACGCTTCTCTCTCAGGCAGAAGGGATGCTAGGGCAAAGAGTATGTCGCTCCATGCGGGTATCTTCCACCCTGCTGCGGAGACTAGCTCAGGCAAGCAGCAGCAGCATCCCCAAAACCAACTCTGATTTCCCAGCGAATGCTGTGCTTTCCCAGGGGAGATGCCCAGGCAAAGAGGCTTTCGCTGTATGCGGGTTTCTCCCACCGCGAGACTGGGCTCAGGCAAGCAGCAGCAGCCGGCAGAACATTTCTCGGCGAATGCTGTGCTTTCGCAGAGGCTTTGGCTTGGAGCGAACAGCACTTGGCCGCTGCTTCCTCAGCAAGGCTTCAGTCGCATCAGGGAAGAAGAGCTGCGGGAGAGCTGATGCCTCTTGGGCCTTGCTTTCCCGGGCTCCATGTTCGCATCCTGGGTTCACCCTGCCAGGCCGAACGAAGCAGGCACAGCCACAACCGTGCAGTAGCGTGCGTAGCCTAGGATGGCACTCTAGGCACACTACCATCTCCCGGTGTAGGCATCGCTTGGCCTTTTCCTCTGGTGCACAGGAGGACTCGCGGACTAGGCCAGTGCTTTCCCCACAGGAAAGGAGAGGTGACCGGATCCCTGCACACCGCCCCGTGCCCTGAATAGGGAGCTTTGGGGGACTGTCCCCTCTCCTTCCCCTTAACCCCGTGCCTCCTCCAAGCTTCCACATCCTGGAGGAAGACGGCATCTGATGGCCAGTTCTTTCTGGGAGTTGTTTCTCGCGTTCAGGGTAGGCGCCTGGTGGCAAGCCCATGTCTCCAGCACGGACAGGTGGCCAAGGAGCTGCTGTCTCCTTGGGCCCAAAGGCTCAGGACAGGCATGCTTTCTGCCCAGACTCCTTCCTCAGAGTGGAGCCCTTTCCCCTGCCCTAATCTGCCCCTCGTGTCTCCTCAGCAGCCAGACTTCCTCCGTCCCTCTGCAGTGACAGACGTGTCCCTTTCCTTAAGGCTCTTTCCACAGGCGCCACCGCGCTTCTCTCTCAGGCAGAGGGGATGCCCAGGCAAAGAGGATTTCGCTCCACGCGGGTTTATTACACCGTGCTGTGGAGACTAGATCCAGTAAGAAGCAGGCAGAATCCCACACACTGGACTCTGATTTCCCAAAGAATGCTGTGCTTTCCCAGAGGGGATTCCCCGGCAGAGAGGCTTTGGCTCTATGCGGGTTTCTCCCATCCTGCTGCGAATACTAGGCTAAGGCAAGCAACAAAAGCAGCCCACAGGACCGACTCTGATTTCCCAGGGACTGCTAAGCTTTCGCAGAGGTTTTCAGCTTGGCGCAAACCGCACTTCGCTGCTGCTTCCTCTGCAAGGCTTTGGTCGTTGGCTCTGTCGCGGCAGGGAAGAAGAGCCGCGGGAGAGCTGGTGCCTCTTGGGCCTTGCTTTCCCGGGCTCCAAGTTCGCGCCCGGGGTTCACCTTGCTAAGCCGAACTCAGCAGACACAGTCACAACCAGCAGCAGCGTGCGCGGCCTAGCATGGCACTCTATGCCTAGTACCATCTCCTGGCGTCGGTAGGGCTTTGGCTTTTGCTCCGCCCTCAGGCAGACTCGGGGTCTAGGCCAGTGCCTTCACCACAGGAGAGAGGAGGCGACAGGATCCCTGCACACGGCCCGTGCACTGGGATGGGGAACTGTGGGGGACTGTCTCCCCTCCTTCCCCGGCACACCCCCTGCCACCCACAACACTGCCACATCTTGGCGGAAGGCGGCATCGGACTGCCCATTTCTCCATGGGGTTGTTTCTGCGAGTTCCGTGTATGGCACCTGGGGGCAAGCCTGTCTGCCCTTGGGAGAGGTGGCCAAGGAGATGCTGTCCCCTCGGGACCAGAGGCACAGGACAGGCCTGCCTTCTGCCCAGACTCCTTCCTCAGAGTGGAGCACGCGCCCATGCCCTAGTCGTCCCCTCATGTCTCCTTAGCAGCCAGGCTTCCATCTCTCCGCACAGGGAGCGGGTGACACTTGTCTTGCCACTGGCCTGCTGTTCCTGCACGGTAGGCGGTCCTGCTTCAGGAGCGTTTCCCAACCCCAAGGCCAACGGCTCCTTCTCTTCCCCGGGGGCGGCGTGCTGCAGCCTCCCCACACTTGCTCCTGGGGAGCGCTGTGCCAGACGTGTGCGACCACGCTTCTCTCTCAGGCAGAAGGGATGCTAGGGCAAAGAGTATGTCGCTCCATGCGGGTATCTTCCACCCTGCTGCGGAGACTAGCTCAGGCAAGCAGCAGCAGCATCCCCAAAACCAACTCTGATTTCCCAGCGAATGCTGTGCTTTCCCAGGGGAGATGCCCAGGCAAAGAGGCTTTCGCTGTATGCGGGTTTCTCCCACCGCGAGACTGGGCTCAGGCAAGCAGCAGCAGCCGGCAGAACATTTCTCGGCGAATGCTGTGCTTTCGCAGAGGCTTTGGCTTGGAGCGAACAGCACTTGGCCGCTGCTTCCTCAGCAAGGCTTCGGTCGCATCAGGGAAGAAGAGCTGCGGGAGAGCTGATGCCTCTTGGGCCTTGCTTTCCCGGGCTCCATGTTCGCATCCTGGGTTCACCCTGCCAGGCCGAACGAAGCAGGCACAGCCACAACCGTGCAGTAGCGTGCGTAGCCTAGCATGGCACTCTAGGCACACTACCATCTCCCGGTGTAGGCATCGCTTGGCCTTTTCCTCTGGTGCACAGGAGGACTCGCGGACTAGGCCAGTGCTTTCCCCACAGGAAAGGAGAGGTGACAGGATCCCTGCACACCGCCCCGTGCCCTGAATAGGGAGCTTTGGGGGACTGTCCCCTCTCCTTCCCCTTAACCCCGTGCCTCCTCCAAGCTTCCACATCCTGGAGGAAGACGGCATCTGATGGCCAGTTCTTTCTGGGAGTTGTTTCTCGAGTTCAGGGTAGGCGCCTGGTGGCAAGCCCATGTCTCCACCACGGACAGGTGGCCAAGGAGCTGCTGTCTCCTTGGGCCCAAAGGCTCAGGACAGGCATGCTTTCTGCCCAGACTCCTTCCTCAGAGTGGAGCCCTTTCCCCTGCCCTAATCTGCCCCTCGTGTCTCCTCAGCAGCCAGGCTTCCTCCGTCCCTCTGCAGTGACAGACGTGTCCCTTTCCTTAAGGCTCTTTCCACAGGCGCCACCGCGCTTCTCTCTCAGGCAGAGGGGATGCCCAGGCAAAGAGGATTTCGCTCCACGCGGGTTTATTACACCGTGCTGTGGAGACTAGCTCCGGCAGGCAGCAGGCAGAATCCCACACACCGGACTCTGATTTCCCAAAGAATGCTGTGCTTTCCCAGAGGGGATTCCCCGGCAGAGAGGCTTTGGCTCTATGCGGGTTTCTCCCATCCTGCTGCGAATACTAGGCTAAGGCAAGCAACAAAAGCAGCCCACAGGACCGACTCTGATTTCCCAGGGACTGCTAAGCTTTCGCAGAGGTTTTCAGCTTGGCGCAAACCGCACTTCGCTGCTGCTTCCTCTGCAAGGCTTTGGTCGTTGGCTCTGTCGCGGCAGGGAAGAAGAGCCGCGGGAGAGCTGGTGCCTCTTGGGCCTTTCTTTCCCGGGCTCCAAGTTCGCGCCCGGGGTTCACCTTGCTAAGCCGAACTCAGCAGACACAGTCACAACCCTGCAGCAGCGTGCGCGGCCTAGCATGGCACTCTATGCCTAGTACCATCTCCTGGCGTCGGTAGGGCTTTGGCTTTTGCTCCGCCCTCAGGCAGACTCGGGGTCTAGGCCAGTGCCTTCACCACAGGAGAGAGGAGGCGACAGGATCCCTGCACACGGCCCGTGCACTGGGATGGGGAACTGTGGGGGACTGTCTCCCCTCCTTCCCCGGCACACCCCCTGCCACCCACAACACTGCCACATCTTGGCGGAAGGCGGCATCGGACTGCCCATTTCTCCATGGGGTTGTTTCTGCGAGTTCCGTGTATGGCACCTGGGGGCAAGCCTGTCTGCCCTTGGGACAGGTGGCCTAGGAGATGCTGTCCCCTCGGGACCAGAGGCACAGGACAGGCCTGCCTTCTGCCCAGACTCCTTCCTCAGAGTGGAGCTCGCGCCCATGCCCTAGTCGTCCCCTCATGTCTCCTTAGCAGCCAGGCTTCCATCTCTCCGCACAGGGAGCGGGTGACACTTGTCTTGCCACTGGCCTGCTGTTCCTGCACGGTAGGCGGTCCTGCTTCAGGAGCGTTTCCCAACCCTATGGCCAACGGCTCCTTCTCTTCCCCGGGGGCGGCGTGCTGCAGCCTCCCCACACTTGCTCCTGGGGAGCGCTGTGCCAGACGTGTGCGACCACGCTTCTCTCTCAGGCAGAAGGGATGCTAGGGCAAAGAGTATGTCGCTCCATGCGGGTATCTTCCACCCTGCTGCGGAGACTAGCTCAGGCAAGCAGCAGCAGCATCCCCAAAACCAACTCTGATTTCCCAGCGAATGCTGTGCTTTCCCAGGGGAGATGCCCAGGCAAAGAGGCTTTCGCTGTTTGCGGGTTTCTCCCACCGCGAGACTGGGCTCAGGCAAGCAGCAGCAGCCGGCAGAACATTTCTCGGCGAATGCTGTGCTTTCGCAGAGGCTTTGGCTTGGAGCGAACAGCACTTGGCCGCTGCTTCCTCAGCAAGGCTTCAGTCGCATCAGGGAAGAAGAGCTGCGGGAGAGCTGATGCCTCTTGGGCCTTGCTTTCCCGGGCTCCATGTTCGCATCCTGGGTTCACCCTGCCAGGCCGAACGAAGCAGGCACAGCCACAACCGTGCAGTAGCGTGCGTAGCCTAGGATGGCACTCTAGGCACACTACCATCTCCCGGTGTAGGCATCGCTTGGCCTTTTCCTCTGGTGCACAGGAGGACTCGCGGACTAGGCCAGTGCTTTCCCCACAGGAAAGGAGAGGTGACCGGATCCCTGCACACCGCCCCGTGCCCTGAATAGGGAGCTTTGGGGGACTGTCCCCTCTCCTTCCCCTTAACCCCGTGCCTCCTCCAAGCTTCCACATCCTGGAGGAAGACGGCATCTGATGGCCAGTTCTTTCTGGGAGTTGTTTCTCGCGTTCAGGGTAGGCGCCTGGTGGCAAGCCCATGTCTCCTGCACGGACAGGTGGCCAAGGAGCTGCTGTCTCCTTGGGCCCAAAGGCTCAGGACAGGCATGCTTTCTGCCCAGACTCCTTCCTCAGAGTGGAGCCCTTTCCCCTGCCCTAATCTGCCCCTCGTGTCTCCTCAGCAGCCAGACTTCCTCCGTCCCTCTGCAGTGACAGACGTGTCCCTTTCCTTAAGGCTCTTTCCACAGGCGCCACCGCGCTTCTCTCTCAGGCAGAGAGGATGCCCAGGCAAAGAGGATTTCGCTCCACGCGGGTTTATTACACCGTGCTGTGGAGACTAGATCCAGTAAGAAGCAGGCAGAATCCCACACACTGGACTCTGATTTCCCAAAGAATGCTGTGCTTTCCCAGAGGGGATTCCCCGGCAGAGAGGCTTTGGCTCTATGCGGGTTTCTCCCATCCTGCTGCGAATACTAGGCTAAGGCAAGCAACAAAAGCAGCCCACAGAACCGACTCTGATTTCCCAGGGACTGCTAAGCTTTCGCAGAGGTTTTCAGCTTGGCGCAAACCGCACTTCGCTGCTGCTTCCTCTGCAAGGTTTGGTCGTTGGCTCTGTCGCGGCAGGGAAGAAGAGCCGCGGTAGAGCTGGTGCCTCTTGGGCCTTGCTTTCCCGGGCTCCAAGTTCGCGCCCGGTGTTCACCTTGCTAAGCCGAACTCAGCAGACACAGTCACAACCCTGCAGCAGCGTGCGTGGCCTAGCATGGCACTCTATGCCTAGTACCATCTCCTGGCGTCGGTAGGGCTCTGGCTTTTGCTCCGCCCTCAGGCAGACTCGGGGTCTAGGCCAGTGCCTTCACCACAGGAGAGAGGAGGCGACAGGATCCCTGCACACGGCCCGTGCACTGGGATGGGGAACTGTGGGGGACTGTCTCCCCTCCTTCCCCGGCACACCCCCTGCCACCCACAACACTGCCACATCTTGGCGGAAGGCGGCATCGGACTGCCCATTTCTCCATGGGGTTGTTTCTGCGAGTTCCCTGTATGGCACCTGGGGGCAAGCCTGTCTGCCCTTGGGACAGGTGGCCAAGGAGATGCTGTCCCCTCGGGACCAGAGGCACAGGACAGGCCTGCCTTCTGCCCAGACTCCTTCCTCAGAGTGGAGCACGCGCCCATGCCCTAGTCGTCCCCTCATGTCTCCTTAGCAGCCAGGTTTCCATCTCTCGGCACAGGGAGCGGGTGACACTTGTCTTGCCACTGGCCTGCTGTTCCTGCACGGTAGGCGGTCCTGCTTCAGGAGCGTTTCCCAACCCCAAGGCCAACGGCTCCTTCTCTTCCCGGGGGGCGGCGTGCTGCAGCCTCCCCACACTTGCTCCTGGGGAGCGCTGTGCCAGACGTGTGCGACCACGCTTCTCTCTCAGGCAGAAGGGATGCTAGGGCAAAGAGTATGTCGCTCCATGCGGGTATCTTCCACCCTGCTGCGGAGACTAGCTCAGGCAAGCAGCAGCAGCATCCCCCAAACCAACTCTGATTTCCCAGCGAATGCTGTGCTTTCCCAGGGGAGATGCCCAGGCAAAGAGGCTTTCGCTGTATGCGGGTTTCTCCCACCGCGAGACTGGGCTCAGGCAAGCAGCAGCAGCCGGCAGAACATTTCTCGGCGAATGCTGTGCTTTCGCAGAGGCTTTGGCTTGGAGCGAACAGCACTTGGCCGCTGCTTCCTCAGCAAGGCTTCAGTCGCATCAGGGAAGAAGAGCTGCGGGAGAGCTGATGCCTCTTGGGCCTTGCTTTCCCGGGCTCCATGTTCGCATCCTGGGTTCACCCTGCCAGGCCGAACGAAGCAGGCACAGCCACAACCGTGCAGTAGCGTGCGTAGCCTAGGATGGCACTCTAGGCACACTACCATCTCCCGGTGTAGGCATCGCTTGGCCTTTTCCTCTGGTGCACAGGAGGACTCGCGGACTAGGCCAGTGCTTTCCCCACAGGAAAGGAGAGGTGACCGGATCCCTGCACACCGCCCCGTGCCCTGAATAGGGAGCTTTGGGGGACTGTCCCCTCTCCTTCCCCTTAACCCCGTGCCTCCTCCAAGCTTCCACATCCTGGAGGAAGACGGCATCTGATGGCCAGTTCTTTCTGGGAGTTGTTTCTCGAGTTCAGGGTAGGCGCCTGCTGGCAAGCCCATGTCTCCAGCACGGACAGGTGGCCAAGGAGCTGCTGTCTCCTTGGGCCCAAAGGCTCAGGACAGGCATGCTTTCTGCCCAGACACCTTCCTCAGAGTGGAGCCCTTTCCCCTGCCCTAATCTGCCCCTCGTGTCTCCTCAGCAGCCAGGCTTCCTCCGTCCCTCTGCAGTGACAGACGTGTCCCTTTCCTTAAGGCTCTTTCCACAGGCGCCACCGCGCTTCTCTCTCAGGCAGAGGGGAAGCCCAGGCAAAGAGGATTTCGCTCCACGCGGGTTTATTACACCCTGCTGTGGAGACTAGCTCCAGCAGGCAGCAGGCAGAATCCCACACACCGGACTCTGATTTCCCAAAGAATGCTGTGCTTTCCCAGAGGGGATTCCCCGGCAGAGAGGCTTTGGCTCTATGCGGGTTTCTCCCATCCTGCTGCGAATACTAGGCTAAGGCAAGCAACAAAAGCAGCCCACAGAACCGACTCTGATTTCCCAGGGACTGCTAAGCTTTCACAGAGGTTTTCAGCTTGGCGCAAACCGCACTTCGCTGCTGCTTCCTCTGCAAGGCTTTGGTCGTTGGCTCTGTCGCGGCAGGGAAGAAGAGCCGCGGGAGAGCTGGTGCCTCTTGGGCCTTGCTTTCCCGGGCTCCAAGTTCGCGCCCGGGGTTCACCTTGCTAAGCCGAACTCAGCAGACACAGTCACAACCCTGCAGCAGCGTGCGTGGCCTAGCATGGTACTCTATGCCTAGTACCATCTCCGGGCGTCGGTAGGGCTTTGCCTTTTGCTCCGCCCTCAGGCAGACTCGGGGTCTAGGCCAGTGCCTTCACCACAGGAGAGAGGAGGCGACAGGATCCCTGCACACGGCCCGTGCACTGGGATGGGGAACTGTGGGGGACTGTCTCCCCTCCTTCCCCGGCACACCCCCTGCCACCCACCACACTGCCACATCTTGGCGGAAGGCGGCATCGGACTGCCCATTTCTCCATGGGGTTGTTTCTGCGAGTTCCGTGTATGGCACCTGGGGGCAAGCCTGTCTGCCCTTGGGACAGGTGGCCAAGGAGATGCTGTCCCCTCGGGACCAGAGGCACAGGACAGGCCTGCCTTCTGCCCAGACTCCTTCCTCAGAGTGGAGCACGCGCCCATGCCCTAGTCGTCCCCTCATGTCTCCTTAGCAGCCAGGCTTCCATCTCTCCGCACAGGGAGCGGGTGACACTTGTCTTGCCACTGGCCTGCTGTTCCTGCACGGTAGGCGGTCCTGCTTCAGGAGCGTTTCCCAACCCTAAGGCCAACGGCTCCTTCTCTTCCCCGGGGGCGGCGTGCTGCAGCCTCCCCACACTTGCTCCTGGGGAGCGCTGTGCCAGACGTGTGCGACCACGCTTCTCTCTCAGGCAGAAGGGATGCTAGGGCAAAGAGTATGTCGCTCCATGCGGGTATCTTCCACCCTGCTGCGGAGACTAGCTCAGGCAAGCAGCAGCAGCATCCCCAAAACCAACTCTGATTTCCCAGCGAATGCTGTGCTTTCCCAGGGGAGATGCCCAGGCAAAGAGGCTTTCGCTGTATGCGGGTTTCTCCCACCGCGAGACTGGGCTCAGGCAAGCAGCAGCAGCCGGCAGAACATTTCTCGGCGAATGCTGTGCTTTCGCAGAGGCTTTGGCTTGGAGCGAACAGCACTTGGCCGCTGCTTCCTCAGCAAGGCTTCAGTCGCATCAGGGAAGAAGAGCTGCGGGAGAGCTGATGCCTCTTGGGCCTTGCTTTCCCGGGCTCCATGTTCGCATCCTGGGTTCACCCTGCCAGGCCGAACTAAGCAGGCACAGCCACAACCGTGCAGTAGCGTGCGTAGCCTAGGATGGCACTCTAGGCACACTACCATCTCCCGGTGTAGGCATCGCTTGGCCTTTTCCTCTGGTGCACAGGAGGACTCGCGGACTAGGCCAGTGCTTTCCCCACAGGAAAGGAGAGGTGACAGGATCCCTGCACACCGCCCCGTGCCCTGAATAGGGAGCTTTGGGGGACTGTCCCCTCTCCTTCCCCTTAACCCCGTGCCTCCTCCAAGCTTCCACATCCTGGAGGAAGACGGCATCTGATGGCCAGTTCTTTCTGGGAGTTGTTTCTCGAGTTCAGGGTAGGCGCCTGGTGGCAAGCCCATGTCTCCACCACGGACAGGTGGCCAAGGAGCTGCTGTCTCCTTGGGCCCAAAGGCTCAGGACAGGCATGCTTTCTGCCCAGACTCCTTCCTCAGAGTGGAGCCCTTTCCCCTGCCCTAATCTGCCCCTCGTGTCTCCTCAGCAGCCAGGCTTCCTCCGTCCCTCTGCAGTGACAGACGTGTCCCTTTCCTTAAGGCTCTTTCCACAGGCGCCACCGCGCTTCTCTCTCAGGCAGAGGGGATGCCCAGGCAAAGAGGATTTCGCTCCATGCGGGTTTATTACACCGTGCTGTGGAGACTAGCTCCGGCAGGCAGCAGGCAGAATCCCACACACCGGACTCTGATTTCCCAAAGAATGCTGTGCTTTCCCAGAGGGGATTCCCCGGCAGAGAGGCTTTGGCTCTATGCGGGTTTCTCCCATCCTGCTGCGAATACTAGGCTAAGGCAAGCAACAAAAGCAGCCCACAGGACCGACTCTGATTTCCCAGGGACTGCTAAGCTTTCGCAGAGGTTTTCAGCTTGGCGCAAACCGCACTTCGCTGCTGCTTCCTCTGCAAGGCTTTGGTCGTTGGCTCTGTCGCGGCAGGGAAGAAGAGCCGCGGTAGAGCTGGTGCCTCTTGGGCCTTGCTTTCCCGGGCTCCAAGTTCGCGCCCGGTGTTCACCTTGCTAAGCCGAACTCAGCAGACACAGTCACAACCCTGCAGCAGCGTGCGTGGCCTAGCATGGCACTCTATGCCTAGTACCATCTCCTGGCGTCGGTAGGGCTTTGCCTTTTGCTCCGCCCTCAGGCAGACTCGGGGTCTAGGCCAGTGCCTTCACCACAGGAGAGAGGAGGCGACAGGATCCCTGCACACGGCCCGTGCACTGGGATGGGGAACTGTGGGGGACTGTCTCCCCTCCATTCCCGGCACACCCCCTGCCACCCACCACACTGCCACATCTTGGCGGAAGGCGGCATCGGACTGCCCATTTCTCCATGGGGTTGTTTCTGCGAGTTCCGTGTATGGCACCTGGGGGCAAGCCTGTCTGCCCTTGGGACAGGTGGCCAAGGAGATGCTGTCCCCTCGGGACCAGAGGCACAGGACAGGCCTGCCTTCTGCCCAGACTCCTTCCTCAGAGTGGAGCTCGCGCCCATGCCCTAGTCGTCCCCTCATGTCTCCTTAGCAGCCAGGTTTCCATCTCTCCGCACAGGGAGCGGGTGACACTTGTCTTGCCACTGGCCTGCTGTTCCTGCACGGTAGGCGGTCCTGCTTCAGGAGCGTTTCCCAACCCCAAGGCCAACGGCTCCTTCTCTTCCCCGGGGGCGGCGTGCTGCAGCCTCCCCACACTTGCTCCTGGGGAGCGCTGTGCCAGACGTGTGCGACCACGCTTCTCTCTCAGGCAGAAGGGATGCTAGGGCAAAGAGTATGTCGCTCCATGCGGGTATCTTCCACCCTGCTGCGGAGACTAGCTCAGGCAAGCAGCAGCAGCATCCCCCAAACCAACTCTGATTTCCCAGCGAATGCTGTGCTTTCCCAGGGGAGATGCCCAGGCAAAGAGGCTTTCGCTGTATGCGGGTTTCTCCCACCGCGAGACTGGGCTCAGGCAAGCAGCAGCAGCCGGCAGAACATTTCTCGGCGAATGCTGTGCTTTCGCAGAGGCTTTGGCTTGGAGCGAACAGCACTTGGCCGCTGCTTCCTCAGCAAGGCTTCAGTCGCATCAGGGAAGAAGAGCTGCGGGAGAGCTGATGCCTCTTGGGCCTTGCTTTCCCGGGCTCCATGTTCGCATCCTGGGTTCACCCTGCCAGGCCGAACTAAGCAGGCACAGCCACAACCGTGCAGTAGCGTGCGTAGCCTAGGATGGCACTCTAGGCACACTACCATCTCCCGGTGTAGGCATCGCTTGGCCTTTTCCTCTGGTGCACAGGAGGACTCGCGGACTAGGCCAGTGCTTTCCCCACAGGAAAGGAGAGGTGACAGGATCCCTGCACACCGCCCCGTGCCCTGAATAGGGAGCTTTGGGGGACTGTCCCCTCTCCTTCCCCTTAACCCCGTGCCTCCTCCAAGCTTCCACATCCTGGAGGAAGACGGCATCTGATGGCCAGTTCTTTCTGGGAGTTGTTTCTTGAGTTCAGGGTAGGCGCCTGCTGGCAAGCCCATGTCTCCAGCACGGACAGGTGGCCAAGGAGCTGCTGTCTCCTTGGGCCCAAAGGCTCAGGACAGGCATGCTTTCTGCCCAGACACCTTCCTCAGAGTGGAGCCCTTTCCCCTGCCCTAATCTGCCCCTCGTGTCTCCTCAGCAGCCAGGCTTCCTCCGTCCCTCTGCAGTGACAGACGTGTCCCTTTCCTTAAGGCTCTTTCCACAGGCGCCACCGAGCTTCTCTCTCAGGCAGAGGGGACGCCCAGGCAAAGAGGATTTCGCTCCATGCGGGTTTACTACACCGTGCTGTGGAGACTAGCTCCGGCAGGAGGCAGGCAGAATCCCACACACCGGACTCTGATTTCCCAAAGAATGCTGTGCTTTCCCAGAGGGGATTCCCCGGCAGAGAGGCTTTGGCTCTATGCGGGTTTCTCCCATCCTGCTGCGAATACTAGGCTAAGGCAAGCAACAAAAGCAGCCCACAGGACCGACTCTGATTTCCCAGGGACTGCTAAGCTTTCGCAGAGGTTTTCAGCTTGGCGCAAACCGCACTTCGCTGCTGCTTCCTCTGCAAGGCTTTGGTCGTTGGCTCTGTCGCGGCAGGGAAGAAGAGCCGCGGGAGAGCTGGTGCCTCTTGGGCCTTGCTTTCCCGGGCTCCAAGTTCGCGCCCGGGGTTCACCTTGCTAAGCCGAACTCAGCAGACACAGTCACAACCCTGCAGCAGCGTGCGTGGCCTAGCATGGTACTCTATGCCTAGTACCATCTCCGGGCGTCGGTAGGGCTTTGCCTTTTGCTCCGCCCTCAGGCAGACTCGGGGTCTAGGCCAGTGCCTTCACCACAGGAGAGAGGAGGCGACAGGATCCCTGCACACGGCCCGTGCACTGGGATGGGGAACTGTGGGGGACTGTCTCCCCTCCTTCCCCGGCACACCCCCTGCCACCCACCACACTGCCACATCTTGGCGGAAGGCGGCATCGGACTGCCCATTTCTCCATGGGGTTGTTTCTGCGAGTTCCGTGTATGGCACCTGGGGGCAAGCCTGTCTGCCCTTGGGACAGGTGGCCAAGGAGATGCTGTCCCCTCGGGACCAGAGGCACAGGACAGGCCTGCCTTCTGCCCAGACTCCTTCCTCAGAGTGGAGCACGCGCCCATGCCCTAGTCGTCCCCTCATGTCTCCTTAGCAGCCAGGCTTCCATCTCTCCGCACAGGGAGCGGGTGACACTTGTCTTGCCACTGGCCTGCTGTTCCTGCACGGTAGGCGGTCCTGCTTCAGGAGCGTTTCCCAACCCCAAGGCCAACGGCTCCTTCTCTTCCCCGGGGGCGGCGTGCTGCAGCCTCCCCACACTTGCTCCTGGGGAGCGCTGTGCCAGACGTGTGCGACCACGCTTCTCTCTCAGGCAGAAGGGATGCTAGGGCAAAGAGTATGTCGCTCCATGCGGGTATCTTCCACCCTGCTGCGGAGACTAGCTCAGGCAAGCAGCAGCAGCATCCCCAAAACCAACTCTGATTTCCCAGCGAATGCTGTGCTTTCCCAGGGGAGATGCCCAGGCAAAGAGGCTTTCGCTGTATGCGGGTTTCTCCCACCGCGAGACTGGGCTCAGGCAAGCAGCAGCAGCCGGCAGAACATTTCTCGGCGAATGCTGTGCTTTCGCAGAGGCTTTGGCTTGGAGCGAACAGCACTTGGCCGCTGCTTCCTCAGCAAGGCTTCAGTCGCATCAGGGAAGAAGAGCTGCGGGAGAGCTGATGCCTCTTGGGCCTTGCTTTCCCGGGCTCCATGTTCGCATCCTGGGTTCACCCTGCCAGGCCGAACGAAGCAGGCACAGCCACAACCGTGCAGTAGCGTGCGTAGCCTAGGATGGCACTCTAGGCACACTACCATCTCCCGGTGTAGGCATCGCTTGGCCTTTTCCTCTGGTGCACAGGAGGACTCGCGGACTAGGCCAGTGCTTTCCCCACAGGAAAGGAGAGGTGACAGGATCCCTGCACACCGCCCCGTGCCCTGAATAGGGAGCTTTGGGGGACTGTCCCCTCTCCTTCCCCTTAACCCCGTGCCTCCTCCAAGCTTCCACATCCTGGAGGAAGACGGCATCTGATGGCCAGTTCTTTCTGGGAGTTGTTTCTCGAGTTCAGGGTAGGCGCCTGGTGGCAAGCCCATGTCTCCACCACGGACAGGTGGCCAAGGAGCTGCTGTCTCCTTGGGCCCAAAGGCTCAGGACAGGCATGCTTTCTGCCCAGACTCCTTCCTCAGAGTGGAGCCCTTTCCCCTGCCCTAATCTGCCCCTCGTGTCTCCTCAGCAGCCAGGCTTCCTCCGTCCCTCTGCAGTGACAGACGTGTCCCTTTCCTTAAGGCTCTTTCCACAGGCGCCACCGCGCTTCTCTCTCAGGCAGAGGGGATGCCCAGGCAAAGAGGATTTCGCTCCATGCGGGTTTATTACACCGTGCTGTGGAGACTAGCTCCGGCAGGCAGCAGGCAGAATCCCACACACCGGACTCTGATTTCCCAAAGAATGCTGTGCTTTCCCAGAGGGGATTCCCCGGCAGAGAGGCTTTGGCTCTATGCGGGTTTCTCCCATCCTGCTGCGAATACTAGGCTAAGGCAAGCAACAAAAGCAGCCCACAGGACCGACTCTGATTTCCCAGGGACTGCTAAGCTTTCGCAGAGGTTTTCAGCTTGGCGCAAACCGCACTTCGCTGCTGCTTCCTCTGCAAGGCTTTGGTCGTTGGCTCTGTCGCGGCAGGGAAGAAGAGCCGCGGGAGAGCTGGTGCCTCTTGGGCCTTGCTTTCCCGGGCTCCAAGTTCGCGCCCGGGGTTCACCTTGCTAAGCCGAACTCAGCAGACACAGTCACAACCCTGCAGCAGCGTGCGTGGCCTAGCATGGCACTCTATGCCTAGTACCATCTCCTGGCGTCGGTAGGGCTTTGCCTTTTGCTCCGCCCTCAGGCAGACTCGGGGTCTAGGCCAGTGCCTTCACCACAGGAGAGAGGAGGCGACAGGATCCCTGCACACGGCCCGTGCACTGGGATGGGGAACTGTGGGGGACTGTCTCCCCTCCATTCCCGGCACACCCCCTGCCACCCACCACACTGCCACATCTTGGCGGAAGGCGGCATCGGACTGCCCATTTCTCCATGGGGTTGTTTCTGCGAGTTCCGTGTATGGCACCTGGGGGCAAGCCTGTCTGCCCTTGGGACAGGTGGCCAAGGAGATGCTGTCCCCTCGGGACCAGAGGCACAGGACAGGCCTGCCTTCTGCCCAGACTCCTTCCTCAGAGTGGAGCTCGCGCCCATGCCCTAGTCGTCCCCTCATGTCTCCTTAGCAGCCAGGCTTCCATCTCTCCGCACAGGGAGCGGGTGACACTTGTCTTGCCACTGGCCTGCTGTTCCTGCACGGTAGGCGGTCCTGCTTCAGGAGCGTTTCCCAACCCCAAGGCCAACGGCTCCTTCTCTTCCCCGGGGGCGGCTTGCTGCAGCCTCCCCACACTTGCTCCTGGGGAGCGCTGTGCCAGACGTGTGCGACCACGCTTCTCTCTCAGGCAGAAGGGATGCTAGGGCAAAGAGTATGTCGCTCCATGCGGGTATCTTCCACCCTGCTGCGGAGACTAGCTCAGGCAAGCAGCAGCAGCATCCCCAAAACCAACTCTGATTTCCCAGCGAATGCTGTGCTTTCCCAGGGGAGATGCCCAGGCAAAGAGGCTTTCGCTGTATGCGGGTTTCTCCCACCGCGAGACTGGGCTCAGGCAAGCAGCAGCAGCCGGCAGAACATTTCTCGGCGAATGCTGTGCTTTCGCAGAGGCTTTGGCTTGGAGCGAACAGCACTTGGCCGCTGCTTCCTCAGCAAGGCTTCAGTCGCATCAGGGAAGAAGAGCTGCGGGAGAGCTGATGCCTCTTGGGCCTTGCTTTCCCGGGCTCCATGTTCGCATCCTGGGTTCACCCTGCCAGGCCGAACTAAGCAGGCACAGCCACAACCGTGCAGTAGCGTGCGTAGCCTAGGATGGCACTCTAGGCACACTACCATCTCCCGGTGTAGGCATCGCTTGGCCTTTTCCTCTGGTGCACAGGAGGACTCGCGGACTAGGCCAGTGCTTTCCCCACAGGAAAGGAGAGGTGACAGGATCCCTGCACACCGCCCCGTGCCCTGAATAGGGAGCTTTGGGGGACTGTCCCCTCTCCTTCCCCTTAACCCCGTGCCTCCTCCAAGCTTCCACATCCTGGAGGAAGACGGCATCTGATGGCCAGTTCTTTCTGGGAGTTGTTTCTCGAGTTCAGGGTAGGCGCCTGGTGGCAAGCCCAGGTCTCCACCACGGACAGGTGGCCAAGGAGCTGCTGTCTCCTTGGGCCCAAAGGCTCAGGACAGGCATGCTTTCTGCCCAGACTCCTTCCTCAGAGTGGAGCCCTTTCCCCTGCCCTAATCTGCCCCTCGTGTCTCCTCAGCAGCCAGGCTTCCTCCGTCCCTCTGCAGTGACAGACGTGTCCCTTTCCTTAAGGCTCTTTCCACAGGCGCCACCGAGCTTCTCTCTCAGGCAGAGGGGACGCCCAGGCAAAGAGGATTTCGCTCCATGCGGGTTTACTACACCGTGCTGTGGAGACTAGCTCCGGCAGGCAGCAGGCAGAATCCCACACACCGGACTCTGATTTCCCAAAGAATGCTGTGCTTTCCCAGAGGGGATTCCCCGGCAGAGAGGCTTTGGCTCTATGCGGGTTTCTCCCATCCTGCTGCGAATACTAGGCTAAGGCAAGCAACAAAAGCAGCCCACAGGACCGACTCTGATTTCCCAGGGACTGCTAAGCTTTCGCAGAGGTTTTCAGCTTGGCGCAAACCGCACTTCGCTGCTGCTTCCTCTGCAAGGCTTTGGTCGTTGGCTCTGTCGCGGCAGGGAAGAAGAGCCGCGGGAGAGCTGGTGCCTCTTGGGCCTTGCTTTCCCGGGCTCCAAGTTCGCGCCCGGGGTTCACCTTGCTAAGCCGAACTCAGCAGACACAGTCACAACCCTGCAGCAGCGTGCGTGGCCTAGCATGGCACTCTATGCCTAGTACCATCTCCTGGCGTCGGTAGGGCTTTGGCTTTTGCTCCGCCCTCAGGCAGACTCGGGGTCTAGGCCAGTGCCTTCACCACAGGAGAGAGGAGGCGACAGGATCCCTGCACACGGCCCGTGCACTGGGATGGGGAACTGTGGGGGACTGTCTCCCCTCCTTCCCCGGCACACCCCCTGCCACCCACCACACTGCCACATCTTGGCGGAAGGCGGCATCGGACTGCCCATTTCTCCATGGGGTTGTTTCTGCGAGTTCCGTGTATGGCACCTGGGGGCAAGCCTGTCTGCCCTTGGGACAGGTGGCCAAGGAGATGCTGTCCCCTCGGGACCAGAGGCACAGGACAGGCCTGCCTTCTGCCCAGACTCCTTCCTCAGAGTGGAGCTCGCGCCCATGCCCTAGTCGTCCCCTCATGTCTCCTTAGCAGCCAGGCTTCCATCTCTCCGCACAGGGAGCGGGTGACACTTGTCTTGCCACTGGCCTGCTGTTCCTGCACGGTAGGCGGTCCTGCTTCAGGAGCGTTTCCCAACCCCAAGGCCAACGGCTCCTTCTCTTCCCCGGGGGCGGCGTGCTGCAGCCTCCCCACACTTGCTCCTGGGGAGCGCTGTGCCAGACGTGTGCGACCACGCTTCTCTCTCAGGCAGAAGGGATGCTAGGGCAAAGAGTATGTCGCTCCATGCGGGTATCTTCCACCCTGCTGCGGAGACTAGCTCAGGCAAGCAGCAGCAGCATCCCCAAAACCAACTCTGATTTCCCAGCGAATGCTGTGCTTTCCCAGGGGAGATGCCCAGGCAAAGAGGCTTTCGCTGTATGCGGGTTTCTCCCACCGCGAGACTGGGCTCAGGCAAGCAGCAGCAGCCGGCAGAACATTTCTCGGCGAATGCTGTGCTTTCGCAGAGGCTTTGGCTTGGAGCGAACAGCACTTGGCCGCTGCTTCCTCAGCAAGGCTTCAGTCGCATCAGGGAAGAAGAGCTGCGGGAGAGCTGATGCCTCTTGGGCCTTGCTTTCCCGGGCTCCATGTTCGCATCCTGGGTTCACCCTGCCAGGCCGAACGAAGCAGGCACAGCCACAACCGTGCAGTAGCGTGCGTAGCCTAGGATGGCACTCTAGGCACACTACCATCTCCCGGTGTAGGCATCGCTTGGCCTTTTCCTCTGGTGCACAGGAGGACTCGCGGACTAGGCCAGTGCTTTCCCCACAGGAAAGGAGAGGTGACAGGATCCCTGCACACCGCCCCGTGCCCTGAATAGGGAGCTTTGGGGGACTGTCCCCTCTCCTTCCCCTTAACCCCGTGCCTCCTCCAAGCTTCCACATCCTGGAGGAAGACGGCATCTGATGGCCAGTTCTTTCTTGGAGTTGTTTCTCGAGTTCAGGGTAGGCGCCTGGTGGCAAGCCCATGTCTCCACCACGGACAGGTGGCCAAGGAGCTGCTGTCTCCTTGGGCCCAAAGGCTCAGGACAGGCATGCTTTCTGCCCAGACTCCTTCCTCAGAGTGGAGCCCTTTCCCCTGCCCTAATCTGCCCCTCGTGTCTCCTCAGCAGCCAGGCTTCCTCCGTCCCTCTGCAGTGACAGACGTGTCCCTTTCCTTAAGGCTCTTTCCACAGGCGCCACCGCGCTTCTCTCTCAGGCAGAGGGGATGCCCAGGCAAAGAGGATTTCGCTCCATGCGGGTTTATTACACCGTGCTGTGGAGACTAGCTCCGGCAGGCAGCAGGCAGAATCCCACACACCGGACTCTGATTTCCCAAAGAATGCTGTGCTTTCCCAGAGGGGATTCCCCGGCAGAGAGGCTTTGGCTCTATGCGGGTTTCTCCCATCCTGCTGCGAATACTAGGCTAAGGCAAGCAACAAAAGCAGCCCACAGGACCGACTCTGATTTCCCAGGGACTGCTAAGCTTTCGCAGAGGTTTTCAGCTTGGCGCAAACCGCACTTCGCTGCTACTTCCTCTGCAAGGCTTTGGTCGTTGGCTCTGTCGCGGCAGGGAAGAAGAGCCGCGGGAGAGCTGGTGCCTCATGGGCCTTGCTTTCCCGGGCTCCAAGTTCGCGCCCGGGGTTCACCTTGCTAAGCCGAACTCAGCAGACACAGTCACAACCCTGCAGCAGCGTGCGTGGCCTAGCATGGCACTCTATGCCTAGTACCATCTCCTGGCGTCGGTAGGGCTTTGCCTTTTGTTCCGCCCTCAGGCAGACTCGGGGTCTAGGCCAGTGCCTTCACCACAGGAGAGAGGAGGCGACAGGATCCCTGCACACGGCCCGTGCACTGGGATGGGGAACTGTGGGGGACTGTCTCCCCTCCTTCCCCGGCACACCCCCTGCCACCCACCACACTGCCACATCTCGGCGGAAGGCGGCATCGGACTGCCCATTTCTCCATGGGGTTGTTTCTGCGAGTTCCGTGTATGGCACCTGGGGGCAAGCCTGTCTGCCCTTGGGACAGGTGGCCAAGGAGATGCTGTCCCCTCGGGACCAGAGGCACAGGACAGGCCTGCCTTCTGCCCAGACTCCTTCCTCAGAGTGGAGCTCGCGCCCATGCCCTAGTCGTCCCCTCATGTCTCCTTAGCAGCCAGGCTTCCATCTCTCCGCACAGGGAGCGGGTGACACTTGTCTTGCCACTGGCCTGCTGTTCCTGCACGGTAGGCGGTCCTGCTTCAGGAGCGTTTCCCAACCCCAAGGCCAACGGCTCCTTCTCTTCCCCGGGGGCGGCGTGCTGCAGCCTCCCCACACTTGCTCCTGGGGAGCGCTGTGCCAGACGTGTGCGACCACGCTTCTCTCTCAGGCAGAAGGGATGCTAGGGCAAAGAGTATGTCGCTCCATGCGGGTATCTTCCACCCTGCTGCGGAGACTAGCTCAGGCAAGCAGCAGCAGCATCCCCAAAACCAACTCTGATTTCCCAGCGAATGCTGTGCTTTCCCAGGGGAGATGCCCAGGCAAAGAGGCTTTCGCTGTATGCGGGTTTCTCCCACCGCGAGACTGGGCTCAGGCAAGCAGCAGCAGCCGGCAGAACATTTCTCGGCGAATGCTGTGCTTTCGCAGAGGCTTTGGCTTGGAGCGAACAGCACTTGGCCGCTGCTTCCTCAGCAAGGCTTCAGTCGCATCAGGGAAGAAGAGCTGCGGGAGAGCTGATGCCTCTTGGGCCTTGCTTTCCCGGGCTCCATGTTCGCATCCTGGGTTCACCCTGCCAGGCCGAACTAAGCAGGCACAGCCACAACCGTGCAGTAGCGTGCGTAGCCTAGGATGGCACTCTAGGCACACTACCATCTCCCGGTGTAGGCATCGCTTGGCCTTTTCCTCTGGTGCACAGGAGGACTCGCGGACTAGGCCAGTGCTTTCCCCACAGGAAAGGAGAGGTGACCGGATCCCTGCACACCGCCCCGTGCCCTGAATAGGGAGCTTTGGGGGACTGTCCCCTCTCCTTCCCCTTTACCCCGTGCCTCCTCCAAGCTTACACATCCTGGAGGAAGACGGCATCTGATGGCCAGTTCTTTCTGGGAGTTGTTTCTCGAGTTCAGGGTAGGCGCCTGGTGGCAAGCCCAGGTCTCCACCACGGACAGGTGGCCAAGGAGCTGCTGTCTCCTTGGGCCCAAAGGCTCAGGACAGGCATGCTTTCTGCCCAGACTCCTTCCTCAGAGTGGAGCCCTTTCCCCTGCCCTAATCTGCCCCTCGTGTCTCCTCAGCAGCCAGGCTTCCTCCGTCCCTCTGCAGTGACAGACGTGTCCCTTTCCTTAAGGCCCTTTCCACAGGCGCCACCGCGCTTCTCTCTCAGGCAGAGGGGATGCCCAGGCAAAGAGGATTTCGCTCCATGCGGGTTTATTACACCGTGCTGTGGAGACTAGCTCCGGCAGGCAGCAGGCAGAATCCCACACACCGGACTCTGATTTCCCAAAGAATGCTGTGCTTTCCCATAGGGGATTCCCCGGCAGAGAGGCTTTGGCGCTATGCGGGTTTCTCCCATCCTGCTGCGAATACTAGGCTAAGGCAAGCAACAAAAGCAGCCCACAGGACCGACTCTGATTTCCCAGGGACTGCTAAGCTTTCGCAGAGGTTTTCAGCTTGGCGCAAACCGCACTTCGCTGCTGCTTCCTCTGCAAGGCTTTGGTCGTTGGCTCTGTCGCGGCAGGGAAGAAGAGCCGCGGGAGAGCTGGTGCCTCATGGGCCTTGCTTTCCCGGGCTCCAAGTTCGCGCCCGGGGTTCACCTTGCTAAGCCGAACTCAGCAGACACAGTCACAACCCTGCAGCAGCGTGCGTGGCCTAGCATGGCACTCTATGCCTAGTACCATCTCCGGGCGTCGGTAGGGCTTTGCCTTTTGCTCCGCCCTCAGGCAGACTCGGGGTCTAGGCCAGTGCCTTCACCACAGGAGAGAGGAGGCGACAGGATCCCTGCACACGGCCCGTGCACTGGGATGGGGAACTGTGGGGGACTGTCTCCCCTCCTTCCCCGGCACACCCCCTGCCACCCACAACACTGCCACATCTTGGCGGAAGGCGGCATCGGACTGCCCATTTCTCCATGGGGTTGTTTCTGCGAGTTCCGTGTATGGCACCTGGGGGCAAGCCTGTCTGCCCTTGGGACAGGTGGCCAAGGAGATGCTGTCCCCTCGGGACCAGAGGCACAGGACAGGCCTGCCTTCTGCCCAGACTCCTTCCTCAGAGTGGAGCTCGCGCCCATGCCCTAGTCGTCCCCTCATGTCTCCTTAGCAGCCAGGCTTCCATCTCTCCGCACAGGGAGCGGGTGACACTTGTCTTGCCACTGGCCTGCTGTTCCTGCACGGTAGGCGGTCCTGCTTCAGGAGCGTTTCCCAACCCCAAGGCCAACGGCTCCTTCTCTTCCCCGGGGGCGGCGTGCTGCAGCCTCCCCACACTTGCTCCTGGGGAGCGCTGTGCCAGACGTGTGCGACCACGCTTCTCTCTCAGGCAGAAGGGATGCTAGGGCAAAGAGTATGTCGCTCCATGCGGGTATCTTCCACCCTGCTGCGGAGATTAGCTCAGGCAAGCAGCATCAGCATCCCCAAAACCAACTCTGATTTCCCAGCGAATGCTGTGCTTTCCCAGGGGAGATGCCCAGGCAAAGAGGCTTTCGCTGTATGCGGGTTTCTCCCACCGCGAGACTGGGCTCAGGCAAGCAGCAGCAGCCGGCAGAACATTTCTCGGCGAATGCTGTGCTTTCGCAGAGGCTTTGGCTTGGAGCGAACAGCACTTGGCCGCTGCTTCCTCAGCAAGGCTTCAGTCGCATCAGGGAAGAAGAGCTGCGGGAGAGCTGATGCCTCTTGGGCCTTGCTTTCCCGGGCTCCATGTTCGCATCCTGGGTTCACCCTGCCAGGCCGAACTAAGCAGGCACAGCCACAACCGTGCAGTAGCGTGCGTAGCCTAGGATGGCACTCTAGGCACACTACCATCTCCCGGTGTAGGCATCGCTTGGCCTTTTCCTCTGGTGCACAGGAGGACTCGCGGACTAGGCCAGTGCTTTCCCCACAGGAAAGGAGAGGTGACAGGATCCCTGCACACCGCACCGTGCCCTGAATAGGGAGCTTTGGGGGACTGTCCCCTCTCCTTCCCCTTAACCCCGTGCCTCCTCCAAGCTTCCACATCCTGGAGGAAGACGGCATCTGATGGCCAGTTCTTTCTGGGAGCTGTTTCTCGAGTTCAGGGTAGGCGCCTGGTGGCAAGCCCAGGTCTCCACCACGGACAGGTGGCCAAGGAGCTGCTGTCTCCTTGGGCCCAAAGGCTCAGGACAGGCATGCTTTCTGCCCAGACTCCTTCCTCAGAGTGGAGCCCTTTCCCCTGCCCTAATCTGCCCCTCGTGTCTCCTCAGCAGCCAGGCTTCCTCCGTCCCTCTGCAGTGACAGACGTGTCCCTTTCCTTAAGGCTCTTTCCACAGGCGCCACCGCGCTTCTCTCTCAGGCAGAGGGGATGCCCAGGCAAAGAGGATTTCGCTCCATGCGGGTTCATTACACCGTGCTGTGGAGACTAGCTCCGGCAGGCAGCAGGCAGAATCCCACACACCGGACTCTGATTTCCCAAAGAATGCTGTGCTTTCCCAGAGGGGATTCCCCGGCAGAGAGGCTTTGGCTCTATGCGGGTTTCTCCCATCCTGCTGCGAATACTAGGCTAAGGCAAGCAACAAAAGCAGCCCACAGGACCGACTCTGATTTCCCAGGGACTGCTAAGCTTTCGCAGAGGTTTTCAGCTTGGCGCAAACCGCACTTCGCTGCTACTTCCTCTGCAAGGCTTTGGTCGTTGGCTCTGTCGCGGCAGGGAAGAAGAGCCGCGGGAGAGCTGGTGCCTCATGGGCCTTGCTTTCCCGGGCTCCAAGTTCGCGCCCGGGGTTCACCTTGCTAAGCCGAACTCAGCAGACACAGTCACAACCCTGCAGCAGCGTGCGTGGCCTAGCATGGCACTCTATGCCTAGTACCATCTCCTGGCGTCGGTAGGGCTTTGCCTTTTGCTCCGCCCTCAGGCAGACTCGGGGTCTAGGCCAGTGCCTTCACCACAGGAGAGAGGAGGCGACAGGATCCCTGCACACGGCCCGTGCACTGGGATGGGGAACTGTGGGGGACTGTCTCCCCTCCTTCCCCGGCACACCCCCTGCCACCCACCACACTGCCACATCTCGGCGGAAGGCGGCATCGGACTGCCCATTTCTCCATGGGGTTGTTTCTGCGAGTTCCGTGTATGGCACCTGGGGGCAAGCCTGTCTGCCCTTGGGACAGGTGGCCAAGGAGATGCTGTCCCCTCGGGACCAGAGGCACAGGACAGGCCTGCCTTCTGCCCAGACTCCTTCCTCAGAGTGGAGCTCGCGCCCATGCCCTAGTCGTCCCCTCATGTCTCCTTAGCAGCCAGGCTTCCATCTCTCCGCACAGGGAGCGGGTGACACTTGTCTTGCCACTGGCCTGCTGTTCCTGCACGGTAGGCGGTCCTGCTTCAGGAGCGTTTCCCAACCCCAAGGCCAACGGCTCCTTCTCTTCCCCGGGGGCGGCGTGCTGCAGCCTCCCCACACTTGCTCCTGGGGAGCGCTGTGCCAGACGTGTGCGACCACGCTTCTCTCTCAGGCAGAAGGGATGCTAGGGCAAAGAGTATGTCGCTCCATGCGGGTATCTTCCACCCTGCTGCGGAGACTAGCTCAGGCAAGCAGCAGCAGCATCCCCAAAACCAACTCTGATTTCCCAGCGAATGCTGTGCTTTCCCAGGGGAGATGCCCAGGCAAAGAGGCTTTCGCTGTATGCGGGTTTCTCCCACCGCGAGACTGGGCTCAGGCAAGCAGCAGCAGCCGGCAGAACATTTCTCGGCGAATGCTGTGCTTTCGCAGAGGCTTTGGCTTGGAGCGAACAGCACTTGGCCGCTGCTTCCTCAGCAAGGCTTCAGTCGCATCAGGGAAGAAGAGCTGCGGGAGAGCTGATGCCTCTTGGGCCTTGCTTTCCCGGGCTCCATGTTCGCATCCTGGGTTCACCCTGCCAGGCCGAACTAAGCAGGCACAGCCACAACCGTGCAGTAGCGTGCGTAGCCTAGGATGGCACTCTAGGCACACTACCATCTCCCGGTGTAGGCATCGCTTGGCCTTTTCCTCTGGTGCACAGGAGGACTCGCGGACTAGGCCAGTGCTTTCCCCACAGGAAAGGAGAGGTGACAGGATCCCTGCACACCGCCCCGTGCCCTGAATAGGGAGCTTTGGGGGACTGTCCCCTCTCCTTCCCCTTAACCCCGTGCCTCCTCCAAGCTTCCACATCCTGGAGGAAGACGGCATCTGATGGCCAGTTCTTTCTGGGAGTTGTTTCTCGAGTTCAGGGTAGGCGCCTGGTGGCAAGCCCAGGTCTCCACCACGGACAGGTGGCCAAGGAGCTGCTGTCTCCTTGGGCCCAAAGGCTCAGGACAGGCATGCTTTCTGCCCAGACTCCTTCCTCAGAGTGGAGCCCTTTCCCCTGCCCTAATCTGCCCCTCGTGTCTCCTCAGCAGCCAGGCTTCCTCCGTCCCTCTGCAGTGACAGACGTGTCCCTTTCCTTAAGGCTCTTTCCACAGGCGCCACCGCGCTTCACTCTCAGGCAGAGGGGATGCCCAGGCAAAGAGGATTTCGCTCCATGCGGGTTTATTACACCGTGCTGTGGAGACTAGCTCCGGCAGGCAGCAGGCAGAATCCCACACACCGGACTCTGATTTCCCAAAGAATGCTGTGCTTTCCCAGAGGGGATTCCCCGGCAGAGAGGCTTTGGCTCTATGCGGGTTTCTCCCATCCTGCTGCGAATACTAGGCTAAGGCAAGCAAGAAAAGCAGCCCACAGGACCGACTCTGATTTCCCAGGGACTGCTAAGCTTTCGCAGAGGTTTTCAGCTTGGCGCAAACCGCACTTCGCTGCTGCTTCCTCTGCAAGGCTTTGGTCGTTGGCTCTGTCGCGGCAGGGAAGAAGAGCCGCGGGAGAGCTGGTGCCTCTTGGGCCTTGCTTTCCCGGGCTCCAAGTTCGCGCCCGGGGTTCACCTTGCTAAGCCGAACTCAGCAGACACAGTCACAACCCTGCAGCAGCGTGCGTGGCCTAGCATGGCACTCTATGCCTAGTACCATCTCCGGGCGTCGGTAGGGCTTTGCCTTTTGCTCCGCCCTCAGGCAGACTCGGGGTCTAGGCCAGTGCCTTCACCACAGGAGAGAGGAGGCGACAGGATCCCTGCACACGGCCCGTGCACTGGGATGGGGAACTGTGGGGGACTGTCTCCCCTCCTTCCCCGGCACACCCCCTGCCACCCACAACACTGCCACATCTTGGCGGAAGGCGGCATCGGACTGCCCATTTCTCCATGGGGTTGTTTCTGCGAGTTCCGTGTATGGCACCTGGGGGCAAGCCTGTCTGCCCTTGGGACAGGTGGCCAAGGAGATGCTGTCCCCTCGGGACCAGAGGCACAGGACAGGCCTGCCTTCTGCCCAGACCCCTTCCTCAGAGTGGAGCTCGCGCCCATGCCCTAGTCGTCCCCTCATGTCTCCTTAGCAGCCAGGCTTCCATCTCTCTGCACAGGGAGCGGGTGACACTTGTCTTGCCACTGGCCTGCTGTTCCTGCACGGTAGGCGGTCCTGCTTCAGGAGCGTTTCCCAACCCCAAGGCCAACGGCTCCTTCTCTTCCCCGGGGGCGGCGTGCTGCAGCCTCCCCACACTTGCTCCTGGGGAGCGCTGTGCCAGACGTGTGCGACCACGCTTCTCTCTCAGGCAGAAGGGATGCTAGGGCAAAGAGTATGTCGCTCCATGCGGGTATCTTCCACCCTGCTGCGGAGACTAGCTCAGGCAAGCAGCAGCAGCATCCCCAAATCCAACTCTGATTTCCCAGCGAATGCTGTGCTTTCCCAGGGGAGATGCCCAGGCAAAGAGGCTTTCGCTGTATGCGGGTTTCTCCCACCGCGAGACTGGGCTCAGGCAAGCAGCAGCAGCCGGCAGAACATTTCTCGGCGAATGCTGTGCTTTCGCAGAGGCTTTGGCTTGGAGCGAACAGCACTTGGCCGCTGCTTCCTCAGCAAGGCTTCAGTCGCATCAGGGAAGAAGAGCTGCGGGAGAGCTGATGCCTCTTGGGCCTTGCTTTCCCGGGCTCCATGTTCGCATCCTGGGTTCACCCTGCCAGGCCGAACTAAGCAGGCACAGCCACAACCGTGCAGTAGCGTGCGTAGCCTAGGATGGCACTCTAGGCACACTACCATCTCCCGGTGTAGGCCTCGCTTGGCCTTTTCCTCTGGTGCACAGGAGGACTCGCGGCCTAGGCCAGTGCTTTCCCCACAGGAAAGGAGAGGTGACAGGATCCCTGCACACCGCCCCGTGCCCTGAATAGGGAGCTTTGGGGGACTGTCCCCTCTCCTTCCCCTTAACCCCGTGCCTCCTCCAAGCTTCCACATCCTGGAGGAAGACGGCATCTGATGGCCAGTTCTTTCTGGGAGTTGTTTCTCGAGTTCAGGGTAGGCGTCTGGTGGCAAGCCCAGGTCTCCACCACGGACAGGTGGCCAAGGAGCTGCTGTCTCCTTGGGCCCAAAGGCTCAGGACAGGCATGCTTTCTGCCCAGACTCCTTCCTCAGAGTGGAGCCCTTTCCCCTGCCCTAATCTGCCCCTCGTGTCTCCTCAGCAGCCAGGCTTCCTCCGTCCCTCTGCAGTGACAGACGTGTCCCTTTCCTTAAGGCTCTTTCCACAGGCGCCACCGCGCTTCTCTCTCAGGCAGAGGGGATGCCCAGGCAAAGAGGATTTCGCTCCATGTGGGTTTATTACACCGTGCTGTGGAGACTAGCTCCGGCAGGCAGCAGGCAGAATCCCACACACCGGACTCTGATTTCCCAAAGAATGCTGTGCTTTCCCAGAGGGGATTCCCCGGCAGAGAGGCTTTGGCTCTATGCGGGTTTCTCCCATCCTGCTGCGAATACTAGGCTAAGGCAAGCAACAAAAGCAGCCCACAGGACCGACTCTGATTTCCCAGGGACTGCTAAGCTTTCGCAGAGGTTTTCAGCTTGGCGCAAACCGCACTTCGCTGCTGCTTCCTCTGCAAGGATTTGGTCGTTGGCTCTGTCGCGGCAGGGAAGAAGAGCCGCGGGAGAGCTGGTGCCTCTTGGGCCTTGCTTTCCCGGGCTCCAAGTTCGCGCCCGGGGTTCACCTTGCTAAGCCGAACTCAGCAGACACAGTCACAACCCTGCAGCAGCGTGCGTGGCCTAGCATGGCACTCTATGCCTAGTACCATCTCCGGGCGTCGGTAGGGCTTTGGCTTTTGCTCCTCCCTCAGGCAGACTCGGGGTCTAGGCCAGTGCCTTCACCACAGGAGAGAGGAGGCGACAGGATCCCTGCACACGGCCCGTGCACTGGGATGGGGAACTGTGGGGGACTGTCTCCCCTCCTTCCCCGGCACACCCCCTGCCACCCACAACACTGCCACATCTTGGCGGAAGGCGGCATCGGACTGCCCATTTCTCCATGGGGTTGTTTCTGCGAGTTCCGTGTATGGCACCTGGGGGCAAGCCTGTCTGCCCTTGGGACAGGTGGCCAAGGAGATGCTGTCCCCTCGGGACCAGAGGCACAGGACAGGCCTGCCTTCTGCCCAGACTCCTTCCTCAGAGTGGAGCTCGCGCCCATGCCCTAGTCGTCCCCTCATGTCTCCTTAGCAGCCAGGCTTCCATCTCTCCGCACAGGGAGCGGGTGACACTTGTCTTGCCACTGGCCTGCTGTTCCTGCACGGTAGGCGGTCCTGCTTCAGGAGCGTTTCCCAACCCCAAGGCCAACGGCTCCTTCTCTTCCCCGGGGGCGGCGTGCTGCAGCCTCCCCAAACTTGCTCCTGGGGAGCGCTGTGCCAGACGTGTGCGACCACGCTTCTCTCTCAGGCAGAAGGGATGCTAGGGCAAAGAGTATGTCGCTCCATGCGGGTATCTTCCACCCTGCTGCGGAGACTAGCTCAGGCAAGCAGCAGCAGCATCCCCAAAACCAACTCTGATTTCCCAGCGAATGCTGTGCTTTCCCAGGGGAGATGCCCAGGCAAAGAGGCTTTCGCTGTATGCGGGTTTCTCCCACCGCGAGACTGGGCTCAGGCAAGCAGCAGCAGCCGGCAGAACATTTCTCGGCGAATGCTGTGCTTTCGCAGAGGCTTTGGCTTGGAGCGAACAGCACTTGGCCGCTGCTTCCTCAGCAAGGCTTCAGTCGCATCAGGGAAGAAGAGCTGCGGGAGAGCTGATGCCTCTTGGGCCTTGCTTTCCCGGGCTCCATGTTCGCATCCTGGGTTCACCCTGCCAGGCCGAACTAAGCAGGCACAGCCACAACCGTGCAGTAGCGTGCGTAGCCTAGGATGGCACTCTAGGCACACTACCATCTCCCGGTGTAGGCATCGCTTGGCCTTTTCCTCTGGTGCACAGGAGGACTCGCGGACTAGGCCAGTGCTTTCCCCACAGGAAAGGAGAGGTGACAGGATCCCTGCACACCGCCCCGTGCCCTGAATAGGGAGCTTTGGGGGACTGTCCCCTCTCCTTCCCCTTAACCCCGTGCCTCCTCCAAGCTTCCACATCCTGGAGGAAGACGGCATCTGATGGCCAGTTCTTTCTGGGAGTTGTTTCTCGAGTTCAGGGTAGGCGCCTGGTGGCAAGCCCATGTCTCCACCACGGACAGGTGGCCAAGGAGCTGCTGTCTCCTTGGGCCCAAAGGCTCAGGACAGGCATGCTTTCTGCCCAGACTCCTTCCTCAGAGTGGAGCCCTTTCCCCTGCCCTAATCTGCCCCTCGTGTCTCCTCAGCAGCCAGGCTTCCTCCGTCCCTCTGCAGTGACAGACGTGTCCCTTTCCTTAAGGCTCTTTCCACAGGCGCCACCGCGCTTCTCTCTCAGGCAGAGGGGATGCCCAGGCAAAGAGGATTTCGCTCCATGCGGGTTTATTACACCGTGCTGTGGAGACTAGCTCCGGCAGGCAGCAGGCAGAATCCCACACACCGGACTCTGATTTCCCAAAGAATGCTGTGCTTTCCCAGAGGGGATTCCCCGGCAGAGAGGCTTTGGCTCTATGCGGGTTTCTCCCATCCTGCTGCGAATACTAGGCTAAGGCAAGCAAGAAAAGCAGCCCACAGGACCGACTCTGATTTCCCAGGGACTGCTAAGCTTTCGCAGAGGTTTTCAGCTTGGCGCAAACCGCACTTCGCTGCTGCTTCCTCTGCAAGGCTTTGGTCGTTGGCTCTGTCGCGGCAGGGAAGAAGAGCCGCGGGAGAGCTGGTGCCTCTTGGGCCTTGCTTTCCCGGGCTCCAAGTTCGCGCCCGGGGTTCACCTTGCTAAGCCGAACTCAGCAGACACAGTCACAACCCTGCAGCAGCGTGCGTGGCCTAGCATGGCACTCTATGCCTAGTACCATCTCCGGGCGTCGGTAGGGCTTTGCCTTTTGCTCCGCCCTCAGGCAGACTCGGGGTCTAGGCCAGTGCCTTCACCACAGGAGAGAGGAGGCGACAGGATCCCTGCACACGGCCCGTGCACTGGGATGGGGAACTGTGGGGGACTGTCTCCCCTCCTTCCCCGGCACACCCCCTGCCACCCACAACACTGCCACATCTTGGCGGAAGGCGGCATCGGACTGCCCATTTCTCCATGGGGTTGTTTCTGCGAGTTCCGTGTATGGCACCTGGGGGCAAGCCTGTCTGCCCTTGGGACAGGTGGCCAAGGAGATGCTGTCCCCTCGGGACCAGAGGCACAGGACAGGCCTGCCTTCTGCCCAGACCCCTTCCTCAGAGTGGAGCTCGCGCCCATGCCCTAGTCGTCCCCTCATGTCTCCTTAGCAGCCAGGCTTCCATCTCTCCGCACAGGGAGCGGGTGACACTTGTCTTGCCACTGGCCTGCTGTTCCTGCACGGTAGGCGGTCCTGCTTCAGGAGCGTTTCCCAACCCCAAGGCCAACGGCTCCTTCTCTTCCCCGGGGGCGGCGTGCTGCAGCCTCCCCACACTTGCTCCTGGGGAGCGCTGTGCCAGACGTGTGCGACCACGCTTCTCTCTCAGGCAGAAGGGATGCTAGGGCAAAGAGTATGTCGCTCCATGCGGGTATCTTCCACCCTGCTGCGGAGACTAGCTCAGGCAAGCAGCAGCAGCATCCCCAAAACCAACTCTGATTTCCCAGCGAATGCTGTGCTTTCCCAGGGGAGATGCCCAGGCAAAGAGGCTTTCGCTGTATGCGGGTTTCTCCCACCGCGAGACTGGGCTCAGGCAAGCAGCAGCAGCCGGCAGAACATTTCTCGGCGAATGCTGTGCTTTCGCAGAGGCTTTGGCTTGGAGCGAACAGCACTTGGCCGCTGCTTCCTCAGCAAGGCTTCAGTCGCATCAGGGAAGAAGAGCTGCGGGAGAGCTGATGCCTCTTGGGCCTTGCTTTCCCGGGCTCCATGTTCGCATCCTGGGTTCACCCTGCCAGGCCGAACGAAGCAGGCACAGCCACAACCGTGCAGTAGCGTGCGTAGCCTAGGATGGCACTCTAGGCACACTACCATCTCCCGGTGTAGGCATCGCTTGGCCTTTTCCTCTGGTGCACAGGAGGACTCGCGGACTAGGCCAGTGCTTTCCCCACAGGAAAGGAGAGGTGACAGGATCCCTGCACACCGCCCCGTGCCTTGAATAGGGAGCTTTGGGGGACTGTCCCCTCTCCTTCCCCTTAACCCCGTGCCTCCTCCAAGCTTCCACATCCTGGAGGAAGACGGCATCTGATGGCCAGTTCTTTCTGGGAGTTGTTTCTCGAGTTCAGGGTAGGCGCCTGGTGGCAAGCCCAGGTCTCCACCACGGACAGGTGGCCAAGGAGCTGCTGTCTCCTTGGGCCCAAAGGCTCAGGACAGGCATGCTTTCTGCCCAGACTCCTTCCTCAGAGTGGAGCCCTTTCCCCTGCCCTAATCTGCCCCTCGTGTCTCCTCAGCAGCCAGGCTTCCTCCGTCCCTCTGCAGTGACAGACGTGTCCCTTTCCTTAAGGCTCTTTCCACAGGCGCCACCGCGCTTCTCTCTCAGGCAGAGGGGATGCCCAGGCAAAGAGGATTTCGCTCCATGCGGGTTTATTACACCGTGCTGTGGAGACTAGCTCCGGCAGGCAGCAGGCAGAATCCCACACACCGGACTCTGATTTCCCAAAGAATGCTGTGCTTTCCCAGAGGGGATTCCCCGGCAGAGAGGCTTTGGCTCTATGCGGGTTTCTCCCATCCTGCTGCGAATACTAGGCTAAGGCAAGCAACAAAAGCAGCCCACAGGACCGACTCTGATTTCCCAGGGACTGCTAAGCTTTCGCAGAGGTTTTCAGCTTGGCGCAAACCGCACTTCGCTGCTGCTTCCTCTGCAAGGCTTTGGTCGTTGGCTCTGTCGCGGCAGGGAAGAAGAGCCGCGGGAGAGCTGGTGCCTCTTGGGCCTTGCTTTCCCGGGCTCCAAGTTCGCGCCCGGGGTTCACCTTGCTAAGCCGAACTCAGCAGACACAGTCACAACCCTGCAGCAGCGTGCGTGGCCTAGCATGGCACTCTATGCCTAGTACCATCTCCGGGCGTCGGTAGGGCTTTGCCTTTTGCTCCGCCCTCAGGCAGACTCGGGGTCTAGGCCAGTGCCTTCACCACAGGAGAGAGGAGGCGACAGGATCCCTGCACACGGCCCGTGCACTGGGATGGGGAACTGTGGGGGACTGTCTCCCCTCCTTCCCCGGCACACCCCCTGCCACCCACAACACTGCCACATCTTGGCGGAAGGTGGCATCAGACTGCCCATTTCTCCATGGGGTTGTTTCTGCGAGTTCCGTGTATGGCACCTGGGGGCAAGCCTGTCTGCCCTTGGGACAGGTGGCCAAGGAGATGCTGTCCCCTCGGGACCAGAGGCACAGGACAGGCCTGCCTTCTGCCCAGACTCCTTCCTCAGAGTGGAGCTCGCGCCCATGCCCTAGTCGTCCCCTCATGTCTCCTTAGCAGCCAGGCTTCCATCTCTCCGCACAGGGAGCGGGTGACACTTGTCTTGCCACTGGCCTGCTGTTCCTGCACGGTAGGCGGTCCTGCTCCAGGAGCGTTTCCCAACCCCAAGGCCAACGGCTCCTTCTCTTCCCCGGGGGCGGCGTGCTGCAGCCTCCCCACACTTGCTCCTGGGGAGCGCTGTGCCAGACGTGTGCGACCACGCTTCTCTCTCAGGCAGAAGGGATGCTAGGGCAAAGAGTATGTCGCTCCATGCGGGTATCTTCCACCCTGCTGCGGAGACTAGCTCAGGCAAGCAGCAGCAGCATCCCCAAAACCAACTCTGATTTCCCAGCGAATGCTGTGCTTTCCCAGGGGAGATGCCCAGGCAAAGAGGCTTTCGCTGTATGCGGGTTTCTCCCACCGCGAGACTGGGCTCAGGCAAGCAGCAGCAGCCGGCAGAACATTTCTCGGCGAATGCTGTGCTTTCGCAGAGGCTTTGGCTTGGAGCGAACAGCACTTGGCCGCTGCTTCCTCAGCAAGGCTTCAGTCGCATCAGGGAAGAAGAGCTGCGGGAGAGCTGATGCCTCTTGGGCCTTGCTTTCCCGGGCTCCATGTTCGCATCCTGGGTTCACCCTGCCAGGCCGAACGAAGCAGGCACAGCCACAACCGTGCAGTAGCGTGCGTAGCCTAGGATGGCACTCTAGGCACACTACCATCTCCCGGTGTAGGCATCGCTTGGCCTTTTCCTCTGGTGCACAGGAGGACTCGCGGACTAGGCCAGTGCTTTCCCCACAGGAAAGGAGAGGTGACAGGATCCCTGCACACCGCCCCGTGCCCTGAATAGGTAGCTTTGGGGGACTGTCCCCTCTCCTTCCCCTTAACCCCGTGCCTCCTCCAAGCTTCCACATCCTGGAGGAAGACGGCATCTGATGGCCAGTTCTTTCTGGGAGCTGTTTCTCGAGTTCAGGGTAGGCGCCTGGTGGCAAGCCCAGGTCTCCACCACGGACAGGTGGCCAAGGAGCTGCTGTCTCCTTGGGCCCAAAGGCTCAGGACAGGCATGCTTTCTGCCCAGACTCCTTCCTCAGAGTGGAGCCCTTTCCCCTGCCCTAATCTGCCCCTCGTGTCTCCTCAGCAGCCAGGCTTCCTCCGTCCCTCTGCAGTGACAGACGTGTCCCTTTCCTTAAGGCTCTTTCCACAGGCGCCACCGCGCTTCTCTCTCAGGCAGAGGAGATGCCCAGGCAAAGAGGATTTCGCTCCATGCGGGTTTATTACACCGTGCTGTGGAGACTAGCTCCGGCAGGCAGCAGGCAGAATCCCACACACTGGACTCTGATTTCCCAAAGAATGCTGTGCTTTCCCAGAGGGGATTCCCCGGCAGAGAGGCTTTGGCTCTATGCGGGTTTCTCCCATCCTGCTGCGAATACTAGGCTAAGGCAAGCAACAAAAGCAGCCCACAGGACCGACTCTGATTTCCCAGGGACTGCTAAGCTTTCGCAGAGGTTTTCAGCTTGGCGCAAACCGCACTTCGCTGCTGCTTCCTCTGCAAGGCTTTGGTCGTTGGCTCTGTCGCGGCAGGGAAGAAGAGCCGCGGGAGAGCTGGTGCCTCTTGGGCCTTGCTTTCCAGGGCTCCAAGTTCGCGCCCGGGGTTCACCTTGCTAAGCCGAACTCAGCAGACACAGTCACAACCCTGCAGCAGCGTGCGTGGCCTAGCATGGCACTCTATGCCTAGTACCATCTCCTGGCGTCGGTAGGGCTTTGGCTTTTGCTCCGCCCTCAGGCAGACTCGGGGTCTAGGCCAGTGCCTTCACCACAGGAGAGAGGAGGCGACAGGATCCCTGCACACGGCCCGTGCACTGGGATGGGGAACTGTGGGGTACTGTCTCCCCTCCTTCCCCGGCACACCCCCTGCCACCCACAACACTGCCACATCTTGGCGGAAGGCGGCATTGGACTGCCCATTTCTCCATGGGGTTGTTTCTGCGAGTTCCGTGTATGGCACCTGGGGGCAAGCCTGTCTGCCCTTGGGACAGGTGGCCAAGGAGATGCTGTCCCCTCGGGACCAGAGGCACAGGAAAGGCCTGCCTTCTGCCCAGACTCCTTCCTCAGAGTGGAGCACGCGCCCATGCCCTAGTCGTCCCCTCATGTCTCCTTAGCAGCCAGGCTTCCATCTCTCCGCACAGGGAGCGGGTGACACTTGTCTTGCCACTGGCCTGCTGTTCCTGCACGGTAGGCGGTCCTGCTTCAGGAGCGTTTCCCAACCCCAAGGCCAACGGCTCCTTCTCTTCCCCGGGGGCGGCGTGCTGCAGCCTCCCCACACTTGCTCCTGGGGAGCGCTGTGCCAGACGTGTGCGACCACGCTTCTCTCTCAGGCAGAAGGGATGCTAGGGCAAAGAGTATGTCGCTCCATGCGGGTATCTTCCACCCTGCTGCGGAGACTAGCTCAGGTAAGCAGCAGCAGCATCCCCAAATCCAACTCTGATTTCCCAGCGAATGCTGTGCTTTCCCAGGGGAGATGCCCAGGCAAAGAGGCTTTCGCTGTATGCGGGTTTCTCCCACCGCGAGACTGGGCTCAGGCAAGCAGCAGCAGCCGGCAGAACATTTCTCAGCGAATGCTGTGCTTTCGCAGAGGCTTTGGCTTGGAGCGAACAGCACTTGGCCGCTGCTTCCTCAGCAAGGCTTCAGTCGCATCAGGGAAGAAGAGCTGCGGGAGAGCTGATGCCTCTTGGGCCTTGCTTTCCCGGGCTCCATGTTCGCATCCTGGGTTCACCCTGCCAGGCCGAACGAAGCAGGCACAGCCACAACCGTGCAGTAGCGTGCGTAGCCTAGGATGGCACTCTAGGCACACTACCATCTCCCGGTGTAGGCCTCGCTTGGCCTTTTCCTCTGGTGCACAGGAGGACTCGCGGACTAGGCCAGTGCTTTCCCCACAGGAAAGGAGAGGTGACAGGATCCCTGCACACCGCCCCGTGCCCTGAATAGGGAGCTTTGGGGGACTGTCCCCTCTCCTTCCCCTTAACCCCGTGCCTCCTCCAAGCTTCCACATCCTGGAGGAAGACGGCATCTGATGGCCAGTTCTTTCTGGGAGTTGTTTCTAGAGTTCAGGGTAGGCGCCTGGTGGCAAGCCCAGGTCTCCACCACGGACAGGTGGCCAAGGAGCTGCTGTCTCCTTGGGCCCAAAGGCTCAGGACAGGCATGCTTTCTGCCCAGACTCCTTCCTCAGAGTGGAGCCCTTTCCCCTGCCCTAATCTGCCCCTCGTGTCTCCTCAGCAGCCAGGCTTCCTCCGTCCCTCTGCAGTGACAGACGTGTCCCTTTCCTTAAGGCTCTTTCCACAGGCGCCACCGCGCTTCTCTCTCAGGCAGAGGGGATGCCCAGGCAAAGAGGATTTCGCTCCATGCGGGTTTATTACACCGTGCTGTGGAGACTAGCTCCGGCAGGCAGCAGGCAGAATCCCACACACCGGACTCTGATTTCCCAAAGAATGCTGTGCTTTCCCAGAGGGGATTCCCCGGCAGAGAGGCTTTGGCTCTATGCGGGTTTCTCCCATCCTGCTGCGAATACTAGGCTAAGGCAAGCAACAAAAGCAGCCCACAGGACCGACTCTGATTTCCCAGGGACTGCTAAGCTTTCGCAGAGGTTTTCAGCTTGGCGCAAACCGCACTTCGCTGCTGCTTCCTCTGCAAGGCTTTGGTCGTTGGCTCTGTCGCGGCAGGGAAGAAGAGCCGCGGGAGAGCTGGTGCCTCTTGGGCCTTGCTTTCCCGGGCTCCAAGTTCGCGCCCGGGGTTCACCTTGCTAAGCCGAACTCAGCAGACACAGTCACAACCCTGCAGCAGCGTGCGTGGCCTAGCATGGCACTCTATGCCTAGTACCATCTCCGGGCGTCGGTAGGGCTTTGCCTTTTGCTCCGCCCTCAGGTAGACTCGGGGTCTAGGCCAGTGCCTTCACCACAGGAGAGAGGAGGCGACAGGATCCCTGCACACGGCCCGTGCACTGGGATGGGGAACTGTGGGGGACTGTCTCCCCTCCTTCCCCGGCACACCCCCTGCCACCCACAACACTGCCACATCTTGGCGGAAGGCGGCATCGGACTGCCCATTTCTCCATGGGGTTGTTTCTGCGAGTTCCGTGTATGGCACCTGGGGGCAAGCCTGTCTGCCCTTGGGACAGGTGGCCAAGGAGATGCTGTCCCCTCGGGACCAGAGGCACAGGACAGGCCTGCCTTCTGCCCAGACTCCTTCCTCAGAGTGGAGCTCGCGCCCATGCCCTAGTCGTCCCCTCATGTCTCCTTAGCAGCCAGGCTTCCATCTCTCCGCACAGGGAGCGGGTGACACTTGTCTTGCCACTGGCCTGCTGTTCCTGCACGGTAGGCGGTCCTGCTTCAGGAGCGTTTCCCAACCCCAAGGCCAACGGCTCCTTCTCTTCCCCGGGGGCGGCGTGCTGCAGCCTCCCCACACTTGCTCCTGGGGAGCGCTGTGACAGACGTGTGCGACCACGCTTCTCTCTCAGGCAGAAGGGATGCTAGGGCAAAGAGTATGTCGCTCCATGCGGGTATCTTCCACCCTGCTGCGGAGACTAGCTCAGGCAAGCAGCAGCAGCATCCCCAAAACCAACTCTGATTTCCCAGCGAATGCTGTGCTTTCCCAGGGGAGATGCCCAGGCAAAGAGGCTTTCGCTGTATGCGGGTTTCTCCCACCGCGAGACTGGGCTCAGGCAAGCAGCAGCAGCCGGCAGAACATTTCTCGGCGAATGCTGTGCTTTCGCAGAGGCTTTGGCTTGGAGCGAACAGCACTTGGCCGCTGCTTCCTCAGCAAGGCTTCAGTCGCATCAGGGAAGAAGAGCTGCGGGAGAGCTGATGCCTCTTGGGCCTTGCTTTCCCGGGCTCCATGTTCGCATCCTGGGTTCACCCTGCCAGGCCGAACGAAGCAGGCACAGCCACAACCGTGCAGTAGCGTGCGTAGCCTAGGATGGCACTCTAGGCACACTACCATCTCCCGGTGTAGGCCTCGCTTGGCCTTTTCCTCTGGTGCACAGGAGGACTCGCGGACTAGGCCAGTGCTTTCCCCACAGGAAAGGAGAGGTGACAGGATCCCTGCACACCGCCCCGTGCCCTGAATAGGGAGCTTTGGGGGACTGTCCCCTCTCCTTCCCCTTAACCCCGTGCCTCCTCCAAGCTTCCACATCCTGGAGGAAGACGGCATCTGATGGCCAGTTCTTTCTGGGACTTGTTTCTCGAGTTCAGGGTAGGCGCCTGGTGGCAAGCCCAGGTCTCCACCACGGACAGGTGGCCAAGGAGCTGCTGTCTCCTTGGGCCCAAAGGCTCAGGACAGGCATGCTTTCTGCCCAGACTCCTTCCTCAGAGTGGAGCCCTTTCCCCTGCCCTAATCTGCCCCTCGTGTCTCCTCAGCAGCCAGGCTTCCTCCGTCCCTCTGCAGTGACAGACGTGTCCCTTTCCTTAAGGCTCTTTCCACAGGCGCCACCGCGCTTCTCTCTCAGGCAGAGGGGATGCCCAGGCAAAGAGGATTTCGCTCCACGCGGGTTTATTACACCGTGCTGTGGAGACTAGCTCCGGCAGGCAGCAGGCAGAATCCCACACACCGGACTCTGATTTCCCAAAGAATGCTGTGCTTTCCCAGAGGGGATTCCCCGGCAGAGAGGCTTTGGCTCTATGCGGGTTTCTCCCATCCTGCTGCGAATACTAGGCTAAGGCAAGCAACAAAAGCAGCCCACAGGACCGACTCTGATTTCCCAGGGACTGCTAAGCTTTCGCAGAGGTTTTCAGCTTGGCGCAAACCGCACTTCGCTGCTGCTTCCTCTGCAAGGCTTTGGTCGTTGGCTCTGTCGCGGCAGGGAAGAAGAGCCGCGGGAGAGCTGGTGCCTCTTGGGCCTTGCTTTCCCGGGCTCCAAGTTCGCGCCCGGGGTTCACCTTGCTAAGCCGAACTCAGCAGACACAGTCACAACCCTGCAGCAGCGTGCGCGGCCTAGCATGGCACTCTATGCCTAGTACCATCTCCTGGCGTCGGTAGGGCTTTGGCTTTTGCTCCGCCCTCAGGCAGACTCGGGGTCTAGGCCAGTGCCTTCACCACAGGAGAGAGGAGGCGACAGGATCCCTGCACACGGCCCGTGCACTGGGATGGGGAACTGTTGGGTACTGTCTCCCCTCCTTCCCCGGCACACCCCCTGCCACCCACAACACTGCCACATCTTGGCGGAAGGCGGCATCGGACTGCCCATTTCTCCATGGGGTTGTTTCTGCGAGTTCCGTGTATGGCACCTGGGGGCAAGCCTGTCTGCCCTTGGGACAGGTGGCCAAGGAGATGCTGTCCCCTCGGGACCAGAGGCACAGGACAGGCCTGCCTTCTGCCCAGACTCCTTCCTCAGAGTGGAGCACGCGCCCATGCCCTAGTCGTCCCCTCATGTCTCCTTAGCAGCCAGGCTTCCATCTCTCCGCACAGGGAGCGGGTGACACTTGTCTTGCCACTGGCCTGCTGTTCCTGCACGGTAGGCGGTCCTGCTTCAGGAGCGTTTCCCAACCCCAAGGCCAACGGCTCCTTCTCTTCCCCGGGGGCGGCGTGCTGCAGCCTCCCCACACTTGCTCCTGGGGAGCGCTGTGCCAGACGTGTGCGACCACGCTTCTCTCTCAGGCAGAAGGGATGCTAGGGCAAAGAGTATGTCGCTCCATGCGGGTATCTTCCACCCTGCTGCGGAGACTAGCTCAGGCAAGCAGCAGCAGCATCCCCAAAACCAACTCTGATTTCCCAGCGAATGCTGTGCTTTCCCAGGGGAGATGCCCAGGCAAAGAGGCTTTCGCTGTATGCGGGTTTCTCCCACCGCGAGACTGGGCTCAGGCAAGCAGCAGCAGCCGGCAGAACATTTCTCGGCGAATGCTGTGCTTTCGCAGAGGCTTTGGCTTGGAGCGAACAGCACTTGGCCGCTGCTTCCTCAGCAAGGCTTCAGTCGCATCAGGGAAGAAGAGCTGCGGGAGAGCTGATGCCTCTTGGGCCTTGCTTTCCCGGGCTCCATGTTCGCATCCTGGGTTCACCCTGCCAGGCCGAACGAAGCAGGCACAGCCACAACCGTGCAGTAGCGTGCGTAGCCTAGCATGGCACTCTAGGCACACTACCATCTCCCGGTGTAGGCATCGCTTGGCCTTTTCCTCTGGTGCACAGGAGGACTCGCGGACTAGGCCAGTGCTTTCCCCACAGGAAAGGAGAGGTGACAGGATCCCTGCACACCGCCCCGTGCCCTGAATAGGGAGCTTTGGGGGACTGTCCCCTCTCCTTCCCCTTAACCCCGTGCCTCCTCCAAGCTTCCACATCCTGGAGGAAGACGGCATCTGATGGCCAGTTCTTTCTGGGAGTTGTTTCTCGAGTTCAGGGTAGGCGCCTGGTGGCAAGCCCATGTCTCCACCACGGACAGGTGGCCAAGGAGCTGCTGTCTCCTTGGGCCCAAAGGCTCAGGACAGGCATGCTTTCTGCCCAGACTCCTTCCTCAGAGTGGAGCCCTTTCCCCTGCCCTAATCTGCCCCTCGTGTCTCCTCAGCAGCCAGGCTTCCTCCGTCCCTCTGCAGTGACAGACGTGTCCCTTTCCTTAAGGCTCTTTCCACAGGCGCCACCGCGCTTCTCTCTCAGGCAGAGGGGATGCCCAGGCAAAGAGGATTTCGCTCCACGCGGGTTTATTACACCGTGCTGTGGAGACTAGCTCCGGCAGGCAGCAGGCAGAATCCCACACACCGGACTCTGATTTCCCAAAGAATGCTGTGCTTTCCCAGAGGGGATTCCCCGGCAGAGAGGCTTTGGCTCTATGCGGGTTTCTCCCATCCTGCTGCGAATACTAGGCTAAGGCAAGCAACAAAAGCAGCCCACAGGACCGACTCTGATTTCCCAGGGACTGCTAAGCTTTCGCAGAGGTTTTCAGCTTGGCGCAAACCGCACTTCGCTGCTGCTTCCTCTGCAAGGCTTTGGTCGTTGGCTCTGTCGCGGCAGGGAAGAAGAGCCGCGGGAGAGCTGGTGCCTCTTGGGCCTTGCTTTCCCGGGCTCCAAGTTCGCGCCCGGGGTTCACCTTGCTAAGCCGAACTCAGCAGACACAGTCACAACCCTGCAGCAGCGTGCGCGGCCTAGCATGGCACTCTATGCCTAGTACCATCTCCTGGCGTCGGTAGGGCTTTGCCTTTTGCTCCGCCCTCAGGCAGACTCGGGGTCTAGGCCAGTGCCTTCACCACAGGAGAGAGGAGGCGACAGGATCCCTGCACACGGCCCGTGCACTGGGATGGGGAACTGTGGGGGACTGTCTCCCCTCCTTCCCCGGCACACCCCCTGCCACCCACAACACTGCCACATCTTGGCGGAAGGCGGCATCGGACTGCCCATTTCTCCATGGGGTTGTTTCTGCGAGTTCCGTGTATGGCACCTGGGGGCAAGCCTGTCTGCCCTTGGGACAGGTGGCCAAGGAGATGCTGTCCCCTCGGGACCAGAGGCACAGGACAGGCCTGCCTTCTGCCCAGACTCCTTCCTCAGAGTGGAGCTCGCGCCCATGCCCTAGTCGTCCCCTCATGTCTCCTTAGCAGCCAGGCTTCCATCTCTCCGCACAGGGAGCGGGTGACACTTGTCTTGCCACTGGCCTGCTGTTCCTGCACGGTAGGCGGTCCTGCTTCAGGAGCGTTTCCCAACCCCAAGGCCAACGGCTCCTTCTCTTCCCCGGGGGCGGCGTGCTGCAGCCTCCCCACACTTGCTCCTGGGGAGCGCTGTGTCAGACGTGTGCGACCACGCTTCTCTCTCAGGCAGAAGGGATGCTAGGGCAAAGAGTATGTCGCTCCATGCGGGTATCTTCCACCCTGCTGCGGAGACTAGCTCAGGCAAGCAGCAGCAGCATCCCCAAAACCAACTCTGATTTCCCAGCGAATGCTGTGCTTTCCCAGGGGAGATGCCCAGGCAAAGAGGCTTTCGCTGTATGCGGGTTTCTCCCACCGCGAGACTGGGCTCAGGCAAGCAGCAGCAGCCGGCAGAACATTTCTCGGCGAATGCTGTGCTTTCGCAGAGGCTTTGGCTTGGAGCGAACAGCACTTGGCCGCTGCTTCCTCAGCAAGGCTTCAGTCGCATCAGGGAAGAAGAGCTGCGGGAGAGCTGATGCCTCTTGGGCCTTGCTTTCCCGGGCTCCATGTTCGCATCCTGGGTTCACCCTGCCAGGCCGAACGAAGCAGGCACAGCCACAACCGTGCAGTAGCGTGCGTAGCCTAGGATGGCACTCTAGGCACACTACCATCTCCCGGTGTAGGCATCGCTTGGCCTTTTCCTCTGGTGCACAGGAGGACTCGCGGACTAGGCCAGTGCTTTCCCCACAGGAAAGGAGAGGTGACAGGATCCCTGCACACCGCCCCGTGCCCTGAATAGGGAGCTTTGGGGGACTGTCCCCTCTCCTTCCCCTTAACCCCGTGCCTCCTCCAAGCTTCCACATCCTGGAGGAAGACGGCATCTGATGGCCAGTTCTTTCTGGGAGTTGTTTCTCGAGTTCAGGGTAGGCGCCTGGTGGCAAGCCCATGTCTCCACCACGGACAGGTGGCCAAGGAGCTGCTGTCTCCTTGGGCCCAAAGGCTCAGGACAGGCATGCTTTCTGCCCAGACTCCTTCCTCAGAGTGGAGCCCTTTCCCCTGCCCTAATCTGCCCCTCGTGTCTCCTCAGCAGCCAGGCTTCCTCCGTCCCTCTGCAGTGACAGACGTGTCCCTTTCCTTAAGGCTCTTTCCACAGGCGCCACCGCGCTTCTCTCTCAGGCAGAGGGGATGCCCAGGCAAAGAGGATTTCGCTCCATGCGGGTTTATTACACCGTGCTGTGGAGACTAGCTCCGGCAGGCAGCAGGCAGAATCCCACACACCGGACTCTGATTTCCCAAAGAATGCTGTGCTTTCCCAGAGGGGATTCCCCGGCAGAGAGGCTTTGGCTCTATGCGGGTTTCTCCCATCCTGCTGCGAATACTAGGCTAAGGCAAGCAACAAAAGCAGCCCACAGGACCGACTCTGATTTCCCAGGGACTGCTAAGCTTTCGCAGAGGTTTTCAGCTTGGCGCAAACCGCACTTCGCTGCTGCTTCCTCTGCAAGGCTTTGGTCGTTGGCTCTGTCGCGGCAGGGAAGAAGAGCCGCGGGAGAGCTGGTGCCTCTTGGGCCTTGCTTTCCCGGGCTCCAAGTTCGCGCCCGGGGTTCACCTTGCTAAGCCGAACTCAGCAGACACAGTCACAACCCTGCAGCAGCGTGCGTGGCCTAGCATGGCACTCTATGCCTAGTACCATCTCCTGGCGTCGGTAGGGCTTTGCCTTTTGCTCCGCCCTCAGGCAGACTCGGGGTCTAGGCCAGTTCCTTCACCACAGGAGAGAGGAGGCGACAGGATCCCTGCACACGGCCCGTGCACTGGGATGGGGAACTGTGGGGGACTGTCTCCCCTCCTTCCCCGGCACACCCCCTGCCACCCACAACACTGCCACATCTTGGCGGAAGGCGGCATCGGACTGCCCATTTCTCCATGGGGTTGTTTCTGCGAGTTCCGTGTATGGCACCTGGGGGCAAGCCTGTCTGCCCTTGGGACAGGTGGCCAAGGAGATGCTGTCCCCTCGGGACCAGAGGCACAGGACAGGCCTGCCTTCTGCCCAGACTCCTTCCTCAGAGTGGAGCACGCGCCCATGCCCTAGTCGTCCCCTCATGTCTCCTTAGCAGCCAGGCTTCCATCTCTCCGCACAGGGAGCGGGTGACACTTGTCTTGCCACTGGCCTGCTGTTCCTGCACGGTAGGCGGTCCTGCTTCAGGAGCGTTTCCCAACCCCAAGGCCAACGGCTCCTTCTCTTCCCCGGGGGCGGCGTGCTGCAGCCTCCCCACACTTGCTCCTGGGGAGCGCTGTGCCAGACGTGTGCGACCACGCTTCTCTCTCAGGCAGAAGGGATGCTAGGGCAAAGAGTATGTCGCTCCATGCGGGTATCTTCCACCCTGCTGCGGAGACTAGCTCAGGCAAGCAGCAGCAGCATCCCCAAAACCAACTCTGATTTCCCAGCGAATGCTGTGCTTTCCCAGGGGAGATGCCCAGGCAAAGAGGCTTTCGCTGTATGCGGGTTTCTCCCACCGCGAGACTGGGCTCAGGCAAGCAGCAGCAGCCGGCAGAACATTTCTCGGCGAATCCTGTGCTTTCGCAGAGGCTTTGGCTTGGAGCGAACAGCACTTGGCTGCTGCTTCCTCAGCAAGGCTTCAGTCGCATCAGGGAAGAAGAGCTGCGGGAGAGCTGATGCCTCTTGGGCCTTGCTTTCCCGGGCTCCATGTTCGCATCCTGGGTTCACCCTGCCAGGCCGAACTAAGCAGGCACAGCCACAACCGTGCAGTAGCGTGCGTAGCCTAGGATGGCACTCTAGGCACACTACCATCTCCCGGTGTAGGCATCGCTTGGCCTTTTCCTCTGGTGCACAGGAGGACTCGCGGACTAGGCCAGTGCTTTCCCCACAGGAAAGGAGAGGTGACAGGATCCCTGCACACCGCCCCGTGCCCTGAATAGGGAGCTTTGGGGGACTGTCCCCTCTCCTTCCCCTTAACCCCGTGCCTCCTCCAAGCTTCCACATCCTGGAGGAAGACGGCATCTGATGGCCAGTTCTTTCTGGGAGTTGTTTCTCGAGTTCAGGGTAGGCGCCTGGTGGCAAACCCAGGTCTCCAGCACGGACAGGTGGCCAAGGAGCTGCTGTCTCCTTGGGCCCAAAGGCTCAGGACAGGCATGCTTTCTGCCCAGACTCCTTCCTCAGAGTGGAGCCCTTTCCCCTGCCCTAATCTGCCCCTCGTGTCTCCTCAGCAGCCAGGCTTCCTCCGTCCCTCTGCAGTGACAGACGTGTCCCTTTCCTTAAGGCTCTTTCCACAGGCGCCACCGCGCTTCTCTCTCAGGCAGAGGGGATGCCCAGGCAAAGAGGATTTCGCTCCATGCGGGTTTATTACACCGTGCTGTGGAGACTAGCTCCGGCAGACAGCAGGCAGAATCCCACACACCGGACTCTGATTTCCCAAAGAATGCTGTGCTTTCCCAGAGGGGATTCCCCGGCAGAGAGGCTTTGGCTCTATGCGGGTATCTCCCATCCTGCTGCGAATACTAGGCTAAGGCAAGCAACAAAAGCAGCCCACAGGACCGACTCTGATTTCCCAGGGACTGCTAAGCTTTCGCAGAGGTTTTCAGCTTGGCGCAAACCGCACTTCGCTGCTGCTTCCTCTGCAAGGCTTTGGTCGTTGGCTCTGTCGCGGCAGGGAAGAAGAGCCGCGGGAGAGCTGGTGCCTCTTGGGCCTTGCTTTCCCGGGCTCCAAGTTCGCGCCCGGGGTTCACCTTGCTAAGCCGAACTCAGCAGACACAGTCACAACCCTGCAGCAGCGTGCGCGGCCTAGCATGGCACTCTATGCCTAGTACCATCTCCTGGCGTCGGTAGGGCTTTGGCTTTTGCTCCGCCCTCAGGCAGACTCGGGGTCTAGGCCAGTGCCTTCACCACAGGAGAGAGGAGGCGACAGGATCCCTGCACACGGCCCGTGCACTGGGATGGGGAACTGTGGGGGACTGTCTCCCCTCCTTCCCCGGCACACCCCCTGCCACCCACAACACTGCCACATCTTGGCGGAAGGCGGCATCGTACTGCCCATTTCTCCATGGGGTTGTTTCTGCGAGTTCCGTGTATGGCACCTGGGGGCAAGCCTGTCTGCCCTTGGGACAGGTGGCCAAGGAGATGCTGTCCCCTCGGGACCAGAGGCACAGGACAGGCCTGCCTTCTGCCCAGACTCCTTCCTCAGAGTGGAGCACGCGCCCATGCCCTAGTCGTCCCCTCATGTCTCCTTAGCAGCCAGGCTTCCATCGCTCCGCACAGGGAGCGGGTGACACTTGTCTTGCCACTGGCCTGCTGTTCCTGCACGGTAGGCGGTCCTGCTTCAGGAGCGTTTCCCAACCCCAAGGCCAACGGCTCCTTCTCTTCCCCGGGGGCGGCGTGCTGCAGCCTCCCCACACTTGCTCCTGGGGAGCGCTGTGCCAGACGTGTGCGACCACGCTTCTCTCTCAGGCAGAAGGGATGCTAGGGCAAAGAGTATGTCGCTCCATGCGGGTATCTTCCACCCTGCTGCGGAGACTAGCTCAGGCAAGCAGCAGCAGCATCCCCAAAACCAACTCTGATTTCCCAGCGAATGCTGTGCTTTCCCAGGGGAGATGCCCAGGCAAAGAGGCTTTCGCTGTATGCGGGTTTCTCCCACCGCGAGACTGGGCTCAGGCAAGCAGCAGCAGCCGGCAGAACATTTCTCGGCGAATGCTGTGCTTTCGCAGAGGCTTTGGCTTGGAGCGAACAGCACTTGGCCGCTGCTTCCTCAGCAAGGCTTCAGTCGCATCAGGGAAGAAGAGCTGCGGGAGAGCTGATGCCTCTTGGGCCTTGCTTTCCCGGGCTCCATGTTCGCATCCTGGGTTCACCCTGCCAGGCCGAACGAAGCAGGCACAGCCACAACCGTGCAGTAGCGTGCGTAGCCTAGCATGGCACTCTAGGCACACTACCATCTCCCGGTGTAGGCATCGCTTGGCCTTTTCCTCTGGTGCACAGGAGGACTCGCGGACTAGGCCAGTGCTTTCCCCACAGGAAAGGAGAGGTGACAGGATCCCTGCACACCGCCCCGTGCCCTGAATAGGGAGCTTTGGGGGACTGTCCCCTCTCCTTCCCCTTAACCCCGTGCCTCCTCCAAGCTTCCACATCCTGGAGGAAGACGGCATCTGATGGCCAGTTCTTTCTGGGAGTTGTTTCTCGAGTTCAGGGTAGGCGCCTGGTGGCAAGCCCATGTCTCCACCACGGACAGGTGGCCAAGGAGCTGCTGTCTCCTTGGGCCCAAAGGCTCAGGACAGGCATGCTTTCTGCCCAGACTCCTTCCTCAGAGTGGAGCCCTTTCCCCTGCCCTAATCTGCCCCTCGTGTCTCCTCAGCAGCCAGGCTTCCTCCGTCCCTCTGCAGTGACAGACGTGTCCCTTTCCTTAAGGCTCTTTCCACAGGCGCCACCGCGCTTCTCTCTCAGGCAGAGGGGATGCCCAGGCAAAGAGGATTTCGCTCCACGCGGGTTTATTACACCGTGCTGTGGAGACTAGCTCCGGCAGGCAGCAGGCAGAATCCCACACACCGGACTCTGATTTCCCAAAGAATGCTGTGCTTTCCCAGAGGGGATTCCCCGGCAGAGAGGCTTTGGCTCTATGCGGGTTTCTCCCATCCTGCTGCGAATACTAGGCTAAGGCAAGCAACAAAAGCAGCCCACAGGACCGACTCTGATTTCCCAGGGACTGCTAAGCTTTCGCAGAGGTTTTCAGCTTGGCGCAAACCGCACTTCGCTGCTGCTTCCTCTGCAAGGCTTTGGTCGTTGGCTCTGTCGCGGCAGGGAAGAAGAGCCGCGGGAGAGCTGGTGCCTCTTGGGCCTTTCTTTCCCGGGCTCCAAGTTCGCGCCCGGGGTTCACCTTGCTAAGCCGAACTCAGCAGACACAGTCACAACCCTGCAGCAGCGTGCGCGGCCTAGCATGGCACTCTATGCCTAGTACCATCTCCTGGCGTCGGTAGGGCTTTGCCTTTTGCTCCGCCCTCAGGCAGACTCGGGGTCTAGGCCAGTGCCTTCACCACAGGAGAGAGGAGGCGACAGGATCCCTGCACACGGCCCGTGCACTGGGATGGGGAACTGTGGGGGACTGTCTCCCCTCCTTCCCCGGCACACCCCCTGCCACCCACAACACTGCCACATCTTGGCGGAAGGCGGCATCGGACTGCCCATTTCTCCATGGGGTTGTTTCTGCGAGTTCCGTGTATGGCACCTGGGGGCAAGCCTGTCTGCCCTTGGGACAGGTGGCCAAGGAGATGCTGTCCCCTCGGGACCAGAGGCACAGGACAGGCCTGCCTTCTGCCCAGACTCCTTCCTCAGAGTGGAGCACGCGCCCATGCCCTAGTCGTCCCCTCATGTCTCCTTAGCAGCCAGGCTTCCATCTCTCCGCACAGGGAGCGGGTGACACATGTCTTGCCACTGGCCTGCTGTTCCTGCACGGTAGGCGGTCCTGCTTCAGGAGCGTTTCCCAACCCCAAGGCCAACGGCTCCTTCTCTTCCCCGGGGGCGGCGTGCTGCAGCCTCCCCACACTTGCTCCTGGGGAGCGCTGTGCCAGACGTGTGCGACCACGCTTCTCTCTCAGGCAGAAGGGATGCTAGGGCAAAGAGTATGTCGCTCCATGCGGGTATCTTCCACCCTGCTGCGGAGACTAGCTCAGGCAAGCAGCAGCAGCATCCCCCAAACCAACTCTGATTTCCCAGCGAATGCTGTGCTTTCCCAGGGGAGATGCCCAGGCAAAGAGGCTTTCGCTGTATGCGGGTTTCTCCCACCGCGAGACTGGGCTCAGGCAAGCAGCAGCAGCCGGCAGAACATTTCTCGGCGAATGCTGTGCTTTCGCAGAGGCTTTGGCTTGGAGCGAACAGCACTTGGCCGCTGCTTCCTCAGCAAGGCTTCAGTCGCATCAGGGAAGAAGAGCTGCGGGAGAGCTGATGCCTCTTGGGCCTTGCTTTCCCGGGCTCCATGTTCGCATCCTGGGTTCACCCTGCCAGGCCGAACGAAGCAGGCACAGCCACAACCGTGCAGTAGCGTGCGTAGCCTAGGATGGCACTCTAGGCACACTACCATCTCCCGGTGTAGGCATCGCTTGGCCTTTTCCTCTGGTGCACAGGAGGACTCGCGGACTAGGCCAGTGCTTTCCCCACAGGAAAGGAGAGGTGACCGGATCCCTGCACACCGCCCCGTGCCCTGAATAGGGAGCTTTGGGGGACTGTCCCCTCTCCTTCCCCTTAACCCCGTGCCTCCTCCAAGCTTCCACATCCTGGAGGAAGACGGCATCTGATGGCCAGTTCTTTCTGGGAGTTGTTTCTCGCGTTCAGGGTAGGCGCCTGGTGGCAAGCCCATGTCTCCAGCACGGACAGGTGGCCAAGGAGCTGCTGTCTCCTTGGGCCCAAAGGCTCAGGACAGGCATGCTTTCTGCCCAGACTCCTTCCTCAGAGTGGAGCCCTTTCCCCTGCCCTAATCTGCCCCTCGTGTCTCCTCAGCAGCCAGACTTCCTCCGTCCCTCTGCAGTGACAGACGTGTCCCTTTCCTTAAGGCTCTTTCCACAGGCGCCACCGCGCTTCTCTCTCAGGCAGAGGGGATGCCCAGGCAAAGAGGATTTCGCTCCACGCGGGTTTATTACACCGTGCTGTGGAGACTAGATCCAGTAAGAAGCAGGCAGAATCCCACACACTGGACTCTGATTTCCCAAAGAATGCTGTGCTTTCCCAGAGGGGATTCCCCGGCAGAGAGGCTTTGGCTCTATGCGGGTTTCTCCCATCCTGCTGCGAATACTAGGCTAAGGCAAGCAACAAAAGCAGCCCACAGGACCGACTCTGATTTCCCAGGGACTGCTAAGCTTTCGCAGAGGTTTTCAGCTTGGCGCAAACCACACTTCGCTGCTGCTTCCTCTGCAAGGCTTTGGTCGTTGGCTCTGTCGCGGCAGGGAAGAAGAGCCGCGGGAGAGCTGGTGCCTCTTGGGCCTTGCTTTCCCGGGCTCCAAGTTCGCGCCCGGGGTTCACCTTGCTAAGCCGAACTCAGCAGACACAGTCACAACCAGCAGCAGCGTGCGTGGCCTAGCATGGCACTCTATGCCTAGTACCATCTCCGGGCGTCGGTAGGGCTTTGCCTTTTGCTCCGCCCTCAGGCAGACTCGGGGTCTAGGCCTGTGCCTTCACCACAGGAGAGAGGAGGCGACAGGATCCCTGCACACGGCCCGTGCACTGGGATGGGGAACTGTGGGGGACTGTCTCCCCTCCTTCCCCGGCACACCCCCTGCCACCCACAACACTGCCACATCTTGGCGGAAGGCGGCATCGGACTGCCCATTTCTCCATGGGGTTGTTTCTGCGAGTTCCGTGTATGGCACCTGGGGGCAAGCCTGTCTGCCCTTGGGACAGGTGGCCAAGGAGATGCTGTCCCCTCGGGACCAGAGGCACAGGACAGGCCTGCCTTCTGCCCAGACTCCTTCCTCAGAGTGGAGCACGCGCCCATGCCCTAGTCGTCCCCTCATGTCTCCTTAGCAGCCAGGCTTCCATCTCTCCGCACAGGGAGCGGGTGACACTTGTCTTGCCACTGGCCTGCTGTTCCTGCACGGTAGGCGGTCCTGCTTCAGGAGCGTTTCCCAACCCCAAGGCCAACGGCTCCTTCTCTTCCCCGGGGGCGGCGTGCTGCAGCCTCCCCACACTTGCTCCTGGGGAGCGCTGTGCCAGACGTGTGCGACCACGCTTCTCTCTCAGGCAGAAGGGATGCTAGGGCAAAGAGTATGTCGCTCCATGCGGGTATCTTCCACCCTGCTGCGGAGACTAGCTCAGGCAAGCAGCAGCAGCATCCCCAAAACCAACTCTGATTTCCCAGCGAATGCTGTGCTTTCCCAGGGGAGATGCCCAGGCAAAGAGGCTTTCGCTGTATGCGGGTTTCTCCCACCGCGAGACTGGGCTCAGGCAAGCAGCAGCAGCCGGCAGAACATTTCTCGGCGAATGCTGTGCTTTCGCAGAGGCTTTGGCTTGGAGCGAACAGCACTTGGCCGCTGCTTCCTCAGCAAGGCTTCGGTCGCATCAGGGAAGAAGAGCTGCGGGAGAGCTGATGCCTCTTGGGCCTTGCTTTCCCGGGCTCCATGTTCGCATCCTGGGTTCACCCTGCCAGGCCGAACGAAGCAGGCACAGCCACAACCGTGCAGTAGCGTGCGTAGCCTAGGATGGCACTCTAGGCACACTACCATCTCCCGGTGTAGGCATCGCTTGGCCTTTTCCTCTGGTGCACAGGAGGACTCGCGGACTAGGCCAGTGCTTTCCCCACAGGAAAGGAGAGGTGACAGGATCCCTGCACACCGCCCCGTGCCCTGAATAGGGAGCTTTGGGGGACTGTCCCCTCTCCTTCCCCTTAACCCCGTGCCTCCTCCAAGCTTCCACATCCTGGAGGAAGACGGCATCTGATGGCCAGTTCTTTCTGGGAGTTGTTTCTCGAGTTCAGGGTAGGCGCCTGGTGGCAAGCCCATGTCTCCACCACGGACAGGTGGCCAAGGAGCTGCTGTCTCCTTGGGCCCAAAGGCTCAGGACAGGCATGCTTTCTGCCCAGACTCCTTCCTCAGAGTGGAGCCCTTTCCCCTGCCCTAATCTGCCCCTCGTGTCTCCTCAGCAGCCAGGCTTCCTCCGTCCCTCTGCAGTGACAGACGTGTCCCTTTCCTTAAGGCTCTTTCCACAGGCGCCACCGCGCTTCTCTCTCAGGCAGAGGGGATGCCCAGGCAAAGAGGATTTCGCTCCACGCGGGTTTATTACACCGTGCTGTGGAGACTAGATCCAGTAAGAAGCAGGCAGAATCCCACACACTGGACTCTGATTTCCCAAAGAATGCTGTGCTTTCCCAGAGGGGATTCCCCGGCAGAGAGGCTTTGGCTCTATGCGGGTTTCTCCCATCCTGCTGCGAATACTAGGCTAAGGCAAGCAACAAAAGCAGCCCACAGGACCGACTCTGATTTCCCAGGGACTGCTAAGCTTTCGCAGAGGTTTTCAGCTTGGCGCAAACCGCACTTCGCTGCTGCTTCCTCTGCAAGGCTTTGGTCGTTGGCTCTGTCGCGGCAGGGAAGAAGAGCCGCGGGAGAGCTGGTGCCTCTTGGGCCTTGCTTTCCCGGGCTCCAAGTTCGCGCCCGGGGTTCACCTTGCTAAGCCGAACTCAGCAGACACAGTCACAACCCTGCAGCAGCGTGCGTGGCCTAGCATGGCACTCTATGCCTAGTACCATCTCCGGGCGTCGGTAGGGCTTTGGCTTTTGCTCCGCCCTCAGGCAGACTCGGGGTCTAGGCCAGTGCCTTCACCACAGGAGAGAGGAGGCGACAGGATCCCTGCACACGGCCCGTGCACTGGGATGGGGAACTGTGGGGGACTGTCTCCCCTCCTTCCCCGGCACACCCCCTGCCACCCACAACACTGCCACATCTTGGCGGAAGGCGGCATCGGACTGCCCATTTCTCCATGGGGTTGTTTCTGCGAGTTCCGTGTATGGCACCTGGGGGCAAGCCTGTCTGCCCATGGGACAGGTGGCCAAGGAGATGCTGTCCCCTCGGGACCAGAGGCACAGGACAGGCCTGCCTTCTGCCCAGACTCCTTCCTCAGAGTGGAGCACGCGCCCATGCCCTAGTCGTCCCCTCATGTCTCCTTAGCAGCCAGGCTTCCATCTCTCCGCACAGGGAGCGGGTGACACTTGTCTTGCCACTGGCCTGCTGTTCCTGCACGGTAGGCGGTCCTGCTTCAGGAGCGTTTCCCAACCCTAAGGCCAACGGCTCCTTCTCTTCCCCGGGGGCGGCGTGCTGCAGCCTCCCCACACTTGCTCCTGGGGAGCGCTGTGCCAGACGTGTGCGACCACGCTTCTCTCGCAGGCAGAAGGGATGCTAGGGCAAAGAGTATGTCGCTCCATGCGGGTATCTTCCACCCTGCTGCGGAGACTAGCTCATGCAAGCAGCAGCAGCATCCCCAAAACCAACTCTGATTTCCCAGCGAATGCTGTGCTTTCCCAGGGGAGATGCCCAGGCAAAGAGGCTTTCGCTGTATGCGGGTTTCTCCCACCGCGAGACTGGGCTCAGGCAAGCAGCAGCAGCCGGCAGAACATTTCTCGGCGAATGCTGTGCTTTCGCAGAGGCTTTGGCTTGGAGCGAACAGCACTTGGCCGCTGCTTCCTCAGCAAGGCTTCAGTCGCATCAGGGAAGAAGAGCTGCGGGAGAGCTGATGCCTCTTGGGCCTTGCTTTCCCGGGCTCCATGTTCGCATCCTGGGTTCACCCTGCCAGGCCGAACGAAGCAGGCACAGCCACAACCGTGCAGTAGCGTGCGTAGCCTAGGATGGCACTCTAGGCACACTACCATCTCCCGGTGTAGGCATCGCTTGGCCTTTTCCTCTGGTGCACAGGAGGACTCGCGGACTAGGCCAGTGCTTTCCCCACAGGAAAGGAGAGGTGACCGGATCCCTGCACACCGCCCCGTGCCCTGAATAGGGAGCTTTGGGGGACTGTCCCCTCTCCTTCCCCTTAACCCCGTGCCTCCTCCAAGCTTCCACATCCTGGAGGAAGACGGCATCTGATGGCCAGTTCTTTCTGGGAGTTGTTTCTCGCGTTCAGGGTAGGCGCCTGGTGGCAAGCCCATGTCTCCTGCACGGACAGGTGGCCAAGGAGCTGCTGTCTCCTTGGGCCCAAAGGCTCAGGACAGGCATGCTTTCTGCCCAGACTCCTTCCTCAGAGTGGAGCCCTTTCCCCTGCCCTAATCTGCCCCTCGTGTCTCCTCAGCAGCCAGACTTCCTCCGTCCCTCTGCAGTGACAGACGTGTCCCTTTCCTTAAGGCTCTTTCCACAGGCGCCACCGCGCTTCTCTCTCAGGCAGAGAGGATGCCCAGGCAAAGAGGATTTCGCTCCACGCGGGTTTATTACACCGTGCTGTGGAGACTAGATCCAGTAAGAAGCAGGCAGAATCCCACACACTGGACTCTGATTTCCCAAAGAATGCTGTGCTTTCCCAGAGGGGATTCCCCGGCAGAGAGGCTTTGGCTCTATGCGGGTTTCTCCCATCCTGCTGCGAATACTAGGCTAAGGCAAGCAACAAAAGCAGCCCACAGAACCGACTCTGATTTCCCAGGGACTGCTAAGCTTTCGCAGAGGTTTTCAGCTTGGCGCAAACCGCACTTCGCTGCTGCTTCCTCTGCAAGGTTTGGTCGTTGGCTCTGTCGCGGCAGGGAAGAAGAGCCGCGGTAGAGCTGGTGCCTCTTGGGCCTTGCTTTCCCGGGCTCCAAGTTCGCGCCCGGTGTTCACCTTGCTAAGCCGAACTCAGCAGACACAGTCACAACCCTGCAGCAGCGTGCGTGGCCTAGCATGGCACTCTATGCCTAGTACCATCTCCTGGCGTCGGTAGGGCTCTGGCTTTTGCTCCGCCCTCAGGCAGACTCGGGGTCTAGGCCAGTGCCTTCACCACAGGAGAGAGGAGGCGACAGGATCCCTGCACACGGCCCGTGCACTGGGATGGGGAACTGTGGGGGACTGTCTCCCCTCCTTCCCCGGCACACCCCCTGCCACCCACAACACTGCCACATCTTGGCGGAAGGCGGCATCGGACTGCCCATTTCTCCATGGGGTTGTTTCTGCGAGTTCCCTGTATGGCACCTGGGGGCAAGCCTGTCTGCCCTTGGGACAGGTGGCCAAGGAGATGCTGTCCCCTCGGGACCAGAGGCACAGGACAGGCCTGCCTTCTGCCCAGACTCCTTCCTCAGAGTGGAGCACGCGCCCATGCCCTAGTCGTCCCCTCATGTCTCCTTAGCAGCCAGGTTTCCATCTCTCGGCACAGGGAGCGGGTGACACTTGTCTTGCCACTGGCCTGCTGTTCCTGCACGGTAGGCGGTCCTGCTTCAGGAGCGTTTCCCAACCCCAAGGCCAACGGCTCCTTCTCTTCCCGGGGGGTGGCGTGCTGCAGCCTCCCCACACTTGCTCCTGGGGAGCGCTGTGCCAGACGTGTGCGACCACGCTTCTCTCTCAGGCAGAAGGGATGCTAGGGCAAAGAGTATGTCGCTCCATGCGGGTATCTTCCACCCTGCTGCGGAGACTAGCTCAGGCAAGCAGCAGCAGCATCCCCCAAACCAACTCTGATTTCCCAGCGAATGCTGTGCTTTCCCAGGGGAGATGCCCAGGCAAAGAGGCTTTCGCTGTATGCGGGTTTCTCCCACCGCGAGACTGGGCTCAGGCAAGCAGCAGCAGCCGGCAGAACATTTCTCGGCGAATGCTGTGCTTTCGCAGAGGCTTTGGCTTGGAGCGAACAGCACTTGGCCGCTGCTTCCTCAGCAAGGCTTCAGTCGCATCAGGGAAGAAGAGCTGCGGGAGAGCTGATGCCTCTTGGGCCTTGCTTTCCCGGGCTCCATGTTCGCATCCTGGGTTCACCCTGCCAGGCCGAACGAAGCAGGCACAGCCACAACCGTGCAGTAGCGTGCGTAGCCTAGGATGGCACTCTAGGCACACTACCATCTCCCGGTGTAGGCATCGCTTGGCCTTTTCCTCTGGTGCACAGGAGGACTCGCGGACTAGGCCAGTGCTTTCCCCACAGGAAAGGAGAGGTGACCGGATCCCTGCACACCGCCCCGTGCCCTGAATAGGGAGCTTTGGGGGACTGTCCCCTCTCCTTCCCCTTAACCCCGTGCCTCCTCCAAGCTTCCACATCCTGGAGGAAGACGGCATCTGATGGCCAGTTCTTTCTGGGAGTTGTTTCTTGAGTTCAGGGTAGGCGCCTGCTGGCAAGCCCATGTCTCCAGCACGGACAGGTGGCCAAGGAGCTGCTGTCTCCTTGGGCCCAAAGGCTCAGGACAGGCATGCTTTCTGCCCAGACACCTTCCTCAGAGTGGAGCCCTTTCCCCTGCCCTAATCTGCCCCTCGTGTCTCCTCAGCAGCCAGGCTTCCTCCGTCCCTCTGCAGTGACAGACGTGTCCCTTTCCTTAAGGCTCTTTCCACAGGCGCCACCGCGCTTCTCTCTCAGGCAGAGGGGATGCCCAGGCAAAGAGGATTTCGCTCCACGCGGGTTTATTACACCGTGCTGTGGAGACTAGATCCAGTAAGAAGCAGGCAGAATCCCACACACTGGACTCTGATTTCCCAAAGAATGCTGTGCTTTCCCAGAGGGGATTCCCCGGCAGAGAGGCTTTGGCTCTATGCGGGTTTCTCCCATCCTGCTGCGAATACTAGGCTAAGGCAAGCAACAAAAGCAGCCCACAGAACCGACTCTGATTTCCCAGGGACTGCTAAGCTTTCGCAGAGGTTTTCAGCTTGGCGCAAACCGCACTTCGCTGCTGCTTCCTCTGCAAGGTTTGGTCGTTGGCTCTGTCGCGGCAGGGAAGAAGAGCCGCTGTAGAGCTGGTGCCTCTTGGGCCTTGCTTTCCCGGGCTCCAAGTTCGCGCCCGGTGTTCACCTTGCTAAGCCGAACTCAGCAGACACAGTCACAACCCTGCAGCAGCGTGCGTGGCCTAGCATGGCACTCTATGCCTAGTACCATCTCCTGGCGTCGGTAGGGCTCTGGCTTTTGCTCCACCCTCAGGCAGACTCGGGGTCTAGGCCAGTGCCTTCACCACAGGAGAGAGGAGGCGACAGGATCCCTGCACACGGCCCGTGCACTGGGATGGGGAACTGTGGGGTACTGTCTCCCCTCCTTCCCCGGCACACCCCCTGCCACCCACAACACTGCCACATCTTGGCGGAAGGCGGCATCGGACTGCCCATTTCTCCATGGGGTTGTTTCTGCGAGTTCCGTGTATGGCACCTGGGGGCAAGCCTGTCTGCCCTTGGGACAGGTGGCCAAGGAGATGCTGTGCCCTCGGGACCAGAGGCACAGGACAGGCCTGCCTTCTGCCCAGACTCCTTCCTCAGAGTGGAGCACGCGCCCATGCCCTAGTCATCCCCTCATGTCTCCTTAGCTGCCAGGCTTCCATCTCTCCGCACAGTGAGCGGGTGACACTTGTCTTGCCACTGGCCTGCTGTTCCTGCACGGTAGGCGGTCCTGCTTCAGGAGCGTTTCCCAACCCCAAGGCCAACGGCTCCTTCTCTTCCCCGGGGGCGGCGTGCTGCAGCCTCCCCACACTTGCTCCTGGGGAGCGCTGTGCCAGACGTGTGCGACCACGCTTCTCTCTCAGGCAGAAGGGATGCTAGGGCAAAGAGTATGTCGCTCCATGCGGGTATCTTCCACCCTGCTGCGGAGACTAGCTCAGGCAAGCAGCAGCAGCATCCCCAAAACCAACTCTGATTTCCCAGCGAATGCTGTGCTTTCCCAGGGGAGATGCCCAGGCAAAGAGGCTTTCGCTGTATGCGGGTTTCTCCCACCGCGAGACTGGGCTCAGGCAAGCAGCAGCAGCCGGCAGAACATTTCTCGGCGAATGCTGTGCTTTCGCAGAGGCTTTGGCTTGGAGCGAACAGCACTTGGCCGCTGCTTCCTCAGCAAGGCTTCGGTCGCATCAGGGAAGAAGAGCTGCGGGAGAGCTGATGCCTCTTGGGCCTTGCTTTCCCGGGCTCCATGTTCGCATCCTGGGTTCACCCTGCCAGGCCGAACTAAGCAGGCACAGCCACAACCGTGCAGTAGCGTGCGTAGCCTAGGATGGCACTCTAGGCACACTACCATCTCCCGGTGTAGGCATCGCTTGGCCTTTTCCTCTGGTGCACAGGAGGACTCGCGGACTAGGCCAGTGCTTTCCCCACAGGAAAGGAGAGGTGACAGGATCCCTGCACACCGCCCCGTGCCCTGAATAGGGAGCTTTGGGGGACTGTCCCCTCTCCTTCCCCTTAACCCCGTGCCTCCTCCAAGCTTCCACATCCTGGAGGAAGACGGCATCTGATGGCCAGTTCTTTCTGGGAGTTGTTTCTCGAGTTCAGGGTAGGCGCCTGGTGGCAAGCCCATGTCTCCACCACGGACAGGTGGCCAAGGAGCTGCTGTCTCCTTGGGCCCAAAGGCTCAGGACAGGCATGCTTTCTGCCCAGACTCCTTCCTCAGAGTGGAGCCCTTTCCCCTGCCCTAATCTGCCCCTCGTGTCTCCTCAGCAGCCAGGCTTCCTCCGTCCCTCTGCAGTGACAGACGTGTCCCTTTCCTTAAGGCTCTTTCCACAGGCGCCACCGCGCTTCTCTCTCAGGCAGAGGGGATGCCCAGGCAAAGAGGATTTCGCTCCATGCGGGTTTATTTCACCGTGCTGTGGAGACTAGCTCCGGCAGGCAGCAGGCAGAATCCCACACACCGGACTCTGATTTCCCAAAGAATGCTGTGCTTTCCCAGAGGGGATTCCCCGGCAGAGAGGCTTTGGCTCTATGCGGGTTTCTCCCATCCTGCTGCGAATACTAGGCTAAGGCAAGCAACAAAAGCAGCCCACAGGACCGACTCTGATTTCCCAGGGACTGCTAAGCTTTCGCAGAGGTTTTCAGCTTGGCGCAAACCGCACTTCGCTGCTGCTTCCTCTGCAAGGCTTTGGTCGTTGGCTCTGTCGCGGCAGGGAAGAAGAGCCGCGGGAGAGCTGGTGCCTCTTGGGCCTTGCTTTCCCGGGCTCCAAGTTCGCGCCCGGGGTTCACCTTGCTAAGCCGAACTCAGCAGACACAGTCACAACCCTGCAGCAGCGTGCGCGGCCTAGCATGGCACTCTATGCCTAGTACCATCTCCTGGCGTCGGTAGGGCTTTGGCTTTTGCTCCGCCCTCAGGCAGACTCGGGGTCTAGGCCAGTGCCTTCACCACAGGAGAGAGGAGGCGACAGGATCCCTGCACACGGCCCGTGCACTGGGATGGGGAACTGTGGGGGACTGTCTCCCCTCCTTCCCCGGCACACCCCCTGCCACCCACAACACTGCCACATCTTGGCGGAAGGCGGCATCGGACTGCCCATTTCTCCATGGGGTTGTTTCTGCGAGTTCCGTATATGGCACCTGGGGGCAAGCCTGTCTGCCCTTGGGACAGGTGGCCAAGGAGATGCTGTCCCCTCGGGACCAGAGGCACAGGACAGGCCTGCCTTCTGCCCAGACTCCTTCCTCAGAGTGGAGCACGCGCCCATGCCCTAGTCGTCCCCTCATGTCTCCTTAGCAGCCAGGCTTCCATCTCTCCGCACAGGGAGCGGGTGACACTTGTCTTGCCACTGGCCTGCTGTTCCTGCACGGTAGGCGGTCCTGCTTCAGGAGCGTTTCCCAACCCCAAGGCCAACGGCTCCTTCTCTTCCCCGGGGGCGGCGTGCTGCAGCCTCCCCACACTTGCTCCTGGGGAGCGCTGTGCCAGACGTGTGCGACCACGCTTCTCTCTCAGGCAGAAGGGATGCTAGGGCAAAGAGTATGTCGCTCCATGCGGGTATCTTCCACCCTGCTGCGGAGACTAGCTCAGGCAAGCAGCAGCAGCATCCCCAAAACCAACTCTGATTTCCCAGCGAATGCTGTGCTTTCCCAGGGGAGATGCCCAGGCAAAGAGGCTTTCGCTGTATGCGGGTTTCTCCCACCGCGAGACTGGGCTCAGGCAAGCAGCAGCAGCCGGCAGAACATTTCTCGGCGAATGCTGTGCTTTCGCAGAGGCTTTGGCTTGGAGCGAACAGCACTTGGCCGCTGCTTCCTCAGCAAGGCTTCGGTCGCATCAGGGAAGAAGAGCTGCGGGAGAGCTGATGCCTCTTGGGCCTTGCTTTCCCGGGCTCCATGTTCGCATCCTGGGTTCACCCTGCCAGGCCGAACTAAGCAGGCACAGCCACAACCGTGCAGTAGCGTGCGTAGCCTAGCATGGCACTCTAGGCACACTACCATCTCCCGGTGTAGGCATCGCTTGGCCTTTTCCTCTGGTGCACAGGAGGACTCGCGGACTAGGCCAGTGCTTTCCCCACAGGAAAGGAGAGGTGACCGGATCCCTGCACACCGCCCCGTGCCCTGAATAGGGAGCTTTGGGGGACTGTCCCCTCTCCTTCCCCTTAACCCCGTGCCTCCTCCAAGCTTCCACATCCTGGAGGAAGACGGCATCTGATGGCCAGTTCTTTCTGGGAGTTGTTTCTCGCGTTCAGGGTAGGCGCCTGGTGGCAAGCCCATGTCTCCTGCACGGACAGGTGGCCAAGGAGCTGCTGTCTCCTTGGGCCCAAAGGCTCAGGACAGGCATGCTTTCTGCCCAGACTCCTTCCTCAGAGTGGAGCCCTTTCCCCTGCCCTAATCTGCCCCTCGTGTCTCCTCAGCAGCCAGACTTCCTCCGTCCCTCTGCAGTGACAGACGTGTCCCTTTCCTTAAGGCTCTTTCCACAGGCGCCACCGCGCTTCTCTCTCAGGCAGAGAGGATGCCCAGGCAAAGAGGATTTCGCTCCACGCGGGTTTATTACACCGTGCTGTGGAGACTAGATCCAGTAAGAAGCAGGCAGAATCCCACACACTGGACTCTGATTTCCCAAAGAATGCTGTGCTTTCCCAGAGGGGATTCCCCGGCAGAGAGGCTTTGGCTCTATGCGGGTTTCTCCCATCCTGCTGCGAATACTAGGCTAAGGCAAGCAACAAAAGCAGCCCACAGAACCGACTCTGATTTCCCAGGGACTGCTAAGCTTTCGCAGAGGTTTTCAGCTTGGCGCAAACCGCACTTCGCTGCTGCTTCCTCTGCAAGGTTTGGTCGTTGGCTCTGTCGCGGCAGGGAAGAAGAGCCGCGGTAGAGCTGGTGCCTCTTGGGCCTTGCTTTCCCGGGCTCCAAGTTCGCGCCCGGTGTTCACCTTGCTAAGCCGAACTCAGCAGACACAGTCACAACCCTGCAGCAGCGTGCGTGGCCTAGCATGGCACTCTATGCCTAGTACCATCTCCTGGCGTCGGTAGGGCTCTGGCTTTTGCTCCGCCCTCAGGCAGACTCGGGGTCTAGGCCAGTGCCTTCACCACAGGAGAGAGGAGGCGACAGGATCCCTGCACACGGCCCGTGCACTGGGATGGGGAACTGTGGGGGACTGTCTCCCCTCCTTCCCCGGCACACCCCCTGCCACCCACAACACTGCCACATCTTGGCGGAAGGCGGCATCGGACTGCCCATTTCTCCATGGGGTTGTTTCTGCGAGTTCCCTGTATGGCACCTGGGGGCAAGCCTGTCTGCCCTTGGGAAAGGTGGCCAAGGAGATGCTGTCCCCTCGGGACCAGAGGCACAGGACAGGCCTGCCTTCTGCCCAGACTCCTTCCTCAGAGTGGAGCACGCGCCCATGCCCTAGTCGTCCCCTCATGTCTCCTTAGCAGCCAGGTTTCCATCTCTCGGCACAGGGAGCGGGTGACACTTGTCTTGCCACTGGCCTGCTGTTCCTGCACGGTAGGCGGTCCTGCTTCAGGAGCGTTTCCCAACCCCAAGGCCAACGGCTCCTTCTCTTCCCGGGGGGTGGCGTGCTGCAGCCTCCCCACACTTGCTCCTGGGGAGCGCTGTGCCAGTCGTGTGCGACCACGCTTCTCTCTCAGGCAGAAGGGATGCTAGGGCAAAGAGTATGTCGCTCCATGCGGGTATCTTCCACCCTGCTGCGGAGACTAGCTCAGGCAAGCAGCAGCAGCATCCCCCAAACCAACTCTGATTTCCCAGCGAATGCTGTGCTTTCCCAGGGGAGATGCCCAGGCAAAGAGGCTTTCGCTGTATGCGGGTTTCTCCCACCGCGAGACTGGGCTCAGGCAAGCAGCAGCAGCCGGCAGAACATTTCTCGGCGAATGCTGTGCTTTCGCAGAGGCTTTGGCTTGGAGCGAACAGCACTTGGCCGCTGCTTCCTCAGCAAGGCTTCAGTCGCATCAGGGAAGAAGAGCTGCGGGAGAGCTGATGCCTCTTGGGCCTTGCTTTCCCGGGCTCCATGTTCGCATCCTGGGTTCACCCTGCCAGGCCGAACGAAGCAGGCACAGCCACAACCGTGCAGTAGCGTGCGTAGCCTAGGATGGCACTCTAGGCACACTACCATCTCCCGGTGTAGGCATCGCTTGGCCTTTTCCTCTGGTGCACAGGAGGACTCGCGGACTAGGCCAGTGCTTTCCCCACAGGAAAGGAGAGGTGACCGGATCCCTGCACACCGCCCCGTGCCCTGAATAGGGAGCTTTGGGGGACTGTCCCCTCTCCTTCCCCTTAACCCCGTGCCTCCTCCAAGCTTCCACATCCTGGAGGAAGACGGCATCTGATGGCCAGTTCTTTCTGGGAGTTGTTTCTTGAGTTCAGGGTAGGCGCCTGCTGGCAAGCCCATGTCTCCAGCACGGACAGGTGGCCAAGGAGCTGCTGTCTCCTTGGGCCCAAAGGCTCAGGACAGGCATGCTTTCTGCCCAGACACCTTCCTCAGAGTGGAGCCCTTTCCCCTGCCCTAATCTGCCCATCGTGTCTCCTCAGCAGCCAGGCTTCCTCCGTCCCTCTGCAGTGACAGACGTGTCCCTTTCCTTAAGGCTCTTTCCACAGGCGCCACCGCGCTTCTCTCTCAGGCAGAGGGGAAGCCCAGGCAAAGAGGATTTCGCTCCACGCGGGTTTATTACACCCTGCTGTGGAGACTAGCTCCAGCAGGCAGCAGGCAGAATCCCACACACCGGACTCTGATTTCCCAAAGAATGCTGGGCTTTCCCAGAGGGGATTCCCCGGCAGAGAGGCTTTGGCTCTATGCGGGTTTCTCCCATCCTGCTGCGAATACTAGGCTAAGGCAAGCAACAAAAGCAGCCCACAGAACCGACTCTGATTTCCCAGGGACTGCTAAGCTTTCACAGAGGTTTTCAGCTTGGCGCAAACCGCACTTCGCTGCTGCTTCCTCTGCAAGGCTTTGGTCGTTGGCTCTGTCGCGGCAGGGAAGAAGAGCCGCGGGAGAGCTGGTGCCTCTTGGGCCTTGCTTTCCCGGGCTCCAAGTTCGCGCCCGGGGTTCACCTTGCTAAGCCGAACTCAGCAGACACAGTCACAACCCTGCAGCAGCGTGCGTGGCCTAGCATGGTACTCTATGCCTAGTACCATCTCCGGGCGTCGGTAGGGCTTTGCCTTTTGCTCCGCCCTCAGGCAGACTCGGGGTCTAGGCCAGTGCCTTCACCACAGGAGAGAGGAGGCGACAGGATCCCTGCACACGGCCCGTGCACTGGGATGGGGAACTGTGGGGGACTGTCTCCCCTCCTTCCCCGGCACACCCCCTGCCACCCACAACACTGCCACATCTTGGCGGAAGGCGGCATCGGACTGCCCATTTCTCCATGGGGTTGTTTCTGCGAGTTCCGTGTATGGCACCTGGGGGCAAGCCTGTCTGCCCTTGGGACAGGTGGCCAAGGAGATGCTGTCCCCTCGGGACCAGAGGCACAGGACAGGCCTGCCTTCTGCCCAGACTCCTTCCTCAGAGTGGAGCACGCGCCCATGCCCTAGTCGTCCCCTCATGTCTCCTTAGCAGCCAGGCTTCCATCTCTCCGCACAGGGAGCGGGTGACACTTGTCTTGCCACTGGCCTGCTGTTCCTGCACGGTAGGCGGTCCTGCTTCAGGAGCGTTTCCCAACCCCAAGGCCAACGGCTCCTTCTCTTCCCCGGGGGCGGCGTGCTGCAGCCTCCCCACACTTGCTCCTGGGGAGCGCTGTGCCAGACGTGTGCGACCACGCTTCTCTCTCAGGCAGAAGGGATGCTAGGGCAAAGAGTATGTCGCTCCATGCGGGTATCTTCCACCCTGCTGCGGAGACTAGCTCAGGCAAGCAGCAGCAGCATCCCCAAAACCAACTCTGATTTCCCAGCGAATGCTGTGCTTTCCCAGGGGAGATGCCCAGGCAAAGAGGCTTTCGCTGTATGCGGGTTTCTCCCACCGCGAGACTGGGCTCAGGCAAGCAGCAGCAGCCGGCAGAACATTTCTCGGCGAATGCTGTGCTTTCGCAGAGGCTTTGGCTTGGAGCGAACAGCACTTGGCCGCTGCTTCCTCAGCAAGGCTTCGGTCGCATCAGGGAAGAAGAGCTGCGGGAGAGCTGATGCCTCTTGGGCCTTGCTTTCCCGGGCTCCATGTTCGCATCCTGGGTTCACCCTGCCAGGCCGAACGAAGCAGGCACAGCCACAACCGTGCAGTAGCGTGCGTAGCCTAGGATGGCACTCTAGGCACACTACCATCTCCCGGTGTAGGCATCGCTTGGCCTTTTCCTCTGGTGCACAGGAGGACTCGCGGACTAGGCCAGTGCTTTCCCCACAGGAAAGGAGAGGTGACAGGATCCCTGCACACCGCCCCGTGCCCTGAATAGGGAGCTTTGGGGGACTGTCCCCTCTCCTTCCCCTTAACCCCGTGCCTCCTCCAAGCTTCCACATCCTGGAGGAAGACGGCATCTGATGGCCAGTTCTTTCTGGGAGTTGTTTCTCGAGTTCAGGGTAGGCGCCTGGTGGCAAGCCCATGTCTCCACCACGGACAGGTGGCCAAGGAGCTGCTGTCTCCTTGGGCCCAAAGGCTCAGGACAGGCATGCTTTCTGCCCAGACTCCTTCCTCAGAGTGGAGCCCTTTCCCCTGCCCTAATCTGCCCCTCGTGTCTCCTCAGCAGCCAGGCTTCCTCCGTCCCTCTGCAGTGACAGACGTGTCCCTTTCCTTAAGGCTCTTTCCACAGGCGCCACCGCGCTTCTCTCTCAGGCAGAGGGGATGCCCAGTCAAAGAGGATTTCGCTCCATGCGGGTTTATTACACCGTGCTGTGGAGACTAGCTCCGGCAGGCAGCAGGCAGAATCCCACACACCGGACTCTGATTTCCCAAAGAATGCTGTGCTTTCCCAGAGGGGATTACCCGGCAGAGAGGCTTTGGCTCTATGCGGGTTTCTCCCATCCTGCTGCGAATACTAGGCTAAGGCAAGCAACAAAAGCAGCCCACAGGACCGACTTGATTTCCCAGGGACTGCTAAGCTTTCGCAGAGGTTTTCAGCTTGGCGCAAACCGCACTTCGCTGCTGCTTCCTCTGCAAGGCTTTGGTCGTTGGCTCTGTCGCGGCAGGGAAGAAGAGCCGCGGGAGAGCTGGTGCCTCTTGGGCCTTGCTTTCCCGGGCTCCAAGTTCGCGCCCGGGGTTCACCTTGCTAAGCCGAACTCAGCAGACACAGTCACAACCCTGCAGCAGCGTGCGTGGCCTAGCATGGCACTCTATGCCTAGTACCATCTCCGGGCGTCGGTAGGGCTTTGGCTTTTGCTCCGCCCTCAGGCAGACTCGGGGTCTAGGCCAGTGCCTTCACCACAGGAGAGAGGAGGCGACAGGATCCCTGCACACGGCCCGTGCACTGGGATGGGGAACTGTGGGGGACTGTCTCCCCTCCTTCCCCGGCACACCCCCTGCCACCCACAACACTGCCACATCTTGGCGGAAGGCGGCATCGGACTGCCCATTTCTCCATGGGGTTGTTTCTGCGAGTTCCGTGTATGGCACCTGGGGACAAGTAAGTCTGCCCATGGGACAGGTGGCCAAGGAGATGCTGTCCCCTCGGGACCAGAGGCACAGGATAGGCCTGCCTTCTGCCCAGACTCCTTCCTCAGAGTGGAGCACGCGCCCATGCCCTAGTCGTCCCCTCATGTCTCCTTAGCAGCCAGGCTTCCATCTCTCCGCACAGGGAGCGGGTGACACTTGTCTTGCCCCTGGCCTGCTGTTCCTGCACGGTAGGCGGTCCTGCTTCAGGAGCGTTTCCCAACCCTAAGGCCAACGGCTCCTTCTCTTCCCCGGGGGCGGCGTGCTGCAGCCTCCCCACACTTGCTCCTGGGGAGCGCTGTGCCAGACGTGTGCGACCACGCTTCTCTCTCAGGCAGAAGGGATGCTAGGGCAAAGAGTATGTCGCTCCATGCGGGTATCTTCCACCCTGCTGCGGAGACTAGCTCATGCAAGCAGCAGCAGCATCCCCAAAACCAACTCTGATTTCCCAGCGAATGCTGTGCTTTCCCAGGGGAGATGCCCAGGCAAAGAGGCTTTCGCTGTATGCGGGTTTCTCCCACCGCGAGACTGGGCTCAGGCAAGCAGCAGCAGCCGGCAGAACATTTCTCGGCGAATGCTGTGCTTTCGCAGAGGCTTTGGCTTGGAGCGAACAGCACTTGGCCGCTGCTTCCTCAGCAAGGCTTCAGTCGCTTCAGGGAAGAAGAGCTGCGGGAGAGCTGATGCCTCTTGGGCCTTGCTTTCCCGGGCTCCATGTTCGCATCCTGGGTTCACCCTGCCAGGCCGAACTAAGCAGGCACAGCCACAACCGTGCAGTAGCGTGCGTAGCCTAGGATGGCACTCTAGGCACACTACCATCTCCCGGTGTAGGCATCGCTTGGCCTTTTCCTCTGGTGCACAGGAGGACTCGCGGACTAGGCCAGTGCTTTCCCCACAGGAAAGGAGAGGTGACCGGATCCCTGCACACCGCCCCGTGCCCTGAATAGGGAGCTTTGGGGGACTGTCCCCTCTCCTTCCCCTTAACCCCGTGCCTCCTCCAAGCTTCCACATCCTGGAGGAAGACGGCATCTGATGGCCAGTTCTTTCTGGGACTTGTTTCTCGAGTTCAGGGTAGGCGCCTGGTGGCAAGCCCAGGTCTCCACCACGGACAGGTGGCCAAGGAGCTGCTGTCTCCTTGGGCCCAAAGGCTCAGGACAGGCATGCTTTCTGCCCAGACTCCTTCCTCAGAGTGGAGCCCTTTCCCCTGCCCTAATCTGCCCCTCGTGTCTCCTTAGCAGCCAGACTTCCTCCGTCCCTCTGCAGTGACAGACGTGTCCCTTTCCTTAAGGCTCTTTCCACAGGCGCCACCGCGCTTCTCTCTCAGGCAGAGGGGATGCCCAGGCAAAGAGGATTTCGCTCCACGCGGGTTTATTACACCGTGCTGTGGAGACTAGATCCAGTAAGAAGCAGGCAGAATCCCACACACTGGACTCTGATTTCCCAAAGAATGCTGTGCTTTCCCAGAGGGGATTCCCCGGCAGAGAGGCTTTGGCTCTATGCGGGTTTCTCCCATCCTGCTGCGAATACTAGGCTAAGGCAAGCAACAAAAGCAGCCCACAGAACCGACTCTGATTTCCCAGGGACTGCTAAGCTTTCGCAGAGGTTTTCAGCTTGGCGCAAACCGCACTTCGCTGCTGCTTCCTCTGCAAGGTTTGGTCGTTGGCTCTGTCGCGGCAGGGAAGAAGAGCCGCTGTAGAGCTGGTGCCTCTTGGGCCTTGCTTTCCCGGGCTCCAAGTTCGCGCCCGGTGTTCACCTTGCTAAGCCGAACTCAGCAGACACAGTCACAACCCTGCAGCAGCGTGCGTGGCCTAGCATGGCACTCTATGCCTAGTACCATCTCCTGGCGTCGGTAGGGCTCTGGCTTTTGCTCCACCCTCAGGCAGACTCGGGGTCTAGGCCAGTGCCTTCACCACAGGAGAGAGGAGGCGACAGGATCCCTGCACACGGCCCGTGCACTGGGATGGGGAACTGTGGGGTACTGTCTCCCCTCCTTCCCCGGCACACCCCCTGCCACCCACAACACTGCCACATCTTGGCGGAAGGCGGCATCGGACTGCCCATTTCTCCATGGGGTTGTTTCTGCGAGTTCCGTGTATGGCACCTGGGGGCAAGCCTGTCTGCCCTTGGGACAGGTGGCCAAGGAGATGCTGTGCCCTCGGGACCAGAGGCACAGGACAGGCCTGCCTTCTGCCCAGACTCCTTCCTCAGAGTGGAGCACGCGCCCATGCCCTAGTCATCCCCTCATGTCTCCTTAGCTGCCAGGCTTCCATCTCTCCGCACAGTGAGCGGGTGACACTTGTCTTGCCACTGGCCTGCTGTTCCTGCACGGTAGGCGGTCCTGCTTCAGGAGCGTTTCCCAACCCCAAGGCCAACGGCTCCTTCTCTTCCCCGGGGGCGGCGTGCTGCAGCCTCCCCACACTTGCTCCTGGGGAGCGCTGTGCCAGACGTGTGCGACCACGCTTCTCTCTCAGGCAGAAGGGATGCTAGGGCAAAGAGTATGTCGCTCCATGCGGGTATCTTCCACCCTGCTGCGGAGACTAGCTCAGGCAAGCAGCAGCAGCATCCCCAAAACCAACTCTGATTTCCCAGCGAATGCTGTGCTTTCCCAGGGGAGATGCCCAGGCAAAGAGGCTTTCGCTGTATGCGGGTTTCTCCCACCGCGAGACTGGGCTCAGGCAAGCAGCAGCAGCCGGCAGAACATTTCTCGGCGAATGCTGTGCTTTCGCAGAGGCTTTGGCTTGGAGCGAACAGCACTTGGCCGCTGCTTCCTCAGCAAGGCTTCGGTCGCATCAGGGAAGAAGAGCTGCGGGAGAGCTGATGCCTCTTGGGCCTTGCTTTCCCGGGCTCCATGTTCGCATCCTGGGTTCACCCTGCCAGGCCGAACTAAGCAGGCACAGCCACAACCGTGCAGTAGCGTGCGTAGCCTAGGATGGCACTCTAGGCACACTACCATCTCCCGGTGTAGGCATCGCTTGGCCTTTTCCTCTGGTGCACAGGAGGACTCGCGGACTAGGCCAGTGCTTTCCCCACAGGAAAGGAGAGGTGACAGGATCCCTGCACACCGCCCCGTGCCCTGAATAGGGAGCTTTGGGGGACTGTCCCCTCTCCTTCCCCTTAACCCCGTGCCTCCTCCAAGCTTCCACATCCTGGAGGAAGACGGCATCTGATGGCCAGTTCTTTCTGGGAGTTGTTTCTCGAGTTCAGGGTAGGCGCCTGGTGGCAAGCCCATGTGTCCACCACGGACAGGTGGCCAAGGAGCTGCTGTCTCCTTGGGCCCAAAGGCTCAGGACAGGCATGCTTTCTGCCCAGACTCCTTCCTCAGAGTGGAGCCCTTTCCCCTGCCCTAATCTGCCCCTCGTGTCTCCTCAGCAGCCAGGCTTCCTCCGTCCCTCTGCAGTGACAGACGTGTCCCTTTCCTTAAGGCTCTTTCCACAGGCGCCACCGCGCTTCTCTCTCAGGCAGAGGGGATGCCCAGGCAAAGAGGATTTCGCTCCATGCGGGTTTATTTCACCGTGCTGTGGAGACTAGCTCCGGCAGGCAGCAGGCAGAATCCCACACACCGGACTCTGATTTCCCAAAGAATGCTGTGCTTTCCCAGAGGGGATTCCCCGGCAGAGAGGCTTTGGCTCTATGCGGGTTTCTCCCATCCTGCTGCGAATACTAGGCTAAGGCAAGCAACAAAAGCAGCCCACAGGACCGACTCTGATTTCCCAGGGACTGCTAAGCTTTCGCAGAGGTTTTCAGCTTGGCGCAAACCGCACTTCGCTGCTGCTTCCTCTGCAAGGCTTTGGTCGTTGGCTCTGTCGCGGCAGGGAAGAAGAGCCGCGGGAGAGCTGGTGCCTCTTGGGCCTTGCTTTCCCGGGCTCCAAGTTCGCGCCCGGGGTTCACCTTGCTAAGCCGAACTCAGCAGACACAGTCACAACCCTGCAGCAGCGTGCGCGGCCTAGCATGGCACTCTATGCCTAGTACCATCTCCTGGCGTCGGTAGGGCTTTGGCTTTTGCTCCGCCCTCAGGCAGACTCGGGGTCTAGGCCAGTGCCTTCACCACAGGAGAGAGGAGGCGACAGGATCCCTGCACACGGCCCGTGCACTGGGATGGGGAACTGTGGGGGACTGTCTCCCCTCCTTCCCCGGCACACCCCCTGCCACCCACAACACTGCCACATCTTGGCGGAAGGCGGCATCGGACTGCCCATTTCTCCATGGGGTTGTTTCTGCGAGTTCCGTATATGGCACCTGGGGGCAAGCCTGTCTGCCCTTGGGACAGGTGGCCAAGGAGATGCTGTCCCCTCGGGACCAGAGGCACAGGACAGGCCTGCCTTCTGCCCAGACTCCTTCCTCAGAGTGGAGCACGCGCCCATGCCCTAGTCGTCCCCTCATGTCTCCTTAGCAGCCAGGCTTCCATCTCTCCGCACAGGGAGCGGGTGACACTTGTCTTGCCACTGGCCTGCTGTTCCTGCACGGTAGGCGGTCCTGCTTCAGGAGCGTTTCCCAACCCCAAGGCCAACGGCTCCTTCTCTTCCCCGGGGGCGGCGTGCTGCAGCCTCCCCACACTTGCTCCTGGGGAGCGCTGTGCCAGACGTGTGCGACCACGCTTCTCTCTCAGGCAGAAGGGATGCTAGGGCAAAGAGTATGTCGCTCCATGCGGGTATCTTCCACCCTGCTGCGGAGACTAGCTCAGGCAAGCAGCAGCAGCATCCCCAAAACCAACTCTGATTTCCCAGCGAATGCTGTGCTTTCCCAGGGGAGATGCCCAGGCAAAGAGGCTTTCGCTGTATGCGGGTTTCTCCCACCGCGAGACTGGGCTCAGGCAAGCAGCAGCAGCCGGCAGAACATTTCTCGGCGAATGCTGTGCTTTCGCAGAGGCTTTGGCTTGGAGCGAACAGCACTTGGCCGCTGCTTCCTCAGCAAGGCTTCAGTCGCATCAGGGAAGAAGAGCTGCGGGAGAGCTGATGCCTCTTGGGCCTTGCTTTCCCGGGCTCCATGTTCGCATCCTGGGTTCACCCTGCCAGGCCGAACTAAGCAGGCACAGCCACAACCGTGCAGTAGCGTGCGTAGCCTAGCATGGCACTCTAGGCACACTACCATCTCCCGGTGTAGGCATCGCTTGGCCTTTTCCTCTGGTGCACAGGAGGACTCGCGGACTAGGCCAGTGCTTTCCCCACAGGAAAGGAGAGGTGACAGGATCCCTGCACACCGCCCCGTGCCATGAATAGGGAGCTTTGGGGGACTGTCCCCTCTCCTTCCCCTTAACCCCGTGCCTCCTCCAAGCTTCCACATCCTGGACGAAGACGGCATCTGATGGCCAGTTCTTTCTGGGAGTTGTTTCACGAGTTCAGGGTAGGCGCCTGGTGGCAAGCCCATGTCTCCAGCACGGACAGGTGGCCAAGGAGCTGCTGTCTCCTTCGGCCCAAAGGCTCAGGACAGGCATGCTTTCTGCCCAGACTCCTTCCTCAGAGTGGAGCCCTTTCCCCTGCCCTAATCTGCCCCTCGTGTCTCCTCAGCAGCCAGGCTTCCTCCGTCCCTCTGCAGTGACAGACGTGTCCCTTTCCTTAAGGCTCTTTCCACAGGCGCCACCGCGCTTCTCTCTCAGGCAGAGGGGATGCCCAGGCAAAGAGGATTTCGCTCCACACGGGTTTATTACACCGTGCTGTGGAGACTAGCTCCGACAGGCAGCAGGCAGAATCCCACACACCGGACTCTGATTTCCCAAAGAATGCTGTGCTTTCCCAGAGGGGATTCCCCGGCAGAGAGGCTTTGGCTCTATGCGGGTTTCTCCCATCCTGCTGCGAATACTAGGCTAAGGCAAGCAACAAAAGCAGCCCACAGGACCGACTCTGATTTCCCAGGGACTGCTAAGCTTTCGCAGAGGTTTTCAGCTTGGCGCAAACCGCACTTCGCTGCTGCTTCCTCTGCAAGGCTTTGGTCGTTGGCTCTGTCGCGGCAGGGAAGAAGAGCCGCGGGAGAGCTGGTGCCTCTTGGGCCTTGCTTTCCCGGGCTCCAAGTTCGCGCCCGGGGTTCACCTTGCTAAGCCGAACTCAGCAGACACAGTCACAACCCTGCAGCAGCGTGCGTGGCCTAGCATGGTACTCTATGCCTAGTACCATCTCCGGGCGTCGGTAGGGCTTTGCCTTTTGCTCCGCCCTCAGGCAGACTCGGGGTCTAGGCCAGTGCCTTCACCACAGGAGAGAGGAGGCGACAGGATCCCTGCACACGGCCCGTGCACTGGGATGGGGAACTGTGGGGGACTGTCTCCCCTCCTTCCCCGGCACACCCCCTGCCACCCACAACACTGCCACATCTTGGCGGAAGGCGGCATCGGACTGCCCATTTCTCCATGGGGTTGTTTCTGCGAGTTCCGTGTATGGCACCTGGGGGCAAGCCTGTCTGCCCTTGGGACAGGTGGCCAAGGAGATGCTGTCCCCTCGGGACCAGAGGCACAGGACAGGCCTGCCTTCTGCCCAGACTCCTTCCTCAGAGTGGAGCACGCGCCCATGCCCTAGTCGTCCCCTCATGTCTCCTTAGCAGCCAGGCTTCCATCTCTCCGCACAGGGAGCGGGTGACACTTGTCTTGCCACTGGCCTGCTGTTCCTGCACGGTAGGCGGTCCTGCTTCAGGAGCGTTTCCCAACCCCAAGGCCAACGGCTCCTTCTCTTCCCCGGGGGCGGCGTGCTGCAGCCTCCCCACACTTGCTCCTGGGGAGCGCTGTGCCAGACGTGTGCGACCACGCTTCTCTCTCAGGCAGAAGGGATGCTAGGGCAAAGAGTATGTCGCTCCATGCGGGTATCTTCCACCCTGCTGCGGAGACTAGCTCAGGCAAGCAGCAGCAGCATCCCCAAAACCAACTCTGATTTCCCAGCGAATGCTGTGCTTTCCCAGGGGAGATGCCCAGGCAAAGAGGCTTTCGCTGTATGCGGGTTTCTCCCACCGCGAGACTGGGCTCAGGCAAGCAGCAGCAGCCGGCAGAACATTTCTCGGCGAATGCTGTGCTTTCGCAGAGGCTTTGGCTTGGAGCGAACAGCACTTGGCCGCTGCTTCCTCAGCAAGGCTTCGGTCGCATCAGGGAAGAAGAGCTGCGGGAGAGCTGATGCCTCTTGGGCCTTGCTTTCCCGGGCTCCATGTTCGCATCCTGGGTTCACCCTGCCAGGCCGAACGAAGCAGGCACAGCCACAACCGTGCAGTAGCGTGCGTAGCCTAGGATGGCACTCTAGGCACACTACCATCTCCCGGTGTAGGCATCGCTTGGCCTTTTCCTCTGGTGCACAGGAGGACTCGCGGACTAGGCCAGTGCTTTCCCCACAGGAAAGGAGAGGTGACAGGATCCCTGCACACCGCCCCGTGCCCTGAATAGGGAGCTTTGGGGGACTGTCCCCTCTCCTTCCCCTTAACCCCGTGCCTCCTCCAAGCTTCCACATCCTGGAGGAAGACGGCATCTGATGGCCAGTTCTTTCTGGGAGTTGTTTCTCGAGTTCAGGGTAGGCGCCTGGTGGCAAGCCCATGTCTCCACCACGGACAGGTGGCCAAGGAGCTGCTGTCTCCTTGGGCCCAAAGGCTCAGGACAGGCATGCTTTCTGCCCAGACTCCTTCCTCAGAGTGGAGCCCTTTCCCCTGCCCTAATCTGCCCCTCGTGTCTCCTCAGCAGCCAGGCTTCCTCCGTCCCTCTGCAGTGACAGACGTGTCCCTTTCCTTAAGGCTCTTTCCACAGGCGCCACCGCGCTTCTCTCTCAGGCAGAGGGGATGCCCAGTCAAAGAGGATTTCGCTCCATGCGGGTTTATTACACCGTGCTGTGGAGACTAGCTCCGGCAGGCAGCAGGCAGAATCCCACACACCGGACTCTGATTTCCCAAAGAATGCTGTGCTTTCCCAGAGGGGATTCCCCGGCAGAGAGGCTTTGGCTCTATGCGGGTTTCTCCCATCCTGCTGCGAATACTAGGCTAAGGCAAGCAACAAAAGCAGCCCACAGGACCGACTTGATTTCCCAGGGACTGCTAAGCTTTCGCAGAGGTTTTCAGCTTGGCGCAAACCGCACTTCGCTGCTGCTTCCTCTGCAAGGCTTTGGTCGTTGGCTCTGTCGCGGCAGGGAAGAAGAGCCGCGGGAGAGCTGGTGCCTCTTGGGCCTTGCTTTCCCGGGCTCCAAGTTCGCGCCCGGGGTTCACCTTGCTAAGCCGAACTCAGCAGACACAGTCACAACCCTGCAGCAGCGTGCGTGGCCTAGCATGGCACTCTATGCCTAGTACCATCTCCGGGCGTCGGTAGGGCTTTGGCTTTTGCTCCGCCCTCAGGCAGACTCGGGGTCTAGGCCAGTGCCTTCACCACAGGAGAGAGGAGGCGACAGGATCCCTGCACACGGCCCGTGCACTGGGATGGGGAACTGTGGGGGACTGTCTCCCCTCCTTCCCCGGCACACCCCCTGCCACCCACAACACTGCCACATCTTGGCGGAAGGCGGCATCGGACTGCCCATTTCTCCATGGGGTTGTTTCTGCGAGTTCCGTGTATGGCACCTGGGGACAAGTAAGTCTGCCCATGGGACAGGTGGCCAAGGAGATGCTGTCCCCTCGGGACCAGAGGCACAGGACAGGCCTGCCTTCTGCCCAGACTCCTTCCTCAGAGTGGAGCACGCGCCCATGCCCTAGTCGTCCCCTCATGTCTCCTTAGCTGCCAGGCTTCCATCTCTCCGCACAGGGAGCGGGTGACACTTGTCTTGCCCCTGGCCTGCTGTTCCTGCACGGTAGGCGGTCCTGCTTCAGGAGCGTTTCCCAACCCTAAGGCCAACGGCTCCTTCTCTTCCCCGGGGGCGGCGTGCTGCAGCCTCCCCACACTTGCTCCTGGGGAGCGCTGTGCCAGACGTGTGCGACCACGCTTCTCTCTCAGGCAGAAGGGATGCTAGGGCAAAGAGTATGTCGCTCCATGCGGGTATCTTCCACCCTGCTGCGGAGACTAGCTCATGCAAGCAGCAGCAGCATCCCCAAAACCAACTCTGATTTCCCAGCGAATGCTGTGCTTTCCCAGGGGAGATGCCCAGGCAAAGAGGCTTTCGCTGTATGCGGGTTTCTCCCACCGCGAGACTGGGCTCAGGCAAGCAGCAGCAGCCGGCAGAACATTTCTCGGCGAATGCTGTGCTTTCGCAGAGGCTTTGGCTTGGAGCGAACAGCACTTGGCCGCTGCTTCCTCAGCAAGGCTTCAGTCGCATCAGGGAAGAAGAGCTGCGGGAGAGCTGATGCCTCTTGGGCCTTGCTTTCCCGGGCTCCATGTTCGCATCCTGGGTTCACCCTGCCAGGCCGAACTAAGCAGGCACAGCCACAACCGTGCAGTAGCGTGCGTAGCCTAGGATGGCACTCTAGGCACACTACCATCTCCCGGTGTAGGCATCGCTTGGCCTTTTCCTCTGGTGCACAGGAGGACTCGCGGACTAGGCCAGTGCTTTCCCCACAGGAAAGGAGAGGTGACCGGATCCCAGCACACCGCCCCGTGCCCTGAATAGGGAGCTTTGGGGGACTGTCCCCTCTCCTTCCCCTTAACCCCGTGCCTCCTCCAAGCTTCCACATCCTGGAGGAAGACGGCATCTGATGGCCAGTTCTTTCTGGGAGTTGTTTCTCGAGTTCAGGGTAGGCGCCTGCTGGCAAGCCCATGTCTCCAGCACGGACAGGTGGCCAAGGAGCTGCTGTCTCCTTGGGCCCAAAGGCTCAGGACAGGCATGCTTTCTGCCCAGACTCCTTCCTCAGAGTGGAGCCCTTTCCCCTGCCCTAATCTGCCCCTCGTGTCTCCTTAGCAGCCAGACTTCCTCCGTCCCTCTGCAGTGACAGACGTGTCCCTTTCCTTAAGGCTCTTTCCACAGGCGCCACCGCGCTTCTCTCTCAGGCAGAGGGGATGCCCAGGCAAAGAGGATTTCGCTCCACGCGGGTTTATTACACCGTGCTGTGGAGACTAGATCCAGTAAGAAGCAGGCAGAATCCCACACACTGGACTCTGATTTCCCAAAGAATGCTGTGCTTTCCCAGAGGGGATTCCCCGGCAGAGAGGCTTTGGCTCTATGCGGGTTTCTCCCATCCTGCTGCGAATACTAGGCTAAGGCAAGCAACAAAAGCAGCCCACAGAACCGACTCTGATTTCCCAGGGACTGCTAAGCTTTCGCAGAGGTTTTCAGCTTGGCGCAAACCGCACTTCGCTGCTGCTTCCTCTGCAAGGTTTGGTCGTTGGCTCTGTCGCGGCAGGGAAGAAGAGCCGCTGTAGAGCTGGTGCCTCTTGGGCCTTGCTTTCCCGGGCTCCAAGTTCGCGCCCGGTGTTCACCTTGCTAAGCCGAACTCAGCAGACACAGTCACAACCCTGCAGCAGCGTGCGTGGCCTAGCATGGCACTCTATGCCTAGTACCATCTCCTGGCATCGGTAGGGCTCTGGCTTTTGCTCCACCCTCAGGCAGACTCGGGGTCTAGGCCAGTGCCTTCACCACAGGAGAGAGGAGGCGACAGGATCCCTGCACACGGCCCGTGCACTGGGATGGGGAACTGTGGGGTACTGTCTCCCCTCCTTCCCCGGCACACCCCCTGCCACCCACAACACTGCCACATCTTGGCGGAAGGCGGCATCGGACTGCCCATTTCTCCATGGGGTTGTTTCTGCGAGTTCCGTGTATGGCACCTGGGGGCAAGCCTGTCTGCCCTTGGGACAGGTGGCCAAGGAGATGCTGTGCCCTCGGGACCAGAGGCACAGGACAGGCCTGCCTTCTGCCCAGACTCCTTCCTCAGAGTGGAGCACGCGCCCATGCCCTAGTCATCCCCTCATGTCTCCTTAGCTGCCAGGCTTCCATCTCTCCGCACAGTGAGCGGGTGACACTTGTCTTGCCACTGGCCTGCTGTTCCTGCACGGTAGGCGGTCCTGCTTCAGGAGCGTTTCCCAACCCCAAGGCCAACGGCTCCTTCTCTTCCCCGGGGGCGGCGTGCTGCAGCCTCCCCACACTTGCTCCTGGGGAGCGCTGTGCCAGACGTGTGCGACCACGCTTCTCTCTCAGGCAGAAGGGATGCTAGGGCAAAGAGTATGTCGCTCCATGCGGGTATCTTCCACCCTGCTGCGGAGACTAGCTCAGGCAAGCAGCAGCAGCATCCCCAAAACCAACTCTGATTTCCCAGCGAATGCTGTGCTTTCCCAGGGGAGATGCCCAGGCAAAGAGGCTTTCGCTGTATGCGGGTTTCTCCCACCGCGAGACTGGGCTCAGGCAAGCAGCAGCAGCCGGCAGAACATTTCTCGGCGAATGCTGTGCTTTCGCAGAGGCTTTGGCTTGGAGCGAACAGCACTTGGCCGCTGCTTCCTCAGCAAGGCTTCGGTCGCATCAGGGAAGAAGAGCTGCGGGAGAGCTGATGCCTCTTGGGCCTTGCTTTCCCGGGCTCCATGTTCGCATCCTGGGTTCACCCTGCCAGGCCGAACTAAGCAGGCACAGCCACAACCGTGCAGTAGCGTGCGTAGCCTAGGATGGCACTCTAGGCACACTACCATCTCCCGGTGTAGGCATCGCTTGGCCTTTTCCTCTGGTGCACAGGAGGACTCGCGGACTAGGCCAGTGCTTTCCCCACAGGAAAGGAGAGGTGACAGGATCCCTGCACACCGCCCCGTGCCCTGAATAGGGAGCTTTGGGGGACTGTCCCCTCTCCTTCCCCTTAACCCCGTGCCTCCTCCAAGCTTCCACATCCTGGAGGAAGACGGCATCTGATGGCCAGTTCTTTCTGGGAGTTGTTTCTCGAGTTCAGGGTAGGCGCCTGGTGGCAAGCCCATGTGTCCACCACGGACAGGTGGCCAAGGAGCTGCTGTCTCCTTGGGCCCAAAGGCTCAGGACAGGCATGCTTTCTGCCCAGACTCCTTCCTCAGAGTGGAGCCCTTTCCCCTGCCCTAATCTGCCCCTCGTGTCTCCTCAGCAGCCAGGCTTCCTCCGTCCCTCTGCAGTGACAGACGTGTCCCTTTCCTTAAGGCTCTTTCCACAGGCGCCACCGCGCTTCTCTCTCAGGCAGAGGGGATGCCCAGGCAAAGAGGATTTCGCTCCATGCGGGTTTATTTCACCGTGCTGTGGAGACTAGCTCCGGCAGGCAGCAGGCAGAATCCCACACACCGGACTCTGATTTCCCAAAGAATGCTGTGCTTTCCCAGAGGGGATTCCCCGGCAGAGAGGCTTTGGCTCTATGCGGGTTTCTCCCATCCTGCTGCGAATACTAGGCTAAGGCAAGCAACAAAAGCAGCCCACAGGACCGACTCTGATTTCCCAGGGACTGCTAAGCTTTCGCAGAGGTTTTCAGCTTGGCGCAAACCGCACTTCGCTGCTGCTTCCTCTGCAAGGCTTTGGTCGTTGGCTCTGTCGCGGCAGGGAAGAAGAGCCGCGGGAGAGCTGGTGCCTCTTGGGCCTTGCTTTCCCGGGCTCCAAGTTCGCGCCCGGGGTTCACCTTGCTAAGCCGAACTCAGCAGACACAGTCACAACCCTGCAACAGCGTGCGTGGCCTAGCATGGCACTCTATGCCTAGTACCATCTCCTGGCGTCAGTTAGGCTTTGCCTTTTGCTCCGCCCTCAGGCAGACTCGGGGTCTAGGCCAGTGCCTTCACCACAGGAGAGAGGAGGCGACAGGATCCCTGCACACGGCCCGTGCACTGGGATGGGGAACTGTGGGGGACTGTCTCCCCTCCTTCCCCGGCACACCCCCTGCCACCCTCAACACTGCCACATCTTGGCGGAAGGCGGCATCGGACTGCCCATTTCTCCATGGGCTTGTTTCTGCGAGTTCCGTGTATGGCACCTGGGGGCAAGCCTGTCTGCCCTTGGGACAGGTGGCCAAGGAGATGCTGTCCCCTCGGGACCAGAGGCACAGGACAGGCCTGCCTTCTGCCCAGACTCCTTCCTCAGAGTGGAGCACGCGCCCATGCCCTAGTCGTCCCCTCATGTCTCCTTAGCAGCCAGGCTTCCATCTCTCCGCACAGGGAGCGGGTGACACTTGTCTTGCCACTGGCCTGCTGTTCCTGCACGGTAGGCGGTCCTGCTTCAGGAGCGTTTCCCAACCCCAAGGCCAACGGCTCCTTCTCTTCCCCGGGGGCGGCGTGCTGCAGCCTCCCCACACTTGCTCCTGGGGAGCGCTGTGCCAGACGTGTGCGACCACGCTTCTCTCTCAGGCAGAAGGGATGCTAGGGCAAAGAGTATGTCGCTCCATGCGGGTATCTTCCACCCTGCTGCGGAGACTAGCTCAGGCAAGCAGCAGCAGCAGCCCCAAAACCAACTCTGATTTCCCAGTGAATGCTGTGCTTTCCCAGGGGAGATGCCCAGGCAAAGAGGCTTTCGCTGTATGCGGGTTTCTCCCACCGCGAGACTGGGCTCAGGCAAGCAGCAGCAGCCGGCAGAACATTTCTCGGCGAATGCTGTGCTTTTGCAGAGGCTTTGGCTTGGAGCGAACAGCACTTGGCCGCTGCTTCCTCAGCAAGGCTTCAGTCGCATCAGGGAAGAAGAGCTGCGGGAGAGCTGATGCCTCTTGGGCCTTGCTTTCCCAGGCTCCATGTTCGCATCCTGGGTTCACCCTGCCAGGCCGAACTAAGCAGGCACAGCCACAACCGTGCAGTAGCGTGCGTAGCCTAGGATGGCACTCTAGGCACACTACCATCTCCCGGTGTAGGCATCGCTTGGCCTTTTCCTCTGGTGCACAGGAGGACTCGAGGACTAGGCCAGTGCTTTCCCCACAGGAAAGGAGAGGTGACAGGATCCCTGCACACCGCCCCGTGCCCTGAATAGGGAGCTTTGGGGGACTGTCCCCTCTCCTTCCCCTTAACCCCGTGCCTCCTCCAAGCTTCCACATCCTGGAGGAAGACGGCATCTGATGGCCAGTTCTTTCTGGGAGTTGTTTCTCGAGTTCAGGGTAGGCGCCTGGTGGCAAGCCCATGTCTCCAGCACGGACAGGTGGCCAAGGAGCTGCTGTCTCCTTGGGCCCAAAGGCTCAGGACAGGCATGCTTTCTGCCCAGACTCCTTCCTCAGAGTGGAGCCCTTTCCCCTGCCCTAATCTGCCCCTCGTGTCTCCTCAGCAGCCAGGCTTCCTCCGTCCCTCTGCAGTGACAGACGTGTCCCTTTCCTTAAGGCTCTTTCCACAGGCGCCACCGCGCTTCTCTCTCAGGCAGAGGGGATGCCCAGGCAAAGAGGATTTCGCTCCACGCGAGTTTATTACACCGTGCTGTGGAGACTAGCTCCGGCAGGCAGCAGGCAGAATCCCACACACCGGACTCTGATTTCCCAAAGAATGCTGTGCTTTCCCAGAGGGGATTCCCCGGCAGAGAGGCTTTGGCTCTATGCGGGTTTCTCCCATCCTGCTGCGAATACTAGGCTAAGGCAAGCAACAAAAGCAGCCCACAGGACCGACTCTGATTTCCCAGGGACTGCTAAGCTTTCGCACAGGTTTTCAGCTTGGCGCAAACCGCACTTCGCTGCTGCTTCCTCTGCAAGGCTTTGGTCGTTGGCTCTGTCGCGGCAGGGAAGAAGAGCCGCGGGAGAGCTGGTGCCTCTTGGGCCTTGCTTTCCCGGGCTCCAATTCGCGCCCGGGGTTCACCTTGCTAAGCCGAACTCAGCAGACACAGTCACAACCAGCAGCAGCGTGCGTGGCCTAGCATGGCACTCTATGCCTAGTACCATCTCCTGGCGTCGGTAGGGCTCTGGCTTTTGCTCCGCCCTCAGGCAGACTCGGGGTCTAGGCCAGTGCCTTCACCACAGGAGAGAGGAGGCGACAGGATCCCTGCACACGGCCCGTGCACTGGGATGGGGAACTGTGGGGGACTGTCTCCCCTCCTTCCCCGGCACACCCCCTGCCACTCACAACACTGCCACATCTTGTCGGAAGGCGGCATCGGACTGCCCATTCCTCCATGGGGTTGTTTCTGCGAGTTCCGTGTATGGCACCTGGGGGCAAGCCTGTCTGCCCTTGGGACAGGTGGCCAAGGAGATGCTGTCCCCTCGGGACCAGAGGCACAGGACAGGCCTGCCTTCTGCCCAGACTCCTTCCTCAGAGTGGAGCACGTGCCCATGCCCTAGTCGTCCCCTCATGTCTCCTTAGCAGCCAGGCTTCCATCTCTCCGCACAGGGAGCGGGTGACACTTGTCTTGCCACTGGCCTGCTGTTCCTGCACGGTAGGCGGTCCTGCTTCAGGAGCGTTTCCCAACCCCAAGGCCAACGGCTCCTTCTCTTCCCCGGGGGCGGCGTGCTGCAGCCTCCCCACACTTGCTCCTGGGGAGCGCTGTGCCAGACGTGTGCGACCACGCTTCTCTCTCAGGCAGAAGGGATGCTAGGGCAAAGAGTATGTCGCTCCATGCAGGTATCTTCCACCCTGCTGCGGAGACTAGCTCAGGCAAGCAGCAGCAGCATCCCCAAAACCAACTCTGATTTCCCAGCGAATGCTGTGCTTTCCCAGGGGAGATGCCCAGGCAAAGAGGCTTTCGCTGTGTGCGGATTTCTCCCACCGCGAGACTGGGCTCAGGCAAGCAGCAGCAGCCGGAAGAACATTTCTCGGCGAATGCTGTGCTTTCGCAGAGGCTTTGGCTTGGAGCGAACAGCACTTGGCCGCTGCTTCCTCAGCAAGGCTTCAGTCGCATCAGGGAAGAAGAGCTGCGGGAGAGCTGATGCCTCTTGGGCCTTGCTGTCCCGGGCTCCATGTTCGCATCCTGGGTTCACCCTGCCAGGCCGAACGAAGCAGGCACAGCCACAACCGTGCAGTAGCGTGCGTAGCCTAGGATGGCACTCTAGGCACACTACCATCTCCCGGTGTAGGCATCGCTTGGCCTTTTCCTCTGGTGCACAGGAGGACTCGCGGACTAGGCCAGTGCTTTCCCCACAGGAAAGGAGAGGTGACCGGATCCCTGCACACCGCCCCGTGCCCTGAATAGGGAGCTTTGGGGGACTGTCCCCTCTCCTTCCCCTTAACCCCGTGCCTCCTCCAAGCTTCCACATCCTGGAGGAAGACGGCATCTGATGGCCAGTTCTTTCTGGGAGTTGTTTCTCGAGTTCAGGGTAGGCGCCTGGTGGCAAGCCCATGTGTCCACCACGGACAGGTGGCCAAGGAGCTGCTGTCTCCTTGGGCCCAAAGGCTCAGGACAGGCATGCTTTCTGCCCAGACTCCTTCCTCAGAGTGGAGCCCTTTCCCCTGCCCTAATCTGCCCCTCGTATCTCCTCAGCAGCCAGGCTTCCTCCGTCCCTCTGCAGTGACAGACGTGTCCCTTTCCTTAAGGCTCTTTCCAAAGGCCCCACCGCGCTTCTCTCTCAGGCAGAGGGGAAGCCCAGGCAAAGAGGATTTCGCTCCACGCGGGTTTATTACACCGTGCTGTGGAGACTAGCTCCGGCAGGCAGCAGGCAGAATCCCACACACCGGACTCTGATTTCCCAAAGAATGCTGTGCTTTCCCAGAGGGGATTCCCCGGCAGAGAGGCTTTGGCTCTATGCGGGTTTCTCCCATCCTGCTGCGAATACTAGGCTAAGGCAAGCAACAAAAGCAGCCCACAGAACCGACTCTGATTTCCCAGGGACTGCTAAGCTTTCGCAGAGGTTTTCATCTTGGCGCAAACCGCACTTCGCTGCTGCTTCCTCTGCAAGGCTTTGGTCGTTGGCTCTGTCGCGGCAGGGAAGAAGAGCCGCGGGAGAGCTGGTGCCTCTTGGGCCTTGCTTTCCCGGGCTCCAAGTTCGCGCCCGGGGTTCACCTTGCTAAGCCGAACTCAGCAGACACAGTCACAACCCTGCAGCAGCGTGCGTGGCCTAGCATGGCACTCTATGCCTAGTACCATCTCCTGGCGTCGGTAGGGCTTTGCCTTTTGCTCCGCCCTCAGGCAGACTCGGGGTCTAGGCCAGTGCCTTCACCACAGGAGAGAGGAGGCGACAGGATCCCTGCACACGGCCCGTGCACTGGGATGGGGAACTGTGGGGGACTGTCTCCCCTCCTTCCCCGGCACACCCCCTGCCACCCACAACACTGCCACATCTTCGCGGAAGGCGGCATCGGCCTGCCCATTTCTCCATGGGGTTGTTTCTGCGAGTTCCGTGTATGGCACCTGGGGGCAAGCCTGTCTGCCCTTGGGACAGGTGGCCAAGGAGATGCTGTCCCCTCGGGACCAGAGGCACAGGACAGGCCTGCCTTCTGCCCAGACTCCTTCCTCAGAGTGGAGCACGCGCCCATGCCCTAGTCGTCCCCTCATGTCTCCTTAGCAGCCAGGCTTCCATCTCTCCGCACAGGGAGCGGGTGACACTTGTCTTGCCACTGGCCTGCTGTTCCTGCACGGTAGGCGGTCCTGCTTCAGGAGCGTTTCCCAACCCCAAGGCCAACGGCTCCTTCTCTTCCCCGGGGGCGGCGTGCTGCAGCCTCCCCACACTTGCTCCTGCGGAGCGCTGTGCCAGACGTGTGCGACCACGCTTCTCTCTCAGGCAGAAGGGATGCTAGGGCAAAGAGTATGTCGCTCCATGCGGGTATCTTCCACCCTGCTGCGGAGACTAGCTCAGGCAAGCAGCAGCAGCATCCCCAAAACCAACTCTGATTTCCCAGCGAATGCTGTGCTTTCCCAGGGGAGATGCCCAGGCAAAGAGGCTTTCGCTGTATGCGGGTTTCTCCCACCGCAAGACTGGGCTCAGGCAAGCTGCAGCAGCCGGAAGAACATTTCTCGGCGAATGCTGTGCTTTCGCAGAGGCTTTGGCTTGGAGCGAACAGCACTTGGCCTCTGCTTCCTCAGCAAGGCTTCAGTCGCATCAGGGAAGAAGAGCTGCGGGAGAGCTGATGCCTCTTGGGCCTTGCTGTCCCGGGCTCCATGTTCGCATCCTGGGTTCACCCTGCCAGGCCGAACTAAGCAGGCACAGCCACAACCGTGCAGTAGCGTGCGTAGCCTAGGATGGCACTCTAGGCACAATACCATCTCCCGGTGTAGGCATCGCTTGGCCTTTTCCTGTGGTGCACAGGAGGACTCGCGGACTAGGCCAGTGCTTTCCCCACAGGAAAGGAGAGGTGACAGGATCCCTGCACACCGCCCCGTGCCCTGAATAGGGAGCTTTGGGGGACTGTCCCCTCTCCTTCCCCTTAACCCCGTGCCTCCTCCAAGCTTCCACATCCTGGAGGAAGACGGCATCTGATGGCCAGTTCTTTCTGGGAGTTGTTTCTCGAGTTCAGGGTAGGCGCCTGGTGGCAAGCCCATGTCTCCAGCACGGACAGGTGGCCAAGGAGCTGCTGTCTCCTTGGGCCCAAAGGCTCAGGACAGGCATGCTTTCTGCCCAGACTCCTTCCTCAGACTGGAACCCTTTCCCCTGCCCTAATCTGCCCCTCGTGTCTCCTCAGCAGCCAGGCTTCCTCCGTCCCTCTGCAGTGACAGACGTGTCCCTTTCCTTAAGGCTCTTTCAACAGGCGCCACCGCGCTTCTCTCTCAGGCAGAGGGGATGCCCAGGCAAAGAGGATTTCGCTCCACGCGGGTTTATTACACCGCGCTGTGGAGACTAGCTCCGGCAGGCAGCAGGCAGAATCCCACACACCGGACTCTGATTTCCCAAAGAATGCTGTGCTTTCCCAGAGGGGATTCCCCGGCAGAGAGGCTTTGGCTCTATGCGGGTTTCTCCCATCCTGCTGCGAATACTAGGCTAAGGCAAGCAACAAAAGCAGCCCACAGAACCGACTCTCATTTCCCAGGGACTGCTAAGCTTTCGCAGAGGTTTTCATCTTGGCGCAAACCGCACTTCGCTGCTGCTTCCTCTGCAAGGCTTTGGTCGTTGGCTCTGTCGCGGCAGGGAAGAAGAGCCGCGGGAGGGCTGGTGCCTCTTGGGCCTTGCTTTCCCGGGCTCCAAGTTCGCGCCCGGGGTTCACCTTGCTAAGCCGAACTCAGCAGACACAGTCACAACCCTGCAGCAGCGTGCGTGGCCTAGCATGGCACTCTATGCCTAGTACCATCTCCTGGCGTCGGTAGGGCTTTGCCTTTTGCTCCGCCCTCAGGCAGACTCGGGGTCTAGGCCAGTGCCTTCACCAGAGGAGAGAGGAGGCGACAGGATCCCTGCACACGGCCCGTGCACTGGGATGGGGAACTGTGGGGGACTGTCTCCCCTCCTTCCCCGGCACACCCCCTGCCACCCACAACACTGCCACATCTTGGCGGAAGGCGGCATCGGAATGCCCATTTCTCCATGGGGTTGTTTCTGCGAGTTCCGTGTATGGCACCTGGGGGCAAGCCTGTCTGCCCTTGGGACAGGTGGCCAAGGAGATGCTGTCCCCTCGGGACCAGAGGCACAGGACAGGCCTGCCTACTGCCCAGACTCCTTCCTCAGAGTGGAGCACGCGCCCATGCCCTAGTCGTCCCCTCATGTCTCCTTAGCAGCCAGGCTTCCATCTCTCCGCACAGGGAGCCGGTGACACTTGTCTTGCCACTGGCCTGCTGTTCCTGCACGGTAGGCGGTCCTGCTTCAGGAGCGTTTCCCAACCACAAGGCCAACGGCTCCTTCTCTTCCCCGGGGGCGGCATGCTGCAGCCTCCCCACACTTGCTCCTGGGGAGCGCTGTGCCAGACGTGTGCGACCACGCTTCTCTCTCAGGCAGAAGGGATGCTAGGGCAAAGAGTATGTCGCTCCATGCGGGTATCTTCCACCCTGCTGCGGAGACTAGCTCAGGCAAACAGCAGCAGCATCCCCAAAACCAACTCTGATTTCCCAGCGAATGCTGTGCTTTCCCAGGGGAGATGCCCAGGCAAAGAGGCTTTCGCTGTATGCGGGTTTCTCCCACCGCGAGACTGGGCTCAGGCAAGCAGCAGCAGCCGGAAGAACATTTCTCGGCGAATGCTGTGCTTTCGCAGAGGCTTTGGCTTGGAGCGAACAGCACTTGGCCGCTGCTTCCTCAGCAAGGCTTCGGTCGCATCAGGGAAGAAGAGCTGAGGGAGAGCTGATGCCTCTCGGGCCTTGCTTTCCCGGGCTCCATGTTCGCATCCTGGGTTCACCCTGCCAGGCCGAACAAAGCAGGCACAGCCACAAGCGTGCAGTAGCGTGCGTAGCCTAGGATGGCACTCTAGGCACACTACCATCTCCCGGTGTAGGCATCGCTTGGCCTTTTACTCCTGTGCACAGGAGGACTCGCGGACTAGGCCAGTGCTTTTCCCACGGGAAAGGAGAGGTGACAGGATCCCTGCACACCGCCCTGTACCCTGATTAGGGAGCTTTGGGGGCTGCCTCCTCTCCTTCCCCTTAACCCCGTGCCTCCTCCAAGCTTCCACATCCTGGAGGAAGACGGCATCTGATGGCCAGTTCTTTCGGGGAGTTGTTTCTCGAATTCAGGGAAGGCGCCTGGTGGCAAGACCATGTCTCCACCACGGACAGGTGGCCAAGGAGCTGCTGTCTCCTTGGGCCCAAAGGCTCAGGACAGGGGTGCTTTCTGACCAGACTCCTTCCTCAGAGTGGAGCCTTTCCCCTGCCATAATCTTCCCCGCGTGTCTCCTCAGCAGCCAGGCTTCCGTCCCTCTGCAGTGACAGACGTGTCCCTTTACTTAAGGATCTTTCCACAGGCGCCACCGCGCTTCTCTCTCAGGCAGAGGGGATGCCCAGGCAAAGAGGATTTCGCTCCACGCGGGTTTATTACACCGCGCTGTGGAGACTAGCTCCGGCAGGCAGCAGGCAGAATCCCACACACCGGACTATGATTTCCTAAAGAATGCTGTGCTTTCCCAGAGGGGATTCCCCGGCAGAGAGGCTTTGGCTCTATGCGGGTTTCTCCCATCCTGCTGCGAATACTAGGCTAAGGCAAGCAACAAAAGCAGCCCACAGAACCGACTCTGATTTCCCAGGGACTGCTAAGCTTTCGCAGAGGTTTTCAGCTTGGCGCAAACCGCACTTCGCTGCTGCTTCCTCTGCAAGTCTTTGGTCGTTGGCTCTGTCGCGGCAGGGAAGAAGAGCCGCGGGAGAGCTGGTGCCTCTTGGGCCTTGCTTTCCCGGGCTCCAAGTTCGCTACCGGGGTTCACCTTGCTAAGCCGAACTCAGCAGACACAGTCACAACCCTGCAGCAGCGTGCGTGGCCTAGCATGGCACTCTATGCCTAGTACCATCTCCTGGCGTCGGTAGGGCTTTGCCTTTTGCTCCGCCCTCAGGCAGACTCGGGGTCTAGGCCAGTGCCTTCACCACAGGAGAGAGGAGGCGACAGGATCCCTGCACACGGCCCGTGCACTGGGATGGGGAACTGTGGGGGACTGTCTCCCCTCCTTCCCCGGCACACCCCCTGCCACCCACAACACTGCCATATCTTGGCGGAAGGCGGCATCGGACTACCCATTTCTCCATGGGGTTGTTTCTGCGAGTTCCGTGTATGGCACCTGGGGGCAAGCCTGTCTGCCCTTGGGACAGGTGGCCAAGGAGATGCTGTGCCCTCGGGACCAGAGGCACAGGACAGGCCTGCCTTCTGCCCAGACTCCTTCTTCAGAGTGGAGCACGCGCCCATGCCCTCGTCGTCCCCTCATGTCTCCTTAGCAGCCAGGCTTCCATCTCTCCGCACAGGGAGCGGGTGACACTTGTCTTGCCACTGGCCTGCTGTTCCTGCACGGTAGGCGATCCTGCTTCAGGTGCGTTTCCCAACCCCAAGGCCAATGGCTCCTTCTCTTCACCGGGGGCGGCGTGCTGCAGCCTCCCCACACTGTCTCCTGGGGATCGCTGTGCCGGACGTGTGCGACCACGCTTCTCTCTGAGAAGAAGGGATGCTAGGGCAAAGAGTATTTCGCTCCATGCAGGTATCTTCCACCCTGCTGCGGAGACTAGCTCAGGCAAGCAGCAGCAGCATCCCCAAAACCAACTCTGATTTCCCAACGAATGCTGTGCTTTCCCAGGGGAGATGCCCAGGCAAAGAGGCTTTCGCTGTATGCGGGTTTCTCCCACCGCGAGACTGGGCTCAGGCAAGCAGCAGCAGCCGGCAGAACATTTCTCGTCGAATGCTGTGCTTTCGCAGAGGCTTTGGCTTGGAGCGAACAGCACTTCGCCGCTGCTTCCGCAGCAAGGCTTCAGTCGCATCAGGAAAGAAGAGCTGCGGGAGAGCTGATGCCTCTTGGGCCTTGCTTTCCCGGGCTCCATGTTCGCATCCTGGGTTCACCCTGCCAGGCCGAACTAAGCAGGCACAGCCACAACCGTGCAGTAGCGTGCGTAGCCTAGGATGGCACTCTAGGCACACTACCACCTCCCGGTGTAGGCATCGCTTGGCCTTTTCCTCTGGTGCACAGGAGGACTCGCGGACTAGGCCAGTGCTTTCCCCACAGGAAAGGAGAAGTGACAGGATCCCTGCACACCGCCCCGTGCCCTGAATAGGGAGCTTTGGGGTACTGTCGCCTCTCCTTCCCCTTAACCCCGTGCCTCCTCCAAGCTTCCACATCCTGGAGGAAGACGGCATCTGATGGCCAGTTCTTTCGGGGAGTTGTTTCTCCAATTCAGGGAAGGCGCCTAGTGGCAAGACCATGTCTCCACCACGGACAGGTGGCCAAGGAGCTGCTGTCTCCTTGGGCCCAAAGGCTCAGGACAGGCGTGCTTTCTGACCAGACTCCTTCCTCAGAGTGGAGCCCTTTCCCCTGCCGTAATCTTCCCCGCGTGTCTCCTCAGCAGCCAGCCTTCCGTCCCTCTGCAGTGACAGACGTGTCCCTTTCCTTAAGGCTCTTTCCACAGGCACCACTGCGCTTCTCTCTCAGGCAGAGGGGATGCCCAGGCAAAGAGGATCTCGCTCCATGCGTGTTTATTACACCGTGCTGTGGAGACTAGCTCCGGCAATTAGCACCAGAATCCCACCTTGGACTCTGATTTCCCAAAGAATGCTGTGCTTTCCCAGAGGGGATTCCCCGGCAGAGGGGCTTTCGCTCTATGCGGGTTCCTCCCATCCTGCTGCGAATCCTAGGCTAAGGCAAGCAACAAAAGCAGCCCACAGAACCGACTCTGATTTCCCAGTGACTGCTAAGCTTTCGCAGAGGTTTTCAGCTTGGCGCAAACCGCACTTCGCTGCTGCTTCCTCTGCAAGGCTTTGGTCGTTTGCTCTGTCGCGGCAGGGAAGAAGAGCCGCGGGAGAGCTGGAGCCTCTTGGGCCTTGCTTTCCCGGGCTCCATGTTCGCGCCCGGGGTTCACCTTGCTAAGCCGAACTCAGCAGACACAGTCACAACCCTGCAGCAGCGTGCGTGGCCTAGCATGGCACTCTATGCCTAGTACCATCTCCTGGCGTAGGTAAGGCTTTGCCTTTTGCTCCGCCCTCAGGCAGACTCGGGGTCTAGTCCAGTGCCTTCACCACAGGAGAGAGGAGGCGACAGGATCCCTGCACACGGCCCGTGCACTGGGATGGGGAACTGTGGGGGACTGTCTCCCCTCCTTCCAAGGCACACCCCCTTCCACCCACAACACTGCCACATCTTGGCGGAAGGCGGCATCGGACTGCCCATTTCTCCATGGGGTTGTTTCTGCGAGTTCCGAGTATGGCACCTGGGTGCAAGCCTGTCTGCCCTTGGGACAGGTGGCCAAGGTGATGATGTCCCCTTGGGACCAGAGGCACAGGACAGTCCTGCCTTCTGCCCAGACACCTTACTCAGAGTGGAGCACGTGTCCATGCCCTAGTCGTCCCCTCATGTCTCCTTAGCAGCCAGGCTTCCATCTCTCTGCACAGGGAGCGGGTGACACTTGTCTGGCCACTGGCCTGCACGGTAGGCGATCCTGCTTCAGGAGCGTTGCCAACCCCAAGGCCAATGGCTCCTTCTCTTCACCGGGGGCGGCATGCTGCAGCCTCCCCACACTTGCTCCTGGGGAGCGCTGTGACAGACGTGTGCGACCACGCTTCTCTCTCAGGCAGAAGGGATGCTAGGGCAAAGAGTATGTCGCTCCATGCGGGTATCTTCCACCCTGCTGCGGAGACTAGCTCAGGCAAGCAGCAGCAGCATCCCCAAAACCAACTCTGATTTCCCAGCGAATGCTGTGCTTTCCCAGGGGAGATGCCCAGGCAAAGAGGCTTTCGCTGTATGCGGGTTTCTCCCACCGCGAGACTGGGCTCAGGCAAGCAGCAGCAGCCGGCAGAACATTTCTCGGCGAATGCTGTGCTTTCGCAGAGGCTTTGGCTTGGAGCGAACAGCACTTGGCCGCTGCTTCCTCAGCAAGGCTTCAGTCGCATCAGGGAAGAAGAGCTGCGGGAGAGCTGATGCCTCTTGGGCCTTGCTTTCCCGGGCTCCATGTTCGCATCCTGGGTTCACCCTGCCAGGCCGAACTAAGCAGGCACAGCCACAAGCGTGCAGTAGCGTGCGTAGCCTAGGATGGCACTCTAGGCACACTACCATCTCCCGGTGTAGGCATCGCTTGGCCTTTTCCTCTGGTGCACAGGAGGACTCGCGGACTAGGCCAGTGCTTTCCCCACAGGAAAGGAGAGGTGACAGGATCCCTGCACACCGCACCGTGCCCTGATTAGGGAGCTTTGGGGGACTGTCCCCTCTCCTTCCCCTTAACCCCGTGCCTCCTCCAAGCTTCCATATCCTGGAGGAAGACGGCATCTGATGGCCAGTTCTTTCGGGGAGTTGTTTCTCGTATTCAGGGTAAGCGCCTGGTGGCAAGCCCATGTCTCCACCACGGACAGGTGGCCAAGGAGCTGCTGTCTCCTTGGGCCCAAAGGCTCAGGACAGGCGTGCTTTCTGACCAGACTCCTTCCTCAGAGTGGAGCCCTTTCCCCTGCCCTAATCTTCCCCGCGTGTCTCCTCAGCAGCCAGGCTTCCGTCCCTCTGCAGTGACAGACGTGTCCCTTTCCTTAAGGCTCTTTCCACAGGCGCCACTGCGCTTCTCTCTCAGGCAGAGGGGATGCCCAGGCAAAGAGGATTTCGCTCCATGCGGGTTTATTACACTGTGCCCTGGAGACTAGCTCCGGCAATTAGCAGGCAGAATCCCACCTTGGACTCTGATTTCCCAAAGAATGCTGTGCTTTCCCAGAGGGGATTCCCCGGCAGAGGGGCTTTCGCTCTATGCGGGTTCCTCCCATCCTGCTGCGAATCCTAGGCTAAGGCAAGCAACAAAAGCAGCCCACAGAACCGACTCTAATTTCCCAGGGACTGCTAAGCTTTCGCAGAGGTTTTCAGCTTGGCGCAAACCGCACTTCGCTGCTGCTTCCTCTGCAAGGCTTTGGTCGTTTGCTCTGTCGCGGCAGGGAAGAAGAGCCGCGGGAGAGCTGGTGCCTCTTGGGCCTTGCTTTCCCGGGCTCCATGTTCGCGCCCGGGGTTCACCTTGCTAAGCCGAACTCAGCAGACACAGTCACAACCCTGCAGCAGCGTGCGTGGCCTAGCATGGCACTCTATGCCTAGTACCACCTCCTGGCGTGGTAAGGCTTTGCCTTTTGCTCCGCCCTCAGGCAGACTCGGGGTCTAGGCCAGTGCCTTCACCACAGGAGAGAGGAGGCGACAGGATCCCTGCACACGGCCCGTGTACTGGGATGGCGAACTGTGGGGGACTGTCTCCCCTCCTTCCCCGGCACACCCCCTGCCACCCACAACACTGCCACATCTTGGCGGAAGGCGGCATCGGACTGCCCATTTCTCCATGGGGTTGTTTCTGCGAGTTCCGAGTATGGCACCTGGGAGCAAGCCTGTATGCCCTTGGGACAGGTGGCCAAGGAGATGCTGTCCCCTCGGGACCAGAGGCACAGGACAGGCCTGCCTTCTGCCCAGACTCCTTCCTCAGAGTGGAGCACGTGCCCATGCCCTAGTCGTCCCCTCATGTCTCCTTAGCAGCCAGGCTTCCATCTCTCTGCAAAGGGAGCGGGTGACACTTGTTTGGCCACTGGCCTGCTGTTCCTGCACGGTAGGCGATCCTGCTTCAGGAGCGTTTCCCAACCCCAAGGGCAATGGCTCCTTCTCTTCACCGGGGGCGGCGTGCTGCAGCCTCACCACACTTGCTCCTGGGGAGCACTGTGACAGACGTGTGCGACCACGCTTCTCTCTGCGAAGAAGGGATGCTAGGGCAAAGAGTATTTCGCTCCATGCAGGTATCTTCCACTCTACTACGGAGACTAGCTCAGGCAAGCAGCAGCAGCATCCCCAAAACCAACTCTGATTTCCCAACGAATGCTGTGCTTTCCCAGGGGAGATGCCCAGGCAAAGAGGCTTTCGCTGTATGCGGGTTTCTCCCACCGCAAGACTGGGCTCAGGCAAGCAGCAGCAGCCGGCAGAACATTTCTCGGCGAATGCTGTGCTTTTGCAGAGGCTTTGGCTTGGAGCGAACAGCACTTGGCCGCTGCTTCCTCAGCAAGGCTTCAGTCGCATCAGGGAAGAAGAGCTGCGGGAGAGCTGATGCCTCTTGGGCCTTGCTTTCCCCGGCTCCATGTTCGCATCCTGGGTTCACCCTGCCAGGCCGAACTAAGCAGGCACAGCCACAAGCGTGCAGTAGCGTGCGTAGTCTAGGATGGCATTCTAGGCACACTACCATCTCCCGGTGTAGGCATCGCTTGGCCTTTTACTCTGGTGCACAGGAGGACTCGCGGACTAGGCCAGTGCTTTCCCCACAGGAAAGGAGAGGTGACCGGATCCCTGCACACCGCCCCGTGCCCTGAATAGGGAGCTTTGGGGGACTGTCTCCTCTCCTTCCCCTTAACCCCGTGCCTCCTCCAAGCTTCCACATCCTGGAGGAAGACGGCATCTGATGGCCAGTTCTTTCGGGGAGTTGTTTCTCCAATTCAGGGAAGGCGCCTAGTGGCAAGACCATGTCTCCACCACGGACAGGTGGCCAAGGAGCTGCTGTCTCCTTGGGCCCAAAGGCTCAGGACAGGCGTGCTTTCTGACCAGACTCCTTCCTCAGAGTGGAGCCCTTTCCCCTGCCGTAATCTTCCCCGCGTGTCTCCTCAGCAGCCAGCCTTCCGTCCCTCTGCAGTGACAGACGTGTCCCTTTCCTTAAGGCTCTTTCCACAGGCACCACTGCGCTTCTCTCTCAGGCAGAGGGGATGCCCAGGCAAAGAGGATCTCGCTCCATGCGTGTTTATTACACCGTGCTGTGGATACTAGCTCCGGCAATTAGCACCAGAATCCCACCTTGGACTCTGATTTCCCAAAGAATGCTGTGCTTTCCCAGAGGGGATTCCCCGGCAGAGGGGCTTTCGCTCTATGCGGGTTCCTCCCATCCTGCTGCGAATCCTAGGCTAAGGCAAGCAACAAAAGCAGCCCACAGAACCGACTCTGATTTCCCAGTGACTGCTAAGCTTTCGCAGAGGTTTTCAGCTTGGCGCAAACCGCACTTCGCTGCTGCTTCCTCTGCAAGGCTTTGGTCGTTTGCTCTGTCGCGGCAGGGAAGAAGAGCCGCGGGAGAGCTGGAGCCTCTTGGGCCTTGCTTTCCCGGGCTCCATGTTCGCGCCCGGGGTTCACCTTGCTAAGCCGAACTCAGCAGACACAGTCACAACCCTGCAGCAGCGTGCGTGGCCTAGCATGGCACTCTATGCCTAGTACCATCTCCTGGCGTAGGTAAGGCTTTGCCTTTTGCTCCGCCCTCAGGCAGACTCGGGGTCTAGTCCAGTGCCTTCACCACAGGAGAGAGGAGGCGACAGGATCCCTGCACACGGCCCGTGCACTGGGATGGGGAACTGGGGGGACTGTCTCCCCTCCTTCCAAGGCACACCCCCTTCCACCCACAACACTGCCACATCTTGGCGGAAGGCGGCATCGGACTGCCCATTTCTCCATGGGGTTGTTTCTGCGAGTTCCGAGTATGGCACCTGGGTGCAAGCCTGTCTGCCCTTGGGACAGGTGGCCAAGGTGATGATGTCCCCTTGGGACCAGAGGCACAGGACAGTCCTGCCTTCTGCCCAGACACCTTACTCAGAGTGGAGCACGTGTCCATGCCCTAGTCGTCCCCTCATGTCTCCTTAGCAGCCAGGCTTCCATCTCTCTGCACAGGGAGCGGGTGACACTTGTCTTGCCACTGGCCTGCTGTTCCTGCACGGTAGGCGATCCTGCTTCAGGAGCGTTTCCCAACCCCAAGGCCAATGGCTCCTTCTCTTCACCGGGGGCGGCATGCTGCAGCCTCCCCACACTTGCTCCTGGGGAGCGCTGTGACAGACGTGTGCGACCACGCTTCTCTCTCAGGCAGAAGGGATGCTAGGGCAAAGAGTATGTCGCTCCATGCGGGTATCTTCCACCCTGCTGCGGAGACTAGCTCAGGCAAGCAGCAGCAGCATCCCCAAAACCAACTCTGATTTCCCAGCGAATGCTGTGCTTTCCCAGGGGAGATGCCCAGGCAAAGAGGCTTTCGCTGTATGCGGGTTTCTCCCACCGCGAGACTGGGCTCAGGCAAGCAGCAGCAGCCGGCAGAACATTTCTCGGCGAATGCTGTGCTTTCGCAGAGGCTTTGGCTTGGAGCGAACAGCACTTGGCCGCTGCTTCCTCAGCAAGGCTTCAGTCGCATCAGGGAAGAAGAGCTGCGGGAGAGCTGATGCCTCTTGGGCCTTGCTTTCCCGGGCTCCATGTTCGCATCCTGGGTTCACCCTGCCAGGCCGAACTAAGCAGGCACAGCCACAAGCGTGCAGTAGCGTGCGTAGCCTAGGATGGCACTCTAGGCACACTACCATCTCCCGGTGTAGGCATCGCTTGGCCTTTTACTCTGGTGCACAGGAGGACTCGCGGACTAGGCCAGTGCTTTCCCCACAGGAAAGGAGAGGTGACAGGATCCCTGCACACCGCCCCGTGCCCTGATTAGGGAGCTTTGGGGGACTGTCCCCTCTCCTTCCCCTTAACCCCGTGCCTCCTCCAAGCTTCCATATCCTGGAGGAAGACGGAATCTGATGGCCAGTTCTTTCGGGGAGTTGTTTCTCGTATTCAGGGTAAGCGCCTGGTGGCAAGCCCATGTCTCCACCACGGACAGGTGGCCAAGGAGCTGCTGTCTCCTTGGGCCCAAAGGCTCAGGACAGGCGTGCTTTCTGACCTGACTCCTTCCTCAGAGTGGAGCCCTTTCCCCTGCCCTAATCTTCCCCGCGTGTCTCCTCAGCAGCCAGGCTTCCGTCCCTCTGCAGTGACAGACGTGTCCCTTTCCTTAAGGCTCTTTCCACAGGCGCCACTGCGCTTCTCTCTCAGGCAGAGGGGATGCCCAGGCAAAGAGGATTTCGCTCCATGCGGGTTTATTACACTGTGCCCTGGAGACTAGCTCCGGCAATTAGCAGGCAGAATCCCACCTTGGACTCTGATTTCCCAAAGAATGCTGTGCTTTCCCAGAGGGGATTCCCCGGCAGAGGGGCTTTCGCTCTATGCGGGTTCCTCCCATCCTGCTGCGAATCCTAGGCTAAGGCAAGCAACAAAAGCAGCCCACAGAACCGACTCTAATTTCCCAGGGACTGCTAAGCTTTCGCAGAGGTTTTCAGCTTGGCGCAAACCGCACTTCGCTGCTGCTTCCTCTGCAAGGCTTTGGTCGTTTGCTCTGTCGCGGCAGGGAAGAAGAGCCGCGTGAGAGCTGGTGCCTCTTGGGCCTTGCTTTCCCGGGCTCCATGTTCGCGCCCGGGGTTCACCTTGCTAAGCCGAACTCAGCAGACACAGTCACAACCCTGCAGCAGCGTGCGTGGCCTAGCATGGCACTCTATGCCTAGTACCATCTCCTGGCGTAGGTAAGGCTTTGCCTTTTGCTCCGCCCTCAGGCAGACTCGGGGTCTAGTCCAGTGCCTTCAACACAGGAGAGAGGAGGCGACAGGATCCCTGCACACGGCCCGTGCACTGGGATGGGGAACTGTGGGGGACTGTCTCCCCTCCTTCCAAGGCACACCCCCTTCCACCCACAACACTGCCACATCTTGGCGGAAGGCGGCATCGGACTGCCCATTTCTCCATGGGGTTGTTTCTGCGAGTTCTGAGTATGGCACCTGGGGCAAGCCTGTCTGCCCTTGGGACAGGTGGCCAAGGAGATGCTGTCCCCTCGGGACCAGAGGCACAGGACAGGCCTGCCTTCTGCCCAGACTCCTTCCTCAGAGTGGAGCACGCGCCCATGCCCTAGTCGTCCCCTCATGTCTCCTTAGCAGCCAGGCTTCCATCTCTCTGCACAGGGAGCGCGTGGCACTTGTCTTGCCACTGGCCTGCTGGTCCTGCCCGGTAGGCGATCCTGCTTCAGGTGCGTTTCCCAACCCCAAGGCCAATGGCTCCTTCTCTTCACCGGGGGTGGCTTGCTGCAGCCTCCCCACACTTGCTCCTGGGGAGCGCTGTGACAGACGTGTGCGACCACGCTTCTCTCTGAGAAGAAGGGATGCTAGGGCAAAGAGTATTTCGCTCCATGCATGTATCTTCCACCCTGCTGCGGAGACTAGCTCAGGCAAGCAGCAGCAGCATCCCCAAAACCAACTCTGATTTCCCAACGAATGGTGTGCTTTCCCAGGGGAGATGCCCAGGCAAAGAGGCTTTCGCTGTATGCGGGTTTCTCCCACCGCGAGACTGGGCTCAGGCAAGCAGCAGCAGCCGGCAGAACATTTCTCGGCGAATGCTGTGCTTTCGCAGAGGCTTTGGCTTGGAGCGAACAGCACTACGCCGCTGCTTCCTCAGCAAGGCTTCAGTCGCATCAGGGAAGAAGAGCTGCGGGAGAGCTGATGCCTCTTGGGCCTTGCTTTCCCGGGCTTTTTGTTCGCATCCTGGGTTCACCCTGCCAGGCCGAACTAAGCAGGCACAGCCACAAGCGTGCAGTAGCGTGCGTAGCCTAGGATGGCACTCTAGGCACACTACCATCTCCCGGTGTAGGCATCTCTTGGCCTTTTACTCTGGTGCACAGGAGGACTCGCGGACTAGGCCAGTGCTTTCCCCACAGGAAAGGAGAGGTGACAGGATCCCTGCACACCGCCCCGTGCCCTGATTAGGGAGCTTTGGGGGACTGTCCCCTCTCCTTCCCCTTAACCCCGTGCCTCCTCCAAGCCTGCATATCCTGGAGGAAGACGGCATCTGATGGCCAGTTCTTTCGGGGAGTTGTTTCTCGAATTCAGGGTAAGCGCCTGGTGGCAAGCCCATGTCTCCACCACGGACAGGTGGCCAAGGAGCTGCTGTCTCCTTAGGCCCAAAGGCTCAGGACAGGCGTGCTTTCTGACCAAACTCCTTCCTCAGAGTGGAGCCTTTCCCCTGCCCTAATCTGCCCCTCGTGTCTCCTCAGCAGCCAGTCTTCCGTCCCTCTGCAGTGACAGACGTGTCCCTTTCCTTAAGGCTCTTTCCACAGGCGCCACTGCGCTTCTCTCTCAGGCAGAGGGGATGCCCAGGCAAAGAGGATTTCGCTCCATGCGGGTTTATTACACTGTGCCCTGGAGACTAGCTCCGGCAATTAGCAGGCAGAATCCCACCTTGGACTCTGATTTCCCAAAGAATGCTGTGCTTTCCCAGAGGGGATTCCCCGGCAGAGGGGCTTTCGCTCTATGCGGGTTCCTCCCATCCTGCTGCGAATCCTAGGCTAAGGCAAGCAACAAAAGCAGCCCACAGAACCGACTCTGATTTCCCAGGGACTGCTAAGCTTTCGCAGAGGTTTTCAGCTTGGCGCAAACCGCACTTCGCTGCTGCTTCCTCTGCAAGGCTTTGGTCGTTGGCTCTGTCGCGGCAGGGAAGAAGAGCCGCGGGAGAGCTGGTGCCTCATGGGCCTTGCTTTCCCGGGCTCCAAGTTCGCGCCCGGGGTTCACCTTGCTAAGCCGAACTCAGCAGACACAGTCACAACCCTGCAGCAGCGTGCGTGGCCTAGCATGGCACTCTATGCCTAGTACCATCTCCTGGCGTGGTAAGGCTTTGCCTTTTGCTCCACCCTCAGGCAGACTCGGGGTCTAGGCCAGTGCCTTCACCACAGGAGAGAGGAGGCGACAGGATCCCTGCACACACCCGTGTACTGGGATGGCGAACTATGGGGGACTGTCTCCCCTCCTTCCCCGGCACACCCCCTGCCACCCACAACACTGCCACATCTTGGCGGAAGGCGGCATCGGACTGCCCATTTCTCCATGGGGTTGTTTCTGCGAGTTCCGAGTATGGCACCTGGGAGCAAGCCTGTATGCCCTTGGGACAGGTGGCCAAGGAGATGATGTCCCCTTGGGACCAGAGGCACAGGACAGGCCTGCCTTCTGCCCAGTCTCTTTCCTCAGAGTGGAGCACGTGCCCATGCCCTAGTCGTCCCCTCATGTCTCCTTAGCAGCCAGGCTTCCATCTCTCTGCAAAGGGAGCGGGTGACACTTGTTTGGCCACTGGCCTGCTGTTCCTGCACGGTAGGCGATCCTGCTTCAGGAGCGTTTCCCAACCCCAAGGGCAATGGCTCCTTCTCTTCCCCGGGGGCGGCGTGCTGCAGCCTCACCACACTTGCTCCTGGGGAGCACTGTGACAGACGTGTGCGACCACGCTTCTCTCTCAGGCAGAAGGGATGCTAGGGCAAAGAGTATTTCGCTCCATGCAGGTATCTTCCACTCTACTACGGAGACTAGCTCAGGCAAGCAGCAGCAGCATCCCCAAAACCAACTCTATTTCCCAACGAATGCTGTGCTTTCCCAGGGGAGATGCCCAGGCAAAGAGGCTTTCGCTGTATGCGGGTTTCTCCCACCGCAAGACTGGGCTCAGGCGAGCAGCAGCAGCCGGCAGAACATTTCTCGGCGAATGCTGTGCTTTTGCAGAGGCTTTGGCTTGGAGCGAACAGCACTTGGCCGCTGCTTCCTCAGCAAGGCTTCAGTCGCATCAGGGAAGAAGAGCTGCGGGAGAGCTGATGCCTCTTGGGCCTTGCTTTCCCCGGCTCCATGTTCGCATCCTGGGTTCACCCTGCCAGACCGAACTAAGCAGGCACAGCCACAAGCGTGCAGTAGCGTGCGTAGCCTAGGATGGCACTCTAGGCACACTACCATCTCCCGGTGTAGGCATCGCTTGGCCTTTTACTCTGGTGCACAGGAGGACTCGCGGACTAGGCCAGTGCTTTCCCCACAGGAAAGGAGAGGTGACAGGATCCCTGCACACCGCCCCGTGCCCTGATTAGGGAGCTTTGGGGGACTGTCCCCTCTCCTTCCCCTTAACCCCGTGCCTCCTCCAAGCTTCCATATCCTTGAGGAAGACGGCATCTGATGGCCAGTTCTTTCGGGGAGTTGTTTCTCGTATTCAGGGTAAGCGCCTGGTGGCAAGCCCATGTCTCCACCACGGACAGGTGGCCAAGGAGCTGCTGTCTCCTTGGGCCCAAAGGCTCAGGACAGGCGTGCTTTCTTACCAGACTCCTTCCTCAGAGTGGAGCCCTTTCCCCTGCCGTAATCTTCCCCGCGTGTCTCCTCAGCAGCCAGGCTTCCGTCCCTCTGCAGTGACAGACGTGTCCCTTTCCTTAAGGCTCTTTCCACAGGCGCCACTGCGCTTCTCTCTCAGGCAGAGGGGATGCCCAGGCAAAGAGGATCTCGCTCCATGCGGGTTTATTACACCGTGCTGTGGAGACTAGCTCCGGCAATTAGCAGGCAGAATCCCACCTTGGACTCTGATTACCCAAAGAATGCTGTGCTTTCCCAGAGGGGATTCCCCGGCAGAGGGGCTTTCGCTCTATGCGGGTTCCTCCCATCCTGCTGCGAATCCTAGGCTAAGGCAAGCAACAAAAGCAGCCCACAGAACCGACTCTGATTTCCCAGTGACTGCTAAGCTTTCGCAGAGGTTTTCAGCTTGGCGCAAACAGCACTTCGCTGCTGCTTCCTCTGCAAGGCATTGGTCGTTGGCTCTGTCGCGGCAGGGAAGAAGAGCCGTGGGAGAGCTGGTGCCTCTTGGGCCTTGCTTTCCCGGGCTCCATGTTCGCGCCCGGGGTTCACCTTGCTAAGCCGAACTCAGCAGACACAGTCACAACCCTGCAGCAGCGTGCGTGGCCTAGCATGGCACTCTATGCCTAGTACCATCTCCTGGCGTAGGTAAGGCTTTGCCTTTTGCTCCGCCCTCAGGCAGACTCGGGGTCTAGTCCAGTGCCTTCACCACAGGAGAGAGGAGGCGACAGGATCCCTGCACACGGCCCGTGCACTGGGATGGGGAACTGTGGGGGACTGTATCCCCTCCTTCCCTGGCACACCCCCTGCCACCCACAACACTGCCACATCTTGGCGGAAGGCGGCATCGGACTGCCCATTTCTCCATGGGGTTGTTTCTGCGAGTTCTGAGTATGGCACCTGGGGCAAGCCTGTCTGCCCTTGGGACAGGTGGCCAAGGAGATGCTGTCCCCTTGGGACCAGAGGCACAGGACAGGCCTGCCTTCTGCCCAGACTCCTTCCTCAGAGTGGAGCACGCGCCCATGCCCTAGTCGTCCCCTCATGTCTCCTTAGCAGCCAGGCTTCCATCTCTCTGCACAGGGAGCGCGTGGCACTTGTCTTGCCACTGGCCTGCTGGTCCTGCCCGGTAGGCGATCCTGCTTCAGGAGCGTTTCCCAACCCCAAGGCCAATGGCTCCTTCTCTTCACCGGTGGTGGCTTGCTGCAGCCTCCCCACACTTGCTCCTGGGGAGCGCTGTGACAGACGTGTGCGACCACGCTTCTCTCTGAGAAGAAGGGATGCTAGGGCAAAGAGTATTTCGCTCCATGCAGGTATCTTCCACCCTGCTGCGGAGACTAGCTCAGGCAAGCAGCAGCAACATCCCCAAAACCAACTCTGATTTCCCAACGAATGCTGTGCTTTCCCAGGGGAGATGCCCAGGCAAAGAGGCTTTCGCTGTATGCGGGTTTCTCCCACCGCGAGACTGGGCTCAGGCAAGCAGCAGCAGCCGGCAGAACATTTCTCGGAGAATGCTGTGCTTTCGCAGAGGCTTTGGCTTGGAGCGAACAGCACTTCGCCGCTGCTTCCTCAGCAAGGCTTCAGTCGCATCAGGGAAAAAGAGCTGCGGGAGAGCTGATGCCTCTTGGGCCTTGCTTTCCCGGGCTTTTTGTTCGCATCCTGGGTTCACCCTGCCAGGCCGAACTAAGCAGGCACAGCCACAACCGTGCAGTAGCGTGCGTAGCCTAGGATGGCACTCTAGGCACACTACCATCTCCGGGTGTAGGCATCGCTTGGCCTTTTCCTCTAGTGCACAGGAGGACTCGCGGACTAGGCCAGTGCTTTCCCCACAGGAAAGGAGAGGTGACCGGATCCCTGCACACCGCCCCGTGCCCTGAATAGGGAGCTTTGGGGGACTGTCCCCTCTCCTTCCCCCTAACCCCGTGCCTCCTCCAAGCTTCCACATCCTGGAGGAAGACGGCATCTGATGGCCAGTTCTTTCTGGGAGTTGTTTCTCGAGTTCAGGGTAGGCGCCTGGTGGCAAGCCCATGTCTCCACCACGGACAGGTGGCCAAGGAGCTGCTGTCTCCTTGGGCCCAAAGGCTCAGGACAGGCATGCTTTCTGCCCAGACTCCTTCCTCAGAGTGGAGCCCTTTCCCCTGCCCTAATCAGCCCCTCGTGTCTCCTCAGCAGCCAGGCTTCCTCCGTCCCTCTGCAGTGACAGACGTGTCCCTTTCCTTAAGGCTCTTTCCACAGGCGCCACCGCGCTTCTCTCTCAGGCAGAGGGGATGCCCAGGCAAAGAGGATTTCGCTCCATGCGGGATATTACACTGTGCTGTGGAGACTAGCTCCGGCAAGCAGCAGGCAGAATCCCACACACTGGACTCTGATTTCCCAAAGAATGCTGTGTTTTCCCAGAGGGGATTCCCCGGCAGAGGGGCTTTCGCTCTATGCGGGTTCCTCCCATCCTGCTGCGAATACTAGGCTAAGGCAAAAAACAAAAGCAGCCCTCAAAACCGACTCTGATTTCCCAGTGACTGCTAAGCTTTCGCAGAGGTTTTCAGCTTGGAGCAAACCGCACTTCGCTGCTGCTTCCTCTGCAAGGCTTTGGTCGTTTGCTCTGTCACGGCAGGGAAGAAGAGCCGCGGGAGAGCTGGTGCCTCTTGGGCCTTGCTTTCCCGGGCTCCATGTTCGCGCCCGGGGTTCACCTTGCTAAGCCGAACTCAGCAGATACAGTCACAACCCTGCAGCAGCGTGCGTGGCCTAGCATGGCACTCTATGCCTAGTACCATCTCCTGGCGTAGGTAAGGCTTTGCCTTTTGCTCCGCCCTCAGGCAGACTCGGGGTCTAGTCCAGTGCCTTCACCACAGGAGAGAGGAGGCGACAGGATCCCTGCACACGGCCCGTGCACTGGGATGCGGAACTGTGGGGGACTGTCTCCCCTCCTTCCCCGGCACACACCCTGCCACCCACAACACTGCCACATCTTGGCGGAAGGCGGCATCGGACTGCCCATTTCTCCATGGGGTTGTTACTGCGAGTTCCGAGTATGGCACCTGGGGGCAAGCCTGTCTGCCCTTGGGACAGGTGGCCAAGGAGATGATGTCCCCTTGGGACCAGAGGCACATGACAGGCCTGCCTTCTGCCCAGACTCCTTCCTCAGAGTGGAGCACGTGCCCTTGCCCTAGTCGTCCCCTCATGTCTCCTTAGCAGCCAGGTTTCCATCTCTCCGCACAGGGAGCGGGTGACACTTGTCTTGCCACTGGCCTGCTGTTCTTGCACGGTAGGCGATCCTGCTTCAGGAGCGTTTCCCAACCCCAAGGCCAACGGCTCCTTCTCTTCCCCGGGGGCGGCGTGCTGCAGCCTCCCCACACTTGCTCCTGGGGAGCGCTGTGACAGACGTGTGCGACCACGCTTCTCTCTGAGAAGAAGGGATGCTAGGGCAAAGAGTATTTCGCTCCATGCAGGTATCTTCCACCCTGCTGCGGAGACTAGCTCAGGCAAGCAGCAGCAGCATCCCCAAAACCAACTCTGATTTCCCAACGAATGCTGTGCTTTCCCAAGGGAGATGCCCAGGCAAAGAGGCTTTCGCTGTATGCGGGTTTCTCCCACCGCGAGACTGGGCTCAGGCAAGCAGCAGCAGCCGGCAGAACATTTATCGGCGAACGCTGTGCTTTCGCAGAGGCTTTGGCTTGGAGCGAACAGCACTTGGCCGCTGCTTCCTCAGCAAGGCTTCAGTCGCATCAGGGAAGAAGAGCTGCGGGAGAGCTGATGCCTCTTGGGCCTTGCTTTCCCGGCCTCCATGTTCGCATCCTGGGTTCACCCTGCCAGGCCGAACTAAGCAGGCACAGCCACAACCGTGCAGTAGCGTGCGTAGCCTAGGATGGCACTCTAGGCACACTACCATCTCCCGGTGTAGGCATCGCTTGGCCTTTTCCCTTGGTGCACAGGAGGACTCGCGGACTAGGCCAGTGGCTTCCTCACAGGAGAGGAGAGGCGACAGGATCCCTGATCACTGCCTTTTACTGGAATGGGTAGCTTTCGGGGATTGTCCCCACTCTTTTCCCGGTACACCCCCTGCCACAGACAACGCTGTCACATCTTGGAGGAAGATGGCATCTGACGGCGCATTTCTCGAGGGAGCTGTTTCTGCGAGTTCTGGGTATGGCGCCACTTAGCTAGCCCAAGTCTGCCCTACGGACAGTTGTCCAAGGTGATGCTGTCCCCTTGGGACCAGAGGTAAAGCACAGGCCTGCCTTCTGCCCAGACTCCGTCCTCAGAATGGAGCACTTGTCCCTGTCCTAGTCGTCCCTTCATGTCTCCTTAGCAGCCAGGCTTCCTCTCTCCGCACAGGGATCAGGTGACATTTGTCTTGCTTCCGGCCTGCTGTTCCTGCCAGGGCATGCTCTCCTGCTTCCCGACCTTTTCCCGACCACAAGGCCAACGGCTCCTTCTCTGGGGGCGGCGTGCTGCGCCTTCCCCAGACTTGTTCCTGGGGAGCGCAGCGACAGACGTGTTCAACCACGCTTCTCTCTTAGATCTCAAATACACAACATAACCCTACACCTAAAGGAGTTGCAGAAAGAACAACAAGGAACACCTAAACCCAGCAGAAGAAGAGGAATAATCAAGATCAGAGCAGAAATCAATGAAATAGAAACAAATAACAAAGAAACAAAAACCACAAAAAACCAACAACAACAAAAAACAATAGAACAATAGAACAAATCAACGAAACTAGGAGCTGGTTCTTTGAAAGAATTAATAAGATTGATAAACGCCTTTCCAGACTTATCAAAAAGAAAAGAATAAATAAAATCATGAAATAAATAAATAAATAAATAAAATCATGAATGAAAGAGGAGAGATAACAACCAACACCAAAGAAATACAAACCATTATAAGAACATACTACGAGCAACTCTAAGCCAACAAATTCAACAATCTGGAAGAAATGGATACATTCCTAGAGACATATAAACTACCACAACTGAACCAGGAAGAAATAGAAAACCTGAACAGACCCATAACCAGTACGGAGATTGAAACAGTCATCAAAAATCTCCAAACAAACAAAAGCCCCGGGCCAGATGGCTTCCCAGGGGAACTCTACCAAACATTTAAAGAAGAATTAATTCCTATTCTCATGATACTGGTCCAAAAAAAATAGAAATGGAAGGAAAACGCCCAAACTCTTTTTTACTGAGGACAGCATCACCTAGATCCCAAAACCAGACAAGGATCCCATCAAAAAATAGAACTACAGACCAAAATCCTTGATGAACACAGATACGAAAATTCTCACCAAAATACTAGCCAATAGGATTCAACAGTACATTAAAAGGATTATTCACCACGACCAAGTGGGATTTATTCCAGGGCTACAAGGTTGGTTCAACATCTTCAAATCAATCAGTGTGATACAAGACATCAATAAAGGAAAGAACAAGAACCATATGATACTCAATAGATGCTGAAAAAGCATTTGACAAAGTGCAGTATCCCTTCCTGATTAAAACTCTTCAAAGTGTAGGGATAGAGGGCACATATTATCAATATTATCAAAGCCATCTATGAAAAACCCACTGCAAATATCATTCTCAATGGAGAAAAACTGAATACTTTTCCGCTGAGGTCAGGAACACGGCAGGGATGTCTGTTATCACCACTGCTATTCTACATTGTACTAGAAGTCCTAGCCTCAGCAATCAGACAACAAAAAGAAATTAAAGGCATCCAAATTTTGCCAAATTGGCAAAAGAGAAGTCAAACTATCCCTGTTTTCAGATGATATGATACTGTAGGAGGAAAACTTAAAGGACTCCACTCCAAATCTGCTATAACTTGTATAGGAATTCTGTAAAGTGTCAGCATATAAAATCAATGCACAGAAATTGGTTGCATTTTTTTAAACCAACAAGACTGAAGAAATAGAAATTAAGGAGTGAGTCCCATTTACAATTGTACCCCAAACCCTAAGATACCTAGGAATAACACAAACCAAAGAGACTATCTATACTCAGAAAACTCTAAAGTACTCATGAAAGAAATTGAGGAAGACACAAAGAAATGGAAAAATGTTCCATGCTCCTGTATTGGAAGAACAAATATTGTGAAAATGTCTATGCTACCTAAAGCAATCTACACATTTAATGCTATCCCTATCAAAATCCCATCCATTTTTTTCAAAAAAATGGGACAAATAATCCTAAAATATATATGCAACCAGAAAATACCTCGAATAGCCAGAGGAATATTGAAAAAGAAAGCCAAAGTTGTTGGCATCACAATTCCAGACCTCAAGCTCTATTACAAAGTTGTCATCATCAAGATAGTAGGGAAATGTCCCCAAAACAGACATAGATCAATGAAACAGAATAGAGAGCCCAGAAATACACCCTCAAATCTATGGTCAACTAATCGTCACCAAAGCAGGAAGGAATGTCCAATGGAAAAAAGACAGCCTCTTCAACAAATGGTGTTGGGAAAATTGAACAGCCATATGCAGAAAAATGAAATTAGACAATTTCCTTACACCATACATGAAAATAGACTGGAAATGGATGAAGAAGCATAATGTAGCAGAAACTTTGGAGATTATCTCAATCCATTGGAGACACCCCATTTATTAGCTTGCTATTGACAAAGTTATTTACAAACTGTAGAGCAAGAGGTTGTAATGTAGAAAACTGATGGTAATGTACAAGATTCTTGTTGACAATAATGCAAGTTAGTGATTTTTCATTAGAGAACATAAATTCTATAACCCAAATTATGGGCCCAGAGCACTTCTGCTGCACAACTCTGCTTATATCCCAAATAACCATGTGAACGAGTTTTAATATCTGCTTCTCTTATTAATTTTTGAATAAAAATTCTTGACACAAGTATTTTATAATTGTGTGATAATCATGCATTTAATTTCTTGGAGAACAAAACACACTTTAGCATAACTAGGTTCGTTCACAGAACTAGCCTTGATAACACACTTCTATATGTTAGAAATGATGTAATAAATGTAGAATATTGAGCACTTGTTTGGTATTCTTTGCCATGTTTTGCACTATCTAAAAAGAGATCAGTGAACTTGGACAGGAGTTAGTAGACATGAAAGAAAATAAAATATTACAAAGAAGAATACTCTGTGGTCCACAACCTAAACGGGCTGGGATTCCCATCATTTGGATCCCTGTAGCTTTACAAAAGTCAATTGAATTTTTGTATCTCCGATTAAAGTTGATTCCCCAGTACTTTTTCAAACATCTCTTGTAAAGTATTGTTTCCCAGAAAAAAAGGGATTTTGCACATGTATCTGCCTTTGTCTCTGGTCATGATCTCAGTCAGGATGCTGGAATCGAGCTCCATATCGGGCTTGCTGCTCATTAGGGAATATACTTCTCAGTCTCTCTCTGCCACTACATCCCCCTGCCCCACTCATGCTCTCTCTCTCTCTCAAATAAATAAATACAATCTTTAAATTTTTAATTAAAAATAAGATAAATAAAATAAAATAAAAAGTCTGGTCTTACTGCCCCATTTAGCTCCTTTTTTTTTTTTTTTTTGAGTTGTATTTAAAGCAGCATGAGAGAACATGAGGCTCTCAAACTTAAAAAAAAAGGAAAAAATTGAGTTTTGTTAGGATTTAAGATCTTGTCTGCTAGACAACAATGTTGGCTTTGTTAACATGTGAAAATTAACAAAAGAGAATAAGATAAAATTCTAATAATTTTTGTAGAAATTAAAAATTTTCTCCAACCCAATTACATACAGACCCATTAAGTAAATTCATTCCAATGTCCCAGACCAACCTTTTCTAATAGTAATGCATCTGTGTAAACAGGGTCAACCCAAGGAATAAATAAATATTATTATTTTTTTCCTGTCTCTTCCACAGTCATATCTGGGTATATTGGTAGCAAGCCAATTATCTATCTTATAAGACATGATATCATAAGGAAGGGTATTCTGTCCATTTGGAACAACTGAAAATCATTGTAATTTTATCTTGGTGCAGTAACTTGAGATGGCACAGTGTGGGTTATGAATATATTTTATTTTTTTTTACTGGGAAGAAGAGATTATAGAAATATCTGTTATCCAGAGAGACTGACAGGTGTTGATAGTTGCCAGGTCAATATCCATCTACTTTTTCCTTTAATATCAGAAAGCACTGAGGAATTGACAACAAGGAAACTTAAAACAACATCAAATATTTTATTGTCTCTTTTCTAGTTACATTGTAACCATATGACAAAGTATCAGTCGTACAAGATATCATTCTCTTTTACCTCTATCTTTCTGCCAGAAATGTGGGCTTAATAGTGAGAACTCCAACAGCAATTTTTGCAACTGTGAATAAAAAGCCATGAAAACCTCTAAGATACTTCACTTGACTTTCTTAAGACTCTGAACTAACACCAGAAAACACTCTCTGTAGTCTTCTTGTTAAATGAAAAAATATGGTTAAACCACTTTTGACAGTCTACTACCTACAGCAAAATGTAAATCTTAATTGAAATATGTCCTCTCAGCTGTGCTTAAGCAACTGAGTCCTGAGCTTTTCAGGTTTTCAGTCTGAAAGAGTACACCTCTGGTGCTCTGAAACGGAAGAAAAAGGACACCCTGTTCTCCATATAAATTAAAGAAGAGAAATCTGTGCATTTAAGTGGGCCATATAAAATTTATCAAGCAATTATCTCCTAACTCCTTCCTATCCAAATTACCTGATATGCTCTCCCTACTCCTTTAATCCACGTTACTGCCTTTTCCAGGATTCTGTATCACATCACAACATGTCTTCTGTTATTTCCTTCTTGCAAGCTAGTTTTGTTTTCTCCATCTAAAAAAATCAACAATCATTGTGTATTTCAATTCCCATTTTCCTCAAATGCATTGATTCTTCTTATCTATTACTCTTTTCTCATACTCAGTGTCTTTGTCTTTATGGGGTTTGTACTTTGCTTTTCCCCATCCTTTACTGCCCTTATATAATCAAATCTAATAACTTCTTAGAGAAAGTTAAAAATTCCTGCATAGCCACACGTGAACACAAAGTCACTGATTTTTAGCAAACCTATAAGATAGTCAGACATCCATTCACTTTCTTTTTTTTAAGATTTTATTTATTTATTTATTTATTTGACAGAGAGAGATGACAAGCAGGCAGAGAGGCAGGCAGAGAGAGAGGAGGAAGCAGGCTCCCTGCTGAGCAGAGAGCCTGATTTGGGGCTCGGTCCCAGGACCCTGGAATCATGACCTGAGCCAAAGACAGTGGCTTAACCCACTGAGCCACCCAGGCGTCCCTCCATTCAATTTCTTAACTGAGTCTCAAATGCATCCTGAGTTCTAACCTAAACCTAAGTTCTACTTCTTACACGTTGTTCTATGACCAAATTCTTTCAGTTCAGTATTTTGTAACATTTAAATATTAATCAATTGATGCTTTGTTTGTGTATTTCTATGAAAATAATTTGAATACTGTAGATTTATTGTTATATTTATAGATTTATAATCAAGGTTTCATCAGTTGAAGTTTTTCGAAATTTCAGATATAATGATTAACCTAAAATGATACTGCCTCAAATCCCTCTGATATCAAGGCCCAACCCCTGATTATAGCCAAACCTGTGGTGGATAGTTCCATGGGAAATTGCAGTTACTTAACACTGATAGCATCTCATGTTCTTTCTCTCATTTTAAAATGTCTCCAACACAACCCAAATGTGTAGGAGAGTTAATGTCCTCTGAGGACAGCTCTCAGTGAAGTGGAAATAAGAACCATAGGTAAAATTGTCAGTTTTCAGGTCTTCATGAGGACAACTTAAAGAAGTTTCTCAGGACCTTTCAGTAAAAGCAAGCCTACATTTTTTATCCACAACAATTATATCAACAATGTACCTCTTTGACAAAGTTGCTTCTTCACTGTATCACTTTCCCATTCTTTTCTACCTTGGGTAATCTCCCAGATCAACTAACAGTACTCAAATCCTTTGTCCTACTCTTTGCTCTCAGGATAAACGGAGCCAAAAGACTTAGATTAATATCAAGTTCTGAATGGGATCTTAGAGCTATTTCTGTCCAGATTTTCATAAACATAGGGACCTTTGAATTATCAGGCTATAAATAAGTTCTAAATGGAGGGGGCAAAAGCAAAACGTAGAAATTTTTATGTTTGATTTTTAATCATGATTAATTGACTTTATTGATTATTAAAAATACTAACATTATAAAAGTGTGGATCTTTGTAAAACAATGTCATAATGTGAGAAATAAGTTGCATAGTTCTTTTGAGAATATTAAACCAAGTGTTCAGGTGCCATCTAATTTCTTGTTTAATCCAAAACTTTGGTGTGCATTATCTTGAGGAATAGGATTTTGAAGTCCAGACAGACTAACAGAAAACTGATCCAAATGTGTGTGTTTATATTTCTGCTTTTGTTGTAGAAATCAAAGTGTGATTGCTGGTTTAAAATGGTAAAACTAATAATGTTCATGGACTCTATTATAAATTTTCTAATTGTATGGGAAGAATCCAATAAACATAGAATTAACTGATTTGCAAATCCTCAAAGAGCTACAGGATCAGGTAGTGGTATGTTCTGATTCAACAGCATTATCATGCAGCATTTTATATGTGTGGCTAATGGATATTTTCATGAATGTTTGCTAGCTAGTCAGCCAATACAGAGAAATATTAGGTAGGGTAATTACTCACAGTTGTGTTTAATAAGATGAGAGAAAATTATCAAATGACACTAATAATAATAATCCTATAGCAGGCTAAATAATTCAATGATAATTACAAGTATTAATCCAGCTTTCTTCCCTGATTATGACTCTTCTCTCCTTTATCCTAATGGGAGTAGCAGATTGTCTGCAATGAATTGTGAAAACCCAGCAGTGACTTTGGCAGTGAAGGCCTCCCATCAATTTTGATAGGTTAAAATGATTCTGGTTGGTCTTGAGCAAATGTGTTAATTTTTTTTTCTGTGTGTGTCATAAAAGAAAGAAGCAATAGTAAATTCTTGCTGTTATTCCATGGAGCCAATAAAATCATACTGCCAACAAGAGGCTGTTGACACCGTAAGTGTAGTTAACTGTCTTGAAATACTAGGCCTGGAAATAAAATTCCAATATTTTACATAACCTCTTTTTTTTTAAAGAAAAAAACAAAACAAAACAAAACAAAACAACGATACTGCTGTTGTGTAACTGTTGTGTAACTATTTTTGAACATGTCTACTGTGAGTGTATATATATATATTTTTTTTTCTGTGCAATAAATTCGTTTAGAGATAAATTTGGATTGCAAATTATTTTGGGGGAGGCATGGTATTTGTGGCTAGTCTTACAAGTAAAAAGGACTAAAAGAAAGAAGAAAAACATTTTTTATTACAGCATATTTACATCTGTCCAAAATACTTATTTACTATAATACTGAATAATGTATAATACTGTACACAAAGAAAGAAGTTAAATGAGTTATAATTCAGTCGAAGTATAGCTGGCCATTTTAAAACTTACCACTGAATCTTTCTGGCATGAAATGTGATATCTGGCAATCTGGTCCAATTCATTACATCAGGTCATTTGTATGTTCTTATTACCATTTTGATAGCATAGCACATTTTATAACCCAGACATTTTACAATGGAACTATGATGCATGTATTTTCAAAAGTATAGACATACATGAAGCTATGAGGTCCAAAAAGATGAATGTCCGTAGTACCATATAGACTCAACAAATAAAAGTGTCCAGGGCTCTGAGTGAGATTTATGAATATTGTATAAGATTAGACCAACATGTGGTTTTGATATAAATAATCTGTTCTTAAATTAGAATTACAATCGTTGAGTACAGTGTTGAAAATGGCAGATAGATTTTAGCTATCTTTGCTCACTAGGGAAAATGGAAAAATGTTTAGTTTGGTCAGATTTTCACTTAACTTCTGAAAAATCTTACGTTTGAGAGAACCCTTCTGAAATAAGAATCCTTAAAGATATAACCATTTGGCACAAGTTTTCAAGAAACTTGTTGGATGTTGTAGACAATTATATGGCACACGTACTGTTCTAGATGTTACATGGCCAATATGTAAGCCATACCAAGGCTACATATACATATAGAGATGTTCCTCAGCTTACAAGGGGGCTATGTACAGAGAAACACATAAACAATTGAAAATGCATTTAATACCCCTAAACTATCAAATATCATAGCTTACCTTAAGCTTATTTAAACATACTCAGAACACTTACATTTGCCTGCATTTGGGCAAAATCATCTTAAGCAAAGCCTATTTTATAACAAAGTATCAAATATCACATGCAATTTATTAAATATTACACTAAAAAAAAGAAGAATGTTTATATATAGAATGCTTGTAAGAATATCAGGTGTTCACCCCTGTAATCTTATAGCTGACTGGGAGCTGTGGCTTACTGCCGCTGCCCAGCATCACAAGATGGCACCATACCACATGTCACTGGCCCTTTTTATAAAGACCCAAATTCAAAATTCAAAGTACAGTTTCTACTGAATCATTTTCACTTTCACATCATTGCCAAATATATCATAAGTTGAATCATTGTAAATCAGGAGCCATCTTATTTGAAAGGTAAATCACAGTCACCCATATACACCCAAAAGAAGGTCTTCATGTAGGGCCATCTATGGATCTCTAAACAACATAGCATGACTTATCAACAGCAAAAAATGGATGTGAAGGGGACAATTGCTTTTCGTCAGTACTCTGAGCAGTAACATACATGGCCTTACTCACCTAGCAGAACTCCAGAGCTAGCTGATGGCAAGGAATTTTACAAATGTTTGCTGAACAGATTAAGCACTATTCTTTTTAAATTAGTGTGCATATCTGTTTTCTAAAGATATGTTAATTTATTTTATTGACTTATTACAAAACCAAATAATTTCCTCTTATTTAAGTGGCAGGTAAATAGAATTGTTTTTAATTTAAATCAAATGGCTTTTTAGGGAAAATATACTAAAAATTCTGAAACTTGTATTGCTTATGAATCTTTTATTGGAATCCTTATCAAGTTGTACTTTTCAAGTTTTTCCTAAATAATCTTCAATGAATTGAAAATATTTTTTGGATTTTATTCAAGGCTATTAACATACAATTTCACTTTGTTAAATATAGTGCTAAACTTTCAACCAAAACGTTGTGTCTTTTTTTTTCCACTACCACATCGTCCATCTACTGACTGGATTCTCTCCCCAACTAGCACATATATACCATTGTCTATCTTTAGGATAAGTAAGGGTCATCTTTTGTCTTTATTCTATTCCTCGTATGCTTCTGAACTTGTTGAATTTTAATATAGTCACACCATAAGCATCACATATTTGATTTCCCTTTAAATAGTAAACAGTGCACAACCAGAGCATACCTTCAAAGCTATCAATATACTTACTCTGACATATTATTTTTGTATTTTTGTAAATTAAAATAATTAAATTATAGAACAAGAGTTTCAGGTGGTAGGTGTTGTAAGTTTTACCCAAACTGACTTTTGTCAAACTCGTTTTGGTCATCATATATGTCAAGTAGTTTTCTCGAGTTTATTTTTAGAATATCCTTGTATAATGAATATTTACACTGATATCTAGTATAAAAATCTTGCAATTTATTTTAGAAATATTAAGATATTGAAAATCAATCTATTTCTTTAATTCATTGAAGACATTTTTGGCTTGTTTCCAGTACTTTCTTACTGGTTAAAAAATGAATTTGAAGTAGTCTGAATTTCATTATTATATGGCACTTTCCCTTTGATGAATACAAAGACGATATTCTATATTAGCTATCTGAGAAGAATTTATTTTTTTAATTTTATTTATTTGTAAGAGAGAGAGTGAGAGAGAGCACAAGCAGGGGGAGCAGCAGGGTGAGGGAGAAGCAAACTCCCGGCTAAGCAGGGAATCTGTTGCAGAACTCAGTCCCAGGACCCTGAGCCACCCAGGTGTCCCAATGTGAGAAGAGTTCCATATGTCATTCCTATTAATAAGCAGTTTAAAGTCTAGGTAATTAACTTAATATTTTAGTGGCTATTACATAGATAGCACTATGTTCCAGGCAGAGGGTAAGAAAGAAATATTAAATCAACCATATTCTATGCATTATAAATGAAAATAATTACTCAATCATAATAAATCCTTCTATTTATGGAATATCAACTTATAAGCTTTCCTCCATATGAACAATGCCAAATACCAGAATAAAGGGTCATCTAATACAAATAAAGGATAGAATTAAAGAATTCTGGTAAGCCACTTAATTTTGAAAAATGGTGTTCTCTTGTTGCTGAGTTGTGGTTTTCAGTTACATAATATCTGATAAGTGTAGGAGTAACATGAGTGTTACGTGAGATGAGAAATGGTATATAATTAAGATATTTTTAAAAGTACAGATAAATACAAATTTGTAAACATAGCATTATGGAGGAATAAAAATAAAATACACACTCTAAAGTGAATAAATCTTGGAAAGCTAATAGAGAAGTAAAACAAGGACAGTGCAAAAAGTATGGTACATTTTTATGAAGTTCAAACAAATTCTGTGAAACCATAGATGGACTTAAAGATACTATTATGTATCAAATATTGTAAAAATTAAGCAAGGAAATAGCAAACATAAAATAACCAAAGCATACAAACTTGGGTAGATACAATAGGTGTGATCATGTTCTACTTCATAAAGAGATGAGTTAATAGATAAATAGAAGTAATTAGACTTTTTAGAAGTTAATAAAACTTTGCCTGTTATTTCTTAGTAATATAAAATATATGGTTTTCTAACAAAAACGTTTATCTTAAAAATATTTAAAAATAAATTTCAGGCTACTCATAAGGTTATATTTACTTTTCCACTGAAGGAAAAGCTGGTTGTTGTAGTTGTAGTTGTTTGTTTGTTTTAGTCTCCTCCTAGTTTTTATTATTATAATGTGGAATGAGGAATGTTAGATTGAAAAGTGAATTATTTTATAGACAAAAATCATTACTTGATTCACCTCCTGGTACAGCAGATGGAACTCCTGAAAATATGCCCTTTTGCCTTAAGGAAGAGTAACAGTTATGCTTACTTCTGAAACATACTTGGTGGTGGCCCTAAATAGTGACACCATAGTAAACATTTTGAATATTTGCAATTAATTTTTATAGTCATAGGGCTCTAAAAGGCACTGCTGGTATCTTAGCAGGTATTTCAATAAAGCTAAAAGTTGCCTGATGGTTTAAAAATATTAACAAGGCACAAAACATGGCAGAAGTATTGTCCTCAGATATTATTTTTTTCCATATGCTCCTGATTCCAGACATGACAAGTTGTTTTTTAAAATTTTTTTTATAAAAGATTTTATTTATTTATTTGACAGAGATCACAAGTAGGCAGAGTCAGGCAGAGAGAGAGAGGAGGAAGCAGGCTCCCTGCTGAGCTGAGAGCCCGATGTGGGACTCGATCCAAGGATCCCGGGATCATGACCTGAGCCGAAGGCAGAGGATTTAACCCACTGAGCCACCCAGGCGCCCCCATACAAGTTATTTTTGATAGATATATATACAATGTATTTTCCAGTTATAAGAAAAATGGTTCTGCTATGTTTAACCTTTTTTTTAAATTACATAATTTTTTAATTAAAATTTTATTTTTTAATGTTTTACTTTTCTTTTCTTTTCTTTTTTAAAGATTTTATTTATTTATTTGACAGAGAGAGATCACAAGTAGGCAGAGAGGCAGGCAGAGAGAGAGAGAAAGAGGGAAGCAGGCTCCCTGCAGAGCAGAGAGCCTGATGCGGGGCTCAATCCCAGGACCCTGAGATCATGACCTGAGCCGAAGGCAGCAGCCCAACCCACTGAGCCACCCAGGTGCCCCAATGTTTTACTTTTCAATATACTACTTAGAATATAAAACCTATTCCATTTTGTAAGAAGTTTAACCATTTAAAAAATGGTAATTTTCTCATTGTGTCTTCCCCTCACATTGCTTTATTTTGAATAAAAAATTTCACAATAAACATAACTGATGCTTTCCTTCTGATGGTCCCTCTGTTGGTCATAGTGTATATGAGCCATGACAATTAGTTTTACAAAATTTATTGATGTTTGTTGATATGTTTGATCATAACTAATTTTCCCTCCCTTATCTAGATTCCCCAGCTTTCAGACAGGTGGACACTTCAATAAACCATACCCAAGGGATGTATCAAGTACTTCTTAGACATTCTCTCAGATCCTTGAGGTCTCATTTTGCCTAGGGATTTGCAATAGGTTCTGCCAGAGGCACCACTGTGACAACTGATGTCCATGGTCTATCTCCTGCTAAGCTCAAGAGGTCACTGGTTTCCCAGTTTATCTATACAATTAATGCATTCCAGCAAGTTCTTTTTTTAAATATTAACAAACTTATTTTAAAGTTTATATGGAGAGGCAAAGACTCACAATTGTCAACATAGTGTTGAAGGAGAACAAAGACTGAGGACTGACTTCTAAGTTTACCATAACGATGGGGCACCTGGGTGGCTCAGTGGGTTAGGCCTCTGCCTTCGGCTCAGGTCATGATCCCAAGGGCCTGGGATCGAGTCCCGCATTGGGCTCTCTGCTCAGCAGGGAGCCTGCTTCTCCTCATCTCTCTCTCTGTCTGTCTCTCTGCCTATTTGTGATCTCTATCTCTGTCAAATAAATAAATAAAAATTTTAAAAAAAGTTTACCATAACGATAATTGTAAGCAAGATATTGTAATACCACAGAAAGACTAGATTAAAGCAACAGAATATATATTATCAATTATATTTTATATTTAATATAAAAGCAAAAGCAATACAAGAGAGCAAAATACAATCTTTTAAACAAATGGTTCTGGAGTAATGGTGAAGCTAAATGTAAAAATATAAAATAAAATAAAATAAAATAAAATAATAAAATAAAATAAATCCAGGCAGATATCATACACTCTTCACAAAAATTAACTCAGATTGGATTATAAACCTAAACATGAAACATGTAGAAGGTAATACAGAAGAAAATTTAAATGACCTTGGTTTTGGCAATAACTTTAGCTACAAAAGCACAAGCACTGAATTTAAAAATGTCTACTCTGTGAAACACAATGCCAAGAGAATGAAAAGGCAAAGCACAGACAATGAGAAAAAATTTTCAAAATACACATCTGGCAAAGGACTGTAAATCAAAAATACACAAAGACCCCTTAAAACTCAACAATGGGGGAAAAACCTGATTAAAAATGAGCCAAAGACCTTAGCACATACCTCACAAAAGACAATATTACAGATGGCAAATAAGCATATAAAAAGATGCTTCACATCATATGTCATCCGGAAAATGCAAATTAAAACAAAAAAGAGACACCAGTACATACCCAGAATCCAGAGCACTGACAACAGAACACGAAATGTTGGTGAGGATGTGGAGCAACAGGAATGTTCTTCCATGTCTATTGAGAATAAAGAATGCAAAACAACTTGGCAGTTTCTTACAAAACTAAACATATTCTTGCCAGATGATTCAGCAGTAGCAGTTCTTGGTATTCATCCAAAGAAGATGAAATCTATACCCACAAAGATGTCTATAGTACTTTTATTCATAACTGACAAAAGCTTGGAAGCAACCAAGATATCCTTCCATAGGTGAAAGGAAAAATAAAGTGTAGTACAGGCAAACAATGGAATATTATCTAATGTTAGAAAAATGAATTACCAAGCCATGAAAAGATATGGATATAAATATTTAATAAATATTTGATTTTAGGCTTCGACCAGTCTATCAATAGTATTAGTATATTTAAACAGTGAATGTTCAGCATTGATGAATTTACCTAATAAAATATTTTGGGTTCAATATTTTAAATACTTCAACCTCAATGATTATATTCCTAATAATTTTGAATTGGGGTAAATAAACCTTAATTTTTTGTAACTTGTTTCTTATTGCAAAAGAGCTCAATGAAATTTTAGAAAATAAAAATTTACCAAAAAAAAGTTTAGTTTACTATTGCCAAATAATTTAAAACTTTATCTTATATTCAAATACATATATTTTTCTAAATTGATTTATATGCTACTAAAACCAAAAACTTTTAGTTATACTAGATTTCATATCATGCAATCAATGCCACAAATCCATCTGACAATGATTAGTCTTAAATAGAGTTAAGATGGGTGTTATTACAATTCAAGATGGAAACAAAGATAGTATAACAATTGGTGTTACATAACTTTTCCGTTTTGATCAAGTTACTAATCTACAAAAGGCTTTTATCAGTGACAGACTTGGGAATTTAACAAAACTTTTAAACTAGCATGTGCGACTCATTCCTAGAAAACAACACAATCAGTAGCACTTTATTTAGATTAAATCATGACTATTTCTCCATTTGAATAAAAAAGGTAGCAACCCCAATAAGTTTATTGAACATGAAAAGTTGAAATGCTATAATGCTCCTAAGGAATTAAATGATCCAGTCATGAATTACAAAAAAAGGATATAAATTACCAAAGTGTTTGTATAATTGTAATGTACAACTGCCCATTATCGTTCAATAGTGTAGGCTTGTACAAGAACTCTATAAAAGAACTCCACTTCTGAACTGTGGAAAATATGTTCCCTTTCTCCCTATATACAACTATTAAGCCATTCATTTAGCTTTTAAAATATCCACTTAATATAGGCTTTATACACATTTGAACAGGCAGCAGGGCTCTATACTTATTGCTTACATTGGAAGGATAGACTTCTAGCGTAAGAGGTAAAGCCCATAAAGGAGCCCAATAATAACAACAAAATACAGTTTAGTGAGCCCTTACAATCTGCCAGCTACCTTTCTGAGAATACTTCAATTAATAAAACATATAAAATACCTGACCACAAAGAGCTTACATTCTTTTGAAATATAATAGTGAAATAAACCAATAATAGAGGGGCACCTCGGAGGCTCAGTCCTTTGAGTGACTGCCTTTGGCTTGGGTCATGATCTCAGGGTCCTGGGATGTAACTCCCCAGCAGGCTTTCTAGGCAGTGAGTGGAGTGTTTTCTTCTTCCTCTGCGCACCCTCCCAATTCTCTCTCTCTCTGTCTCAAATAAGAAAATAAACCAGTAATAGAATAATGATTGATGGTTGATGGTGATGAGTGTTACAAAGAAATACAAGAAAGGTAAAAGCCATTGCAGAATGCTGGGATGAAATTTAATTTTATTTTGTGTTGGGTGGTTATATCTCATTTAGGAGATGTTATTTGCACAAAGACCCAGGAAGTGAAGGAGAGTGTTATACAAATATTAAAGGAAAAGATTGCTCTAGGCAGAGCAAGTAAGTATATAGACTTTGTGTGAACAGCTTGTCTGTTACTTTTGAGGAAAAGCAAGGAGGCCAATGAGGAGTTCATAGTGGTGGAGAGAGGAAGAACGTATTGATGTATGACCTTCTAGTACATTGAAACGCCTTCAGTTTTTATTTAATATGAAAGGGGAAGATACCAAAAGACTTTCAACAGCAGAATAAAATCATCTGACTTGATTGTTAGGTTAAATTGCTGTACCAAAATAAATTTGCAGGTAGAAAGGAGTGCAGGTGTGTGGAAGTGGGGTTATCAATCAAGTCAATAATTCAGGAACATATGATGGTGTTTTTAGCATGCTGGGTGGTAATAGAAGTGGTGAGGTATGGTTTTCATTTTGTATATATTTTGATGATGAATATTCTGGTGAACAGGATGGGGTATGTGCAGGACAGACAATATCAACATTTATTTTACCTGCACAAACAGAAGGGTGGAGTCTTCATTCCCTGATATGGAGAAAACTCTGAGTTCAAATGTTCTTTCTCATTAAATGGCATAGTGATGATGAGGATTTAGTCAGACAGTGAAAGAGAGCAGTAAGCATAGTGTTAAGCGGTAAGACATTATAATACATTAGAACATCAGAAAACGTTGTGTTGGATCATCTGTTTATGTGAGTAAATAAATAAATAAAGCTTCCTGGGGTTCTGATAGAGGTAAAGAAGACTGCTATATGATCCAAAAGGGCACGTGCACCAAATGTTTATGGCAGTAATATCCACAATAGCCAAACTATGGAAAGAACCTAGATGTCCATCAATAAATGAATGGTATATATGTATATATACATACGATGGAATACTATGCAGCCATCAAAAGAAATGAAATCTTGCCATTTGCGTTGACATGGATGGAACTAGAGGGTATTATGCTTAGCAAAATAAGTCAACCAGAGAAAGACACTATCATATGATCTCCCTGATATGAGGAAATGGAGGTGCAATGTGGGGGGTTTGGGGGACAGGAAAAGAGTAAATGAAACAAGATGGGATTGGGAGGGAGACAAACCATAAGAGACTCTTCATCTCACAAAACAAACTGAGAGTTGCCGGGGTGGGGGGGGAGGGTAGGGAGAGGGTGGTGGGGTTATGAACATTGGGGAGGGTATGTGCTGTGGTGAGTGCTGTGAAGTGTGTAAACCTGGCGATTCACAGACCTGTACCCCTGGGGCAAATAATATATTATATGTTAATTTAAAAGAAGAAGAAGAAGAAGAAGAAGACTACTATAAATCAAATGCTATGGTGTTCAGCAAAGAGTGTGTAATCAGGCATATTTTATTAATGTAACCAAGTAAAATGATGGTCGAAAATTAGAATAACAGAAAACATAAAAATCAGAGATTTTAAAAAGAGATATGGGACAGTGTAGAGAATATAGTCAATGATATTATAATAGTGTTATATGGTGACAGATGGTGGCTATATTTGTAGTGATCATAGAATAATGTATGGAGATATTGAAAACCTGAAACCAAATGACACTGAATATCAACTATACTCAAATAAAAAATAGTAAAAATTAAACATTTTATTTTAAAAAGAGAAAAAGAGGGACAAGAATTTGAAAAGTGAATTTCAAAAAGAGTAAAGATGAGGCTAAGACATACTCTGAACCTTGAGGAAAACACCATTTTGAAAATTCTTCCCATTTTCAGAAAACTCAAATGAATCAATACCATAAAAGAACCCATTTTAACTGAGAGATGTAATGAATGCTCAAGAAATAATTTTATGACAGGATAATTCTTCCCTATGAAACAGCATACAGAAACCAGGGGAAACAACTGGAAGCAAAATAAACTATACTGAAAATAAGAATTAGGAAAAAGATAAATGATGAAAGATAAGAAAATTAGACCTGCGACAGAGACCTAGTGAAGAGAATTTTTAGCTTGTGGTTTAATGTTAATATTTTGAGGATAATCTAGAGTTCATAACTGCCTTGAGGCAGGCTGGTTGTAGGCAGTTTAGGCAGACCACTAAGGCAGGCCTCCTTTGGGCAGGTGGTGTTGGAGGAGGCCATTGGGCTGGACAAAGACAAATCCAACCATTTGACTAATGTGTCTGTGAAGATGTTGAAGTCAGATGCAACAGAGAACGACCTGTCAAACCTAATCTCAGAAATGGAGATGCTGAAGATGATTGGACAGCACAAGGACACCATCAACCTGCTGGGTCCTGCACACAGGATGGTCCTTCGTACACTCTCATGGAATATGCCTCCAAAGACAACATACAGGAGTACCTGCATGCACAGAGGCCTCCTGACCTGGAGTACTGTTACAATATCAGCCACAATGCAGCAGAGCAACTCTCCTCCAAGGACCTGGTATCCTGTGCCTACCAGGTAGCCTGAGGCATGGAGTACCTTGCCTCCAAGAAGTGCATACACCAAGACCTGGCCACCAGGGAAGTGCTGGTGACAAAGGACAACATGATGAAGATCTCAGACTTCAGCCTTGCCAGAGATATCACCACATCAGTTACTATAAAAAGACAACCAACAGTGGACTGCCTGTGAAGTGGATGGTCCCTAAGGCCATGTTTGACCAGATCTACATCCACCAGAGTGACTTCTGGTCTTTTGGGGGTGATCCTGTGCAAAATTTTCACTCTGGGAGCCTCCCATATCCTGGAGTGCCTGTGGAGGTGGTTTTCAAGCTGCTGAAGGAGTCATTTGATGGATAAGCCAATAAGTGCACCAGAGAGTTATACACAATGATGAGGGGTGGCTGGCATGTGGTACCTTCGAGCTGCTGGTAGAAGACCTGGATCATACTGTGGCCTTGACCTCCAACCAGGAGTACCCGGACCTGTTCTTTGCCCTGGAACAATACTGTCTATGCTTTCCCAACACCCAAAGCTCCACCTGCTCCTCAGAGAAGAATTCCACCTTCTCTCATTTGCCATTGCCCAGGGAGGCCTATCTGCCCTGACACCCAGCCCAGCTTGCCAATGGTAGACTCAAATGACTAGTATCCCTATTACTCCTGTACAGATTCCATCATAAGCTGTAACCCTTACCCCCCATCCTCCCTGAAAGACTCAAGGCCTTCTCCTTTGCCCCTTTCCTACTGGCAGGAGCCAGCTGCCTACCTGAGGCCTTCACCCCTTGAAGTGCACCTCTCTTCCCCTTCCTTCTCCTCATCCTTACAACCTGCTCATGAAAGAAAGGAACAGAGAGGCAGGTACTTGCTCATGGCTACTTCCTTCCCTCCCATATGTTGGACCAAGACCCCTCCCTGTCATCTGGTACTGCCTGGACGTCGAGGGAGTTGGAGATGAGGCATGCCAGTGAGAGCTGACGGAGCTTTCCTGTTTTGGTTTTGTCTGCTTAGCATAACATGTAAGACTGAGTTCTGGTGGCAGGGACCTAGTCCTTGGGGCTATAGCACTAGCGAGGGGAGGTCAACTGCTCTGGGCCTTGGCTAAGAGCAACCCCTGCTCCAGAGATATGGTGCCAAGGGCTTATTAATTTTGATACTAATTTGCTTTGCTGACCAAATACCTGGTATCAAAAGATGGGAAGGCAAAGACTGGAAGCAGTGTTGTGACCATGGGGTCCAGCCCCAAACTATGAAGAAAACACAAAGTGTATAAATCTGAGTAAGTATATATTTACACACCTTTTTAAATAGGTTGTTATCAAAGATTTAATCAATGGGTAATATGCTCCTCGTGGCTGGGAAGCATCAGTTGCCATATATTAAAAACAAAGAAAAGAGGTGTCTGGGTGGCTTCCTCCATAAGTGTCCCTTCTTTTCAGGTCATGATCCCAGGGTCCTGGGATGGAGCCCCACATCAGGCTCTCTGCTCAGTGGGAAACCTGCTTCTCCTTTTCCCTCTGCCCTGCTTATAGTTCCTCATCCTGTCTCTCTGTCTGTCAAATAAATAAAATATTTAAAGAAAATACAAGAAAGAAACAATATGTTTTTAAAATGTCTTTTTTTTTTTTAATTTTCGAGGGGTGCCTGGATGACTCAGTTGTTTAAGCAGATGTTTGCCTTTGGCTGAGGTCATGATTCCAGTGTACAGGGATCCAGCCCTGCATGGGATTACTTGCACCCCAAAGAGCTTGCTTCTTCCTCTCCCTTTGCATGTGATTCCCCCTGCTTGTGTGCTTCTTCTTCTCTATCTCTCTCTCTTGCTGTCAATAAACAAAATAAAATCTTTTACTAAATAAATAATTAAATAAATTAATTAATTTCTAAATCTACTTTCACTTTAGGTCCCTTAACAAAAATTGCTACTGCTTTATTTAAAAAAAAAAAAGATAATTTAGAAAGATGCTTCCAAAGTTAAAAAGCTGTTTTGTTTCTTTGTCAGGATTAAATATAGAAGTGCTTTAAAAAGTAAAAGAAAAAATATGCTATATTAACCCTAATCACACTATAACTTTGGTGGTTATATCAAGATAATGAAAAGTGATTTTAAAGCAAATTTCATTATCAGACATAAAGATCAAGTCAAAATTACAGAAGAGTAAAAGGATGAATTCATCATGGAGTATAATAATTCTTGACTTTTAATACTTAATAACAGATTTGGGGATATATAGGGAAAAACTAAGAACAAAAATCATAACTTCTACCTTAGAAGAGAAATGGAAAAGAATTTCAACACCCTTATTTTAAGATTATATAAGATTATATAGACAAATGGTCATCAAATTGGTAAGTTATGTAAGACTTGAACAAAATTATCAACTAACTAGATATGCTTGATATTACAGAGCACTCCCAACAACCGCAGACTACCTATAACTTAAGCCATGATTTTCTTTGCAAAGGTCAACATTGATACTGTTCTAGTCTTACCTCCATGTACCAGGAAAGAAGTAGCATATTTCTTGAAAGACACAGCTATCAAAGCTCCATTGAGAAACCGTAAAGATGGAGAAGGGATTTTCAAATTATATATCTGATAATGGACATCTACTCTGATTATTAAAAAATGAATAAAAATAAAAAACCTTACTAATAACCAAACAAAGTATCCAATTTTACATGTGAAGAAAATTATTGAAGAGACATGTCACCAAAAGTATATGGATGGCTTAAAAGCACATGACAAATTTCTCAACATTTAGACATTAAAGAAATACAAATTAAAATCATAATGAGACATACTTACATATCTATTAGAATGGCTAAAATTATAAAGGCTAATTGTACTTCGTCTGAGCTAGATTGGGAAGCAACAAAAAATCTAAACTGTTGTTGGCATATATCATGATACCACCACTTTGGAAAATAGTTTGAAAAATTTTTTAAATGCAAAATATGTTGCAGATACACAAATAGCCATTTTACTTCTAGGCATTTAACCAAGAGAAACAAACCCTATGTTCATACAAGGACTTGTATATGAATTTCATAGCAGCTTTATTTTTAAGAATTGAAAACAGTGGAAATGTTCATCAATGTCCATCAATAGAGCAAAGACGAATTATGATCAATAAATTAAAGATATTACTATTCAACATCAAAATGAACTATTTAGAATTGGAGATTCTCAAAGTAATGATGCTGAGAAAAGAAAAGCCAGGCAATGAATAGTATATACTGTGTGATTCCATGACTATTAAAAATCTAGAAAATACAAATTTATATATAGTCACAGTCATCAAATATATTGGTGTGATGTTAGTACCTTCTTCTGTGCTCCCATAGCTTCCTACACTTGGATCTCCGAGCATTTGTTACACCATGTGAAAATATGAACTCTTTTTCTTTATTCTGTCTTACTGGAATAAGAATCCTTGAAATTTTATGGACATTTGAACTCTCCGTTATTAGCAGAAATTCTATCACACAGTAAGTTTCCAAACATAAAAGCCAGAGTTTTACAATGACTTCTAAGCTTTTACATGATCTAGCCACTCATTTAACCTCTGTGACCTCTTTCCCTGCTACTCTTCAGTCACTCACAGTGGCCTCCTTGCTATTCCTCAGATATGCCAGGCATGATCCAACCTTATGGCCTTCAAGATAGCCAATTCCTTTGTCTGGAGTGACCTTATTGCTGATAGTTCTGGGCAAATTCATCACCTTTCCATACCTTCGTTCAATTGTCAGCTTCATTGTAACTACCCTGATCTTCCTATTAAAAATTTTAACTCCCCATCCCCTGCCTAGCAACCTTGATTTTTCTCACCCTGATCGAATTTTTCTTTTTCCCCATTGTACTCATCATTTTTGAATGCACTATGCAATTTTTATTAAGGTTTATAGCTTTTAACTGTCTCACCCATGAAAATAAAAGTTCTATAAAGCCAAGTATTTCATTTACCAGTGTAGTCTGAAGTAATATCTGCCATATAATAGGTTCAGTAGACAACTGGTAAATTTCAAAATAAATTAATGTTGAGAGTATACTGAATTTCATAAGTCATTTCAATATTTTTCCAAAAAGGGCGCCTGGGTGGCTCAGTGGGTTAAGCCGCTGCCTTCGGCTCAGGTCATGATCTCAGGGTCCTGGGATCGAGTCCCGCATCGGGCTCTCTGCTCAGCGGGGAGCCTGCTTCCTCCTCTCTCTCTCTGCCTACTTGTAATCTCTCTCTCTGTCAAATAAATAAATAAAATCTTTAAAAAAAAATATTTTTCCAAAAAATAAACTATGTAAAACATACTTTAAATTTGCTTTCAAAATATTTTATAGCATATAATGGACAATATACATAAGCCTTAAAGAAACAATCATATAAATAACCATTTCATACCTGCTTAAAAATTGCATAATACCACACTCCTAGATCCTCTCTGAACGCTCTAAAATAACCCTTCAAAGGAAATACATTTTTAAAAATAACAGATTTTTTGTCAAATAATTTAATAAAATAAAAGTTTCATTCATCTATGTAGATCATAATAAATGTTTTTAATAAGCATGAAATTTAACTCTGAAGTGTGCTAAAATGAAACCACCTGCGAAGGGTGAGAGAACAAAAATAAACATCATTTTTCAAAATAAGAGGAATTTATTACCTTTGAATCCAAGCATGTGGATTTGTTCAAACTGGCAATAAAGGAATATGGAGACACAAACCATAAAAAGTCATATTTTAGATTTCTAAAGACTTCAAAGTGAAGAGTATACATTTTTTAAATGCTACATAATGACAAGATGACAGGTTGTGACAAATAGCATTTTAAAAGCTCTACTCATAATGGAATGGAAGGTGTCATTTCCCTATAATTTTATATATATCATTAATTTACTATATCTGGATACAACATATTACCAAACAGATGTTCATCAAAGACTAAATCATTTTTAATGGAACATAATAATTTGAACCTACATGTATTAATCATTTTTTTCGATCTAACATTTATAGTCTCGCTAAACATTTTATCAGTTGTCAACTAAATTCAAAAAAAATAGGATAAAAGTCGTGTTTGGAAAAGTAGATTTTTTTAAAATTTGCATTTAAATGGAAATATTTGCTGATATTTTTAAAACTTTAAATGTAATTTTATATATATCTGACCTATCAGATGATATAAAATTTTTGGAGAAAATATGACATATTTTTTGATCTTGGTTGAAGGTATTAATAAAGAGCAACTGTTTGTATTATTTGTATTGTGATATCGTAGTTAATAAACATGAATAACCGGTATAAAATATGTTTTTAAAAAATTTTATTTATTTACTTGACAGAGATCACAGGAAGGCAGAGAGGCAGCCAGAGAGAGAGGAATGGAAGCAGGCTCCCTGCTGAGAATAGAGCCCACTGTGGGACTCAATCCCAGGAACCTGGAATCATGACCTGAGCCGAAGGCAGAGATTTTAACCCACTGAACCACCCAGGCGCCCTAAAATATGTTTTTTTTATATAGAATTATAGTTCTTGCCAAAATATGGAACTAGCTGGAACTGAATGCCTCCTTCAAAGTCAGCTCCGGAGAAATTATGCAAGTGTAATATGGAACTATTTCAGATATTAACCAAAAACAAAGAAATGATTATAAATTCCTTAAAAGATTCAAAGTTGCACTTGACTGGTATGTTTCAAGCTCTATTCCTGGTTTGAAGACAGATTTTAACAGGCCTGTCACTGTAGAAATCAGCTGGATGTTTAGAGGCTATCAGAACTGTACAAAAACCTTGAAGGGGTAAAGACTTGAAAATTCTTTAGAGAGATTAGCTCCCTAAGGCATTATTCCTCCACACATTTTCCTCCAATCAATTAAGACTGATGGATGAGGGGCACCTGAGTGGCTCTCTCACACGTGGGTGGTGGGTTAAGCCTCTGCCTTCATCTCAAGTCATGGTCTCTGGGTCCTGGGATCCAGCCCCACATCGGGCTCTGCTCAAAAGGAAGCCTGCTTCCCTCCCTGCTTGCGTGCCTCTCTGCTTACTTGTGATCTCTCTCTCTCTCTCTTTCTCTCTCTCTGTGTCCAATAAATAAATAAAATCTTTAAAAAAGGCTGATGGATGATAAATTATGAAAACTGCTCCCTCCAAATGATGCTTCTTCATAAGGATTTAAGAATTTAAAATTGTAAGAATTTAAAATTGAAACTTGATCGTAGGATTTATCTTATAGAATAACATCAAGTGAAGGCAGTTATTATTAGTTCTGAAGTATTTGTGATTCTGAATTCTTGGCCTCATTAGTAATTTTATTTTTAAATTCTCCCATGGAGTGGTGATTGGCCTTCAGTCTTTCATTGATGTACATCATTGGGTCAAATGAGATGTGTGTGCCCAGAACTATATATAATCTTCTTTGTATTTCACTGGAGATGGCATTTCTGAGTTTTGTTCAATTGAATTTGGACAGATGTTTTAATAGTCACTTCTAGAGTTGGCCCTGGAGAATATCTTCCTTGTTTTCTCTTCCCGATTCTCTGAAAAACCCTGACTAATTCACATTATCACAGTGATATCACAATTCAAGTTTTTCCAAACACTATAGCTGCAAAATAGAAGGAAGCTACTCAGAATGTAATGCTATTGTGAATGATTGAGAAAGAAATCATTATTATAATTAAGCTACCAGGTTTCAATGTATTTTATTGTTGCTTAGAATATCCTAGCATATCCAGACTTTACAGAGATTTTATGATCCTAAGAGGAGCTGAACTCATGGATCAAAATAACTATGCACATAAAAAGTACAATTACTTACCTAAAAAAGATGATGTGGTTAACTTTATATGGCAATCCAAGTGTTATTGGAACAGGAATTAAAAAAATAGCTTAGGGGCGCCTAGGTGGGGCAGTGGATTAAGCCACTGCTTTCAGCTCAGGTCATGATCTCAGGGTCCTGGGATCAAGTCCTGCATCAGGCTCTCTGCTCAGCAGGGAGTCTGCTTCCCTCTCTCTCTCTCTCTCTCTCTCTGCCTGCCCTCCGTCTACTTGTGAATTCTTTCTGTCAAATAAATAAAGAAAGAAAATCTTATAAAAAAAAAAAGAATGACTGTACTTTAAAAAAAATAGCTTAAAAGGGGCGCCTGGGTGGCTCAGTGGGTTAAGCCGCTGCCTTCGGTTCAGGTCATGAGTTCAGGGTCCTGGGATCAAGCCCCACATCGGGCTTTCTGCTCAGGAGGTAGCCTGCTTCCCTTCCTCTCTCTCTGCCTGCCTCTCTGCCTACTTGTGATCTCTCACTGTCAAATAAATAAATAAAATATTTTTAAAAATAGCTTAAAAGTATATGATAAAATAATGATATACATATACAAAGAAAAGATACTATACTGTGAATATAAATTAAGTGAAAATTGTTGAAATAAAGAATACAATAAATGGAGACTAAGATGAATATAGCTGTAAAATGAATAAAGAGTTGGGAAAAACAAACAAACAAACAAATTAATGACTTCTGCCCAAATGCAGCAGAAGAGAAAAAAAATAAAGAAAATATTTAAATAAGTACTGAGATGAATTTTGGAGAATTAAAGAAAGATAAAAGATACCAGACTTAAAATGATGCCGAACATGAGAAATCAGAAACAAAAACCACACACACACAAAACCACTCATATACATTATGGTGAGTTTTAAGAATATCAAAAGCAGAGAAGAGCATAAATGATGCCCAAGAGAAGAACAGATCACCTAAAATGTACAAGAATAATGCTGACAGCAGAATTCTCAATAGTAATAGCATATAAAGGTGACAGCTGGGTGTTTGTATAGATGGAAAAGATATTTGAAACTAGATATTATACATCAAGCCAAATTATTGATTAAATTTGAGAGCACAGTAAAAATACAATGAAGCATGTTAGGTCTTAGAACATTTATCACACAGAGACACACATTTTAGAAAACTTCCTTGGAGGACAGCTCAATTTAGATAGAGAAAACAGAATTATGTACTCAAAGGCCCATTTTAAAGGAAGGATTGAATATAGTCTGCACTGCAAATATTCTTTAATCGTATGTTCTGAATTTCCTAAATTTAAGAAGTATTTGTTCAAATATTTATCTTTAAATAAACCCTAGGAGACTTTTTCTTGGATTCTGGAAAATCAGTCCATTTGGATACAAATCTTTTTGCCACTGATGGAAATTTTGATAGCCCTTAACTATGGAATGCCTAATGTATTGTTACAGCAATTGTAATTTGCCAATACATGGGTGATGTGTGTGTTTATTTTTATTTATGATGGTTTTACTCTTCTATGAGAATTTTAAGTACACATAATTTTAATAAATTATGATTGGTTGAAATTTATCTGAGGTTTTTTATAATAAAATGAATTTTGTTTGAACTAAAGAAGTGCGTCTCCATTTTTTTGTTTTAAGAGTAGACTGGTCTTTAAAAATTGTCCAAAGAAGTACATTATATTCATTATTAAATTTGATAATATACAATAAAGTATTTATGGGCATATGGAACCATATCAAATTCTACTATTAATTCATATTAATAATTACCATAATAGGAAAAAGGGATATTTTTCAAAATGAAAATTAGCGTATTTTTCAGAATATGATATAGTGTTATTCACTGAACAGAGGGAACAAATGTCAAAGTTTAACACAGTTTACAGAATGTTTTAACATAAATTGAAATTTAAATCTGACCAAATTTCACAGTTTTAAGTAAAATGGTAGCACTTTATATCCTTGAAAAGTGGTAAGTGACCCAAAACATTGCTTAGAAAAACAAATTTAACACTACACTAGTCTGAGATGGTTAAGTGATGGTACAACTTGCCATTGTGTATCATCAAATGGTATATTTTTTTCTTTTGGTCTTGTCATTATATTTTATTTTAGCCATTCTGGTAAGTGTGTAGTGATATCTCAGTGTCATTTTAATTGCATTTCCTTGATGTCTAATTATGTCAAAATATATTATTTTGATGTTTAATGTTCTGAGCTTTCTCAGTTCAAGACCATGAAGCCACTTAGGAAAAATACAGTTGCAGATGCACTCATAGACCAACTCTTATTTAGAAATAAGAAGAAACATTACTACCCATTCCAACAAAAAATAGACTTGTTATGCAGTAGGGATTTTATAAATTACCTGACACAACGTATATAGGAAGATGAAATGGGACAGGCGGCTTCTTGCAGCTATATACAACATCATTTTAATTTCAATTTTCAGTATAATTTTTCCAAGGTATACACAGAATATATATTTAATGTAAATTGTGAACGTTTTCAACTCTGTATATGGAAATTAATCAATTTTAAGTTTACAACAATCAAAATTAACGGAAGTTTATTTTAAATTAGTTAGCTTTCTCTGCATTGCAAGACAGAATAATCAAGAATTGTTAAGAAAAAAATAATCTCTGTAAAATTACCGGGGGTGCATTATAAAGTGTTCGGTAACTGATCAAACTCACAATTTGGATTGAATGGCAAGTGATTTTTAAAATCTGGAACTTATTGTCAATTTTTTTTTCTTCATTGTTTCTTAATAAATTACTGTGTTCATTTGCATGGAAGTGAAGAAAAAATGCATGACATTTCATCTCAACACTAACACTTTTAACTGGCAATTCTGAATGTACTTTACAGCAGTGTCACAAAGTAAAGATCAATGATGTTTCATGAAATATTTTTTATAATTCTCAAGGAGATAGGGAGTTTGTGCAAAAATGCAAATCACTTTGCAACTAAACACATTGTTTATTTCAGCTAATTTTAAGAAAATATGCTAAGACTCTCTCAAAAAATGAAGCAATGGTTTAGGTTTTCCTTCAAACTCCTTATCTAATCCTGAACCAACAGCACATAGTTCAAAGAGCAACTAATTTGAGCAGCTCCAATTTACACGTTTCCTAACAATGCTTAATTTAGTGGAATTTCTGTCTAATTCTGTTAATTTGATGTAGTGAAAGACAAACATTCAAAAAAATCATTCTTAATTTATATAGATTGCCAAACTCTGCATTTTCTGAATGACGCCCAGGAATGTATTTTAAAAACAAAGAAACAATGGCAGAACCACTATAAGGTCATCTCTAGGCAGAAAGTGACTCAGAGCCTATATGACTCTCTCCCTGAAAGTATACTGTAGGCACTGAAACTACTACCCAGGACCCTGGGATCATGACCTGAGCCAAAGGCAGAAGCTTTCACCCACTGAGCCCCCCAGGCGCCCCCAAAATAAATTTTAAAGTGAATTATGCACCTCTAAGTTCAGAGACAATAAACATCAACCAACACAATTAATAAGTTCTATTTCTTGAAATTTCGGGAACATTGATAGTCTCATCTCCTGGAAGAACAACAGCTAAAATTTTTGGTCATGGATTCTTGCTAAATATCACTTTCCCAAAGAAAATTAATGTTATGAATTTTCATTGATTGTTATTGATCATGAAGAATATAACAACCACGATAAAAAAAAAGTAGGAAAAACATGATATCTCATCTGTAAGGGCATGTGGAAAGTAGGAAATGCTAATAAAAATAACTACCATTATTTCCCAAGTTAACATAATATAACAGAACACAAATATTTCATAACAATATTTTCTAGGCTCATTCTGATAACTCTTTTCTACATTCAAATTTAAAGGTTGAGGCATGTGATATATATTACACAAAAAACATCCCAAGGAATTTGTTTAAAAAAAAAAACTCTTAATAAAGGACAAATCCAAAGGAATTTTTTTCTAATTTAATTAACAAATTATGAATCGACTTACCTATTTCATCACAATTTATCAGGCACCAATAATATTTTTTAATCGTCATACCTGATGCAATAGTTACCATCTTTCAGACATACTGATCACCAACAAGCAAATAAACAAGAGCACCGTAGCTTAAGATCTACCTGCATAAATATAGGACTACTTCAGACAATCTCTTCACCACAACATAGCAATGAATAGAAATCATACATGCTCTGTAATGGACATACAGATGAGATAGAAGGGGATGGGTGTTAATATATGCAGAATCTTCATTAATTACATTGTAAAACATAATATGGAAAAACAGAATACAATTTTAGAAATACCCAGGTCACCATCACTGTTTTATTTTTACATGTGTAGATAAGGAGTTTAATAAACAATCCATGACTATTCAACTTCTTATATTTTGAAAATTTTAGCAAAAGTAACAAACCTAGGAAATAGAAAATTGTATCTATCTGCAAAATACAGCTTTGCCAGTATGGTAGAGGAAAAGCAAAACAAAATATGTAAGAAAAGTTTAACATTTCACAAGAGTTTTACTTTTATTTTTTTATTTATTATTTTTTATTTTTCATTTATTATTTACTTCTAGTTTCTACTTTATTTTAATGAAAATGTCATGACCATAACAAAAGAGCAGAATTAAACCAACATGAGAAATTATTTTTTCATAAGTTATAATAAACTAGCTTGGTGATTAATTCAAAAATTATATTACAAACTTCAGTGTTCTTGCAGTAAGTATCACTGCATAAACAAATGAGTCAGGAGTCATAAACTAATGATGATTCTAAATGTTATTTAGAGAGACATCCTGTTCTTAATATATTTCAAATATTCTACACAAGGCAAAGTGGATCCATGTAATCTGTAGGCAAAATAAGATTTTAGAGAAGTATATATTTCCAACAGTATTTATAAAATATTACCTTTATGTAAGGCATCATCGTGGACTTTGTGGAGAACACACAAAGGAGTAAGAAGTGGCCCTTCAAGAAACATATACAATATCAAGGTTTAACATGAAGCAGCATGTCTTCTCTAAGTAAAAAAACAATGTACCAACTGACTTTACTGAAACTTTATATTTATTGCTCTCGTTTTAGGTCATAGTGTCCTTCTGCATGCAGGCTGCTATAACGGACATGATATACACTGAATAGCTTATAAGGAACAGGAATTTATTTCTCAGAATTCTAGAACTGAGAAGTTCAAGATTAAGGAATGGGCAGATCCAGGGAGAGCCCACTTCCTCATAGATGGCTATCTTCTCACTGTAAACATACATGATGAATGAATCAAGAGAACTCTCTGGGGTCTCCTTTAAAAGGACTGTAATCCCACTTATGACCTAGTCACCTCCCAAAGGCTCCTATGTTTTAATACTATCACTTCCAGAGTTAGATTTCATAATATGATTTTGGGAGACATAAACATTCAAACCATAGTATATATAAACAAAAAAAGACACAAAAACAAAAAACAACAAAAATTATTTTAACTACCTATTATTTTCAACTACATAAAATGTTAATTTGTTTCTATATTATATTAAATAACTCATTTGAGTGATTCACTTATATCCAATGCATCTGAGTGCAATTAAATTTGCTTACCCAACATATCCAGCAGCACATTACTTCAGACTATCCCATTCCCCACCTTACAGGATTTACCACAATTAGAAGACAGGGGATAGAGGATAGATAGATAGATGTATATGTAAACACACTTGTACATACACATATGCATATTTTTTCCTGTTAATGATACTCATGCAAATAAAATTGAAGCTCAAGGAAACCTGTCTTGTGTGTTACTTAATATCCAGTTTTTAGTCAACATCCAAAAACAAATAATCCAATAAAAACATGGATAGAAGACATGAACAAGTGTTTCCCCAAAGAACACATCCAAATGTTCAGTAGATACATGAAAAGATGTCCATCATCATGTATCATCAGGAAATTACAAAGCAATACTAGAAAGACATACCACCTCACACCTGTCAGAATGGCTAAAATCAACACTACAAGAAACAAAAGGTGTTGGAGAGGATGTGAAAAAGTAACACTTGTGGGGGCTGCCTGGGTGGCTCAGTGGGTTAAGCCTCTGCCTTCAGCTCAGGTCATGATTTCAGGGTCCTGGGATCAAATCCCATATTGGGCTCTCTGCCAGGCATGGAGCCTGCTCCCTCCTCTCTCTCTCTACTTGTGATCTCTCTCTGTCAAATGAATAAAATCGTAAAAAAAAAGAAAAAGTAACAATTGTGAACTGTTGGTGGTGATGCAAACTGATACAGCCATATTTGAAAACAGTATGGAATTTCCATAAAATTTAAAAATAGAAGTCCTTTGTGATCCAACAATCCTGTTGGTGTGTATTTACCCAATGAATATAAGAAAACTTGTTCAAAGGGATCCTGGCACCCTATGTTTATAGCAGCATTATTTGTAAAGCTAAGATATGGAAAGAGCCCAAGTATCCATCAATTGATGAATAAATAAAGAATAAGTGGTATGTATATACAATGGAATATTATTCTGCCATAAAAAAGACTGAAATCTTGCCATTTGCAATAACATGGATGGAACTAGACAGTATAATGCTAAAAGTGAAATAAGTCCGTCAGAGAAAGACAAATACCTTTACTCATATATGGAACAAAAGAAACAAAACAGGGACGCCTGGGTGGCTCAGTTGGTTAAGCAGCTGCCTTCGGCTCAGGTCATGATCCCAGCGTCCTGGGATCGAGTCCCACATCGGGCTCCTTGCTCCGCGGGGAGCCTGCTTCTCCCTCTGACTCTGCCTTCCACTGCTCTCTCTCTGACAAATAAATAAATAAAAAAAAAAAAAATTTAAAAAAAAAAAAAAAAAAAAAAAGCTTTAAAAAAAAAAAAAAAAAGAAACAAAACAAACAAGCACAGGGGAAAATAATAAGACATAGAAAGAGAAACAAAGCAAGAAACAGACATTTCATTACGGAGAGCAAACTGATGGTTACTTGAGGGGATCTGAAAGGAGTGATGGATTAAATAAGTGATGGGGGTTAATTAGAGCACTTGTCATGATGAGCACCGAGTGCTATATGTTATATTGTACACATGAAACTAATACAACCATATATGTTAACTAACTGGATTTCAAATGAAAACTTTTTTAAAATCCCAGTTTTTAGCTTACATTCTGGCTTACAAAAGGGATTTAGTCAGGAATTTGGAGATTAGTTAATGAACAAATAAGGGGTGAACAGGCAGTTGTTAGATAAAATTACTATCCTTTCTGGCATGATCTTATACCTTTTATCTAGAATTATTTTTAGCACTTTAGACTCTTCCTATTTTATTTTGAGTCATTAAACAAAAATTTCCTCAAAGGACCTTAGACTCCATCCAATTTGAGCAACAGTGTGAGAGAGGAAATGGTGTCCAGGAGGAAAAAAAAAAAAAGATGAAACTACTTTTGTTTACTAGTGAATGCATAGTTCTTCCACAGAAGAAGCTCTAAATGGTCATGGCTCCAGCTTTATATGTGTTCAGTCATATGTTCAGAAGTAGGTAACACTATCAAAAAATATAAAGCATCTGAGATTATTTTCCCTTATTTGAAAGCTGGTGTATGAGTCTTCTGTGGTTTCTTGGGTGTTGATAGAAGACGCAGACTCATGGTTCAGAAATAATATAGTTTATTATTCACAGCAATAGAGGTAGCCAGAATATTAACAGTATTTGTGTGTGTGTGTGTGTGTGTGTGTGTGTGTGTGTGTAGGGGTGGGAGTTATATTTCAGTTCTGAGCCTCAGTTCCCACAAGAAGAATCAAAACAGAGGCAGATAATATTTGCAAACACAACAGGTTAAGTTAAAAAAAAAAGATACTATTTCTGTCTTCGAAGTCTATTCAATACAACCATCTTCAAAGGATGGTCTATAACAAATAATAAATGCAGAAATGTAAGCAGCCAATTGAAAAGTGTCTCCCAAGAAACACACTTTGAGAGTCTTCATTTGACAAAAATACTATAGGATATTACATGGATCAGGTGCATTGAATACTGGAAGGTTAAAATTACAAGGGACCAAATATTTGTAAGCAGTTCTGGCATCCAGTAGAGTTCAAATAGGTTTTATAAGATTGAGGAAAGAAGCCATCAAAACCTGGGCCCAGGGGCGCCTGGGTAGCTCAGTGGGTTAAGCCTCTGCCTTCGGCTCAGGCCATGATCTCAGGGTCCTGGGATCGAGCTCTGCATCAGGCTCTCTGTTCAGCAGGGAGCCTGTTTCCCCCTCTCTCTCTGCCTCTCTGCCTACTTCTGGACGCTGTCTGTCAAATAAATAAATAAAATCTTAAAACAAAACAAAACAAAACAAAAAACCTGGGCCCACTTTTCCCAAAAGTATGATTCTGATTCTAGTCTCTATAATGTTATCCCTTGAAGACAATGTCTCTAATTGAGTTGAATTAATTTACTAAAGAGCATACCCCCATTTGTTGTAGGAGATGAACAATATGCAAGGGGCAAAATGCCACAAGGAAGCCACCTGGTTCACAGTGGAATATAGAATCAGTTCCTTTGGGATGATTTTTTCCACATTTGAATTCCAACTTAAGGGACAATAAGAGTGCCTTCTAATAGATTTTAAATAGAAAATGACAATGGAATCCTATACAAGATTATAAAATGGGAAATTTCATTTAGATAAGCAATAATTTCAAAGTCATCTTCTTAATATTACAGACTCCTCACATAATCATAATTTTATTTTGGTATTATTTGGTAATTTCAAATATAGTAAATATAAAGAATTTACCTCTGTAATTATAGCGAGTCTGGTCGTAGTTTAATGGCAACAAAACTTCAAGTTAGAAGTATGGTTTACCAATTATTAATACATTTGGAAATGGTGTGTCATCTTCACTCCACTTGTCTCACTAAAACAGTGAGCCAAAAAAAGTAGGTCCAAGCTGTTTACTATGGTCAAAATGGGTTGCTTTTGCACTTGGTAATGAAGCAGTCATATTCTGGAAGAAGAAACTGAGGCTATTAATATTTTCAACTTATTTTCAGAAAAGGAAAGAAAGGATAATCTAAGCTAAAGCCAAAATCTTACACAAGGTGGCAGGAGAATGATCTTTTCCCAGATAAAGGGTTTTTCAACTTAGCCATGTTAGGAGGAAGAAGAGATGAGACATTGTGGACTTGACTAACGTTTGTACACTGTTCAAAAAGTTTTCAAAATAATGTGTATTATTTTTATTCTTTTAGTTGAGACAGAAAAAACAAACAAACAAACAAAAAACCACTAATGAGCTTACTCTTAAAAGGAGTTAAACAAGAAACTAGTAAAGATTGAGTGTTAGGTATTGTCCCCCTCCTTTTTTTTTAAATTATGTTGCTAGTTACCATACAATACATCATTAGTTTTTGAAGTAGTGTTCCATGATTCATTGTTTGTGTAAAACACCCAGTGCCCCATGCAATATGTGCCCTCCTTAATACCCATCACCAGGCTCACCCATCCCCACATCCTTCTCAACTTTAAAACCCTCAGTTTGTTTCTTGGAGTCCATAGTTTTTCATGTTTCATTTCCCCCTCCAATCCCCCCACTTCATTTTTCCTTTCCTTCTCCTAATGTTCCATGCTATTCCTTAGGTTCCACAAATAAGTGAATAAGTGAATAAGTGATGATTGACTTTCTCTGCATGACTTATTTCACTTAACATAATCTCCTCCAGTCCCATCCATGTTGATGCAAAAGTTGGGTATTCATCCTTTTTGATGGCTGAGTGATATTCCATTGTATCCATAGATCACATCTTCTTTATCCGTTTGTCTGTTGAAGGGGGTCTTGGCTCTTTCAACAGAATGGCTATTGTGGACATTGCTGCTATGAACACTGGGGTGCATATGGCCCTTCTTTCCAGTAAAATAGAGCTAGCCTATGACCCAGCGATTGCACTACTGAGTATTGACCTCAAAGATACAGATGTAGTGAAAAGAATTAGGTATTGTTAAAGCACAAATGCAGGGGATAGAAGTTATGGTACAGAAGAGGGAAGGGCAACCATATGGCAGAGTAGAATAAAGTAGCTCAGGAAGAAATTAGTCATATCCAGATATTGTAAGGCATGTGGGGTTGGCAGGGAGAGCATGAGAAATCATGAGAGAAGAGAGAGAAAATGGACCAGGCAGGAGAGGTTTATAACATTTTAACATCTAAGGTAAGCATATGCAAAGCAGAATAGGGAAAGAAATAAAAGATTTTATAAGACTCAATACATAAGGAATGATGTGGAGGACACTGGGAGATGGAGAGAAGTGTGCTGGGGGAAATCGGAGGGAGAGACAAACCATGAGAGACTGTGGACTCTGAGAAACAAACTGAGGGTTTTGAAGAGGAGGGTGGCAGGTGGTTGGGTGAGCCCAGTGGTGGGTATTAAGGAGGGAATTTATTACATGAAGCACTGGGTGTGGTGCATAAACAATGAATTTTGGATCACTGAAAATAAATTAAAAGAAAAAAGAAGACTGACTACAGACATGGACCTCAGTGTAACACAGATATGGAACTCACTGGAATAGCAGCCACTTCCCACCGACACACACAGACTATGATAATAATAAATAATAATGCAATTAAGAAAATTACCTGCCAAATAATTTTTCCTCTTTTTTATTTTTATGATTATTATTTTTATTTTATTTTTAAAGTTTTTATTTAAATTCCAGTTAGTTAAAATAAGGTGAATATTAGTTTCAGGTGTACAATAAAGTGATCAACACTGCCATACAATGGCTTAAATAAAAAAATGAAAAAAAAAATTTTTAAGATTTTATTTTTAAAAACCTCTACACCCAAGGTAGATTTCAAACGTACAACCCCAAGATCAAGAGTTACATATTTTACTGACTGATCCAGCCAGGCACCCCAACAAATAAAAATTTTATAAAATTGTTGAGTTTGTGGGAGTCTCATTTGCTCAGTCAGTTAAGTGTCTGCCTTTGGCTCAGATCATGATCTCAAGAGTCCTGGGATCGAGCCCCATATTGCTCATGCTCTCTCTCTCTCTCTCTCTCTCTCTGGCTTTGCTCTTAAATAAATAAAATATTTTTTTAAAAAATTGTTGAGTTTGTTTAACTAGTTTTTTTTTTATTTTTTTTTTTTATTTTTTTATTTTTTTTTTTTAAAGATTTTATTTATTTATTTGACAGAGAGAAATTACAAGTACATTGAGAGGCAGGCAGAGAGAGAGAGAAGGAAGCAGGCTCCCTGCTGAGCAGAGAGCCCGATGCGGGACTCGATCCCAGGACCCTGAGATCATGACCTGAGCCGAAGGCAGCGGCTTAACCCACTGAGCCACCCAGGCGCCCCTGTTTAACTAGTTTTAAACTAGTAGACAGAGATGGAGATAAAGTAGGATGTCATGGCAGGGAAAAATACAACTTACACGTTTTAAAAATAAAATGCGCAATGCAAGTTACATCACTTCTTTTATCACCACACTGGGACTTTCCCTACTGAGTTGTTGTAATGTAAGGACCTATTTTATATTTTTATGTTTTAGCAAGAGGCTTTCATTGAGGTTAACCCTTAAACTGTCCTTGCTCCCCTTCCCCCAGGGGATTCACTTAAAAACAAGTCCTGGAAATCAGCTCCAGGTAACAAAGCCCATATACAAGGGTGGGTCAGGCCAGGTGAAGACATCAATCAGCGGGAGGGGGGGCGGTGTTTGCATATTGTCTCCCTAGATACTAAGGAGTATGCCCCACTCCTCCACCCTTTGGGAACCGTTTTGGCACCAATCCTAATCAAGGTGTAATAGGCTGGGTCAAATGTCTATACTAGGGTAAATTGAACCTCATTTGGTCAACTAGCCTCACTGTGGAGTTTCCTGTGTGTGTTAAAATCTCATTGGTCACCTATGCGTGGCCAGGCCTGACTGCATGGCCTTTGCCCTTAAAAGCTAGTCTGTGATTCACAGACCTGGGGATAAAAATATATGTATATAAAAAATATATGTTTATAAAAAATAAAAAAAAATTAAAAAAAAAAAAAAAAAAAAAAAAAAAAAAAAAAAAGCTAGTCTGTGAAACAGTGAAGGGTTGCCTTCTCTCATAAGAGGTGTGGCCCCGAACGTTCGGTTAGATTCTTGATGCTTGGCATGAAATAAAGCTTTGCTTGACCTTCGCTTTACATCAGTCTTGCTCCTTTAATCATAGACCCATTATTGGGGCATAACAGTATTAATCTTATAGTTATAAGTCCACAATGCATCCATCATCCATTCTACCCCTTCACATTCCCCTTTGGACAGACCCATGATCTAGAACAAGCCTTATTTTATAGTGCCTTGTAGGAGATTTTTGCTGCTGCCTAAATTGCCTACTTTCCTCTCACCATTACCATGGAAATTGGGTCCACTGAAACAAAGGGGTAGTGTAAGAAATTAACAACTTCCAGAAATCTCTTTAAATAATAAAGTATAAGATAGTGATACCTTTTTTCTGCCACATAACCAATTCTTGCAAGAATAAGGTCATATAAGAGAATTTACAACACATGCTAGCATTTTCCTACTGGACCCAGATCATTTGTATGTTTCTCTGTCTCTGAGAAATGTAGCTATTTACATGACTGAAACCTACAAATTGTTTGATATGACTACTAATATCACCTACATTATTTGAAAGCCTGTTTAAGGCTTCTGAAATACATAAGTTTTGTAAACACTTATTAAGCATCTTGTATATATCAAACACTTTAAAAATCTCTGCTTTAAAAACAAAACAAAAAACTCTACCTCAATGGAACTTTGAGTCTGAAAAAGATACAGGCAATATACAAGGCAACAGATAGAATAATTACATATTTGATTATATACTCCGAGGATGTCACATTAAATTGATATGAAAATGATGAGAAGGATCTGGATTTCTTGTCAAAATTTTTTGCCTTAAAAAGAAATTGATATTTAGGAAAAGTTGATACTGAAAGAGGTCCTGTGTCAACCAAAAATGTTAAACCATGATCTGACTAAACTTTCCAGTTGTGATCATTGCTTTGTTTAGCTGTCTTATATTAAGACTGAATTTAGTAATTCAGTCTCAGATTTCAGTAAGTCTTTTTTTTAATGATTTTATTTATTTATTAGAGAGAGAGAGGGAGGGGCAGAGGGAGAGGAAGAACCAGACTCCTTGCTGAGCAGGCAGTTGATGCAGGACTGGATCCTAGTACCCTGGCATCATGGCCTAAGCTGAAGGAAGACACTTAACCAACTGAGCCACCCAGGCACTCTAGACTGTAAACTTCTTAAAGGTAAAAACGTTTATTCTTCTAGTAGTTCCACAGACATTTCTAACATCCATAAGAAAGCATGCACTGATGTAAAATGCCAGCAAATCAAATTATTTAAAAAAGAAAGAAAGAAAGAAAAGATATATCTGGATAAAGAGAAAAACAGAAAATCTAATAATACATTGAATTATTAGAGCAAAGAGTGGAGGAAGAGAAAATAAATATGAAATAGAGATTTCCACTAAAAGAAAAAAATTGAATAAGGCAAGAGATTTAGAAAATTATTATGAAAGACTTGAGAAAAAAATAAAATAGGGATTTTTAGAAAATAGCAATGAATGAAAAGGTACATTGTTCCTACCTCTATAATATTAGCTGTTTGTTGTTGTTGTTGTTGTTGCTAATTTACCTATTTAAGCTAATAAACAAAGAAAGGTTTCATTTAGGTATAGGTTTTCTATATATATATATATTTTTTTCCATTTAGGGATAAGGTATATATATATATATATATATATATATATATATATATTAATTTTCATTGTTAGAAAATGTGTCACAGAAAGTGTTTAAACTTTAAGATACAGATGCAACATGTAACAAACTACATTGTTTGAACGTCTAATTTGTAAATGCTATTAGAGGAAACTTGGTGGAAATGTCCTTATGTGGTTGTGTTTCTGGAAATAAGTATATTTATTAATAAGGAATATTTTAAAATTATGAAATGACCAGGAGTGGACAATTTTCCTAATCCTATCAGCCCTTTGCAGCTCTTTTATTAGCCCCCTTCAGGAATATCAGCTTTATTTATCTAATTAAATTTTATATTAATGTGCTTTTGACTTTTGGCCTTTCTCTTCCTTCTGTTCTTTTTTTTCCCCTAAATTACATGTTTCTGTTTAACAGCTACTATCAATTCTTCGATATGAATTCTCAGCATCAATTTACGAACTCCAGAGATGAAGCAGCATCAATATTTAGAAGCGAAGAATACAAAGCCTTGGGCATCTGGATGGCTCAGTCAGTTAGGCATCTGCCTTCGACTCAGGTGGTGATCCCAGGGTCGTGGGATGGAACCCCAGGTTGAACTTTCTGCTCAGCTGGGAGCCTACTTCTCCCTCTCCCTCTGCCTGCAGCTCCCTTTGCTTGCGTTCTCCTTCTCTTTGTCAACTAAATAAAATAAAGTAAAATAAAATAATGTAAATAATACATTTATTTATTTATTAAAATGCATTTATTACACAATACATAATGTATTGCATAATTATAATAATGATTAAATAATTTATTAAATATTTATATTAAATATATCGATTTAATTAAATAAATATTTTTTAGAATTTAAAATATTTCAAATTTAGATTGTTAAATATTAAATCATTAATTTAATAAATAAATATCTAAACATAATTAAATAAAATAATTTATTCATTAAAATGAATAAAATAATGTTATCATTATCTGAGCATGTATTTTTATTTTTTTATTTTTTTATTTTTTTTACCAGAAAAGAAACACCTGCTTTATTAACACAACAGCAACAGAAAGGGTTTCCAAGTTCTTCGAAGGAAAATAACATGAACAGGCAGCACCTGCTAAGTGTTACAAGACTCAGTGCCCACGCTGATTGTTCGAGAGCTCCCCCCACCCCGCAGATGTCTCCTCCCTCAGGGCTGCTGCCAAGAACAGGCTTCTCACTGCGGTAGCGTCACAGTTAATTCCTCAAACAGGAGACTGAGAGGGTATCATTCCTGTTTCAGAAGATCTTGGTGTTAAAGAAGCGGCGGCAGCAGCAGCTCTTAGTGTAGAGAACATAGCCATTTGGAAAACATGCTTGTTTCTTGAATTCAAGAAAAACCATGAGCCAATCTATCAATTCTTCTCCGCTCTGGTCTGCCAGAGTGGGGTCTGAAGATTCCTTTTCTGTCGCTATCACATGTCTGGGTAAGAGGAGGAAAGGTGGAGGGGGGGCCGTGGACGAGGGCTCTCCTCCCTCTGCGCTGGTGGTGGTCGCTATCTTTTGTGGCAGCTGCAGTAGCAGGGGGGTGGTGGGGAGGCCACCCAGCAGTCACCTCTTCTTGAAGCCATACTTTTTGCGTTCATAGAAGAGATCGGTCTTAGAGCTCCCCAAGTTGACAATCTTTGGGCAACCATCTCTATCCTTCTCCTGGATGGTGCACTCCTTACAATAATAGGCATCCGAGACTCCAGGGCCTCCACAGATCACACAGCGCCCCTGGTAAGAGCCATAATTACACTCATCACATATGCGCACCAGAGTTCAGGGACGCACGTAGGAGTCACAGATCACACACTTGCCATCACATTTTTCACACAGTCTTCCGATGGCAACACCAGCCTGCTTGCGGCAGAAAATCAAATCCGGATGATGTTTAGCCATAGTTCCAGCGCAAGCCGGCCACCGGAAACTTCTGTATTTTTAAATAGTCTAAAAAAACCATCTAATACAGTCTAAATACATTGAGTTCAGATATTTATACAAGTTAACCCAGACACTCAACCCACAAACAGTCAAAACATTTGTTTTTATCTACTACTCAAAATACGATTGTAATGTATTTATTTATAACTTTGACATAGGAAGGAAAGTTGGAGGAAAAGGAGACATTTGCTTTTAATATTTGAAAATTATTTTGTTGATATAAAAAAAATAAAAACCTTAACACATGAGCATTTCTTCTGAAATAACACTGTGATGTTTCTGAGTCGCATTCTATTAAAAGTGCTGATAAAATGGCCTCAGTTACTCATTTAAATTATCAGCTGAATGGGTAACAAATGAAGTAGAGAGCTTTTTAATTATTTATGAATGTATTGCTTGTGGATGGAGTGCCACATAGAGTTACCTCTCTTTTTGGCTTTGTTTTGTGAGCAGCAGTGGAATCTATGAATGAGATTAAACATAAGGACATTCACAGAAATTCTTACTGAACTTCTGGGGAAGGGCAATAAGTGCAAGGAAAAACTGCAGCAAGATTAATTACAAATTTCAAGTGGTCATCGCTTAATTATAGAAGCTTTTAAGTTCAAGTAATATATCTTTTTTATGAGCCTATCATATTGTATTAATTACCACAAACTGCACTCTTGAACACTTATCTTTTCACATATTACTTATTCTTAGTACTTAAAATTACCCTTATGATTGATCAGTAAATGGATTTTACTGACAATGCATTTATTTACATAAATAAATAATGCTGTTTATATATATAAAAACAATTGAATATGTGTATGTGTTCAATGAAATTTTTTTTTCAAATTAACATCTTAATTCTACCACATTGGTTACAAATAGACTTTATAGATTCATCAAATATTTTATTCTCAAATTTATATCTCCTTTGTGAAGTAAATGAAACTGTATATATTAAATATAATCCTATCACATGTAACAGTTACTAGTGCATGCCAGGACATACATAGGTCAGGTCCTAATCAAGGCATCACGGATAACTGGATTTAACTTTCTATCCTAGGAGTCTTCTGTATATTTCTGTGGCTTTTATACTACAATCAGGAGGAAGAATTCTTTTGCTAAAAGCTTCCAAATCACTATGTGAGTAGATTATTTGTAGACTAGTGATATAATATTATAGTTTAATATGTAAAGCATGATAAAATAAAATGCTATTGCCATATTTAATTTGTTCAGTAAAGCATTCATTTACTTATCAAGCATTCATTTGCTTTTTTTAAGATTTTATTTATTTATTTGACAGACAGAGATCACAAGTAGACAGAGAGGCAGGCAGAGAGAAAGGAAGGGAAGCAGGGTCCCTGCTGAGCAGAGAGCCTGATGTGGGGCTCTATCCCAGGACTCTGGGATCATGACCTGAGCAGAAGGCAGAGGCTTTAACGCACTGAGGCACCCAAGAGCCCCAAGCATTCATTTTCTTTATACAGAAGAGTTAGAACAATATTATATAGTAGGAAATACAGTAAATAATCTAGAAACCTTGATCGTTTTGTTTTGGCAATTTTAGAACATAAAATTAGCTAAAGCTCAAGTGCAAGTTATATTTGTATCATAGGAGGAAAAGTTAATTAAAAGTTTGTTTATTACCATAGTTTAACACTTCAACAAAATGATAACGAGTCAAAAATTAATGAATATATGAAGTATACAATAAAAACAATAATCTTGAGTGTATGTGACTCACTGTAGGTATTGATAGGCTAGAAATCAAAGGGAAAGTATCTATAGGGTTTGTTCAGTTCCATGTTCATCAGATTAATAGGCTTTCTCATATTTCTTCCTTCACCACATTAATTTGTCTAATGAAGTTTTCAAGAGTTAAAGACAGTGATAGGTTCATGGCTGGAGAGAAAGTACAGAATCTAAGATAGTTCAACAGTGCTTATTATTTAAGAGAAAGACAGCATGGCAGGTGAGGGGTGGAAGGAAAGGGATAAGAAGAGAGAATCTTAAGCAACCTCCTTGCCCAGCACAGAGCCTATAGGGGCTTCATCTCATCGCCCTGAGATAACAACCTGAGCTGAAATCAAGAGTCAGTTGCTTATCTAATTGAGTCACCCAAGTGCACCATTTTTTCCCCTGTATCTTTATTTTCATCTCTTTCTGTAACTGAGTTTCCCTTCAAAATCAGGACTTGCATATACAACGTAAATAATTATTTTGGGATTTGATCACGTGGAAGAGGAGAGAATGAGAAGAGCTAAGTGGTCCAGGAGAAACATATATGAGTTCAGACTGAGTGGATTATGATTGTGGACAACTGAGCATCAATCCTAATGCACAGAATACATCTCAGAATTATTTTCCTGAAACAAGAAAGAATCTGTTTAACCCACTGGCTTCTGCATCCTATCCACAGTGGTTAAAATTCATCCCAGAAGTCATTAATGTCCCTGACTTTTCTATTACTGGGCATGAGAGAGGAGCTGAGTGGGCTTGGTCAGTGTCCCACCTAATGAAAGGCAGAGCAGATTCAGGCAAAAAAAAAAAAATTATTAGTTCTTTCCAAATTAGATTTAATGGGATTCTATTTTTTATTCATGAATTCATTTTACATTTTATATTTTATCGATTTTTCTAAGCTTTGGCCAATATTCACTGCATTTTTGAATAGCTTTTATCTATTAGTGTAAATCATTTTTCTGCTACATTTGTTTAGTCATGGTTATCCATTTCTTCTTTCAAGTTTTTTAGATATGTGATATCAATTTCCAAATAAATTATTTAAAATGTTTATTTTTCATACTAAACTTCTATGAAAAACATTGATATATGTATTATGGCATATTGTTCCCCTTTCAACTTATTTTTTAAAATGTGAATGTGCCTTGGCAAATATATATTGTTTCTTTTTAAGTTTATGTAGATTCTTCATAATTATCCCAAGTTTTTGGCTTATGGTTTATATTTTTTTAATAATTTTCATACTGCCAATTAATAAATTTTTTTCGATTACATTGTCTAAGTTGCTATTGCCATTATAAGTAAAAAGCATCTGGAAATCTATATTCCTGTCCAGTTTCCTCAAATCACTCATTATTTTCAGGATCTAGGTGGATTTTCTTACAGGTTCCAGGTGGACAAGCTTTTGAACTGGCGCTAAGTATTATTTCTGTTTCTGGCTTCCTGCATTTACCAGCTTAGGGATCTTTTTTAACAATTATGATGAAATGAGGCATCATATTCTTATTCTCAACTTCATTAATAATGATATTAGTGTAACATGTCTTACAAGATAATAATAGATACATGTAAAATAATTTCATTGACCAAAAAAGTGGTGGAAAATGTAAATAAAACACAGTGGCAAAAATAAAAAGAAAAAAAAAAAATCACTAAGTCATGAGGATATAATGCTTTGCATGGTGACCACAGTCAATAATATTGTGTTGCATATTTGAAAGTTGCTAAGAGAATAAATCTTAAATGTTCTCATCACGAGAAGAAAGAACCTTTGTAAATTTGTATGGCGATAAATGGTAACTAGAGTTACTGTGATGATCACTTCTCAGTGTGTACAAATAAAAATGTGTAATACAAGTGAAATTATTATAAATTTAAAATCATTAAAATACAGAAATAATTTAAAAAATTAAATTAAAAATTTAAAAATATATGTATATTTCAGGGATAGGAGGAGTTTCATAGTTGACACGGTTTTATGTTCTATAAAAAATTAATTTCTGTGTTCATTGTGAGAGAGACATATTCGTGTGTGTGTGTGATTAAGTTGCAGTTTTAGAGAAGTCCTGGAAAAGCAAGAGATGGAGGATTCAAAGTAATATTCTAAAGCAAGGTCCGGCCTTCTATCTGTTTCTGTAAATAAAGTTTTATTGAAAAAAAAAACAACAAAAAAAAAAACACAGTGGCAACCAACGACTCATTTCAAATTGAGCTATTTTTTTCCCCCTTTATCTCCCTGTCTCTTTAATTTCCTGTAGCACATTCCTACAAAGTATTTTAAGGTGTTTTATATGCACATACATAGAGATCATCATGGAGTCTAAATCTAATAATTCCTTGTCAGTTTTAAATATTTTAAGTATGGTTCATTCCTATGTCAGTTGGCTATTAACTTTTTCTCCACACTCCACTTAATTGCAAGGAAGTATTTAATTTTAATATAAATTAATTAATTACTTTAATAAATATTTTTACCTTATGGATTAATCTTTGATGCTTATTTCTTAATTTTTTTTAACTTTTAAAATTTTATTTATTGAGAGAAAGAGTGAGAGAGAGAGAGAACAAGCGCAAGCAGGGGAAGCTGCAGAGGGAGAGGGAAAACAAGAAGCAGGTTCCCCACCAAGCAGGGAGTCAAGATCAGTCTCAGGGCCTTGGGATCATGATCTGAGGTGAAGGCAGAGGCTTAGCTGACTGAGCCACTGAGTCTAATTGTTATCTTTGATATTTAAGGAAATACTTTATCATCTCTAATTGATCCCCTATGTCACAAATACAGTTTTCTCTATGGTGCTATTAATTTTATTGTCTTCAAATTAGACTCTTTTTGTGGAAGCACTTTTAATCAGTCTCTTAGGTCTATAATTTAGTTTTTATACATTTCATTTAGCATTTTATTTTATCTTCATCATCTCTGATTATTCTTGACCAGTACTCATTGGTCAAATCTTTCTTATTAATCTATTCCAAAAATTTGTTTGTTTCTATAATATTTTGTTATTACTGCTGTCGTTCTTAAGTTTTGCCTTTATATTCTTTTTGTTTTGTTTTGTTGTTTTATGCTTTGGTGTTTTTGTTGTATTGTTTTGTTTTTCTTTGAATTAATACAATTAAATCTTTAGATTTCCTTCATACCTTTAATTATTGTCACTTATTTTCACAAATGATATTACCATAGTAGAGTAATTCTAAATATTTCTGAATTAGCTGTATTATTTCTTTTTAGGTATAAAGTTAACTTCCAGTTACATGGACTTAATATTTTGGTCATTCTATTCTAGTTTTATTGCCTTATTATTGGAAAATATAGCCTGATACTTAACTCCAGGGAATGATGTGAGAGAGCTAGGTTCTTGTCTCTTGGAGTCAAAGAAGGAATCTCGTGGGCAATGGAGAGTGAGTAAGTGACAGAAGTTTATCAAGTGAATATATAGAAAAAGCTCTCACAACTAAGAGGGGTCCCCACACAGTTAACAATGAGTGCCTTCAGGGTTTATTTTTTATAAAAAGGTAACCAGGGAACTTTAATCCTTTTAACATCTCTATCAATAACTGCTACAATGGCTTACCTCTTTTTTAGGGTCTGATTATTCTTTTTTGGTTACAGGTGTTTATCATGGAGACACCCACCCCACATGACCCACCCCATACACCTAGGGCAGGGTGGTCCTCCATCCCACATGCCTGATCAGGGTGCTCTTCCCTGGGGTAGGGTGGTCCAATTTATCTCTTTACTCTGGTTTTCCCACACCACATTTTGGGGATTTCTGAGAGCCTGTTCACAAAGTTCCCTATGGATCTCTTCCTCCCTAGCCCCACCTGTCCGTTACTCATTTTGAGAGTTGATATTACCAAGTACTGTAATTCTAAAAATTTCTGAATTAGCTGTATTATTTCTTTTTAGGTATGAAGTTAACTTCCAATTATATGAATTTAATATTTTGGTCATTGTTTTCTAATTTTATTGCCTTATTCTTGGAAACTATAGCCTGATATTTAACTCTAGGAATTTATTGGCATATACTTCTGGCCTAAATAATGGCCTGTTTGTGTAAATGTTCAACTTATGCTTATATACTTACTGAAGACTATTGTTTTGGGGTCAGGATGGCTACATTTATTAATAGATCAAGACTATTAGATTCTCTAAATTTTAATGTCTCTTAATTTAATCTAATTAAATTATCAGTTAATGAAAGAAGTTAAATTTTTTATGTACTACTGCATCTAAACTTATCAAAGTCTTTTGCTATAATTAGACAAGTATGTCATCCTGTTTTTACACCAAGTCTTACATTAAAAAAAATCATACTACCTAAAATATTATTCATTATTACTATTATTATTATTGTTATTTTTAAAGATTGTATTCATTGGCGTACCTGAGTGGCTCAGTCAGTTAAGTGTCTACCTATAGTTCAGGTCATAATACCCGGGTCCTGGGATAGAGACCCACAGGGGGATCCCTGCTCAGTGGGGTGCTTCTCCCTCTCCCTCTGTTATTCCCCCTGCTGTGTGCATGTTTTTCATTTCTCACTCTCTCTCAAATAAATAAGTAAAATTTAAAGATTATCTCTCTCAAATAAATAAGTCAAATTTTTTTTCTCAATGGGAGGAAGAAGCAGACTCTCCACTGATGCAGGGCTCATTACCAGGACCCTGGGATCATCACCTTAGCTGAAGGCAGAAACTTGAATCGAATAAGTCACTTAGGCACTCCAGTTGTTTATTTATTTATTTATTTTTATTATGCATATGTTTTATCTCTCTTTTCTTCAAGTCTTTTTTTCGATCTTTTTACTTTTTTCATAAAACTGAATTATTTCAAGATGGCTTAGTCATCCTCTTTTCCCCAACCCCATAGGTCATAGAGTACATTTTAACTGTTAAAATAATATTAGTATTTAAGTGCTGCCTACACAAATTAAGGCAAATTATCTGTAGTCTGTATTAGTGAAAATATTTTTTTTTATTATGCCTTCCTATTCCAATGACATTTTATAAGGATCTAAATGTTTACATTTGTGATTATTTTTTTCAAGATAATAACGCTATTACTTCATTCTTTTTTATATCTGATGTTATTTAAAAAATTTCTGTCAGTCTGATTCTTGTTTCTTTATTAATGAATTATTTTTTTTCTCTCTAACACTTATGATTTTTTTTTCCTTTGGTATGTATGCCCTAGTTTGGGATTCATAGAGTCAACTATAGTTATGAATATTTTCTTTTCTTTTCTTGTATGTAAGTTTTAATCCAGTGTCTTGACTATTTTATGCTTGAGAAATAGATGTACATTAATATTCAAATATTTCTTTCCTTTTCTTTCTTTCATTTAAAAAAAGTCATTTATTTTATTTTATTTAAAAAATATTTATTTATTTATTTATTTGGAGTAGAGAGAGAGGGTCATGAAGAGTGGCTGATTATATACTTTCAATTTGGGAGGAGGTTAGGGATAGCACAAGCCTCCAAGGTATTTTATAATCATGGTTTCCAGGACCTTGAGGGGGCTAGCTATTTTTAGGGAAAGGTCATTTATTACTATTTAGTAAAAACTCAGGGAAGAGACTCTTCTGATGTGTATCAGTGGGTATATGCTTGGGAGATGATTGCCAATGTATATCTTGAGGGCAGGGGTGGGGAGTAGAGATAAAGAGGTTTCCAAAGTAATTTTTACATGTGAAAGTAGATTTTCAGTATCCTGGGGGGGGGGGGTGGACTTAGAATGCTTTTTGCCCTGAGTGGATGTGTCCACATGGAAGCAGCTGAGTCCCAAGAGGAACTTCAAGGACTTGTCAACAGGCTATGAGTAGTAAGGAAATCTAATTTTTTCTCTAGCTTTTGTTCCACACACATCACCTACATCTTACACCTCTTTTATATTGATAATTTTAATGCTTTGCTGGTATCCAGATGACTATATCCTTAAGTGACTTCTTATCTCTATTGACTCCATTACGTATTCTATCCATTGTATTCTTAATTCAACTAGATTACATATATTTAATCTATTAGTACCACTAGGTTCTTATTCTTGTTTTTATTTCAAAATCTTTCCTTATTTCCTTACACTATTTATTGGGTATATTTTAAATCCCTGATATACTCACTTATTATATATAAGGTGTCAACCTTATTCTTATTTTGAGGTAGCTATATCTTTTTGGGTTTTAGGACATCATACCAACAATGCCAAATAATTTTCAGACAACAGCAGGATCTCCAAGAATTCAACTAAATTCTGACACTATCTACCTGAACATAGCGTAAGATTTCATCAGTTAAGGGATCAGTCCTCCAAGACTATCTCCAACCCCATCTCAGATGCCAGTCTCACTGTAGGCCCCAGGTTATTACCTGTGCTTGTGACTGAGCAACTACAGGTTGGACGTCCCAGTGACCTACTTCTTACATTCTTTTAATTTGCTACAGGGACTCACAAAGCTCAGAAAAATACTTACTTTATGTTTGCCAGCTTATTAAAAGATATAATAGAAGATTTAAATCAATAGATAGATAAAGAAGTGCACAGGGCAAGGTATGGAGAATGGGCACAGAGCTTCTATTACCTTCTGTAAGACTGCCACTCTTCCTGCCTTTTCATACATTTAACAAACTAAAAGCTTTCTGAACCCAGTCCTTTCAGGTTTTCTGTGGAGGCTTCATGACATAGTCATGACTGACTAAATCATTGTCATTTGCTGATCTAATCTCCAGCTCCTCTTCCCTCCCCAGATAATCCTGAATTGGGAGGAAGGGGAGGCATGTTGGGCAAAAAGTTATGAAGGCTTTCACCAAGTGGTTGGTCCTTCAGGCAAACAGCCCTTGCCTTGAGTGAGGTCTGAAGGTCACTTCATGAACATAACAAAACACACCTCTCTCACCCTTATCACAGGAAATTCCAAGAGTTTTAGGAGCTGAGAGTCAGTAGCCATGGTTGAAATCCAAATATTCAGATGACCAAAATATATTTCTTGTAAACCACTATATTACACTACATGCTTAAGTATTTAATTATGTGATCTTTTAAACTAATATTTTTCTAAGTGTCTAAACTGTTCTGTCAGTAATCTGGATTGGGGAGTGATGTATTGCCAAATTTCTGTCCTTTCAGTCCAGGAAGTCAAAGAGAAACAACAGGAGAGCCCCTTAGGGCAGGAAGTTCAAAGTAACAATGTTGACTACTACTCCCTTCTCTTGATTTTTTTTTTAAAACAAGCAAAGCATCTCTTCAGAGTTGCAGTTTAAAGCCAAGAACATGCGGAATTGGGAGAAAAAAATAGTTAAATTTGGAGACTTGCAGAGGTAGAATCAGAGTAGTGAAAGCCATTACAGTAACAGAACTAACTGAGGTCAGTCTTTGGTGAATCACAGAAACAGGTGGAGTTGTCAAACAAAGGAATCTTTGTTTACAACATACAAGGATATCACAGGAAATAAGTTCCAAAGCCTTGACTGTTTGAACAGGAGAGAGATTATTATTTAGTATTTAAGATGAATACTCAGAAGGGAGAGTTTTATTATTCCGTGGATGCATGCACATCCACATATGTATTTGTGAAATATGTATAGCATGTTCACCTGAATGAAGCTTGTATTCCACCGAGGGCAGAAACTTCAACGTTAGAATAAAGCATAGATAACTGTTGGACAAGGGAAAGGGACTCTGCAGGCTTCAAGAGCAGATATAAACTAGATGGGGTCTTGGGCTCATTTTCTGGGACAAGGAATGCAAGGCCTTGATTACTTTTGAAATAGCACTAGGAGTTTTACCACTGATTTATTGTCTCAATAGCTTAGGCTATTTCCTGGTCTGGTAGTGACTGTTAGTTTTCCCATTGCCTTTTTCCCTCAAAATTCTTAACTAGTGAGGTTTTTGCATTTCTTTGTAAGAACCTCCCAGGGAGTTTTGGAAGAAGTGTGCTTGGGCAAGTACAGGTAAGGACAAAATAGCTGGGGACAAAAAATGACTTTTCTTATGTCAGGAAAACTATATCTCATCTTTAATTTTCTGGGAACCTCTAACTCTTTCTGCTGATGTTACCAGCAGGCATCTGAGATATTACTGATTGTTCTCTTGAACCTAAGGAAAAGGAAATGTAGAAAGCAAAAGACAAAACTTTAAAATCTATCCTGCAACTCATCAATTCACTGCAGCCACGTCTCTGTCTTTCCCTTTCTCTTTTTCTCTCTTTCTCTCTCACTTTCTCTCGCACATATGCACAGCACGCGGAAATCAACTTAAAACAATTTTTAATTTTCCCTATTCCATTTTAATATACTTGAGGCATGATCATTTTCTTAGTAAATACAAGGAAAAAAATCTAGGATTCCATCATTCTGTGTGATTAAAGTATTGAGGAATTTATATCCAATAGCACTTATAAAAACATATTTTATTTAAGTAATATTATATAATCATGTGCCTGCATTTCTTATTCTCCAACTAGTATTATTTGGCAATTAATATTTTGTCAATCAATATTCCCCTATATCTGAATGTGTGGGCAGTGAGAGATGAGTTAGAGGCCAGGATGGTGAACACTCCCAACAAATGCAGACTACCTATATCTTAAGCCATGATTTTCTTTGCAAAGGTCAACATTGATAATGTTCTAGTCATACCTCCGTGTACCAGGAAAGAAGTAGCATATTTCTTGAAAGACACAGCTATCAAAGCTCCATTGAGAAACCGTAAATATGGAGAAGGGATTTGTAAATTATATATCTGATAATGGACATCTACTCTGATTATTAAAAAATGAATAAAAATAAAAAACTTTACTAATAACCAAACAGAGTATCCAATTTTACATGTGAAGGAAATAATGGAAGAGACATGTCACCAAAAGGATAAGGATGGCTTATAAGCACATGACAAATTTCTCAACATTTAGACATTAAAGAAATACAAATTAAAATCATAATGAGACATGCTTACATATCTATTATAATGGCTAAAATTATAAAGGCTAATTGTCCGTGGTCTGAGGTAGATTGAGAAGCAACAAAAAATCTAAATTGTTGTTGGCATATATCATGATACAACCACTTTGGAAAATAGTTTGAAAATTTTTTTAAATGCAAAATATGTTGCAGTTACACAAATAGCCATTTTACTTCTAGGCATTTAACCAAGAGAAACAAACCCTATGTTCATACAAGGACTTGTATATGAATTTCATAGCAGCTTTATTTTTAAGAATTGAAAACATTGGAAATGTTCATCAATGTCATCCATAGAGCAAAGACAAATTATGATCTATTCATTAAAGAGATTACTATTCAACATCAAAATGAACTATTTACAATTGGAGATTCTCAAAGTAATGATGCTGAGAAAAGAAAAGCCAGGCAATGAATAGTATATACTGTGTGATTCCATGACTATAAAAAATCTAGAAAATACAAATTTATATATAGTCACAGTCATCAAATATATTGGTGTGATGTTAGTGCCTTCTTCTGTGCTCCCATAGCGTCCTACACTTGGATCTCCGAGCATTTGTTACACCATGTGAAAATATGAACTCTTTTTCTTTATTCTGTGTTACTAGCACAAGAATCCTTGAAATTTTATGGACATTTGAACTCTCCGTTATTAGCAGAAATTCTATCACACAGTAAGTTTCCAAACATAAAAGCCAGAGTTTTACAATGACTTCTAAGCTTTTACATGATCTAGCCACTCATTTAACCTCTGTGACCTCTTTCCCTGCTACTCTTCAGTCACTCACAGTGGCCTCCTTGCTATTCCTCAGATATGCCAGGCATGATCCAACCTTATGGCCTTCAAGATAGCCAATTCCTTTGTCTGGAGTGACCTTATTGCTGATAGTTCTGGGCAAATTCATCACCTTTCCATACCTTTGTTCAATTGTCAGCTTCATTGTAACTGCCCTGATCTTCCTATTAAAAATTTTAACTCCCCATCCCCTGCCTAGCAACCTTGATTTTTCTCACCCTGATCGAATTTTTCTTTTTCCCCATTGTACTCATCATTTTTGAATTGCACTATGCAATTTTTATTAAGGTTTATAGCTTTTAATTGTCTCACCCATGAAAATAAAAGTTCTACAAAGCCAGGTATTTCATTTACCAGTGTAGTCTGAAGAAATATCTGCCATATAATAGGTTCAATAGACAATTGGTAAATTTCAGAATAAATTAATGTTGAGAGAATACTGAATTTCATAAGTCATTTCAATAATTTTTTCCAAAAAATAAACTACGTAAAACATACTTTAAATTTACTTTCAAAATATTTTATAGCATATAATGGACAACATACATAAGCCTTAAAGAAACAATCATATAAATAACCATTTCATACCTACTTTATTTATTTACTTATTTATTGCTAACAAGATAGCTCGATTTGATATGCGGTTTCTGACAACCAACCTCAGAAATATTTCCATCTTCATGAGAAGTCAGAAAGAACCACAAACCAACCCTCAAAATAGATTCAAAGAGAAAATTCTCTTTAAAACATTTCCCTTCCTGGGGCACTGCAGTGGCTCAGTGAGTTAAAGCCTCTGCATTTGGCTCATGTCATGATCCTAGGGTCCTGGCATTGAGGCCCATGTCTGGCTCTCTGCTCAGTGGGGAGCCTGCTTCCACCTCTCTCTCTCTCTCTCTCTTCCTGCTCTCTGCCTACTTGTGATCTCTGTCTGTCAAATAAATAAAGAATTAAAATCTTTAAAAATAATTTCCCTTCCTATCAGAAGCAGACCAAACCACTAACAAATTCCCCAGAAAGCTTCATCTAAAAGGTTGTACTTTCTTTAGACACCTAGCAGGACCTTCTTCTCTGGGCCTGGTATTTTTTCAAGGGCCTATTCCAGAGAATAAGACACTAAACTACTGTGCGCCATGGGCCTCAGAACCACGAAAGAGATGATGAGGGGCACAAAGCATGCCTCTGGTCACCAAGAGGGTATGGAAACGTCTGCTGGTTTTCTGCATTTTTCAAAGCTGAGTTTTTAGCTGGAGGCCGCTCCTTTATGATAAATTGCTGATACCGTATTAGTAAAAGCTATTATATGATCTTTTACAAACCATTTCCTATCTTTGCATTCTCATGTGCCAAGACAGACACGGATTATTTAAAACCCTGAAGAGAGTGCTCTTGCATTTAAATTGCCTGTAACCTTCGTGTAATAGACTTATGATTGATGATAGATGTAGTTAAAATATAACTATTTAAAATATTTACTCTCAGTAAACTATTTCAACCTATGCTCATTTAAGTAACTTGGTGCATAATCCCTTTTCTATTAAACCATAGTGCAAGGACCAATGCCGCGTTTCTGAGAGAACCTCAAGATATTTTTCTAGAATGGCCCTATGCCTATATATCAGGCGTCCTGTTTTCACTCCCTTTGTGGAGCACCTACCCTGGAGGTCATGTAATGACCAATGACCAAAAGAACAAACAAAAAACCCAAACATCAAGGTCGAAGTGCCATCCCTGCCTGGAGACTAGGAGACTGCTCAGACAGATCCCTGGCAGGTATTTAAGCCCAGGCCTGTGCTGGGGAAGCTGGTTCCTGGCTTTGGGCACAATCTGGAAGCCAGCAAACTGACCCAAGAGTGCAGCTGGCGTTTAGGACTGATGATCTTTTCCCAGCCAGGCCGGGCGAGGACACCCACTCAGGGAGCCAGGCTAGGGGCTGCCCAGCGCAGGCGCTGGCAATGCTGGCAGCCCGCCAGAGCTTCGCCCCGCATCCCAGCCAGGGCCAGGGCCTCAGGAGGGAGGCGGGCAGGGGCGGTGCAGAGAAGGGGCTTTGCTAATTTCCAAAGCGGGAAGTGAGCTCGCGGAGGACTCAGGAGGGAGGGGGTCCGGGGCGGGTCAGGGGCCGCCCGAAGCAGGGGCTTTGCTAGTTGACAAGGCAGGAAGTGAGCTCACAGAGGATGTGGTGGAGAGTCTGGGAGGAGGTGGAGGGGCTGGCTGAGGAGGGGCACGCAGCGCCAGGGTGCTGTGCTGCGGCCCAGTCGGGACGGCATGACCCACCAGACTCGCCACTCCTGTGCTCATGCGTGAGGCCACGCTGTCCTGCTCCTGCTGCCTGCTGCCCCTCCCCGCCCCACAGGCTTCTCTGGACTACCCTCGGAGCACAGGTAAAGTGACACCGCACTGTGCCCTCACCTGGAGCAGAAAGCAGGGGACTCGACCTAGGGGCGGGTAGGGGGGTTGTCGAGGCCCAGCCTCCCAGGAACCCCAGGGCACCGTGACCACCCCAGACGCTGGGCCGAACCCGAGTCCGCATGGGGTCGGGCTGGGGACAGTGCCTTGTGAGGTGCCCCTCACCAATGGGCGCACTAGCCCCCATCATACGACACCCCTACGCGCGCCTGCTGAGGACCCCATTCCCTCCCCAGCCGTGGCCCCGCTGCTTTTGTTCTGATCTTGGGATCCCAGGTGGAAAATAGTCCCTCAGACCTCCCTGGCAGCAAGGAGGGCAGGGAGGGATTCTTGGTTTTCTGCCCTGGCTCTCCCCATTCACAAGCCTTCTGGCTTCCCTTTCCTCTCCTCATTGTCAGTTTTATTAAATGGTTTTCTTCTGCATGTTGACCCGAAGATCTATATCATGAATGAATATACAGGAAACTGAGTCGGAGCCCACCTTTGAGAGCCCACCTGTAGAGGCCTTTCATTAGAATGGTCTCTGGTTCTAGCCTCAGTTCAGAATACTGCATGTACCTGAGCACGGAGTCCAGATGTTTCTTTCATGTCTGACTTGAATTTGAAATCCTCCTCAGACTTCAGCTTCCAGGATTTCTCCAGTCCTTGCTCTCCCAGGGTCTTGGTGGGGATCCGCCATGAGTGTTGAACCCAGGAATGAATGAATGATATATACCCCAGATCGCTGGGGCTTTGTCTTGTTTTGCTGAGGTTGGAAAGGCTTGGGAGAGACCCCCTGTATGCAGATACAGAGCTGCATGCAATTGCTTAGATAAACGTGTTCCCCACTTAATTGCTTGGGCATTGAACATTTCGCCCTTAACCTGTGGCTTGAGCAGTTAGGAGGAGACAATCTGGAGGTGAATCAGAAGATGGCTGAATCCACATGGTGGTGGTCTGGGTTTGGGAGATTTTCCTGGAGATTCAAACGAAAGATCTAAATTCTTCCGGTGGGGAGTGGTAAACATTTTATGGATGGGAGATGCAAAATAAATGGTCTGGTTAACCTTTCCCTCCCCCTCAAAACCCATTATTTGAAAAAACAAAAAGGGAAGTGAAGGGAGAAATCCTCCCACTCCCATCCCCACTCACCTCCATAGCCACCTCCTCTTTCAAGAACCTAACAGACAAGGTGCTAAGAAGTGTTAGGTACCAGCAGTGGTCTCAGACCTCATTCAAGGATCATGGTGAAAGGCATTCAAAGAGATTGTGGGGGCACAGGGATCCAATTAAGGGGGACAAGTTTAAGGTTTGCCTGGCCCCCTAAAAATTAATGGCACTAGAGAAGATGAGCTTTGGGAACTATAGCTTAATGGATACAATGTGTAAAAAGCTTCAGTGAGTCATGGTGGGAACAGGCCATGAGGGCAGCAAACACAGTCTTAGATGATGTTATTAATAGCACTACAGGCTCTAGATTTCCTGTGGTGGCAAGACCAGCCCAGCCAAAGTGGATACTCACAACCTGGAACAGAGGGTCTTGGAGATTCCAGCACGTGAGGTATGATGAGAGGGTAAAATGATAGGAGGTGTCCTTTGGAAGGACTGTCTCCTTGACTTTAAAAGGGAGAACCCAAATCTGTAGGTGAAATCTTTTTGGCTACAAAGAGGGCCGAGCCCTCCTAAGGTCAAGGTCTCCTCGTCACTTACAAAGATGTCAAAGAACATATTCAGACATTTCAAAGATGTCCTCATGTCCATCGGTTCCCACTCTGGAATTCTATCAATAAGGTGAGAGTTCCTCTAGTTGAAAAAAAGATCTAAAAAGACGTCCCTTTGTCATGTAATTTCTGTAGCCTCCAGGACACACCCACCTCCCCCTTCCAGCTCTGTAATGACGCCACAGCTGGTGCCAATTTGTGGAACTCCTTAAAGGCTATTCTCCCTTATATATCCCGGGACCAAGTTCCCATGCTCCCTCACCTGATTTCCTGTACTCACCTCCCACCTGGTGTGTTCACACCTGCAAGTGCCTTTTACCAACCCCTTTGCCAAAAGGCAGCCAGAGTGACCTTTCAAAGACCTATCAGTTCCTGGCATTTGTCTCCATAGAAATCTGCACTGATCTTCTAACAAATTCTCAGTCCTCCAAAGGCACCCATAATCCTCCCATCAGTCTCTTCATACCCCTCCAACCGACTGATGCCTGTTCTGCCCCATCTCTCTGCCCTTCAACCACACTGCCTCCCTCTTCCTGTGGAGACCCCTCATGGTGCCTGCCTCTAAGCACAGGTGATTCCCATTGATGGGAAGACCCTCTTCCTCTCCCCCATCTCCCCACTCCAGTTACTCCCACTTATTCGTGAGCTCACAAGCCCCATGGTACGCAATCTCCATGCAGCCTGCTCTCTCTTTTCTAGCACTGGCCTCCATTTCTACCTGTGGTTGTGTCATGGATGTCCCTCCCCAGCCAGCCTCCAAGCTCTCCTTCCCTTTAGCTCCAACACCTGACACAGTGCCTGGCACGTAGTAAGCCCTGGCTACCTTCTAAGAGCCTCATTGAGGGACTGAAAGCATTTTAAAAACGTCACCACGTAAGCTCCAAACTGTAGGCAGTAAAAGCTTTGCCTGGATTGACAATTTAGAGATGTATTCGTCAAGTTGGATGTGTTCACTGACATTACCTTGTAAAATTAAAAAAAAAAAAGGACCTCTGTATTGCTTCGATAAAAATGAGCTTTCTCCAAACTGACAGGAAGTTCTCGATTTAGCAATGTAAATCATTCTGATCTTTATCACTAATGTGATCTAATTCTGTCTAGTAAAGAAACTTGAGAGTTCTATATCTCTGTAAACATTTAAGAAAAACAATGGACTCAACTCTAATTACTTTTTAACTAACTTGACTTGCCAAAGGAAGGAGAAAGTAAATATCAGAAATCTTACCACTAAGCACAAGTTGCAAGTTATACCTGCCAAAATGTGGTTCAAAATATAAATAACCAGTCTTCTTAGAAGCCTTTTACCTTCTTATATCTGTTATGTTGTGTAAATGAGTAGTTACTAGAACACAGCTGGCTCAGTGATCACAATTCAGCTTACCCTTAGAAATATAAATAGATTACATGTTTAGCCCGGTAACTGGACACTGATATAGAATTATTCACTGTCTGATTCCTAGATCAGAAACCACAAAAAATTTTTCTTTTTTATGGAAGTACGGCTGTTACAATAGTCTCACCTGTGCCAATACTGATTGACTTAACTACTCTATACGTTACAGCTCTAGATGTAACATTTTAATAAAACAACAATATCTTTGATGGTATCAGGGAAATGGAAGTGCCTTGTGCACTTTTCTTAATGTGTATAATTACCTAAACATCATAGTAAATAAATCAAGGCCATTGTCAAGCTTCTGTCAAGGAGAGTCCTTAACTAGAGGGATTTCCCATTGCTCTCAGGATGATAACCTCTGAGTTACAGGTTCCATTAGTTGGCCACACACATTTGGAGCCTTGTGGACTTTCTGACAGCTGAGCAGCATATCTCTGTTTCAAGTATTGTGATCCCTGTTCTTACTGCAAGAGTGACCGTTGTCACTTTTCCTGTGACCCCTGTCTTTAGGAAAGTGTCTGACTAAGAAAGTCGAGTCAGTACACCCCAAAGGTATTTTTCAGGAGAACCACCTCAAAGATGATCACCTGAGATACTGTCAAGAAAAAAAAAAAAAAACTGAAATTCTAAGCAACATCCATAATAAGTCTTTTCATGTTGATAAGGAAAGATTTTCCCCTAAATACCAGATAGGCTCCATGAAAGTGAGATCTTTACCTATTTTGTTCACCGTGTCACCAGTCCCTAGAAGAGCGCCTTAGACATCACTCAAGATTAGGTTGCTTTGATTGAATCAAATGAATGAATGAACTGTAGCCTTTGATAGTGAGGTAGTTTATGGTCCTTAGGCAAGAGATGGGATTTTTGTTGGGGTTTCAAGAATGGGAGTTGCCGAAGAGAAAATTGAGAAGCTAAATGTGAAAATATGCAATTTACTGACTGGAGTAGTTCTGAATACATTTCAAACATAATTAAACTATGGCTGTGGGTGTATATGCGTTTTCATAATTTTCCCTTGAAAATGTGAGGCATACAGCTGTCATCTCCAGTGAATTCTCCTTGTCCGTATACAGACAGAATCACCAAAAAAAAAAAAAAAAAAAAAAAGGCATTCTGATAGTCCTCAGCCCATCCACTCCAGGATTGTGACTCTTTCTTCCCCATGTTCTTTCTGACATCATGGACTTTCAGGTTGACCTCTCCCATCTTGGGTCCCACTCTCATTAGCTGTAGAAGTCAAGCGATGTTTGTGATGTGAGGGTGGCAATACTCTCTGACCTTTGGTTACAATATGTCTTTGAAAGCCAGTGTTTATTCTGCTTTTACAGCATTTCTCCATTTGAACTGGCCACCTTTTAAGTGGTCATTAGCCACATGTGGCTACTAGCCATGGGACTTGGACAGCAGAGGTATGGAAAATCCGCACATTCTTCAACTCAAAGGATATTGTGAGTTATGCTACATCTTTTTTTTAAGTGTCTTTTTTAGATATTTAAATTCAATTAGCCATTAGATAGTACATCATTGGTTTCAGAGAATTTAGTAACTCATCAGTTGTGGATAATCCTTGGTGCTCATCACATCACGTGTCCTCCTTAATGCCTATCACCCAGTTACTCCATGTCTCCCACTTCCCTCCCCCCCCAGCAACTCTCAGTTTGTTTCCTATACTTAAAGGTGCCTCATGGTTTGTCTCCCTTTCTGATGACTCCCATTCAGATTTCCCTCCCTTCCCTCTGATCCTCTGTACTACATCTTAATCTCAACAGTCAAGAAGTGGTAGTAATTCAGTCATGGAGTCATGCATATTCTAAATCTGATGAGGTGGATTCCTATACAGCCTTTGTCTCTGCTAGAGCGCTTACATTTGTTATATTATTGCTGCTGTGTTCATGTTTCTCGTTCACTGAATGTCTGTTAAAACATTAGTAAAATGTGTGACTGCAGAAAATACAATGGTCATGGATGATGAAGATTTTCTCCTTGACCAGACTGGAGTCAAGTTCCTCTGAGTCCTCTTTCTGTCCAGCCTTGACCTCAGGCTCCACCCACTTAGCCCAGTTTTAGCAAGAAATCTGCTTAGTCAATTTTTCAGCAATCTCCTATCTTACTCTTGATATCTGATCAAATTCCTTATCTCTCACCTCTGGTATCTTACCACACTTTTTTTTTTTAAAGATCTATTTATTTTGACAGAGAGAGAGCCTGAGCAGGGGGAATAGCAGAGGGAGAGAGAGAACCAGACTCCCCACTGAGCAGCAAGCCCAATGCCAGGCTTGATCCTGGGATCAGATCATGACCTAAGCCAAAGCCAGAGATTTAACCAACTAAGCCACCCAGGTGCTTCAGTATCTATAACGCTTAATATCTGATCAAATCCCTTATTCCCAGGGCACCTGGTTGGTGCAGCTGGTTGAACGTTTGACTCTTGGTTTCTGCTCTGGTCATGATCTCACGGTCCTGAGATTAAGCCTCACCTCAGGCTCTATGCTCAGTGAAGAGTCTGATTAAAAATTCTCTTTCCCTCTCCCTCTACCCCTACCCCTGCTCCCTCTCTCTAAAATGTATTAATAAGTCTTTTAAAAAATTCCTTATCCCCTGATCTCAATAGTTTATGACCCTAGCCTTCCTTCAACAATATTACTGTCTAGATGGTTTAGCCAGAATCCCTTCATCCTTACCCTTGATGTTCCATCTTAATTTTACATTCAGTGACCCCCACCATGCTCTTGAGCTGTAAATCTCCATTTGTCTGAGCTGAGCCAGATTTCTCTCCCATACTATAAAATAAAATCCCATCGTAGTAGCATCCCTTGAATAAAATCTTCCTTACTGTCTTTAATGGGTGTCACAATTTTTTTTTTCTTTAACAGTCAGGAGGGTGCTAATGGAGTACCACGACAAAAGGCCTAACTTCCTATAATGGACATTTCCTTGGTTTACCTGACAAATACTCTTTCTCTCTTCTAAGGAAAATTTCCAGTTCTCAGTATAACTGCCAACTGGCCCAGGGGTGGACAAGTGAGTCAGATGAGACCAAAATGAAAATTCTGTAGAGACACTGGACCTTGAGGATTCAAGCCAAGGACAAAAAAAGTGTTGGTACTCCATTATTCTGATGGTCAATTAACTCTTGCTTTTTTGATTCCTGTGTCTATCACTGCCCCTGCCTTTTTGAAGATAATGACCATTCCTCTGAGTACATGGTTCACAGAATCCCTTTGCAGTGGCCCATGTGGGCCAAGGTAGTAGAGCATAATAGATCTCTGTAAGTTTTTAAAAAATGTCTTTGTCCCTGTTGCCCATTGCCATTAAAGACAAAAGGTCGGGGGTAGGGGTATACTGGAAAAGGTGAAGTTCTAGTTACTCACTGATTTTTTGATTGGTACAGAGAAAGCAACACCTACATACAGGACCAGTGGGTGAGTGGAGGAAACATCTTTGGCTCTAGGAGGAATGGGGGAAGGAGAAATATTAATATTCTTTGTCTTTGGAACTGCCCCTGAAGACTTCCCCACACAGGAAAATGACCTAGCGTGACTCTCCTAAACTTCGGCAAGCCCCTTAAATTTAACTGACATCTAGATCTGATACTCCCTGCTGGATAACTCTGATCATTATTTGATTGTTATTTATTTTATTTTAAAATTATTTTTAAAGAAAATTTTAATCTAAATACAATTACTTAACATATAATACTAGTTTCAGACATACAGGTTAGTGATTCATCAGTCTTTTATAACACCCAGTGCTCACTGTATCACATGCCTTCCTTAATGTCCATCACCCAGTTACCCCATCCACCCATCCCCCTCCCTTCCAAGAAGCCTCAGTTTGTTTACTGTGATTAAGAGTCTCTTCTGAGGGGTACCTGGCTGGCTCAGTGGTTTAAAGCCTCTGCCTTCAACTCAGGTTATGATCTCAGGGTCCTGGGATCGAGCCACACATCAGGCTCTCTGCTCCTTGGGGAGTCTGCATCCTCCTCTCTCTCTCTTCTTGCCTCTCTGCCTACTTGTGATCTCTGTTTGTCAAATAAGTAAATAAAAATCTTTTTTTTTTAAGTCTCTTCTGGTTTGTCTCCCTCTTTGACTTCATCTTGTTTTATTTTTTTCCTTTACTCCCCTATGATTCTGTTTTGTTTCTTAACCTCCACATATGAGTGAGATCATATGATAATTGTCTTTCTCTGACTGACTTATTTCGCTTGGCATAATACCCTCTACTTTCATCCCTGCCGTTGCAAATAATTTCCATTTGTTTTAACTCGACAGAGAAGGCCACTAGAAACAGCAGGTGATGGCCCCAGCTCCTGTCCGTCCATGCAGAACATGTCAACACCTGTGGACATCTTTTCCTACACCCATTCTTATGAATGTTGGTCAGTTGTTACATGGCATGGACAAATGCTGTTGGCTGGTGGCATGGACACATGGGACAAGCTTGGCCTTCGGTAAAACAAAGACTGGATTCAATTACTCAAACTGAAACAGGAATGCTTGGATGAACAAGCCTGCCAGGAAGTCCCACTGGAGGTACTCAACCTGTGCCCCTTCCCTCTTTGGACCAAGAACCTGAACTTGAGAGATGAATGGCTTATCCAAGGTTATGGCAAGGTTACACAGAGCTGAAACTAGACACAGGTGTACATGCCTATTGATCAAGGCTGGCTGTGAATTCGAACTGCCTCAAATCTTGACTCTTTTTGCCACTTCTGATTCTCGGACCCTGTTTTTCATAGTTTAGGATGTAGGAATAATAAAAATATCAGCTAATGGGGTATCCTGACATTTTGATGTTTTAGTTCTTGTCAGACATTTACCATAATGCTTAGCACATGGATATGTGTGTGCACACACACGCACATGTTTGACACTCAAAAAATTGTTCCCTGATATTAACTTTATCAGTGCACTTTGCATCCACCACCAATTGGCTGTTTTGTCACAAACTGATTAAAGCAGAACTGTCAAGTGAGGAACTTCAAAGCCAAAGCATTAAGTGCTTTGAAAAACCAGCACCTGGGAGGATTTGTCTCAGCATCTGTGATTAGAAGGCAGCAAAAAGAGACTTTGGGGACATAGTTCACCCCTTCATGAAGCAGCCATTCAGAACTTTCTCCGAAGGGCTAATGCCTAATCTTCCAAAGACCAGCAAGAACAAGCTTATGGTCTGTTATAATCAGATTTTTAAAAGATTTTTATTTATTTATTTGAGAGAGAGAGAGAGAGAGAGAGTGAGAGAGAGAGAGCATGAGAGGGGAGAAGGTCAGAGGGAGAAGCGGACTCCCCATGAACCTGGGAGCCTGATGCAGTCCTTGATCCTGGGACTCCAGAATCAAAATCAGATTGATTGACTCAATACAGTCAGGGAGGACATTCCTCAGGAGTCACAGAATGCTGGTTGCCATGAGGGAGGATTCTTTTACAAAGTCTGGGCTCTCAAAGAAGGAGTCTGAAGCACGTGTATGGAAAGCAGAGGTCAGTTCTGGATTAGAAGCTCTTTCTGAGGGGAAATGATTAGAAGCAGGGATTAACCAGGACTTGGGCTCTCCCTTATTCAGTTCAAGTTGCTGCAACAAATGATGACAGACTGTGTGGCTGAAACAGCAAAACATGTACTATTCCTTGCAGTTCTAGAGACTGAGAAGTCCAAAAGCAAGGTCCTGGGAGATCTGATATCTATCAAGAGACTGCTTCATTATCTATAGATGCCCATATTTCTGTTGTAGCCTTGCATGGATGACAGCTGCCAGTACAATCTCTCAGGTCTTTTCTCAGAAGTGCTTTTATCTCATGCACAAGTGTTCCAATTTCATGACATCATCACCTCTCAAAGCCCATACCTCCTGATGGCACTCATTGACGGTCAGGGCTTCAACATCTGAATTGGGACAAGACACACACATTCAGTCCATTAGCAAGTGTTGTCATGAGGACAGCGTAGCTTATCAACTGGGTATCCCCAGGAATCCATGGGACTAGCAAAGCAGAATCTGGGGGCGTCACTGGTAGGAAAGCAGGAGTTCCCCAAGAGACAGTCCTCATAGATTTTACAGAGACAGCATGACCCTTGAGAAACAATCGTTTCCGTGACCCATACACCAGCCTTTATCTATGCCTGTCCTCCCTGCTGGATTCACAGCAAGCCTACTTCTTTCTTTTCCAGTACAAATGGATTTCCACTCTCTGAATCCTGATGAATTTTTGCTCTTTTGCAGTTAGTAGGTTGTCCCTCAGGATTCTGCATGTCTGTATTTGCAATCATGGCAACTGCCAAAGGTCTAGGGACCTGCGTGGCAGAACCCGGCCTCTACCACTATTGCCCAAGGTAGGGACTCTGGTCCCTTGAGCGTCCTGTGCTGCTGCCAAAGGTCTGTGTGCATTGGCTCATTGTTTTTTTTTAAATGTAATTGCTTATACGTGTGTTTGATCATGCTCAAGTGGCCTTTGTGTGGAAATAGTGGCCAAGCTACACCTAGAAGTCACTGAAGAAAGTTCTAAGAACTCCCAGTTGGTATGAGGCTAGAGAGAGAGAGAGAGAAAGAGAGAATAGAAATCTGCCTCTCTGCATTTTGCAAGTCCCTGGGCAAAATCTGTTGGCTGTGCACTCCTCACATGGAGATTCCATGCAGGGAGGCCCTCCTGAGCCTCATCTCCCTGAGTTCCTCCTCCAGGAGCAATCCCTAGTTTGAGACCAGGGTTAGGGAAGGAAGAGTAGCAAAGCAGGGTCCAGAAGGAAGGACTGCCACAGACCATGGAGCACCAGAGGGCCAGGCTGGTACCTTCTCCCTGTTGGGGTACAAATGGGCTCAGCTCAGCAGGTACAGGGGTGCCATTGGCCCCTCTGGTGGGCTTTGCAGTGCCCCAAACTCAGGAAGAAAAAAGGCTGGCTCAGGTGACTTATTTTTGACCGGGAAGGAGCTGACAGCAATGGAAATAAACAAGTAGGGAATGATGTTGGAAAGTTGGAGGGTTTGTCCTTTATATCTCAGCTTTCTCTCCTATCTTCCCTTGCTCTGTAGTGTGTTCTCAAAGAAGATTTTGGCATGATATTCCTGTTCACTGATTTACTCCTGAGCTGTGTCTTTTCTGCTGTTCAGCTCATCTGGTGAATTTTTTTTACTGTAAAAAGTATCTTGTCCTTGCAAGGGCAAGGGCAAGACCTGAAATCCCAGAGATTTCAGCTTGCCACCGGCTATTTGGAATGCTGGAAAGGATTCAGAGTAGGGGAAATCGTCTTGGACATCTGAGACCACCCCCACATTCAGCGGTCCCCTGGACACAAACCCAGACCTTGATACTGGTCCTGAACCATGCTCTCAACTCAGACCCCTGTGATCCTCGCCACAGTGCTTTCAGATCAGTGCAGCCATGCCCATAGGCACAAACTCTTAAGCCTAGATTCTGTCCTGAGAGGTCTGTCCCCGACGGCCTGGCTCCAAAGCCTCAGAGATTGGGGACAGTGAGGAACACCATAGGACTCACCCTGCCACCCTGAAAGGAACCATGTCATTGGGAACTCCAGAAAGGATTCAGAGGAACTGAAATCTGCATTCCTACCTCAGGACACCCCCATATTCAGCAGGCTCCTGGATGCAAACCTGGAGCTTGACACTCACCCTGAACAAATCCCTCGACTGTCCCCTCCCCCAGAAAGATGGACAGAGTGCTGGCAGATCGGGCCTGCCATGTGGCGGGCCCTAACCATAACCTTTGGTTTGGTTCTCAGGATTCTGACCCCAAAGGCCTTGCAGTAGGTGCCCTACAATTTGGGGACACCTGGGCAATCCCAGAGGACTCAGCCTGCCACCCAGAAGGAAACTGTGCCATTTGGAACTCCGGAAAGGATTGAGAGGAGCAGAAATCTGCATGCCCAGCTGAGGACACACCCACACAGAGCTGACTCCTGGACACAAAGCCAGAGCCAGACACTCACCCTCACCTACACTGTCAACTCAGCCACCCGGACAGCTCTCCATGGGGTCTTCAGGTCAGTCCTGCCATGTCCCTGGTCCCTAACACTAACCCTTGGATGGGTTCTGTAATGATCTCCTCATTTCAGGTTATGTGGTGGTTCTGCAGGACATTGTCCTGGTGTGGGATCAAACACACTGAAGCAACCCGTGTGAAGTGGCAAACGTGGTAAAGAAATGACAGCTGGGGAATCTGAGTGTGGAGACAGCACGTATTTGTGCTGCTATAACAAGCTGACTGCACTTTGAAATCACCGCAGAGGAAATGACTCTTCCAAACATCCATGATAGCACGACGACACGGAAGCAGGGAGAACATCAGACTTTGGGATGAAGGCCAAGCCCTCCCAGATCCAGGTTACCCAACATGGAGAGGACACATGTCAGAAAGAGACTCGTGGGAGGATTAAATCATGGGCCCCTGTATCTCTCAGGTGCAGTAGAAGCAGTGGATTTGAAATTTCAGTTTTCCACAACGTTCCACCACAAGCTGGTTAGAATTGTGCAAAAGCAGGAAGGGAAGCCCCAGTAAAGTGGACTGGGGATGCCAGAAGGGGAGGTTGGAAGGGGGCGCCTGGTGCTCATTGCCCATTACAGACCCCACATTGCAATCCCCCACAGGAGAGACTCACCAATTCCAGGCCCCACAGGGGAAGCCGGAGGTTCATCTCCTGACTTTTTGTAGGAGCTTTGCAGCTCAGCTGGTGAGAATTCTCCATCACCCTGCCTTTGTCCAGGGGACTTTCCTTCAAGCACCCTTCCCAACTTCTTCCTCCTCCATGAAATAATGTTCCTCTCCTGTTTCTCGCACTTGCCTGTGATGGGACCGTAGCTTGCTCAGCCCAGACTGCCATTCTCTGCTCTTCCCAAATAAACCCATGCTGCTGGTCAAATAACTGGCAGATGGAGTTTAAGGCAAATCGAACTAATAAATTCAAGAACTTGCAAGGAACAAAATCAATATGCACAAATTAGTGGCACTCCTACGTGCTCGGAAGGAACCATCAGAAAGAGACTAAGGAGAACTATCTCATTTACACCTGAATCCAAGACAGCAAGATACCCGGGAGGCCCCTGAACCAAGAAGGTGACAGACCTGTCCTCTGACAGCCCTGCAACAATGACGACAGACAGGGAGGGGGACACACGGAGATGGGGAGGCACTGTGCTCAGGGAAGAACCCACACTGGGAAAATACCTACTCTCCCCAAAACCGTCTACAGAGTCCTCACTCTGGCTCCTGAATTTCGGGACTCCAAGCCTGGAGTGGGTGTGGACACGGGAAGGACCCCGCAGGGCTGAGGTGGGGGGAGCACAAGCACCGAAGCAGGCGGACGCTCCCTGAATGCAGACCATCAGAGGAGCCCCAGGAACCGAATCCGCGAGCACACAAGCACAAAGGAGGACCAAGGAGCACCCGAGCCCAGAAAGGGGGGACCCCACAGCCCCGCGCACAGCACAGCAGTAGGCCACGTCTCCTCACACAAAACGACGGAAGCCCCAGTGTCTACATAGGGCGCCCTTCCTCTGTGGGGTCCTGAGACCACGAACCCCTTGACAGTCCACTCAGGCGGCTTCTCCTCACCCCCTCCAGCATCTGGTCCTTAGGAGGTTGGACTGCTGCCAGTGTGGGCGCATCCTCCACAACGGGTCCGGTCAGTGTGGCTGCAGAGCCACACCCTCCTCAGCTTGTCCTGTCAGGGTGGGAGGCGCCCCACATTCTCCAGAAGTCTCCACAGTGGGTCCTGAAGAGGCGGGGCTCCAGTCCCAGCTGTGGCTGCACAGCCTGGGCTCAGGGCGGGAGCTGCGGTCTGGCGCCCTCTGCAGGCGGGGGAAGGCAGTGCAGGACTGTGGGAGCTCACCCTTCAGTGGAAGGTCCTGCTCCCTCCCAGGGTCCAGCTGACGCCATTTCATTCCAGAAATTCAAGCTGCATGGAGCTCAATACCCCCCAACTTCCCCCCAAATAGCTAAGGAACAATGAATTGGAAACAATGTGGAATTACAACAGTCCTTGACCCAAACAGTGGCACTTAACATGGCCCTGATGCAGACCCACACTCTGACCTCAACTTGGTCTCAAGCCTGGACCCTACCCTAATCCAAGACCCTAACCCTAGCCCCCAACCCAAACAATGTTCACAAGAATCAAAAGGTAGAAACTGCAAATATCCCTCAATGGCAAGTGCATAAGCAAAGTGTGGTGAAGGGTTTGAATTTGGGTTCAGGTTCAGGTTTTAGTTAGAATTCTAGATCAGGCTTTGGGTTTAGTGTTAGGGTGAGGATTTAGAGTGAAGGACAAGGGAACAGAGTATTAGTTTAGGGCTTTAAGTTTATGATTTAGGCTTTAAGACTCAGGGCTTAGGGGATAAAGTTCAAGGTCAAATTTGGGGTTTGTCTTCATGCTGAGATTTGGGTTCAGGGTTCATGACTTGGAGGTCTGGTTTAGGGTTTGGGTTCGTGGTTTAGGGCTTGGATCCAGGGCTCAGGTACAGGCTTTGGGTTCCATTTCAGGTTTGGGATTCAGGGTTCTAGTTTGGGCTTTAAGGTCAGCTTAGGTTTCAGCGTTGTTAGGGGTTAAGATTAGGTTTAGGGATGACACATTTTCTTCGGTTGTCATTATGGACAAAAAAATTCTATCTGAAGTTTCTAAGTCAGAAATGTATTTCATCTGGGGGCGCCTGGGTGGCTCCCCGCATTAAGCCTCTGCCTTGGGCTCAGGTCATGATTTCAGGGTCCTGGGATCCAGCCCTTCATCAGGCTCTCTGCTTGGCGGGGAGCCTGCTTCCCCATCTTTCTCTCTGCCTGCCTCTCTGCCTACTTGTGATCTCTGTCTGTCAAATAAATAGAATTAGTAAAAGCTATTATATGATCTTTTACAAACCATTTCCTATCTTTGCATTCTCATGTGCCAAGACAGACACGGATTATTTAAAACTCTGAAGAGAGTGCTCAGCATTTAAATTGCCTGTAAGCTTCGTGTAATAGATTTATGATTGATGATAGATTTAGTTAAAATATAACTATTTAAAATATTTACTCTCAGTAAACGATTTCAACCTATGCTCATTTAAGTAACTTGGTGCATAATCCCTTTTCTATTAAATCATAGTGCAAGGACCAATGCCGCGTTTCCCAGAGAACCCCAAGATATTTTTCTAGAATGGCCTTATGCCTATATATCAGGCGTCCTGTTTTCACTCCCTACCCTGGAGGTCATGTAATAACCAATGACCAAAAAAACAAACAAAAAACCCAAACATCAAGGTCTAAGTGCCATCCCTGCCTGGAGAAGAGGAGACTGCTCAGACAGATCCCTGGCAGGCATCTCAGCCCAGGACTGTTCTGGGGAAGCTGGTTCCTGGCTTTGGGTGCAATCTGGAAGCCAGCAAACTGACCCAAGTGTGCAGCCGGCTTTTAGGACTGATGACCTTTTTGCAGCCAGGCTGCCCGTGGACACATGCTCAGGGAGCCAGGCTAGGAGGCTGCCCAGAGCCAGCGCGGCGCTGGCAATGCTCGCAGCCCGCCTGGGCTTCGCCCCGCACCCCAGCACGGCCTGGGCCTCAGGAGGGAGGGGGGCGGGGGCGGCGCAGAGAAGGGGCTTTGGTAATTTCCAAAGCGGGAAGTGAGCTCGCGGAGGACTCAGGAGGGAGGGGGGCGAAAGCGGGGGCGGGGCGGGAGCAGCCCGGTGAAGGGGCTTTGCTAATTCCCGAGGCGGGAAGTGAGCTCATGGAGGACGCAGTGGAGAGTCTGGGAGGAGGTGGAGGGGCTGGCGGAGGCGGGGCGCGCAGCGCCAGGGTGCTGCGCTGCGGCCCCTGTGGGGACTGCAGGACACACCGGACTCGCCGCCCATGCGCTCCCGCGCTCCAGCCTAGCCCCCGAGGCTGCGCTGTCCTGTTCCCGCCGCCTGCTGCACCTCCCCGCCCCATGGCTTCTCCGGAGGACCCTCTGCTCACAGGTAAAGTGACACCGCGCCGCTCCCTCACCTGGAGCAGAAAACCCGGGCCACAAGCACTAGCGGGGCGGGGGATGTCGGGGCCCAGCCTCCTGCGCACCCCAGGGCACCGGGAACACCCCAGACGCCGCGCTGCAACCTGTCCGCCAGGGGTTGGGCCGGGGACAGTGCTGCAATAGGTAACCCCGACACCCCGCCAGTGGGCAGGCTAGCCCCCATCGTTTGGCACGTGCGTGTCAGAGCCTCCAGCCATTCCCAGGGCACCCAGAACCCAGAGAGCGAGGCCTTGGGTGCTTTCTAGTGACAGATTCAAGGCAATTCTTTGACTTTGGGACTTCAGCGTTAACATAGTTTTCATTTGTGATTATTATTTTTGTGTGGGGGCCATAGCTTATGTTTTGACCTATGGTTGTTTTCACTCCCGGGTCTGAAGAAGCCCCTAAATCCTAACCCTGTTGAGGACTCCGAAAGCTCTCAGAGCAGCAGTGCTGGGGGACAGTGTGGACACATGGTTTGGTTTCTTCTCTGGCCTGATTCTGTGGCAGCCCCGCTCTGTCCTCCTCACACTTCAGAGCAATATCTGAACAAGTGGAGAAGGGACCAGGGGTTCAGGAAGGTGGCCACCGAAGAGTGACTTCTCTGGAGGGTGGGTGAGCTAGCAAGTGAGCATGTTATTCCAGCTCTGCCTGCAGTTGGGATGGAGCTGAACAGGGGCCAGGGAAGGGGAGGAGGAGCAGAGAGTGGGGACAAAGGGACCAAAGAGGAGATTCAGATAAAGGGAACTAATGGGGAGGAAAGAGAAGAAACTCTAGAAGACAGGCATGTAGAAAGGAAAAGGGATGAAGTGGGCATTGGGAAAGGGCACCACCAGGGAAGGAGAGAGGGGAAGGGAAGAGGGAGGAAGAGAGGAAAGGGGGAAGGGGGAAGGAAGGAGTCAGCATGCCAGGGCTCCCCCTGCATCTGAAGAAGAGGTGGCTGGTCCAGCTTGTCAAACAGGGTGCTCACCCTTTGGTCCCAGTTTCTGCTCCCAGTGCTACAGGGCTTTGCAAGGAAGGCAGGCTGTCCCCTGGGACCTACTGGAGCCCACAGGAGGGTGAGAGAGGTAAGATGCCACCGGGTCCTGTCCAGAGCTGCTCCCAGCCACCAGCCTCACCACATGGTGCAAGAGGGACCCCAGAATAAAGGAAGGACACAGGCCTGCATGTCTGCCGGTGGCTCTGGGCACTTAGCTCATCGCAGTGAACCACACCGCCTCCTCAACCCAGGCTTTCAAAGCCTCCTTCTTTGTTCTTGGCTTTCATGTCTGTAGGAACATGAGCCAGATCTAACTCATCTCCGACAGACAATTCTGACTCACCCCGTGTCAGATTTTTATGAGTGGCTGTGATAGAGTAAGATAGCAATGCTCCAACAAACGGACTGTTTCCTCACACTTGACCTCAACAGTCTTCTACATTTTCTTAGCGAAAACATCTTGTCTCCTTCCATTAAGCTCATAACGTGGTCTAATAGTATACATGTGCCTTCGTTAGATGCAAAGCGATACAGAGCTCCTTTTTTTTTTTTTTTAAATTTTACAATGTAAAGTCAGTGAACACATCCAACTTGACAAATACGTCTCTAAAATGTCAATCCAGGCAAAGCTTTTTCTGCCTACAGTTTGGAGCCTACGTGGTGATGTTTTTAAAATGCTTTCAGTCCCTCAGTGAGGCTCTTAGAAGCTAGCCAGGGCTTACTACGTGCCAGGCACTGTGTCAGGTGTTGGAGCTAAAGGGAAGGAGAGCTTGGAGGCTGGCTGGGGAGGGACATGCATGACACAACCACAGGTAGAAACGGAGGCCAGTGCTAGAAAAGAGAGAGCAGGCTGCATGGAGAGTGTGTACCATGGGGCTTGTGAGCTCACGAATAAGTGGGAGTAACTGGAGTGGGGAGATGGGGGAGAGGAAGAGGGTCTTCCCATCAATGGGAATCACCTGTGCTTGGAGGCAGGCGCCATGAGGGGTCTCCACAGGAAGAGGGAGGCAGTGTGGTTGAAGGGCAGAGAGATGGGGCAGAACAGGCATCAGTCAGTTGGAGGGGTATGAAGAGACTGATGGGAGGATTATGGGTGCCTTTGGAGGACTGAGAATTTGTTAGAAGATCAGTGCAGATTTCTATGGAGACAAATGCCAGGAACTGATAGGTCTTTGAAAGGTCACTCTGGCTGCCTTTTGGCAAAGGGGTTGGTAAAAGGCACTTGCAGGTGTGAACACACCAGGTGGGAGGTGAGTGCAGGAAATCAGGTGAGGGAGCATGGGAACTTGGTCCCGGGGTATATAAGGGAGAATAGCCTTTAAGGAGTTCCACAAATCACAGCCACTAATAGCCTTTAAGGAGTTCCACCAGCTGTGGCTTCATAACAGAGCTGAAAGGGGGAGGTGGGTGTGTCCTGGAGGTTACAGAAATTACATGAGAAAGGAACGTCTTTTTAGATCTTTTTTTCAACTAGAGGAACTCTCACCTTATTGATTGATTTCCAGAGTGGGAGCCTATGGACATGAGGACATCTTTGAAATATCTGAATATGTTCTTCGACATCTTTGCAAGTGACGAGGAGACCTTGACCTTAGGAGGGCTCGGCCCTCTTTGTAGCCAAAAAGATTTCACCTACAGATTTGTGTTCTCCCTTTTAAAGTCAAGGGGACAGTCCTTCCAAAGGACACCTCCTATCATTTTACCTTCTCATCATAACTCACGTGCTGGAATCTCCAAGACCCTCTGTTCCAGGTTGTGAGTATCCACTTTGGCCGGGCTGGTCTTGCCACCACAGGAAATCTAGAGCCTGTAGTGCTATTAATAACATCATCTAAGACTGTGTTTGCTGCCCTCATGGCCTGTTCCCACCATGACTCACTGAAGCTTTTTACACATTGTATCCATTAAGCTATAGTTCCCAAAGCTCATCTTCTCTAGTGCCATTAATTTTTAGGGGGCCAGGCAAACCTTAAACTTGTCCCCCTTAATTGGATCCCTGTGCCCCCACAATCTCTTTGAATGCCTTTCACCATGATCCTTGAATGAGGTCTGAGACCACTGCTGGTACCTAACACTTCTTAGCACCTTGTTTGTTAGGTTCTTGGAAGAGGAGGTGGCTATGGAGGTGAATGGGGATGGGAGTGGGAGGATTTCTCCCTTCACTTCCCTTTTTGTTTTTTCAAATAATGGGTTTTGAGGGGGAGGGAAAGGTTAACCAGACCATTTATTTTGCATCTCCCATCCATAAAATGTTTACCACTCCCCACCGGAAGAATTTAGATCTTTCGTTTGAATCTCCAGGAAAATCTCCCAAACCCAGACCACCACCATGTGGATTCAGCCATCTTCTGATTCACCTCCAGATTGTCTCCTCCTAACTGCTCAAGCCACAGGTTAAGGGCGAAATGTTCAATGCCCAAGCAATTAAGTGGGGAACACGTTTATCTAAGCAATTGCATGCAGCTCTGTATCTGCATACAGGGGGTCTCTCCCAAGCCTTTCCAACCTCAGCAAAACAAGACACAGCCCCAGCGATCTGGGGTATATATCATTCATTCATTCCTGGGTTCAACACTCATGTCGGATCCCCACCAAGACCCTGGGAGAGCAAGGACTGGAGAAATCCTGGAAGCTGAAGTCTGAGGAGGATTTCAAATTCAAGTCAGACATGAAAGAAACATCTGGACTCAGTCCTCAGGTACATGCAGTATTCTGAACTGAGGCTAGAACCAGAGACCATTCTAATGAAAGGCCTCTACAGGTGGGCTCTCACAGGTGGGCTTCGACTCAGTTTCCTGTATATTCATTTATGAAATAGCTCTTCGGGTCAACATGCAGAAGGAAACCATTTAATAAAACTGACAATGAGGAGAGGAAAGGGAAGCCAGAAGGCTTGTGAATGGGGAGAGAGGAAGAGCCAGGGCAGAAAACCAAGAATCCCTCCCTGCCCTCCTTGCTGCCAGGGAGGTCTGAGGGACTAGTTTCCACCTGGGATCCCAAAACCAGAACAAAAGCAGCCGGGCCACGGCGGGGGAGGGAAGGGGGTCCTCAGCATGCACGAGTGGGGGTGCCCAAAGATGTGGGCTAGTGCGCCCGCTCCCGCTCGTGCGGGGCACCTAACAAGGTGCTGTCCCCAGCCTGACCCCATGAGGACCCGGGTTCGGCCCAGCGTTCTGGCTGGTCCCGGTGCCCTGGGGTTCCTGGGAGGCTGGGCCTCGACAACCCCCCTCCCCGCCCCCAGGTCGCGTCCCTCGCTTTCTGCTCCTGGTGAGGGCGAGGCGCGGTGTAACTTTACCTGTGCCCAGAGTGTGGTCCGGAGAAGCCTTGGGGCGGGAAGGGGCAGCAGGAGCGGGACTGCAGGTCCTCACGCAGGAGCGCAGGGACGGCGAGTCCGGTGGGTCCTGCAGTCCCGACGGGGCCGCAGCACAGCGCCCTGGCGCTGCCCGCCTTTCCTCCGCCCGCCCCTCCACCTCCTCCCAGACTCTCCTCTGCGTTCTCCACGAGCTCACTTCCCGCCTCGGGAATTAGCAAAGCCCCTTCTCCAGGCCGCTCCCGCCCCGCCCCTGCCTTTGCCCCCCTCCCTCCTGAGTCCTCAGCGAGGTCACTTCCCGCTTTGGAAATTAGCAAAGCCCCTTCTCTGCGCCGCTCCAGCCCCCCACCCTCCTGAGGCCCTGGCCCTGGCTGGGGTGCGGGGCATAGCCCAGGCAGGCTGGGAGAGTTGCCAGCTCCAGCTCTGGGCAGCCTCCTAGCCTGGCTCCCTGAGCGGGTGTCCCCACGCCGCCTGGCTGCAAAAAGATCATCAGTCCTAAATGCCAGCTGCACTCTTTGGTCAGTTTGTTGGCTTCCAGATTGCGCCCAAAGCCAGGAACCAGCTTCCCCAGCACAGGCCTGGGCTGAAATGCCTACCAGGGATCTGTCTGAGCAGTCTCCTAGTCTCCAGGCAGGGATGGCACTTCGACCTGGATGTTTGGGGTTTTTGTTTGTTTTTTTGGTCATTGGTTATTACATGACCTCCAGGGTAGGTGCTCCACAAAGGGAGTGAAAACAGGAAGCCTGATATATAGGCATAGGGCCATTCTAGAAAAATAGCTTGGGGTTCTCTAGGAAACGCGGCATTGGTCCTTGCACTATGGTTTAATAGAAAAGGGATTATGCACCAAGTTACTTAAATGAGCATAGGTTGAAATCGTTTACTGAGAGTAAATATTTTAAATAGTTATATTTTAACTAAATCTATCATCAATCATAAATCTATTACACGAAGGTTAAGGCAATTTAAATGCAAGAGCACTCTCTTCAGGGTTTTAAATAATCCGTGTCTGTCTTGGCACATGAGAATGCAAAGATAGGAAATGGTTTGTAAAAGATCATATAATAGCTTTTACTAATTCTATTTATTTGACAGACAGAGATCACAAGTAGGCAGAGAGGCAGGCAGAGAGAAAGATGGGGAAGCAGGCTCCCCGCCAAGCAGAGAGCCTGATGAAGGGCTGGATCCCAGGACCCTGAGATCATGACCTGAGCCCAAGGCAGAGGCCTAACACGCGGAGCCATCCAGGCGCCCCCAGATGAAATACATTTCTGACTTAGAAAATTCAGATAGAATTTTTTTGTCCATGATGACAACCGAAGATAATGTGTCATCCCTAAACCTAACCTTAACCCCTAACAACGCTGAAACCTAAGCTGACCTTAAAGTCCAAACTAGAACCTTGAATCCCAAACCTGAAATGGAACCCAAAGCCTGTACCTGAGCCCTGGATCCAAGCCCTGAACCACGAACCCAAACCCTAAACCAGACCTCCAAGTCATGAACCCTGAACCCAAATCTCAGCATGAAGCCAAACCCCAATTTGACCTTGAACTTTATCCCATAAGCCCTGAGTCTTAAAGCCTAAATCATAAACTTAAATCCCTAAACTATAACTCTGTTCCCTTGTCCTTCACTCTAAATCCTCACCCTAACACTAAACCCAAAGCCTGATCTAGAATTCTAACTAAAACCTGAACCTGAACCCAAATTCAAACTCTTCACCACACTTTGCTTATGCACTTGCCATTGATGGATTTTGCAGTTTCTATCTTTTGATTCTTGTGAACATTGTTTGGGTTGGGGGCTAGGGTTAGGGTCTTGGATTAGGGTAGGGTCCAGGCTTGAGACCAAGTTGAGGTCAGAGTGTGGGTCTGCATCAGGGCCATGTTCAGTGCCACTGTTTGGGTCAAGGACTGTTGTAATTCCACATTGATTCCAATTCATTGTTCCTTAAGTATTTGGGGGGAAGTTGGGGGGTATTGGGCTCCATGCAGCTTGAATTTCCGGAATGAAATGGCTTCAGCTGGACCCTGGGAGGGAGCAGGACCTTCCACTGAAGGGTGAGCTCCCACAGTCCTGCACTGCCTTCCATGGCCTGCAGAGGGCGCCAGACCGCATCTCCCGCCCTGAGCCCAGGCTGCTCAGCCACAGCTGGGACCTGAGCCCCACCTCTTCAGGACCCACTGTGGAGACTTCTGGAGAATGTGGGTCGCATCCCACCATGACAGGACAAGCTGAGGAGGGTGTTGCTCTTCAGCCACACTGATCAGACCCGTTGTGGAGGACGCGTCCACACTGGCAGCAGTCCAACCTCCTAAGGACCAGACCCTGGAGGAGGCCTGAGTGGACTGTCAAGGGGTTCGTGGTCTCAGGACCCCACAGAGGAAGGGCGCCCTGTGTAGACACTGGGGCTTCCGTCGTTTTGTGTGAGGAGACGTGGCCTCCTGCTGTGCTGCGCGCAGGGCTGTGGGGTCCCCCCTTTCTGGGCTCGGGTGCTCCTCTGTCCTCGTCTGTGTTTGTGTGCTCGCGGATTCGGTTCCTGGGGCTCCTCAGATGGTCTGCAGTCAGGGAGCGTCCGCCTGCTTTGGTGCTTGTTCTCCCCCCACCTCAGCCCTGTGGGGTCCTTCCCATGTCCACACCCACTCCAGGCTTGTGCCGAGTCCCGAGATTCAGGAGCCAGAGTGAGGACTCTGTAGACGGTTTTGGGGAGAGTAGGTATTTTCCCAGTGTGGGTTCTTCCCTGAGCACAGTGCCTCTCCATTTCCTTGTGTCCCCCTCCCTGTCTATCGTCATTGTTGCAGGGCTGTCAGAGGACAGGTCTTTCACCTTCTTGGTTCAGGGGCCTCCTGGGTATCTTGCTGCATTGGATGCAGGTGTAAATGAGATTGTTCTCCGTAGTCTCTTTCTGATGGTTCCTTCTGAGCACGTAGGAGTGCCACTAATTTGTGCATATTGATTTTGTTCCTTGCAAGTTCTTGAATTTATTAGTTCGATTTGCCTTAAACTCCATCTGCCAGTTATTTGACCAGCAGCATGGGTTTATTTGGGAAGAGCAGAGAATGGCAGTCTGGGCTGAGCAAGCTACGGTCCCATCACAGGCAAGTGCGAGAAACAGGAGAGGAACATTATTTCATGGAGGAGGAAGAAGTTGGGAAGGGTGCTTGAAGGAAAGTCCCCTGGAGAAAGGCAGGGTGATGGAGAATTCTCACCAGCTGAGCTGCAAAGCTCCTACCAAAAGTCAGGAGATGAACCTCCGGCTTCCCCTGTGGGGCCTGGAATTGGTGAGTGTCTCCTGTGGGGGATTGCAATGTGGGGTCTGTAATGGGCACTGAGCACCAGGTGCCCCTTCCAGCCTCCCCTTCTTGCATCCCCAGTCCACTTTACTGGGGCTTCCCTTCCTGCTTTTGCACAGTTCTAACCAGCTTGTTTTGGAACGTTGGGGAAAACTGAAATTCCAAATCCTCTGCTTCTACTGCACCTGAGAGATACAGGGGCCCATGATTTAATCCTCCCACGAATCTCTTGCTAACGTGTGTCCTCTCCATGTTGGGGGACCTGGATCTGGGAGGGCTTGGCCTCCATCCCATAGTCTGATGTTCTCCCTGCTTCCGTGTCGCCGTGCTAACATGGATGTTTGGAAGAGTCATTTCCTCTGCGGTGATTTCAAAGTGCAGTCAGCTTGTTATAGCAGCAGAAGTACGTGCTGTCTCCACACTCAGATTCCCCAGCCGTCATTTCTTTTCCATGTTTGTCACTTCACACGGGATGCTTCAGTGTGTTTGATCCCACACCAGGACAATGTCCTGCAGAACCAACACATAACCTGAAATGAGGAGATCATTACAGAACCCATCCAAGGGTTAGTGTTAGGGACCAGGGAAATGGCAGGACTGACTTGAAGACCCCATGGAGAGCTGTCTGGATGGCTGAGTTGACAGTGTAGGTGAGGGTGAGTGTCTGGCTCTGGCTTGTGTCCAGGAGTCAGCTCTGTGTGGGTGTGTCCTAAGCTGGGCATGCAGATTTCTGCTCCTCTCAATCCTTTCCGGAGTTCCAAATGGCACAGTTTCCTTCTGGGTGGCAGGCTGAGTCCTCTGGGATTGCCCAGGTGTCCCCAAATTGTAGGGCACCTACTGCAAGGCCTTTGGGGTCAGAATCCTGAGAACCAAACCAAAGGTTATGGTTAGGGCCCACCACATGGCAAGCCCGATCTGCCAGCACTCTGTCCATCTTTCTGGGGGAGGGGACAGTCGAGGGATTTGTTCAGGGTGAGTGTCAAGCTCCAGGTTTGCAACCAGGGGCCTGCTGAATATGGGGGTGTACAGAGGTAGGAATGCACATTTTAGTTCCTCTGAATCCTTTCTGGAGTTCCAAATGGCATGGTTCGTTTCAGGGTGGCAGGGTGAGTCCTATGGTGTTCCTCACTGTCCCCAATCTCTGAGGCTTTGGAGCCAGGCCGTCGGGGACAGACCTCTCAGGACAGAATCTAGGCTTAAGAGTTTCTGCTTATGGACATGGCTGCACTGATCTGAAAGCACTGTGGCGAGGATCACAGGGGTCTGAGTTGAGAGCATGGTTCAGGATCAGTATCAAGGTCTGGGTTTGTGTCCAGGGGACCGCTGAGTGTGGGGGTGGTCTCAGATGTCCAAGACGATTTCCCCTACTCTGAATCCTTTCCAGAATTCCAAATAGCCGGTGGCAAGCTGAAATCTCTGGGATTTCTCAGGTCTTGCCCTTGCCCTTGTAAGGGCAAGATACTTTTTACAGTAAAAGATTTCACCAGATGAGCAGAACAGCAGAAAAGACACAGCTCAGGAGTAAATCAGTGAACAGGAATATCATGCCAAAATCTTCTTTGAGAACACACTACAGAGCAAGGGAAGATAGGAGAGAAAGCTGAGATATAAAGGACAAACCCTCCAACTTTCCAACATCATTCCCTACTTGTTTATTTCCATTGCTGTCAGCTCCTTCCCAGTCAAAAATAAGTCACCTGAGCCAGCCTTTTTTCCTCCTGAGTTTGGGGCACTGAAAAGCCCCCTAGAGGGGCCAAGGGCACCCCTGTACCTGCTGAGCTGAGCCCATTTGTACCCCAACAGGGAGAAGGTACCAGCCTGGCCCTCTGGTGATCCATGGTCTGTGGCAGTCCTTCCTTCTGGACCCTGCTTTGCTGCTCTTCCTTCCCTAACCCTGGTCTCAAACTAGGGATTGCTCCTGGAAGAGGAACTCAGGGAGATGAGGCTCAGTAGGGCCTCCCTGCCTGGAATCTCCGTGTGACGAGTGCACAGCCAACAGATTTTGCCCAGGGACTTGCAAAATGCAGAGAGGCAGATTCCTTTTCTCTCTTTCTCTCTCTCTTTCTCTGGCCTCATTCCAACCGGGAGTTCTTAGAACTTTCTTCAGTGACTTCTAGGTGTAGCTTGGCCACTATTTCCACAGAAAGGCCACTTGAGCATGATCAAACACACGTATAAGCAATTACATTTAAAAAAATAAACAATAAGCCAATGCACACAGACCTTTGACAGCAGCACAGGACGCTCAAGGGACCAGAGTCCCTACCTTGGGCAATAGTGGTAGAGGCCGGGTTCTGCCATGCAGGTCCCTAGACCTTTGGCAGGTTCCACGATTGCAAATCCAGACATGCAGAATCCTGAGGGACAACCTACTAACTGCAAAAGAGCAAAAATTCATCAGGATTCAGAGTGGAAATCCATTTGTACTGGAAAAGAAAGAAGTAGGCTTTCTGTGAATCCAGCAGGGAGGACAGGCATAGATAAAGGCTGGTGTATGGGTCACGGAAACGATTGTTTCTCAAGGGTCATGCTGTCTCTGTAAAATGCTATGAGGACTGTCTCTTGGGGAACTCCTGCTTTCCTACCAGTGACGCCCCCAGATTCTGCTTTGCTAGTCCCATGGATTCCTGGGGATACCCAGTTGATAAGCTACGCTGTCCTCATGACAACACTTGCTAATGGACTGAATGTGTGTGTCTTGTCCCAATTCAGATGTTGAAGCCCTGACCCTCAAGGAGTGCCATCAGGAGGTATGGGCTTTGAGAGGTGATGAGGTCATGAGATTGGAACACTTGTGCATGAGATAAAAGCACTTCTGAGAAAAGACCTGAGAGATTGTTCTGCCAGCTGTCATCCATGCAAGGCTACAACAGAAATATGGGCATCTATAGATAATGAAGCAGTCTCTTGCTAGATATCAGATCTCCCAGGATCTTGCTTTTGGACTTCTCAGTCTCTAGAACTGCAAGGAATAGTACATGTTTTGCTGTTTCAGCCACCCAGTCTGTCATCATTTGTTGCAGCAACTTGAACTGAATAAGGTAGAGCCCAAGTCCTGGTTAATCCCTGCTTCTACTCATTTCCCCTCAGAAAGAGCTTCTAATCCAGAACTGACCTCTGCTTTCCATACACGTGCTTCAGACTCCTTCTGTGAGAGCCCAGACTTTGTAAAAGACTCCTCCCTCATGGCAACCAGCATTCTGTGACTCCTGAGAAATGTCCTCCCTGACTGTATTGAGTCAATCAATCTGATTTTGATTCTGGAGTCCCAGGATCAAGGACTGGGGAGTCCGCTTCATGGGGAGTCCGCTTCTCCCTCTGACCTTCTCCCCTCTCATGCTCTCTCTCTCTCACTCTCACTCTCTCTCTCTCTCTCAAATAAATAAATAAAATTCTTTTAAAAATCTGATTTTAACAGACCATAAGCTTGTTCTTGCTGGTCTTTGGAAGATTAGGCATTAGCCCTTCGGAGAAAGTTCTGAATGGCTGCTTCATGAAGGGGTGAACTGTGTCCCCAAGGTCTCTTTTTGCTGCCTGCTAATCACAGATGCTGAGACAAATCCTCCCAGGTGCTGGTTTTTCAAAGCACTTAATGCTTTGGCTTTGAAGTTCCTCACTTGACAGTTCTGCTTTAATCAGTTTGTGACAAAACAGCCAATTGGTGGTGGATGCAAAGTGCACTGATAAAGTTAATATCAGGGAACAATTTTTTGAGTGTCAAGCATGTGCATGTGTGTGCACACACATATCCATGTGCTAAGCATTATGGTAAATGTCTGACAAGAACTAAAACATCAAAATGTCAGGATACCCCATTAGCTGATATTTTTATTATTCCTACATCCTAAACTATGAAAAACAGGGTCCGAGAATCAGAAGTGGCAAAAAGAATCAAGATTTGAGGCAGTTCGAATTCACAGCCAGCCTTGATCAATAGGCATGTACACCTGTCTCTAGTATCAGCTCTGTGTAACCTTGCCATAACCTTGGATAAGCCATTCATCTCTCAAGTTCAGGTTCTTGGTCCAAAGAGGGAAGGGGCACAGGTTGAGTACCTCTAGTGGGACTTCCTGGCAGGCTTGTTCATCCAAGCATTCCTGTTTCAGTTTGAGTAATTGAATCCAGTCTTTGTTTCACCGAAGGCCAAGCTTGTCCAGTGTGTCCATGCCACCAGCCAACAGCATTTGTCCATGCCATGTAACAACCGAGAAACATTCATAGGAATGGGAGGAGGAAAAGATGTCCACAGGTGTTGACAGATGTTCTGCATGGAGGGACAGGAGCTGGCGCCATCACCTGCTGTTTCTAGTGGCCTTCTCTGTCGAGTTAAAACAAATGGCAATTATTTGCAATGGCAGGGATGAAAGTAGAAGGTATTATGCCAAGCGAAATAAGTCAGTCAGAGAAAGACAATTATCATATGATCTCACTCATATGTGGAGTTTAAGAAACAAAACAGAATCATAGGGGAGTAAAGGAAAAAAATAAAACAAGATGAAGTCAAAAGGGAGACAAACCAGAAGAGTCTTTAAAAAAAAAAAAGATTTTTATTTACTTATTTGACAAACAGAGATCACAAGTAGGCAGAGAGGGAGGAAGAGAGAGAGAGGTGGATGAAGACTTCCCAGGGAGCAGAGAGCCTAGACCCTGAGACCCTAACCTGATTTGAAGGCAGAGGCTTTAAGCCACTGAGCCAGCCAGGTATCCCTCAGAAGAGACTCTTAATCACAGTAAACAAACTGAGGGTTCTTGGAGGGGAGGGGGATGGGTGGATGGGGTAACTGGGTGATGGACATTAAGGAAGGCATGTGATACAGTGAGCACTGGGTGTTATAAAAGACTGATGAATCACTAACCTGTATGTCTGAAACTAGTATTATATGTTAATTAAGTGTATTTAGATTAAAATTTTCTTTAAAAATAATTTTAAAATAAAATAAATAACAATCAAATAATGATCAGAGTTATCCAGCAGGGAGTATCAGATAAAGATGTCTGTTAAATTTAAGGGGCTTGCCGAAGTTTAGGAGAGTCACGCTAGGTCATTTTCCTGTGTGGGGAAGTCTTCAGGGGCAGTTCCAAAGACAAAGAATATTAATATTTCTCCTTCCCCCATTCCTCCTAGAGCCAAAGATGTTTCCTCCACTCACCCACTGGCCCTGTATGTAGGTGTTGCTTTCTCTCTACCAATCAAAAAATCAGTGAGTAACTAGAACTTCACCTTTTCCAGTATCCCCCTACCACTGACCTTTTGTCTTTAATGGCAATGGGCAACAGGGACAAAGACATTTTTTAAAAACTTACAGAGATCCATTATGCTCTACTAACTTGGCCCGCATGGGCCACTGCAAAGGGATTCTGTGAACCGTGTACTCAGATGAATGGTCATTATCTTCAAAAAGGCAGGGGCAGTGATAGACACAGGAATCAAAAAAGCAAGAGTTGGGGCACCTGTGTGGCTCAGTGGGTTAAAGCCTCTGGCTTTGGCTCAGGTCATGATCCCAGGGTCCTGGGATCGAGCCCCACATCAGGCCCTCTGCTCTGCGGGGAGCCTGCTTCCTCTGTCTCTCTGCCTGCCTCTCTGCCTACTTGTGATCTCTGTCAAATAAATAAATAAAATCTTAAAAAAAAAAAAAAGCAAGAGTTAATGGACCATCAGAATAATGGAGTACCAACACTTTTTTGTCCTTGGCTTGAATCCTCAAGGTCCAGTGTCTCAAGAAAATTTTCATTTTGGTCTCATCTGACTCACTTGTCCACCCCTGGGTTAGTTGGCAGTTATACTGAGAACTGGAAATTTTCCTTAGAAGAGAGAAAGAGTATTTGTCAGGTAAACCAAGGAAATGTCCATTATAGGAAGTTAGGCCTTTTGTCGTGGTACTCCATTAGTACCCTCCTGACTGTTAAAGAAAAAAAAAAATTGTGACTCCCATTAAAGACAGTAAGGAAGATTTTATTCAAGGGATGCTACTACGATGGGATTTTATTTTATAGTATGGGAGAGAAATCTGGCTCAGCTCAGACAAATGGAGATTTACAGCTAAAGAGCATGGTGGGGGTCACTGAATGTAAAATTAAGATGGAACATCAAGGGTAAGGATGAAGGGATTCTGGCTAAACCATCTGGACAGTAATATTGTTGAAGGAAGGCTAGGTTCATAAACTATTGAGATCAGGGGATAAGGAATTTTTTAAAAGACTTATTAATACATTTTAGAGAGAGGGAGCAGGGGTAGGGATAGAGGGAGAGGGAAAGAGAATTTTAATCAGACTCTTCACTGAGCATAGAGCCTGAGGTGAGGCTTAATCTCAGGACCATGATATCATGACCAGAGCAGAAACCAAGAGTCAAACGTTCAACCAGCTGCACCAACCAGGTGCCCTGGGAATAAGGGATTTGATCAGATATTAAGCGTTATATATACTGAAGCACCTGGGTGGCTTAGTTGGTTAAATCTCTGGCTTTGGCTTAGGTCATGATCTGATCCCAGGATCAAGCTTGGTTTTGGGCTTGTTGCTCAGTGGGGAGTCTGGTTCTCTCTCTCTCTCTGCTATTCCCCCTGCTCAGGCTCTCTCTCTGTCAAAATAAATAAATATTTAAAAAAAAAAAGAGTGGTAAGATACCAGGGGTGAGAGGTAATGAATTGGATCAGATATCAAGAGTAGGATAGGAGATTGCTGAAAAATTGACTAAGCAGATTTCTTGCTAAAACTGGGCTAAATGGGCGGAGCCTGAGGTCAAGCCGGGACAGAAAGAGGACTCAGAGGAACTTGACTCCAGTCTGGTCAAGGAGAAAATCTTCATCATCCATGACCATTGTATTTTCTGCAGTCACACATTTTACTAATTCTTTTAAGAGACATTCAGTGAACGAGAAACATGAACACAGCAGCGATAATATAACAAATGTAAGCGCTCTAGCAGAGTTAAAGACTGTATAGGAATCCACCTCATCAGATTTAGAATATGCATGACTCCATGACTGAATTACTACCACTGCTTGACTGTTGAGATTAAGATGTAGTACAGAGGATCAGAGGGAAGGGAGGGAAATCTGAATGGGAGTCATCAGAAAGGGAGACAAACCATGAGGCACCTTTAACTATAGGAAACAAACTGGGGGGGGAGGGGAGTGGGAGACATGGAGTAACTGGGTGATAGGCATTAAGGAGGACACGTGATGTGGTGAGCACCAAGGGTTATCCACAACTGATGAGTTACTAAATTCTCTGAAACCAATGATGTTCTATCTAATGGCTAATTGAATTTAAATATCTAAAAAAGACACTTAAAAAAAGATGTAGCATAACTCACAATATCCTTTGAGTGGAAGAATGTGTGGATTTTCCACACCTCTGCTGTCCAAGTCCCATGGCTAGTAGCCACATGTGGCTAATGACCACTTAAAAGGTGGCCAGTTCAAATGGAGAAATGCTGTAAAAGCAGAATAAACACTGGCTTTCAAAGACATATTGTAAACAACGGTCAGAGAGTATTGCCACCCTCACATCACAAACATCACATGACTTCTACAGCTAATGAGAGTGGGACCCATGATGGGAGATGTCAACCTGAAAGTCCATGATGTCAGAAAGAACATGGGGAAGAAAGAGTCACAATCCTGGAGTGGATGGGCTGAGGACTGTCAGAATGCCTTTTTCTCCAGAATTCACTGTAGATAGCATCTGTATGCCTCACATTTTCAAGGGAAAATTATGAAAACACATATACACCCACAGCCATAGTTTAATTATGTTTGAAATGTATTCAGAACTACTCCAGTCAGTAAATTGCATATTTTCACATTTAGCTACTCAATTTTCTCTTCGGCAACTCCCATTCTTGAAATCCCAACACAAATCCCATCTCTTGCCTAAGGACCATAAACTACCTCACTATCAAAGGCTACAGTTCATTCATTCATTTGATTCATTCAAAGCAACGTAATCTTGAGTGATGTCTAAGGCGCTCTTCTAGGGACTGGTGACACGGTGAACAAAATAGGTAAAGATCTCACTTTCATGGAGCCTATCTGGTATTTAGGGGAAAATCTTTCCTTATCAACATGAATAGACTTATTATGGATGTTGCTTAAAATTTCAGGTTTTTTTTTTTTTTCTTGACAGTATCTCAGGTGATCAAATTTGACGTGGTTCTGAAAAATACCTTTGGGGTGTACTGACTCGACTTTCTGAGTCAGACACTTTCCTAAAGACAGGGGTCACAGGAAAAGTGACAACGGTCACTCTTGCAGTAAGAACAGGGATCACAATACTTGAAACAGAGATATGCTGCTCAGCTGTCAGAAAGTCCACAAGGCTCCAAATGTGTGTGGCCAACTAATGGAATCTGTAACTCAGAGGTTATCATCCTGAGAGCAATGGGAAATCCCTCTAGTTAAGGACTCTCCTTGACGGAAGCTTGACAATGGCCTTGATTTAATTACTATGATGGTTAGGTAATTATACACATTAAGAAAAGTGCACAAGGCACTTACATTTCCATGATACCATCAAAGATATTGTTGTTTTATTAAAATTTTACATCCAGAGCTGTAACGTATAGAGTATTTAAGTCAATCAGTATGTGGTACAGGTGAGACTATTGTAACAGCCATACTTCCATAAAAAAGAAAATTTTTTGTGGTTTCTAATCTAGGAATCAGCCAGTGAATAATTCTATATCAGTGTCCAGTTACCGGGCTAAACATGTAATCTATTTATATTTCTGAGGGTAAGCTGAATTGTGATCACTGAGCCAGCTGTGTTCTAGTAACTACTCATTTACCCAACATAACAGATATAAGAAGGTAAAAGGATTCTAAGAAGACTGGTTACTTATATTTTGAACCACATTTTGGCAGGGATAACTTGCAACTTGTGCCTAGTGGTAAGATTTCTGATATTTACTTTCTCCTTCCTTTGGCAAGTCAAGTTAGTTAAAAGGTAATTAGAGTTCAGTCCATTGTTTTTCTTAAATGTTTACAGAGATATAGAACTCTCAAGTTTCATTACTAGACAGGATTAGATCACATTAGTGATAAAGACCAGAATGATTTACATTGCTAAAACGAGAACTTGCTGTCAGTTTGGAGAAATATCATTTTTATCTAAGGGATACAGACGTCCTTTTTTAATTTAAATTTTACAAGGTAAAGTCAGTGAACACATCCAACTTGACGAATACGTCTCTAAAATATCAATCCAGGCAAAGCTTTTTCTGCCTACAGTTTGGAGCCTACGTGGTGACGTTTTTAAAATGCTTTCAGTCCCTCAGTGAGGCTATTAGAAGCTAGCCAGGGCTTACTACGTGCCAGGCACTGTGTCAGGTGTTGGAGCAAAAGGGAAGGAGAGCTTGGAGGCTGGCTGGGGAGGGACATGCATGACACAACCACAGGTAGAAACAGAGGCCAGTGCTAGAAAAGAGAGAGCAGGCTGCATGGAGAGTGTGTACCATGGGGCTTGTGAGCTCACGAATAAGTGGGAGTAACTGGAGTGGGGAGATGGGGGAGAGGAAGAGGGTCTTCCCATCAATGGGAATCACCTGTGCTTGGAGGCAGGCGCCATGAGGGGTCTCCACAGGAAGAGGGAGGCAGTGTGGTTGAAGGGCAGAGAGATGGGGCAGAACAGGCATCAGTCAGTTGGAGGGGTATGAAGAGACTGATGGGAGTATTATGGGTGCCTTTGGAGGACTGAAAATATGTTAGAAGATCAGTGCAGATTTCTATGTAGACAAAGGCCAGGAACTGATAGGTCTTTGAAAGGTCACTCTGGCTGCCTTTTGGCAAAGGGGTTGGTAAAAGGCACTTGCAGGTGTGAACACACCAGGTGGGAGGTGAGTACAGGAAATCAGGTGATGGAGCATGGGAACATGGTCTGGGGGTATATAAGGGAGAATAGCCTTTAAGGAGTTCCACAAATTGGCACCAGCTGTGGCTTCATTACAGAGCTGGAAGGGGGAGGTGGGTGTGTCCTGGAGGTTACAGAAATTACATGAGAAAGGGAAGTCTTTTTAGATCTTTTTTTCAACTAGAGGAACTCTCACCTTATTGATAGAATTCCAGAGTGGGAACCGATGGACATGAGGACATCTTTGAAATGTCTGAATATGTTCTTCGACTTCTTTGCAAGTGACGAGGAGACCTTGACCTTAGGAGGCCTCGGCCCTCTTTGTAGCCAAAAAGATTTCACCTACAGATTTGGGTTCTCCCTTTTAAAGTCAAGGAGACAGTCCTTCCAAAGGACACCTCCTATCATTTTATCCTCTCATCATACCTCACGTGCTGGGATCTCCAAGACCCTCTGTTCCAGGTTGTGAGTGAGTATCCACTAGTGCCGGGCTGGTCTTGCCACCACAGGAAATTTAGAGCCTGTAGTGCTATGAATAACATCATCTAAGACTGTATTTGCTGTCCTCATGGCCTCTTCCCACCATGACTCACTGAAGCTTTTTACACATTGTATCCATTAAGCTATAGTTCCCAAAGGTCATCTTCTCTAGTGCCATTAATTTTTAGGGGACCAGGCAAACCTTAAACTTGTCACCCTTAATTGGATCCCTGTGCCCCCACAATCTCTTTGAATGCCTTTCACCATGATCCTTGAATGAGATCTGAGACCACTGCTGGTACCTAACACTTCTTGGCACCTTGTCTGTTAGGTTCTTGGAAGAGGAGGTGGCTATGGAGGTGAGTGGGGATGGGAGTGGGAGGATTTCTCCCTTCACTTCCCTTTTTGTTTTTTCAAATAATGGGTTTTGAGGGGGAGGGAAAGGTTAACCTGACCATTTATTTTCCATCTCCCATCCATAAAATGTTTACCACTCCCCACTGGAAGAATTTAGATCTTTCGTTTGAATCTCCAGGAAAATCTCCCAAACCCAGACCACCACCATGTGGATTCAGCCATCTTCTGATTCACCTCCAGATTATCTCCTCCTAACTGCTCAAGCCACAGGTTAAGGGCGAAATGTTCAATGCCCAAGCAATTAAGTGGGGAACACGTTTATCTAAGCAATTACATGCAGCTCTGTATCTGCATACAGGGGGTCTTTCCCAAGCCTTTCCAACCTCAGCAAAACAAGACACAGCCCCAGCGATCTGGGGTATATATCATTCATTCATTCCTGGGTTCAACACTCATGGCGGATCCCCACCAAGACCCTGGGAGAGCAAGGACTGGAGAAATCCTGGAAGCTGAAGTCTGAGGAGGATTTCAAATTCAAGTCAGACATGAAAGAAACATGTGGACTCGGTCCTCAGGTACATGCAGTATTCTGAACTGAGGCTAGAACCAGAGACCATTCTAATGAAAGGCCTCTACAGGTGGGCTCTCACAGGTGGGCTCCGACTCAGTTTCCTGTATATTCATTCATGAAATAGCTCTTCGGGTCAACATGCAGAAGAAAACCATTTAATAAAACTGACAATGAGGAGAGGAAAGGGAAGCCAGAAGGCTAGTGAATGGGGAGAGCCAGGGCAGAAAACCAAGAATCCCTCGCTGCCCTCCTTGCTGCCAGGGAGGTCTGAGGGACTAGTTTCCACCTGGGATCCCAAGTCCAGAACAAAAGCAGCGGGGCCACGGTGGGGGAGGGTAGGGGGTCCTCAGCACGCGCGGGAGGGGGTGCCGAACGATGGGGGCTAGTGCGCCCACTGGTGGGGGGCACCTCGCAAGGCAAGTCCCCAGCCCAACCCCGTGTGGTCTGGGGTTTGGCCCAGCGTCCGGGGTGGTCGTGGTGCCCTCGGGTTCCTGGGAGGCTGGGCCTGGACAACCCCCCTCCCCGCACCTAGGTCGCGTCCCCCGCTTTCTGCTCCAGGTGAGGGCGCAGCGCGGTGTCACTTTCCCTGTGCAAAGAGGGTGGTCCCGAGAAGCCTTGGGGCGGGGAGGGGCAGCAGGCAGCAGGAGCTGGACAGCGCGGCCTCACGCAGGAGCACATGGGCGGCGAGTCCCCTGGGTCCTGCAGTCCCGACTGGGCCGCAGCACAGCACCCTGGCGCTGCGGGCCCCTCCTCCGCCAGCCCCTCCACGTCCTCCCAGACTCTCCGCCACATCCTCCATGAGCTCACTTTTCGCCTTGTCAATTAGCAAAGCCCCTGCTTTGGGCCGCCCCCGACCGGCCCCGGACCCCCTCCCTCCTGAGTCCTCTGAGAGCTCACTTCCTGCTTTGGAAATTAGCAAAGCCCCTTCTCTGGACCGCCCCTGCCCGCCTCCCTCCTGAGGCACTGGCCCTGGCTGGGATGCGGGGCAAAGCTCGGGCAGGCTGCGAGCATTGCCAGCACCTGCGCTGGGCAGCCTCCTAGCCTGGCTCCCTGAGCGGGTGTCCTCGCCTGGCCTGGCTGGGAAAAGATCATCAGTCCTATAAGCCTGCTGCACTCTTCGGTCACTTTGCTGGCTTCCAGATTGCGCTTAAAGCCAGGAACCAGCTTCCCCAGCACAGGCCTGGGCTGAGATGCCTGCCAGGGATCTGTCTGAGCAGTCTCCTCTTCTCCAGGCAGGGATGGCACTTCGACCTGGATGTTTGGGGTTTTTGTTTGTTTTTTTTTGTTCATTGGTTATTACATGACCTCCAGGGTAGGTGCTCCATAAAGGGAGTGAAAACAGGACGCCTGATATATAGGCATAAGTCCATTCTAGAAAAATAGCTTGGGGTTCTCTAGGAAACGCGGCATTGGTCCTTGCACTATGGTTTAATAGAAAAGGGATTATGCACCAAGTTACTTAAATGAGCATAGGTTGAAATCGTTTACTGAGAGTAAATATTTTAAATAGTTATATTTTAACTACATCTATCATCAATCATAAGTCTATTACACGAAGGTTACAGGCAATTTAAATGCAAGAGCACTCTCTTCAGGGTTTTAAATAATCCGTGTCTGTCTTGGCACATGAGAATGCAAAGATAGGAAATGGTTTGTAAAAGATCATATAATAGCTTTTACTATATGGTATCAGCAAATTATCATAAAGGAGGGGCCTCCAGCTAAAAACTCATCTTTGAAAAATGCAGAAAAGCAGCAAACGTTTCCATACCCTCTTGGTGACCAGAGGCATGCTTTGTGCCCCTTATCATCTCTTTTGTGGTTCCGAGGCCCATGGCGCTCAGTAGTTTAGTGTCTTATTCTCTGGGATAGGCCATTGAAGAAATACCAGGGCCAGAGAACAAGGTCCTGTGGGGGTCTGAAGAAAGTACAACCTTTTAGATGAAGCTTTCTGGGGAATTTGTTAGTGGTTTGGTCTGCCTCTGATAGGAAGGGAAATTTTTTTTAAAGATTTTATTTCTTTATTTATTTGACAGACAGAGATCACAAGTAGGCAGAGAGCAGGAAGAGAGAGAGAGGTGGAAGCAGGCTCCCCACTGAGCAGAGAGCCAGACATGGGGCTCAATGCTAGGACCCTAAGATCACGACCTGAGCCAAACACAGAGGCTTTAACTCACTGAGCCACTCCAGTGCCCCAGGAAGGGAAATTTTTTAAAGGGAATTTTCTCGTTGAATCTATTTTGAGGTTTGGTTTATGGTTCTTTCTGACTTCTCATGAAGATGGAATTATTTCTGAGGTTGGTTGTCAGGAACCGCATATCAAATCGAGCTATCTTGTTAGCAACAAATAAATAAATAAATAAAAGCTCAAGTGTTGGTATAAAGCTATTATGCTTTTCAAAACTCCGAACTATAATTCATGTATCGTGGTCGTTCTTTATCATATCACACAAGAGAGAGGTGGCAGAAACGCACTTTCAGGTTAATTTTTTTACAAGGAAGATTGACTTATAAACCTACTTTGTTATTCCCTTTCATTCAATTTCCCTGTACCTCCTTTTCTATGAATTGTAACGGTAACCCATCATTATTTTTATTGTTGGCACGTGCTTTGTGAACCATAAAGTGTACGCTATAAATGGGAGCGCTTTTCTTTTTTTGCAGTTTACGAAAAACTGATATTTTTTAATTTATTTTTTATTTATTTTCAGCATAACAGTATTCATTCTTTTTGCACCACACCCAGTGCTCCATGCTATCAGTGCCTTCTATAATACCCACCACCTCGTACCCCAACCTCCCAACCCCCCGCCCCTTCAAAACCCTCAGATTGTTTTTCAGAGTCCATAGTCTCTCATGGTTCAGCTCCCCTTCCAATTTCCCCCACCTCCCTTCTCGTCTCTAACTCCCCATGTCCATGAAAAACTAATTTAAAAACATTCATCCACCAGAGTACCCAAAGGGCTCCCATATAAACTATCTGTCGTTACATTATGTCCCGATGTGGAGCTCGATCCCAGGATCCTGACATCAAGACCTGAACTGAAGGCAGAGGCTTTAACCCACTGAGCCACCAGCTCCAATGTATTCTCTTCAGTACCAAAATTTGTAACCAATTGACAGATGAAAAAGGAGGCAGTCAAGTGAAAAACAATAGGTCTTAGACCTGCAAGAAATTCGAATTAGATGAATTCAGCTACTCAGGCACTGTTTCACATTTTCATATCTCAAAATATATCCCATTAGTTGCTAAGACACACAGGGCCTATTTTTTCTCTCAAATTCATGAATATGTAGGAGCAATAAGTGAGAAGTGAATGTATACTCTTCACTTCGAAGTCTTTTAGAAATCTAAAATATGGGCGCCTGGGTGGCTCAGTGGGTTAAGCCGCTGCCTTCGGCTCGGGTCATGATCTCAGGGTCCTGGGATGGAGTCCCCTATCGGGCTCTCTGCTCAGCAGGGAGCCTGCTTCCTCCTCTCTCTGCCTGCCTCTCTGCTTACTTGTGATTTCTCTCTGTCAAATAAATAAATGAAATCTTTAAAAAAAAAAAGAAATCTAAAATATGACTTTCTATGGTTTCTGTCTCCATATTCCTTTATTGCCAGTTAGAACAAATCCACATGCTTTGATTCAAAGGTAATAAATTCCTCTTATTTGGATAAATGATGTTTATTTTTGTTCTCTCACCCTTCGCAGGTGATTTCATTTTAGCACACTTCAGAGTTATAATTTCATGCTTATTAAAAACATTTATTATGATCAACATGGATGAATGAAACTTTTGTTTTATTTAATTATTTGCCAAAAAATCTGTTATTTTTAAAAATGTATTTCCTTTGAAGGGTTATTTTAGAGCGTTCAGAGAGGATCTAGGAGTGTGGTATTATGCAGTTTTTAAGTAGGTATGAAATGGTTATTTATATGATTGTTTCTTTAAGGCTTATGTATATTGTCCATTATATGCTATAAAATATTTTGAAAGTAAATTTAAGGTATGTTTTACGTAGTTTATTTTTTGGAAAAATTTATTGAAATGACTTATGAAATTCAGTATACTCTCAACATTAATTTATTCTGAAATTTACCAATTGTCTATTGAACCTATTATATGGCAGATATTACTTCAGACTACACTGGTAAATGAAATACTTGGCTTTGTAGAACTTTTATTTTCATGGGTGAGACAATTAAAAGCTATAAACCTTAATAAAATTTGCATAGTGCATTCAAAAATGATGAGTACAATGGGGAAAAAGAAAAATTCGATCAGGGTGAGAAAAATCAAGGTTGCTAGGCAGGGGATGGGGAGTTAAAATTTTTAATAGGAAGATCAGGGCAGTTACAATGAAGCTGACAATTGAACGAAGGTATGGAAAGGTGATGATTTGCCCAGAACTATCAGCAATAAGGTCACTCCAGACAAAGGAATTGGCTATCTTGAAGGCCATAAGGTTGGATCATGCCTGGCATATCTGAGGAATAGCAAGGAGGCCACTGTGAGTGACTGAAGAGTAGCAGGGAAAGAGGTCACAGAGGTTAAATGAGTGGCTAGATCATGTAAAAGCTTAGAAGTCATTGTAAAACTCTGGCTTTTATATTTGGAATCTTACTGTGTGATAGAATTTCTGCTAATAACGGAGAGTTCAAATGTCCATAAAATTTCAAGGATTCTTATTCTAGTAAGACAGAATAAAGAAAAAGAGTTCATATTTTCACATGGTGTAACAAATGCTTGGATCTCCCAATCTATGGGAGCACAGAAGAAGGCACTAAAATCTCACCAACATATTTGGTGACTGTGACTATATATAAATTTGTATTTTCTAGATTTTTTTATAGTCATGGAATCACACAGTATATACTATTCATTGCCTGGCTTTTCTTTTCTCAGCATCATTCCTTTGAGAATCTCCAATTCTAAATAGTTCATTTTGATGTTGAATAGTAATCTCTTTAAGGAATAGATCATAATTTGTCTTTGTTCTATGGATGGACATTGATGAACATTTCCACTGTTTTCAATTCTTAAAAATAAAGCTGCTATGAAATTCATATACAAGTCCTTGTATGAACATAGGGTATGTTTCTCTTGGTTAAATGCCTAGAAGTAAAATGGCTATTTGTGTAACTGCAACATATTTTGCATTTAAAAAAATTTTCAAACTATTTTCCAAAGTGGTGGTATCATGATATATGCCAACAACAGTTTAGATTTTTTGTTGCTTCCCAATCTAGCTCAGACCAAGTACAATTAGCCTTTACAATTTTAGCCATTCTAATAGATATGTAAGCATGTCTCATTATGATTTTAATTTGTATTTCTTTAATGTCGAGGTTCAGTGGGCTGAGGTCCGGAGCTGATGACCAAGAAAGAATTCCTGAGACATATTTGCTGCAAAAGGGTGGTTTATTGAGGCATGGGGACAGCATCTGTGGGCAGGAAGAGCTGCAGGTTTAGTAATCTGTGGTTGGGGGAAGGTAAGGGTACCGGAGGTTTCAATGGAGTTTTCATATGCTAAAGAGGAGTTGTCTTTTACCAAGCCATTAACATCAAGATAGTTGGCAGATGCCTGTCTTGCAGGATTCTGAGTTCTGCAAGTTAACTCTTTGTTTCTCCTTTATGGAGGTCAAAGGTGCCTGAGGAATGTTACACATATTACAGAGGGGAGCAGGTGGAGAGGGGGTGCAAGGTGCCAGCTTTTGCTTTGTCCTCAGTCAGCCTCCTGCTCCCTCATCAAGTTCCAAACCTGAGAGGGGGCTCCTGGGAGTGAGGGAGTGCTAGAGAGTGGGAGGACTGGAGGGCGGTGGGCCTAGGGGAAGTCGCCCAGCCTGCTCCTGCTCTTTGTTTTGGAGACTCACGTGGTCCTGCCTAATTGGCCGCCAAAGAGCCTGAGTTCCCAGGGAGGCAGAGGCGTCCTTAGCAGCTGTGGTTCCCGGGTTCTTCCAGCTGCCAGCCCCACCTTCCCACAGGAGGCTGGAGGCCCTGGGGGGACCACAACTCCCACAAGGCCCCTCACTCCAACAGAGCCTGGCTGATAAAGGGGAGGGGTCTGCGTGGAGAGGCGGGACCATGATGCAGGGGCCTTGGGGCTCAGCGTCCCCCTGTGGCTTTCTGGAGCTCAGGAGCTTTCTCATCGCTGGATTGGCATCTGGCAGCTGGACTCATTGGAGTCCTGGGGCGTCGCCTCGGACCGGCTCTCAAGGCGGGTAGAGTGTAAGGAAGTGTTAGCTTAGGAGGCACAGTGCTAGGGACTCGGTAGCGCTGAAGCTGCTGGTTGTACTGGGCTTCCTGAGGAGGCTGTCTGAAAAAGTCACAGGTGCTGGTAGGGGAATCCTGGGGGAAAACTGGGGCCCAAACCAGCACTTGAGCCTCTGAGCCAGAAGCCAACAATAACTGGGAAAAAGTCCAACGGCGCTAAGGTGCTTTACTTTTGGCTGAGAAGATAAGCAGGAAGGATAACAAACCAATGGGATGTCTGTAGACTTCTACTGGAACTTTTAGGTCTGTCTTCTGTAATTCCTTACCTGTCACTCAGAGGTTTTTTCTTTTTCTTCCTTGGGTTGCCTTCTTAGAGAAATCCTTAGCTTGATATTCCATCTCTCTGGTTTGGTTTTAAGCAGTGCTCATTCTGCTATTCAACCCATCTCTTTGAAAGGTTTCTTTTTACTTCTGTTGCTATTTGTATTTCCAAGATATCGGTTAATTATTTTTATAACTGCCTGCTCTCATTTCATGATAAGATATTCTGGCTTATCCATATGATTAATTTAATTACATTGATGTTAATGTCTAACAATTCCCCCCCCCCCTTAGGTGCATATTCTCTCTTGAAAGAAAGGATAAAACATATTAAAGCTGTTCTTTTTTTCCGTGGCTTGATTTTTCTGAAACATTTGTGATTGTTGGTTTATGTCTCACTCATTTTTATGTACCTCGAGAGTCACTGCTTTGTACTCTCTTTGCAGGAGGGAGGGGCATGAAGAGGATGAACTGCAGGGTATTTTTTTTCCTTTTTAATGAAAATGGGTAGAATCAGGGTTTGTAACCTACTGGTCACCTGGGTACCCCACCCCATTCCTCCAGAGCCTCGTAATCATTGGGATTTTGCTTGTTTCTTTTACCCAAGCTCCTATACTCTCCAAGCTGGAAGCAAACATCCCATTTTCTACTTCCTGGAAGGCTATACTTTGGTGAAGCTTTGGTTCTAGTCTCTCAGCCAGTTCCCCTTTCATTTTCTTTCTTTTTCATTTTCTTTCTTTTTCATTTTCTTCCTTCCTTTCTTTCTTTCTTTCTCTCTTTCTTTCTTTCATTTTTATTCTGGGCTCCTCCCTCCAGGTTTGCACTGCCTTTCCTTATGTACAAATGGGGATAGTAGGAAAGAGTGACTGAGAAGCCCTTCCAGTTTTTTTAAAAGATTTTATTTATTTATTTGACAGAGAGAGCACAAGTAGGCAGAGCTTCAGGCAAAGGGAGAGTTACAAGCAGGCTCTCTGCTGAGCAGAGAGACTGAAGATGGACTCGATCCCAGGATCCTGGGATCATGACCTGAGCCGAAGGCAGCCACTCATAATTGACTGACAACCCACGTGGAAGGCCCTTCCCCGAGAAAACAAACCAAGAAAGAAAAAAAAAAAAAAAGGACTACAAGAGAACAACCACTACTTCATAGGAAAACTTGTATTGTTCTCTTGTTCCCACTATTCCGGTTCATTTTTTTTTTTTTTTTTTACACATAGGTAATTTTTTTAACCTATTTACCATCACAGCGAGTTGTACAGTACATCAAATTCCAAATACCTTTCTAACCTAACTTTTTGATACATACACCTATGTTTTTCTTTTGCATTTTTATTTTTTGAATTCCTTTTTTTTAAATTTTAGTTTAGTCTAGTTTATTCCTTTTTAGTTTTATCCTCTAATATTCATATAGAGTTAAACTTCAAAGTAATCCCCTTTCCCCAATCAATACTACCCCTATAGGTAAACCAATTTTTAATCCCCTTTATCTTAGGAAAGTTGAGTCCTTTAATAAAGATATCAAGATACATCCAGGAAGAATCAAAACAACCTTCCTCGCACACACTGAGAATTTATAAGAATTCTCCCATCTTCTTCCACCAGTGTTTCTGTGTTTTTTGTGTTTGTTCTGATAGCATATAAATTTTACACTTGTGGTTCTTTTTGACGAGGTTCTTTCTTTATTTGCATATATATTTTTTTTTTCTCTTGTCATATACTTGTATCAGTCTTTTTATCTCTTTTTGTTTGTCTACTTCATTAATCTTACCTTGGGGACCATCTGGGCTGAACCTTATTTTTCATCTTCCCTTTCTTTCCTGTCTCTCTCTCTCTCTTTTCTTCTTTTCTTTTTTTACTTTTTTTCTTTTCTCTTGTCTCTCGTTTGGGTGGGAATCCTGATTTCTCAAAGTGAATGTGTATATTTGAAGAGAGGACCTCAAGACCTCTGGAAGTCTGCATGCCTCATTCACTGGGCAGGGGACTTCCTGCTTCAGGTATTTGCACAATAGACTCCAGTTAAAGTCCACCTTCAGGACGAGTCAAAGCCATGATTGTTAAGAACACAGAATAGGGTCCTACGTAGCATACACGATGTGACCAATAGGCATTAATGGTCACTCAAGGGTTCTGGTACATTGTTATCCTCCCGTAGATTATAGAGGTAAAAAACATCTGAAAGAAGGATGAATACCCAACTTTTGTAGCAACATGGACGGGACTGGAAGAGATTATGCTGAGTGAAATAAGTGAAGCAGAGAGAGTCAATGGTCATAGGGTTTCCCTTATTTGTGGAGCATAACAAATAGCATGGAGGACAAGGGGAGATGGAGAGGAGAAGGGAGTTGAGGGAAATTGGAAGGGGAGGAGAAACATGAGACTATGGACTCTGAAAAACAATGAGGATTTAGAAGGCGTGGGGGGGAGGTAGGGGGAATGAGGTGGTGGGTACTGGGGAGGGCACGTATTGCATGGAGCACTGGGTGTGGTGCAAAAACACTGGATACCGTTACACTGAAAAGAAATAAAAAATTTTAAAAAATTTTTAAAAAATCTGAAAGGTTCCCAGGAAGCAGTGGGTTTTGTTTTGTTTTGTTTTGTTTTGTTTTTTATAAAGAAGAGGAGGATGGGTCACTAGACTTTAAGAGGTCATGAATAAAGCAGGAGAGATAGGAACTGAATCATAAACCTTTGTCATTAGCTTGGCAGGAGTTGAGGTATAAGGTCCTAGGTCTGCATGGAGGTGGGTAGGTCACAGGGAGATAGTGAGGTTAGTACTCCAAAGGGGATCTGGCATTTGGGCTTGGGTATCAAGAAATCACCAATGTAATTAAGTGGGATAACCATGTTTGTAGTGTGTGTGTGTATGTGTGTGTCTGTGTGTTAATTCTTCATAGCTGGGGATACTGAGTTAGATGGTTATTGATGCCCTATCCAATTCCAACATTGCTAGTATTTATGACTTCTCTGGCTCAAATATTAGCAATGGCTATGGAGAGAAGGGTTAGACCCAAAAGCACGGAGCACAGTGTATAGAAAGTTTCTCCCAAGCTTGAAAGAAGGCTTTATCAGTATATTTTTGTCTACTCAGGCTGCTATACCAAACACAGGCTGGAGGGCTTAAATGGCAGAAATGTATTTTCTCACAGATCTGGAGGCCAGAAGTTCCAGATCAAGGTGCCAGCAAGGTTGGTCTCCAGTGAGCCTTTTCTTGTTGGTCTATAGATCACTATCTTTTCAACTGTGCCCTCAGATGACCTCTTCTCTGTGGGCCCCCAGAGGGGAGGTAGGGGGAGTGCTTTCATGTGCTTCCCCCTTATGAGGACACCAGTCCTAGCAGATTAGGACTCCTGTGACCTCACCAAGCCTTCAGTACCTCCTTCTAGGTAGGCCCTATCTCCAGATGCAGTCACACTGGAGATTAGGAATTCTTCATATGACTTTTGTGGGGACACAATTCAGTCCATAACAATTAGTACAGGAGAAAAACCATGGAGAGAATTCTAGAGGAGTCACACATTGATGTTATAAGGTAAGTGGGTATAAAAGAGCACCTCTGAAGTCCAATAGGTCATTAGAGCTAGAGGCCGACAGGAAAGTCCCGTACGTGCCACAGTTTTGAGTTTGATGCAAGCGCAACTCTGAAGGGAAGATATTTGGGAGGCCTTGGCCAACCACTACTTCCAGCCAGGGGTGATTCTGGAGGGAGTATCTCTCGGAGTGCTGCCTAGAATCAAGACTTTGGGGTTGGAAAAGTGCCACTTCCAAAGCTGGAGAAGGATGGTGCTGTAAGTTACCTCAAGAGTACTGTTCTGGGAGATAGGAGATCTGGAGTGTCCTCTTTGTTCTGCTGTTGACCAGATGTGAAAATGCAGATTAGCTCCCTAACCATCTCAGTTCTACCACCATGTGCTGCTGTCATGTGTCCCAAACCCCAGAGTTAGTTTTATCCATAAGCAGAAGCCGGTCTTTTAGTTCCCAATCTCTTAATCGGGCTGATCGTCACAATATATAGCAGACACGTGACAGCCACAGGGGAGAAGTAAGGGTTGTCTTCCCCTCAGGGAGAGTGGAAAAGCTCTAGGAGAGGGCATACCAGTAGACCAAAGGCAGCCAGTGCTGGGGAGTGGAGCCACGAGGAAGAGTGTGCTGATGACAGCCTTGTGGAGGGAGGGTAGAAAGAGCCACCACCATGACACTTGAGTTACAGATCGAGCTTGGGGATAGAGAAGGGATCAGGGCACGGTAGAGCAGCAGCTGGCAAAGTGATTCTGTTGAGCTTAAGCTCATAGTGCCTTAGCGAATTAGAATGGGAAATACCTTGCTATTGTCTGTGACTCTGTGATTGTGTGAGTATGAGTGACAGAGTGGGGACAAAGAGAGAGGGAGAGAGAATACATTAAATTTTAAAGAAGGACAATAAGGGATGCCTGGGTAGCTTACTCAGTTAAGCATCTACCTTTGGTTCAGGTCATGATCCCAGGGTCCTGGGATTGGATCCCATACCAGGCTCTACTGGGGGGCCTGCCTTCCCTCTGCCTGCTTCTCCCCTTGCTTGTGATCTCTCTCTTCCTCTGTAACAAATAATAGTAAAAAATAAACGAGGGCGATACGTTATGTTTACTTTTGTTTCTGATGCCAGACATGGGTTCAGAGGATTGAAGAGGGAGATCCAAGGAGCTAGCCTCTCAAGAGGAGTGAATACCTAGTCACTGGTAAGACCCCTGGTCCTGCAATACAATATGGCTCCTGTGATCTGGGTCCTGTTAAATGCCCCTCGCCATCCTTAAACCGATAGTTTGATTCTTCATTGCGTTCAGTGTGGGGAACTGGGAGAAGCTATGACACTTGGCCCTTTGTGGAGGAATTTTAGTAGCATAAATAGCAATAGCTATCAGTTCTGGAGCACTTCCATGACTCTGCTTTGGCAAGGTGCTGTGACCTGGGTTTAGAGCAGTGAGATAAACATAGAAATAGAAGTGGGCTTTGTTCCCAAGAATCTGAAACCCACTATTCTCCTTGTCCCCTTCCCATTCTGTCTTCTTCAGCCCTTGTGCAATCCCACCAAGCAGGAAGCTTGCTTCTCCCCGTCCCTCTGCTGCTCCCCCTGCTTGTGCTCTCATTCTTTCTCTCTGACAAGTAAATAAATCAAATGTTTTAAAAAATTATAAAAAAGGCAAAACAAATAACCATTTTTGGAGAGTGATTTTCTGAATGCAGTTATGGGCAGTGCAGGGTACTGAAGAAGACGCTCTGCTGACCAGAGGAGTGGGGAAATTACAGAACAAATTCCACAGGTCATTGAATATATCACTTTCATCACCCCACCCATAGCACTCATTAATCTCTAGCCCAGCCAATATGTTGGTTATAAAAATGAGCTTTCTCCAAACTGACAGGAAGTTCTCGTTTTAGCAATGTGAATCATTCTGATCTTTATCACTAATGTGATCTAATCCTGTCTAGTAAAGAAACTTCATAGTTCTATATCTCTGTAAACATTTAAGAAAAACAATGGACTCAACTCTAATTACTTTTTAACTAACTTGACTTGCCAAAGGAAGGAGAAAGTAAATATCAGAAATCTTACCACTAAGCACAAGTTGCAAGTTATACCTGCCAAAATGTGGTTCAAAATATAAGTAACCAGTCTCCTTAGAAGCCTTTTACCTTCTTATATCTGTTATGTTGGGTAAATGAGTAGTTACTGGAACACAGCTGGCTCAGTGATCACAAATCAGCTTACCCTCAGAAATATAAATAGATTACATGTTTAGCCTGGTAACTGGACACTGATATAGAATTATTCACTGGCTGATTCCTATATCAGAAACCACAAAAAATTTTTCTTTTTTATGGAAGTATGGCTGTTACAATAGTCTCACCTGTACCACATACTGATTGACTTAACTACTCTATATGTTACAGCTCTGGATGTAACATTTTAATAAAACAACAATATCTTGATGGTATCATGGAAATGGAAGTGTCTTGTGCACTTTTCTTAATGTGTATAATTACCTAAACATCATAGTAAGTAAATCAAGGCCATTGTCAAGCTTCCGTCAAAGAGAGTCCTTAACTAGAGGGATATCCCATTGCTCTCAGGATGATAACCTCTGAGTTACAGGTTCCATTAGTTGGCCACACACATTTGGAGCCTTGTGGACTTTCTGACAGCTGAGCAGCATATCTCTGTTTCAAGTATTGTGATCCCTGTTCTTACTGCAAGAGTGACAGTTGTCACTTTTCCTGTGACCCCTGTCTTTAGGAAAGTGTCTGACTCAGAAAGTCGAGTCAGTACCCCCCAAAGGTATTTTTCAGGAGAACCACGTCAAAGATGATCACCTGAGATACTGTCAAGAAAAAAAAAAAAACTGAAATTCTAAGCAACATCCATAATAAGTCTTTTCATGTTGATAAAGATTTTCCCCTAAATACCAGATAGGCTCCATGAATGTGAGATCTTTACCTATTTTGTTCACCGTGTCACCAGTCCCTAGAAGAGCGCCTTAGACATCACTCAAGATTACGTTGCTTTGAATGAATCAAATGAATGAATGAACTGTAGCCTTTGATAGTGAGGTAGTTTATGGTCCTTAGGCAAGAGATGGGATTTGTGTTGGGATTTCAAGAATGGGAGGTGCCGAAGAGAAAATTGAGAAGTGAAATGTGAAAATAAGCAATTTACTGACTGGAGTCGTTCTGAATACATTTCAAACATAATTAAACTATGGCTGTGGGTGTATATGCGTTTTCATAATTTTCCCTTGAAAATGTGAGGCATATAGATACTATCTACAGTGAATTCTGGAGAAAAAGGCATTCTGACAGTCCTCAGCCCATCCACTCCAGGATTGTGATTCTTTCTTCCCCATGTTCTTTCTGACATCATAGACTTACAGATTGACATCTCCCATCTTGGGTCCCACTCTCATTAGCTGTAGAAGTCATGCGATGTTTGTGATGTGAGGTTGGCAATATCTTTGATCTTTGGTTACAATATGTCTTTGAAATCCAGTGTTTATTCTGCTTTTACAGCATTTCTCCATTTGATCTGGCCACCTTTTAAGTGGTCATAAGCCACATGTGGCTACTAGCCATGGGACTTGGACAGCAGAGGTGTGGAAAATCCGCACATTCTTCCATTCAAAGGATATTGTGAGTTATGCTACATCTTTTTTTTAAGTGTCTTTTTTAGATATTTAAATTCATTTAGCCATTAGATAGTACATCATTGGTTTCAGAGAATTTAGTAACTCATCAGTTGTGGATAGCCCTTGGGGCTCATCACATCACGTGTCCTCCTTAATGCCTATCACCCAGTTACTCCATGTCTCCCACTCCCCTCCCCCCCAGCAACTCTCAGTTTGTTTCCTATAGTTAAAGGTGCCTCATGGTTTGTCTCCCTTTCTGATGACTCCCATTCAGATTTCCCTCCCTTCCCTCTGATCCTCTGTACTACATCTTAATCTCAACAGTCAAGCAGTGGTAGTAATTCAGTCATGGAGTCATGCATATTCTAAATCTGATGAGGTGGATTCCTATACAGTCTTTTACTCTGCTAGAGCGCTTACATTTGTTATATTATCGCTGCTGTGTTCATGTTTCTCGTTCACTGAATGTCTCTTAAAAGAATTAGTAAAATGTGTGAGTGCAGAAAATACAATGGTCATGGATGATGAAGATTTTCTCCTTGACCAGACTGGAGTCAAGTTCCTCTGAGTCCTCTTTCTGTCCCGGCTTGACCTCAGGCTCCGCCCATTTAGCCCAGTTTTAGCAAGAAATCTGCTTAGTCAATTTTTCAGCAATCTCCTATCCTACTCTTGATATCTGATCCAATTCATTACCTCTCACCCCTGGTATCATACCACTCTTTTTTTTTTTTTAATATTTATTTATTTTGACAGAGAGAGAGCCTGAGCAGGGGGAATAGCAGAGAGAGAGAGAGAACCAGACTCCCCACTGAGCAACAAGCCCAAAACCAAGCTTGATCCTGGGATCAGATCATGACCTAAGCCAAAGCCAGAGATTTAACCAACTAAGCCACCCAGGTGCTTCAGTATATATAACGCTTAATATCTGATCAAATCCCTTATTCCCAGGGCACCTGGTTGGTGCAGCTGGTTGAACGTTTGACTCTTGGTTTCTGCTCTGGTCATGATCTCACGGTCCTGAGATTAAGCCTCACCTCAGGCTCTATGCTCAGTGAACAGTCTGATTAAAATTCTCTTTCCCTCTCCCTCTATCCCTACCCCTGCTCCCTCTCTCTAAAATGTATTAATAAGTCTTTTAAAAAATTCCTTATCCCCTGATCTCAATAGTTTATGACCCTAGCCTTCCTTCAACAATATTACTGTCCAGATGGTTTAGCCAGAATCCCTTCATCCTTACCCTTGATGTTCCATCTTAATTTTACATTCAGTGACCCCTACCATGCTCTTTAGCTGTAAATCTCCATTTGTCTGAGCTGAGCCAGATTTCTCTCCCATACTATAAAATAAAATCCCATCGTAGTAGCATCCCTTGAATAAAATCTTCCTTACTGTCTTTAATGGGTGATACATTTTTTTTTTTTTCTTTAACAGTCAGGAGAGTGCTAATGGAGTACCACGACAAAAGGCCTAACTTCCTATAATGGACATTTCCTTGGTTTACCTGACAAATACTCTTTCTCTCTTCTAAGGAAAATTTCAGTTCTCAGTATAACTGCCAACTAACCCAAGGGTGGACAAGTGAGTCAGATGAGACCAAAATGAAAATTTTGTTGAGACACTGGACCTTGAGGATTCAAGCCAAGGACAAAAAAGTGTTGGTACTCCATTATTCTGATGGTCCATTAACTCTTGCTTTTATGATTCCTGTATCTATCACTGCCCCTGCCTTTTTGAAGATAATGACCATTCATCTGAGTACACGGTTCACAGAATCCCTTTGCAGTGGCCCATGCGGGCAAAGGTAGTAGAGCATAATAGATCTCTGTAAGTTTTTAAAAAATGTCTTTGTCCCTGTTGCCCATGGCCATTAAAGACAAAAGGTCGGGGGTAGGGGGATACTGGAAAAGGTGAAGTTCTAGTTACTCACTGATTTTTTGATTGGTAGAGAGAAAGCAACACCTACATACAGGGCCAGTGGGTGAGTGGAGGAAAATCTTTGGCTCTAGGAGGAATGGGGGAAGGAGAAATACTAATATTCTTTGTCTTTGGAACTGCCCCTGAAGACTTCCCCACACGGGAAAATGACCTAGCGTGACTCTCCTAAACTTCGGCAAGCCCCTTAAATTTAACTGACATCTAGATCTGATACTCCCTGCTGGATAACTCTGATCATTATTTGATTGTTATTTATTTTATTTTGAAATTATTTTTAAAGAAAATTTTAATCTAAATACAATTAATTAACATATAATACTAGTTTCAGACATACAGGTTAGTGATTCATCAGTCTTTTATAACACCCAGTGCTCACTGTATCACATGCCTTCCTTAATGTCCATCACCCAGTTACCCCATCCACCCATCCCCCTCCCCTCCAAGAACCCTCAGTTTGTTTACTGTGATTAAGAGTCTCTTCTGAGTGGTACCTGGCTGGCTCAGTGGGTTAAAGCCTCTGCCTTCAACTCAGGTTATGATCTCAGGGTCCTGGGATCGAGCCCCATATCAGGCTCTCTGCTCCCTGGGGAGTCTGCATCGTCCTCTCTCTCTCTTGCTGCCTCTCTGCCTACTTGTGATCTCCTTTTGTCAAATAAGTAAATAAAAACCTTTTTTTTTTTTAAGTCTCTTCTGGTTTGTCTCCCTCTTTGACTTCATCTTGTTTTATTTTTTTCCTTTACTCCCCTATGATTCTGTTTTGTTTCTTAAACTCCACATATGAGTGAGATCATATGATAATTGTCTTTCTCTGACTGGCTTATTTCGCTTGGCATAATACCCTCTACTTTCATTCCTGCCATTGCAAATAATTGCCATTTGTTTTAACTCGACAGAGAAGGCCACTAGAAACAGCAGGTGATGGCCCCAGCTCCTGTCCCTCCATGCAGAACATCTGTCAACACCTGTGGACAACTTTTCCTCCCCCCATTCCTATGAATGTTGCTCAGTTGTTACATGGCATGGACAAATGCTGTTGGCTGGTGGCATGGACACACTGGACAAGCTTGGCCTTCGGTAAAACAAAGACTGGATTCAATTACTCAAACTGAAACAGGAATGCTTGGATGAACAAGCCTGCCAGGAAGTCCCACTGGAGGTACTCAACCTGTGCCCCTTCTCTCTTTGGACCAAGAACCTGAACTTGAGAGATGAATGGCTTATCCAAGGTTATGGCAAGGTTACACAGAGCTGAAACTAGACACAGGTGTACATGCCTATTGATCAAGGCTGGCTGTGAAATTGAACTGCCTCAAATCTTGATTCTTTTTGCCACTTCTGATTCTCGGACCCTGTTTTTCATAGTTTAGGATGTAGGAATAATAAAAATATCAGCTAATGGGGTATCCTGACATTTTGATGTTTTAGTTCTTGTCAGACATTTGCCATAATGCTTAGCACATGGATATGTGTGTGCACACACATGCACATGCTTGACACTCAAAAAATTGTTCCCTGATATTAACTTTATCAGTGTACTTTGCATCCACCAACAATTGGCTGTTTTGTCACAAACTGATTAAAGCAGAACTGTCAAGTGAGGAACTTCAAAGCCAAAGCATTAAGTGCTTTGAAAAACCAGCACCTGGGAGGATTTTTCTCAGCATCTGTGATTAGAAGGCAGCAAAAAGAGACCTTGGGGACACAGTTCACCCCTTCATGAAGCAGCCATTCAGAACTTTCTCCGAAGGGCTAATGCCTAATCTTCCAAAGACCAGCAAGAACAAGCTTATGGTCTGTTAAAATCAGATTTTTAAAAGAATTTTATTTATTTATTTGAGAGAGAGAGAGAGAGTGAGAGTGAGAGAGAGAGAGCATGAGAGGGGAGAAGGTCTGAGGGAGAAGCGGACTCCCCATGAAGCTGGAAGCCTGATGCAGTCCTTGATCCCGGGACTCCAGAATCAAAATCAGATTGATTGACTCAATACAGTCAGGGAGGACATTTCTCAGGAGTCACAGAATGCTGGTTGCCATGAGGGAGGAGTCTTTTACAAAGTTTGGGCTCTCACAGAAGGAGTCTGAAGCACGTGTATGGAAAGCAGAGGTCAGTTCTGGATTAGAAGCTCTTTCTGAGGGGAAATGAGTAGAAGCAGGGATTAACCAGGACTTGGGCTCTGCCTTATTCAGTTCAAGTTGCTGCAACAAATGATGACAGACTGGGTGGCTGAAACAGCAAAACATGTACTATTCCTTGCAGTTCTAGAGACTGAGAAGTCCAAAAGCAAGATCCTGGGAGATCTGATATCTAGCAAGAGACTGCTTCATTATCTATAGATGCCCATATTTCTGTTGTAGCCTTGCATGGATGACAGCTGGCAGAACAATCTCTCAGGTCTTTTCTCAGAAGTGCTTTTATCTCATGCACAAGTGTTCCAATCTCATGACCTCATCACCTCTCAAAGCCCATACCTCCTGATGGCACTCCTTGAGGGTCAGGGCTTCAACATCTGAATTGGGCAAGACACACACATTCAGTCCATTAGCAAGTGTTGTCATGAGGACAGCGTAGCTTATCAACTGGGTATCCCCAGGAATCCATGGGACTAGCAAAGCAGAATCTGGGGGCGTCACTGGTAGGAAAGCAGGAGTTCCCCAAGAGACAGTCCTCATAGCATTTTACAGAGACAGCATGACCCTTGAGAAACAATCGTTTCCGTGACCCATACACCAGCCTTTATCTATGCCTGTCCTCCCTGCTGGATTCACAGCAAGCCTACTTCTTTCTTTTCCAGTACAAATGGATTTCCACTCTCTGAATCCTGATGAATTTTTGCTCTTTTGCAGTTAGTAGGTTGTCCCTCAGGATTCTGCATGTCTGGATTTGCAATCGTGGAAACTGCCAAAGGTCTAGGGACCTGTGTGGCAGAACCCGGCCTCTACCACTATTGTCCAAGGTAGGGACTCTGGTCCCTTGAGCGTCCTGTGCTGCTGTCAAAGGTCTGTGTGCATTGGCTTATTGTTTATTTTTTTAAATGTAATTGCTTATACGTGTGTTTGATCATGCTCAAGTGGCCTTTCTGTGGAAATAGTGGCCAAGCTACACCTAGAAGTCACTGAAGAAAGTTCTAAGAACTCCCGTTTGGTATGAGGGTAGAGAGAGAGAGAGAGAGGGAGAGAAAGAGAGAAAAGAAATCTGCCTCTCTGCATTTTGCAAGTCCCAGGGCAAAATCTGTTGGCTGTGCACTCCTCACACGGAGATTCCAGGCAGGGTGGCCCTCCTGAGCCTCATCTCCCTGAGTTCCTCCTCCAGGAGCAATCCCTAGTTTGAGACCAGGGTTAGGGAAGGAAGAGCAGCAAAGCAGGGACCAGAAGGAAGGACTGCCACAGACCATGGATCACCAGAGGGCCAGGCTGGTACCTTCTCCCTATTGGGGTAGTACAAATGGGCTCAGCTCAGCAGGTACAGGGGTGCCCTTGGCCCCTCTGGGGGGCTTTTCAGTGCCCCACACTCAGGAAGAAAAAAGGCTGGCTCAGGTGAATTATTTTTGACTGGGAAGGAGCTGACAGCAATGGAAATAAACAAGTAGGGAATGATGTTGGAAAGTTGGAGGGTTTGTCCTTTATATCTCAGCTTTCTCTCCTATCTTCCCTTGCTCTGTAGTGTGTTCTCAAAGAAGATTTTGGCATGATATTCCTGTTCACTGATTTACTCCTGAGCTGTGTCTTTTCTGCTGTTCAGCTCATCTGGTGAATTTTTTTACTGTAAAAAGTATCTTGTACTTGCAAGGGCAAGGGCAAGACCTGAGGAATCCCAGAGATTTCAGCTTGCCACCGGCTATTTGGAATGCTGGAAAGGATTCAGAGTAGGGGAAATCGTCTTGGACATCTGAGACCACCCCCACATTCAGCGGTCCCCTGGACACAAACCCAGACCTTGATACTGATCCTGAACCATGCTCTCAACTCAGACCCCTGTGATCCTCGCCACAGTGCTTTCAGATCAGTGCAGCCATGCCCATAGGCACAAACTCTTAAGCCTAGATTCTGTCCTGAGAGGTCTGTCCCCGACAGCATGGCTCCAAAGCCTCAGAGATTGGGGACAGTGAGGAACACCATAGGACTCACCCTGCCACCCTGAAAGGAACCATGCCATTTGGAACTCCAGAAAGGATTCAGAGGAACTGAAATCTGCATTCCTACCTCTGGACACCCCCATATTCACCAGGCCCCTGGATGCAAACCTGGAGCTTGACACTCACCCTGAACAAATCCCTCGACTGTCCCCTCCCCCAGAAAGATGGACAGAGTGCTGGCAAATCGGGCCTGCCATGTGGTGGGCCCTAATCATAACCTTTGGTTTGGTTCTCAGGATTCGGACCCCAAAGGCCTTGCAGTAGGTGCCCTACAATTTGGGGACACCTGGGCAATCCCAGAGGACTCAGCCTGCCGCCCAGAAGGAAACTGTGCCATTTGGAACTCTGGAAAGGATTCAGAGGAGCAGAAACCTGCATGCCCAGCTGAGGACACACCCACACAGAGCTGACTCCTGGACACAAAGCCAGAGCCAGACACTCATCCTCACCTACACTGTCAACTCAGCCACCCAGACAGCTCTCCATGGGGTCTTCAGGTCAGTCCTGCCATGTCCCTGGTCCCTAACACTAACCCTTGGATGGGTTCTGTAATGATCTCCTCATTTCAGGTTATGTGGTGGTTCTGCAGGACATTGTCCTGGTGTGGGATCAAACACACTGAAGCATCCCGTGTGAAGTGGCAAACGTGGTAAAGAAATGACGGCTGGAGAATCTGAGTGTGGAGACAACACGTATTTGTGCTGCTATAACAAGCTGACTGCACTTTGAAATCACCGCAGAGGAAATGACTCTTCCAAACATCCATGTTAGCACGACGACACGGAAGCAGGGAGAACATCAGACTTTGGCATGGAGGCCAAGCCCTCCCAGATCCTGGTCACCCAACATGGAGAGGACACATGTTAGCAAGAGACTCGTGGGAGGATTAAATCATGGGCCCCTGTATCTCTCAGGTGCAGTATAAGCAGTGGATTTGAATTTCAGTTTTCCACAACGTTCCACCACAAGCTGGTTAGAACTGTGCAAAAGCAGGAAGGGAAGCCCCAGTAAAGTGGACTGGGGATGCCAGAAGGGGAGGCTGGAAGGGGGCTCCTGGTGCTCAGTGCCCATTAGAGACCCCACATTGCAATCCCCCACAGGAGAGACTCACCAATTCCAGGCCCCACAGGGGAAGCCGGAGGTTCATCTCCTGACTTTTTGTAGGAGCTTTGCAGCTCAGCTTGTGAGAATTCTCCATCACCCTGCCTTTCTCCAGGGGACTTTCCTTCAAGCACCCTTCCCAACTTCTTCCTCCTCCATGAAATAATGTTCCTCTCCTTTGTTTCTCGCACTTGCCTGTGATGGGACCGTAGCTTGCTCAGCCCAGACTGCCATTCTCTGCTCTTCCCAAATAAACCCATTTTGCTGGTCAAATAACTGGCAGATGGAGTTTAAGGCAAATCGAACTAATAAATTCAAGAACTTGCAAGGAACAAAATCATTATGAACAAATTAGTGGCACTCCTACGTGCTCAGAAGGAACCATCAGAAAGAGACTACGGAGAACAATCTCATTTACACCTGCATCCAATGCAGCAAGATACCCAGGAGGCCCCTGAACCAAGAAGGTGAAAGACCTGTCCTCTGACAGCCCTGCAACAATGACGACAGACAGGGAGGGGGACACAAGGAAATGGAGAGGCACTGTGCTCAGGGAAGAACCCACACTGGGAAAATACCTACTCTCCCCAAAACCGTCTACAGAGTCCTCACTCTGGCTCCTGAATTTCGGGACTCCAAGCCTGGAGTGGGTGTGGACACGGGATGGACCCCGCAGGGCTGAGGTGGGGGAGCACAATCACCGAAGCAGGTGGACGCTCCCTGACTGCAGACCATCTGAGGAGCCCCAGGAACCGAATCCGCGAGCACACAAACACAGACGAGGACAGAGGAGCACCCGATCCCAGAAAGGGGTGACCCCACAGCCCTGCGCACAGCACAGCAGGAGGCCACGTCTCCTCACACAAAACGACGGAAGCCCCAGTGTCTACACAGGGCGCCCTTCCTCTGTGGGGTTCTGAGACCACGAACCCCTTGACAGTCCACTCAGGTGGCTTCTCCTCACCACCTCCAGCTTCTGGTCCATAGGAGGTTGGACTGCTGCCAGTGTGGGCGCGTCCTCCACAACGGGTCCGGTCAGTGTGGCTGCAGAGCCACACCCTCCTCAGCTTGTCCTTTCAGTGTGGGAGGTGCCCCACATTCTCCAGAAGTCTCCACAGTGGGTCCTGAAGGGGCAGGGCTCTGGTCCCAGCTGTGGCAGTGCAGCCTGGGCTCAGGGCCTGAGCTGCGGTCTGGCCCCATCTGCAGGCCGTGGAAGACAGTGCAGGACTGTGGGAGCTCACCCTTCAGTGGAAGGTCCTGCTCCCTCCTGGGGTCCAGCTGATGCCATTTCATTCCAGAAATTCAAGCTGCATGGAGCCCAATACCCCCAACTTCCCCCCAAATACTTAAGGAACAATGAATTGGAAACAATGTGGAATTACAACAGTCCTTGACCCAAACAGTGGCACTGAACATGGCCCTGATGCAGACCCACACTCTGACCTCAACTTGGTCTCAAGCCTGGACCCTACCCTAATCCAAGACCCTAATCCTAGCCCCCAACCCAAACAATGTTCACAAGAATCAAAAGATAGAAACTGCAAATATCCATCAATGGCAAGTGCATAAGCAAAATGTGGTGAAGGGAATGAATTTGGGTTCAGGTTCAGGTTTTAGTCAGAATTCTACATCAGGCTTTGGGTTTAGGGTTAGGGTGAGGATTTAGAGTGAAGGACAAGGGAACAGAGTTATTGTTTAGGGCTTTAAGTTTATGATTTAGGCTTTAAGACTCAGGGCTTATGGGATAAAGTTCAAGGTCAAATTTGGGGTTTGGCTTCATGCTGAGATTTGGGTTCAGGGTTCATGACTTTGAGGTCTGATTTAGGGTTTGGTTTCGTGGTTCAGGGCTTGGATACAGGGCTCAGGTACAGGCTTTGGGTTCCATTTCAGGTTTGGGATTCAGGGTTCTAGTTTGGGCTTTAAGGTCAGCTTAGGTTTCAGCGTTGTTAGGGGTTAAGGTTAGGTTTAGGGATGACACATTTTCTTCGGTTGTCATCATGGACAAAAATTCTATCTGAAGTTTCTAAGTCAGAAATGTATTTCATCTGGGGGCCCCTGGGTGGCTCCGCGTGTTAAGCCTCTGCCTTGGGCTCAGGTCATGATCTCAGGGTCCTGGGATCCAGCCCTTCATCAGGCTCTCTGCTTGGCGGGGAGCCTGCTTCCCCATCTTTCTCTCTGCCTGTCTCTCTGCCTACTTGTGATCTCTGTCTGTCAAATAAATAGAATTAGTAAAAGCTATTATATGATCTTTTACAAACCATTTCCTATCTTTGCATTCTCATGTGCAAAGACAGACACGGATTATTTAAAACCCTGAAGAGAGTGCTCTTGCATTTAAATTGCCTGTAACCTTCGTGTAATAGATTTATGATTGATGATAGATTTAGTTAAAATATAACTATTTAAAATATTTACTCTCAGTAAACGATTTCAACCTATGCTCATTTAAGTAACTTGGTGCATAATCCCTTTTCTATTAAACCATAGTGCAAGGACCAATGCCGCGTTTCCTAGAGAACCCCAAGCTATTTTTCTAGAATGGCCGTATGCCTATATATCAGGCGTCCTGTTTTCACTCCCTTTGTGGAGCACCTACCTTGGAGGTCATGTAATAACCAATGAACAAAAAAACAAACAAAAAACCCAAACATCCAGGTCGAAGTGCCATCCCTGCCTGGAGAAGAGGAGAGTGCTCAGACAGATCCCTGGCAGGCATCTCAGCCCAGGCCTGTGCTGGGGAAGCTGGTTCCTGGCTTTGGGCGCAATCTGAAAGCCAGCAAATGGACCCGAGAATGCAGCCGGCATTTAGGACTGATGATCTTTCTTTTTATTATTTATTTATTTATTTATTTATTTATTTTTTAAACATTTTATTTATTTGACAGACAGAGATCACAATAGGCAGAGAGGCAGGCAGAGAGAGAGGAGGAAGCAGGCTCCCCGCTGAGCAGAGAGCCCGATGTGGGGCTCGATCCCAGGACCCTGAGATCATGACCTGAGCCGAAGGCAGAGGCTTTAACCCACTGAGCCACCCAGGTGCCCCAGGCCGCGCGGACACCGGCTCAGGGAGCCAGGCTAGGAGGCTGCCCAGCGCCAGCGCTGGCACTGCTAGCAGCCCTCCTGTGCTTAGCCCCGCACCCCAACCCGGGCCAGGGCCTCAGGAGGGAGGGGTGCGGGGGCGGCGCAGAGAAGGGGCTTTGCTAATTCCTGAGGTGGGAAGTGAGCTCTGGGAGGACGCAGAGGAGAGTCTGGGAGGAGGTGGAGAGGCTGGTGGAGGAGGGGCGGGCAGCGCCAGGGTGCTGTGCTGTGGCTCAGTCGGGACTTCAGAGCCCACCATACTCGCCGACAGTGCGCTCCCGAGCTCGAGCTCGAGCCTAGCCCCGAGGCCACGCAGTCCCGTTCCCGCCCCCTGCTGCCCCTCCCCGCCCCTTGGCTTTTCAGGCGGACCCTCTGCTCACAGGTAAAGAGACAGGGCGCAGCGCCCTCACCTGGATCAGAAAACGGGGGCCAGGAGCAGGGCGGGGGGGGGTGTCGTGGCCCAGCCTCCCGGGAACCCCAGGGCACCCGGAACACCCCAGAGGCCGCGCTGCACCATGTCCGCCAGGGGTCAGGCGGGGACAGCGCCTAAGGAGGTAACCCACCCCCCCCACCCCCCGCCAGTGGGAGGGCTAGCACCCATCATTCCGCACACACGTGTCAGAGCCTCCTGCCATTCCCAGGGCATGCAAAACCCAGAGAGTGAGGCCTTGGGTGCTTTCTAGTGACAGATTCAAGGCAATTCTTCGACTTTGGGACTTCAGAGTTAACATAGTTTTCATTTGTGATTATTATTTTTGTGTGGGGGCCATAGCTTTTCTTTTGACCTATGGTTGTTTTCACTCCCGGTTCTGAAGAAGCCCCTAAATCCTAACCCTGTTGAGGACTCCGAAAGCTCTCAGAGCAGCAGTGCTGGGGGACAGTGTGGACACATGGTTTGGTTTCTCCTCTGGCCTGATTCTGTGGCAGCCCCGCTCTGTCCTCCTCAGACTTCAGAGCAATATCTGAACAAGTGGAGAAGGGACCAGGGGTTCAGGAAGGTGGCCACCGAAGAGTGACTTCTCTGGAGGGTGGCTGAGCTAGCAAGTGAGCATGTTAGTCCAGCTCTGCCTGCAGTTGGGATGGAGCTGAACAGGGGCCAGGGAAGGGGAGGTGGAGCAGAGAGCGGGGACAAAAGGACCAAAGAGGAGATTCAGATGAAGGGAAGTAATGGGGAGAAAAGAGAAGAAACTCTAGAAGACAGGCATGTAGAAAGGAAAAGGGATGAAGTGGGCATTGGGAAAGGGCACCACCAGAGAAGGAGAGAGGGGAAGGGAAGAGGGAGGAAGAGAGGAAAGGGGAAGGGGGAAGGGAGGAGTCAGCATGCCAGGGCTCCCCCTGCATCTGAAGAAGAGGTGGCTGGTCCAGCTTGTCAAACAGGGTGCTCACTCTTTGGTCCCAGTTTCTGCTCCCAGTGCTACTGAGCTTTGCAAGGAAGGCAGGCTGTCCCCTGGGACCTACTGGAGCCCACAGGAGGGTGAGAGAGGTAAGATGCCACCAGGTCCTGTCCTGAGCTGCTCCCAGCCACCAGCCTCACCACATGGTGCAAGAGGGACCCCAAAACAAAGGAAGTACACAGGCCTGTATGTCTGCCAGTGGCCCTGGGCACTTAGCTCATCGCAGTGAACCACACTGCCTCCTCAACCCAGGCTTTCAAAGTCTCCTTCTTAGTTCCTGGCTTTCATGTCTGTAGGAAGATGAGCCAGATCTCACTCATCTCTGACAGACAATTCTGACTCACCCCGTGTCAGATTTTTATTAGTGGCTGTGATAGAGTAAGATAGCAATGCTCCAACAAAGGGACTGTTTCCTCCCACTTGACCTCAACAGTCTTATACATTTTCTTAGCGAAAACATCTTGTCTCCTTCCATTAAGCTCATAACGTGGTCTAATAGTATACATGTGCCTTCGTTAGATGCAAAGCGATACAGAGCTCCTTTTTTTTTTTTTTTTTTTTAATTTTACAAGGTAAAGTCAGTGAACACATCCAACTTGACGAATATGTCTCTAAAATGTCAATCCAGGCAAAGCTTTTTCTGCCTACAGTTTGGAGCCTACGTGGTGATGTTTTTAAAATGCTTTCAGTCCCTCAGTGAGGCTCTTAGAAGCTAGCTAGGGCTTACAACGTGCCAGGCACTGTGTCAGGTGTTGGAGCTAAAGGGAAGGAGAGCTTGGAGGCTGGCTGGGGAGGGACATCCATGACACAACCACAGGTAGAAACAGAGGCCAGTGCTAGAAAAGAGAGAGCAGGCTGCATGGAGAGTGTGTACCATGGGGCTTGTGAGCTCACGAATAAGTGGGAGTAACTGGAGTGGGGAGATGGGGGAGAAGAAGAGGGTCTTCCCATCAATGGGAATCACCTGTGCTTGGAGGCAGGCACCATGAGGGGTCTCCACAGGAAGAGGGAGGCAGTGTGGTTGAAGGGCAGAGAGATGGGGCAGAACAGGCATCAGTCAGTTGGAGGGGTATGAAGAGACTGATGGGAGGATTATGGGTGCCTTTGGAGGACTGAGAATTTGTTAGAAGATCAGTGCAGATTTCTATGGAGACAAATGCCAGGAACTGATAGGTCTTTGAAAGGTCACTCTGGCTGCCTTTTGGCAAAGGGGTTGGTAAAAGGCACTTGCAGGTGTGAACACACCAGGTGGGAGGTGAGTGCAGGAAATCAGGTGAGGGAGCATGGGAACTTGGTCCGGGGTAGATAAGGGAGAATAGCCTTTAAGGAGTTCCACAAATTGGCACCAGCTGTGGCTTCATTACAGAGCTAGAAGGGGGAGGTGGGTGTGTCCTGGAGGTTACAGAAATTACATGAGAAAGGGACGTCTTTTTAGATCTTTTTTTCAACTAGAGGAACTCTCACCTTTTTGATAGAATTCCAGAGTGGGAACCGATGGACATGAGGACATCTTTGAAATGTCTGAATATGTTCTTCGACATCTTTGCAAGTGACGAAGAGACCTTGACCTTAGGAGGCCTCGGCACTCTTTGTAGCCAAAAAGATTTCACCTACAGATTTGGGTTCTCCCTTTTAAAGTCAAGGAGACAGTCCTTCCAAAGGAGACCTCCTATCATTTTACCCTCTCATCATACCTCACGTGCTGGGATCTCCAAGACCCTCTGTTCCAGGTTCTGAGTATCCACTTTGGCCCGGCTGGTCTTGCCACCACAGGAAATCTAGAGCCTGTAGTGCTATTAATAACATCATCTAAGACTGTATTTGCTGCCCTCATGGCCTCTTCCCACCATGACTCACTGAAGCTTTTTACACATTGTATCCATTAATCTATAGTTCCCAAAGGTCATCTTCTCTAGTGCCATTAATTTTTAGGAGACCAGGCAAACCTTAAACTTGTCCCCCTTAATTGGATCCCTGTGCCCCCACAATCTCTGAATGCCTTTCACCATGATCCTTGAATGAGATCTGAGACCACTGCTGGTACCTAGCACTTCTTGGCACCTTGTCTGTTAGGTTCTTGGAAGAGGAGGTGGCTATAGAGGTGTGTGGGGATGGGAGTGGGAGGATTTCTCCCTTCACTTCCCTTTTTGTTTTTTCAAATAATGGGTTTTGAGGGGGAGGGAAAGGTTAACCAGACCATTTATTTTCCATCTCCCATCCATAAAATATTTACCACTCCCCACTGGAAGAATTTAGATCTTTCGTTTGAATCTCCAGAAAATCTCCCAAACCCAGACCACCACCATGTGGATTCAGCCATCTTCTGTTTCACCTCCAGATTGTCTCTTCCTCGCAAGGCGCTGTCCCCAGCCCGACCCCATGTGGACCCGGGTTCGGCCCAGCGTTCTGGGTGGACCCGGGCCCTGGGGTTCCTGGGAGCCTGGGCCTCGAAAACCCCCCTCCCCGCCCCCAGGTCGCGTCCCCCGCTTTCTGCTCCTGGTGAGGGCGCAGTGTGGTGTAACTTTACCTGTGCGCAGAGGGTGGTCCGGAGAAGCCTTGGGGCAGGAAGGGGCAGCGGGCAGCAGGAGCGGGACTGCAGGGCCTCACGCAGGAGCGAACTGACGTCGAGTCCGATGGGTCCTGCAGTCCCTATTGGGCCGCAGCATAGCACCGAGGGGCTGCGCGCCTTTCCTCCGCCAGCCTCTCCACCTCCTCCCAGACTCTCTGCCACATCCTCCCTGAGCTCACTTCCCGCTTTGGCAATTAGCAAAGTCCCTTCTTCTGGCCTCCCTCGACCTGCCCCCGCCCCCATCCCTCCTGAGTTCTCCCCGAGCCCACTACCCGCTTTGGCAATTAGCAAAGCCCCTTCTCTGCGCCGCCCCCGCCCCCCTCCCTCCTGAGGCCGGGCCGGGCTGAGTCTAGGGACCATAGCCCTGGGGGTCTGCAAGCATGGCCAGCGCTGGCGCTGGGCAGACTCCTAGCCTGGCTCCTTGAGCGGGTGTCCGCCCAAGGCCTGGCTGCGAAAAGGTCATCAGTCCTGTTAATCCTGGCTGCACTCTCCGGTCAGTTTGCTGGCTTCCTGATTGTGTCCAAAGCCAGCAACCAGCTTCCCCAGCACAGGCCTGGGCTGAGATGCCTGCCCAGGATCTGTTGAGCAGTCTACTCATCTCCAGGCAGGGATGGCACTTCGACCTGGATGTTTTTTTTTTTTTTTAATTGTTTTTTGGTCATTGGTTATTACATGACCTCCAGGGTAGGTGTTCCACAAAGGGAGTGAAAACAGGACGCCTGATATATAGGCATAAGTCCATTCTAGAAAAATAGCTTGGGGTTCTCTCGGAAACGCGGCATTGGTCCTTGCACTATGGTTTAATAGAAAAGGGATTATGCACCAAGTTACTTAAATGAGCATAGGTTGAAATATTGTTCATCTCCTACAACAAATGGGGGTATGCTCTTTAGTAAACTAATTCAACTCAATTAGAGACAGTGTCTTCAAGGGATAACATCATAGAGACTAGAATCAGAATCATACTTTTGGGAAAATTGGGCCCAGGTTTTTTGTTTTGTTTTGTTTTGTTTTAAGATTTTATTTATTTATTTGACAGACAGAGACCACAAGTAGGCAGAGAGGCAGAGAGAGAGGGGGAAGCAGGCTCCCTGCTGAACAGAGAGCCTGATGCAGAGCTCGATCCCAGGACCCTGAGATCATGGCCTGAGCCGAAGGCAGAGGCTTAACCCACTGAGCTACCCAGGCGCCCCTGGGCCCAGGTTTTGATGGCTTCTTTCCTCAATCTTATAAAACCTATTTGAACTCTACTGGATGCCAGAACTGCTTACAAATATTTGGTCCCTTGTAATTTTAACCTTCCAGTATTCAATGCACCTGATCCATATAATATCCTATAGTATTTTTGTCAAATGAAGACTCTCAAAGTGTGTTCCTTGGGAGAAACTTTTCAATTGGTTGCTTACATTTTTGCATTTATTATTTGTTCTAGACCATCCTTTGAAGATGGTTGTATTGAATAGACTTCGAAGACAGAAATAGTATCTTTTTTTTAACTTAACTTGTTGTGTTTGCAAATATTATCTGCCTCTGTTTTGATTCTTCTTGTGGGAACTGAGGCTCAGAACTGATATATAACTCCCACCCCTACACACACACACACACACACACACACACAAACACACACACACACACACACACAAATACTGTTAATATTCTGGCTACCTCTATTGCTGTGAATAATAAACTATATTATTTCTGAACCATGAGTCTGCGTCTTCTATCAACACCCAAGAAACCACAGAAGACGCATACACCAGCTTTCAAATAAGGGAAAATAATCTCAGATGCTTTATATTTTTTGATAGTGTTACCTACTTCTGAACATATGACTGAACACATATAAAGCTGGAGCCATGACCATTTAGAGCTTCTTCTGTGGAAGAACTATGCATTCACTAGTAAACAAAAGTAGTTTCTTTTTTTTTTTTTCCTCCTGGACAACATTTCCTCTCTCACACTGTTGCTCAAATTGGATGGAGTCTAAGGTCCTTTGAGGAAATTTTTGTTTAATGACTCAAAATAAAATAGGAAGAGTCTAAAGTGCTAAAAATAATTCTAGATAAAAGGTATAAGATCATGCCAGAAAGGATAGTAATTTTATCTAACAACTGCCTGTTCACCCCTTATTTGTTCATTAACTAATCTCCAAATTCCTGACTAAATCCCTTTTGTAAGCCAGAATGTGAGCTAAAAACTGGGATTTCAAAAAAGTTTTCATTTGAAATCCAGTTAGTTAACATATATGGTTGTATTAGTTTCATGTGTACAGTATAACATATAGCACTCGGTGCTCATCATGACAAGTGCTCTAATTAACCCCCATCACTTATTTAATCCATCACTCCTTTCAGATCCCCTCAAGTAACCATCAGTTTGCTCTCCGTAATGAAATGTCTGTTTCTTGCTTTGTTTCTCTTTCTATGTCTTATTATTTTCCCCTTTGTTTGTTTTTTTTCTTTTATTCCATATATGAGTAAAGGTATTTGTCTTTCTCTGACTGACTTATTTCACTTTTAGCATTATACTGTCTAGTTCCATCCATGTTATTGCAAATGGCAAGATTTCAGTCTTTTTTATGGCAGAATAATATTCCATTGTATATACATACCACTTATTCTTTATTTATTCATCAATTGATGGATACTTGGGCTCTTTCTATATCTTAGCTTTAGAAATAATGCTGCTATAAACATAGGGGTGCTAGCATCCCTTTGAATAAGTTTTCCTATATTCATTGGGTAAATACACACCAACAGGATTGTTGGATCACAAAGGACTTCTATTTTTAAATTTTATGGAAATTCCATACTGTTTTCAAATATGGCTGTATCAGTTTGCATCACCACCAACAGTTCACAATTGTTACTTTTTCCTTTTTTTTACGATTTTATTCATTTGACAGAGAGAGATCACAAGTATAGAGAGAGAGGAGTGATCAGGCTCCATGCCTGGCAGAGAGCCCGATGTGGGACTTGATCCCAGGACCCTGAGATCATGACCTGAGCTGAAGGCAGAGGCTTAACCCACTGGGCCACCCAGGCAGCCCCCACAAGTGTTACTTTTTCACATCCTCTCCAACACCTTTTGTTTCTTGTAGTGTTGATTTTAGCCATTCTGACAGGTGTGAGGTTGTATGTCTTTCTAGTATTGCTTTGCAATTTCCTAATGATACATGATGATGGACATCTTTTCATGTATCTACTGAACATTTGAATGTGTTCTTTGGGGAAACACTTGTTCATGTCTTCTATCCATGTTTTTATTGGATTATTTGTTTTTGGATGTTGACTAAAAACTGGATATTAAGTAACACACAAGACAGGTTTCCTTGAGCTTAAATTTTATTTGCATGAGTATCATTAACAGGAAAAAATATGCATATGTGTATGTACAAGTGTGTTTACGTATACATCTATCTATCCTCTATCCCCTGTCTTCTAATTGTGGTAAATCCTGTAAGGTGGGGAATGGGATAGTCTGAATAAATATGCTGCTGGATATGTTGGGTAAGCAAATTTAATTGCACTCAGATGCATTGGATATAAGTGAATCACTCAAATGAGTTATTTAATATTATATAGAAACAAATTAAAATTTTATATAGTTGAAAATAATAGGTAGTTAAAATAATTTTTGTTGTATGTTGTTTTTGTGTCTTTTTTTGTTTATATATACTATGGTGTGAATGTTTATGTCTCCCAAAATCATATGAAACCTAACTCTGGAAGTGATAGTATTAAAACATAGGGGCTTTTGGGAGGTGATTAGGTCATGAGTGGGATTACAGTCCTTTTAAAGGAGACCCCAGAGAGTTCTCTTGATTCATTCATCATGTACGTTTACAGTGAGAAGATAGCCATCTATGAGGAAGTGGGCTCTCCCTGGATCTGCCCATTCCTTAATCTTGAACTTCTCAGTTCTAGAACTGTGAGAAATAAATTCCTGTTCTTTATAAGCTATTCAGTCTATATCATGTCCGTTATAGCAGCCTGCATGCAGAAGGACACTATGACCTAAAACGAGAGCAATAAATATAAAGTTTCAGTAAAGTCAGTTGGTACAATGTTTTTTTACTTAGAGAAGACATGCTGCTTCATGTTAAACCTTGATATTGTATATGTTTCTTGAAGGTCCCCTTCTTACTCCTTTGTGTTTTCCACAAAGTCCAGGATGATGCCTTACATAAAGGTAATATTTTATAAATACTGTTGGAAATATATACTTCTCTAAAATCTTATTTTGCCTACAGATTACTTGGATCTACTTTGCCTTGTGTAGAATATTTGAAATATATTAAGAACAGAATGTCTCTCTAAATAACATTTAGAATCATCATTAGTTTATGACTCCTGACTCATTTGTTTATGATGTGATACTTACTGCAAGAACACTGAAGTTTGTAATATGATTTTTGAATTAATCACCAAGCTAGTTTATTATAACTTATGAAAAAATAATTTCTCATGTTGGTTTAATTCTGCTCTTATGTTATGGTCATGACATTTTCATTAAAATAAAGTAGAAATTAGAAGTAAATAATAAATGAAAAATAATAAATAATAAATAAAAAAATAAAAGTAAAACTCCTGTGAAATATTACACTTTACTTACTTATTTTGTTTTGCTTTTCCTCTACCATAATGGCAAAGCTGTATTTTGCAGATAGATACGAATTTCTAGTTGCTAGGTTTGTTACTTTTGCTAAAATTTTCAAAATATAAGAAGTTGAATAGTCATGGATTGTTTATTAAACTCCTTATCTACACATATAAAAATAAAACAATGATGGTGACCTGGGTATTTCTAAAATTGTATTCTGTTTTTCCATATTATGTTTTACAATGTAATTAATAAAGATTCTGCATATATTAACACCCATCCCCTTCTATCTCATCTGTATGTCCATTACAGAGCATGTATGATTTCTATTCATTGCTATGTTGTGGTGAAGAGATTGTCTGAAGTAGTCCTATATTTATGTAGGTAGATCTTAAGCTATGGTGCTCTTGTTTATTTTCTCGTTTGTGATCAGTATGTCTGAAAGATGGTAACTATTGCATCAGGTATGACGATTAAAAAATATTATTGGTGCCTGATACACTGTGATGAAATAGGTAAGTCGATTCATAATTTTTTAATTAAATTAGAAAAAAATTCCTTTGGATTTGTCCTTTATTAAGAGTTTGTTCTTTTAACAAATTCCTTGGGATGTTTTTGTGTAATATATATCACATGCCTCAACCTTTAAATTTGAATGTAGAAAAGAGTTATCAGAATGAGCCTAGAAAATATTGTGATGAAATATTTGTGTTCTGTTATATTATGTTAACTTAGGAAATAATGGTAGTTATTTTTATTAGCATTTCCTACTTTCCACATGCCCTTACAGATGAGATATCATGGTTTTCCTATTCTTTTTATCGTGGTTGTTATATTCTTCATGATCAATAACAATCAATGAAAATTCGTAACATTAATTTTCTTTGGGAAAGTGATATTTTAGCAAGAATCCATGACCAAAAATTTTAGCTGTTGTTCTTCCAGGAGATGAGACTATCAATGTTCCCGAAATTTCAAGAAATAGAACTTATTAATTGTGTTGGTTGATGTTTATTGTCTCTGAACTTAGAGGTGCATAATTCAATTTAAAATTTATTTTGGGGGCGCCTGGGTGGCTCAGTGGGTTAAAGCCTCTGCCTTTGGCTCAGGTCATGATCCCAGGGTCCTGGGATCGAGCCCCGCATTGGGCTCTCTGCCTAGCAGGGAGCCTGCTTCCTCTTCCCTCTCTCTCTGCCTGCCTCTCTGCCTACTTGTGATCTCTAAAAGTCAAATAAAATCAATAAAATCTTTAAAAAAATGGAGTGGACCTTAGGGGGGTGCTTATCTGAAATTGAGGGACATTATTAAAAAAATAAAAAATACAATTTATTTTGAATTGAAAACAAGATCTTACTGAAGTTTAGGCATCCCACTTTCTACCAGGCCTCCAGTACATTCTAATTTATTTATAGAAAATATCATAAACATGAATGTCACTTTTCCTATTGCATTTATACTGAAACTGCAATGACTCAAAGATGTCAGATCTGAAAAGCACTACCTTTCTATAATTTCTGTCTCCTAGGAGGAATGGATATACCATTTTAGCACAATTATCCAACAGTATTCAAAACCACCATGAATTTTAAAACACCCTAAAAATCAAGTATGAAAATGTATAAGCAACCAAATCTCTATCTGTAAATGAAATACTCCCACACAGACGGGTTTTAAAACTTTCTAACTTAAGGAATTTGACAGCACAGACTCAGGGTAGTAGTTTCAGTTCCTATAGTATACTTTCAGAGAGAGAGTAATGTAGGCTCTGAGTCACTTTCTGCCTAGAGATGACCTAATAGTGGTTCTGCCATTGTTTGTTTGTTTTTGAAAATACGTTCCTGGGCGTCATTCAGAAAATGCAGAGTTTGGCAATCTATATAAATTAAGGATGATCTTTTTGAATGTTTGTCTTTCACTACATCAAATTAACATAATTGGACAGAAATTCCACTAAATTAAGCATCGTTAGGAAACGTGTAAATTGGAGCTTCTCAAATTAGTTGCTCTTTGAACTACGTGCTGTTTTTTCAGGATTAGATAAGGAGTTTGAAGGAAAACCTAAATCATTGCTTCCTTTTTTGAGAGAGTCTTAGCATATTTTCTTAAAATTAGCTGAAATAAACAATGTGTTTAGTCACAAAGTGATTTGCATTTTTGCAGAAACTCCCTATCTCCTTGAAATTATAACAAATATTTCATGAAACATCATTGATCTTTACTTTGTGACACTGCTGTAAAATACATTCAGAGTTGCCAGTTAAAAGTGTTAGTGTTGAGATGAAATGTCATGCATTTTTCTTCACTTCCATGCAAATGAACACAGTAATTTATTAAGACAGAATGAAGAAAAAAAAATTGACAATGAGTTCCAGATTTTAAAAATCACTTGCCATTCAATCCAAATTGTGAGTTTGATCGGTTACCGAACACCTTATAATGCACCCCTCGGTAATTTTACAGAGATTATTTTTTTCTTACCAATTCTTGATTATTCTGTCTTGCAATGCAGAGAAAGATAACTAATTTAAAATAAACTTCCGTTAATTTTGATTGTTATAAACTTAAAATTGATTAATTTCCATATACAGAGTTGAAAATGTTCACAATTTACATTAAATATATATTCTGTGTATACCTTGGAAAAATTATACTGAAAATTGAAATTAAAATGATGTTGTATATAGCTGCAAGAAGCTGCCTGTCCCATTTCATCTTACTATATAAGTTGTGTCAGGTAACTTATAAAATCCCTACTGCATAACACGTCTATTTTTTGTTGGAATGGGTAGTAATGTTTCTTCTTATTTCTAAATAAGAGTTGGTCTATGAGTGCATCTGCAACTGTATTTTTCCTAAGTGGCTTCATGGTCTTGAACTGAGAAAGCTCAGAACATTAAACATCAAAATAATATATTTGGACATAATTAGACATCAAGGAAATGCAATTAAAATGACACTGAGATATCACTACACACTTACCAGAATGGCTAAAATAAAATATAATGACAAGACCAAAAGAAAAAAATATACCATTTGATGATACACAATGGCATGTTGTGCCATCACTTAACCATCTCAGACTAGTGTAGTGTTAAATTTGTTTTTCTAAGCAATGTTTTGGGTCACTTACCACTGTTCAAGGATATAAAGTGCTACCATTTTACTTAAAACTGTGAAATTTGGTCAGATTTAAATTTCAATTTATGTTAAAACATTCTGTAAACTGTGTTAAACTTTGACATTTGTTGCCTCTGTTCAGTGAATAACACTATATCATATTCTGAAAAATACGCTAATTTTCATTTTGAAAAATATCCCTTTTTTCTCTTATGGTAATTATTAATATGAATTAATAGTAGAATTTGATATGGTTCCATATGCCCATAAATACTTTATTGTATATTATCAAATTTAATAATGAATATAATGTACTTCTTTGGACAATTTTTAAAGACCAGTCTACTCTTAAAACAAAAAAATGGAGACGCGCTTCTTTAGTTCACACAAATTTCATTTTGTTATATATAACCTCAGATAAATTTCAACAAATCATAATTTATTAAAATTATGTCTACTTAAAATTCTCATAGAAGAGTAAAACCATCATAAATAAAAATAAACACACACAACACACACACATCACCCATGTATAGGCAAATCACAATGGCTGTAACAATACATTAAGCATTCCACAGTTAAGGACTATCAAAATTTCCATCAGTGGCAAAAGATTTGTATCCAAATGGACTTATTTTCCAGAATCCAAGAAAAAGTCTCCTAGGGTTTATTTAAAGATAAATATTTAAACAAATACTTCTTAAATTTAGGAAATTCAGAACATACGATTAAAGAATATTTGCAGTGCAGACTATATTCAATCCTTCCTTCAAAATGTGCCTTTGAGTACATAATTCTGTTTTCTCTATCTAAATTGAGCTGTCCTCCAAGGAAGTTTTCTAAAATGTGTGTCTCTGTGTGATAAATGTTCTAAGACCTAACATGCTTCATTGTATTTTTACTATGCTCTCAAATTTAATCAATAATTTGGCTTGATATATAATATCTAGTTTCAAATATCTTTTCCATCTATACAAACACCCAGCTGTCTCCTTTATATGCTATTACTATTGAGAATTCTGCTGTCAGTATTATTCTTGTACATTTTAGGTGATCTGTTCTTCTCTTGGGTATCATTTATGCTCTTCTTTGTTTTTGATATTCTTAAAATTCACCATAATGTATATGAGTGGTTTTGTCTGTGTGTGGTTTTTGTTTTTGATTTCTCATGTTTGGCATCATTTTAAGTCTGGTATCTTTTATGTTTCTTTAATTCTCCAAAATTTATCTCAGTATTTATTTAAATATTTTCTTTATTTTTTTTCTCTTCTGCTGCATTTGGGCAGAAGCCATTAATTTGTTTGTTTGTTTGTTTTTCCCAACTCATTTATTCATTTTACAGCTATATTCATCTTAGTCTCCATTTATTGTATTCTTTATTTCAACAATTTTCACTTAATTTATATTCACTGTATATTATCTTTTCTTTGTATATATATATCATTATTTTATCATATACTTTTAAGCTATTTTTAAAAATATTTTATTTATTTATTTGACAGTGTGAGATCACAAGAAGGCAGAGAGGCGGGCAGAGAGAGAGGAAGGGAAGCAGGCTACCTGCTGAGCAGAAAACCCAATGTGGGGCTTGATCCCAGGACCCTGAGATCATGACCTGAGCAGAAGGCTGCGGCTTAACCCACTGAGCCACCCAGGCGCCCCTTTTAATCTATTTTTTTTAAAGTACAGTCATTCTTTTTTTTTTTTTAAGATTTTCTTTCTTTATTTATTTTACAGAGAGAGATCACAAGTAGATGGAGGGCAGGCAGAGAGAGAGAGAGAGAGAGAGTGGGAAGCAGACTCCCTCCTGAGCAGAGAGCCTGATGCAGGACTTGATCCCAGGACCCTGAGATCATGACCTGAGCTGAAGGCAGTGGCTTAATCCACTGCGCCACCTAGGCGCCCCTAAGCTATTTTTTAAATTCCTGTTCCAATAACACTTGGATTGCCATATAAAGTTAACCACATCATCTTTTTTAGGTAAGTAATTGTACTTTTTATGTGCATAGTTATTTTGGTCCATGAGTTCAGCTCCTCTTAGGATCATCAAATTTTTGTAAAGTCTGGGTATGCTAGGATTTTCTAAGCAACAATAAAATACATTGAAACCCGGTAGCTTAACTATAATAATGTTTTCTTTCTCAATCATTCACAATAGTATTACATTCTGAGTAGTTTCCTTCTATTTTGCAGCTATAGTGTTTGGAAAAACTTGAATTGTGATATCACTGTTATAATGTGAATTAGTCAGGGTTTTTCAGAGAATCGGGAAGAGAAAACAAGGAAGATATTCTCCAGGGCCAACTCTAGAAGTGACTATTAAAACATCTGTCCAAATTCAATTGAACAAAACTCAGAAATGCCATCTCCAGTGAAATACAAAGAAGATTATATATAGTTCTGGGCACACACATCTCATTTGACCCAATGATGTACATCAATGAAAGACTGAAGGCCAATCACCGCTCCATGGGAGAATTTAAAAATAAATTTACTAATGAGGCCAAGAATTCAGAATCACAAATACTTCAGAACTAATAATAACTGCCTTCATTTGATGTTATTCTATAAGATAAATCCTACGATCAAGTTTCAATTTTAAATTCTTACAATTTTAAATTCTTAAATCCTTATGAAGAAGCATCATTTGGAGGGAGCAGTTTTCATAATTTATCAATCATCAGCCTTTTTTTTAAAGATTTTATTTATTTATTGGACACAGAGAGAGAGAAAGAGAGAGAGAGAGATCACAAGTAAGCAGAGAGGCAGGCAAGCAGGGAGGGAAGCAGGCTTCCTTTTGAGCAGAGCCCGATGTGGGGCTGGATCCCAGGACCCAGAGACCATGACTTGAGATGAAGGCAGAGGCTTAACCCATCACCCACGTGATGAGAGAGCCACTCAGGTGCCCCTCATCCATCAGTCTTAATTGATTGGAGGAAAATGTGTGGAGGAATAATGCCTTAGGGAGCTAATCTCTCTAAAGAATTTTCAAGTCTTTAGCCCTTCAAGGTTTTTGTACAGTTCTGATAGCCTCTAAACATCCAGCTGATTTCTACAGTGACAGGCCTGTTAAAACCTGTCTTCAAACCAGGAATAGAGCTTGAAACATACCAGTCAAGAGCAACTTTGAGTCTTTTAAGGAATTTATCATCATTTCTTTGTTTTTGGTTAATATCTGAAATAGTTCCATATTATACTTGCATAATTTCTCCAGAGCTGACTTTGAAGGAGGCATTCAGTTCCAGCTAGTTCCATATGTTGGCAAGAACTATAATTCTATATTAAAAAAAAAACATATTTTAGGGCGCCTGGGTGGCTCAGTGGGTTAAAATCTCTGCCTTCGGCTCAGGTCATGATTCCAGGTTCCTGGGATTGAGTCCCACAGTGGGCTCTCTTCTCAGCAGGGAGCCTTCTTCCATTCCTCTCTCTCTGGCTGCCTCTCTACCTTCCTATGATCTCTGTCAAGTAAATAAATAAATTTTTTTAAGAACATATTTTATACCAGTTATTCATGTTTATTAACTAAGATATCACAATATAAATAATACAAACAGTTGCTCTTTATTAATACCTTCAACCAAGATAAAAAAATATGTCATATTTTCTCCAAAAATTTTATATCATCTGATAGGTCAGATATATATAAAATTACATTTAAAGTTTTAAAAATATCAGGAAATATTTTCATTTAAATGCAAATTTGAAAAAAAATCTACTTTTCCAAACACGACTATTTATCCTATTTTTTTTAATTTTGTCGACAACTGATAAAATGTTTAGCTAGACTATAAATATTAGATCGAAAAAAATGATTAATACATGTAGGTTCAAATTATTATGTTCCATTAAAAATGATTTAGTGTTTGATGAACATCTGTTTGGTAATATGTTGTATCCAGATATAGTAAATTAATGATATATATAAAATTATAGGGAAATGACACCTTCCGTTCCATTATGAGTAGAGCTTTTAAAAAGCTATTTGTCACAACCTGTCATCGTGTCATTATGTAGCATTATGTAGCATTTAAAAAATGTATACTCTTCACTTCGAAGTCTTTTAGAAATCTAAAATATTACTTTCTATGGTTTGTGTTTCCATATTCCTTTATTGCCAGTTTGAACAAATCCAAATGCTTTGATTCAAAGGTAATAAATTCCTCTTATTTGGAAAAATGATGTTTATTTTTGTTCTCTCACCCTTCGCAGGTGGTTTCATTTTAGCACACTTCAGAGTTATAATGTCATGTTTATTAAAAACATTTATTATGATCTACATAGATGAATGAAACTTTTATTTTATTAAATTATTTGACAAAAAATCTGTTATTTTTAAAAATGTATTTCCTTTGAAGGGTTATTTTAGAGCGTTCAGAGGATCTAGGAGTGTGGCATTATGCAAATTTTAAGTAGGTATGAAATGGTTATTTATATGATTGTTTCTTTAAGGCTTATGTATATTGTCCATTATATGCTATAAAATATTTTGAAAGTAAATTTAAGGTATGTTTTACATAGTTTATTTTTTGGAAAAAATATTGAAATGACTTATGAAATTCAGTATACTCTCAACGTTAATTTATTTTGAAATTTACCAGTTGTCTACTGAACCTATTATATGGGAGATATTCCTTCAGACTACACTGGTAAATGAAATACTTGTCTTTGTAGAACTTTTATTTTCATGGGTGAGACAATTAAAAGCTATAAACCTTAATAAAAATTGTATAGTGCATTCAAAAATGATGAGTACAATGGGGAAAAAGAAAAATTCGATCAGGGTGAGAAAAATCAAGGTTGCTAGGCAGGGGATGGGGAGTTAAAATTTTTAATAGGAAAATCAGGGTAGTTACAATGAAGCTGACAACTGAACAAAGGTATGGAAAGGTGATGAATTTGCCCAGAACTATCAGCAATATGGTCACTCCAGACAAAAGAATTGGCTATCTTGAAGGCCATAAGGTTGGATCAAGCCTGGCATATCTGAGGAATAGCAAGGAGGCCACTGTGAGTGACTGAAGAGTAGCAGGGAAAGAGGTCACAGAGGTTAAATGAGTGGCTAGATCATGTAAAAGCTTAGAAGTCATTGTAAAACTCTGGGTTTTATATTTGGAAACTTACTGTGTGATAGAATTTCTGCTAATAACGGAGAGTTCAAATGTCCATAAAATTTCAAGGATTCTTATTCTAGTAAGACAGAATAAAGAAAAAGAGTACATATTTTCACATGGTGTAACAAATGCTTGGAGATCCAAGTGTAGGAAGCTATGGGAGCACAGAAGAAGGCACTAACATCACACCAATATATTTGATGACTGTGACTATATATAAATTTGTATTTTCTAGATTTTTTTTAGTCATGGAATCACACAGTATATACTATTCTTTGCCTGGCTTTTCTTTTCTCAGCATCATTACTTTGAGAATCTCCAATTGTAAATAGTTCATTTTGATGTTGAATAGTAATCTCTTGAATGAATAGATCATAATTTGTCTTTGCTCTATTGATGGACATTGATGAACATTTCCACTGTTTTCAATTCTTAAAAATAAAGCTGCTATGAAATTCATATACAAGTCCTTGTATGAACATAGGGTTTGTTTCCTTGTTCAAATGCCTAGAATTAAAATGGCTATTTGTGTAACTGCAACATATTTTGCATTTAAAAAATTTTCAAACTATTTTCCAAATTGGTTGTATCATGATATATGCCAACAACAATTTAGATTTTTTGTTGCTTCCCAATCTAGCTCAGACCAAGTACAATTAGCCTTTATAATTTTAGCCATTCTAATAGCTATGTAGGTATGTCTCATTATGATTTTAATTTGTATTTCTTTAATGTCTAAATGTTGAGAAATTTGTCATATGCTTATAAGCCATCCATATCCTTTTGGTGACATGTCTCTTCAATAATTTTCTTCACATGTAAAATTGGATACTCTGTTTGGTTATTAGTAAGGTTTTTTATTTTTATTCATTTTTTAATAATCAGAGTAGATGTCCATTATCAGATATATAATTTGCAAATCCCTTCTCCATCTTTACGGTTTCTCAATGGAGCTTTGATGCTGTGTCTTACAAGAAATATGCTACTTCTTTCCTGGTACACGGAGGTATGACTAGAACATTATCAATGTTGACCTTTGCAAAGAAAATCATGGCTTAAGATATAGGCAGTCTGCGGTTGTTGGGAGTGTTCTGTAATATCAAGCATATCTAGTTAGTTGATAATTTTGTTCAAGTCTTACATATCTTACCAATTTGATGACCATTTGTCTATATAATCTTATATAATCCTAAAATAAGTGTGTTGAAATTTTTTTCCATTTCTCTTCTAAGGTAGAAGTTATGACTTTTGTTCTTAGTTTTTACCTATATTACCCAAAATCTGTTATTAAGTATTAAAAGCCAAGAATTATTATACTCCATGATGAATTCATCCTTTTACTCTTCTGTAATTTTGACTTGATCTTTATGTCTGATAATGAAATTTGCTTTAAAATCACTTTTCATTATCTTGATATAACCACCAAAGTTATAGTGTGATTAGTGTTAATATAGCATATTTTTTCTTTTACTTTTTAAAGCACTTCTATATTTAATCCTGACAAAGAAACAAAACAGCTTTTTAATTCTGGAAGCATCTTTCTAAATTATCTTTTTTTTTTAAAAAATAAAGCAGTAGCAATTTTTGTTAAGGGACCTAAAGTAAAGTAGATTTAGAAATTTATTTATTTATTTAATTATTTATTTAGAAAAGATTTTATTTTGTTTATTGACAGCAAGAGAGAGAGAGAGAGAGAAGAAGAAGCACACAAGCAGGGGGAATCACGTGCAAAGGGAGAGGAAGAAGCAAGCTCCTTGGGGTGCAAGTAGTCCCATGCAGGGCTGGATCCCTGTACACTGGAATCATGACCTCAGCCAAAGGCAAAAATCTGCTTAAACAACTGTGTCATCCAGGCACCCCTAGAAAATTTTAAAAAAAAGACCTTTTAAAAACATTTTGTTTCTTTCTTGTATTTATTTAATATTTTATTTATTTGACAGACAGAGAGACAGGAAGAGGAACTATAAGCAGGGCAGAGGGAAAAGGAGAAGCAGGTTTCCCACTGAGCAGAGAGCCTGAAGTGGGGCTCCATCCCAGGACCCTGGGATCATGACCTGAAAATAAGGGACACTTATGGAGGAAGCCACCCTGACACCTCTTTTCTTTGTTTTTAATACATGGCAACTGATGCTTCCCAGCCATGAGGAGCATATTACCCATTGATTAAATCTTTGATAACAACCTATTTACAAAGGTGTGTAAACATATACTTACTCAGATTTATACACTTTGTGTTTTTTTCATAGTTTGGGGCTGGACCCCATGGTCACAACACTGCTTCCAGTCTTTGCCTTCCCATCTTTTGATACCAGGTATTTGGTCAGCAAAGCAAATCAGTATCAAAATTAATAAGCCCTTGGCACCATATCTCTGGAGCAGGGGTTGCTCTTAGCCAAGGCCCAGAGCAGTTGACCTCCCCTCGCTAGTGCTATAGCCCCAAGGACTAGGTCCCTGCCACCAGAACTCAGTCTTACATGTTATGCTAAGCAGACAAAACCAAAACAGGAAAGCTCAGACAGCTTTAACAGGCATGCCTCATTTCCAACTTCCTCGATGCCCAGGCAGTACCAGATGACAGGGAGGGGTCTTGGTCCAACATATGGGAGGGAAGGAAGTAGCCACGAGCAAGTACCTGCTTCTCTGTTCCTTTCTTTCATGAGCAGGTTGTAAGGAGGAGGAAGAGGAAGGGGAAGAGAGGTGAACTTCAAGGGGTGAAGGCCTCAGGTAGGCAGCTGGCTCCTGCCAGTAGGAAAGGGACAAAGGAGAAGGCCTTGAGTCTTTCAGGGAGGATGGGGGGTAAGGGTTACAGCTTATGACGGTATCTGGACAGGATTAATAGGGATACTAGTCATTTGAGTCCACCATTGGCAAGCTGGGCTGGGTGTCAGGGCAGATAGGCCTCCCTGGGCAACGGCACATGAGAGAAGGTGGAATTCTTCTCTGAGAAGCAGGTGGAGATTTGGGTGTTGGTAAAGCATAGACAGTATTGCTCCAGGGCCAAGGACAGGTCCGGGTACTCCTGGTTGGAGGTCAAGGCCACAGTATGATCCAGGTCTTCTACCAGCAGCTTGAAGGTACCACATGCCAGCCACCCCTCATTATTGTGTATAACTCTCTGGTGCACTTATTGGCTTATCCATCAAATGACTCCTTCAGCAGCTTGAAAACCACCTCCACAGGCACTCCAGGATATGGGAGGTTCCCAGAGTGAAAATTTTGCACAGGATCACCCCAAAAGACCAGAAGTCACTCTGTTGCATGTAGATCTGGTCAAACATGGCCTTAGGGACCATCCACTTCACAGGCAGTCCACTGTTGGTTGTCTTTTTATAGTAACTGATGTGGTGATATCTCTGGCAAGGCTGAAGTCTGAGATCTTCATCATGTTGTCCTTTGTCACCAGCACTTCCCTGGTGGCCAGGTCTTGGTGTATGCACTTCTTGGAGGCAAGGTACTCCATGCCTCAGGCTACCTGGTAGGCACAGGATACCAGGTCCTTGGAGGAGAGTTGCTCTGCTGCATTGTGGCTGATATTGTAACAGTACTCCAGGTCAGGAGGCCTCTGGGCCTGCAGGTACTCCTGTATGTTGTCTTTGGAGGCATATTCCATGGGAGTGTACGAAGGACCAACCTGTGTGCAGGACCCAGCAGGTTGATGGTGTCCTTGTGCTGTCCAATCATCTTCATCATCTCCATTTCTGAGATTAGGTTTGACAGGTCTTTCTCTGTTGCAACTGACTTCAACATCTTCACAGACACTTTAGTCAAATGGTTGGATTTGCCTTTGTCCAGCCCAATGGCCTCCTCCAACACCACCTGCCCAAAGTAGGCCTGTCTTAGGGGTCTGCCTAAACTGCCTACAACCAGCCTGCCTCAAGGCAGTTATGAACTCTAGATTATCCTCAAAAACATTAAACCACAAGCTAAAAATTCTCTTCACTAGGTCTCTGTCGCAGGTCTAATTTTCTTATCTTTCATCATTTATCTTTTTCCTAATTCTTATTTTCAGTATAGTTTATTTTGCTTCCAGGTGTTTCCCCTGGTTTCTGTATGCTGTTTCATAGGGAAGAATTTTCCTGTCATAAAATTATTTCTTGAGCATTCATTACATCTCTCAGTTAAAATGGGTTCTTTTATGGTATTGATTCATTAGAGTTTTCTCAAAATGGGAAGAATTTTCAAAATGGTGTTTTCCTCAAGGTTCAGAGTATGTCTTAGCCTCATCTTTACACTTTTTGAAATTCACTTTTCAAATTCTTGTCCCTCTTTTTATCTTCTTAACTTAAAATGTTTAATTTTTACTATTTTTTTATTTGAGTATAGTTGATATTCAGTGTTACATTGGTTTCAGGTTTTCCATATCTCCATACATTATTCGATGATCACTACAAATATAGCCACGATCTGTCACCATATAACACTATTATAATATCATTGACTATATTCTCTACACTGTCCCATATCTCTTTTTAAAATCTCTGATTTTTATGTTTTCTGATATTCCAATTTTTGACCATCATTTTACTTGGTTACATTAATAAAATATGCCTGATTACACACTCTTTGCTGAACACCATAGCATTTGATTTATAGTAGTCTTCTTCTTCCTCTTCTTTTTTTAAATTAACATATAATGTATTATTTGCCCCAGGGGTACAGGTCTGTGAATCGCCAGGTTTACCCACTTCACAGCACTCACCACAGCACATACCCTCCCCAATGTTCATAACCCCACCACCTTCTCCCTACCCTCCCCACCCCCCTGGCAACTCTCAGTTTGTTTTGTGAGATGAAGAGTTTCTTATGGTTTGTCTCCCTCCCCATCCCATCTTGTTTCATTTAATCTTTTCCTGTCCCCCAAACCCCCCCACATTGCACCTCCATTTCCTCATATCAGGGAGATCATATGATAGTGTCTTTCGCTGGTTGACTTATTTTGCTAAGCATAATACCCTCTAGTTCCATCCATGTCAAGGCAAATGGCAAGATTTCATTTCTTTTCATGGCTGCATAGTATTCCATCGTATATATATATATATACCATTCATTTGTTGATGGACATCTAGGTTATTTCCATAGTTTGGCTATTGTGGATATTACTGCTATAAACATTTGGTGCACGTGCCCCTTTGGATCATATAGCAGTCTTCTTTACCTCTATCAGAACCCCAGGAAGCTTTATTTATTTATTTACTCACATAAACAGATGATCCAACACAACGTTTTTTGATGTTCAAATGTATTATAATGTCTTACCGCTTAACACTATGCTTACTGCTCTCTTTCACTGTCTGACTAAATCCTCATCATCACTATGCCATTTAATGAGAAAGAACATTTGAACTCAGAGTTCTCTCCATATCAGGGAATGAAGACTCCACCCTTCTGTTTGTGCAGGTAAAATAAATGTTGATATTGTCTCTCCTGCACATACCCCATCCTGTTCACCAGAATATTCACCATCAAAATATATACAAAATGAAAACCATACCTCACCACTTCTATTACCACCCAGCATGCTAAAAACACCATCATATGTTCCTGAATTATTGACTTGATTGATACCCCACTTCCATACATACTGCACTCCTTTCTCCCTGCAAATTTATTTTGGTACAGCAATTTAACCTAAAAATCAAGTCAGATGATTTTATTCTGCTGTTGAAAGTCTTTTGGTATCTTCCCCTTTCATATTAAATAAAAACTGAAGGCGTTTCAATGTACTAGAAGGTCATACATCAATACGTTCTTCCTCTCTCCACCACTATGAACTCCTCATTGGCCTCCTTGCTTTTCCTCAAAAGTAACAGACAAGCTGTTCACACAAAGTCTATATACTTACTTGCTCTGCCTAGAGCAATCTTTTCCTTTAATATTTGTATAACACTCTCCTTCACTTCCTGGGTCTTTGTGCAAATAACATCTCCTAAATGAGATATAACCACCCAACACAAAATAAAATTAACTTTCATCCCAGCATTCCTCAATGGCTTTTACCTTTCTTGTATTTCTTTGTAACACTTATCACCATCAACCATCAATCATTATTCTATTACTGGTTTATTTTCTTATTTGAGACAGAGAGAGAGAGAATTGGGAGGGTGCGCAGAGGAAGAACAAAACACCCCACTGCCTAGAAAGCCTGCTGGGGAGTTACATCCCAGGACCCTGAGATCATGACCCAAGCCAAAGGCAGTCACTCAATGGACTGAGCCACCGAGGTGCCCCTCTATTATTGGTTTATTTCAATATTATATTTCAAAAGAATGTAAGCTCTTTGTGGTCAGGTATTTTATATGTTTTATTAATTGAAGTATTCTCAGAAAGGTAGCTGGCAGATTGTAAGGGCTCACTAAACTGTATTTTGTTGTTATTATTGGGCTCCATAATGGGCTTTACCTCTTACGCTAGAAGTCTATCCTTCAGATGTAAGCAATAAGAATAGAGCCCTGCTGCCTGTTCAAATGCGTAAAAAGCCTGTATTACGTGGATATTTTAAAAGCTAAATGAATGGCTTAATAGTTGTATATCGGGGGAAAGGGAACATATTTTCCACAGTTTAGAAGTGGAGTTCTTTTATAGAGTTCTTGTACAAGCCTACACTATTGAACGATAATGGGCAGTTGTACATTACAATTATACAAACACTTTGGTAATTTATATCCTTTTTTTGTAATTCATGACTGGATCATTTAATTCCTTAGGAGCATTATAGCATTTCAACTTTTCATGTTCAATAAACTTATTGGGGTTGCTACCTTTTTTATTCAAATGGAGAAATAGTCATGATTTAATCTAAATAAAGTGCTACTTACTGTGTTGTTTTCTAGGAATGAGTCGCACATGCTAGTTTAAAAGTTTTGTTAAATTCCCAAGTCTGTCACTGATAAAAGCCTTTTGTAGATTAGTAACTTGATCAAAACGGAAAAGTTATGTAACACCAATTGTTATACTATCTTTGTTTCCATCTTGCATTGTAATAACACCCATTTTAACTCTATTTAAGACTAATCATTGTCAGATGGATTTGTGGCATTGATTGCATGATATGAAATCTGGTATAACTAAAAGTTTTTGGATTTAGTAGCATATAAATCAATTTAGAAAAATATATGTATTTGAATATAAGATAAAGTTTTAAATTATTTGGCAATAGTAAACTAAACTTTTTTTTTGTAAATTTTTATTTTCTAAAATTTCATTGAGCTCTTTTGCAATAAGAAACAAGTTACAAAAAATTAAGGTTTATTTACCCCAATTCAAAATTATTAGGAATATAATCATAGAGGTTGAAGTATTTAAAATATTGAACCCAAAATATTTTATTAGGTAAATTCATGAATGCTGAGCATTCACTGTTAAAATATACTAATAAATATACTGGTCGAAGCCTAAAATCAAATATTTATTAAATATTTATATCCATATCTTTTCATGGCTTGGTAATTCATTTCTCTAGCATTAAATAATATTCCATTGTTTCCTATACTACACTTTATTTTTCCTTTCACCTATGGAAGGATATCTTGGTTGCTTCCAAGCTTTTGTCAGTTATGAATAAAACTACTATAGACATCTTTGTGGGTATAGATTTCATCTTCTTTGGATAAATACCCAGAACTGCTACTGCTGCATCATCTGGCAAGAATATGTTTAGTTTTGTAAGAAACTGCCCAGTTGTTTTCCATTCTTTATTCTCAATAGACATGGAAGAACATTCCTGTTGCTCCACATCCTCACCAACATTTCGTGTTCTGTTGTCAGTGCTCTGGATTCTGGGTATGTACTGGTGTCTCTTTTTTGTTTTAATTTGCATTTTCCTGATGACATATGATGTGAAGCATCTTTTTATATGCTTATTTGCCATCTGTAATATTTTCTTTTGTGAGGTATCTGCTAAGGTCTTTGACTCATTTTTAATCAGGTTTTTCCCCCATTGTTGAGTTTTAAGGGGTCTTTGTGTATTTTTTATTAACAGTCCTTTGCCAGATGTGTATTTTGCAAATTTTTTCTCATAGTCTGTGCTTTGCCTTTTCATTCTCTTGGCATTGTGTTTCACAGAGTAGACATTTTTAAATTAAGTGTTTGTGCTTTTGTAGCTAAAGTTATTGCCAAAACTAATGTCATTTAAATTTTCTTCTATATTAGCTTCTACATGTTTCATATTTAGGTTTATAATCCAATCTGAGTTAATTTTTGTGAAGAGTGTATGATATCTGCCTGGATTTATTTTATTTTATTATTTTATTTTATATTTTTACATTTAGCTTCACCATTACCCAGAACCATTTGTTTAAAAGATTGTATTTTGCTCCCTTTCTTGCTTTTGCTTTTATATTAAATATAAAATATAATTGATAATATATATTTTGTTGCTTTAATCTAGTCTTTCTTTGGTATTACAATATCTTGCTTACAATTATCATTATGGTAAACTTTTTTTAAAGATTTTATTTATTTATTTGAAAGAGAGAGAGATCACAAATAGGCAGAGAGACAGACAGAGAGAGAGATGAGGAGAAGCAGGCTCCCTGCTGAGCAGAGAGCCCAGTGCGGGACTCAATCTCAGGCCCCTGGGATCATGACCTGAGCCAAAGGCAGAGGCTTAACCCACAGAGCCACCGAGGCACCCCATCGTTATGGTAAATTTTGAAGCCAGTCCTCCTCTAATTGATGTCTAAGAACCCTAATTAGTTAAGAAATCTTTTTTTAACATTTTCATTGCTACTTACTATTATTATTATTATTATTATTACTAATATCTCTATTATAAATAATTCACAAGGGCATCTTTCTGACAAAAGACAAAGAGCTGGCTACTAGTAGAAAAAGTACATTTGACTCTGTCAGTGAAAGTGGTAAAGGGATTTGAGAAAATAAGGCAAAGCACTGGAATTATGTGTTAAAACTTTAAATATTATAGACACATTTACTTAATCTCTAATACTGTTGTTGCTTACAATTAAATAAGATGTTTTCCATGAACCACGCATTACAGCAAATATATTGTTTATACAGATTAAATTTTCATCAAAAGGGATGCCTGGGTGGCTCAGTTCGTTAAGCAGCTGCCTTTGGCTAAGGTCATGGTCCCAGCATCCTGGGATCGAGTCCCACATCGGGCTCCTTGCTCGGCCGGGAGCCTGCTTCTCCCTCTGCCTCTGCCTGCCATTCTGTATGCCTGTGCTTGTTCTCTCACCCACTCTCTCTGATAAAGAAATAAAATCTTAAAATAAATATATAAATTTTTATCAAAAAATTGTAAGTGTATTTTATTGTAGGATCCTGATAAGCATTTTGCAGATGAGAAAAGTGAAATTTAGAAAAGTATGTCTCTTCAAATCCCTCATACAATATCTGGCCTAGATAGAAGGATATACTATCACAATTGAGGAAGATCATTGAGATTATTTAAAATGATAAACTTTACTGTATAGGGTTATTTAAAAGTTTGCCACAGATTCAGATTCTTTTAAAATATATATCTATTTTGTGTAAAGAGAATGCACTGAGAAGTAAAAAGAAAGTGATATATCAGTGCTACCAACTAATGGCTATAATATCATCACCTTATTTATGAACAATGAAACAGCGTGAAATATTTAAATAAATTTAAATAAATTCCTATTTATTTATTATTAAAGAAATTCCTCTAACAAACAGTATGTTTTGAAGGTTAATAGCAGGAAAGTGTTGTACTACATGGAAGTAATCAGAAAATGTGATCTAAAAGTCTGCTTCCAAGGGCGCCTGGGTGGCTCAGTGGGTTAAAATACTGCTTTCAAGAAGCTATAACAGTAAGTACTGAGCAAAAGCTATTATATGCTATGGATGAATAACTGAAATCTACATTTGAAACTAATGGTACACTATATGTTAACTAATTGAATTTTAAAAAGTTAATTAAAAAAACCACTATTTTATAAAACAATATTCCCAACAGGCTCTTTTGCTTTAAAATACTCACTTTGTAATGAGAGTCATTACTTTTGTCTAGCCAATTCTTACACCACTGTTTATCCCTTCCCTGCTTTATCCCTTCCCAGTATCAATAAAAGCTCACTTGGGTTACCTAGAAGCCATGAGAAAGCTTGTAATAGATCTGGCTGGTTTTCACCAGCAATTTGACCACCATGTGCACAGGGAAGTCTATTGATAAAGGCTTTATTGCAGTAAGTTGCAAATACATGAATGATTTTGAATTCTGTTTCTTGTGGTCTTGTTTCATGATAATAAATTTAGGGTGGCTTATTGGAATGGATGTTATTAACATATCTTCATAGTTATAAGTACATGGAATTGTAAAATAGATGAATGAATGTGGCATTACTGACAACTGTCCTCATTTTGAAATCAAATTGCAGTGTACTAAGATGAGGAAGCAAAGCAGATTTGGGATTATGAGTGAAATAATTTTAAAAAGTCTTAGGGGTATGATCAGACTATTGGGTAATTCAGTAGAAAAATGTCAACTGATTGAGATTCTGTGTTCCCTGATTTCAGAGAGAAGTTAAGATAAATAAGTAACACGAGGAGACTAGGAAGCCAAACATAAGTGATAATTTTGTGCCAGGGTGTGTATACATCTGTTTATCTTCTTGCTTTACCCCTAAGGTTGCTCCTAAAGGAGAGTTTAAATATGTGTTGGAGCTAATCTCTGTGGATTACACAAGAAACCACATCCTACAGCTCTCCCTGAAATGCCCCTTATGATTTCAATGTAATTTGGTTTTTGCATTTTTAGAAATAACAAAATACTTTGCAAACACATCCACAAGTGAGTCAGCTGACTCCACATTTTAACACAGTGACAGTCACAGAGGAATGGAGGAATGAGTAGAGTTATCAATATATGTGCTTTTAAGAAGTATGACAGGGTAGCAGCTATTTCCAGGAACCAAAACATGGGTCAGCAGCTGTGCAGGAAAAGTGATGGAATAAATGACTCATTTCAGAGGAGTTCTATAACATATTAGTTCTATAATGTATCTTCAGCACCCAATTACCCGCTTTGATCTAAAGATAAGGATTTACAGTTAAGGTCCCATTTATGATTTGACTGGTAGGGTCTGAATCATTTTTACTATTGTTTTGACTCCTACTTTAAACCTATAGTAGTACTTGGGATATGTGTTGTGTATTCTGTGAACATGTGCTATTTTTAGATTAGATAACTTCTGTCTCGAACCCCTGTTAATTTATTTGTTTTTGTTTATTTGATAGTGGTCTCAGTAAATGGATATATCTAAAAAATTGCAAAGCCACTATTAAAATAAGTTATTATGATATATAGCATGGAATTGCACATTCCTCCTTTGAATCCGACAGAGCTTCACCATATCCTTAACAACTTGTGAAAAACATGCTATTATTTTTCTTTATAAAATTTCTCCTGTTAGGCTGTGATGGTTGTCATCAGCAGTAACTCCTCTGAAGGCTTTGTCAAAAGAGTTGAAAAAATTGGAAAGGTGTGAATGAAGCTGTTTGCTGAATATAAAGAAAAGAGCATTGAAGTACAATTCACACACTTACTTCTCCTTCTATGCTTTCAGATGTTTGACATTTGAAAATTTTGATTCTAGAAGAGATGCCCTATATAATTCTTACTTTAAGGAGCCAGTTGCTTTTATAATTTTTTTATTATTCTACCATTCAAGTATTTCCATTTAAATTAAATTCAATACCATTTTAAAAAAAATCAAAAGTGCAGCCAGTATTCAATTCCTGGGCTAAATAATTTTAGAAAGCTTTGTGTTATTGAAGCTACAGGGTTTTTCTGTAGTTTTAACTCTTTCTTTCTGTGATTTTTCCCATTAGTCATGTAAGTGACTGCAATATAACAGACATTGAGGATAAAGAAGGACTGAATAGAACAATCCTTGGCCTCATGAAGTTGAGAATCTAGCAAGGGAGTCAAACAATTCAATCATTCAGAGACAATTTATTGAGTGCCTGGCCTAAGATGAGCACAACAAAACCCCAGCACAGAGGAATCATTTTAGTGGGAGAGATAGATAATAGGTAAGCCGTCTTTAAAAAAAAAATCTTACTGGTTTTTCTTTAAAAGTGATGCATATTTGAACTAAATAAGCACATTTTAAAAAGAGCAGTGATTGAGAAGAGGCTTTTTAACTGAGTGGTCCGAAAGGGCCTCCCTGAAAATGTCTGTTTTGAACAGATTTCTGAATAATATAAGCTAGGAAGCTGCGTAAAATCTCAGGGATGGGTGATTTTTCCAGTCAAAACACTGTAAAGGCTCCAAAGTCACAATAGAGCTATAAGTTTCTCTAATAAAGTAACTTCTGACAAAGAATGAGAAGAAATAACGAACCCAGTTTTGAAAGAAAAGGGACAGAATTTCTATGGAATTCATATTTAATTAAAGCTCTAAAGGACAAAAATACAATAGAGCAAAATTCTGGTCACGCTGATATACCTAATGAAAGTTCATAAACAAGGTGTGGGTAGCAAAGAGTGTGTGGGAATGTTGGTAAGAACAGTGGGGAAAAGTCATCCCTGAACATGTTCTTAAATGAAGCAATTCTTGTGTTGTTTTAAAGGGTAAATTGGAGTTTGCCTAAGTGATTAGAGAAGGATGCCTTAGCTTATGGAAGTTCAAAGCCATAAAGATGTGATTAACTACTGCCGACATTTTCATGTATATTTGTTGTTGCTTCTAGGAATGGTGATCTAAAAACTCCTACTTAAGACAACTAAAACTCCAGACAAAATAGCTTTTAAAATTAAAAGTATCAGAATGATTATAAAAATTAAGTGTGGGATTACTGGGCCAAAATACGAAATACAATGAGAGCCTAGAGATATATGCCCTGAAGCCATTTTAGCTATGAGAGCATTTGAAACTGCTAAAACACACTGAGCTGTGTTGTTAATAGACTCTTGGTACTAGAGAAACAAAATTCAAAATCCAGCAGCAATCAAATTTGAGGACCTTGGTACAACCCAAATTGAAGTTGAGATCCCCAAAGCACAAGGAGAAGCAGAAATAAGACTGTAGCCTATCTTGCCTTCTGTGTAAACTGAGAAAGTCAATCACTGAATTTGGAGTATGATTGTCTTGTAGAGTCTCAGATATAAGAGAAAATCCATTATTATAGCTCTTAATTATCCCTACTCAATAAGAGTTTCAAATATAATGTCTTGAACATAGCAAAATGTAACAAAGCATACAAAGAAAAACCATTAACAAGATTTTATAGACAAAATGGGATTAAGTGTGATGTTAAAATGATCAATAAAGATTGTAAAATGGCTTGATTACTCTGCTCAAAGAAATAAGAGGGGAAGCAAATTGAACAAAAAACTGAAACTTAAAATGATAAGAGAAAGGTTTTAGAAATGAACCAAATGGATACTCTAGAACTTTAAAGATATGACAGCTAATTTAAGATACCACAGGGGTGCCTGTGTGGCTCACTTAATTAAACGTCCAATTCTTTTTCCTTTTTTTTTTTAACACCTTAATTTTATTTTATTTCTTTCATTTTGGCTCAGGTCATGATGTCAGGGTTGTGAAATAGAGCCCAGAGTTGGGCTCTGTGCTGAGCCTGGAGCCTCCTTAAGATTCTTTTCCCTTCTTTTTCTATCCCTCCCTGCGCTCTCACTTGCTCGCTCTCTCTTGCTTGCAAATAAATAGATAGATAGATAGATAATAGACAAAGCAAAATAAAAGCAGATTATGAAAATAAATATAAAGATTTTGAAATGAAAACAAGTTCAAAATAAAATAGAGAAGACCTACACAGCTAAAAGTTCATTCAGAAAATCTACTATTAAAGAAGTCACAATGTTAAGATATCAAAAGATTTGAGCATGTACTTTACAGAAAGGGTAATCCAAATGGCCACTCATATATAAAAACTGTTTATCTTTATTATGAATCTAGAATTAAATTTAATTAAATTAAAAATAAATTAAAACCTAAAATGACATACTATTATTACACACTTACCATATTGGGCAACAGTAAAATTGTCTTGCAAGAATGTGAAAGAATGAAAGTGCCCATAATGAAAACATTTGAGGTAAGTTGGATAATATTTAGAAAACTTAAAAAACTTAAATAAAGATTTGGTCCATTCCTAGAAATACAACATGGAACTAAATGAATATTTTCACCAGGATATGCAAACAGATGATTATAGCTATTTCATTCATAACGGCAGATCAGTAGTGGTCTATTTGCACAATGTTACATTAAATAAGAGAGAATATTAACAACCTTGGAGGAGGGGCTAGGTTGTTATCATAAACAGATCTTCTATGGTGCTGATTATGTTCTATTTCTCAAAATCTTTAAGTTAAAAAAGTTTTCAAATTTATATCTAGATAGATAGATGATAGATAGACAGATATCACAGAAGCTGCAATGCTAGGCTAAGACCAGGCTTTAAAGGGCTTTTCTATACTCTACTAAATACTTGAAACCATTCATTATACCATAGCTCAGTGTTCAAATCTCCATTTGTTTCCTCAGTTTCCTAATATTTATCTTAAGGTGACCTGATCCAGACTTTTGATCACCTTTGTCTAAATATTTCTATTTTAACAAAGTCCTTTTTAACACTGAGAGACTAAAACTTAGAAAAATACTCTGATTGTTATCTCACTAGAGTGGAAAATATATCGTTACCCATTAACTAATGATATCCATGTCTACATTAGATCCATGACATTTTTAATTCTTGGGAGCTTTTGGTTAAATGAATTTTTTTAAGCTTCCTTTAAATGAAGCTTTAAGCCATCACCACATGAATAAAATTAAAGAACTCAATGAAAACAGGCCAAGTATTTACAGAGTAATAGAATGTGCAGTGGAAAGAGTACAATTCTGAAATCATAAAGCCTAAATTAGTGTGATGCATCTTTACTAGCCATGTAATCATAAACCAGTTATCTAAATGTGTTAGCCTCAGTTTTTTCACCCATGAAATGGTGATGATAATACTTATTATGCAGAGTTGTTGTGTGGATGTGATGAAGCATGGAGCATGAGAGTCTCATATTCCATGCTAAAATGATAGCTATTTTTATACTTATAAAAATTCTAATAATAGTAATTAAATTGTTCAAAATGGTAATATTCATTTATATTGAGGCATTGTATTGACTATTCATAAACACATTTACCAAAATAAATTTCATTTTACTTTACCCCTCTGAGGATATATATTCTCTAATTCAATATGAATCTCATTATGAATAATAATTATCATAATAAATATGCTGATTTTTCTTCTATTTATTTTTAGGGTAGTATCGTTTACTTAAACTTAAGCAAGTCTGTCTTATTCAAAATTTGCATGCTGCTTTCTTATGAAACTAGATTATAGAGTTGTATGAAATAAATTCATGCAGTTAAGACATTTATGTTTGGAAAACTGGGTGGTCAGTTTAGTATTTCAAAAGAAGATTTTAAATTTAAACCTTAAAACTGAGCTCTTTCAGCCTTATTTATAGACCATCCTTCATGCTTCATAAGTACTCCTTCATTGTAAACTAAGTAATAGTTTTTGTCACAGTGTATATAACGAAAATGGATTTTATATTCTATTATTTCAGAGTTAGTTGCAGTTTCTACTTCCTTACTTCCTTTTTTGAAAAATAGATTAATTCTACAAAAAGTTTTTTCCAGCTTTATTGAATAAAAATCGACATATTATAATTTGTGAATTTAAGAAATGATTTCTTATAACATTGCAAACTTTTAACATTGTGTAAATTTTGTACAATTTGATAAATTGGTATACATTTTTATTGCAATATAATCTACATAAAAATGTTAATACATCTACTATCTCGTATAGTTGCCACTGTTTTTTATGCATGTATCGTAAGGAATTTTAAGATCTACTCTCTTAGCAACTTTTATGTATATAGTATAGTAGAGATAAACTTCAGAGGTCTTGTGGGTTTTGTTCCAGACTGCCTCAATAAAGTCATTATCTCAATAAACTAAGTCAAATTATTATTTTTTTTGGTTTCCCAGTGCATATAAAAAATTATGTTTCCCAGTGCATATAAAAAATAAACACTATACATTATGTTTTTAAAGAAAAACAACGTATATACCTTAAGTAAACTAGTTCTGAGTCAGTGGGTCATAATTACTGATCACAGATCACCATAACAAATACAATAATAATGAAAAAACTTGAAATATTGCAAGAATTACCAACATGTGACAGAGAGACACAAAATGAACAAATGTTGTTAGAAAAATGGTGGCAGCAGACCTCTTTTATACCAGATTGCTATAAACTTTCAACTTGTAGGAATGTGATATATGCAAAGTTTAATAAAGGGAAGCACAATAAAAAAAAGTATGTATATTTTATTAACTATGATCATCATGCTGCACATTAGATCCCCAGAACTTTTTCATATTATAGTTGCAAGTTTGCACCCTTTGACCACCTTACTCCACCCCAGGTTCACCCCTTGTCAACTCAACTCTAAGTTTCCATTAGTTTGCCTTTTCCTCAGATTCTGTATGTAAGGGATATCATAATACATAAATTAAAAAAATATATAAAATCTTTGAAATATTTCACTTAGAATAACGCCTTCAAGATCCATCCATGCTGTTGTAAATGGCAGTGTTTCTTAATTTTTCATGGTTAAGTAGTATTCGATAGTATATATTTACCATACTTATTTTATTCATTCATCCATTAATGGATACTGAAGTTATTTCCATCACTTGCTTAGAGTTAATAATTTTATAATAAACATAAGAGTTCACATATGTCTTTGAACAGTGAATTCGTTTCCTTTAGATATATACCTAGAACTGGGATTACTGAATCATATGGTAATTTTACTTTTAATAATATGAATAATGTCCATACTGTTTTCCATACAAATTTATATTCCTATCACAGTGCATAAGTTCCCCATTTTCCCCAATATTTACCAAAATTTGTTAGTTTCAATTTTTTTGTACTATATATTCTAATAGGTAGTAATATCTTGCTGTGTTTTTCAGAGGTAAATAACAACAACAACAACATAATGACTTTGCCCTGAGTTTTTTACGTTGAGCACTTTTTAATGCTCCTGTTGGTCATTTATATAACGTTTTTGAAAAAAAAAATTCTATTGAGATCCTTTTGCTATATTTTAATTATATATATTTTTTCTCTTTGTATCTGTTGGTTATTAACCTCTTTTGAGATATAAGATTTGTAAGTATTTTCTTACATACTGTGGATTGTGTTTCCATTCTCTCTTTTTTTTTGGCAATGCAGAAACTTTAGTTTGATGTAGTACCATTTATTTAATTTTGCTTTTTTTGCTTGTGTTTTTGTCTGGTATCCAGAAAACTATTGGCAAGACCAATGTCAAGGAGAATTTTTCCTATGTTTTCCTTTAGGAAATGTAGTTTCATGCATCACCTTTAAGTCTTTAATCTATTTCAAGTTAAGACTTATGAGTGATATAAGGTTCCAGTTTCATACTGTTTATGTGACTATTCAGTTTTAAATATCATTTATTGAACAGACTATCTTTACCCATTACATATGTTGGCCCCTGTCAAGTATTAGGTGACTGTATGAAAGGATTGATTTCTGGACTCTCAATTCTGTTCTACTTGTTTATTGGTCTGTTTTTATGCCAGTATACGTTATTGTTTTGAGCATAAGGGCTTTGTAGTATAGTTTCAAATCAAGAAGTGTAATTTCTCTTCTTCATTCTTTCTCAGAACTGCTTTCATTATTTGTTGTCTTTTATGGTCTCATATAAATTTTAGGATTCTTTACTCCTGTAAAAAAATAATATTGGATTTTTTTAAGATTTTTAATTTATTTATTTGACAGAGACCGATGACAAGCAGGCAGAGAGGCAGGCAGAGAGAGAAGAGGAATCAGGCTTCCTGCTGAGCAGAGAGCCTGATGCGGGGCTCGATCCCAGGACCCTGGGATCATGACCTGAGCCGAAGGCAGCGCCTTAACCCACTGAGCCACCCAGGCGCCCCTAACATTGGATTTTTGATAGGAATTGGATTTACAGATGGTTTTCGGTAGTATGGACATTTTAACAATGTTAATTCTTACCATTCATTAATATGAGCTATCTTTCCATTTGTGTCTCCTTCAATTTCTTTATCAATGTCATAGTTTATGGAGTACAGATCTTTCATCTTCTTAATTAAATCTATTCCTAAGTATTTTATTATTTTTGATGCTATTGTGAATTAGATTGTTTTCTTCATTTTTTCAGATAGGTCATCATTAGAGTGTTAAAATGCTCCTGTCTTGTGTTTACTTTGGCAGCACATATACTAAAATTGGAATGATGCAGAGAAGATTAGCGTGATCACTGAACAAGGATGACATGAAAAACTGGTAAGCATTCCATATTTAAAAAAATGAAACAAAACAAAATTCTTGTCTTTTATATATTGATCCTGTATTTGGCAGCTTTACTAAATTTGTTTATTCAAATTTTTTGTGAAGTTTTTAGGATTTTTTAAACATGTAAATTCATGTTATCCAAAAAAGAAAACTTTACGTCTTTTTTTTTTTTTTTTTGAGTCTCTTATTTCTTTGTGTTCCTTGTTTCTCAGGCTACGACATCCAGTAATATGTCAAATGAGAGTAGTGAAAGTGGACACACTTGTCTTTTTCTGATCTTTAAGGGAAAACTTTCAAACTTTTTTGATTGAATATGAGATTAGCTCTGGGCTTGCAATATGTGTTTTTTCTTTAATGGATTTATTAAATTATTTTTTTAAATTTTTTATAAACATATAATGTGTTTTTATCCCTAGGGTTACAGGTCTGTGAATCACCAGGTTCACACATTTCACAGCACTAACCATCACTCACCATAGCTCTTGCCCTCCCCAATGCCCATACCCCCACCATCCTCTCCCAACACACCTCCCCCCAGCAACCCTCAGTCTGTTTTGTGAGTTTCAGTCTTTTATGGTTTGTCTCCCTCACAATCCCATCTTCTTTTTTCTTTTCGTACGCCTGAAACCGCCTATGTTGCATCTCTACTTCATCATATCAGGGAGATCATAGGATAGTTGTTTTTCTCAGATTGATTTATTTCGCCAAGCATAATACCCTCTAGTTCCATCCACGTCATCACAAATAGCAGGATTTCATTTCTTTGATGGCTGCATAGTATTCCATTGTACATATATACCACATCTTATTTATTGATTCATCTGTTGAAGGACATTTAGGTTCTTTCCATAGTTTCACTATTGTGGACATTGCTGCTATAAACATTTGGGTGCATGTGCCCCTTCAGAATGCCATGTTTGTATCTGTAGGGTATATACCCAGTACTACAATCACTAGGTCATAGGGTAGTTCTATTTTCAGCTTTTTAAGGCACTACCACGCTGTTTTCCAGAGTGGTTGCACCAGCTTGCATTCCCACGTACAGTGTAGGAGGGTTGCCCTTTCTCCACATCCTCGCCAGCATCTGTCATTGACTGACTTGTTCAATTTAGCCATTCTGAAACGTGTGAGGTGGTATCTCATTCTGGTTTTGATTTGTATTTCCCTGATGCCGAGTGATGTGGAGAATTTTTTCATGTGTCCGTTGGCCATTTAGATGTATTCTTTGCAGAAATGTCTGTTCATGTCCTCTGCCTATTTCTTTATTGGATTATTTGTTCTTAGGGTGTTGAGTTTGATAAGCTCTTTATAGATTTTGGATACTGGCCCTTTATCTGGTATGTCATTTGCAAATATCTTCACCCAGATAATTTCTGAGAGTCATCTTTTGGCTTTGTTAACTGTTTCCTTTGCTGGGCAAAAGCTTTTTGATCTGATGAAATCCCAATAGTTCATTCTTGCCCTTGCTTCCCTTGCCTTTGGCGATGTTCCTAGGAAGAAGTTGCTGCTGTTGAGGTCAAAGAGGTTGCTACCTGTTCTCTCCTCAAGGATTTTGATGGATTCCTATCTCACATTATGCTTCTTCATCCATTTCCAGTCTATTTTCATGTATGGTGTAAGGAAATGATCCAATGTCATTTTTCTGCATGTGGCTGTTCAATTTTCCCGACCCTAAGGCCAGGGACTCCTTCTCTTCCCTGGGGGCGGCGTGCTGCGCCTTCCCCACACTTGCTCTTGGGGAGCGCGGTGACACACGTGTGCGACCACGCTTCTCTCTCAGGCAGAGGGGATTCTAGGGCAAAGAGTATTTCGCTCCATGCGGGTATCTTCCAACCAGCTGTGGAGACTAGCTCAGGCAAGCAGCAGCAACCCCAAACCCAACTCTGATTTCCCAACGAATGCTGAGCTTTCCTAGGGGAGATGCCCAGGCAAAGAGGATACCCCTGTATGCGGGTTTCTCCCACCAGGAGACTGGGCTCAGGCAACCAGCAGCAGCCCGCAGAACATTTCTCAGCAAATGCTGTGCTTTCGCAGAGGCTTTGGCTTGGAGGGAACAGCACTTCGCCACTGCTTCCTCAGCAAGGCTTCTGTCATGTAAGGGAAGAAGAGCTGCAGGAGAGCTGGTGCATCTTGGGCGTTGCTTTCCCTGGCTCCATGTTCGCGTCCTGGGTTCACCCTGCCAGGCCAAACTAAGCAGACACAGCCACAACCGTGCAGTAGCTTGCGTAGCCTAGGATGGCACTCTATGCACACTACAATCTCCCGGTGTAGGCATCGCTTGGCCTTTTACTCTGGCACTCAGGCTGATTCGCGGACTAGGCCAGTGCTTTCCCCACAGGAAAGGAGAGGTGACAGGATCCCTGCACAAGGCCTCTGCACTGGGATTGGGATCTATGGGGGACTGTCTCCACTCCATCCCCGGCACACCCCCTGCCACCCACAATGCTGCCACATCTTGGTGGAAGAGGGAATCTGACTGCCCCTTTCTCCAAGGGGTTGTTTCTGCAAGTTCTGTGTATGGCACCTGGGGGCAAGCCCAGCTGCCCTTGGCACAGGTGGCCAAGGAGATGCTGTCCCCTTGGGACCAGAGGCACAGGACAGGCCTGCCTTCTGCCCAGACTCCTTCCTCAGAGTGGAGCACGTGCCCCTGCCCTAGTCCTCCCCTCATGTCTCCTTTGCAGCCAGGCTTTCATCTCTCCGCACAGGGAGCGGGTGACACTTGTCTTGACACTTTCTTGCTGTTCGAACACGGCAGGCTATCCTGCTTCACGAGCGTTTCCCGACCCAAAGGCCAATGGGTCCTTCTCTTCCCCGGGGGTGGCGTGCTGTGCCTTCCCCACACTTGCTCCTGGGGAGCGCGATGATAGACGTGTGCGACCACGCTTCTCTCTCAGGCAGAAGGGATGCTAGGGCAAAGAGTATTTCGCTACATGCGGGTATCTTCCACCGTGCTGCGGAGACTAGCTCAGGCAAGCAGCAACAGCATCCCCAAACCCAACTCTGATTTCCCAAAGACTGCTGTGCTTTCCCAGGGGAGATGCCCAGGCAAAGAGGCTTTCGCTGTATGCGGGTATCTCCCACCGCGAGACTGGGCTCAGGCAAGCAGCAGCCCGCAGAACATTTCCCAGCGAATGCTGGGCTTTCACAGAGGCTTTGGCTTGGAGCGAAAAGCAGTTCGCTGCTGCTTCCTCAGCGAGGCTTCTGTCGCGTCAGGGAAGAAGAGCTGCAGGATTGCTGGTGCCTCTTCGGAGTTGCTTCCCGGGCTCCATGTTCCAGTCCTGGTTTCACCCTGCTAGGCTGAACTAAGCAGACACAGCCACAAACGTGCAGTCGCTTGCGTAGCCTAGGATGGCACTCTATGCACACTAGCATCTCCCGGTGTAGGCATCGCGTGGCCTTTTACTCTGGCGCTCAGGCAGACTCGCGGACTAGGCCAGTGCTTTCACCACAGGAAAGGAGAGGTGACAGGATCCCTGCACACCGCCCCGTGCCCTGATTAGGGAGCTTTGGGAGACTGTCCCCTCTCCTTCCCCTTAACCCCGTGCCTCCTCCAAGCTTCCACATCCTGGAGGAAGATGGCATCTGATGACCAGTTCTTTCTGGGAGTTGTTTCTCGAGTTCAGGGTAGGCGCCTGGTGGCAAGCCCATGTCTCCACCACGGACAGGTGGCCAAGGAGCTGCTGTCTCCTTGGGCCCAAAGGCTCAGGACAGGCGTGCTTTCTGCCCAGACTCCTTCCTCAGAGTGGAGCCCTTTCCCCTGCCCTAATCTTCCCCTCGTGTCTCCTTAGCAGCCAGACTTCCGTCCCTCTGCAGTGACAGACGTGTCCCTTTCCTTAAGGCTCTTTCCACAGGCGTCACCGCGCTTCTCTCTCAGGCAGAGGGGAAGCTCAGGCCAAGAGGATTTCGCTCCATGAGGGTTTATTACACCGTGCTGTGGAGACAAGCTCCGGGAAGCAGCAGGCAACATCCCACAGACCCGACCCTGATTTCCCAAAGAAAGCTGTGCCTTCCCAGAGGGGATGCCCGGGCAAAGAGGCTTTCGCTCTATGCGGGTTTCTCCCATCGTTCTGCGAATACTAGGCTAAGGGAAGCAAAAAAGCAGCCCACAGAACCGACTCTGATTTCCCAGCGACTGCTATGCTTTCGCAGAGGTTTTCAGCTTGGCGCAAACCGCACTTCGCTGCTGGTTCCTCAGCAAGGCTTTGGTCTTTTGCTCTGTCGCGGCAAGGAAGAAGAGCCGCGGGGGAGCTGGTGCCTCTTGGGCCTTCCTTTCCCGGGCTCCAAGTTTGCGCCCGGGGTTCACCTTGCTAAGCCGAACTAAGCAGACACAGTAACAACCCTGAAGCAGCGTGCGTGGCCTACCATGGCACTCTATGCCTATTACCATTTCCTAGTGTAGGTTAGGCTTTGCCTTTTGCTCAGGCACTCAGGCAGACTCAGGGTCTAGGCCAGTGCCTTCACCACAGGAGAGAGGAGGCAACAGGATCCCTGCACACAGCCCCTGCACTGGGATTGGGATCTGTGGGGGACTGTCTCCACTCCATCCCCGGCACACCCCCTGCCACCCACAACGCTGCCACATCTTGGTGGAAGACTGCATCTGACTGCCCATTTTAACATGGGGTGATTCTGCGAGTTCCGTGTATGGCACCTGGGGGCAAGCCCGGCTGCCCTTGGCACAGGTGGCCAAGGAGATGCTGTCCCCTTGGGACCAGAGGCACAGGACAGGCCTAGCTTCTGCCCCGACTCCTTCCTCAGAGTGGAGCACGCGCCCCTGCCTAGTCGTCCCGTCATGTCTCCTTAGCAGTCAGGCTTCCATCTCTCCGCACAGGGAGCGGTGACACTTGTCTTGCCACTGGCCTGCTGTTCATGCACAGCAGGCTATCCTGATTCCTGAGCGTTTCCAGACCCCAAAGCCTAAGGCTCCTTGTCTTCCCCGGGGGCGGCGTGCTGCACCTTCCCCACACATGCTCCTGGGGAGCGCGGTGACACACGTGTGCGACCACGCTTCTCTCTCAGGGAGAAGGGATGCTAGGGCAAAGAGTATTTCGCTCCATGCGGGTATCTTCCACCATGCTGCTGAGATTAGCTCAGGCAAGCAGCAGCAGCATCCCCAAACCCAACGAATGCTGTGCCCAGAAAAAGACGCTTTCGCTGTATGCGGGTATCTCCCACCGCGAGACTGGGCTCAGGCAAGCAGCAGCAGCCCGCAGAACATTTATCAGCGAATATTGTGCTTTCGCAGAGGCTTTGGCTTGGAGGGAACAGCACGTCGCCGCTGCTACCTCTGCAAGGCTTCAGTCGCATCAGGGAAGAAGAGCTGCGGGAGAGCTGGTGCCTCTTGGGACTTGCTTTCCCGGACTCCATGTTCGCGTCCTGGGTTCACCCTGCCAGGCCGAACTAAGCAGACACAGCCACAACCGTGCAGTAGCGTGTGTAGCCTAGGATGGCACTCTATGCACACTAGCATCTCCCGGTGTAGGCATCGCTTGGCCTTTTACTCTGGCGCTCAGGCAGACTCGCGGACTAGGCCACTGTTTCCCCACAGGAAAGGAGAGGTGACAGGATCCCTGCACACCGCCCGTGCACTGAATAGGGAGCTTTGGGGGACTGTCCCCACTCCTTCCACTTAAACCCCGTGCCTCCCCCAAGCTTCCACATCCTGGAGGAAGACAGCATCTGATGACCAGTTCTTTCTGGGAGTTGTTTCTCGAGTTCAGGGTAGGCGCCTGGTGGCAAGCCCATGTCTCCACCACGGACAGGTGACCACAGAGCTGCTGTCTCCTTGGGCCCAAAGGCTCAGGACAGGCATGCTTTCTGCCCAGAGTCCTTCCTCAGAGTGGAGCCCTTTCCCCTGCCCTAATCTTCCCCTCGTGTCTCCTTAGCAGCCAGACTTCCGTCCCTCTGCAGTGACAGACCTGTCCCATTCCTTAAGGCTCTATCCACATGCGTCACCGCGCTTCTCTCTCAGGCAGAGGGGATGCCCAGGCCAAGAGGATTTCGCTCCATGAGGGTTTATTACACCGTGCTGTGGAGACTAGCTCCAGGAAGCAGCAGGCAACATCCCACAGACCCGACCCTGATTTCCCAAAGAAAGCTGTGCCTTCCCAGAGGGGATGCCCGGGCAAAGAGGCTTTCGCTCTATGCGGGTTTCTCCCATCGTGCTGCGAATTCTAGGCTAAGGCAAGCAAAAAAAGCAGCCCACAGAACCGACTCTGATTTCCCAGCGACTGCTATGCTTTCGCAGAGGTTTTCAGCTTGGCGCAAACCGCCCTTCGCTGCTCCTTCCTCAGCAAGGCTTTGGTTGTTCTCTCTGTCGCGGCAAGGAAGAAGAGCCGCGGGGGAGCTGGTGCCTCTTGGGCCTTGCTTTCCCGGGCTCCAATTTCGCTCCCGTGGTTCACCTTGGTATGCCGAACTAAGCAGACACAGTCACAAACCTGCAGCAGCGTGCGTGGCGTAGCATGGCACTCTATGCCTATTACCATCTCCTGGCGTAGGTTAGGTTTTGCCTTTTGCTCAGGCACTCAAGCAGAATCAGGGTCTAGGCTAGTGCCTTCACCATAGGGGAGAGGAGGCGACAGGATCCCTGCACACAGCCCGTGCACTGGGATTGGGAACTGTCTCCACTCCTTCCCCGACACAACCCCTGCCACCCACAACGCTGCCACATCTTGGTGGAAGACGGCATCTGACTGCCCGTTTCTCCATGGGGTTGTTTCTGCGAGTTCCAGATATGGCACCTGGGGGCAAGCCCGTCTGCCCTTGGGACAGGTGGCCAAGGAGATGCTGTCCCCTTGGGACCAGAGGCACAGGACAGGCCTGGCTTCTGCCCAGACTCCTTCCTCAGAGTGGAGCATGCGCCCCTGCCTAGTCGTCCCCTCATTTCTTCTTAGCAGCAAGGCTTCCATCTCTCCGCACAGGGAGCGGTGACACTTGTCTTGCCACTGGCCTGCTGTTCATGCACAGCAGGCTACCCTGCTTCCGGAGCGTTTCCCGACCACAAAGCCAAAGGCTCCTTGTCTTCCCCGGGGGCGGCGTGCTGCACCTTCTCCACACTTGCTCCTGGGGAGCGCGGTGACAGACGTGTGCGACCACGCTTCTCTCTCAGGGAGAAGGGATGCTAGGGCAAAGAGTATTTCACTCCATGCGGGTATCTTCCATCCTGCTGCTGAGACTAGCTCAGGCAAGCAGCAGCAGCATCCCCAAACCCAACTCTGATTTCCCAATGAATGCTGTGCTTTCCTAAGGGTGATGCCCAGGCAAAGAGGCTTTCGCTGTATGCGGGTTTCTCCCACCGCGAGACTGGGCTCAGGCAAGCAGCAGCCCGCAGAACATTTCCCAGGGAATGCTGGGCTTTCGCAGAGGCTTTGGCTGGGAGAGAACAGCACTTCGCCGCTGCTTCATCAGCGAGGCTTCTGTCGCGTCAGGGAAGAAGAGCTGCAGGATTGCTGGTGCCTTTTCGGTGTTGATTCCTGGGCTCCATGTTCGAGTCCTGGTTTCACCGTGCCAGGCTGAACTAAGCTGACACAACCACAACCGTGCAGTAGCGTGAGTAGCCTAGGATGGCACTCTAGGCACCCTACAATCTCCCGGTGTAGGCATCGCGTGGCTTTTTACTCTGGTGCTCAGGCGGACTCACGGACTAGGCCACTGCTTTCCCCACAGGAAAGGAGAGGTGACAGGATCCCTGCACACCGACCGTGCACTGAATAGGGAGCTTTGGGGGACTGTCCCCACTCCTTCCACTTAAACCCCGTGCCTCCCCAAGCTTCCACATCTTGGAGGAAGATGGCATCTGATGGCCAGTTCTTTCTGGGAGTTGTTTCTCGAGTTCAGGGTAGGCGCCTGGTGGCAAGCCCATGTCTCCACCACGGACAGGTGGCCAAGGAGCTGCTGTCTCCTTGGGCCCAAAGGCTCAGGACAGGCATGCTTTCTGTCCAGACTCCTTCCTCAGAGTGGAGCCCTTTCCCCTGCCCTAATCTTCCCCTCGTGTCTCCTTAGCAGCCAGGCTTCCGTCACTCTGAAGTGACAGACGTGTCCCTTTCCTTAAGGCTCTATCCACAGACGACACTGCGCTTCTCTCTCAGGCAGAGGGGAAGCCCAGGCCAAGAGGATTTCGCTCCATGAGGGTTTTTTACACCGTGCTGTGGAGACTAGCTCCGGCAAGGAGCAGGCAGCATCCCACAGATCCGACCCTGATTTCCCAAAGAAAGCTGTGCCTTCCCAGAGGGGATGCCCGGGCAAAGAGGCTTTCGCTCTATGCGGGTTTCTCCCATCGTGCTGCGAATACTAGGCTAAGGCAAGCAACAAAAGCAGCCCACAGAACCGACTCTGATTTCCCAGCGACTGCTATGCTTTTGCAGAGGTTTTCAGCTTGGCGCAAACCGCCTTTCGCTGCTGCTTCCTCAGCAAGGCTTTGGTTGTTCGCTCTGTCACGGCAAGGAGGAAGAGCCGTGGGAGAGCTGGTGCCTCTTGGGCTTTGCTTTCCTGGGCTCCATGTTGGCGCCCTGGGTTCACCCTGCCAGTCCGAACTAAACAGACACAGCCACAACCCTGCAGCAGCGTGCGTGGCCTAGGATGGCACTCAATGCATACTTGGCCTTTGGCCTTGGCCCTCAGGCGGACTCGCGGACTAGGTCAGTGCCTCCTCACAGGGAGGAGATGCGACAGAATCCCTCAACACTGCCATTTACTGGAATGGGGAGCCTGCCACCGATGACGCTGTCACATCTTGGAGGAAGATGGCTCTGACTGCGCATTTTTCGAGGGAGCTGTTTCTGCGAATTCTGGGTATGGCGCCAGGTAGCTAGCCCAAGTCTGCCCTACGGACAGTTGTTCAAGGAGATGCTGTCCCCTTGGGACCAGAGGCACAGGACAGGCCTGCCTTCTGCCCAGACTCCTTCCTCAGAGTGGAGCCCGCGCCCCTGCCCTAGTCGTCCCTTCATGTCTCCTTAGCAGCCAGGCTTCCTCTCTCTGCACCGGGAGCGGGTGACATTTGTCTTGCCACCAGCCTGCTGTTCCTGCCAGGGCAGGCTCTCCTGCTTCCCACCCTTTTCCCGACCACAAGGCCAAGGGCTCCTTCTCTTCTCTGCGGGCGGCGTGCTGCGCCTTCCCCAGACTTGCTCCTGGGGAGCGCAGCGACAGACATGTGCAACCACGCTTCTCTCTCAGATCTCAAATACACAACATAACCCTACACCTAAAGGAGTTGCAGAAAGAGCAACAAGGAACGCCTAAACTCAGCAGGAGAAGAGGAATAATAAAGATCAGAGCAGAAATCAATGAAATAGAAACAAATAAACAAAGAAACAAAAACCACAAAAAACCAACAACAACAAAAACAATAGAACAATATAACAAATCAACGAAACTAGGAGCTGGTTCTTTGAAAGAATTAATAAGATTGATAAACCCCTTTCCAGACTTATCAAAAAGAAAAGAGAAAGAACCCAAATAAATAAAATCATGAATGAAAGAGGAGAGATCACAACCAACACCAAAGAAATACAAACAATTATAAGAACATACTATGAGCAACTCTACGCCAACAAATTCAACAATCTGGTAGAAATGGATACATTCCTAGAGACATATAAACTACCACAACTGAACCAGGAAGAAATAGAAAACCTGAGCAGACCCATAACCAGTACGGAGATTGAAACAGTCATCAAAAATCTCCAAACAAACAAAAGCCCCGGGCCAGATGGCTTCCCAGGGGAATTCTACCAAACATTTAAAGAAGAATTAATTCCTATTCTCAATGGAAATGGAAGGAAAACTTCCAAACTCTTTTTTACTGAGGCCAGCATCACCTTGATCCCAAAACCAGACAAGGATCCCATCAAAAAAGAGAACTACAGACCAATATCCTTGATGAACACAGATGCGAAAATTCTCACCAAAATACTAGCCAATAGGATTCAACAGTACATTAAAAGGATTATTCACCACGACCAAGTGGGATTTATTCCAGGGCTACAAGGTTGGTTCAACATCTGCAAATCAATCAATGTGATACAACACATCAATAAAAGAAAGAACAAGAACCATATGATACTCTCAATAGATGCTGAAAAAGCATTTGACAAAGTGCAGTATCCCTTCCTGATTAAAACTCTTCAAAGTGTAGGGATAGAGGGCACATATTATCAATATTATCAAAGACATCTATGAAAAACCCACTGCAAATATCATTCTCAATGGAGAAAAACTGAATACTTTTCCGCTGAGGTCAGGAACACGGCAGGGATGTCTGTTATCACCACTGCTATTCAACATCGTACTAGAAGTCCTAGCCTCAGCAGACAACAAAAAGAAATTAAAGGCATCCAAATTTTGCCAAATTGGCAAAAGAGAAGTCAAACTATCCCTGTTTTCAGATGATATGATACTGTATGTGGAAAACTTAAAGGACTCCACTTGTAAAGTGTCAGTATATAAAAGTGTCAGTATATAAAATCAATGCACACAAATTGGTTGCATTTTTTTAAACCAACAAGACTGAAGAAATAGAAATTAAGGAGTGAATCCCATTTACAATTGCACCCCAAACCCTAAGATACCTAGGAATAACACTAACCAAAGAGACAATCTATACTCAGAAAACTCTAAAGTACTCATGAAAGAAATTGAAGAAGACACAAAGAAATGGAAAAATGTTCCATGCTCCTGTATTGGAAGAACAAATATTGTGAAAATGTCTATGCTACCTAAAGCAATCTACACATTTAATGCAATCCCTATCAAAATCCCATCCATTTTTTTCAAAGAAATGGGACAAATAATCCTAAAATATATATGCAACCACAAAATACCTCGAATAGCCAGAGGAATATTGAAAAAGAAAGCCAAAGTTGTTGGCATCACAATTCCAGACCTCAAGCTCTATTACAAAGTTGTCATCATCAAGATAGTAGCGAACTGTCCCCAAAACAGACATAGATCAATGAAACAGAATAGAGATCCCAGAAATACACCCTCAACTCTATGCTCAACTAATCGTCAACAAAGCAGGAAGGAATGTCCAATGGAAAAAAGACAGCCTCTTCAAAAAATAGTGTTGGGAAAATTGAACAGCCACATGCAGAAAAATGAAATTGGACCATTTTCTTACACCATACATGAAAATAGACTGAAAATGGATGAAGAAGCATAATGTGAGAGAGGAATCCATCAAAATCCTTGAGGAGAGAGCAGGTAGCAACCTTTGACCTCAGCAGCAGCAACTTCTTTTTAGGAACATCGCCAAAGGCAAGGGAAGCAGGGGCAAGAATGAACTATTGGGATTTCATCAGATCAAAAAGCTTTTGCCCAGCAAAGGAAACAGTTAACAGAGCCAAAAGATGACTCTCAGAATTTATCTGGGAGAAGATATTTGCAAATGACATACCAGATAAAGGGCCAGTATCCAAAATCTATAAAGAGCTTATCAAACTCAACACCCTAAGAACAAATAATCCAATGAAGAAATGGGCAGTGACATGAACAGACATTTCTGCAAAGAATACATCCAAATGGCCAACAGACACATGAAAAAATGCTCCACATCACTCGGCATCAGGGAAATACAAATCAAAACCAGAATGAGATACCACCTCACACGTTTCAGAATGGCTAAAATGAACAAGTCAGTCAATGACAGATGCTGGCGAGGATGTGGAGAAAGGGCCACCCTCCTACACTGTACGTGGGAATGCAAGCTGGTGCACCCACTCTGGAAAACAGCGTGGAGGTGCCTCAAAAAGCTGAAAATAGAACTACCATATGACCTAGTGATTGTAGTATTGGGTATATACCCTACAGATACAAACGTGGCATTCAGAAGGGGCACATGCACCCAAATGTTTATAGCAGCAATGTCCACAATAGTGAAACTATGGAAAGAACCTAAATGTCCTTCAACAGATGAATCAATAAATAAGATGTGGTATATATGTACAATGGAATACTATGCAGCCATCAAAGAAATGAAATCCTACTATTTGTGATGACGTGGATGGAACTAGAGGGTATTATGCTTGGCGAAATAAATCAATCTGAGAAAAACAACTATCCTATGATCTCCCTGATATGATGAAGTAAGATGCAACATAGGCGGTTTCAGGCGTACGAAAAGAAAAATAAAAGAAGATGGGATTGTGAGGGAGACAAACCATAAAAGACTGAAACTCACAAAACAGACTGAGGGTTGCTGGGGGGAGTGTGTTGGGAGAGGATGGTGGGGGTATGGACATTTGGGAGGACAGGTGCTATGGTGAGTGATGGTGAGTGCTGTGAAATGTGTGAACCTGGTGATTCACAGACCTGTACCCCTAGGGATAAAAACACATTATATGTTTATAAAAAATTTTAAAAAATACTTTAAAAAATCCATTAAAGAAAAAACACATATTGCAAGCCCAGAGTTAATCTCATATTCAATCAAAAAAGTTTGAAAGTTTTCCCCTTAAAGATCAGAAAAAGACAAGTGTGTCCACTTTCACTACTCTCATTTGACATATTACTGGATGTCCTAGCCAGAGAAACAAGGAACACAAAGAAATAAGAGTCTCAAAAAAAAAAAGAAAAAGGAAGAAGTAAAGTTTTCTTTTTTGGATAACATGAAAATACATGTTAAAAAAATCCTAAAAACTTCACAAAAAATTTGAATAAACAAATTTAGTAAAGCTGCCAAATACAAGATCAATATATAAAAGACAAGAATTTTGTTTTGTTTCATTTTTTTTAATATGGAATGCTAACCAGTTTTTCATGTCATCCTTGTTCAGTGATCACGCTTATCTTCTCTGCATCATTCCAATTTTAATGTGCTGCCAAAGTAAGCACAAGACAGGAGCATTTTAACACTCTAATGATGACCTATCTGAAAAAATGAAGAAAACAATCTAATTCACAATAGCATCAAAAATAATAAAATACTTAGGAATAGATTTAACTAAGAAGATGAAAGATCTGTACTCCATAAACTATGACATTGATAAAGAAATTGAAGGAGACACAAATGGAAAGATAGCTCATATTTATGAATGGTAAGAATTAACATTGTTAAAATGTCCATACTACCGAAAACCATCTGTAAATCCAATTCCTATCAAAAATCCAATGTTAGGGGCGCGTGGGTGGCTCAGTGGGTTAAGCCACTGCCTTCGCCTGAGTTCATGATCCCAGGGTCCTGGGATCGAGCCCCGCATCAGGCTCTCTGCTCAGCAGGAAGCCTGATTCCTCTTCTCTCTCTGCCTGCCTCTCTGCCTGCTTGTCATCTCTGTCTGTCAAATAAATAAATTAAAATCTTAAAAAAATCCAATATTATTTTTTTACAGAAGTAAGTAAAGAATCCTAAAATTTATATGAGACCATAAAAGACAACAAATAATGAAAGCAGTTCTGAGAAAGAATGAAGAAGAGAAATTACACTTCTTGATTTGAAACTATACTACAAAGCCCTCATGCTCAATACAATAACGTATACTGGCATAAAAACAGACCAATAAACAAGTAGAACAGAATTGAGAGTCCAGAAATAAATCCTTTCATACAGTCACCTAATACTCGACAGGGGCCAACATATGTAATGGGTAAAGATAGTCTGTTCAATAAATGATATTTAAAACTGAATAGTCACATAGACAGTATGAAACTGGAACCTTATATCACTCATAAGTCTTAACTTGAAATAGATTAAAGACTTAAAGGTGATGCATGAAACTACATTTCCTAAAGGAAAACATAGGAAAAATTCTCCTTGACATTGGTCTTGCCAATAGTTTTCTGGATACCAGACAAAAACACAAGCAAAAAAAGCAAAATTAAATAAATGGTACTACATCAAACTAAAGTTTCTGCATTGCCAAAAAAAAAAGAGAGAATGAAAACACAATCCACAGAATGTAAGAAAATACTTACAAATCTTATATCTCAAAAGAGGTTAATAACCAACAGATACAAAGAGAAAAAATATATATAATTAAAAAAATAGCAAAAGGATCTCAATAGACTTTTTTTTTTCAAAAAAGTTATATAAATGACCAACAGGAGCATTAAAAAGTGCTCAACGTAAAAAACTCAGGGCAAAGTCATTATGTTGTTGTTGTTGTTATTTACCTCTGAAAAACACAGCAAGATATTACTACCTATTAGAATATATAGTACAAAAAAATTGAAACTAACAAATTTTGGTAAATATTGGGGAAAATGGGGAACTTATGCACTGTGATAGGAATATAAATTTGTATGGAAAACAGTATGGACATTATTCATATTATTAAAAGTAAAATTACCATATGATTCAGTAATCCCAGTTCTAGGTATATATCTAAAGGAAACGAATTCACTGTTCAAAGACATATGTGAACTCTTATGTTTATTATAAAATTATTAACTCTAAGCAAGTGATGGAAATAACTTCAGTATCCATTAATGGATGAATGAATAAAATAAGTATGGTAAATATATACTATCGAATACTACTTAACCATGAAAAATTAAGAAACACTGCCATTTACAACAGCATGGATGGATCTTGAAGGCGTTATTCTAAGTGAAATATTTCAAAGATTTTATATATTTTTTTAATTTATGTATTATGATATCCCTTACATACAGAATCTGAGGAAAAGGCAAACTAATGGAAACTTAGAGTTGAGTTGACAAGGGGTGAACCTGGGGTGGAGTAAGGTGGTCAAAGGGTGCAAACTTGCAACTATAATATGAAAAAGTTCTGGGGATCTAATGTGCAGCATGATGATCATAGTTAATAAAATATACATACTTTTTTTTTATTGTGCTTCCCTTTATTAAACTTTGCATATATCACATTCTTACAAGTTGAAAGTTTATAGCAATCTGGTATAAAAGAGGTCTGCTGCCACCATTTTTCTAACAACATTTGTTCATTTTGTGTCTCTCTGTCACATGTTGGTAATTCTTGCAATATTTCAAGTTTTTTCATTATTATTGTATTTGTTATGGTGATCTGTGATCAGTAATTATGACCCACTGACTCAGAACTAGTTTACTTAAGGTATATACGTTGTTTTTCTTTAAAAACATAATGTATAGTGTTTATTTTTTATATGCACTGGGAAACATAATTTTTTATATGCACTGGGAAACCAAAAAAAATAATAATTTGACTTAGTTTATTGAGATAATGACTTTATTGAGGCAGTCTGGAACAAAACCCACAAGACCTCTGAAGTTTATCTCTACTATACTATATACATAAAAGTTGCTAAGAGAGTAGATTTTAAAATTCCTTACGATACATGCATAAAAAACAGTGGCAACTATACGAGATAGTAGATGTATTAACATTTTTATGTAGATTATATTGCAATAAAAATGTATACCAATTTATCAAATTGTACAAAATTTACACAATGTTAAAAGTTTGCAATGTTATAAGAAATCATTTCTTAAATTCACAAATTATAATATGTCGATTTTTTTCAATAAAGCTGGAAAAAACTTTTTGTAGAATTAATCTATTTTTCAAAAAAGGAAGTAAGGAAGTAGAAACTGCAACTAACTCTGAAATAGTAGAATATAAAATCCATTTTTGTTATATACACTGTGACAAAAACTATTACTTAGTTTACAATGAAGGAGTACTTATGAAGCATGAAGGATGGTCTATAAATAAGGCTGAAAGAGCTCAGTTTTAAGGTTTAAATTTAAAATGTTATTTTGAAATACTAAACTGACCACCCAGTTTTCCAAACATAAATGTCTTAACTGCATGAATTTATTTCATACAACTCTATAATCTAGTTTCATAAGAAAGCAGCATGCAAATTTTGAATAAGACAGACTTGCTTAAGTTTCTTTATGTTCAACAGTAAAGGATACTTCCCTAAAAATAAATAGAAGAAAAATCAGCATATTTATTATGATAATTATTATTCATAATGAGATTCATATTGAATTAGGGAATATATATCCTCAGAGGGGGTAAAGTAAAATGAAATTTATTTTGGTAAATGTGTCTATGAATAGTCAATACAATGCCTCAATATAAATGAATATTACCATTTTGAACAATTTAATTACTATTATTAGAATTTTTATAAGTATAAAAATAGCTATCATTTTAGCATGGAATATGAGACTCTCATGCTCCATGCTTCATCACATCCACAAAACAACTCTGCATAATAAGTATTATCATTACCATTTCATGGGTGAAAAAACTGAGGCTAACATATTTAGATAACTGGTTTATGATTACATGGCTAGTAAAGATGCATCACACTAATTTAGGCTTTATGATTTCAGAATTGTACTCTTTCCACTGCACATTCTATTACTCTGTAAATACTTGGCCTGTTTTCATTGAGTTCTTTAGTTTTATTCATGTGGTGATGGCTTAAAGCTTCATTTAAAGGAAGCTTAAAAAATTCATTTAACCAAAAGCTCCCAAGAATTAAAAATATCATGGATCTAATGTAGACATGGATATCATTAGTTAATGGGTAACTATATATTTTCCACTCTAGTGAGATATCAATCAGAGTATTTTTCTACGTTTTAGTCTCTCAGTGTTAAAAAGGACTTTGTTAAAATAGTAATCATAGAAGTAATAGTCAAAACAAGAGTAGGGATAATTAAGAGCTATAATAATGGTATGGTCCTCCTTGGCAGGATTTTCTCTTATATCTGAGACTCTACAAGACAATCATACTCCAAATTCAGTGATTGACTTTCTCAGTTTACACAGAAGGCAAGGTAGGCTATAGTCTTATTTCTGCTTCTCCTTGTGCTTTGGGGATCTCAATTTAAATTTGGGTTGTACCAAAGTCCTCAAATTTGATTGCTGCTGGATTTTGAATTTTGTTTCTCTAGTATCAAGAGTCTATTAACAACACAGCTCAGTGTGTTTTAGCAGTTTCAAATGCTCTCATAGCTAAAATGTCTTCAAGGCATATATCTCTAGGCTCTCATTGTATTTCGTATTTTGGCCCAGTAATCCCACACTTAATTTTTATATTCATTCTGATATTTTTAATTTTAAAAGCTATATTGTCTGGATTTTTAGTTGTCTTAAGTAGGAGTTTTTAGATCACCATTCCTAGAAGCAACAACAAATATACATGAAAATGTCGGCAGTAGTTTATCACATCTTTATGGCTTTGAACTTCCATAAGCTAAGGCATCCTTCTCTAATCACTTAGGCAAACTCCAATTTACCCTTTAAAACAACACAAGAATTGCTTCATTTAAGAACATGTTCAGGGATGACTCTTCCCCACTGTTCTTACCAACAATCCCACACACTCTTTGCTACCCACACCTTGTTTATGAACTTTCATTAGGTATATCAGCGTGACCAGAATTTTGCTCTATTGTATTTTTGTCCGTTAGAGCTTTAATTAAATATGAATTCCATAGAAACTCTGTCCCTTTTCTTTCATACCTGGGCTAGTTATTTCTTCTCATTCTTTGTCAGAAGTTACTTTATTAGAGAAACTTATAGCTCTATTGTGACTTTGGAGCCTTTACAGTGTTTTGACTGGAAAAATCACCCATCCCTGAGATTTTTACGCAGCTTCCTAGCTGATATTATTCAGAAATCTGTTCAAAGCAGACTTTTTCAGGGAGGCCCTTTCGGACCACTCAGTTAAAAAGCCTCTTCTCAATCACTGCTCTTTTTAAAATGTGCTTATTTAGTTCAAATATGCATCACTATTAAAGAAAAATCAGTACGATTTTTTTTTTTTAAAGTTGGCTTACCTATTATCTATCTCTCCCACTAAAATGATTCCTCTGTGCTGGGGTTTTGTTGTGCTCATCTTAGGCCAGGCACTCAATAAATTGTCTCTGAATGATTGAATTGTTTGACTCCTTTGCTAGATTCTCAACTTCATGAGGCCAAGGATGGTTCTATTCAGTCCTTCTTTATCCTCAATGTCTGTTATATTGCAGTCACTTACGTGACTAATGGGAAAAATCACAGAAAGAAAGAGTTAAAACTACAGAAAAACCCTGTAGCTTCAATAACACAAAGCTTTCTAAAATTATTTAGCCCAGGAATTGAATACTGGCTGCACTTTTGATTTTTTTTTAAATGGTATTGAATTTAATTTAAATGGAAATACTTGATTGGTAGAATAATAAAAAAATTATAAAAGCAACTGGCTCCTTAAAGTAAGAATTATATAGGGCATCTCTTCTAGAAGCAAAATTTTCAAATGTCAAACATCTGAAAGCATAGAAGGAGAAGTAAGAGTGTGAATTGTACTTCAATGCTCTTTTCTTTATATCAGCAAACAGCTTCATTCACACCTTTCCAATTTTTTCAACTCTTTTGACAAAGCCTTCAGAGGAGTTACTGCTGATGACAACCATCACAGCCTAACAGGAGAAATTTTATAAAGAAAAATAATAGCATGTTTTTCCCAAGTTGTTAAGGATATGGTGAAGCTCTGTCGGATTCAAAGGAGGAATGTGCAATTCCATGCTATATATCATAATAACTTATTTTAATAGTGGCTTTGCAATTTTTCAGATATATCCATTTACTGAAACCACTATCAAATAAACAAAAACAAACAAATTAACAGGGGTTCGAGACAGAAGTTATCTAATCTAAAAATAGCACATGTTCACAGAATACACAACACATATCCCAAGTACTACTATAGGTTTCAAGTAATAGTCAAAACAATAGTAAAAATGATTCAGAACCGACCAGTCAAATCATAAATGGGACCTTAACTGTAAACCCTTATCTTAAGATCAAAGCGGGTAATTGGGTGCTGAAGATACATTATAGAACTAATATGTTATAGAACTCCTCTGAAATGAGTCATTTATTCCATCACTTTTCCTGCACAGCTGCTGACCCATGTTTTGGTTCCTGGAAATAGCTGCTACCCTGTCATACTTCTTAAAAGCACATATATTGATAACTCTACTCATTCCTCCATTCCTCTGTGACTGTCACTGTGTTAAAATGTGGAGTCAGCTGACTCACTTGTGGTGGTAATAAAGTAGATGCGTTTGCAAAGTATTTTGTTATTTCTAAAAATGCAAAAACCAAATTACATTGAAATCATAAGGGGTGTTTCAGGGAGAGCTGTAGGATGTGGTTTCTTGTGTAATCCACAGAGATTAGCTCCAACACATATTTAAACTCCCCTCTAGGAGCAACCTTAGTGGTAAAGCAAGAAGATAAACAGATGTATATGCACCCTGGCACAAAATTATCACTTATGTTTGGCTTCCTAGTCTCCTCGTGTTACTTATTTAGCTTAACTTCTCTCTGAAATCAGGGAACACAGAATCTCAATCAGTTGACATTTTTCTACTGAATTACCCAATAGTCTGATCATACCCATAAGACTTTATTAAATTATTTCACTCATAATCCCAAATCTGCTTTGCTTCCTCATCTTAGTACACTGCAATTTGATTTCAAAATGAGGACAGTTGTCAGTATTGCCACATTCATTCATCTATTTTACAATTCCATGTACTTATAACTATGAAGATATGTTAAAAACATCCATTCCAATAAGCCACCCTAAATTTATTATCATGAAACAGGACCTCAAGAAAGAGAATTCAAAATCATCCATGTATTTGCAACTTATTGCAATAAAGCCTTTATCAATAGACTTCCCTGTGCACATGGTGGTCAAATTGCTGGTGAAAACCAGCCAGATCTATTACAAGCTTTCTCATGGCTTCTAGGTAACCCAAGTGAGCCTTTATTGATACTGGGAAGGGATAAAGCAGGGAAGGGATAAACAGTGATGTAAGAATTGGCTAGACAAAAGTAAAAACTCTCATTACAAAGTGAGTATTTTAAAGCAAAAGAGCCTGTTGGGAATATTGTTTTATAAAATAGTGGTTTTTTTTAATTAACTTTTTAAAATTCAATTAGTTAACATATAGAGTACCATTAGTTTCAAATGTAGATTTCAGTTATTCGTCCGTAGCATATAATAGCTAATGCTCAGTACTTACTGTTATAGCTTCTTGAAAGCAGAATTTTAACCCACTGAGCCACCCAGGCGCCCTTGAAAGCAGACTTTTAGATCACATTTTCTGAATACTTCCATGTAGTACAACACTTTCCTGCTATTAACCTTCAAAACATACTGTTTGTTAGAGGAATTTCTTTAATAATAAATAAACAGGAATTTATTTAAATTTATAAATATATAAAATAAAGAGGAATTTATTTAAATATTGCACACTGTTTCATTGTTCATAAATAAGGTGATGATATTATAGCCATTAGTTGGTAGCACTGATATATCACTTTCTTTTTACTTCTCAGTGCATTCTCTTTACACAAAATAGATATATATTTTAAAAGAATCTGAATCTGTGCCAAACTTTTAAAATACCCTATACAGTAAAGTTTATCATTTTAAGTAATCTCAATGATCTTCCTCAATTGTGATAGTATATCCTTCTATCTAGGCCAGATATTGTATGAGGGATTTGAAGAGACATACTTTTCTAAATTTTACTTTTCTCATCTGCAAAATGCTTATCAGGATCCTACAATAAAATACACTGACAATTTTTTGATGAAAATTTATTTATTCATTTTAAGATTTTATTTCTTTATCAGAGAGAGTGGGCGAGAGAGCAAGCACAGGTAGACAGAATGGCAGGCAGAGGCAGAGGGAGAAGCAGGCTCCCGGCCGAGCAAGGAGCCCGAGGCGGAACTCGATCCTAGGATGCTGGGATCATGACCTGAGCCAAAGGCAGCTGCTTAACCAACTGAGCCACCCAGGCGTCCCTTTTGATGAAAATTTAATCTGTATAAACAATATATTTGCTGTAAAGCGTGGTTCATGGAAAACATCTTAATTAATTGTAAGCAACAACAGTATTAGAAATTAAGTAAATGTGTCTATAATATTTAAAGTTTTAACACATAATTCCAGTGCTTTGCCTTATTTTCTCAAATCCCTTTACCACTTTCACTGACAGAGTCAAATGTACTTTTTCTACTAGTAGCCAGCTCTTTGTCTTTTGTCAGAAAGATGCCCTTGTGAATTATTTATAATAGAGATATTAGCAATAATAATAATAATAATAAGTAGCAATGAAAATGTTAAAAAAAAGTTTTCTTAACTAATTAGGGTTCTTAGACATCAATTAGAGGAACCACCTCTGGCAAGCAAATTAATCTGCAAAACATTTCCAGAATTAACAAGTCAGTCAGATACAGGGTTGTCCGTAGACTGAAAGGTGAAGCAAAAGGACTAGGTTTGGAAAATGGGTAAGGGCAGTGAAAAAAATGATCAAATTTTTGGGCAAAGTAAATTCTTCGGTGTCCTTTCAATGGAGTCCTGGGCATTATGTAGCAGAAACTCTGGAGATTATCTCAATCCATTGGAGTCACCCCGTTTATTAGCTTGCTATTGACAAAGTTATTTACAAACTGTAGAGCAAGAGGTTGTAATGTAGAAAACTGATGGTAATGCACAAGATTCTTGTTAACAATAATGCAAGTTAGTGATTTTTCATTAGAGAACATAAATTCTATAACCCAAATTATGGGCCCAGAGCACTTCTGCTGCACAACTCTGCTTATATCCCAAATAACCATGTGAACTAGTTTTAATATCTGCTTCTCTTATTAATTTTTGAATAAAAATTCTTGACACAAGTATTTTATAATTGTGTGATAATCATGCATTTAATTTCTTGGAGAACAAAACACACTTTAGCATAACTAGGTTCGTTCACAGAACCAGCCTTGATAACACACTTCTATATGTTAGAAATGATGTAATAAATGTAGAATATTGGGCACTTGTTTGGTATTCTTTGCCATGTTTTGCACTATCTAAAAAGAGATCAGTGAACTTGGACTGGAGTTAGTAGACATGGAAGAAAATGAAATATTACAGAGAAGAATACTCTGTGGTCCACAACCTAAACGGGCTGGGATTCCCATCATTTGGATCCCTGTAGCTTTACAAAAGTCAATTGAATTTTTGTATCTCCGATTAAAGTTGATTCCCCAGTACTTTTTCAAACATCTCTTGTAAAGTATTGTTTTGCAGAAAAAAAGGGATTTTGCACATGTATCTGCCTTTGTCTCTGCTTATGATCTCAGTCAGAATCCTGGGATCGAGCCCCATATCGGGCTTCCTGCTCATTAGGGAATATACTTCTCAGTCTCTCTCTACTGCTACATCCCCCTGCCCCACTCATGCTCTCTCTCTCTTTCAAAAAAATAAATACAATCTTTAATTTTTTAATTAAAATTAAGATAAATAAAATAAAATAAAAAGTCTGGTCTTACTGCCCCATTTAGCTCCTTTTTTTTTTTTTTTTGAGTTGTATTTAAAGCAGCATGAGAGAACATGAGGCTCTCAAACTTAAAAAAAAAGGAAAAAATTGAGTTTTGTTAGGATTTAAGATCTTGTCTGCTAGAAAAAAAATGTTGGCTTTGTAAACATGTGAAAATTAACAAAGGAGAATAAGATAGAATTCTAACAATTTTTGTAGAAATTAAAAATTTCGTCCAACCCAATTACATACAGACCCATTAAGTAAATTCATTCCAATGTCCCAAACCAAACTTTTCTAATAGTAATGCATCTGTGTAAACAGAGTCAACCCAAGGAATAAATAAATATTATTATTTTTTTCCTGTCTCTTCCACAGTCACATCTGGGTATATTGGTAGCAAGCCAATTTTCTATCTTATAAGACATGATATCATAAGGAAGGGTATTCTGTCCATTTGGAACAAGTGAAAATCATTGTAATTTTATCTTGGTGCAGTAACTTGAGATGGCACAGTGTGGCTTATGAATATATTTTATTTTTTTTACTGGGAAGAAGAGATTATAGAGATATTGGTTATCCAAGAGAGACTGACAGGTGTTGATAGTTGCCAGGTCAATATCCATCTACTTTTTCCTTTAATATCAGAAAGCACTGAGGGATTGACAACAAAGAAACTTAAAACAACATCAAATATTTTATTGTCTCTTTTCTAGTTACATTGTAACCATATGACAAAGTATCAGTCGTACAAGATATCATTCTCTTTTACCTCTATCTTTCTGCCAGAAATGTGGGCTTAATAGTGAGAACTCCAACAGCAATTTTTGCAACTGTGAATAAAAAGCCATGAAAACCTCTAAGATACTTCACTTGACTTTCTTAAGACTCTGAACCAACACCAGAAAACACTCTCCGTAGTCTTCCTGTTAAATGAAAAAATATGGTTAAACCACTTTTGACAGTCTACTACCTACAGCAAAATGTAAATCTTAATTGAAATATGTCCTCTCAGCTGTGCTTAAGCAACTGAGTCCTGAGCTTTTCAGGTTTTCAGTCTGAAAGAGTACACCTCTGGTGCTCTGAAAGGGAAGAGAAAGGACACCCTGTTCTCCATATAAATTAAAGAAGAGAAATCTGTGCATTTAAGTGGGCCATATAAAATTTATCAAGCAATTATCTCCTAACTCCTTCCTATCCAAATTACCTGATATGCTCTCCCTACTCCTTTAATCCACGTTACTGCCTTGTCCAGGATTCTGTATCACATCACAACATGTCTTCTGTTATTTCCTTCTTGCAAGCTAGATTTGTTTTCTCCATCTAAAAAAATCAACAATCATTGTGTATTTCAATTCCCATTTTCCTCAAATGCATTGATTCTTCTTATCTATTACTCTTTTCTCATACTCAGTGTCTTTGTCTTTATGGGGTTTGTACTTTGCTTTTCCCCATCCTTTACTGCCCTTATATAATCAAATCTAATAACTTCTTAGAGAAAGTTAAAAATTCCTGCATAGCCACATGTGAACACAAAGTCACTGATTTTTAGCAAACCTATAAGATAGTCAGACATCCATTCAATTTCTTTTTTTTTAAGATTTTATTTATTTATTTGACATAGAGAGATTACAAGCAGGCAGAGAGGCAGGCAGAGAGAGAGGAGGAAGCAGGCTCCCTGCTGAGCAGAGAGCCTGATTTGGGGCTTAGTCCCAGGACCCTGGGATCATGACCTGAGCCAAAGACAGTGGCTTAACCCACTGAGCCACCCAGGCGTCCCTCCATTCAATTTCTTAACTGAGTCTCAAATGCATCCTGAGTTCTAACCTAAACCTAAGTTCTACTTCTTACACGTTGTTCTATGACCAAATTCTTTCAGTTCCGTATTTTGTTACATTTAAATATTAATCAATTGATGCTTTGTTTGTGTATTTCTATGAAAATAATTTGAATACTGTAGATTTTTTGTTATATTTATAGATTTATAATCAAAGTTTCATCAGTTGAAGTTTTTGGAAATTTCGGATATAATGATTAACCTAAAATGATACTGCCTCAAATCCCTCTGATATCAAGGCCCAACACCTGATTATAGCCAAACCTGTGGTGGATAGTTCCATGGGAAATTGCAGTTACTTAACACTGATAGCATCTCAGGTTCTCTCTCTCATTTTAGAATGTCTCCAACACAACCCAAAAGTGTACGAGAGTTAATGTCCTCTGAGGAAGCTCTCAGTGAAGTGGAAATAAGAACCATAGGTAAAATTGTCAGTTTTCAGGTCTTCATGAGGACAACTTAAAGAAGTTTCTCAGGACCTTTCAGTAAAAGCAAGCCTTCATTTTCTATCCGCAAGAATTATATCAACAATGTACCTCTTTGACAAAGTTGCTTCTTCACTGTATCACTTTCCCATTCTTTTCTACCTTGGGTAATCTCCCAGATCAACTAACAGTACTCAAATCCTTTGTCCTACTCTTTGCTCTCAGGATAAATGGAGCCAAAAGACTTAGATTAATATCAAGTTCTGAATGGGATCTTAGAGCTATTTCTGTCCAGATTTTCATAAACATAGGGACCTTTGAATTATCAGGCTATAAATAAGTTCTAAATGGAGTGGGCAAAAGCAAAAAGTAGAAATTTTTATGTTTGATTTTTAGTCATGATTAATTGACTTTATTGATTATTAAAAATACTAACATTATAAAAGTGTGGATCTTTGTAAAACAATGTCATAATGTAAGAAATAAGTTGCATAGTCCTTTTGAGAATATTAAACCAAGTGTTCAGGTGCCATCTAATTTCTTGTTTAATCCAGAACTTTGGTGTGAATTATCTTGAGGAATAGGATTCTGAAGTCCAGACAGACTAACACAAAACTGATCCAAATGTGTGTGTTTATATTTCTGCTTTTGTTGTAGAAATCAAAGTGTGATTGCTGGTTTAAAATGGTAAAACTAGGGACGCCTGGGTGGCTCAGTTGGTTAAGCAGCTGCCTTCGGCTCAGGTCATGATCCCAGCGTCCTGGGATCGAGTCCCACATCGGGCTCCTTGCTCCGCAGGGAGCCTGCTTCTCCCTCTGACTCTGCCTTCCACTCTGTCTGCCTGTGCTCGCTCTCGCTCGCTCTCTCTCTGACAAATAAATAAATAAAAATCTTTAAAAAAAATAAAATAAAATGGTAAAACTAATAATGTTCATGGACTCTATTATAAATTTTCTAATTGAAGGGGAAGAATCCAATAAACATAGAATTAATTGATTTGCAAATCCTCAAAGAGCTACAGGATCAGGTAGTGGTATCTTCTGATTCAACAGCATCATAATGCAGCATTTTATATGTGTGGCTAATGGATGTTTTCATGAATGTTTGCTAGCTAGTCAGCCAATACAGAGAAATATTAGGTAGAGTAATTACTCACAGTTGTGTTTAATAAAATGATAGAAAATTATCAAATGACACTAATAATAATAATCCCATAGCAGGCTAAATAATTCAATGATAATTACAAGTATTAATCCGGCTTTCTTCCCTGATTATGACTCTTCTCTCCTTTATCCTAATGGGAGTAGCAGATTGTCTGCAATGAATTGTGAAAACCCAGCAGTGACTTTGGCAGGGAAGGCTTCCCATCAATTTTGATAGGTTAAAATGATTCTGGTTGGTCTTGAGCAAATGTGTCAATTTTATTTTCTGTGTGTGTCATAAAAGAAAAAAACAATAGTAAATCCTTGCTGTTATTCCATGGAGCCAATAAAATCATACTGCCAACAAGAGGCTGTTGACACCATAAGTGTAGTTAACTGTCTTGAAATACTAGGCCTGGAAATAAAATTCCAATATTTCACATAACCTCTTTTTTTTTTATAGAAAGAAACAAAACAAAACAAAACAACGATACTGCTTACATATAGGGCCCTGCTGTTGTGTAACTATTTTTGAACATGTCTACTGTAAGTGTATATATATATTTTTTTTCTGTGTAATAAATTCATTTAGAGATAAATTTGGATTGCAAATTATTTGGGGGGAGGCATGGTATTTGTGGCTAGTCTTACAAGTAAAAAGGACTAAAAGAAAGAAGAAAAACATTTTTTATTACAGCATATTTACATCTGTCCAAAGTACTTATTTACTATAATACTGACTAATGTATAATACTGTACACAAAGAAAGAAGTTAAATGAGTTATAATTAAGTCGAAGTATAGCTGGCCATTTTAAAACTTACCACTGAATCTTTTTGGTATGAAATGTGATATCGGGCAATCTGGTCCAGTTCATTACATCAGGTCATTTGTATGTTCTTATTACCATTTTGATAGCATAGCACATTTTATAACCCAGACATTTTACAATGGAACTATGATGCATGTATTTTCAAGAGTATAGACATACATGAAGCTATGAGGTCCAAAAAGATGAATGTCCGTAGTACCATATAGACTCAACAAATAAAAGTGTCCAAGGCTCTGAGTGAGATTTATGAATATTGTATAAGATTAGGCCAACATGTGGTTTTGATATAAATAATCTGTTCTTAAATTAGAATTACAATCGTTGAGTACAGTGTTGAAAATGGCAGATAGGGGCGCCTGGGTGGCTCAGTGGGTTAAGCCGCTGCCTTCGGCTCAGGTCACGATCTCAGGATCCTGGGATCGAGTCCCGCATTGGGCTCTCTGCTCAGCGGGGAGCCTGCTTCCCTCTCTCTCTCTCTCTGCCCGCCTCTCCATCTACTTGTGATTTCTCTCTGTCAAATAAATAAATAAAATCTTTAAAAAAAAAGAAAAGAAAATGGCAGATAGATTTTAGCTATCTTTGCTCACTAGGGAAAATGGAAAAATGTTTAGTTTGGTCAGATTTTCACTTAACTTCTGAAAAATCTTACGTTTGAGAGAACCCTTCTGAAATAAGAATCCTTAAAGACATAACCCCTTTGGCACAAGTTTTCAAGAAACTTGTTGGATGTTGTAGACAATTATATGGCACGCGTACTGTTCTAGATGTTTCATGCCAATAATATGTAAGCCATACCAAGGCTACATATACATATAGAGATGTTCCTCAGCTTACAAGGGGGCTATGTACAGAGAAACACATAAACAATTGAAAATGCATTTAATACCCCTAAACTATCAAATATCATAGCTTACCTTAAGCTTATTTAAACATACTCAGAACACTTACATTTGCCTGCATTTGGGCAAAATCATCTTAAGCAAAGCCTATTTTATAACAAAGTATCAAATATCACATGCAATTTATTAAATATTACACTAAAAAAAGAAGAATGGTTATATATAGAATGCTTGTAAAAATACAAGGTGTTCACCCCTGTAATATTCTAGCTGACTGGGAGCTGTGGCTCACTGCCGCTGCCCAGCATCACAAGATGGCACCATACCACATGTCACTGGCCCTTTTTATAAAGACCCAAATTCAAAATTCAAAGTACAGTTTCTACTGAATCACTTTCACTTTCACATCATTGCCAAATATATCATAAGTTGAATCATTGTAAATCAGGAGCCATCTTATTTGAAAGGTAAATCACAGTCACCCATATACACACAAAAAAAGGCCTTCATGTAGGGCCATTTATGGATCTCTAAACAACATAGCATGACATATCAACAGCAAAAAATGGACGTGAAGGGGACAATTGCTTTGCGTCAGTACTCTGAGCAGTAACATACATGGCCTTACTCACCTAGCAGAACTCCAGAGCTAGCTGATGGCAAGGAATTTTACAAATGTTTGCTGAACAGATTAAGCACTATTCTTTTTAAATTAGTGTGCATATCTGTTTTCTAAAGATATGTTAATTTATTTTATTGACTTATTACAAAACCAAATAATTTCCTCTTATTTAAGTGGCAGGTAAATAGAATTCTTTTTAATTTAAATCAAATGGCTTTTTAGGGAAAATATACTAAAAATTCTGAAACTTGTATTGCTTATGAATCTTTTATTGGAATCCTTATCAAGTTGTATTTTTCAAGTTTTTCCTAAATAATCTTCAATGAATTGAAAATATTTTTTGGATTTTATTCAATTTCACTTTGTTAAATATAGTGCTAAACTTTCAACCAAAACGTTGTGTCTTTTTTTTTCCACTACCACATCGTCCATCTACTGACTGGATTCTCTCCCCAACTAGCACATATATACCATTGTCTATCTTTAGGATAAGTAAGGGTCATCGTTTGTCTTTATTCTATTCCTCGTATGCTTCTGAACTTGTTGAATTTTAATATAGTCACACCATAAGCATCACATATTTGATTCCCCTTTAAATAGTAAACAGTGCACAAGAGCATACCTTCAAAGCTATCAATATACTTACTCTCACATATTATTTTTGTATTTTTGTAAATTAAAATAATTAATTATAGAACAAGACTTTCAGGTGGTAGGTATTGTAAGTTTTACCCAAACTGACTTTTGTCAAACTCGTTTTTGTCATCATATATGTCAAGTAGTTTTCTTGGGTTTATTTTTAGAATATCCTTGTTTAATGAATATTTACACTGATATCTAGAATAAAAATCTTGCAATTTATTTTAGAAACATTAAGATATTGAAAATCAATCTATTTTTTTAATTCATTGAAGACATTTTTGGCTTGTTTCTAGTACTTTCTTATTGGTTAAAAAATGAATTTGAAGTAGTCTGAATTTCATTATTATATGGCACTTTCCCTTTGATGAATACAAAGACGATATTCTATATTAGCTATCTGAGAAGAATTTATTTTTTTAATTTTATTTATTTGTAAGAGAGAGATTGAGAGGGAGAGCAAGCAGGGGGAGCAGCAGGGTGAGGGAGAAGCAAACTCCCGGCTAAGCAGGGAATCTGTTGCAGAACTGAGTCCCAGGACCCTAAGATCATGACCTGAGCTAAAGGCTCAGGCGTTTAACTGACTGAGCCACCCAGGTGTCCCAATCTGAGAAGAGTTCTGTATGTTATTCCTATTAATATGCAGTTTAAAGTCTAGGTAATTAACTTAATATTTTAGTGGCTATTACATAGATAGCACTATGTTCCAGGCAGAGAGTAAGAAAGAAATATTAAATCAACCATATTCTATGCATTCTAAATGAGAATAATTAATCAATCAAAATAAATCCTTCTATTTATGGAATATCCACTTATAAGCTTTCCTCCATATGAACAATGCCAAATACCAGAATAAAGGGTCATCTAATACAAATAAAGGATAGAATTAAAGAATTCTGGTAAGCCATTTAATTTTGAAAAATGGTGTTCTATTGTTGCTGAGTTGTGGTTTTCAATTACATAATATCTGATAAGTGTAGAAGTAACATGAGTGTTACGTGAGATGAGAAATGGTATATAATTAAGATATTTTTAAAAGTAGAGATAAATGCAAATTTGTAAACATAGCATTATGGAGGAATAAAAATAAATGATAGCTACACACTCTAAAGTGAATAAATCTTGGAAAGCTAATAGAGAAGTAAAACAAGGACAGGGCAAAAAGTATGGTACATTTTAATGAAGTTCAAACAAATTCTGTGAAACCATAGATGGACTTAAAGATACTATTATGTATCAAATATTGTAAAATTTAAGCAAGGAAATAGCAAACATAAAATAACCAAAGCTTACAAACTTGGGTAGATACAATAGGTGTGATTATGTTCTACTTCATAAAGAGATGAGTTAATAGATAAATAGAAGTAACTAGACTTTTTAGAAGTTAATAAAACTTTGCCTGTTATTTCTTAGTAATATAAAATATATGTTTTTCTAACAAAAACGTTTATCTTAATAATATTTAAAAATAAATTTCAGGCTACTCATAAGGTTATATTTACTTTTCCACTGAAGGAAAAGCTGGTTGTTGTAGTTGTAGTTGTTTGTTTGTTTTAGTCTCCTCCTAGTTTTTATTATTATAATGTGGAATGAGGAATGTTAGATTGAAAAGTGAATTATTTTATAGACAAAAATCATTACTTGATTCACCTCCTGGTACAGCAGATGGAACTCCTGAATATATGCCCTTTTGCCTTATGGAAGAGTAACAGTTATGCATACTTCTGAAACATACTTGGTGGTGGCCCTAAATAGTGACACCACAGTAAACATTTTGAATATTTGCAATTAATTTTTATAGTCATAGGGCTCCAAAAGGCACTGCTGGTATCTTAGCAGGTATTTCAATAAAGCTAAAAGTTGCCTGACTATTTAAAAATATTAACAAGGCACAAAACATGGCAGAAGTTTTGTCCTCAGATATTATTTTTTTCCATATGCTCCTGATTCCAGACATGAAAAGTTATTTTTAAAAATTTTTTTTTATAAAAGATTTTATTTATTTATTTGACAGAGATCACAAGTAGGCAGACTCAGGCAGAGAGAGAGAGGAGGAAGCAGGCTCCCTGCTGAGCTGAGAGGCCGATGTGGGACTCGATCCAAGGATCCTGGGATCATGACCTGAGCCGAAGGCAGAGGCTTTAAACCACTGAGCCACCCAGGCGCCTCCATGACAAGTTATTTTTGATAGATATATATACAATGTATTTTCCAGGTATAAGAAAAATGGTTATGCTATTTTTAACCTTTTTTAAAATTACATAATTTTTTAATTAAAATTTTATTTTTTAATGTTTTACTTTTCTTTTCTTTTCCTTTTTAAAGATTTTATTTATTTATTTGACAGACAGAGATCACAAGTAGGCAGAGAGGCAGGCAGAGAGAGAGAGAAAGAGGGAAGCAGGCTCCTTTTGGAGCAGAGAGCCCGATGCGGGGCTCAATCCCAGGACCCTGAGATCATGACCCGAGCCGAAGGCAGCAGCCCAACCCACTGAGCCACCCAGGTGCCCCAATGTTTTACTTTTCAATATACTACTTAGAATATAAAACCTATTCCATTTTGTAAGAAGTTTAACCATTTAAAAAATGGTAATTTTCTCATTGTGTCTTCCCCTCACATTGCTTTATTTTGAATAAAAAATTTCACAATAAACATAACTGATGCTTTCCTTCTGATGGTCCCTCTGTTGGTCATATTGTATATGAGCCATGACAATTAGTTTTACAAAATTTATTGATGTTTGTTGATATGTTTTATCATAACTAATTTTCCCTCCCTTATCTAGATCCCCCAGCTTTCAGACAGGTGGACACTTCAATAAACCATACCCAAGGGATGTATCAAGTACTTCTTAGACATTCTCTCAGATCCTTGAGGTCTCATTTGGCCTAGGGATTTGCAATAGGTTCTGCCAGAGGCACCACTGTGACAACTGATGTCCATGGTCTATCTCCTGCTAAGCTCAAGAGGTCACTGGTATCCAAGTTTATCTATACAATTAATGCATTCCAGCAAGTTCTTTTTTTTAATATTAACAAACTTATTTTAAAGTTTATATGGAGAGGCAAAGACTCACAATAGTCAACATAGTGTTGAAGGAGAACAAAGACTGAGGACTGACTTCAAAGTTTACCATAACGATGGGGCGCCTGGGTGGCTCAGTGGGTTAAGCCTCTGACTTTGGCTCAGGTCATGATCCCAGGGGCCTGGGATCGAGTCCCGCACTGGGCTCTCTGCTCAGCAAGGAGCCTGCTTCTCCTCATCTCTTTCTCTGTCTGTCTCTCTGCCTATTTGTGATCTCTCTCTCTGTCCAATAAATAAATAAAATCTTTATAAAAAGTTTACCATAACGATAATTGTAAGCAAGATATTGTAATACCACAGTAAGACTAGATTAAAGCAACAGAATATATATTATCAATTATATATTATATTTAATATAAAAGCAAAACCAATACAAGAGAGCAAAATAAAATCTTTTAAACAAATGGTTCTGGAGTAATGGTGAAACTAAATGTAAAAATATAAAATAAAATAAAATAATAAAATAAAATAAATCCAGGCAGATATCATACTCTCTTCACAAAAATTAACTCAGATTGTATTATAAACCTAAACATGAAGCATGTAGAAGCTAATATAGAAGAAAATTTAAATGACCTTGGTTTTGGCAATAAATTTGGCTACAAAAGCACAAGCACTGAATTTAAAAATGTCTACTCTGTGAAACACAATGCCAAGAGAATGAAAAGGCAAAGCACAGACTATGGGAAAAAATTTGCAAAATACACATCTGGCAAAGGACTGTTAATCAAAAATACACAAAGACCCCTTAAAACTCAACAATGGCGGAAAAACCTGATTAAAAATGAGCCAAAGTCCTTAGCAGATACCTCACAAAAGAAAACATTACAGATGGCAATAAGCATATAAAAAGATGCTTCACATCATATGTCATCAGGAAAATGCAAATTAAAACAAAAAAGAGACACCAGTACATACCCAGAATCCAGAGCACTGACAACAGAACACGAAATGTTGGTGAGGATGTGGAGCAACAGGAATGTTCTTCCATGTCTATTGAGAATAAAGAATGGAAAACAACTGGGCAGTTTCTTACAAAACTAAACATATTCTTGCCAGATGATTCAGCAGTAGCAGTTCTTGGTATTCATCCAAAGAAGATGAAATCTATACCCACAAACATGTCTATAGTAGTTTTATTCATAACTGACAAAAGCTTGGAAACAACCAAGATATCCTTCCATAGGTGAAAGGAAAAATAAAGTGTAGTATAGGAAACAATGGAATATTATTTAATGCTAGAGAAATGAATTACCAAGCCATGAAAAGATATGGATATAAATATTTAATAAATGTTTGATTTTAGGTTTCTACCAGTCTATCAATAGTATTAGTATATTTTAACAGTGAATGTTCAGCATTCATGAATTTACCTAATAAAATATTTTGGGTTCAATATTTTAAATACTTCAACTCCTATGATTATATCCCTAATAATCTTGAATTGGGGTAAATAAACCTTAATTTTTTGTAACTTGTTTCTTATTGCAAAAGAGCTCAATGAAATTTTAGAAAATAAAAATTTACCAAAAAAAAGTTTAGTTTACTATTGCCAAATAATTTAAAACTTTATCTTATATTCAAATACATATATTTTTCTAAATTGATTTATATGCTACTAAAACCAAAAACTTTTAGTTATACTAGATTTCATATCATGCAATCAATGCCAGAAATCCATCTGGCAATGATTTGTCTTAAATAGAGTTAAGATGGGTGTTATTACAATGCAAGATGGAAACAAAGATAGTATAACAATTGGTGTAACATAACTTTTCCGTTTTGATCAAGTTACTAATCTACAAAAGGCTTTTATCAGTGACAGACTTGGGAATTTAACAAAAATTTTAAACTAGCATGTGCGACTCATTCCTAGAAAACAACACAATCAGTAACACCTTATTTAGATTAAATCATGACTATTTCTCCATTTGAATAAAAAAGGTAGCAACCCCAATAAGTTTATTGAACATGAAAAGTTGAAATGCTATAATGCTCCTAAGGAATTAAATGATCCAGTCATGAATTACAAAAAAAGGATATAAATTACCAAAGTGTTTGTATAATTGTAATGTACAACTGCCCATTATCGTTCAATAGTGTAGGCTTGTACAAGAACTCTATAAAAGAACTCCACTTCTGAACTGTGGAAAATATGTTCCCTTTCCCCCTATATACAACTATTAAGCCATTCATTTAGCTTTTAAAATATCCACTTAATACAGGCTTTTTACACATTTGAACAGGCAGCAGGGCTCTATTCTTATTGCTTACATCTGAAGGATAGACTTCTAGCGTAAGAGGTAAAGCCCATTATGGAGCCCAATAATAACAACAAAATACAGTTTAGTGAGCCCTTACAATCTGCCAGCTACCTTTCTGAGAATACTTCAATTAAAAAAACATATAAAATACCTGACCACAAAGAGCTTACATTCTTTTGAAATATAATAGTGAAATAAACCAATAATAGAGGGGCACCTCGGTGGCTCAGTCCATTGAGTGACTGCCTTTGGCTTGGGTCTTGATCTCAGGGTCCTGGGATGTAACTCCCCAGCAGGCTTTCTAGGCAGTGAGTGGGGTGTTTTCTTCTTCCTCTGCGCACCCTCCCAATTCTCTCTCCCTCTGTCTCAAATAAGAAAATAAACCAGTAATAGAATAATGATTGATGGTTGATGGTGATAAGTGTTACAAAGAAATACAAGAAAGGTAAAAGCCATTGAGGAATGCTGGGATGAAAGTTAATTTTATTTTGTGTTGGGTGGTTATATCTCATTTAGGAGATGTTATTTGCACAAAGACCCAGGAAGTGAAGGAGAGTGTTATACAAATATTAAAGGAAAAGATTGCTCTAGGCAGAGCAAGTAAGTATATAGACTTTGTGTGAACAGCTTGTCTGTTACTTTTGAGGAAAAGCAAGGAGGCCAATGAGGAGTTCATAGTGGTGGAGAGAGGAAGAACGTATTGATGTATGACCTTCTAGTACATTGAAACGCCTTCAGTTTTTATTTAATATGAAAGGGGAAGATACCAAAAGACTTTCAACAGCAGAATAAAATCATCTGACTTGATTTTTAGGTTAAATTGCTGTACCAAAATAAATTTGCAGGGAGAAAGGAGTGCAGTATGTGTGGAAGTGGGTTATCAATCAAGTCAATAATTCAGGAACATATGATGGTGTTTTTAGCATGCTGGGTGGTAATAGAAGTGGTGAGGTATGGTTTTCATTTTGTATATATTTTGATGGTGAATATTCTGGTAAACAGGATGGGGTATGTGCAGGACAGACAATATCAACATTTATTTTACCTGCACAAACAGAAGGGTGGAGTCTTCATTCCCTGATATGGAGAGAACTTTGAGTTCAAATGTTCTTTCTCATTAAATGGCATAGTGATGATGAGGATTTAGTCAGACAGTGAAAGAGAGCAGTAAGCATACTGTTAATCAGTAAGACATTATAATACATTTGAACATCAAAAAACATTGTGTTGGATCATCTGTTTATGTGAGCAAATAAATAAAGCTTCCTGGGGTTCTGATAAAGGTAAAGAAGACTGCTATATGATCCAATGGGGCATGTGCACCAAATGTTTATAGCAGTAATATCCACAATAGCCAAATTATGGAAAGAACCTAGATGTCCATCAACAAATGAATTATATATATATATATATATATATATATATATATATATATATATATGATGGAATACTATGCAGCCATCAAAAGAAATGCAATCTTGCCATTTGCGTTGACATGGATGGAACTAGTGGGTATTATGCTTAGCAAAATAAGTCAACCAGAGAAAGACACTATCATATGATCTCCCTGATATGAGGAAATGGAGGTGCAATGTGGGGGGTTTGGGGGACAGGAAAAGAGTAAATGAAACAAGATGGGATCAGGAGGGAGACAAACCATAAGAGACTCTTCATCTCACAAAACAAACTGAGAGTTGCTGGGGGGTGTGGAGGGTAGGGAGAGGGTGGTGGGTTTATGAACATTGGGGAGGGTATGTGCTGTGGTGAGTGCTGTGAAGTGTGTAAACCTGGCGATTCACAGACCTGTACCCCTGGGGCAAATAATACATTATATGTTAATTTAAAAAAACAAGAGGAAGAAGAAGACTACTATAAATCAAATGCTATGGTGTTCAGCATAGAGTGTGTAGTCAGGCATATTTTATTAATGTAACCAAGTAAAATGATGGTCGAAAATTGGAATAACAGAAAACATAAAAATCAGAGATTTTAAAAAGAGATATGGGACAGTGTAGAGAATATAGTCAATGATATTATAACAATGTTATATGGTGACAGATGGTGGCTATATTTGTAGTGATCATACAATAATGTATAAAGATACTGAAAACCTGAAACCAATGTAACACTGAATATCAACTATACTCAAATAAAAAAATAGTAAAAATTAAACATTTTAAGTTAAGAAGATAAAAAGAGGGACAAGAATTTGAAAAGTGAATTTCAAAAAGAGTAAACATGAGGCTAAGACATAGTCTGAACCTTGAGGAAAACACCATTTTGAAAATTCTTCCCATTTTGAGAAAACTCAAATGAATCAATACCATAAAAGAACCCATTTTAACTGAGAGATGTAATGAATGCTCAAGAAATAATTTTATGACAGGATAATTCTTCCCTATGAAACAGCATACAGAAACCAGGGGAAATACCTGGAAGCAAAATAAACTATACTGAAAATAAGAATTAGGAAAAAGATAAATGATGAAAGATAAGAAAATTAGACCTGCGACAGAGACCTAGTGAAGAGAATTTTTAGCTTGTGGTTTAATGTTTTTGAGGATAATCTAGAGTTCATAACTGCCTTGAGGCAGGCTGGTTGTAGGCCGTTTAGGCAGACCCTAGGACAGTCCTACTTTGGGCAGGTAGTGTTGGAGGAGGCCATTGGGCTGGACAAAGACAAATTCAACCATTTGACTAACGTGTCTGTGAAGATGTTGAAGTCAGATGCAACAGAGAAAGACCTGTCAAACCTAATCTCAGAAATGGAGATGATGAAGATGATTGGACAGCACATGGACACCATCAACCTGCTGGGTCCTGCACACAGGATGGCCCTTTGTACACTCTCATGGAATAAGACTCCAAAGACAACATACAGGAGTACCTGCAGGCCCAGAGGCCTCCTGACCTGGAGTACTGTTACAATATCAGCCACAATGCAGCAGAGCAACTCTCCTCCAAGGACCTGGTATCCTGTGCCTACCAGGTAGCCTGAGGCATGGAGTACCTTGCCTCCAAGAAGTGCATACACCAAGACCTGGCCACCAGGGAAGTGCTGGTGACAAAGGACAACATGATGAAGATCTCAGACTTCAGCCTTGCCAGAGATCACCACATCAGTTACTATAAAAAGACAACCAACAATGGATTTCCTGTGAAGTGGATGGTCCCTAAGGCCATGTTTGACCAGATCTACATCCACCAGAGTGACTTCTGGTCTTTTGGCGTGATCCTATGCAAAATTTTCACTCTGGGAGCCTCCCATATCCTGGAGTGCCTGTGGAGGTGGTTTTCAAGCTGCTGAAGGAGTCATTTGATGGATAAGCCAATAAGTGCACCAAAGAGTTATACACAATAATGAGGGGTGGCTGGCATGTGGTACCTTCGAGCTGCTGGTAGAAGACCTGGATCATACTGTGGACTTGACCTCCAACCAGGAGTACCCGGACCTGTCCTTGGCCCTGGAACAATACTGTCTATGCTTTCCCAACACCCAAAGCTCCACCTGCTCCTCAGAGAAGAATTCCACCTTCTCTCATTTGCCGTTGCCCAGGGAGGCCTATCTGCCCTGACACCCAGCCCAGCTTGCCAATGGTGGACTCAAATGACTAGTATCCCTATTACTCCTGTCCAGATTCCGTCATAAGCTGTAACCCTTACCCCCCACCCTCCCTGAAAGACTCACTGCCTTCTCCTTTGTCCCTTTCCTACTGGCAGGAGCCAGCTGCCTACCTGAGGCCTTCACCCCTTGAAGTTCACCTCTCTTACCCTTCCTCTTCCTCCTTCTTACAACCTGCTCATGAAAGAAAGGAACAGAGAGGCAGGTACTTGCTCGTGGCTATTTCCTTCCCTCCCATATGTTGGACCAAGACCCCTCCCTGTCATCTGGTACTGCCTGGATGTGGAGGGAGTTGGAGATGAGGCATGCCAGTGAAAGCTGTCGGAGCTTTCCTGTTTTGGTTTTGTCTGCTTAGCATAACATGTAAGACTGAGTTCTGGTGGCAGGGACCTAGTCCTTGGGGCTATAGCACTAGCGAGGGGACGTCAACTGCTCTGGGCCTTGGCTAAGAGCAACCCCTGCTCCAGAGATATGGTGCCAAGGGCTTATTAATTTTGATACTAATTTGCTTTGCTGACCAAATACCTGGTATCAAAAGATGGGAAGGCAAAGACTGGAAGCAGTGTTGTGACCATGGGGTCCAGCCCCAAACTATGAAGAAAACACAACGTGTATAAATCTGAGTAAGTATATATTTACACACCTTTGTAAATAGGTTGTTATCAAAGATTTAATCAATGGGTAATATGCTCCTCGTGGCTGGTAAGCATCAGTTGCCATGTATTAAAAACAAAGAAAAGAGGTGTCAGGGTGGCTTCCTCCATAAGTGTCCCTTCTTTTCAGGTCATGATCCCAGGGTCCTGGGATGGAACCCCACATCAGGCTCTCTGCTCAGTGGGAAACCTGCTTCTCCTTTTCCCTCTGCCCTGCTTATAGTTCCTCTTCCTGTCTCTCTGTCTGTCAAATAAATAAAATATTTAAAAAAAATACAAGAAAGAAACAAAATGTTTTTAAAAGGTTTTTTTTTTTTTAATTTTCTAGGGGTGCCTGGATGACACAGTTGTTTAAGCAGATGTTTGCCTTTGGCTGAGGTCATGATTCCAGTGTACAGGGATCCAGCCCTGCATGGGACTACTTGCACCCCAAGGAGCTTGCTTTTTCTTCTCCCTTTGCACGTGATTCCCCCTGCTTGTGTGCTTCTTCTTCTCTATGTCTCTCTCTCTCTCTCTTGCTGTCAATAAACAAAATAAAATCTTTTACTAAATCAATCAATCAATCAATCAATCAATAAATCTACTTTCACTTTAGGTCCCTAACAAAAATTGCTACTGCTTTATTTAAAAAAAAAAAAAGATAATTTAGAAAGATGCTTCCAGAGTTAAAAAGCTGTTTTGTTTCTTTGTCAGGATTAAATATAGAAGTGCTTTAAAAAGTAAAAGAAAAAATATGCTATATTAACTCTAATCACACTATAACTTTGGTGGTTATATCAAGATAATGAAAAGTAATTTTAAAGCAAATTTCATTATCAGATATAAAGATCAAGTCAAAATTACAGAAGAGTAAAAGGATGAATTCATCAGGGAGTATAATAATTCTTGACTTTTAATACTTAATAACAGATTTGGGGATATATAGGGAAAAACTAAGAACAAAAATCATAACTTCTACCTTAGAAGAGAAATGGAAAAAATTTCAACACCCTTATTTTAAGATTATATAGACAAATGGTCATCAAATTGGTAAGATATGTAAGACTTGAGCAAAATTATCAACTATCTAGATATGCTTGATATTACAGAACACTCCCAACAACCGCAGACTACCTATTTCTTAAGCCATGATTTTCTTTGCAAAGGCCAACATTGATAATGTTCTAGTCATAGTCCGTGTACCAGGAAAGAAGTAGCATATTTCTTGAAAGACACAGCTATCAAAGCTCCATTGAGAAACCGTAAAGATGGAGAAGGGATTTGCAAATTATATATCTGATAATGGACATCTACTCTGATTATTAAAAAATGAATAAAAATAAAAAACCTTACTAATAACCAAACAGAGTATCCAATTTTACATGTGAAGAAAATTATTGAAGAGACATGTCACCAAAAGGATATGGATGGCTTATAAGCACATGACAAATTTCTCAACATTTAGACATTAAAGAAATACAAATTAAAATCATAATGAGACATGCTTACATATCTATTAGAATGGCTAAAACTATAAAGGCTAATTGTACTTGGTCTGAGCTAGATTGGGAAGCAACAAAAAATCTAAACTTTTGTTGGCATTTAACATGATACCACCACTTTGGAAAATAGTTTGAAAAATTTTTTTAAATGCAAAATATGTTGCAGTTACACTAATAGCCATTTTAATTCTAGGCATTTAACCAAGAGAAACAAACCCTATGTTCATACAAGGACTTGTATATGAATTTCATAGCAGCTTTATTTTTAAGAATTGAAAACAGTGGAAATGTTCATCAATGTCCATCCATAGAGCAAAGACAAATTATGATCTATTCATTAAAGAGATTACTTTTCAACATCAAAATGAACTATTTACAATTGGAGATTCTCAAAGTAATGATGTTGAGAAAAGAAAAGCCAGGCAATGAATAGTATATACTGTGTGATTCCATGACTATAAAAAATCTAGAAAATACAAATTTATATATAGTCACAGTCATCAAATATGTTGGTGTGATGTTAGTGCCTTCTTCTGTGCTCCCATAGCTTCCTACACTTGGATCTCCGAGCATTTGTTACACCATGTGAAAATATGAACTCTTTTTCTTTATTCTGTCTTACTAGAATAAGAATCCTTGAAATTTTATGGAATTTGAACTCTCCGTTATTAGCAGAAATTCTATCACACAGTAAGTTTCCAAATATAAAAGCCAAAGCTTTACAATGACTTCTAAGCTTTTACATGATCTAGCCACTCATTTAACCTCTGTGACCTCTTTCCCTGCTACTCTTCAGTCACTCACAGTGGCCTCCTTGCTATTCCTCAGATATGCCAGGCTTGATCCAACCTTATGGCCTTCAAGATAGCCAATTCCTTTGTCTGGAGTGACCTTATTGCTGATAGTTCTGGGCAAATTCATCACCTTTCCATACCTTTGTTCAATTGTCAGCTTCATTGTAACTACCCTGATCTTCCTATTAAAAATTTTAGCTCCCCATCCCCTGCCTAGCAACCTTGATTTTTCTCACCCTGATCGAATTTTTCTTTTTCCCCATTGTACTCATCATTTTTGAATGCACTATGCAATTTTTATTAAGGTTTATAGCTTTTAATTGTCTCACCCATGAAAATAAAAGTTCTACAAAGACAAGTATTTCATTTACCAGTGTAGTCTGAAGTAATATCTGCCATATAATAGGTTCAGTAGACAACTGGTAAATTTCAAAATAAATTAATGTTGAGAGTATACTGAATTTAATGTCATTTCAATATTTTTTCCAAAAACTAAACTATGTAAAACATACTTTATATTTACTTTCAAAATATTTTATAGCATATAATGGACAATACACATAAGCCTTAAAGAAACAATCATATAAATAACCATTTCATACCTACTTAAAAATTGCATAATACCGCACTCCTAGATCCTCTCTGAATGCTCTAAAATAACCCTTCAAAGGAAATACATTTTTAAAAATAACAGATTTTTTTGTCAAATAATTTAATAAAATAAAAGTTTCATTCATCTATGTAGATCATAATAAATGTTTTTAATAAGCATGAAATAATAACTCTGAAGTGTGCTAAAATGAAACCACCTGCGAAGGGTGAGAGAACAAAAATAAACATCATTTTTCCAAATAAGAGGAATTTAGTACCTTTGAATCAAATCATGTGGATTTGATCAAACTGGCAATAAAGGAATATGGAAACACAAACCATAGAAAGTCATATTTTAGATTTCTAAAAGACTTCGAAGTGAAGAGTATACATTTTTTAAATGCTACATAATGCTACATAATGACACGATGACAGGTTGTGACAAATAGCATTTTAAAAGCTCTACTCATAATGGAACGGAAGGTGTCATTTCCCTATAATTTTATATATATATCATTAATTTACTATATCTGGATACAACATATTACCAAACAGATGTTCATCAAAGACTAAATCATTTTTAATGGAACATAATAATTTGAACCTACATGTATTAATCATTTTTTTCGATCTAACATTTATATTCTCGCTAAACATTTTATCAGTTTTCGACAAAATTCAAAAAAAATAGGATAAAAAGTCGTGTTTGGAAAAGTAGATTTTTTTTCAAATTTGCATTTAAATGAAAATATTTGCTGATATTTTTAAAACTTTAAATGTAATTTTATATATATCTGACCTATCAGATGATATAAAATTTTTGGAGAAAATATGACATATTTTTTGATCTTGGTTGAAGGTATTAATAAAGAGCAACTCTTTGTATTATTTGTATTGTGATATCTTAGTTAATAAACATGAATAACTGGTATAAAATATGTTTTTAAAAAATTTTTATTTATTTACTTGACAGAGATCACAGGAAGACAGGGAGGCAGCCAGAGAGAGAGGAATGGAAGCAGGCTCCCTGCTGAGAAGAGAGCCCACTGTGGGACTCAATCCCAGGAACCTGGAATCATGACCTAAGCCGAAGGCAGTGATTTTAACCCATTGAGCCACCCAGGCGCCCTAAAATATGTTTTTTTATATATATAGAATTATAGTTCCTGCCAAAATATGGAATTAGCTGGAACTGAATGCCTCCTTCAAAGTCAGCTCTGGAGAAATTATGCAAGTGTAATATGGAACTATTTCAGATATTAACCAAAAACAAAGAAATGATGATAAATTCCTTAAAAGACTCAAAGTTGCTCTTGACTGGTATGTTTCAAGCTCTATTCCTGGTTTGAAGACAGATTTTAACAGGCCTGTCACTGTAGAAATCAGCTGGATGTTTAGAGGCTATCAGAACTGTACAAAAACCTTGAAGGGGTAAAGACTTGAAAATCCTTTAGAGAGATTAGCTCCCTAAGGCATTATTCCTCCACACATTTTCCTCCAATCAATTAAGACTGATGGATGAGGGGCACCTGAGTGGTTCTCTCATCACGTGGGTGGTGGGTTAAGCCTCTGCCTTCATCTCAAGTCATGGACTCTGTGTCCTGGGATCCAGCCCCACATCGGGCTCTACTTAAAAGGAAGCCTGTTTCCCTCCCTGCTTGCCTGCCTCTCTGCTTACTTGTGATCTCTCTCTCTCTCTCTCTCTGTGTCCAATAAATAAATAAAATCTTAAAAAATGGGCGGATGGATGATAAATTATGTAAAATGCTCCCTCCAAATGATGCTTCTTCATAAGGATTTAAGAATTTAAAATTGTAAGATTTTAAAATTGAAACTTGATCATAGGATTTATCTTATAGAATAACATCAAGTGAAGGCAGTTATTATTAGTTCTGAAGTATTTGTGATTCTGAATTCTTGGCCTCATTAGTAAATTTATTTTTAAATTCTCCCATGGAGTGGTGATTGGCCTTCAGTCTTTCATTGGTGTACATCATTGGGTCAAATGAGATGTGTGTGCCCAGAACTATATATAATCTTCTTTGTATTTCACTGGAGATGGCATTTCTGAGTTTTGTTCAATTGAATTTGGGCAGATGTTTTAATAGTCACTTCTAGAGTTGGCCCTGGAGAATATCTTCCTTTTTTTCTCTTCCCGATTCTCAGAAAAACCCTGACTAATTCACATTATCACAGTGATATCACAATTCAAGTTTTTCCAAACACTATAGCTGCAAAATAGAAGGAAGCTACTCAGAATGTAATACTATTGCGAATGATTGAGAAAGAAAACATTATTATAATTAAGCTACCAGGTTTCAATGTATTTTATTGTTGCTTAGAAAATCCTAGCATACCCAGACTTTACAGAGATTTGATGATCCTAAGAGGAGCTGAACTCATGGACCAAAATAACTATGCACATAAAAAGTACAATTACTTACCTAAAAAATATGATGTGGTTAACTTTATATGGCAATCCAAGTGTTATTGGAACAGGAATTTATTAAATAGCTTAGGGGCGCCTAGGTGGTGCAGTGGATTAAGCCACTGCCTTCAGCTCAGGTCATGATCTCAGGGTCCTGGGATCAAGTCCTGCATCAGGCTCTCTACTCAGCAGGGTGTCTGCTTCCCTCTCTCTCTCATTCTCTCTCTCTGCCTGCCCTCCGTCTACTTGTGATCTCTCTCTGTCAAATAAATAAAGAAACAAAATCTTAAAAAAAAAAAAAAGAATGACTGTACTATTAAAAAAAAATAGCTTAAAAGGGGGGCCTGGGTGGCTTAGTGTGTTAAGCCGCTGCCTTTGGTTCAGGTCATGATCTCAGGGTCCTGGGATCAAGCCCCACATCGGGCTTTCTGCTCAGCATGTAGCCTGCTTCCCTTCCTCTCTCTCTGCCCGCCTCTCTGCCTACTTGTGATCTCTCACTGTCAAATAAATAAATAAAATATTTTTTAAAATAGCTTAAAAGTATATGATAAAATAATGATATATATATACAAAGAAAAGATACTATACAGTGAATATAAATTAAGTGAAATTTGTTGAAATAAAGAATACAATGAATGGAGACTAAGATGAATATAGCTGTAAAATGAATAAATGAGTTGGGAAAAACAAACAAACAAACAAATTAATGGCTTCTGCCCAAATGCAGCAGAAGAGAAAAAAAATAAAGAAAATATTTAAATAAATACTGAGATAAATTTTGGAGAATTAAAGAAAGATAAAAGATGCCAGACTTAAAATGATGCCAAACATGAGAAATCAGAAACAAAACAAAACAAAAACCACACACACACAAAACCACTCATATACATTATGGTGAGTTTTAAGAATATCAAAAACAGAGAAGAGCATAAATGATGCCCAAGAGAAGAACAGATCACCTAAAATGTACAAGAATAATACTGACAGCAGAATTCTCAATAGTAATAGCATATAAAGGAGACAGCTGGGTGTTTGTATAGATGGAAAAGATAGTTGAAACTAGATATTATACATCAAGCCAAATTATTGATTAAATTTGAGAGCACAGTAAAAATACAATGAAGCATGTTAGGTCTTAGAACATTTATCACACAGAGACACACATTTTAGAAAACTTCCTTGGAGGACAGCTCAATTTAGATAGAGAAAACAGAATTATGTACTCAAAGGCACATTTTGAAGGAAGGATTGAATATAGTCTGCACTGCAAATAACCTTTAATCGTATGTTCTGAATTTCCTAAATTTAAGAAGTATTTGTTCAAATATTTATCTTTAAATAAACCCTAGGAGACTTTTTCTTGGATTCTGGAAAATCAGTCCATTTGGATATAAATCTTTTTGCCACTGATGGAAATTTTGATAGCCCTTAACTGTGGAATGCCTAATGTATTGTTACAGCCATTGTGATTTGCCAATACATGGGTGATGTGTGTGTGTTGTGTGTGTTTATTTTTATTTTTGATGGTTTTACTCTTCTATGAGATTTTTAAGTAGACACAATTTTAATAAATTATGATTTGTTGAAATTTATCTGAGGTTATATATAATAAAATGAAATTTGTGTGAACTAAAGAAGTGCGTCTCCATTTTTTTGTTTTAAGAGTAGTCTGGTCTTTAAAAATTGTCCAAAGAAGTACATTATATTCATTATTAAATTTGATAATATACAATAAAGTATTTATGGGCATATGGAACCATATCAAATTCTACTATTAATTCATATTAATAATTACCATAAGAGAAAAAAGGGATATTTTTCAAAATGAAAATTAGCGTATTTTTCAGAATATGATATAGTGTTATTCACTGAACAGAGGCAACAAATGTCAAAGTTTAACACAGTTTACAGAATGTTTTAACATAAATTAAAATTTAAATCTGACTAAATTTCACAGTTTTAAGTAAAATGGTAGCACTTTATATCCTTGAAAAGTGGTAAGTGACCCAAAACATTGCTTAGAAAAACAAATTTAACACTACACTAGTCTGAGATGGTTAAGTGATGGTACAACTTGCCATTGTGTATCATCAAATGGTATATATTTTTCTTTTGGTCTTGTCATTATATTTTATTTTAGCCATTCTGGTAAGTGTTTAGTGATATCTCAGTGTCATTTTAATTGCATTTCCTTGATGTCTAATTATGTCAAAATATATTATTTTGATGTTCAATGTTCTGAGCTTTCTCAGTTCAAGACCATGAAGCCACTTAGGAAAAATACAGTTGCAGATGCACTCATAGACCAAATCTTATTTAGAAATTAGAAGAAACATTACTACCCATTCCAACAAAAAATAGACTTGTTATGCAGTAGGGATTTTATAAATTACCTGACACAACTTATATAGTAAGATGAAATGGGACAGGCGGCTTCTTGCAGCTATATACAACATCATTTTAATTTCAATTTTCAGTATAATTTTTCCAAGGTATACACAGAATATATATTTAATGTAAATTGTGAACGTTTTCAACTCTGTATATGGAAATTAATCAATTTTAAGTTTACAACAATCAAAATTAACGGAAGTTTATTTTAAATTAGTTAGCTTTCTCTGCATTGCAAGACAGAATAATGAAGAATTGGTAAGAAAAAAATAATCTCTGTAAAATTACCGGGGGTGCATTATAAAGTGTTCGGTAACCAATCAAACTCACAATTTGAATTGAATGGAAAGTGATTTTTAAAATCTGGAACTCATTGTCAATTTTTTTTTCTTCATTGTGTCTTAATAAATTACTGTGATCATTTGCATGGAAGTGAAGAAAAATGCATGACATTTCATCTCAACACTAACACTTTTAACTGGCAACTCTGAATGTACTTTACAGCAGTGTCACAAAGTAAAGATCAATGATGTTTCATGAAATATTTGTTATAATTCAAGGAGATAGGGAGTTTGTGCAAAAATGCAAATCACTTTGCGACTAAACACATTGTTTATTTCAGCTACTTTTAAGAAAATATGCTAAGACTCCCTCAAAAAAGGAAGCAATGATTTAGGTTTTCCTTCAAACTCCTTATCTAATCCTGAACCAACAGCACATAGTTCAAAGAGCAACTAATTTGAGCAGCTCCAATTTACACGTTTCCTAACGATGCTTAATTTAGTGGAATTTCTGTCCAATTATGTTAATTTGATGTAGTGAAAGTCAAACATTCAAAAAGATCATCCTTAATTTATATAGATTGCCAAACTCTGCATTTTCTGAATGACGCCCAGGAACGTATTTTCAAAAACAAACAAACAATGGCAGAACCACTATTAGGTCATCTCTAGGCAGAAAGTGACTTAGAGCCTACATTACTCTCTCCCTAAAAGTACACTGTAGGAACTGAAATGACTACCCTGAGTCTGTGCTATCAAATTCCTTAAGTTAGAAAGTTTAAAAACCCGTCTGTGTGGGAGTATTTCATTTACAGATAGAGATTTGGTTGCTTATCATTTTCATACTTGATTTTTAGGGTGTAATAACTATGTTTTAAAATTCATGGTGGTTTTGAATACTGTTGGATAATTGTGCTAAAATGGTATATCCATTCCTCCTAGGAAACAGAAATTATAGAAAGGTAGTGCTTTTCAGATCTGACATCTTTGAGTCATTGCAGTTTCAGTATAAATGCAATAGGAAAAGTGACATTCATGTTTATGATATTTTCTATAAATAAATTAGAATGTACTGGAGGCCTGGTAGAAAGTGGGATGCCTAAACTTCAGTAAGATCTTGTTTACAATTCAAAATAAATTTTATTTTTTATTTTTTTTATAATGTCCCTCAATTTCAGATAAGTACCCCCCTAAGGTCCACTCCATTTTTTTAAAGATTTTATTTATTTTATTTCACTTATAGAGATCACAAGTAGGCAGAGAGACAGGCAGAGAGAGAGGGAAGAGGAAGCAGGCTCCCTGCTAGGCAGAGAGCCCGATGCGGGGCTTGATCCCAGGACCCTGGGATCATGACCTGAGCCAAAGGCAGAGGCTTTAACCCACTGAGCCACCCAGGCGCCCCCAAAATAAATTTTAAATTGAATTATGCACCTTTAAGTTCAGAGACAATAAACATCAACCAACACAATTAATAAGTTCTATTTCTTGAAATTTTGGGAACATTGATAGTCTCATCTCCTGGAAGAACAACAGCTAAAATTTTTGGTCATGGATTCTTGCTAAAATATCACTTTCCCAAAGAAAATTAATTTTATGAATTTTCATTGATTGTTATTGATCATGAAGAATATAACAACCACGATAAAAAGAATAGGAAAACCATGATATCTCATCTGTAAGGACATGTGGAAAGTAGAAAATGCTAATAAAAATAACTACCATTATTTCCTAAGTTAACATAATATAACAGAACACAAATATTTCATAACAATATTTTCTAGGCTCATTCTGATAACTCTTTTCTACATTCAAATTTAAAGGTTGAGGCATGTGATATATATTACACAAAAAACATCCCAAGGAATTTGTTAAAAAAAAAAAAAACTCTTAATAAAGGACAAATCCAAAGGAATTTTTTTCTAATTTAATTAACAAATAATGAATCGACTTACCTATTTCATCACAGTGTATCAGGCACCAATAATATTTTTTAATCGTCATACCTGATGCAATAGTTACCATCTTTCAGACATACTGATCACCAACAAGCAAATAAACAAGAGCACCGTAGCTTAAGATCTACCTGCATAAATATAGGACTACTTCAGGCAATCTCTTCACCACAACATAGCAATGAATAGAAATCATACATGCTCTGTAATGGACATACAGATGAGATAGAAGGGGATGGGTGTTAATATATGCAGAATCTTTATTAATTACATTGTAAAACATAATATGGAAAAACAGAATACAATTTTAGAAATACCCAGGTCACCATCATTGTTTTATTTTTATATGTGTAGATAAGGAGTTTAATAAAGAATCCATGACTATTCCACTTCTTATATTTTGAAAATTTTAGCAAAAGTAACAAACCTAGCAACTAGAAAATTGTATCTATCTGCAAAATACAGCTTTGCCAGCATGGTAGAGGAAAAGCAAAACAAAATAAGTAAGAAAAGTTTAACATTTCACAAGAGTTTTACTTTTATTTTTTTATTTATTATTTTTTATTTTTCATTTATTATTTACTTCTATTTTCTACTTTATTTTAATGAAAATGTCATGACCATAACAAAAGAGCAGAATTAAACCAACATGAGAAATTATCTTTTCATAAGTTATAATAAACTAGCTTGGTGATTAATTCAAAAATCAGTGTTCTTGCAATAAGTATCACTGCATAAACAAATGAGTCAGGAGTCATAAACTAATGATGATTCTAAATGTTATTTAGAGAGACATTCTGATCTTAATATATTTCAAATATTCTAAACAAGGCAAAGTGGATCCAAGTAATCTGTAGGCAAAATAAGATTTTAGAGAAGTATATATTTCCAACAGTATTTATAAAATATTACCTTATGTAAGGCATCATCCTGGACTTTGTGGAGAACACACAAAGGAGTAAGAAGTGGCCCTTCAAGAAACATATACAATATCAAGGTCTAACATGAATCAGCATGACTTCTCTAAGTAAAAAAACATTGTACCAACTGACTTTATTGAAACTTTATATTTATTGCTCTCGTTTTAGGTCATAGTGTCCTTTCTGCATGCAGGCTGCTATAACGGACATGATATAGACTGAATAGCTTATAAAGAACAGGAATTTATTTCTCACAGTTCTAGAACTGAGAAGTTCAAGATTAAGGAATGGGCAGATCCAGGGAGAGCCCACTTCCTCATAGATGGCTATCTTCTCACTGTAAACGTACATGATGAATGAATCAAGAGAACTCTCTGGGGTCTCCTTTAAAAGGACTGTAATCCCACTTATGACCTAATCACCTCCCAAAGGCCCCTATGTTTTAATACTATCACTTCCAGAGTTAGATTTCATAATATGACTTGGGGAGACATAAACATTCACACCATAGTATATATAAACAAAAAAAGACACCAAAACAACAAACAACAAAAATTATTTTAACTACCTATTATTTTCAACTACATAAAATTTTAATTTGTTTCTATATAAAATTAAATAACTCATTTGAGTGATTCACTTATATCAAATGCATCTGAGTGCAATTAAATTTGCTTACCCAACATATCCAGCAGCATATTTCTTCAGACTATACCAATCCCCACCTTACAGGATTTACCACAGTTAGAAGACAGGGGATAGAGGATAGATAGATAGATGTATATGTAAACACACTTGTACATACACATATGCATATTTTTTCCTGTTAATGATACTCATGCAAATAAAATTTAAGCTCAAGCAAACCTGTCTTGTGTGTTACTTATTATCCAGTTTTTAGTGAACATCCAAAAATAAATAATCCAATAAAAACATGGATAGAAGACATGAACAAGTGTTTCCCCAAAGAACACATTCAAATGTTCAGTAGATACATGAAAAGATGTCCATCATCATGTATCATCAGGAAATTGCAAAGCAATACTAGAAAGACATACAACCTCACACCTATCAGAATGGCTAAAATCAACACTACAAGAAACAAAAGGTGTTGGAGAGGATGTGAAAAAGTAACACTTGTGGGGGCTGCCTGGGTGGCCCAGTGGGTTAAGCCTCTGCCTTCAGCTCAGGTCATGATCTCAGGGTCCTGGGATCAAGTCCCACATCGGGCTCTCTGCCAGGCATGGAGCCTGATCACTCCTCTCTCTCTATACTTGTGATCTCTCTCTGTCAAATGAATAAAATCGTAAAAAAAAAAGAAAAAGTAACAATTGTGAACTGTTGGTGGTGATGCAAACTGATACAGCCATATTTGAAAACAGTATGGAATTTCCATAAAATTTAAAAATAGAAGTCCTTTGTGATCCAACAATTCTGTTGGTGTGTATTTACCCAATGAATATAAGAAAACTTATTCAAAGGGATGCTAGCACCCCTATATTTATAGCAGCATTATTTCTAAAGCTAAGATATGGAAAGAGCCCAGGTATCCATCAATTGATGAATAAATAAAGAATAAGTGGTATGTATATACAATGGAATATTATTCTGCCATAAAAAAGACTGAAATCTTGCCATTTGCAATAACATGAATGGAACTAGACAGTATAATGCTAAAAGTGAAATAAGTCAGTCAGAGAAAGACAAATACCTTTACTCATATATGGAATAAAAGAAACAAAACAAACAAGCAAAGGGGAACATAATAAGACATAGAAAGAGAAACAAAGCAAGAAACAGACATTTCATTACGGAGAGCAAACTGGTGGTTACTTGAGGGGATCTGAAAGAAGTGATGGATTAAATAAGTGATGGGGGTTAATTAGAGCACTTGTCATGATGAGCACCGAGTGCTATATGTTATATTGTACACATGAAACTAATACAACCATATATGTTAACTAACTGGATTTCAAATGAAAACTTTTTTGAAATCCCAGTTTTTAGCTCACATTCTGGCTTACAAAAGGGATTTAGTCAGGAATTTGATTAGTTAATGAACAAATAAGGGGTGAACAGGCAGTTTTTAGATAAAATTACTATCCTTTCTGGCATGATCTTATACCTTTTATCTAGAATTATTTTTAGCACTTTAGACTCTCCTTATTTTATTTTGAGTCATTAAACAAAAAATTTCCTCAAAGGACCTTAGAGTCCATCCAATTTGAGCAACAGTGTGAGAGAGGAAATGGTGTCCAGGAGGAAAAAAATAAAAAAGATGAAACTACTTTTGTTTACTAGTGAATGCATAGTTCTTCCACAGAAGAAGCTCTAAATGGTCATGGATCCAGCTTTATATGTGTTCAGTCATATGTTCAGAAGTAGGTAACACTATCAAAAAATATAAAGCATCTGAGATTATTTTCTCTTATTTGAAAGCTGGTGTATGAGTCTGCTGTGGTTTCTTGGGTGTTGATAGAAGATGCAGACTCATGGTTCAGAAATAATATAGTTTATTATTCACAGCAATAGAGGTAGCCAGAATATTAACAGTATTTGTGTGTGTGTGTGTGTGTGTGTGTGTGTTTGTGTGTGTGTGTAGGGGTGGGAGTTATATATAAGTTCTGAGCCTCAGGTCCCACAAGAAGAATCAAAACAGAGGCAGATAATATTTGCAAACACAACAGGTTAAGTTAAATAAAAGATACTATTTCTGTCTTCCAAGTCTATTCAATACAACCATCTTCAAAGGATGGTCTAGAACAAATAATAAATGCAGAAATGTAAGCAACCAATTGAAAAGTGTCTCCCAAGAAACACACTTTGAGAGTCTTCATTTGACAAAAATACTATAGGATATTACATGGATCAGGTGCATTGAATACGGGAAGGTTAAAATTACAAGGGACCAAATATTTTTAAGCAGTTCTGGCATCCAGTAGAGTTCAAATAGGTTTTATAAGATTGAGGAAAGAAGCCATCAAAACCTGGGCCCAGGGGCGCCTGGGTAGCTCAGTGGGTTAAGCCTCTGCATTCGGCTCAGGCCATGATCTCAGGGTCCTGGGATCGAGCTCTGCATCAGGCTCTCTGTTCAGCAGGGAGCCTGCTTCCCCCCCTCTCTCTGCCTCTCTGCCTACTTGTGGTCTCTGTCTGTCAAATAAATAAATAAAATCTTAAAACAAAACAAAACAAAACAAAAAACCTGGGCCCAATTTTCCCAAAAGTATGATTCTGATTATAGTCTCTATGATATTATCCCTTGAAGACAATGTCTCTAATTGAGTTGAATTACTTTACTAAAGAGCATACCCCCATTTGTTGGAGGAGATGAACAATATGCAAGAGGGAAAATGCCACATGGAAGCCACCTGGTCTTCAGTGGAATATAGAATCAGTTCCTTTGGGATGAATTTGTTCCACATTTGACTTCCCACTTAAGGGAAAATTAGAGTGCCTTCTAATAGATTTTAAATAGGAAATGACAACGGAAGCTTATACAAGATTAAAAAATGGAAAATCTCATTTAGTTAAGCAATAATTTCAAAGTCATCTTCTTAATATTACAAACTCTTCACATAATCAATTTTATTTTCGTATTATTTGGTAATTTCACATATAGTAAATATAAAGAATTTACCTCTGTAATTATAGCGAGTCTGGTCGTAGTTTAATGGCAACAAAACTTCAAGTTAGAAGTATGGTCTACCAATTATTAATTCATTTGGAAATGGTGTGTCATCTTCACTCCCCTTTTCTCACTAAAACAGTGAGCCAAAAAAAGTAGGTCCAAGCTGTTTACTATGGTCAAAATGGGTTGCTTTTGCACTTGGTAATGAAGCAGTCATATTCTAGAAGAAGAAACTGAGGCTATTAATATTTTCAACTTATTTTCAGAAAAGGAAAGAAAGGATAATCTAAGCTAAAGCCAAAATCTTACACAAGGTGGCAGGAGAATGATCTTTTCCCAGATAAAGGGTTTTTCAACTTAGCCATGTTAGGAGGAAGAAGAGATGAGACATTGTGGACTTGACTAACGTTTGTACACTGTTCAAAAAGTTTTCAAAATAATGTGTATTATTTTTCTTCTTTTAGTTGAGACAAAACAAACAAACAAACAAACAAAAAACCACTAATGAGCTTACTCTTAAAAGGAGGTAAACAAGAAACTAGCAAAGATTGAGTGTTAGGTATTGTCCCCCTCCTTTTTTTTTAAATTATGTTATGTTAGTTACCATACAATACATCATTAGTTTTTGAAGTAGTATTCCATGATTCATTGTTTGTGTAAAAGACCCAGTGCCCCATGCAATATGTGCCCTCCTTAATACCCATCACCAGGCTCACCCATCCCCACATCCTTCTCATCTTTAAAACCCTCAGTTTGTTTCTTGGAGTCCATAGTTTTTCATGTATCATTTCCCCCTCCAATCCCCCCACTTCATTTTTCCTTTCCTTCTCCTAATGTCCTCCATGCTATTCCTTAGGTTCCACAAATAAGTGAAACCATATGATGATTGACTTTCTCTGCTTGACTTATTTCATTTAACATATTCTCCTCCAGTCCCATCCATGTTGATGCGAAAGTTGGGTATTCATCCTTTCTGATGGCTGAATGATATTCCATTGTATCCATAGATCACATCTTCTTTATCCGTTTGTCTGTTGAGGGGATCTTGGCTCTTTCAACAGAATGGCTATTGTGGACATTGCTGCTATGAACACTGGGGTGCATATGGCCCTTCTTTCCAGTAAAATAGAACTAGCCTATGACCCAGCGATTGCACTACTGAGTATTGGCCTCAAAGATACAGATGTAGTGAAAAGAATTAGGTATTGTTAAAGCACAAATGCAGGGGATAGAAGTTATGGTACAGAAGAGGGAAGGGCAACCATATGACAGAGTAGAATAAAGTAGCTCAGGAAGAAATTAGTCATATCCAGATATTGTAAGGCATGTGGGGTTGGCAGGGAGAACATGAGAAATCATGAGAGAAGAGAGAGAAAATGGACCAGGCAGGAGAGGTTTATAACATTTTAACATCTAAGGTAAGCATATGCAAAGCAGAATAGGGAAAGAAATAAAAGTTTTTATAAGACTCAATACATAAGGAATAATGTGGAGGACATTGGGAGATGGAGAGAAGTGTGCTGGGGGAAATCGGAGGGAGAGACAAACCATGAGAGACTGTGGACTCTGAGAAACAAACTGAGGGTTTTGAAGAGGAGGGTGGCAGGTGGTTGGGTGAGCCCAGTGGTGGGTATTAAGGAGGGAATTTATTACATGAAGCACTGGGTGTGGTGCATAAACAATGAATTTTGGATCACTGAAAATAAATTAAAAGAAAAAAAAAGACTGACTACAGACATGGACCTCAGTGTAACACAGATATGGAACTCACTGGAATAGCAGCCACTTCCCACCGACACACACAGACTATGATAATAATAAATAATAATGCAATTAAGAAAATTACCTGCCAAATAATTTTTCCTCTTTTTTATTTTTATGATTATTATTTTTATTTTATTTTTAAAGTTTTTATTTAAATTCCAGTTAGTTAAAATAAGGTGAATATTAGATTCAGGTGTACAATATAGTGAACAACACTGCCATACAATGGCTTAAATAAAAAAATGAAAAAAAATTTTTAAGATTTTATTTTTAAAAACCTCTACACCCAACGTGGATTTCAAACGTACAACCCCAAGATCAAGAGCTACATATTTTACTGACTGATCCAGCCAGGCACCCCAACAAATAAAAATTTTATAAAATTGTTGAGTTTGTGGGAGTCTCATTTGCTCAGTCAGTTTAGTGTCCGCCTTTGGCTCAGATCATGATCTCAAGAGTCCTGGGATCAAGCCCCATATTGCTCATGCTCTCTCTCTCTCTCTGGCTTTTGCTCTTAAATAAATAAAATATATATTTTTTAAATTGCTGAGTTTGTTTAACTAGTTTTAAACTAGTAGACAGAGATGAAGATAAAGTATGATGTCATGGCAGGGAAAAATACAACTTATACGTTTTAAAAATAAAATGCGCAATGCAAGTTACATCACTTCTTTTATCACAACACTGGGACTTTCCCTACTGAGTTTTTGTAATGTAAGGACCTATTTTATATTTTTATATTTTAGCAAGAGGCTTTCATTGAGGTTAACCCTTAAACTGTCCTTGCTCCCCTTCCCCCAGGGGATTCACTTAAAAACAAGTCCTGGAAATCAGCTCCAGGTAACAAAGCCCATATACAAGGGTGGGTCAGGCCAGGTGGAGACATCAATCAGCGGGAGGGGGGGCGGTGTTTGCATATTGTCTCCCTAGATACTAAGGAGTATGCCCCACTCCTCCACCCTTTGGGAACCGTTTTGGCACCAATCCTAATCAAGGTGTAATAGGCTGGGTCAAATGTCTATACTAGAGTAAATTGAACCTCAATTGGTCACCTAGCCTCACTGTGGAGTTTCCTGTGTGTGTTAAAATCTCATTGGTCACCTGTGCGTGGCCAGGCCTGACTGCATGGCCTTTGCCCTTAAAAGCTAGACTGTGAAACAGCGAAGGGTTGCCTTCTCTCATAAGAGGTGTGGCCCCGAAAGTTCAGTTAGATTCTTGATGCTTGGCATGAAATAAAGCTTTGCTTGACCTTCGCTTTACATCAGTCTCGCTCCTTTAATCATAGACCCATTATTGGGGCATAACAGTATTAATCTTATAGTTATAAGTCCACAATGCATCCATCATCCATTCTACCCCTTAACATTCCCCTTTGGACAGACCCATGATCTAGAACAAGCCTTATTTTATAGTGCCTTGTAGGAGATTTCTGCTGCTGCCTAAATTGCCTACTTTCCTCTCACCATTACTACGGAAATTCAGTCCACTGAAACAAAGGGGTAGTGTAAGAAATTAACAACTTCCAGAAATCTCTTTAAATAATAAAGTATAAGATAGTGATACCTTTTTTTCTGCCACATAACCAATTCTTGCAAGAATAAGGTCATATAAGAGAATTTACAACACATGCTAGCATTATCCTACTGGACCCAGATCATTTGTATGTTTCTCTGTCTCTGAGAAATGTAGTTATTTACATGACTGAAACCTACAAATTGTTTGATATGACTACTAATATCACCTACATTATTTGAAAGCCTGTTTAAGGCTTCTGAAATACATAGGTTTTGTAAACACTTATGAAGCATCTTGTATATATCAAACACTTTAAAAATCTCTGCGTTAAAAACAAAAGAAAAAAACTCTACCTCAATGGAACTTTGAGTCTGAAAAAGATACAGGCAATATACAAGGCAACACATAGAATAATTACATATTTGATTATATACTCCGAGGATGTCACATTAAATTGATATGAAAATGATGAGAAGGATCTGGATTTCTTGTCAAAATTTTTTGCCTTAAAAAGAAATTGATATTTAGGGAAAGTTGTTACTAAAAGAGGTCCTGTGTCAACCAAAAATGTTAAACCATGATCTGAATAAATGTTCCAGTTGTGATCATTGCTTTGTTTAGCTGTCTTATATTAAGACTGAATTTAGTAATTCAGTCTCAGATTTCAGTAAGTCTTTTTTTTAATGATTTTATTTATTTATTAGAGAGAGAGAGGGAGGGGCAGAGGGAGAGGAAGAACCAGACTCCTTGCTGAGCAGGCAGCTGCTGCAGGACTGGATCCTAGTACCCTGGCATCATGGCCTAAGCTGAAGGAAGACACTTAACCAACTGAGCCACCCAGGCACTCTAGACTGTATACTTCTTAAAGGTAAAAACGTTTATTCTTCTAGTAGTTCCACAGACATTTCTAACATCCATAAGAAAGCATGTACTGATGTAAAATGCCAGCAAATGTAATTATTTGAAAAAAGAAAGAAAGAAAGAAAAGATATATCTGGATAAAGAGAAAAACAGAAAATCTAATAATACATTGAATTATTAGAGCAAAGAGTGGAGGAAGAGAAAATAAATATGAAATAGAGATTTCCACTAAAAGAAAAAAATTGAATAAGGCAGGAGATTTAGAAAATTATTATGACAAACTTGAGAAAAAAATAAAATAGGAATTTTTAGAAAATAGCAATGAATGAAAAGGTAAATTGTTCCTACCTCTATAATATTAGCTGTTTGTTGTTGTTGTTGTTGCTAATTTACCTATTTAAGCTAATAAACAAAGAAAGGTTTCATTTAGGGATAAGGTTTCTATATATATATATTTTTTTCCATTTAGGGATAAGGTATATATATATATATGTATTAATTTTCATTGTTAGAAAATGTGTCACAGAAAGTGTTTAAACTTTAAGATACAGATGCAACATGTAACGATCTACATTGTTTGAACGTCTAATTTGTAAATGCTGTTAGAGGAAACTTGGTGGAAATGTCCTTATGTGGTTGTGTTTCTGGAACTAAGTATATTTATTAATAAGGAATAGTTTAAAATTATTAAATGACCAGGAGTGGACAATTTTCCTAATCCTATCAGCTCTTTGCAGCTCTTTTATTAGCCCCCTTCAGGAATATCAGCTTTATTTATCTAATTAAATTTTATATTTATGTGCTTTTGACTTTTGGCCTTTCTCTTCCTTCTGTTCTTTTTTTCCCCTAAATTACATGTTTCTGTTAACAGCTACTATCAATTCTTCGATATGAATTCTCAGCATCAATTTACTAACTCCAGAGATGAAGCAGCATCAATATTTAGAAGCGAAGAATACAAACCCTTGGGCATCTGGATGGCTCAGTCAGTTAAGCATCTGCCTTCGACACAGGTGGTGATCCCAGGGTCGTGGGATGGAAACCCAGGATGAACTTTCTGCTCAGCTGGGAGCCTACTTCTCCCTCTCCCTCTGCCTGCAGCTCCCTTTGCTTGCGTTCTCCTTCTCTTTGTCAACTAAATAAAATAAAGTAAAATAAAATAATGTAAATAATACATTTATTTATTTATTAAAATGCAATTATTACACAATACATAATGTATTGCATAATTATAATAATGATTAAATAATTTATTAAATATTTATATTAAATATATCGATTTAATTAAATAAATATTTTTTAGAATTTAAAATATTTCAAATTTAGATTGTTAAATATTAAATCATTAATTTAATAAATATCTAAACATAATTAAATAAAATAATTTATTTATTAAAATGAATAAAATAATGTTGTCATTATCTGAGCATGTATTTTTAAATAGTCTAAAAAAACCATGTAATAAAATCTAAATACATTGAGTTCAGATATTTATACAAGTTAACCCAGACACTCAACCCACAGACAGTTTCAAAACATTTGTTTTTATCTACTACTCAAAATACGATTGTAATGTATTTATTTATAACTTTGACATAGCAAGGAAACTTGGAGGAAAAGGAGATATTTGCTTTTAATATTTGAAAATTATTTTGTTGATTTAAAAAAAATGAAAACCTTAACACATGAGCATTTCTTCTTAAATAACACTGTGAAGTTTCTGAGTCGCATTCTATTAAAAGTGCTGATAAAATGGCCTCAGTTACTCATTTTAATTATCAGCTTAATGGGTAAGAAATGAAATAGAGAGCTTTCTAATTATTTATGAATGTATTGCTTGTGGATGGAGTGCCACATAGAGTTACCTCTCTTTTTGGCTTTGTTTTGTGAGCAGCAGTGGAATCTATGAATGAGATTAAACATAAGGACATTCACAGAAATTCTTAATGAACTTCTGGGGAAGGGCAATAAGTGCAAGGAAAAACTGCAGCAAGACTAATTACAAATTTCAAGTGGTCATCGCTTAATTATAGAAGCTTTTAAGTTCAAGTAATATATCTTTTTTATGAGCCTATCATATTGTATTAATTACCACAAACTGCACTCTTGAACACTTATCTTTTCACATATTTCTTATTCTTAGTACTTAAAATTACCCTTATGATTGATCAGTAAATGGATTTTACTGACAATGCATTTATTTACATAAATAAATAATGCTGTTTATATATATAAAAACAATTGAATCTGTGTATGTGTTCAATGAAATTTTTTTTTCAAATTAACATCTTAATTCTACCACATTGGTTACAAATAGATATAGACTTTATACATTCATCAAATATTTTATTCTCAAATTTATATCTCCTTTGTGAAGTAAATGAAACTTTATATATTAAATATAATCCTATCACATGTAACAGTTACTAGTGCATCCCAGGACATACATAGGTCAGGTCCTAATCAAGGCATCAGGGATAACTGGATTTAACTTTCTATCCTAGGAGTCTTCTGTAAATTTCTGTGGCTTTTATACTACAATCAGGAGGAAGAATTCTTTTGCTAAAAGCTTCCAAATCACTATGTGAGTAGATTATTTGTAGACTAGTGATATAATATTATAGTTTAATATGTAAAGCAAGATAAAATAAAATGCTATTGCCATATTTAATTTGTTCAGTAAAGCATTCATTTAGTTATCAAGCATTCATTTGCTTTTTTTAAAGATTTTATTTATTTATTTGACAGACAGAGAGCACAAGTAGACAGAGAGGCAGGCAGAGAGAAAGGAAGGGAAGCAGGGTCCCTGCTGAGCAGAGAGCCTGATGTGGGGCTCTATCCCAGGACTCTGGGATCATGACCTGAGCAGAAGGCAGAGGCTTTAATGTACTGAGCCACACAAGAGCCCCAAGCATTCATTTTCTTTATACAGAAGAGATAGAACAATATTATATAGTAGGAAATACAGTAAATAATCTAGAAACCTTGATCATTTTGTTTTGGCAATTTTAGAACATAAAATTAGCTAAAGCTCAAGTGCAAGTTATATTTGTATCATAGGAGGAAAAGTTAATTAAAAGTTTGTTTATTACCATAGTTTAACACTTCAACAAAGTGATAACGAGTCAAAAATTAATGAATATATGAAGTATACAATAAAAACAATAATCTTGAGTGTATGTGACTCACTGTAGGTATTGATAGGCTAGAAATCAAAGGGAAAGTATCGGGTTTGTTCAGTTCCATGCTCATCAGATTAATAGGCTTTCTCATATTGCTTCCTTCACCACATTAATTTGTCTAATGAAGTTTTCAAGAGTTAAAGACAGTGATAGGTTCATGGCTGGAGAGAAGGTACAGAATCTAAGATAGTTCAGCAGTGCTTATTATTTAAGAGAAAGACAGCATGGCAGGTGAGGGGTGGAAGGAAAGGGATAAGAAGAGAGAATCTTAAGCAACCTCCTTGCCCAGCACAGAGCCTATAGGGGCTTCATCTCATCGCCCTGAGATAACAACCTGAGCTGAAATCAAGAGTCAGATGCTTATCTAATTGAGTCACCCAAGTGCACCATTTTTTCCCTGTATCTTTATTTTCATCTCTTTCTGTAACTGAGTTTCCCTTCAAAATCAGGACTTGCATACACAACATAATAATTATTTTGGGACTTGATCACGTGGAAGAGGAGAGAATGAGAAGAGCTAAGTGGTCCAGGAGAAACATATATGAGTTCAAACTGAGTGGATTATGACTGTGGACAACTGAGCATCAATCCTAATGCACAGAATACATCTCAGAATTATTTTCCTGAAACAAGAAAGAATCTGTTTAACCCACTGGCTTCTGCATCCTATCCACAGTGGTTAAAATTCATCCCAGAAGTAATTAATATCCCTGACTTTTCTATTACTGGGCATGAGAGAGGAGCTGAGTGGGCTTGGTCAGTGTCCCACCTAATGAAAGGCAGAGCAGATTCAGGCAAAAAAAAAAATTATTAGTTCTTTCCAAATTAGATTTAATGGGATTCTATTTTTCATTCATGAATTCATTTTACATTTTATGTTTTATCGATTTTTCTAAGCTTTGGCCAATATTCACTGCATTTTTGAATAGCTTTTATCTATTATTGTAAATCATTTTTCTGCTACATTTCCTTAGTCATGGTTATCCATTTCTTCTTCCAAGTTTTTCAGATATGTGATATCAATTTCCAAATAAATTATTTAAAATGTTTATTTTTTATACTAAACTTCTATGTAAAACATTGATATATGTATTATGGCATATTGTTCCCCTTTCAACTTATTTTTTAAAATGTGAATGTGCCTTGGAAAATATATATTGTTTCTTTTTATGTTTATGTAGATTCTTCATAATTTTCCCAAGTTCATTGGCTTATGGTTTATATTTTTTTAATAATTTTCCTACTGCAAATTAATAGATTTTTTTCCATTACCTTGTCTAAGTTGCTATTGCCATTATAAGTAAAAAGCATCTGGAAATCTATATCCCTGTCTTACAGGTTCCAGGTGGACAAGCTTTTGAACTGGTGCTAATTATTATTTCTGTTTCTGGCTTCCTGCATTTACCAGCTTAGGGATAATTTTTAACAATTATGATGAAATGAGGCATCATATTCTTATTCTCAACTTCATTAATGATATTAATGTAACATGTCCTACAAGATAATAATAGATACATGTAAAATAATTTCATTGACCAAAAAAGTGGTGGAAAATGTAAATAAAACAGAGTGGCAACCAACTAGTCATTTCAAGTTTAGCTAATTTTTTCCCCCTTTATCTCCCTGTCTCTTTAATTTCCTGTAGCACATTCCTACAAAGTATTTTAAGGTGTTTTATATGCACATACGTAGAGATCATCATGGAGTCTAAATCTAATAATTCCTTGTCAGTTTTAAATATTTTAAGTATTGTTCATTCCTATGTCAGTTGTCTATTAACTTTTTCTCCACACTGCACTTAATTGCAAGGAAATATTTAATTTTAATATAAATTAATTAATCACATTAATAAATAGTTTTACATTATGGATTAATCTTTGATGCTTATTTCTTATTATTTTTTAACTTTTAAAATTTTATTTATTGAGAGAGAGAGTGAGAGAGAGAGAGAATAAGCGCAAGCAGGGGAAGCTGCAGAGGGAGAGGGAAAAGAAGAAGCAGGTTCCCCACCAAGCAGGGAGTCAAGCTCAGTCTCAGGGCCTTGGGATCATGATCTGAGGTGAAGGCAGAGGCTTAGCTGACTGAGCCACTGAGTCTAATTGTTATCTTTGATATTTAAGGAAATACTTTATCATCTCTAATTGATCCCCTATGTCACAAATACAGTTTTCTCTATGGTGCTATTAATTTTATTGTCTTCAAATTAGACTCTTTTTCTGGAAGCACTTTTAATCAGTCTCTTAGGTCTATAATTTAGTTTTTATACATTTCATTTAGTATTTTATTTTATCTTCATCATCTCTGAGTATTCCTGACCAGTACTCATTGGTCAAATATTTCTTATTAATCTATTCCAAAAATTTGTTTGTTTCTATAAGATTTTGTTATTACTGCTGTCGTTCTTAGGTTTTGCCTTTATATTCTTTTTGTTTCATTTTGTTGTTTTATGCTTTGGTGTTTTTGTTGTATTGTTTTGTTTTTCTTTTGAATTAACACAATTAAACCTTTAGATTTCCTTCATACCTTTAATTATTGTCACTTATTTTCACAAATGATATTACCATAGTACAGTAATTCTAAATATTTCTGAATTCGCTGTATTATTTCTTTTTAGGTATAAAGTTAACTTCCAGTTAACTTTATGGACTTACATGGACTTAATATTTTGGTCATTCTATTCTAGTTTTATTGCCTTATCATTGGAAAATATAGCCTGATACTTAACTCTAGGGAATGATGTGGGAGAGCTAGGTTCTTGTCTCTTGGAGTCAAAGAAGGAATCTCGTGGGCAATGGAGAGTGAGTAAGTGACAGAAGTTTATCAAGTGAATATATAGAAAAAGCTCTCACAACTAAGAGGGGTCCCCACACAGTTAACAATGAGTGCCTTCAGGGTTTATTTTTTATAAAAAGGTAACCAGGCAACTTTAATCCTTTTAACATCTCTATCAATAACTGCTGCAATGGCTTACCTCGTGTTTAGGGTCTGATTTTTCTTTTTTGGTTACAGGTGTTTATCATAGAGACACCCACCCCACATCACCCACCCCATACACCTAGGGCAGCGTGGTCCTCCATCCCACATGCCTAGATCAGGGTGCTCTTCCCTGGGGTAGGGTGGTCCAATTTATCTCTTTACTCTGGTTTTCCCACACCACATTTTGGGGATTTCTGAGAGCCTGTTCACAAAGTTCCCTATGGATCTCTTCCTCCCTAGCCCCACCTATCCGTTACTCATTTTGAGAGTTGATATTACCAAGTACTGTATTTCTAAAAATTTCTGAATTAGCTGTATTATTTCTTTTTAGGTATGAAGTTAACTTTCAATTATATGAATTTAATATTTTGTCATTGTTTTCTAATTTTATTGCCTTATTCTTGGAAAATATAGCCTGATATTTAACTCTAGGAATTTATTGGCATATACTTGTGGCCTAAATAATGGCCTGTTTGTGTAAATGTTCAACTTATGCTTATATACTTACTGAAGACTATTGTTTTGGGGTCAGGATGGCTACATTTATTAATAGATCAGGACTATTAGATTCTCTAAATTTTGATGTCTCTTAATTTAATCTAATTAAATTATCAATTAATGAAAGAAGTTAAATTTTTTATGTACTACTGCATCTAAACTTATCAAAGTCTTTTGCTATAATTAGACAAGTATGTCATCCTGTTTTTATACCAAGTCTTACATTAAAAAACATACTATCTAAAATATTACTTATTATTATTATTATTATTATTTTCAAAGATTGTATTCATTGGGGTATCTGAGTGCCTCAGTTAGTTAAGTGTCTACCTATAGCTCAGGTCATAATAGCCGGGTCCTGGGATAGATCCCCACAGGGGGTTCCCTGCTCAGTGGGGTGCTTCTCCCTCTCCCTCTGTTATTCCCCCTGCTGTGTGCATGTTTTTCTTTTCTCACTCTCTCTCAAATAAATAAGTAAATTTTAAAGATTATCTCTCTCAAATAAATAACACAAATTTTTTTTCTCAATGGGAGGGAGAAGCAGACTCTCCACTGAGCAGGGAGCCTGATGCAGGGCTCAATACCAGGACCCTGGGATCATCACCTGAGCTGAAGGCAGACACTTGAACCGACTAAGTCACCCAGGCACTCCCGTTGTTTATTTATTTTTATTTTTATTATGCATATGTTTCATCTCTCTTTTCTTCAAGTCTTTTTTTCGATCTTTTTACTTTTTTCATAAAACTGAATTATTTCAAGATGGCTTGGTCATCCTCTTTTCCCCCACCCCATAGGTCATAGAGTATATTTTAACTGTTAAAATAATATTAGTATTTAAGTGCTGCCTACACAAATTAAGGCAAATTATCTGTGGTCTGTATTCCTGAAAATATTTTTTTTAATTATGCCTTCCTATTCCAATGACATTTTATAAGGATCTAAATGTTTACATTTGTGATTTTGTTTTCAAAATAATAAAGCTATTACTTCATTCTTTTTTATATCTGATGTTATTTAAAAAATTTCTGTCAGTCTGATTCTTGTTTCTTTATTAATGAATTATTTTTTTTCTCTCTAACACTTATGATTTTTTTTTTGTCTTTGGTATGTATGCCCTAGTTTGGGATTCATAGAGTCAACTATAGTTATGAATATTTTCTTTCTTTACTTGTATGTAAGTTTTATTCCAGTGTCTTGACTATTTTATGCTTGAGAAATAGATGTACATTAATATTCAAATATTTCTTTCCTTTTTCTTCTTTCATTTAAAAAAAGTCATTTATTTTATTTTGTTTAAAAATATTTATTTATTTATTTGGAGTAGAGAGAGAGGGTCATGAAGAGTGGCTGATTATATACTTTCAATTTGGGAGGAGGTTAGGGATAGCACAAGCCTCCAAGGTATTTTATAAACAAGGTTTCCAGGACCTTGAGGGGGCTAGCTATTGTTAGGGAAAGGTCATTTATTACTATTTAGTAAAAACTCAGGGAAGAGACTCTTCTGATATGTATCAGTGGGTATATGCTTGGGAGATGATTGCCAATGTATATCTTGAGGGCAGGGGTGGGGAGTAGAGATAAAGAAGTTTCCAAAGTAATTTTTACATGTGAAAGTAGATTTTCAGTATCCTGGGGGGGTGGCCTAAGAATGCTTTTTGCCCTGAGTGGATGTGTCCACATGGAAGCAGCTGAGTCCCCAGAAGAACTTCAAGGACTTGTCAACAGGCTATGAGTAGTAAGGAAATCTAATTTTTTCTCTAGCTTTTGTTCCACACACATCACCTACATCTTACACCTCTTTTATATTGATAATTTTAATGCTTTGCTGGTATCCAGATGACTATATCCTTAAGTGACTTCTTATCTCTATTGAATCCATTACGTATTCTATCCATTGTATTCTTAATTCAACTAGATTACATATATTTAATCTATTAGTACCACTAGGTTCTTATTCTTGTTTTTATTTCAAAATCTTTCCTTATTTCCTTACACTATTTATTGGGTATATTTTAAATCCCTGATATACTCACTTATTATATATAAGCTGTCAACCTTATTTTTATTTTGAGGTAGCTATATCTTTTTGGGTTTTAGGACATCATACCAACAATGCCAAATAATTTTCAGACAACAGCAGGATCTCCAAGAATTCAACTAAATTCTGACACTATCTACCTGAACATAGCATAAGATTTCATTAGTTAAGGGATCAGTCCTCCAAGACTATCTCCAACCCCATCTCAGATGCCAGTGTCACTGTAGGCCCCAGGTTATTACCTGTGCTTGTGACTGAACAACTACAGGTTGGACGTCCCAGTGGCCTACTTCTTACGTTCTTTTAATTTGCTACAGGGACTCAGAAAACTCAGAAAAATACTTACTTTATGTTTGCCAGCTTATTAAAAGATATAATAGAAGATTTAAATCAATAGATAGATAAAGAAGTGCATAGGGCAAGGTATGGAGAATGGGCACAGAGCTTCTATTACCTTCTGTAAGACTGCCACTCTTCCTGCCTTTTCATACATTTAACAAACTAAAAGCTTTCTGAACCCAGTCCTTTCAGGTTTTCTGTGGAGGCTTCATGACATAGTCATGACTGACTAAATCATTGTCATTTGCTGATCTAATCTCCAGCTCCTCTTCCCTCCCCAGATAATCCTGAATTGGGAGGAAGGGGAGGCATGTTGGGCAAAAAGTTATGAAGGCTTTCACCAAGTGGTTGGTCCTTCAGGCAAACAGCCCTTGCCTTGAGTGAGGTCTGAAGGTCACTTCATGAACAAAACAAAACACACCTCTCTGGTCCCTTTGTCCCAGCTCTCTGCTCCTCCTCCCCTTCCCTGGCCCCTGTTCAGCTCTATCCTGACTGCAGGCAGAGCTGGACTAACATGCTCACTTGCTAGCTCAGTCACCCTCCAGAGTAGTCACTCTTAGATGGCCACCTTCCTTACCCCCTGGTCCCTTCTCCACTTGTTCAGATATTGCTCTGAAGTCTGAGGAGGACAGAGCGGGGCTGCCACAGAATTAGGCCAGAGGAGAAACCAAACCATGTGTCCACACTGTCCACCAGCACTGCTGCTCTGAGAGCTTTCGGAGTCATCAACAGGGTTAGGATTTAGGGGCTTTTTCAGAACCGGAAATGAAAACAACCATAGGTCAAAAGAAAAGCTATGGCCCCCACACAAAAATAATAATCTCAAATGAAAACTATGTTAACGCTGAAGTCCCTAAGTCGAAGAATTGCCTTGAATCTGTCACTAGAAAGCACCCAAGGCCTCACTCTCTGGGTTCTGGGTGCCCTGGGAATGGCAGGAGGCTCTGACACGTGCATGCCAAATGATGGGGGCTAGCCTGGCGGCTGGCGGGGGGTGGGGGTTACCTCGTGCAGCGCTGTCCTCTGCCCGACCCCTGGCAGACGGGGTGTTCCCAGTGCCCTGGGGTTCGCGGGAGACTGGGCCCCGACACCCCCTCCCCGCCGCCCTCGTGGCCCGGGTTTTCTGCTCCAGGTGAGGGAGCGGCGCGGTGTCTCTTTACCTGTGAGCAGAGGGTCCTCCAGAGAAGCCAGGGGGCGGGGAGGGGCAGCAGGCAGCGGGAACGGGACAGCGCGGCCTCGGGCCTCGGCTGAAACGTGGGAGCCCACGGGCGGCGAGTCCGGTGGGTCCTGCAGTCCCGACTGGGCCACAGCACAGCACCCTGGCTCTGCGCCCCCCTCCCCCGCCAGCCCCTCCACCTCCTCCCAGACTCTCCACTGGGTCCTCGGCGAGCTCACTTCCCGCCTCCGGAATTAGCAAAACCCCTTCTCTGGGCCGCTCCCGCCCCCCGCCACCTGAGTCCTCCGCGAGCTCACTTCCCGCTTTGGAAATTAGCAAAGCCCCTTCTCTGCGGCCGCCCCTGCCCGCCTCCCTCCTGAGGCCTGGGCCCTGGCTGGGGTGCGGGGCAAAGCTCTGGCGGGCTGCGAGCATTGCCAGCGCCTGCGCTGGGCATCCTCCTAGCCTGGCTCCCTGAGCGGGTGTCCGCGCGCCGCCTGGCTGCAAAAAGATCATCAGTCCTAAAAACCGGCTGCACTCTTAGGTCAGTTTGCTGGCTTCCAGATTGTGCCCAAAGCCAGGAACCAGCTTCCCCAGCACAGGCCTGGGCTGAGATGCCTGCCCGGGATCTGTCTGAGCAGTCTCCTCTTCAGGCAGGGATGGCACTTCGACCTGGATGTTTGGGTTTTTTGTTTGTTTTTTTGGTCATTGGTTATTACATGACCTCCAGTGTAGGTGCTCCACAAAGGGAGTGAAAACAGGATGCCTGATATATAGGCATACGGCCATTCTAGAAAAACAGCTTGGGGTTCTCTCGGAAACGCGGAATTGGTCCTTGCACTATGGTTTAATAGAAAAGGGATTATGCACCAAGTTACTTAAATGAGCATAGGTTGAAATCGTTTACTGAGAGTAAATATTTTAAATAGTTATATTTTAACTAAATCTATCATCAATCATAAATCTATTACACGAAGGTTACAGGCAATTTAAATGCAAGAGCACTCTCTTCAGGGTTTTAAATAATCCGTGTCTGTCTTGGCACATGAGAATGCAAAGATAGGAAATGGTTTGTAAAAGATCATATAATATCTTTTACTAATTCTATTTATTTGACAGACAGAGATCACAAGTAGGCAGAGAGGCAGGCAGAGAGAAAGATGGGGAAGCAGGCTCCCCGCCAAGCAGAGAGCCTGATGAAGGGCTGGATCCCAGGAACCTGAGATCATGACCTGAGCCCAAGGCAGAGGCCTAACACGCAGAGCCACCCAGGGGCCCCCAGATGAAATATATTTCTGACTTAGAAACTTCAAATAGAATTTTTTTGTCCATGATGACAACCGAAGATAATGTGTCATCCCTAAACCTAACCTTAACCCCTAACAACGCTGAAACCTAAGCTGACCTAAAGCCCAAACTAGAACCCTGAATCCCAAACCTGAAATGGAACCCAAAGCCTGTACCTGAGCCCTGGATCCAAGCCCTGAACCACGAACCCAAACCCTAAACCAGACCTCCAAGTCATGAACCCTGAACCCAAATCTCAGCATGAAGCCAAACCCCAAATTTGACCTTGAACTTTATCCCCTAAGCCCTGAGTCTTAAAGCCTAAATCATAAACTTAAAGCCCTAAACTATAACTCTGTTCCGTTGTCCTTCACTCTAAATCCTCACCCTAACACTAAACCCAAAGCCTGACCTAGAACTCTGACTAAAACCTGAACCTGAAGCCAAATTCAAACCCTTCACCACACTCTGCTTATGCACTTGCCATTGATGGATATTTGCAGTTTCTACCTTTTGATTTTTGTGAACATTGTTTGGGTTGGGGGCTAGCGTTAGGGTCTTGGATTAGGGTAGGGTCCAGGCTTGAGACCAAGTTGAGGTCAGAGTGTGGGTCTCCATCAGGGCCATGTTCAGTGCCACTGTTTGGGTCAAGGACTGTTGTAATTCCACATTGTTTCCAATTCATTGTTCCTTAAGTATTTGGGGGAAAGTTGGGGGGTATTGGGCTCCATGCAGCTTGAATTTCCGGAATGAAATGGCATCAGCTGGACCCCAGGAGGGAGCAGGACCTTCCACTCAAGGGTGAGCTCCCACAGTCCTGCACTGCCTTCCACCGCCTGCAGAGGGCGCCAGACCGCAGCTCCGGCCCAGAGCCCAGGCTGTGCAGCCACAGCTGGGACCGGAGCCCCGCCTCTTCAGGACCCACTGTGGAGACTTCTGGAGAATGTGGGGCGCCTCCCACCCTGACAGGACAAGCTGAGGAGCGTGTGGCTCTGCAGCCACACTGACCGGACCCGTTGTGGAGGATGCGCCCACACTGGCAGCAGTCCAACCTCCTAAGGACCAGACGCTGGAGGAGGTGAGGAGAAGCCGCCTGAGTGGACTGTCAAGGGGTTCCTGGTCTCAGGAACCCACAGAAGAGAGCGCACTGTGTAGACACTGGGGCTTCTGTCGTTTTGTGTGAGGAGACGTGGCCTCCTGCTGTGCTGTGCGCGGGGCTGTGGGGTCCCCCCTTTCTGGGCTCGGGTGCTCCTCGGTCCTCGTCTGTGTTTGTCTGTTCGCGGATTCGGTTCCTGGGGCTCCTCAGATGGTCTGCAGTCAGGGAGCGTCCGCCTGCTTCGGTGCTTGTGCTCCCCCCACCTCAGCCCTGCGGGGTCTTTCCCGTGTCCACACCCACTCCAGGCCTGTGCCAAGTCCCGAAATTCAGGAGCCAGAGTGAGGACTCTATAGACGGTTTTGGGGAGAGTAGGTATTTTCCCAGTGTGGGTTCTTCCCTGAGCACAGTGCCTCCCCATCTCCGTGTGTCCCCCTCCCTGTCTGTCGTCATTGTTGCAGGGCTGTCAGAGGACAGGTCTGTCACCTTCTTGGTTCAGGGGCCTCCCGGGTATCTTGCTGTCTTGGATGCAGGTGTAAATGAGATCGTTCTCCGTAGTCTCTTTCTGATGGTTCCTTCTGAGCACGTAGGAGTGCCACTAATTTGTGCATATTGATTTTGTTCCTTGCAAGTTCTTGAATTTATTAGTTGATTTGCCTTAAACTCCATCTGCCAGTTATTTGACCAGCAGCATGGGTTTATTTGGGAAGAGCAGAGAATGGCAGTCTGGGCTGAGCAAGCTACGGTCCCATCTCAGGCAAGTGCGAGGAACAAAGGAGAGGAACATTATTTCATGGAGGAGGAAGAAGTTGGGAAGGGTGCTTGAAGGAAAGTCCCCTGGAGAAAGGCAGGGTGATGGAGAATTCTCACCAGCTGAGCTGCAAAGCTCCTACAAAAAGTCAGGAGATGAACCTCCGGCTTCCCCGGTGGGGCCTGGAATTGGTGAGTCTCTCCTGTGGGGGATTGCAATGTGGGGCCTGTAATGGGCACTGAGCACCAGGCGCCCCCTTCCAGCCTCCCCTTCTGGCATCCCCAGTCCACTTTACTGGGGCTTCCCTTCCTGCTTTTGCACAATTCTAACCAGCTTGTGGTGGAACGTTGTTGAAAACTGAAATTCCAAATCCACTGCTTCTACTGCACCTGAGAGATACAGGGGCCCATGATTTAATCCTCCCACGAGTCTCTTGCTAACATGTGTCCTCTCCATGTTGGGTGACCTGGATCTGGGAGGGCTTGGCCTTCATCCCAAAGTCTGATGTTCTCCCTGCTTCCGTGTCGTCGTGCTAACATGGATGTTTGGAAGAGTCATTTCCTCTGCGGTGATTTCAAAGTGCAGTCAGCTTGTTATAGGAGCACAAATACGTGTTGTCTCCACACTCAGATTCCCCAGCCGTCATTTCTTTACCACGTTTGCCACTTCACACGGGTTGCTTCAGTGTGTTTGATCCCACACCAGGACAATGTCCTGCAAAACCACCACATAACCTGAAATGAGGAGATCATTACAGAACCCATTCAAGGGTTAGTGTTAGGGACCAGGGACATGGCAGTACTGACCTGAAGACCCCATGGAGAGCTGTCTGGGTGGCTGAGTTGACAGTGTAGGTGAGGGTGAGTGTCTGGCTCTGGCTTTGTGTCCAGGAGTCAGCTCTGTGTGGGTGTGTCCTCAGCTGGGCATGCAGATTTCTGCTCCTCTCAATCCTTTCCGGAGTTCCAAATGGCACAGTTTCTGAGTCCTCTGGGATTTCCCAGGTGTCCCCAAATTGTAGGGCACCTACTGCAAGGCCTTTGGGGTCAGAATCCTGAGAACCAAACCAAAGGTTATGGTTAGGGCCCACCACATGGCAGGCCCGATCTGCCAGCACTCTGTCCATCTTTCTGGGGGAGGGGGCAGTCGAGGGATTTGTTCAGGGTGAGTGTCAAGCTCCAGGTTTGCATCCAGGGGCCTGCTGAATATGGGGGTGTCCAGAGGTAGGAATGCAGATTTCAGTTCCTCTGAATCCTTTCTGGAGTTCCAAATGGCATGGTTCCTTTCAGGGTGGCAGGATGAGTCCTATGGTGTTCCTCACTGTCCCCAATCTCTGAGGCTTTGGAGCCAGGCCGTCGGGGACAGACCTCTCAGGACAGAATCTAGGCTTAAGAGTTTGTGCCTATGGGCATGGCTGCACTGATCTGAAAGCACTGTGGCGAGGATCACAGGGGTCTGAGTTGAGAGCATGGTTCAGGATCAGTATCAAGGTCTGGGTTTGTGTCCAGGGGACCGCTGAATGTGGGGGTGGTCTCAGATGTCCAAGACGATTTCCCCTACTCTGAATCCTTTCCAGCATTCCAAATAGCCGGTGGCAAGCTGAAATCTCTGGGATTCCTCAGGTCTTGCCCTTGCCCTTGCAAGGACAAGATACTTTTTACAGTAAAAAAATTCACCAGATGAGCTGAACAGCAGAAAAGACACAGCTCAGGAGTAAATCAGTGAACAGGAATATCATGCCAAAATCTTCTTTGAGAACACACTACAGAGCAAGGGAAGATAGGAGAGAAAGCTGAGATATAAAGGACAAACCCTCCAACTTTCCAACATCATTCCCTACTTGTTTATTTCCATTGCTGTCAGCTCCTTCCCAGTCAAAAATAAGTCACCTGAGCCAGCCTTTTTTCTTCCTGAGTTTGGGGCACTGAAAAGCCCCCCAGAGGGGCCAAGGGCACCCCTGTACCTGCTGAGCTGAGCCCATTTGTACTACCCCAACAGGGAGAAGGTACCAGCCTGGCCCTCTGGTGATCCATGGTCTGTGGCAGTCCTTCATTCTGGACCCTGCTTTGCTGCTCTTCCTTCCCTAACCCTGGTCTCAAACTAGGGATTGCTCCTGGAGGAGGAACTCAGGGAGATGAGGCTCAGGAGGGCCTCCCTGCCTGGAATCTCCGTGTGAGGAGTGCACAGCCAACAGATTTTGCCCTGGGACTTGCAAAATGCAGGGAGGCAGATTTCTTTTCTCTCTTTCTCTCTCTCTCTCTCTCTCTCTCTCTCTCTCCCCTCATACCAAACGGGAGTTCTTAGAACTTTCTTCAGTGACTTCTAGGTGTAGCTTGGCCACTATTTCCACAGAAAGGCCACTTGAGCATGATCAAACACACGTATAAGCAATTACATTTAAAAAAATAAACAATAAGCCAATGCACACAGACCTTTGACAGCAGCACAGGACGCTCAAGGTACCAGAGTCCCTACCTTGGACAATAGTGGTAGAGGCCGGGTTCTGCCACACAGGTCCCTAGACCTTTGGCAGTTTCCACGATTGCAAATCCAGACATGCAGAATCCTGAGGGACAACCTACTAACTGCAAAAGAGCAAAAATTCATCAGGATTCAGAGAGTGGAAATCCATTTGTACTGGAAAAGAAAGAAGTAGGCTTTCTGTGAATCCAGCAGGGAGGACAGGCATAGATAAAGGCTGGTGTATGGGTCACGGAAACGATTGTTTCTCAAGGGTCATGCTGTCTCTGTAAAATGCTATGAGGACTGTCTCTTGGGGAACTCCTGCTTTCCTACCAGTGACGCCCCCAGATTCTGCTTTGCTAGTCCCATGGATTCCTGGGGATACCCAGTTGATAAGCTACGCTGTCCTCATGACAACACTTGCTAATGGACTGAATGTGTGTGTCTTGTCCCAATTCAGATGTTGAAGCCCTGACCCTCAAGGAGTGCCATCAGGAGGTATGGGCTTTGAGAGGTGATGAGGTCATGAGATTGGAACACTTGTGCATGAGATAAAAGCACTTCTGAGAAAAGACCTGAGAGATTGTTCTGCCAGCTGTCATCCATGCAAGGCTACAACAGAAATATGGGCATCTATAGATAATGAAGCAGTCTCTTGCTAGATATCAGATCTCCCAGGATCTTGCTTTTGGACTTCTCAGTCTCTAGAACTGCAAGGAATAGTACATGTTTTGCTGTTTCAGCCACCCAGTCTGTCATCATTTGTTGCAGCAACTTTAACTGAATAAGGCAGAGCCCAAGTCCTGGTTAATCCCTGCTTCTACTCATTTCCCCTCAGAAAGAGCTTCTAATCCAGAACTGACCTCTGCTTTCCATACACGTGCTTCAGACTCCTTCTGTGAGAGCCCAGACTTTGTAAAAGACTCCTCCCTCATGGCAACCAGCATTCTGTGACTCCTGAGAAATGTCCTCCCTGACTGTATTGAGTCAATCAATCTGATTTTGATTCTGGAGTCCCGGGATCAAGGACTGCATCAGGCTCCCAGCTTCATGGGGAGTCCGCTTCTCCCTCTGACCTTCTCCCCTCTCATGCTCTCTCTCTCTCACTCTCACTCTCTCTCTCTCTCTCTCAAATAAATAAATAAAATTCTTTTAAAAATCTGATTTTAACAGACCATAAGCTTGTTCTTGCTGGTCTTTGGAAGATTAGGCATTAGCCCTTCGGAGAAAGTTCTGAATGGCTGCTTCATGAAGGGGTGAACTGTGTCCCCAAGGTCTCTTTTTGCTGCCTTCTAATCACAGATGCTGAGACAAATCCTCCCAGGTGCTGGTTTTTCAAAGCACTTAATGCTTTGGCTTTGAAGTTCTTCATTTGACAGTTCTGCATTAATCAATTTGACACAACAGCCAATTGGTGGTGGATGCAAAGTGCACTGATAAAGTTAATATCAGGGAACAATTTTTTGAGTGTCAAGAATGTGCATGTGTGTGCACACACATATCCATGTGCTAAGCATTATGGCAAATGTCTGACAAGAACTAAAACATCCAAATGTCAGGATACCCCATTAGCTGATATTTTTATTATTCCTACATCCTAAACTATGAAAAACAGGGTCAGAGAATCAGAAGTGGCAAAAAGAGTCAAGATTTGAGGCAGTTCGATTTCACAGCCAGCCTTGATCAATAGGCATGTACACCTGTGTCTAGTTTCAGCTCTATGTAACCTTGCCATAACCTTGGATAATCCATTCATCTCTCAAGTTCAGGTTCTTGGTCCAAAGAGGGAAGGGGCACAGGTTGAGTACCTCCAGTGGGACTATCTGGCAGGCTTGTTCATCCAAGCATTCCTGTTTCAGTTTGAGTAATTGAACCCAGTCTTTGTTTTACCGAAGGCCAAGCTTGTCCAGTGTGTCCATGCCACCAGCCAACAGCATTAGTCCATGCCATATAACAACCGAGCAACATTCATAGGAATGGGGGGAGGGAAAGATGTCCACAGGTGTTGACAGATGTTCTGCATGGAGGGACAGGAGCTGGGGCCATCACCTGCTGTTTCTAGTGGCCTTCTCTGTCGAGTTAAAACAAATGGCAATTATTTGCAACGGCAGGGATGAAAGTAGAGGGTAATAAGCCAAGCGAAATAAGTCAGTCAGAGAAAGACAATTATCATATGATCTCATTCATATGTGGGGTTTAAGAAACAAAACAGAATCCTAGGGCAGTAAAGGAAAAAAATAAAACAAGATGAAGTCAAAGAGGGAGACAAACCAGAAGAGACTTAAAAAAAAAAGATTTTTATTTACTTATTTGACAAACAGAGATCACAAGTAGGCAGAGAGGCAGGAAGAGAGAGAGAGGAGGATGCAGACTCCCCAGGGAGCAGAGAGCCTGATGTGGGGCTCGATCCCAGGACCCTGAGATCATAACCTGAGTTGAAGGCAGAGGCTTTAACCCACTGAGCCAGCCAGGTACCCCTCAGAAGAGACTCTTAATCACAGTAAACAAACTGAGGGTTCTTGGAAGGGTGGGAGATGGGTGGATGGGGTAACTGGGTCATGGACATTAAGGAAGGCATGTGATACAGTGAGCACTGGGTGTTATAAAAGACTGATGAATCACTAACCTGTATGTCTGAAACTAGTATTATATGTTAAGTAATTGTATTTAGATTAAAATTTTCTTTAAAAATAATTTTAAAATAAAATAAATAACAATCAAATAATGATCAGAGTTATCCAGCAGGGAGTATCAGATCTAGATGTCAGTTAAATTTAAGGGGCTTGCCGAAGTTTAGGAGAGTCACGCTAGGTCATTTTCCTGTGTGGGGAAGTCTTCAGGGGCAGTTCCAAAGACAAAGAATATTAATATTTCTCCTTCCCCCATTCCTCCTAGAGCCAAAGATGTTTCCTCCACTCACCCACTGGCCCTGTATGTAGGTGTTGCTTTCTCTCTACCAATCAAAAAATCAGTGAGTAACTAGAACTTCACCTTTTCCAATATCTCCCTACCCCCACCTTTTGTCTTTAATGGCCATGGGCAACAGGGACAAAGACATTTTTTAAAAACTTACAGAGATATATTACGCTCTACTACCTTGGCCCGCATGGGCCACTGCAATGGGATTCTGTGAACCGTGTACTCAGATGAATGGTCATTATCTTCAAAAGGGCAGGGGCAGTGATAGACACATGAATCAAAAAAGCAAGAGTTAATGGACCATCAGAATAATGGAGTACCAACACTTTTTTGTCCTTGGCTTGAATCCTCAAGGTCCAGTGTCTCTACAGAATTTTCATTTTGGTCTCATCTGACTCACTTGTCCACCCCTGGGCCAGTTGGCAGTTATACTGAGAACTGGAAATTTTCCTTAGAAGAGAGAAAGAGTATTTGTCAGGTAAACCAAGGAAATGTCCATTATAGGAAGTTAGGCCTTTTGTCGTGGTACTCCATTAGCACCCTCCTGACTGTTAAAGAAAAAAAAAATTGTGACACCCATTAAAGACAGTAAGGAAGATTTTATTCAAGGGATGCTACTAGGATGGGATTTTATTTTATAGTATGGGAGAGAAATCTGGCTCAGCTCAGACAAATGGAGATTTACAGCTAAAGAGCATGGTGGGGGTCACTGAATGTAAAATTAAGATGGAACATCAAGGGTAAGGATGAAGGGATTCTGGCTAAACCATCTGGACAGTAATATTGTTGAAGGAAGGCTAGGGTCATAAACTATTGAGATCAGGGGATAAGGAATTTTTTAAAAGACTTATTAATACATTTTAGAGAGAGTGAGCAGGGGTAGGGGTAGAGGGAGAGGGAAAGAGAATTTTTAATCAGACTCTTCACTGAGCATAGGTGAGGCTTAATCTCAGGACCGTGAGATCATGACCAGAGCAGAAACCAAGAGTCAAATGTTCAACCAGCTACACCAACCAGGTGCCCTGGGAATAAGGGATTTGATCAGATATTAAGGGTTATAGATACTGAAGCACCTGGGTGGCTTAGTTGGTTAAATCTCTGGCTTTGGCTTAGGTCATGATCTGATCCCAGGATCAAGCCTGGCATTGGGCTCAGTGGGGAGTCTGGTTCTCTCTCTCCCTCTGCTATTCCCCCTGATCAGGCTCTCTCTCTGTCAAAATAAATAAATCTTAAAAAAAAAAAGAGTGGTAAGATACCAGGGGTGAGAGATAAGGAATTTGATCAGATATCAAGAGTAGGATAGGAGATTGCTGAAAAATTGACTAAGAAGAATTCTTGCTAAAACTGGCCTAAGTGGGTGGAGCCTGAGGTCAAGGCTGGACAGAAAGAGGACTCAGAGGAACTTGACTCCAGTCTGGTCAAGGAGAAAATCTTCATCATCCATGACCATTGTATTTTCTGCAGTCACACATTTTACTAATTCTTTTATCAGACATTCAGTGAACGAGAAACATGAACACACCAGCAATAATATAACAAATGTAAGCGCTCTAGCAGAGACAAAGGCAGTATAGGAATCCACCTCATCAGATTTAGAATATGCATGACTCCATGACTGAATTACTACCACTGCTTGACTGTTGAGATTAAGATGTAGTACAGAGGATCAGAGGGAAGGGAGGGAAATCTGAATGGGAGTCATCAGAAAGGGAGACCATCCATGAGGCACCTTTAACTATAGGAAACAAACTGAGAGTTGCTGGGGGGGAGGGGAGTGGGAGACATGGAGTAACTGGGTGATAGGCATTAAGGAGGACACGTGATGTGATGAGCACCAAGGATTATCCACAACTGATGAGTTACTAAATTCTCTGAAACCAATGATGTACTATCTAATGGCTAATTGAATTTAAATATCTAAAAAAGACACTTAAAAAAAGATGTAGCATAACTCACAATATCCTTTGAGTGGAAGAATGTGCGGATTTTCCATACCTCTGCTGTCCAAGTCCCATGGCTAGTAGCCACATGTGGCTAATGACCACTTAAAAGGTGGCCAGTTCAAATGGAGTAATGCTGTAAAAGCAGAATAAACACTGGCTTTCAAAGACATATTGTAACCAAAGGTCAGAGAGTATTGCCACCCTTACATCACAAATATCGCTTGACTTCTACAGCTAAAGAGAGTGGGACCCAAGATGGGAGAGGTCAACCTGAAAGTCCATTTTGTCAGAAAGAACGTGGGAAAGAACGAGTCACAATCCTGGAGTGGATGGGCTGAGGACTATGAGAATGCCTTTTTTTTTTTTTTTTTTTTTGGTGATTCTGTCTGTATACAGACAAGGAGAATTCACTGGAGATGACATCTGTATGCCTCACATTTTCAAGGGAAAATTATGAAAACGCATAAACACCCACAGCCATAGTTTAATTATGTTTGAAATGTATTCAGAACTACTCCAGTCAGTAAATTGCATATTTTCACATTTAGCTTCTCAATTTTCTCTTTGGCACCTCCCATTCTTGAAACCCAAACAAAAATCCCATCTCTTGCCTAAGGACCATAAACTACCTCACTATCAAAGGCTACAGTTCATTCATTCATTTGATTCATTCAAAGCAACCTAATCGTGAGTGATGTCTTAGGCGCTCTTCTAGGGACTGGTGACACGGTGAACAAAATAGGTAAAGATCTCACTTTCATGGAGCCTATCTGGTATTTAGGGGAAAATCTTTCCTTATCAACATGAAAAGACTTATTATGGATGTTGCTTAGAATTTCAGTTTTTTTTTTCTTGACAGTATCTCAGGTGATCATCTTTGAGGTGGTTCTCCTGAAAAATACCTTTGGGGGGTACTGACTCGACTTTCTGAGTCAGACACTTTCCTAAAGACAGGGGTCACAGGAAAAGTGACAACTGTCACTCTTGCAGTAAGAACAGGGATCACAATACTTGAAACAGAGATATGCTGCTCAGCTGTCAGAAAGTCCACAAGCCTCCAAATGTGTGTGGCCAACTAATGGAACCTGTAACTCAGAGGTTATCATCCTGAGAGCAATGGGAATTCCCTCTAGTTAAGGACTCTCCTTGAAGGAAGCTTGACAATGGCCTTGATTTACTTACTATGATGTGTAGGTAATTATACACATTAAGAAAAGTGCACAAGGCACTTCCATTTCCATGATACCATCAAAGATATTGTTGTTTTATTAAAATGTTACATCTAGAGCTGTAACGTATAGAGTAGTTAAGTCAATCAGTATGTGGTACAGGTGAGACTATTGTAACAGCCATACTTCCATAAAAAAGAAAAATTTTTTGTGGTTTCTGATCTAGGAATCAGACAGTGAATAATTCTATATCAGTGTCCAGTTACCTGGCTAAACATGTAATCTATTTATATTTCTGAGGGTAAGCTGAATTGTGATCACTGAGCCAGCTGTGTTCTAGTAACTACTCATTTACCCAACATAACAGATATAAGTAGGTAAAAGGCTTTTAAGAAAACTGGTTACTTATATTTTGAACCACATTTTGGCAAGTATAACTTGCAACTTGTGCTTAGTGGTAAGATTTCTGATATTTACTTTCTCCTTCCTTTGGCAAGTCAAGTTAGTTAAAAGGTAATTAGAGTTGAGTCCATTGTTTTTCTTAAATGTTTACAGAGATATAGAACTCTCAAGTTTCTTTACTAGACAGGATTAGATCACATTAGTGATAAAGATCAGAATGATTTACATTGCTAAAACGAGAACTTACTGTCAGTTTGGAGAAAGCTTATTTTTATCGAAGCAATACAGAGGTCCTTTTTTTTTTTTAATTTTACAAGGTAAAGTCAGTGAACACATCCAACTTGACGAATACTTCTCTAAAATGTCAAATCCAGGCAAAGCTTTTTCTGCCTACAGTTTGGAGCCTACATGGTGACGTTTTTAAAATGCTTTCAGTCCCTCAGTGAGGCTATTGAAGGTAGCCAGGGCTTACTACATGCCAGGCACTGTGTCAGGTGTTGGAGCTAAAGGGAAGGAGAGCTTGGAGGCTGGCTGGGGAGGGACATCCATGACACAACCACAGCTAGAAACAGAGGCCAGTGCTAGAAAAGAGAGAGCAAGCTGCATGGAGAGTGTGTACCATGGAGCTTGTGAGCTCACGAATAAGTGGGAGTAACTGGAGTGGGGAGATGGGGGAGAGGAAGAGGGTCTTCCCATCAATGGGAATCACCTGTGCTTGGAGGCAGGCACCATGAGGGGTCTCCACAGGAAGAGGGAGGGAGTGTTGTTGAAGGGCAGAGAGATGGGGCAGAACAGGCATCAGTCAGTTGGAGGGGTATGAAGAGACTGATGGGAGGATTATGGGTGCCTTTGGAGGACTGAGAATTTGTTAGAAGATCAGTGCAGATTTCTATGGAGACAAATGCCAGGAACTGATAGGTCTTTGAAAGGTCACTTTGGCTGCCTTTTGGCAAAGGGGTTGGTAAAAGGCACTTGCAGGTGTGAACACACCAGGTGGGAGGTGAGTGCAGGAAATCAGGTGAGGGAGCATGGGAACTTGGTCCGGGGGTATATAAGGGAGAATAGCCTTTAAGGAGTTCCAAATTGGCACCACCTGTGGCTTCATTACAGAGCTGGAAGGGGGAGGTGGGTGTATCCTGGAGGTTACAGAAATTACATGAGAAAGGGACGTCTTTTTAGATCTTTTTTTCAACTAGAGGAACTCTCACCTTATTGATAGAATTCCAGAGTGGGAACCGATGGACATGAGGATATCTTTGAAATGTCTGAATATGTTCTTCGACATCTTTGCAAGTGACGAGGAAACCTTGACCTTAGGAGGCCTCGGCCCTCTTTGTAGCCAAAAAGATTTCACCTACAGATTTGGGTTCTTCCTTTTAAAGTCAAGGAGACAGTCCTTCCAAAGGACACCTCCTATCATTTTACCCTCTCATCATACCTCACGTGCTGGGATCTCCAAGACCCTCTGTTCCAGGTTGTGAGTATCCACTTTGGCCAGGCTGGTCTTGCCACCACAGGAAATTTAGAGCCTGTAGTGCTATTAATAACATCATCTAAGACTGTATTTGCTGCCCTCATGGCCTCTTCCCACCATGACTCACTGAAGCTTTTTACACATTGTATCCATTAAGCTATAGTTCCCAAAGCTCATCTTCTCTAGTGCCATTAATTTTTAGGGGACCAGGCAAACCTTAAACTTGTCCCCCTTAATTGGATCCCTGTGCCCCCACAATCTCTTTGAATGCCTTTCACCATGATCCTTGAATGAGATCTGAGACCACTGCTGGTACCTAACACTTCTTGGCACCTTTTTTGTTAGGTTCGTGGAAGAGGAGGTGGCTATGGAGGTGAGTGGGCATGGGAGTGGGAGGATTTCTCCCTTCACTTCCCTTTTTGTTTTTTCAAATAATGGGTTTTGAGGGGGAGGGAAAGGTTAACCAGACCATTTATTTTCCATCTCCCTTCTATAAAATGTTTACCACTCCCCACTGGAAGAATTTAGATCTTTTGTTTGAATCTCCAGGAATATCTCCCAAACCCAGACCACCACCATGTGGATTCAGCCATCTTCTGATTCACCTCCAGATTGTCTCCTCCTAACTGCTCAAGCCACATGTTAAGGGCAAAATGTTCAATGCCCAAGCAATTAAGTGGGGAACACGTTTATCTATTGCATGCAGCTCTGTATATGCATACAGGGGGTCCCTCCCAAGCCTTTCCAACCTCAGCAAAACAAGACAAAGCCCCAGCAATCTGGGGTATATATCATTCATTCATTCCTAGGTTCAACACTCATGGCGGATCCCCACCAAGACCCTGGGAGAGCAAGGACTGGAGAAATCCTGGAAGCTGAAGTCTGAGGAGGATTTCAAATTCAAGTCAGAGATGAAAGAAATATCTGGACTCGGTCCTCATGTACATGCAGTATTCTGAACTGAGGCTAGAACCAGAGACCATTCTAATGAATGGCCTCTACAGATGGGCTCTCACAGGTGGGCTCCGACTCAGTTTCGTGTATATTCATTCATGAAATAGCTCTTCGGGTCAACATGCAGAAGAAAACCATTTAATAAAACTGACAATGAGGAGAAGAAAGGGAAGCCAGAAGGCTTGTGAATGGGGAGAGCCAGGGCAGAAAACCAAGAATCCCTCCCTGCCCTCCTTGCTGCCAGGGAGGTCTGAGGGACTAGTTTCCACCTGGGATCCCAAGTCCAGAACAAAAGCAGCAGGGCCACGGCGGGGAAGGGAAGGGTGTCCTCAGCACACGCGCGTGGGGGTGCCGAACGATGGGCGCTAGTGCGCCCACTGGTGGGGGGCACCTCGCAAGGCGTTGTCCCCAGCCCGACCCCATGCGGACTCCGGTTCAGCCCAGCGTCCGGGGTGGTCGCGTTGCCCTGGGGTTCCTGGGAGGCTGGGCCTCGACAACCTCCCGCCCAGCCCCTAGGTCGCGTCCCCCACTTTCTGCTCCAGGTGAGGGCACGGCATGTTGTCACTTTACCTGTGTGCAGAGGGTGGTCCGGAGAAGCCTTGGGTCCGGGAGGGGCAGCAGGCAGCAGGAGCGGGACAGCGCGGCCTCATGCAGGAGCACACAGGTGGCGAGTCCGGTGGGTCCTGAAGTCCTGACTGGGCCTCAGCACAGCACCCTGGCACTGCGCGCCCCACCTCCGCCAGCCCCTCCACCTCCTCCCAGACTCTCAGCCACATCCTCCGTGAGCTCACTTCCCTCCTTGTCAATTAGCAAAGCCCCTGCTTCGGCTGCTTCGGACCGGCCCCGGACCCCCTCCCTCCTGAGTCCTCCGCGAGCTCACTTCCCGCTTTGGAAATTAGCAAAGCCCCTTCTCTGCGGCCGCCCCTGCCTGCCTCCCTCCTGAGGCCGGGGCCCTGGCTGGGGTGCGGGGCAAAGCTCTGGCGGGCTGCGAGCATTGCCAGCGCCTGCGCTGGGCATCCTCCTAGCCTGGCTCCATGAGCTGGTGTCCTCGCGCGGCCTGGCTGGGAAAAGATCATCAGTCCTAAACGCCAGCTACACTCTTCGGTCAGTTTGCTGGCTTCCAGATTGCGCCCAAAGCCAGGAACCAGCTTCCCCAGCACAGGCCTGGGCTGAGATGCCTGCCAGGGATCTGTCTGAGCAGTCTCCTCTTCTCCAGGCAGGGATGGCACTTCGACCTGGATGTTTGGGTTTTTTGTTTGTTTTTTTGGTCATTGGTTATTACATGACCTCCAGTGTAGGTGCTCCACAAAGGGAGTGAAAACAGGATGCCTGATATATAGGCATACGGCCATTCTAGAAAAACAGCTTGGGGTTCTCTCGGAAACGCGGAATTGGTCCTTGCACTATGGTTTAATAGAAAAGGGATTATGCACCAAGTTACTTAAATGAGCATAGGTTGAAATCGTTTACTGAGAGTAAATATTTTAAATAGTTATATTTTAGCTAAATCTATCATCAATCATAAATCTATTACATGAAGGTTACAGGCAATTTAAATGCAAGAGCACTCTCTTCAGGGTTTTAAATAATCCGTGTCTGTCTTGGCACATGAGAATACAAAGATAGGAAATGGTTTGTAAAAGATCATATAATAGCTTTTACTAATACGGTATTAGCAATTTATCATAAAGGAGCGGCCTCCAGCTAAAAACTCAGCTTTGAAAAATGCAGAAAAGCAGCAAACGTTTCCATACCCTCTTGGTGACTGAAGGCATGCTTTGTGCCCCTCATCATCTCTTTTGTGGTTCTGAGGCCCATGGTGCTCAGTAGTTTAGTGTCTTATTCTCTGGAATAGGCCATTGAAGAAATACCAGGCCCAGAGAACAAGGTCCTGCTGGGTGTCTGAAGAAAGTACAACCTTTTAGATGAAGCTTTCTGGGGAATTTGTTAGTGGTTTGGTCTGCTTCTGATAGGAAGGGAAATTTTTTTTAAAGATTTTATTTATTTATTTATTTGACAGACAGAGATCACAAGTAGGCAGAGAGCAGGAAGAGAGAGAGAGAGAGAGAGAGAGAGAGAGAGGTGGAAGCAGGCTCCCCACTGAGCATAGAGCCAGACATGGGGCTCAATGCCAGGCCATAGGATCATGACCTGAGCCAAACGCAGAGGCTTTAACTCACTGAGCCACTGCAGTGCCCCAGGAAGGGAAATTATTTAAAGAGAATTTTCTATTTGAATCTATTTTGAGTTTGGTTTGTGGTTCTTTCTGACTTCTCATGAAGATGGAATTATTTCTGAGGTTGGTTGTCAGGAACCGCATATCAAATCGAGCTATCTTGTTAGCAATAAATAAATAAAAGCTCAAGTTGGTATAAAGCTATTATGCTTTTCAAAACTCCAAACTATAATTCATGTATCGTGGTCGTTCTTTATCATATCACACAGGAGAGAGGTGGCAGAAACGCACTTTCAGGTTAATTTTTTTACAAGGAAGATTGACTTATAAACCTACTTTGTTATTCCCTTTCATTCAATTTCCCTGTACCTCCTTTTCTATTAATTATAACGGTAACCCATCATTATTTTTATTGTTGGCACGTGCTTTGTGAACCATAAAGTGTACGCTATAAATGGGAGCGCTTTTCTTTTTTTGCAGTTTACAAAAAACTAATATTTTTTAATTTATTTTTTATTTATTTTCAACATAACAGTATTCATTCTTTTTGCACCACACCCAGTGCTCCATGCAAGCAGTGCCCTCTCTAATACCCACCACCTGGTACCCCAACCTCCCAACTCCCCGCCCCTTCAAAACCCTCAGATTGTTTTTCAGAGTCCATAGTCTCTCATGGTTCAGCTCCCCTTCCAATTTCCCCCACTTCCCTTCTCGTCTCTAACTCCCCATGTCCATGAAAAACTAATTTAAAAACATTCATCCACCAGAGTACCCAAAGGGCTCCCATATAAACTATCTGTCGTTACATTATGTCCCGATGTGGAGCTCGATCCCAGGATCCTGAGATCATGACCTGAACTGAAGGCAGAGGCTTTAACCCATTGAGCCACCAGCCCCAATGTATTCTCTTCAGTACCAGAATTTGTAACCAATTGACAGATGAAAAAGGAGGCAGTCAAGTGAAAAACAATAGGTCTTAGACCTGCAAGAAATTCGAATTAGATGAATTCAGCTACTCAGGCACTGTTTCACATTTTCAGATCTCTGCAGAAAAGGGGTTAACCTTTTTACAGCATGTAAAAGAGAAGACTATAACACATAATATGTGTAAGCATGTAAATATCAAAATATATCCCATTAGTTGCTAAGACACACAGGGCCTATTTTTTCTCTCAAATTCATGAATATGTAGGAGCAATAAGTGAGAAGTGAATGTATACTCTTCACTTTGAAGTCTTTTAGAAATCTAAAATATGACTTTCTATGGTTTGTGTCTCCATATTCCTTTATTGCCAGTTTGAACAAATCCACATGCTTTGATTCAAAGGTAATAAATTCCTCTTATTTGGAAAAATGATGTTTATTTTTGTTCTCTCACCCTTCGCAGGTGGTTTCATTTTAGCACACATCAGATTTATTATTTCATGCTTTTTAAAAACATTTATTATGATCTACATAGATGAATGAAAATTTTGTTTTATTTAATTATTTGCCAAAAAATCTGTTATTTTTAAAAATGTATTTCCATTGAAGGGTTATTTTAGAGCGTTCAAAGAGGATCTAGGGGTGTGGTATTATGCAGTATTTAAGTAGGTATGAAATGGTTATTTATATGATTGTTTCTTTAAGGCTTATGTATATTGTACATTATATGCTATAAAATATTTTGAAAGCAAATTTAAAGTATGTTTTATGTAGTTTATTTTTTGGAAAAAAATATTGAAATGACTTATGAAATTCAGTATACTCTCAACATTATTTTATTTTGAAATTTACCAATTGTCTATTGAACCTATTATATGGCAGATATTACTTCAGACTACACTGGTAAATGAAATACTTGGCTTTATAGAACTTTTATTTTCATGGGTGAGACAATTAAAAGCTATAAACATTAATAAAAATTGCATAGTGCATTCAAAAATGATGAGTACAAGGGGAAAATGAAAAATTCGATCAGGGTGAGAAAAATCAAGGTTGCTAGGCAGGGGATGGGGAGTTAAAATTTTTAATAGAAAGATCAGGGTAGTTACAATGAAGCTGACAATTGAAAGAAGGTATGGAAAGGTGATGAATTTGCCCAGAACTATCAGCAATAAGGTCACTCCAGACAAAGGAATTGGCTATCTTGAAGGCCATAAGGTTGGATCATGCCTGGAATATCTGAGGAATAGCAAGGAGGCCACTGTGAGTGACTGAAGAGTAGCAGGGAAAGAGGTCACAGAGGTTAAATGAGTGGCTAGATCATGTAAAAGCTTAGAAGTCATTGTAAAACTCTGGCTTTTATATTTGGAAACTTACTGTGTGATAGAATTTCTGCTAATAACGGAGAGTTCAAATGTCCATAAAATTTCAAGGATTCTTATTCTAGTAAGACAAAATAATGAAAAAGAGTTCATATTTTCACATGGTGTAACAAATGCTCGGAGATCCAAGTGTAGGAAGCTATGGGAGCACAGAAGAAGGCAATAAAATCACACCAATATATTTGATGACTGTGACTATATATCAATTTGTATTTTCTAGATTTTTTATAGTCATGGAATCACACAGTATATACTATTCATTGCCTGGCTTTTCTTTTCTCAGCATCATTACTTTGAGAATCTCCAATTGTAAATAGTTCATTTTGATGTTGAATAGTAACCTCTTTAATGAATAGATCATAATTTGTCTTTGCTCTATTGATGGACATTGCTGAACATTTCCACTGTTTTCAATTCTTAAAAATAAAGCTGCTATGAAATTCATATACAAGTCCTTGTATGAACATAGGGTTTGTTTCTCTTGGTTAAATGCCTAGTGGTAAAATGGCTATTTGTGAAACTGCAACATATTTTGCATTTAAAAAATTTTTTAAACTATTTTCCAACGTGGTTGTATCATGATATATGCCAACAAAAATTTAGATTTTTTGTTGCTTCCCAATCTAGCTCAGACCAAGTACAATTAGCCTTTATAATTTTAGCCATTCTAATAGATATGTAAGCATGTCTCATTATGATTTTAATTTGTATTTCTTTAATGTCTAAATGTTGAGAAATTTGTCATGTGCTTATAAGCCATCCATATACTTTTGGTGACATGTCTCTTCCATTATTTCCTTCACATGTAAAATTGGATACTCTATTTGGTTATTAGTAAAGTTTTTTATTTTTATTCATTTTTTAATAATCTGAGTAGATGTCCATTATCAGATATATAATTTGCAAATCCCTTCTCCATCTTTACGGTTTCTCAATGGAGCTTTGATAGCTGTGTCTTTCAAGAAATATGCTACTTCTTTCCTGGTACACGGAGGTATGACTAGAACATTATCAATGTTGACCTTTGCAAAGAAAATCATGGCTTAAGATATATGTAGTCTGCAGTTGTTGGGAGTGTTCACCATCCTTGCCACTAGCTCATCTCTCACTGCCCACACATTCAGATATAGGGGAATATTGATTGACAAAATATTAATTGCCAAATAACACTAGTTGGAGAATAAGAAAAATGCAGGCACCTGATTATATAATATTACTTAAATAAAATATGTTTTTATAAGTGCTATTGGAAGTAAATTCCTCAATACTTTAATCACACAGAATGATGGAATCCTAGATTTTTTTTCTTGTATTTACTAAGAAAATGATCATGCCTCAAGTATATTAAAATGGAATAGGGAAAATTAAAAATTGTTTTAAGTTGATTTGCGTGTGTTGTGCGTATGTGAGAGAGAAAGTGAGAGAGAAAGAGAAAGAGAGAAAAAGAGAAAGGGAAAGACAGAGAGGTGGCTGCAGTGAATTGATGAGTTGCAGGATAGATTTTAAAGTTTTGTCTTTTGCTTTCTACATTTCCTTTTCCTTAGGTTCAAGAGAAAAATCGTAATATCTCAGATGCCTGCTGGTAACATCAGCAGAAAGAGTTAGAGGTTCCCAGAAAATTAAAGATGAGATATAGTTTTCCTGAGATAAGAAAAGTCATTTTTTGTCCCCAGCTATTTTCAATGATCTATACCCCACCTGTGTACTTGGCCAAGCACACTTCCTCCAAAACTCCCTGGGAGGTTCTTACAAAGAAATGCAAAAACCTCACTAGTTAAGGATTTTGAGGGAACAAGGCAATGGGAAAACTAACAGTCACCACCAGACCAGGAAATAGCCTACGCTATTGAGACAATAAATCAGTGGTAAAACTCCTAGTGCTATTTCAAAAGTAATCAAGGCCTTGCATTCCTTGTCCCAGAAAATGAGCCCAAGACCCCATCTAGTTTATATCTGCTCTTGAAGCCTGCAGAGTCCCTTTCCCTTGTCCAACAGTTACCTCTGCTTTATTCTAACGTTGAAGTTTCTGCCCTCGGTGGAATACAAGCTTCATTCAGGTGAACATGCAATACATATTTCACAAATACATATGTGCATGTGCATGCATCCACAACCTTATGACCAACCATACACGGGATAATAAAACTCTCCCTTCTGAGTATTCATCTTAAATACTAAATAAAAATCTCTCTCCTGTTCAAACAGTCAAGGCTTTGGAACTTATTCCCTGTGATCTCCTTGTATGTTGTAAACAAAGATTCCTTTCTTTGACAACTCCACCTGTTTCTGTGATTCACCAAAGACTGACCTCAGTTAGTTCCGTTACTGTAATGGCTTTCACTACTCTGATTCTACCTCTGCAAGTGTCCAAATTTAACTATTTTTTTCTCCCAATTCCGCATGTTCTTGGCTTTAAACTGCAACTCTGAAGAGATGCTTTGCTTGTTTTAAAAAAAAAATCAAGAGAAGGGAGTAGTAGTCAACATTGTTACTTTGAACTTCCTGCCCTAAGGGGCTTTCCTGTTGTTTCTCTTTGACTTCCTGGACTGAAAGGACGGAAATTTGCAATACATCACTCCCCAATCCAGATTACTGACAGAACAGTTTAGACTCCTAGAAAAATATTAGTTTAAAAGATCACATAATTAAATACTTAAGCATGTAGTGTAATATAGTGGTTTACAAGAAATATATTTTGGTCATCTGAATATTTGGTTTTCAACCATGGCTACTGACTCACAGCTCCTAAAACTTTTGGAATTTCCTGTGATAAGGGTGAGAGAGGTGTGTTTTGTTATGTTCATGAAGTGACCTTCAGACCTCACTCAAGGCAAGGGCTGTTTGCCTGAAGGACCAACCACTTGGTGAAAGCCTTCATAACTTTTTGCCCAACATGCCTCCCCTTCCTCCCAATTCAGGATTATCTGGGGAGGGAAGAGGAGCTGGAGATTAGATCAGCAAATGACAATGATTTAGTCAGTCTTTCTTTGGAAGCCTTCAAAGAAAACCTGAAAGGACTGGGTTCAGAAAGCTTTTAGTTTGTTAAATGTATGAAAAGGCAGGAAGAGTGGCAGTCTTACAGAAGGTAATAGAAGCTCTGTGCCCATTCTCCATACCTTGCCCTGTGCACTTCTTTATCTATCTATTGATTTAAATCTTCTATTATATCTTTTAGTAAGCTGGCAAACATAAAGTAAGTATTTTTCTGAGTTTTCTGAGTCCCTGTAGCAAATTAAAAGAACGTAAGAAGTAGGCCACTGGGACGTCCAACCTGTAGTTGTTCAGTCACAAGCACAGGTAATAACCTGGGGCCTACAGTGACACTGGCATCTGAGATGGGGTTGGAGATAGTCTTGGAGGACTGATCCCTTAACTGATGAAATCATATGCTATGTTCAGGTAGATAGTGTCAGAATTTAGTTGAATTCTTGGAGATCCTGCTGTTGTCTGAAAATTATTTGGCATTGTTGGTATGATATCCTAAAACCCAAAAAGATATAGCTACCTCAAAATAAGAATAAGGTTGACAGCTTATATATAATAAGTGAGTATATCAGGGATTTAAAATATACCCAATAAATAGTGTAAGGAAATAAGGAAAGATTTTGAAATAAAAACAAGAATAAGAACCTAGTGGTACTAATAGATTAAATATATGTAATCTAGTTGAATTAAGAATACAATGGATAGAATACGTAATGGATTCAATAGAGATAAGAAGTCACTTAAGGATATAGTCATCTGGATACCAGCAAAGCATTAAAATTATCAATATAAAAGAGGTGTAAGATGTAGGTGATGTGTGTGGAACAAAAGCTAGAGAAAAAATTAGATTTCCTTACTACTCATAGCCTGTTGACAAGTCCTTGAAGTTCCTCTAGGGACTCAGCTGCTTCCATGTGGACACATCCACTCAGGGCAAAAAGCATTCTTAGTCCACCCCCCCCCCCAGGATACTGAAAATCTACTTTCACATGTAAAAATTACTTTGGAAACTTCTTTATCTCTACTCCCCACCCCTGCCCTCAAGATATACATTGGCAATCATCTCCCAAGCATATACCCACTGATACACATCAGAAGAGTCTCTTCCCTGAGTTTTTACTAAATAGTAATAAATGACCTTTCCCTAACAATAGCTAGCTCCCTCAAGGTCCTGGAAACCTTGTTTATAAAATACCTTGGAGGCTAGTGCTATCCCTAACCTCCTCCCAAATTGAAATTATATAATAAGCCACTCTTCATGACCCTCTCTCTCTACTCCAAATAAATAAATACATATTTTTAAAATAAAATAAAATAAATGACTTTTTTTAAATGAAAGAAGAAAAAGGAAAGAAATATTTGAATATTAATGTACATCTATTTCTCAAGCATAAAATAGTCAAGACACTGGATTAAAACTTACATACAAGAAAAGAAAAGAAAATATTCATAACTATAGTTGACTCTATGAATCCCAAACTAGGGCATACATACCAAAGACAAAAAAAAAAATCATAAGTGTTAGAGAGAAAAAAAATAATTCATTAATAAAGAAACAAGAATCAGACTGACAGAAATTTTTTAAATAACATCAGATATAAAAAAGAATGAAGTAATAGCTTTATTATTTTGAAAACAAAATCACAAATGTAAACATTTAGATCCTTATAAAATGTCATTGGAATAGGAAGGCATAATTAAAAAAAAATATTTTCAGGAATACAGACCACAGATAATTTGCCTTAATTTGTGTAGGCAGCACTTAAATACTAATATTATTTTAACAGTTAAAATATACTCTATGACCTATGGGGTGGGGGAAAAGAGGATGACCAAGCCATCTTGAAATAATTCAGTTTTATGAAAAAAGTAAAAAGATCGAAAAAAAGACTTGAAGAAAAGAGAGATGAAACATGCATAATAAAAATAAATAAATAAATGAACAACTGGAGTGCCTGGGTGACTTAGTCGGTTCAAGTGTCTGCCTTCAGCTCAGGTGATGATCCCAGGGTCCTGGTATTGAGCCCTGCATCAGGCTCCCTGCTCAGTGGAGAGTCTGCTTCTCCCTCCCATTGAGAAAAAAAATTTGTGTTATTTATTTGAGAGAGATAATCTTTAAAATTTACTTATTTATTTGAGAGAGAGTGAGAAAAGAAAAACATGCACACAGCAGGGGGAATAACAGAGGGAGAGGGAGAAGCACCCCACTGAGCAGGGAACCCCCTGTGGGGATCTATCCCAGGACCCGGCTATTATGACCTGAGCTATAGGTAGACACTTAACTGACTGAGGCACTCAGATACCCCAATGAATACAATCTTTGAAAATAATAATAATAATAATAAGTAATATTTTAGATAGTATGTTTTTTTTAATGTAAGACTTGGTATAAAAACAGGATGACATACTTTTCTAATTATAGCAAAAGACTTTGATAAGTTTAGATGCAGTAGTACATAAAAAATTTAACTTCTTTCATTAATTGATAATTTAATTAGATTAAATTAAGAGACATCAAAATTTAGAGAATCTAATAGTCCTGATCTATTAATAAATGTAGCCATCCTGACCCCAAAACAATAGTCTTCAGTAAGTATATAAGCATAAGTTGAACATTTACACAAACAGGCCATTATTTAGGCCACAAGTATATGCCAATAAATTCCTAGAGTTAAATATCAGGCTATATTTTCCAAGAATAAGGCAATAAAATTAGAAAACAATGACCAAAATATTAAATTCATATAATTGAAAGTTAACTTCATACCTAAAAAGAAATAATACAGCTAATTCAGAAATTTTTAGAATTACAGTACTTTGGTAATATCAACTCTCAAAATGAGTAACGGACAGGTGGGGCTAGGGAGGAAGAGATCCATAGGGAACTTTGTGAACAGGCTCTCAGAAATCCCCAAAATGTGGTGTGGGAAAACCAGAGTAAAGAGATAAATTGGACCACCCTACCCCAGGGAAGAGCACCCTGATCTAGGCATGTGGGATGGAGGACCACGCTGCCCTAGGTGTATGGAGTGGGCCATGTGGGGTGGGTGTCTCTATGATAAACACGTGTAACCAAAAAAGAATAATCAGACCCTAAAAAGGAGGTAAGCCATTGCAGCAGTTATTGATAGAGATGTTGAAAGGATTAAAGTTGCCTGGTTACCTTTTTATAAAAAATAAACCCTGAGGGCACTCATTGTTAACTGTGTGGGGAGCCCTCTTAGTTATGAGAGCTTTTTCTATATATTCACTTGATAAACTTCTGTCACTTACTCACTCTCCATTGCCCACGAGATTTCTTCTTTGACTCCAAGAGACAAGAACCTAGCTCTCCCACATCATTCTCTAGAGTTAAGTATCAGGCTATATTTTCCAATGATAAGGCAATAAAACTAGAATAGAATGACCAAAATATTAAGTCCATGTAACTGGAAGTTAACTTTATACCTAAAAAGAAATAATACAGCGAATTCAGAAATATTTAGAATTACTGTACTATGGTAATATCATTTGTGAAAATAAGTGACAATAATTAAAAGTATGAAGGAAATCTAAAGGTTTAATTGTATTAATTCAAAAGAAAAACAAAACAATACAACAAAAACACCAAAGTATAAAACAACAAAACAAAACAAAAAGAATATAAAGGCAAAACCTAAGAACGACAGCAGTAATAACAAAATCTTATAGAAACAAACAAATTTTTGGAATAGATTAATAAGAAATATTTGACCAATGAGTACTGGTCAGGAATACTCAGAGATGATGAAGATAAAATAAAATACTAAATGAAATGTATAAAAACTAAATTATAGACCTAAGAGACTGATTAAAAGTGCTTCCAGATAAAGAGTCAAATTTGAAGACAATAAAATCAATAGCACCATAGAGAAAACTGTATTTGTGACATAGGGGATCAATTAGAGATGATAAAGTATTTCCTTAAATATCAAAGATAACAACTAGACTCATTGGCTCAGTCAGCTAAGCCTCTGCCTTCACCTCAGATCATGATCCCAAGGCCCTGAGACTGAGCTTGACTCCCTGCTTGGTGGGGAACCTGCTTCTTCTTTTCCCTCTCCCTCTGCTGCTTCCCCTGCTTGCGCTTGCTCTCTCTCTCTCTCTCTCTCTCTCAGTAAATAAAATTTTAAAAGTTAAAAAAAACTAAGAAATAAGCATCAAAGATTAATCCATAAGGTAAAAATATTTATTAAAGTGATTAATTAATTTATATTAAAATTAAATATTTCCTTGCAATTAAGTGCAGTGTAGAGAAAAAGTTAATAGACAACTGACATAGGAATGAACCATACTTAAAATATTTAAAACTGACAAGGAATTATTAGATTTAGACTCCATGATGATCTCTATGTATGTGCATATAAAACACCTTAAAATACTTTGTAGGAATGTGCTACAGGAAATTAAAGAGACAGGGAGATAAAGGGGGAAAAAATTAGCTAAACTTGAAATGACTAGTTGGTTGCTGCTCTGTTTTAGTTACATTTTCCACCACTTTTTTGGTCAATGAATTTATTTTACATGTATCTACTATTATCTTGTAGGACATGTTACACTAATATCGTTATTAATGAAGTTGAGAATAAGAATATGATGCCTCATTTCATCATAATTGTTAAAAATGATCCCTAAGCTGGTAAATGCAGGAAGCCAGAAACAGAAATAATAATTAGCACCAGTTCAAAAGCTAGTCCACCTGGAACCTGTAAGAAAATCCACCTAGATCCTGAAAATAATGAGTGATTTGAGGAAACTGGACAGGGATATAGATTTCCAGATGCTTTTTACTTATAATGGCAATAGCAACTTAGACAAGGTAATGGAAAAAAATCTATTAATGGCAGTAGGAAAATTATTAAAAAAATATAAACCATGAGCCAATGAACTTGGGAAAATTATGAAGAATCTACATAAACATAAAAAGAAACAATATATATTTGCCAAGGCACATTCACATTTTAAAAAATAAGTTGTAAGGGGAACAATATGCCATAATACATATGTCAATGTTTTTCATAGAAGTTTAGTATAAAAAATAAACATTTTAAATAATTTATTTGGAAATTGATATCACATATCTGAAAAACTTGAAAGAAGAAATGGATAACCATGACTAAACAAATGTAGCAGAAAAATGATTTACAATAATAGATAAAAGCTATTCAAAAATGCAGTGAATATTGGCCAAAGCTTAGAAAAATCAATAAAATATAAAATGTAAAATGAATTCATGAATGAAAAATAGGATCCCATTAAATCTAATTTGGAAAGAACTAATAATTTTTTTTTTTTTTTTGCCTCAATCTGCTCTGCCTTTCATTAGGTGGGACACTGACCAAGCCCACTCAGCTCCTCTCTCATGCCCAGTAATAGAAAAGTCAGGGACATTAATTACATCTGGGATGAATTTTAACCACTGTGGATAGGATGCAGAAGCCAGTGGGTTAAACAGATTCTTTCTTGTTTCAGGAAAATAATTCTGAGATGTATTCTGTGCATTAGGATTGATGCTCAGTTGTCCACAGTCATAATCCACTCAGTCTGAACTCATATATGTTTCTCCTGGACCACTTAGCTCTTCTCATTCTCTCCTCTTATACGTGATCAAGTCCCAAAATAATTATTATGTTGTGTATGCAAGTCCTGATTTTGAAGGGAAACTCAGTTACAGAAAGAGATGAAAATAAAGATACAGGGAAAAAAATGGTGCACTTGGGTGACTCAATTAGATAAGCATCTGACTCTTGATTTCAGCTCAGGTTGTTATCTCAGGGCGATGAGATGAAGCCCCTATAGGCTCTGTGCTGGGCAAGGAGGTTGCTTAAGATTCTCTCTTCTTATCCCTTTCCTTCCACCCCTCACCTCCCATGCCGTCTTTCTCTTAAATAATAAGCACTGCTGAACTATCTTAGATTCTGTACCTTCTCTCCAGCCATGAACCTATCACTGTCTTTAACTCTTGAAAACTTCATTAGACAAATTAATGTGGTGAAGGAAGCAATATGAGAAAGCCTATTAATCTGATGAGCATGGAACTGAACAAACCCTATAGATACTTTCCCTTTGATTTCTAGCCTATCAATACCTACAGTGAGTCACATACACTCAAGATTATTGTTTTTATTGTATACTTCATATATTCATTAATTTTTGACTCGTTATCATTTTGTTGAAGTGTTAAACTATGGTAATAAACAAACTTTTAATTAACTTTTCCTCCTATGATACAAATATAACTTGCACTTGAGCTTTAGCTAATTTTATGTTCTAAAATTGCCAAAACAAAATGATCAAGGTTTCTAGATTATTTACTGTATTTTCTACTATATAATATTGTTCTATCTCTGCTGTATAAATAAAATGAATGCTTGGGGCTCTTAGGTGGCTCAGTGCATTAAAGCCTCTGCCTTCTGCTCAGGTCATGATCCCAGAGTCCTGGGATAGAGCCCCACATCAGGCTCTCTGCTCAGCAGGGACCCTGCTTCCCTTCCTTTCTCTCTGCCTGCCTCTCTGTCTACCTGTGATCTCTGTCTGTCAAATAAATAAATAAAATCTTAAAAAAAAGCAAATGAATGCTTGATAACTAAATGAATGCTTTACTGAACAAATTAAATATGGCAATAGCATTTTATTTTATCTTGCTTTACATATTAAACTATAATATTATATCACTAGTCTACAAATAATCTACTCACATAGTGATTTGGAAGCTTTTAGCAAAAGAATTCTTCCTCCTGATTGTGGTATAAAAGCCACAGAAATATACAGAAGACTCCTAGGATAGAAAGTTAAAATCCAGTTATCCGTGATGCCTTGAGTAGGACCTGACCTATGTATGTCCTGGGATGCACTAGTAACTGTTACATGTGATAGGATTATATTTAATATATACAGTTTCATTTACTTCACAAAGGAGATATAAATTTGAGAATAGAATATTTGATGAATCTATAAAGTCTATATCTATTTGTAACCAATGTGGTAGAATTAAGATGTTAATTTGAAAAAAAAATTCATTGAACACATACATATATTCAATTGTTTTTATATATATAAACAGCATTATTTATTTATGTAAATAAATGCACTGTCAGTAAAATCCATTTACTGATCAATCATAAGGGTAATTTTAAGTACTAAGAATAAGAAATATGTGAAAAGATAAGTGTTCAAAAGTGCAGTTTGTGGTAATTAATACAATATGATAGGCTCATAAAAAAGATATATTACTTGAACTTAAAAGCTTCTATAATTAAGCGATGACCACTTGAAATTTGTAATTAGTCTTGCTGCAGTTTTTCCTTGCACTTATTGCCCTTCCCCAGAAGTTCATTAAGAATTTCTGTGAATGTCCTTATGTTTAATCTCATTCATAGATTCCACTGCTGCTCACAAAACAAAGCCAAAAAGAGAGGTAACTCTATGTGGCACTCCATCCACAAGCAATACATTCATAAATAATTAGAAAGCTCTCTATTTCATTTCTTACCCATTAAGCTGATAATTAAAATGAGTAACTGAGGCCATTTTATCAGCACTTTTAATAGAATGCGACTCAGAAACTTCACAGTGTTATTTAAGAAGAAATGCTCATGTGTTAAGGTTTTTATTTTTTTTAAATCAACAAAATAATTTTCAAATATTAAAAGCAAATATCTCCTTTTCCTCCAAGTTTCCTTGCTATGTCAAAGTTATAAATAAATACATTACAATCGTATTTTGAGTAGTAGATAAAAACAAATGTTTTGAAACTGTCTGTGGGTTGAGTGTCTGGGTTAACTTGTATAAATATCTGAACTCAATGTATTTAGATTTTATTACATGGTTTTTTTAGACTATTTAAAAATACATGCTCAGATAATGACAACATTATTTTATTCATTTTAATAAATAAATTATTTTATTTAATTATGTTTAGATATTTATTAAATTAATGATTTAATATTTAACAATCTAAATTTGAAATATTTTAAATTCTAAAAAATATTTATTTAATTAAATCGATATATTTAATATAAATATTTAATAAATTATTTAATCATTATTATAATTATGCAATACATTATGTATTGTGTAATAATTGCATTTTAATAAATAAATAAATGTATTATTTACATTATTTTATTTTACTTTATTTTATTTAGTTGACAAAGAGAAGGAGAACGCAAGCAAAGGGAGCTGCAGGCAGAGGGAGAGGGAGAAGTAGGCTCCCAGCTGAGCAGAAAGTTCATCCTGGGTTTCCATCCCACGACCCTGGGATCACCACCTGTGTCGAAGGCAGATGCTTAACTGACTGAGCCATCCAGATGCCCAAGGCTTTGTATTCTTCGCTTCTAAATATTGATGCTGCTTCATCTCTGGAGTTAGTAAATTGATGCTGAGAATTCATATCGAAGAATTGATAGTAGCTGTTAAACAGAAACATGTAATTTAGGGGAAAAAAAAGAACAGAAGGGAGAGAAAGGCCAAAAGTCAAAAGCACATTAATATAAAATTTAATTAGATAAATAAAGCTGATATTCCTGAAGGGGGCTAATAAAAGAGCTGCAAAGAGCTGATAGGATTAGGAAAATTGTCCACTCCTGGTCATTTCATAATTTTAAACTATTCCTTATTAATAAATATACTTAGTTCCAGAAACACAACCACATAAGGACATTTCCACCAAGTTTCCTCTAACAGCATTTACAAATTAGACGTTCAAACAATGTAGTTCGTTACATGTGGCATCTGTATCTTAAAGTTTAAACACTTTCTGTGACACATTTTCTAACAATGAAAATATATATATATATATATATATAGAAACCTTATCCCTAAATGAAACCTTTCTTTGTTTATTAGCTTAAATAGGTAAATTAGCAACAACAACAACAAGCAGCTAATATTATAGAGGTAGGAACAATTTACCTTTTCATTCATTGCAATTTTCTAAAAATCCCTATTTTATTTTTTTCTCAAGTCTGTCATAATAATTTTCTAAATCTCTTGCCTTATTCAATTTTTTTCTTTTAGTGGAAATCTCGATTTCATATTTATTTTCTCTTCCTCCACTCTTTGCTCTAATAATTCAATGTATTATTAGATTTTCTGTTTTTCTCTTTATCCAGATATATCTTTTCTTTCTTTCTTTCTTTCTTTTTTAATAATTTGATTTGCTGGCATTTTACATCAGTACATGCTTTCTTATGGATGTTAGAAATGTCTGTGGAACTACTAGAAGAATAAACGTTTTTACCTTTAAGAAGTATACAGTCTAGAGTGCCTGGGTGGCTCAGTTGGTTAAGTGTCTTCCTTCAGCTTAGGCCATGATGCTAGGGTACTAGGATCCAGTCCTGCATCAGCTGCCTGCTCAGCAAGGAGTCTGGTTCTTCCTCTCCCTCTGACCCTCCCTCTCTCTCTCTAATAAATAAATAAAATCATTAAAAAAAGACTTACTGAAATCTGAGACTGAATGATTAAATTCAGTCTTAATATAAGACAGCTAAACAAAGCAATGATCACAACTGGAACATTTATTCAGATCATGGTTTAACATTTTTGGTTGACACAGAACCTCTTTCAGTAACAACTTTCCCTAAATATCAATTTCTTTTTAAGGCAAAAAATTTTGACAAGAAATCCAGTTCCTTCTCATCATTTTCATATCAATTTAATGTGACATCCTCGGAGTATATAATCAAATATGTAATTATTCTATCTGTTGCCTTGTATATTGCCTGTATCTTTTTCAGACTCAAAGTTCCATTGAGGTAGAGTTTTTTTATTTTATTTTTAAAGCAGAGATTTTTAAAGTGTTTGATATATACAAGATGCTTCATAAGTGTTTACAAAACCTATGTATTTCAGAAGCCTTAAACAGGCTTTCAAATAATGTAGGTGATATTAGTAGTCATATCAAACAATTTGTAGGTTTCAGTCATGTAAATAACTACATTTCTCAGAGACAGAGAAACATACAAATGATCTGGGTCCAGTAGGATAATGCTAGCATGTGTTGTAAATTCTCTTATATGACCTTATTCTTGCAAGAATTGGTTATGTGGCAGAAAAAAGGTATCACTATCTTATACTTTATTATTTAAAGAGATTTCTGGAAGTTGTTAATTTCTTACACTACCCCTTTGTTTCAGTGGACCCAATTTCCGTGGTAATGGTGAGAGGAAAGTAGGCAATTTAGGCAGCAGCAAAAATCTCCTACAAGGCACTATAAAATAAGGCTTGTTCTAGATCATGGGTCTGTCCAAAGGGGAATGTTAAGGGGTAGAATGGATGATGGATGCATTGTGGACTTATAACTATAAGATTAATACTGTTATGCCCCAATAATGGGTCTATGATTAAAGGAGCGAGACTGATGTAAAGCGAAGGTCAAGCAAAGCTTTATTTCATGCCAAGCATCAAGAATCTAACCGAACTTTCGGGGCCACACCTCTTATGAGAGAAGGCAACCCTTCGCTGTTTCACAGTCTAGCTTTTAAAGGCAAAGGCCATGCAGTCAGGCCTGGCCACGCACAGGTGACCAATGAGATTTTAACACACACAGGAAACTCCACAGTGAGGCTAGGTGACCAATTGAGGTTCAATTTACCCTAGTATAGACATTTGACCCAGCCCATTACACCTTGATTAGGATTGGTGCCAAAACGGTTCCCAAAGGGTGGAGGAGTGGGGCATACTCCTTAGTATCTAGGGAGACAATATGCAAACACCGCCCCCCCCTCCCGCTGATTGATGTCTCCACCTGGCCTGACCCACCCTTGTATATGGGCTTTGTTACCTGGAGCTGATTTCCAGGACTTGTTTTTAAGTGAATCCCCCGGGGGAACGGGAGCAAGGACAGTTTAAGGGTTAACCTCAATGAAAGACTCTTGCTAAAATATAAAAATATAAAATAGGTCCTTACATTACAACAACTCAGTAGGGAAAGTCCCAGTGTGGTGATAAAAGAAGTGATGTAACTTGCATTGCCCATTTTATTTTTAAAACGTGTAAGTTGTATTTTTCCCTGCCATGACATCATTATTTATCTTCATCTCTGTCTACTAGTTTAAAACTAGTTAAACAAACTCAACATTTTTTTAAAAAATATTTTATTTATTTATTTAAGAGCAAAAGCCAGAGAGAGAGAGAGAGAGAGCATGAGCAATATGGGGCTCGATCCCAGGACTCTTGAGATCATGATCTGAGCCAAAGGCAGACACTTAACTGACTGAGCAAATGAGACTCCCACAAACTCAACAATTTTTTTTAAAGATTTAATTTATTTTTTTGACAGAGAGAAATCACAAGTAGATGGAGAGGCAGGCAGAGAGAGAGAGAGGAGGAACCAGGCTCCCTGCCAAGCAGAGAGCCCAATGCGGGACTCGATCCCAGGACCCTGAGATCATGACCTGAGCCGAAGGCAGCGGCTTAACCCACTGAGCCACCCAGGCGCCCGAAACTCAAGAATTTTATAAAATTTTTATTTGTTGGGGTGCCTGGCTGGATCAGTCAGTAAAATATGTAACTCTTGATCTTGGGGTTGTATGTTTGAAATCCACCTTGGGTGTAGAAGTTTTTAAAAATAAAATCTTTAAAAATTTTTTTTTCATTTTTTTATTTAAGCCATTGTATGGCAGTGTTGATCACTATATTGTACACCTGAAACTAATATTCACCTTATTTTAACTAACTGGAATTTAAATAAAAACTTTAAAAATAAAATAAAAATAATAATCATAAAAATAAAAAAGAGGAAAAATTATTTGGCAGGTAATTTTCTTAATTGCATTATTATTTATTATTATCATAGTCTGTGTGTGTCGGGGGGAAGTGGCTGGTATTCCAGTGAGTTCCATATCTGTGTTACACTGAGGTCCATGTCTGTAGTCAGTCTTTTTTTTTCTTTTAATTTATTTTCAGTGATCCAAAATTCATTGTTTATGCACCACACCCAGTGCTTCCTGTAATAAATTCCCTCCTTAATACCCACCACTGGGCTTACCCAACCACCTGCCACCCTCCTCTTCAAAACACTCAGTTTGTTTCTCAGAGTCCACAGTCTCTCATGGTTTGTCTCTCCCTCCGATTTCCCCCAGCACACTTCTCTCCATCTCCCAGTGTCCTCCACGTTATTCCTTATGTATTGAGTCTTATAAAAACTTTTATTTCTTTCCCTATTCTGCTTTGCATATGCTTACCTTAGATGTTAAAATGTTATAAACCTCTCCTGCCTGGTCCATTTTCTCTCTCTTCTCTCATGATTTCTCATGCTCTCCCTGCCAACCCCACATGCCTTACAATATCTTGATATGACTAATTTCTTCCTGAGCTACTTTATTCTACTCTGCCATATGGTTGCCCTTCCCTCTTCTGTCCCAAAACTTCTATCCCCTGCATTTGTGCTTTAACAATACCTAATTCTTTTCACTACATCTGTATCTTTGAGGTCAATACTCAGTAGTGCAATCGCTGGGTCATAGGCTAGCTCTATTTTACTGGAAAGAAGGGCCATATGCACCCCAGTGTTCATAGCAGCAATGTCCACAATAGCCATTCTGTTGAAAGAGCCAAGATCCCCTTCAACAGACAAACGGATAAAGAAGATGTGATCTATGGATACAATGGAATATCACTCAGGCATCAGAAAGGATGAATACCCAACTTTTGCATCAACATGGATGGGACTGGAGGAGATGTTATGTTAAGTGAAATAAGTCAAGCAGAGAAAGTCAATCATCATATGGTTTCACTTATTTGTGGAACCTAAGGAATAGCATGGAGGACATTAGGAGAAGGAAAGGAAAAATGAAGTGGGGGGATTGGAGGGGGAAATGAAACATGAAAAACTATGGACTCCAAGAAACAAACTGAGGGTTTTAAAGATGAGAAGGATGTGGGGATGGGTGAGCCTGGTGATGGGTATTAAGGAGAGCACATATTGCATGGGGCACTGGGACTTTTACACAAACAATGAATCATGGAACACCACTTCAAAAACTAATGATGTATTGTATGGTAACTAACATAACATAGTTTAAAAAAAAAGGAGGGGGACAATACCTAACACTCAATCTTTGCTAGTTTCTTGTTTACCTCCTTTTAAGAGTAAGCTCATTAGTGGTTTTTTGTTTGTTTGTTTGTTTGTTTTGTCTCAACTAAAAGAAGAAAAATTATACACATTATTTTGAAAACTTTTTGAACAGTGTACAAACGTTAGTCAAGTCCACAATGTCTCATCTCTTCTTCCTCCTAACATGGCTAAGTTGAAAAACCCTTTATCTGGGAAAAGATCATTCTCCTGCCACCTTGTGTAAGATTTTGGCTTTAGCTTAGATTATCCTTTCTTTCCTTTTCTGAAAATAAGTTGAAAATATTAATAAACTCAGTTTCTTCTTCCAAAATGTGACTGCTTCTTTACCAAGTGCAAAGGCAACCCATTTTGACCATAGTAAACAGCTTGGACCTACTTTTTTTGGCTCACTGTTTTAGTGAGACAAGTGGAGTGAAGGTGACACACCATTTCCAAATGTATTAATAATTGGTAAACCATACTTCTAAATTGACGTTTTGTTGCCATTAAACTACGACCAGACTCGCTATAATTACAGAGGTAAATTCTTTATATTTACTATATTTGAAATTACCATATAATACCAAAATAAAATTATGATTATGTGAAGAGTCTGTAATATTAAGAAGATGACTTTGAAATTATTGCTCATCTAAATGAAATTTCCCATTTAATAATCTTGTATAAGCTTGCGTTGTCATTTCTTATTTAAAATCTATTAGAAGGCACTCTTATTTTACCTGATTCTATATTCCACTGGAGACCACGTGGCTTCCATGTGGCATTTTGCCTCTTGCATATTGTTCATCTCCTACAACAAATGGGGGTATGCTCTTTAGTAAACTAATTCAACTCAATTAGAGGCATTGTCTTCAAGGGATAACATCATAGAGACTAGAATCAGAATCATACTTTTGGGAAAATTGGGCCCAGGTTTTTTGTTTTGTTTTGTTTTGTTTTAAGATTTTATTTATTTATTTGACAGACAGAGACCTCAAGTAGGCAGAGAGGCAGAGAGAGAGAGGGGGAAGCAGGCTCCCTGCTGAACAGAGAGCCTGATGCAGAGCTCGATCCCAGGACCCTGAGATCATGGCCTGAGCCGAAGGCAGAGGCTTAACCCACTGAGCTACCCAGGCGCCCCTGGGCCCAGGTTTTGATGGCTTCTTTCCTCAATCTTATAAAACCAATTTGAACTCTACTGGATGCCAGAACTGCTTAAAAATAGTTGGTCCCTTGTAATTTTAACCTTTCAGTATTCAATGCACCTGATCCATGTAATATCCTATAGTATTTTTGTCAAATGAAGACTCTCAGGTGTGTTTCTTGGGAGACACTTTTCAATTGGTTGCTTACATTTCTGCATTTATTATTTGTTCTAGACCATCCTTTGAAGATGGTTGTATTGAATAGACTTCGAAGACAGAAATAGTATCTTTTTTTTAACTTAACCTGTTGTGTTTGCAAATATTATCTGCCTCTGTTTTGATTCTTCTTGTGGGACCTGAGGCTCAGAACTTATATATAACTCCCACCCCTACACACACACAAAAAAACACAAACACACACACACAAAAATACTGTTAATATTCTGGCTACCTCTATTGCTGTGAATAATAAACTATATTATTTCTGAACCATGAGTCTGCATCTTCTATCAACATCCAAGAAACCACGGCAGACTCATACACCAGCTTTCAAATAAGGGAAAATAATCTCAGATGCTTTATATTTTTTGATAGTGTTACCTACTTCTGAACATATGACTGAACACATATAAAGCTGGATCCATGACCATTTAGAGCTTCTTCTGTGGAAGAACTATGCATTCACTAGTAAACAAAAGTAGTTTCATCTTTTTTTTTTTTCCTCCTGGACACCATTTCCTCTCTCACACTGTTGCTCAAATTGGATGGACTCTAAGGTCCTTTGAGGAAATTTTTGTTTAATGACTCAAAATAAAATAGGAAGAGTCTAAAGTGCTAAAAATAATTCTAGATAAAAGGTATAAGATCATGCCAGAAAGGATAGTAATTTTATCTAACAACTGCCTGTTCACCCCTTATTTGTTCATTAACTAATCTCCAAATTCCTGACTAAATCCCTTTTGTAAGCCAGAATGTGAGCTAAAAACTGGGATTTCAAAAAAGTTTTCATTTGAAATCCAGTTAGTTAACATATATGGTTGTATTAGTTTCATGTGTACAATATAACATATAGCACTCGGTGCTCATCATGACAAGTGCTCTAATTAACCCCCATCACTTATTTAATCCATCACTCCTTTCAGATCCCCTCAAGTAACCATCAGTTTGCTCTCCGTAATGAAATGTCTGTTTCTTGCTTTGTTTCTCTTTCTATGTCTTATTATTTTCCCCTTTGTTTATTTTTTTTCTTTTATTCCATATATGAGTAAAGGTATTTGTCTTTCTCTGACTGACTTATTTCACTTTTAGCATTATACTGTCTAGTTCCATTCATGTTATTGCAAATGGCAAGATTTCAGTCTTTTTTATGGCAGAATAATATTCCATTGTATATACATACCACTTATTCTTTATTTATTCATCAATTGATGGATACTTGGGCTCTTTCCATATCTTAGCTTTACAAATAATGCTGCTATAAACATAGGGGTGCCAGCATCCCTTTGAATAAGTTTTCTTATATTCATTGGGTAAATACACACCAACAGGATTGTTGGATCACAAAGGACTTCTATTTTTAAATTTTATGGAAATTCCATACTGTTTTCAAATATGACTGTATCAGTTTGCATCACCACCAACAGTTCACAATTGTTACTTTTTCTTTTTTTTTTTTTTTTACAATTTTATTCATTTGACAGAGAGAGATCACAAGTAGAGAGAGAGAGGAGGGAGCAGGCTCCATGCCTGGCAGAGAGCCCAATGTGGGACTTGATCCCAGGACCCTGAGATCATGACCTGAGCTGAAGACAGAGGCTTAACCCACTGAACCACCCAGGCAGCCCCCACAAGTGTTACTTTTTCACATCCTCTCCAACACCTTTTGTTTCTTGTAGTGTTGATTTTAGCCATTCTGACAGGTGTGAGGTGGTATCTCTTTCTAGTTTGGCTTTGCAATTTCCTGATGATACATGATGATGGACATCTTTTCATGTATCTACTGAATATTTGAATGTGTTCTTTGGGGAAACACTTGTTCATGTCTTCTATCCATGTTTTTATTGGATTATTTGTTTTTGGATGTTGACTAAAAACTGGATATTAAGTAACACACAACACAGGTTTCCTTGAGCTTCAATTTTATTTGCATGAGTATCATTAACAGGAAAAAATATGCATATGTGTATATACAAGTGTGTTTACGTATACATCTATCTATCTATCCTCTATCCCCTGTCTTCTAATTGTGGTAAATCCTGTAAGGTTGGCAATGGGATAGTCTGAAGAAATATGCTGCTGGATATGTTGGGTAAGCAAATTTAATTGCACTCAGATGCATTGGATATAAGTGAATCACTCAAATGAGTTATTTAATATTATATAGAAACAAATTAAAATTTTATGTAGTTGAAAATAATAGGTAGTTAAAATAATTTTTGTTGTTTGTTGTTTTGGTGTCTTTTTTTGTTTATATATACTATGGTGTGAATGTTTATGTCTCCCCAAGTCATATTATGAAATCTAACTCTGGAAGTGATAGTATTAAAACATAGTGGCCTTTGGGAGGTGATTAGGTCATAAGTGGGATTACAGTCCTTTTAAAGGAGACCCCAGAGAGTTCTCTTGATTCATTCATCATGTACGTTTACAGTGAGAAGATAGCCATCTATGAGGAAGTGGGCTCTCCCTGGATCTGCCCATTCCTTAATCTTGAACTTCTCAGTTCTAGAACTGTGAGAAATAAATTCCTGTTCTTTATAAGCTATTCAGTCTATATCATGTCCGTTATAGCAGCCTGCATGCAGAAAGGACACTAGGACCTAAAACGAGAGCAATAAATATAAAGTTTCAGTAAAGTCAGTTGGTACAATGTTTTTTACTTAGAGAAGACATGCTGCTTCATGTTAAACCTTGATATTGTATATATTTCTTGAAGGGCCACTTCTTACTCCTTTGTGTGTTCTCCACAAAGTCCAGGATGATTTCTTACGTAAGGTAATATTTTATAAATACTGTTGGAAATATATACTTCTCTAAAATCTTATTTTGCCTACAGATTACTTGGATCCACTTTGCCTTGTGTAGAATATTTGAAATATATTAAGAACAGAATGTCTCTCTAAATAACATTTAGAATCATCATTAGTTTATGACTCCTGACTCATTTGTTTATGCAGTGATACTTACTGCAAGAACACTGAAATTTGTAATATAATTTTTGAATTAATCACCAAGCTAGTTTATTATAACTTATGAAAAAATAATTTCTCATGTTGGTTTAATTCTTCTCTTATGTTATGCTCATGACATTTTCATTAAAATAAAGTAGAAAATAGAAGTAAATAATAAATGAAAAATAAAAAATAATAAATAAAAGATAAAAGCAAAACTCTTGTGAAATGTTAAACTTTTCTTACTTATTTTGTTTTGCTTTTCCTCTACCATGCTGGCAAAGCTGTATTTTGCAGATAGATACAATTTTCTAGTTGCTAGGTTTGTTACTTTTGCTAAAATTTTCAAAATATAAGAAGTGGAATAGTCATGGATTCTTTATTAAACTCCTTATCTACACATATAAAAATAAAACAGTCATGGTGACCTGGGTATTTCTAAAATTGTATTCTGTTTTTCCATATTATGTTTTACAATGTAATTAATAAAGATTCTGCATATATTAACACCCATCCCCTTCTATCTCATCTGTATGTCCATTACAGAGCATGTATGATTTCTATTCATTGCTATGTTGTGGTGAAGAGATTGTCTGAAGTAGTCCTATATTTATGCAGGTAGAACTTAAGCTACGGTGCTCTTGTTTATTTGCTTGTTCCTGATCAGTATGTCTTAAAGATGGTAACTATTGCATCAGGTATGACGATTAAAAAATATTATTGGTGCCTGATACACTGTGATGAAATAGGTAAGTCGATTCACAATTTGTTAATTAAATTAGAAAAAAATTCCTTTGGATTTGTCCTTTGTTAAGAGTTTTTTTTTTTTTTTAACAAATTCCTTGGGATGTTTTTTGCGTAATATATATCACATGCCTCAACCTTTAAATTTGAATGTAGAAAAGAGTTATCAGAATGAGCCTAGAAAATATTGTTATGAAATATTTGTGTTCTGTTATATTATGTTAACTTAGGAAATAATGGTAGTTATTTTTATTAGCATTTCCTACTTTCCACATGTCCTTACAGATGAGATATCTTGGTTTTCCTACTCTTTTTATCGTGGTTGTTATATCCTTCATGAGCAATTACAATCAATGAAAATTCATAACATTTGCCTTGGGAAAGTGATATTTTAGCAAGAATCCATGACCAAAAATTTTAGCTGTTGTTCTTCCAGGAGATGAGACTATCAATGTTCCCAAAATTTCAAGAAATAGAACTTATTAATTGTGTTGGTTGATGTTTATTGTCTCTGAACTTAGAGGTGCATAATTCAATTTAAAATTTATTTTGGGGTCGCCTGGGTGTCTCAGTGGGTTAAAGCCTCTGTCTTTGGCTCAGGTCATGATCCCAGGGTCCTGGGATCGAGCCCCGCATTGGGCTCTCTGCCTAGCAGGGAGCCTGCTTCCTTTTCCCTCTCTCTCTCCCTGCCTCTCTGCCTACTTGTGATCTCTATAAGTCAAATAAAATAAATAAAATCTTAAAAAAAAATGGAATGGACCTTAGGGTTGTGCTTATCTGAAATTGAGGGACATTATAAAAAAAATTAAAAATAAAATTTATTTTGAATTGTAAACAAGATCTTTCTGAAGTTTAGGCATCCCACTTTACATCAGGCCTCCAGTACATTCTAATTTATTTATAGAAAATATCATAAACATGAATGTCACTTTTCCTATTGCATTTATACTGAAACTGCAATGACTCAAAGATGTCAGATCTGAAAAGCACTACCTTTCTATAATTTCTGTTTCCTAGGAGGAATGGATATACCATTTTAGCACAATTATCCAACAGTATTCAAAACCACCATGAATTTTAAAACATAGTTATTACACCCTAAAAATAAAGTATGAAAATGTATAAACAACCAAATCTCTATCTGTAAATGAAATACTCCCACACAGATGGGTTTTAAAACTTTCTAACTTAAGGAATTTGATAGCACAGAATCAGGGTAGTAGATTCAGTGCCTATAGTATACGTTCAGGGAGAGAGTAATGTAGGCTCTGAGTCACTTTCTGCCTAGAGATGACCTAATAGTGGTTCTGCAAATTTTTGTTTGTTTTTGAAAATACGTTCCTGGGCGTAATTCAGAAAATGCAGAGTTTGGCAATCTATATAAATTAAGGATGATCTTTTTGAATGTTTGTCTTTCACTACATCAAATTAACATAATTGGACAGAAATTCCACTAAATTAAGCATTGTTAGGAAACGTGTAAATTGGAGCTGCTCAAATTAGTTGCTCTTTGAACTATGTGCTGTTGGTTCAGGATTAGATAAGGAGTTTGAAGGAAAACCTAAATCATTGCTTCCTTTTTTGAGAGAGTCTTAGCATATTTTCTTAAAATTAGCTGAAATAAACAATGTGTTTAGTCGCAAAGTGATTTGCATTTTTGCACAAACTCCCTATCTCCTTGAATTATAACAAATATTTCATGAAACATCATTGATCTTTACTTTGTGACACTGCTGTAAAGTACATTCAGAGTTGCCAGTTAAAAGTGTTAGTGTTGAGATGAAATGTCATGCATTTTTCTTCACTTCCATGCAAATGAACACAGTAATTTATTAAGACACAATGAAGAAAAAAAATTGACAATGAGTTCCAGATTTTAAAAATCACTTGCCATTCAATCCAAATTGTGAGTTTGATTGGTTACCGAACACTTTATAATGCACCCCCGGTAATTTTACAGAGATTATTTTTTTCTTACCAATTCTTGATTATTCTGTCTTGCAATGCAGAGAAAGCTAACTAATTTAAAATAAACTTCCGTTAATTTTGATTGTTATAAACTTAAAGTTGATTAATTTCCATATACAGAGTTGAAAACGTTCACAATTTACATTAAATATATATTCTGTGTATACCTTGGAAAAATTATACTGAAAATTGAAATTAAAATGATGTTGTATATAGCTGCAAGAAGCCGCCTGTCCCATTTCATCTTACTATATAAGTTGTGTCAGGTAATTTATAAAATCCCTACTGCATAACAAGTCTATTTTTTGTTGGAATGGGTAGTAATGTTTCCTCTTCTTTCTAAATAAGAGTTGGTCTATGAGTGCATCTGCAACTGTATTTTTCCTAATTGGCTTCATGGTCTTGAACTGAGAAAGCTCAGAACATTGAACATCAAAATAATATATTTTGACATAATTAGACATCAAGGAAATGCAATTAAAATGACACTGAGATATCACTACACACTTACCAGAATGGCTAAAATAAAATATAATGACAAGACCAAGAGAAAACAATATACCATTTGATGATACACAATGGCAAGTTGTACCATCACTTAACCATCTCAGACTAGTGTAGTGTTAAATTTGTTTTTCTAAGCAATGTTTTGGGTCACTTACCACTGTTCAAGGATATAAAGTGCTACCATTTTACTTAAAACTGTGAAATTTGGTCAGATTTAAATTTCAATTTATGTTAAAACATTCTGTAAACTGTGTTAAACTTTGACATTTGTTCCCTCTGTTCAGTGAATAACACTATATCATATTCTGAAAAATACGCTAATTTTCATTTTGAAAAATATCCCTTTTTCCTCTTATGGTAATTATTAATATGAATTAATAGTAGAATTTGATATGGTTCCATATGCCCATAAATACTTTATTGTATATTATCAAATTTAATAATGGACAATTTTTAAATACCAGTCTACTCTTAAAACAAAAAATGGAGCCGCACTTCTTTAGTTCACACAAATTTCATTTTGTTATATATAACCTCAGATAAATTTCAACAAGTCATAATTTATTAAAATTGTGTCTACTTAAAAATCTCATAGAAGAGTAAAACCATCAAAAATAAAAATAAACACACACAACACACACACATCGCCCATGTATTGGCAAATCACAAAGACTGTAACAATACATTAGGCATTCCACATTTAAGGGCTATCAAAATTTCCATCAGTGACAAAAAGATTTGTATCCAAATGGACTGATTTTCCAGAATCCAAGAAAAAGTCTCCTAGGGTTTATTTAAAGATAAATATTTGAACAAATACTTCTTAAATTTAGGAAATTCAGAACATACGATTAAAGAATATTTGCAGTGCAGACTATATTCAATCCTTCTTTCAAAATGTGCCTTTGAGTACATAATTCTGTTTTCTCTATCTAAATTGAGCTGTCCTCCAAGGAAGTTTTCTAAAATGTGTGTCTCTGTGTGATAAATGTTCTAAGACCTAACATGCTTCATTGTATTTTTACTGTGCTCTCAAATTTAATCAATAATTTGGCTTGATGTATAATATCTAGTTTCAAATATCATTTCCATCTATACAAACACACAGCTGTCTCCTTTATATGCTATTACTATTGAGAATTCTGCTGTCAGTATTATTCTTGTACATTTTAGGTGATCTGTTCTTCTCTTGGGCATCATTTATGCTCTTCTCTGTTTTAGATATTCTTAAATCTCACCATAATGTATATGAGTGGTTTGTGTGTTTTTTTGTGTGTGGTTTTTGTTTTGTTTTGTTTCTGATTTCTCATGTTTGGCATCATTTTAAGTCTGCTATCTTTTATCTTTCTTTAATTCTCCAAAATTTATCTCAGAACTTATTTAAATATTTTTTTAATTTTTTTTCTCTTCTGCTGCATTTGGGCAGAAGTCATTAATTTGTTTGTTTGTTTGTTTTTCCCAACTCATTTATTCATTTTACAGCTATATTCATCTTAGTCTCCATTTATTGTATTCTTTATTTCAACAATTTTCACTTAATTTATATTCACAGTATAGTATCTTTTCTTTGTATATGTATATCATTATTTTATCATATACTTGTAAGCTATTTTTAAAAATATTTTATTTATTTATTTGACAGTGAGAGATCACAAGTAGGCAGAGAGGTGGGCAGAGAGAGAGGAAGGGAAACAGGCTACCTCCTGAGCAGAAAGCCCGATGTGGGGCTTGATCCCAGGACCCTGAGATCATGACCTGAACTGAAGGCAGCGGCTTAACCCACTGAGCCAACCAGGCGCCCCTTTTAAGGTATTTTTTTAAAGTACAGTCATTCTTTTTTTTTTTTTAAGATTTTCTTTAATTATTTGACAGAGAGAGATCACAAGTAGTCGGAGGGCAGGCAGAGAGAGAGAGAGAGAGAGAGGGAAGCAGACTCCCTGCTGAGCAGAGAGCCTGATGCAGGACTTGATCCCAGGACCCTGAGATCATGACCTGAGCTGAAGGCAGTGGCTTAATCCACTGCGCCACCTAGGCGCCCCTAAACTATTTTTTAAATTCCTGTTCCAATAACACTTGGATTGCCATATAAAGTTAACCACATCATCGTTTTTAGGTAAGTAATTGTACTTTTTATGTGCATAGTTATTTTGGTCCATGAGTTCAGCTCCTCTTCGGATCATCAAATCTCTGTAAAGTCTGGGTATGCTAGGATTTTCTAAGCAAGACCTGGTGGCCAGGTCTTGGTGTATGCACTTCTTGGAGGCAAGGTACTCCATGCCTCAGGCTACCTGGTAGGCACAGGATACCAGGTCCTTGGAGGAGAGTTGCTCTGCTGCATTGTGGCTGATATTGTAACAGTACTCCAGGTCAGGAGGCCTCTGGGCCTGCAGGTACTCCTGTATGTTGTCTTTGGAGGCATATTCCATGAGAGTGTATGAAGGACCGTCCTGTGTGCAGGACCCAGCAGGTTGATGGTGTCCTTGTGCTGTCCAATCATCTTCATCATCTCCATTTCTGAGATTAGGTTTGACAGGTCTTTCTCTGTTGCATCTGACTTCAACATCTTCACAGACACGTTAGTCAAATGGTTGGATTTGTCTTTGTCCAGCCCAATGGCCTCCTCCAACACCACCTGCCCAAAGTATGCCTGTCTTAGGGGTCTGCCTAAACTGCCTACAACCAGCCTGCCTCAAAGCAGTTATGAACTCTAGATTATCCTCAAAATATTAACATTAAACCACAAGCTAAAAATTCTCTTCACTAGGTCTCTGTCGCAGGTCTAATTTTCTTATCTTTCATCATTTATCTTTTTCCTAATTCTTATTTTCAGTATAGTTTATTTTGCTTCCAGGTGTTTCCCCTGGTTTCTGTATGCTGTTTCATAGGGAAGAATTATCCTTTCATAAAATTATTTCTTGAGCATTCATTACATCTCTCAGATAAAATGGGTTCTTTTATGGTATTGATTCATTAGAGTTTTCTCAAAATGGGAAGAATTTTCAAAATGGTGTTTTCCTCAAGGTTCAGAGTATGTCTTAGCCTCATGTTTACTCTTTTTGAAATTCACTTTTCAAATTCTTGTCCCTCTTTTTGTCTTTTTAACTTAAAATGTTTAATTTTTACTATTTTTTTATTTGAGTATAGTTGATATTCAGTGTTACATTGGTTTCAGGTTTTCAATATCTCCATACATTATTCTATGATCACTACAAATATAGCCAACATCTGTCACCATATAACACTATTATAATATCATTGACTATATTCTCTACACTGTCCCATATCTCTTTTTAAAATCTCTGATTTTTATGTTTTCTGTTATTCCAATTTTCGACCATCATTTTACTTGGTTACATTAATAAATTATGCCTGATTACACACTCTTTGCTGAACACAATAGCATTTGATTTATAGTACTCTTCTTCTTCTTCTTCTTTTAAATTAACATATAATGTATTATTTGCCCCAGGGGTACAGGTCTGTGAATCACCAGGTTTACACACTTCACAACACTCACCACAGCACATACCCTCCCCAATGTTCATAAACCCACCACCCTCTCCCTTCCCTCCCCACACCCCCGGCAACTCTCAGTTTGTTTTGTGAGATGAAGAGTCTCTTATGGTTTGTCTCCCTCCCGATCCCATCTTGTTTCATTTACTCTTTTCCTGTCCCCCAAACCCCCCACATTGCACCTCCATTTCCTCATATCAGGGAGATCATATGATAGTGTCTTTCTCTGGTTGACTTATTTTGCTAAGCATAATACCCTCTAGTTCCATCCGTGTCAATGCAAATGGCAAGATTGCATTTCTTTTGATGGCTGCATAGTATTCCATCATATATATATATATACACCATTCATTTGTTGATGGACATCTAGGTTCTTTCCATAGTTTGGCTATTGTGGATATTACTGCTATAAACATTTGTTGCACATGCCCCTTTGGATCATATAGCAGTCTTCTTTACCTTTATCAGAACCCCAGGAAGCTTTATTTATTTACTCACATAAACAGATGATCCAACACAACGGTTTTTGATGTTCAAATGTATTATAATGTCTTACCGCTTAACTCTATGCTTACTGCTCTCTTTCACTGTCTGACTAAATCCTCATCATCACTATGCCATTTAATGAGAAAGAACATTTGTACTCAGAGTTCTCTCCATATCAGGGAATGAAGACTCCACCCTTCTGTTTGTGCAGGTAAAATAAATGTTGATATTGTCTGTCCTGCACATACCCCATCCTGTTTACCAGAATATTCACCATCAAAATATATACAAAATGAAAACCATACCTCACCACTTCTATTACCACCCAGCATGCTAAAAACACCATCATATGTTCCTGAATTATTGACTTGATTGATAACCCACTTCCACACATACTGCACTCCTTTCTCCCTGCAAATTTATTTTGGTACAGCAATTTAACCTAAAAATCAAGTCAGATGATTTTATTCTGCTGTTGAAAGTCTTTTGGTATCTTCCCCTTTCATATTAAATAAAAACTGAAGGCGTTTCAATGTACTAGAAGGTCATACATCAATACGTTCTTCCTCTCTCCACCACTATGAACTCCTCATTGGCCTCCTTGCTTTTCCTCAAAAGTAACAGACAAGCTGTTCACACAAAGTCTATATACTTACTTGCTCTGCCTAGAGCAATCTTTTCCTTTAATATTTGTATAACACTCTCCTTCACTTCCTGGGTCTTTGTGCAAATAACATCTCCTAAATGAGATATAACCACCCAACACAAAATAAAATTAACTTTCATCCCAGCATTCCTCAATGGCTTTTACCTTTCTTGTATTTCTTTGAGACACTTATCACCATCAACCATCAATCATTATTCTATTACTGGTTTATTTTCTTATTTGAGACAGAGAGAGAGAGAATTGGGAGGGTGCGCAGAGGAAGAAGAAAACACCCCACTGCCTAGAAAGCCTGCTGGGGAGTTACATGCCAGGACCCTGAGATCATGACCCAAGCCAAAGGCAGTCACTCAATGGACTGAGCCACCGAGGTGCCCCTCTATTATTGGTTTATTTCACTATTATATTTCAAAAGAATGTAAGCTCTTTGTGGTCAGGTATTTTATATGTTTTATTAATTGAAGTATTCTCAGAAAGGTAGCTGGCAGATTGTAAGGGCTCACTAAACTGTATTTTGTTGTTATTATTGGGCTCCTTTATGGGCTTTACCTCTTACGCTAGAAGTCTATCCTTCAGATGTAAGCAATAAGAATAGAGCCCTGCTGCCTGTTCAAATGCGTAAAAAGCCTGTACTAAGTGGATATTTTAAAAGCTAAATGAATGGCTTAATAGTTGTATATAGGGGGAAAGGGAACATATTTTCCACAGTTTAGAAGTGGAGTTCTTTTATAGAGTTCTTGTACAAGCCTACACTATTGAACAATAATGGGCAGTTGTACATTACAATTATACAAACACTTTGGTAATTTATATCCTTTTATTGTAATTCATGACTGGATCCTTTAATTCCTTAGGAGCTTTATAGCATTTCAACTTTTCATGTTCAATAAACTTATTGGGGTTGCTACCTTTTTTATTCAAATGGAGAAATAGTCATGATTTAATCTAAATAAAGTGTTACTGATTGTGTTGTTTTCTAGGAATGAGTCGCACATGCTAGTTTAAAAGTTTTGTTAAATTCCCAAGTCTGTCACTGATAAAAGCCTTTTGTAGATTAGTAACTTGATCAAAACGGAAAAGTTATGTAACACCAATTGTTATACTATCTTTGTTTCCATCTTGCATTGTAATAACACCCATCTTAACTCTATTTAAGACAAATCATTGCCAGATGGATTTCTGGCATTGATTGCATGATACGAAATCTAGTATAAATAAAAGATTTTGGTTTTAGTAGCATATAAATCAATTTAGAAAAATATATGTATTTGAATATAAGATAAAGTTTTAAATTATTTGGCAATAGTAAACTAAACTTTTTTTTGGTAAATTTTTATTTTCTAAAATTTCATTGAGCACTTTTGCAATAAGAAACAAGTTACAAAAAATTAAGGTTTATTTACCCCAATTCAAGATTATTAGGGATATAATCATAGAAGTTGAAGTATTTAAAATTTTGAACCCAAAATATTTTATTAGGTAAATTCATGAATGCTGAACATTCACTGTTAAAATATACTAATACTATTGATAGAATGGTAGAAACCTAAAATCAAACATTTATTAAATATTTATATCCATATCTTTTCATGGCTTGGTAATTCATTTCTCTAGCATTAAATAATATTCCATTGTTTGCCTGTACTACACTTTATTTTTCCTTTCACCTATGGAAGGATATCTTGGTTGCTTCCAAGCTTTTGTCAGTTATGAATAAAACTACTATAGACATCTTTGTGGGTATAGATTTCATCTTCTTTGGATGAATACCAGGAACTGCTACTGCTGAATCATCTGGCAAGAATATGTTTAGTTTTCTAAGAAACTGCCAAGTTGTTTTCCATTCTTTATTCTCAATAGACATGGAAGCCATTCTTTATTCTCAATAGACATGGAAGAACATTCCTGTTGCTCCACATCCTCACCAACATTTCGTGTTCTGTTGTCAGTGCTCTGGATTCTGGGTATGTACTGGTGTTCTCTTTTTTGTTTTAATTTGCATTTTCCTGATGACATATGATGTGAAGCATCTTTTTATATGCTTATTTGCCATCTGTAATATTTTCTTTTGTGAGATATCTGCTAAGGTCTTTGGCTCATTTTTAATCAGGTTTTTCCCCCATTGTTGAGTTTTAAGGGGTCTTTGTGTATTTTTGATTAACAGTCCCTTGCCAGATGTGTATTTTGCAAAATTTTTCCCATAGTCTGTGCTTTGCCTTTTTATTCTCTTGGCATTGTGTTTCACAGAGTAGACATTTTTAAATTCAGTGCTTGTGCTTTTTAAATTCAGTGCTTGTGCTTGCCAAAACCAAGGTCATTTAAATTTTCTTCTATATTAGCTTCTACATGTTTCATGTTTAGGTTTATAATCCAATCTGAGTTAATTTTTTTGAAGCGTGTATGATATCTGCCTGGATTTATTTTATTTTTTTATTTTATTTTATTGTATTTTATTTTATTTTATATTTTTACATTTAGCTTCACCATTACTCCAGAACCATTTGTTTAAAAGATTGTATTTTGCTCTCTTTTATTGCTTTTGCTTTTATATTAAATATAAAATATAATTGATAATATATATTCTGTTGCTATAATCTAGTCTTTCTGTGGTATTACAATATCTTGCTTACAATTATCGTTATGGTAAACTTTTTAAAAAGATTTTGTTAATTTATTTGACAGAGAGAGAGAGATCACAAATAGGCAGAGAGACAGACAGAGAGAGAGATGAGGAGAAGCAGGCTCCCTGCTGAGCAGAGAGCCCAGTGCGGGACTAGATCATCAGTCCTAAAAGCCAGCTGCACTCTTGGGTCAGTTTGCTGGCTTCCAGATTGCGCCCAAAGCCAGGAACCAGCTTCCCCAGCACAGGCCTGGGCTGAGATGCCTGCCCAGGATCTGTCTGAGCAGTCTCCTCTTCTCCAGGCAAGGATGGCACTTCTACCTGGATGTTTGGGTTTTTTGTTTCTTTTTTTGGTCATTGGTTATTACATGACCTCCAGGGTAGGTGCTCCACAAAGGGAGTGAAAACAGGACGCCTGATATATAGGCATACGGCCATTCTAGAAAAACAGCTTGGGGTTCTCTCGGAAACGCGGCATTGGTCCTTGCACTATGGTTTAATAGAAAAGGGATTATGCACCAAGTTACTTAAATGAGCATAGGTTGAAATCGTTTACTGAGAGTAAATATTTTAAATAGTTATATTTTAACTAAATCTATCATCAATCATAAATCTATTACATGAAGGTTACAGGCAATTTAAATGCAAGAGCACTCTCTTCAGGGTTTTAAATAATCCGTGTCTGTGTTGGCACATGAGAATGCAAAGATAGGAAATGGTTTGTAAAAGATCATATAATAGCTTTTACTAATTCTATTTATTTGACAGACAGAGATCACAAGTAGGCAGAGAGGCAGGCAGAGAGAAAGATGGGGAAGCAGGCTCCCCGCCAAGCAGAGAGCCTGATGAAGGGCTGGATCCCAGGACCCTGAGATCATGACCTGAGCCCAAGGCAGAGGCTTAACACGCGGAACCACCCAGGCGCCCCCAGATGAAATACATTTCTGACTTAGAAACTTCAGATAGAATTTTTTTGTCCATGATAACAACCGAAGAAAATGTGTCATCCCTAAACCTAACCTTAACCCCTAACAACGCTGAAACCTAACCTGACCTTAAAGCCCAAACTAGAACCCTGAATCCCAAACCTGAAATGGAACCCAAAGCCTGTACCTGAGCCCTGGATCCAAGTCCTGAACCACGAACCCAAACCCTAAACCAGACCTCCAAGTCATGAACCCTGAACCCAAATCTCAGCATGAAGCCAAACCCCATAACTTTATCCCATAAGCTCTGAGTCTTAAAGCCTAAACCATAAACTTAAAGCCCTAAACTATAACTCTGTTCCCTTGTCCTTCACTCTAAATCCTCACCCTAACACTAAACCCAAAGCCTGACCTAGAACTCTGACTAAAACCGGAACCTGAACCCAAATTCAAACCCTTCACAACACTTTGCTTATGCACTTGCTTATGCACTGTTTCATTGATCTATGTCTGTTTTGGGGACAGTTCCCTACTATCTTGATGATGACAACTTTGTAATAGAGCTTGAGGTCTGGAATTGTGATGCCAACAACTTTGGCTTTCTTTTTCAATATTCCTCTGGCTATTCGAGGTATTTTCTGGTTGCATATATATTTTAGGATTATTTGTCCCATTTCTTTGAAAAAATGGATGGGATTTTGATAGGGATTGCATTAAATGTGTAGATTGCTTTAGGTAGCATAGACATTTTCACAATATTTGTTCTTCAAATACAGGAGCACGGAACATTTTTCCATTTCTTTGTGTCTTCTTCAATTTCTTTCATGAGTATTTTAGAGTTTTCTGAGTATAGATTGTCTCTTTGGTTAGTGTCATTCCTAGGTATCTTAGGGTTTGGGGTGCAATTGTAAATGGGATTCACTCCTTAATTTCTATTTCTTCAGTCTTGTTGGTTTAAAAAAATGCAACCAATTTGTGTGCATTGATTTTATATACTGACACTTTACAGAATTCCTATACAAGTTATAGCAGACTTGGAGTGGAGTCCTTTAAGTTTTCCTCCTACAGTATCATATCATCTGAAAACAGGGATAGTTTGACTTCTCTTTTGCCAATTTGGCAAAATTTGGTTGCCTTTAATTTCTTTTTGTTGTCTGCTGAGGCTAGGACTTCTAGTACGTTGTTGAATAGCAGTGGTGATAACAGACATCCCTGCCGTGTTCCTGACCTCAGCGGAAAAGTATTCAGTTTTTCTCCATTGAGAATGATATTTGCAGTGGGTTTTTCATAGATGGCTTTGATAATATTGATAATATGTGCCCTCTATCCCTACACTTTGAAGAGTTTTAATCAGGAAGGGATACTGCACTTTGTCAAATGCTTTTTCAGCATCTATGGAGATTATCATATGGTTCTTGTTCTTTCTTTTATTGATGTGTTGTATCACATTGATTGATTTGCAGATGTTGAACTAACCTTGTAGCCCTGGAATAAATCCCACTTGGTCGTGGTGAATAATTCTTTTAATGTACTGTTGAATCCTATTGGCTAGTATTTTGGTGAGAATTTTCGCATCTGTGTTCATCAAGGATATTGGTCTGTAGTTCTCTTTTTTGATGGGATCCTTGTCTGGTTTTGGGATCAAGGTGATGCTGGCCTCAGTAAAAAAGAGTTTGGAAGTTTTCCTTCCATTTCTATTTTTTTTGGAACAGTATCATCTGGCCCGGGGCTTTTGTTTGTTTGGAGATTTTTGATGACTGTTTCAATCTCCGTACTGGTTATGGGTCTGCTCAGGTTTTCTATTTCTTCCTGGTTCAGTTGTGGTAGTTTATATGTCTCTAGGAATGTATCCATTTCTACCAGATTGTTGAATTTGTTGGCATAGAGTTGCTCATAGTATGTTCTTATAATGGTTTGTATTTCTTTGGTGTTGGTTGTGATCTCTCCTCTTTCATTCATGATTTTATTTATTTGGGTTCTTTCTCTTTTCTTTTTGATAAGTCTGGAAAGGGGTTTATCAATCTTATTAATTCTTTCAAAGAACCAGCTCCTAGTTTCCTTGATTTGTTCTATTGTTTTTGTTGTTGGTGGTGGTTTTTTGAGGTTTTGTTTCTTTGTTTATTTGTTTCTATTTCATTGATTTCTGCTCTGATCTTTATCATTCCTCTTCTCCTGCTGGGTTTAGGAGTTCCTTGTTGTTCTTTCTGCAACTCCTTTAGGTGTATGGTTATGTTGTGTATTTGAGATCTGAGAGAGAAGCGTGGTTGCACACGTCTGTCGCTGCGCTCCCCAGGAGCAAGTCTGGGGAAGGCGCAGCATGCCGCCCGCAGAGAAGAGAAGGAGACCTTGGCCTTGTGGTCGGGAAAAGGGTGGGAAGCAGGAGAGCCTGCCCTGGCAGGAACAGCAGGCTGGTGGCAAGACAAATGTCACCCGCTCCCTGTGCAGAGAGAGGATGCCTGGCTGCTAAGGAGACATGAAGGGACGACTAGTACAGGGACGCATGCTCCACGATGAGGAAGGAGTCTGCGCAGAAGGCAGGCCTGTCCTGTGCCTCTGGTCCCAAGTGGACAGCATCTCCTTGGCCACCTGTCCCAAGGGCAGACGGGCTTGCCCCTAAGTGCCATACTCGGAACTCGCAGAAACAACCCCAAGGAGAAAGGGGCAGTCAGATGCCATCTTCCACCAAGATATGGCAGCGTTGTGGGTGGCAGGGGGTGTGCCGGGGATGGAGTGGAGACAGTCCCCCACAGATCCCAATCCCAGTGCACGGGCCGCGTACAGGGATCCTGTCGCCGCCCCTCTCCTTTGGTGAAGGCACTGGCCTAGACCCCGAGTCTGCCTGAGTGCCTGAGCAAAAGGCAAAGACTTACCTACACCAGGAGATTGTAATGGGCATAGAGTACCATGCTAGGCCACGCACGCTGCTGCAGGGTTGTGACTGTGTCTGCTTAGTTCGGCTTAGTAAGGTGAACCCGGGCGCGAACATGGAGCCCGGGAAAGCAAGGCCCAAGAGGCACCAGCTCTCCCGCGGCTCTTCTTCCCTGCCCCGACAGAGTGAAAGACCAAAGCCTTGCTGAGGAAGCAGCAGCGAAGTGCGGTTTGCGCCAAGCTGAAAAACTCTGCGAAAGCATAGCAGTCGCTGGGAAATCAGAGTCGGTTCTGTGGGCTGCTTTTGTTGCTTGCCTTAGCCTAGTATTCGCAGCACGATGGGAGAAACCCGCATAGAGCGAAAACCTCTTTGCCGGGCCATCCCCTCTGGGAAAGCACAGCAATCTTTGGGAAATCAGAGTCGGGTCTGTGGGATGCTGCATGCTGCTTGCCAGAGCTAGTCTCCACAGCACGGTGTAATAAACCTGCATGGAGCGAAATCCTCTTGGCCGGGGCATCCCCTCTGCCTGAGAGAGAAGCGCGGTGACGCCTGTGGATAGAGCCTTATGGAAAGAGACACGTCTGTCACTGCAGAGCGACGGAAGCCTGGCTGCTAAGGAGACACGAGGGGAAGATTAGGGCAGGGGAAAGGGCTCCACTCTGAGGAAGGAGTCTGGGAAGAAAGCATGCCTGTCCTGAGCCTTTGGGCCCAAGGAGACAGCAGCTCCTTGGCCACCTGTCCGTGGTGGAGACATGGGATTGCCACCAGGCGCCTACCCTGAACTCGAGAAACAACTCCCATTAAGAACTGGACATCAGATGCCATCTTCCTCCAGGATGTGGAAGCTTGGAGGAGGCACGCGGTTTAAGGGGAAGGAGTGGGACAGTCCCGCAAAGCTCACTATTTACTGCACGGGGCGGTGTGCAAAATCCTGTCACCTCTCCTTTCCTGTGGGGAAAGCCGTGGCCTAGTCCGCGAGTCTGCCTGAGCGCCAGAGTAGAAGGCCAAGCGATGCCTACACCTGGAGATGCTAGTGTGCATAGAGTGCCATCCTAGGCTACGCACGCTACTGCACGGTTGTGGCTGTGTCTGCTTAGTTAGGCCTGGCAGGGTGTAACCAGGACTCAAACATGGAGCCAGGGAAAGCAACGCCCAAGAGGCCCCAGCAATCCTGCATCTCTTCTTCCCTGACCCGAAAGAAGCCTCGCTGAGGAAGCAGCGGCGAACTGCTCTTTGCTCCAAACCAAAGCCTCTGCCAAAGCCCAGCATTCGCTGGGAAATGTTCTGCGGGCTGCTGCTTGCCTGAGCCCAGTCTCCCGTTGGGAGAAACCCGCATACAGTGAAAGCCTCTTGCCTGGGCATCTCCCCTAGGAAAGCACAGCATTCGTTGGGAAATCAGACTTGGGTTTGGGGTTGCTGCTGCTTGCCTGAGCTAGTCTCCACAGCTGGTATGAAGATACCGGCATGGAGCGAAATACTCTTTGCCCTGAATCCCCTCTGCCTGAGAGAGAAGTGTGTCACCGCGCTTCCCAGGAGCAAGAGTGGGGAAGGCGCAGCACACCGCCCCCTGGGAAGAGAAGGAGCCCCTGGCCTTAGGGTCAGGAAAATTGAACAGCCACATGCAGAAAAATGTCATTGGATCATTTCCTTACACCATACATGAAAATAGACTGAAAATGGATGAAGAAGCATAATGTGAGATAGGAATCCATCAAAATCCTTGAGGAGAGAGCAGGTAGCAACCTCTTTGACCTCAGCAGCAGCAACTTCTTCCTAGGAACATCGCCAAAGGCAAGGGAAGCAAGGGCAAGAATGAACTATTGGGATTTCATCAGATCAAAAAGCTTTTGCCCAGCAAAGGAAACAGTTAACAAAGCCAAAAGATGACTCTCAGAAATTATCTGGGTGAAGATATTTTCTAATGACATACTAGATAAAGGGCCAGTATCCAAAATCTATAAAGAGCTTATCAAACTCAACACCCTAAGAACAAATAATCCAATGAAGAAATGGGCAGAGGACATGAACAGACATTTCTGCAAAGGATACATCCAAATGGCCAACAGATACATGAAAAAATGCTCCACATCACTCGGCATCAGGGAAATACAAATCAAAACCAGAATGAGATACCACCTCACACCTTTCAGAATGGCTAAATTGAACAAGTCAGTCAATGACAGATGCTGGCGAGGATGTGGAGAAAGGGCAACCCTCCTACACTGTACGTGGGAATGCAAGCTGGTGCACCCACTCTGGAAAACAGCGTGGAAGTGCCTCAAAAAGCTGAAAATAGAACTACCCTATGACCTAGTGATTGTAGTACTGGGTATATACCCTACAGATACAAACGTGGCATTCTGAAGGGGCACATGCACCCAAATATTTATAGCAGCAATGTCCACAATAGTGAAACTATGGAAAGAACCTAAATGTCCTTCAACAGATGAATCAATAAATAAGATGTGGTATATATGTACAATGGAATACTATGCAGCCATCAAAGAAATGAAATCCTGCTATTTGTGATGACGTGGATGGAACTAGAGGGTATTATGCTTGGCGAAATAAATCAATCTGAGAAAGACAACTATCCTATGATCTCCCTGATATGATGAAGTAGAGATGCAACATAGGCGGTTTCGGGTGTACGAAAAGAAAAATAAAAGAAGATGGGATTGGGAGGGAGACAAACCATAAAAGACTGAATCTCACAAAACAGACTGAGGGTTGCTGGGGAGAGGTGTGTTGGGAGAGGATGGTGGGGGTATGGACATTGGGAAGGGCAAGTGCTATGGTGAGTGATGGTGAGTGCTGTGAAATGTGTGAACCTGGTGATTCACAGACCTGTACCCCTAGGGATAAAAACACACTATATGTTTATAAAAAATTAAAAAAAATAATTTAAAAAATCCATTAAAGAAAAAACAAATATTGCAAGCCCAGAGCTAATCTCATATTCAATTTAAAAAGTTTGAAAGTTTTCCCCTTAAAGATCAGAAAAAAGACAAGTGTGTCCACTTTCACTACTCTCATTTGACATAGTACTGGATGTCCTAGCCTGAGAAACAAGGAACACAAAGAAATAAGAGACTCCAAAAAAAAAGGAAGAAGTAAAGTTTTCTTTTTTGGATAACATGAACTTACATGTTAAAAAATCCTAAAAACTTCACAAAAAATTTGAATAAACAAATTTAGTAAAGCTGCCAAATACTGGATCAATATATAAAAGACAAGAATTTTGTTTTGTTTCATTTTTTTTAATATGGAATGCTTCCCAGTTTTTCATGTCATCCTTGTTCAGTGATCATGCTAATCTTCTCTGCAGCATTCCAATTTTAGGATATGTGCTGCCAAAGTAGGCACAAGACAAAAGCATTTTAACACTCTAATGATGAACTAGCTGAAAAAATAAAGAAAACAATCTAATTCACAATAGCATCAAAAATAATAAAATACTTAGGAATAGATTTAACTAAGAAGATGAAAGATCTGTACTCCATAAACTATGACATTGATAAAGAAATTGAAGGACACACAAATGGAAAGATAGCTCATATTTATGAATGGTAAAAATTAACATTGTTAAAATGTCAATACTACCGAAAACCATCTGTAAATCCAATTCCTATCAAAAATCCAATGTTAGGGGTGCCTGGGTGGCTCAGTGGGTTAAGCCGCTGCCTTCGGCTCAGGTCATGATCCCAGGGTCCTGGGATCGAGCCCCGCATCAGGCTCTCTGCTCAGAAGGCAGCCTGCTTCCTCTTCTCTATCTGCCTGCCTCTCTGCCTGCTTGTCATCTCTGTCAAATAAATAAATTAAAAATCTTAAAAAAAATCCAATATTATTTTTTTACAGAAGTAAAGAATACTAAAATTTATATGAGACCATAAAAGACAACAAATAATCAAAGCAGTTCTGAGAAAGAATGAAGAAGAGAAATTACACTTCTTGATTTGAAACTATACTACAAAGCCCTCATGCTCAAAACAATAACGTATACTGGCATAAAAACAGACCAATAAACAAGTAGAACAGAATTGAGAGTCCAGAAATAAATCCTTTCATACAGTCACCTAATACTTGACAGGGGCCAACATATGTAATGGGTAAAGATAGTCTGTTCAATAAATGATATTTAAAACTGAATAGTCACATAAACAGTATGAAACTGGAACCTTATATCACTCATAAGTCTTAACTTGAAAAAGATTAAAGACTTAAAGGTGATGCATGAAACTACATTTTCTAAAGGAAAACATAGGAAAAATTCTCCTTGACATTGGTCTTGCCAATAGTTTTCTGGATACCAGACCAAAAACACAAGCAAAAAAACCAAAAATAAATAAATGGTACTACATCAAACCAAAGTTTCTGCATTGCCAAAAAAAAGAGAGAGAGAATGAAAACACAATCCACAGAATGTAAGAAAATACTTACAAATCTTATATCTGAAAAGAGGTTAATAATCAACAGATACAAATAGAAAAAATATATATAATTTAAAAAATAGCAAAAGGATCTCAATAGACTTTTTTTTTTCAAAAAACTTATTTAAATGACCAATAGGAGCATTAAAAAGTGCTCAACATAAAAAACTCAGGGCAAAGTCATTATGTTGTTGTTGTTGTTTACCTCTGAAAAACACAGCAAGATATTACTACCTATTAGAATATATACTACCCAAAAATTGAAACTAACAAATTTTGGTAAATATTGGGGAAGATGGGGAACTTATGCACTGTGATAGGGATATAAATTTGTATGGAAAACAGTATGGAGATTATTCATATTATTAAAAGTAAAATTACCATATGATTCAGTAATCCCACTTCTAGGTATATATCTAAAGGAAATGAAGTTCACTGTTCAAAGACATATCTGAACTCTTATGTTTATTATAAAATTATTAACTCTAAGCAAGAGATGGAAATAACTTCAGTATCCATTAATGGATGAATGAATAAGATAAGTATGGTAAATATATACTATGGAATACTACTTAACCATGAAAAATTAAGAAATACTGCCATTTACAGCAGCATGGATGGATCTTGAAGGTGTTATACTAAGTGAACTATTTCAAAGATTTTATATATTTTTTAAATTTATGTATTATGATATCCCTTTCATACAGAATCTGAGGAAAAGGCAAACTAATGGAAACTTAGAGTTGAGTTGACAAGGGGTGAACCTGGGGTGGAGTAAGGTGGTCAAAGGGTGCAAACTTGCAATTATAATATGAAAAAGTTCTGGGGATCTAATGTACAGCATGATGATCATAGTTAATAAAATATACATACCTTTTTTTATTGTGCTTCCCTTTATTAAACTTTGCATATATCACATTCTTACAAGTTGAAAGTTTATAGCAATCTTGTATAAAAGAGGTCTGCTGCCACCATTTTTCTAACAACATTTGTTCATTTTGTGTCTCTCTGTCACATGTTGGTAATTCTTGCAATATTTCAAGTTTTTTCATTATTATTGTATTTGTTATGGTGATCTGTGATCAGTAATTATGACCCACTGAAAACTCAGAACTAGTATACTTAAGGTATATACATTGTTTTTCTTTAAAAACATAATGCTTTTGAACAGTACAGTATAGTGTTTATTTTTTATATGCACTGGGAAACATAATTTTTTATATGCACTGGGAAACCAAAAAAAAAAATAATTTGACTTAGTTTATTGAGATAATCACTTTATTGAGGCAGTTGGAACAAAACCCACAAGACCTCTGAGGTTTATCTCTACTATACTATATACATAAAAGTTGCTAAGAGAGTAGATCTTAAAATTCCTTACGATACATGCATAAAAAACAGTGGCAACTATATGAGATAGTAGATGTATTAACATTTTTATGTAGATTATATTGCAATAAAGATGTATACCAATTTATCAAATTGTACAAAATTTACACAATGTTAAAAGTTTGCACTGTTATAAGAAATCATTTCTTAAATTCACAAATTATAATATGTTGATATTTTTCAATAAAGCTGGAAAAAACTTTTTGTAGAATTAATCTATTTTTCAAAAAAGGAAGTAAGGAAGTAGAAACTGCAACTAACTCTGAAATAATAGAATATAAAATCCATTTTCGTTATATACACTGTGACAAAAACTATTACTTAGTTTACAATGAAGGAGTACTTATGAAGCATGAAGGATGGTCTATAAATAAGGCTGAAAGAGCTCAGTTTTAAGGTTTAAATTTAAAATCTTCTTTTGAAATACTAAACTGACCACCCAGTTTTCCAAACATAAATGTCTTAACTGCATGAATTTATTTCATACAACTCTATAATCTAGTTTCATAAGAAAGCAGCATGCAAATTTTGAATAAGACATACTTGCTTAAGTTAACTAAACGATACTTCCCTAAAAATAAATAGAAGAAAAATCAATCAGCATATTTATTATGATAATTATTATTCATAATGAGATTCATATTGAATTATGGAATATATATCCTCAGAGGGGGTAAAGTAAAATGAAATTTATTTTGGTAAATGTGTCTGTGAATAGTCAATACAATGCCTCAATATAAATGAATATTACCATTTTGAACAATTTAATTACTATTATTAGAATTTTTATAAGTATAAAAATAGCTATCATTTTAGCATGGAATATGAGACTCTCATGCTCCATGCTTCATCACATCCACACAACAACTCTGCATAATAAGTATTATCATCACCATTTCATGGGTGAAAAAACTGAGGCTAACACATTTAGATAACTGGTTTATGATTACATGGCTAGTAAAGATGCATCACACTAATTTAGGCTTTATGATTTCAGAATTGTACTCTTTCCACTGCACATTCTATTACTCTGTAAATACTTGGCCTGTTTTCATTGAGTTCTTTAGTTTTATTCATGTGGTGATGGCTTAAAGCTTCATTTAAAGGAAGCTTAAAAAATTCATTTAACCAAAAGCTCCCAAGAATTAAAAATGTCATGGATCTAATGTAGACATGGATATCATTAGTTAATGGGTAACGATATATTTTCCACTCTAGTGAGATAACAATCAGAGTATTTTTCTAAGTTTTAGTCTCTCAGTGTTAAAAAGGACTTTGTTAAAATAGAAATATTTAGACAAAGGTGGTCAAAAGTCTGGATCAGATCACCTTAAGATAAATATTAGGAAACTGAGGAAACAAATGGAGATTTGAACACTGAGCTATGGTATAATGAATGGTTTCAAGTATTTAGTAGAGTATAGAAAAGCCCTTTAAAGCCTGGTCTTAGCCTAGCATTGCAGCTTCTGGGATATCTGCCTATCTACCATCTATCTATCTAGATATAAATTTGAAAACTTTTTTAACTTAAAGATTTTGAGAAATAGAACATAATCAGCACCATAGAAGATCTGTTTATGATAACAACCTAGCCCCTTCTCCCAGGTTGTTAATATTCTCTCTTATTTAATGTAACATTGTGCAAATAGACCACTACTGATCTGCCGTTATGAATGAAATAGCTATAATCATCTGTTTGCATATCCTGGTGAAAATATTCATTTAGTTCCATGTTGTATTTCTAGGAATGGACCAAATCTTTATTTAAGTTTTTTAAGTTTTCTAAATATTGTCCAACTTACCTCAAATGTTTTTATTATGGGCACTTTCATTCTTTCACATTCTTGCAAGGCAATTTTACTGTTGCCCAATATGGTAAGTGTGTAATAATAGTATGTCATTTTAGGTTTTAATTTATTTTTAATTTAATTTAATTTAATTTAATTCCAGATTCATAATAAAGATAAACAGTTTTTATATATGAGTGGCCATTTGGATTACCCTTTCTGTAAAGTACATGCTCAAATCTTTTGATATCTTAACATTGTGTCATACTGACTTCTTTATAGTAGATTTTCTGAATGAACTGTTAGCTGTGTAGGTCTTCTCTATTTTATTTTGAACTTGTTTTCATTTCAAAATCTTTATATTTATTTTCATAATCTGCTTTTAGTTTGCTTTGTCTATTATCTATCTATCTATCTATCTATCTATTTGCAAGCAAGATAGAGCGAGCAAGTGAGAGCGCAGGGAGGGATAGAAAAAGAAGGGAAAAGAATCTTAAGCAGGCTCCAGGCTCAGCACAGAGCCCAACTCTGGGCTCTATTTCACAACCCTGACATCATGACCTGAGCCAAAATGAAAGAAATAAAATAAAATTAAGGTGTTAAAAAAAAGGAAAAAGAATTGGAGGTTTAATTAAGTGAGCCACCCAGGCACCCCTGTGGTATGTTAAATTAGCTGTCATATCTTTAAAGTTCTAGAGTATCCATTTGGTTCATTTATAAAACCTTTCTCAATATCATTTTTAGTTTCAGTTTTTTGTTCAATTTGCTTCCCCTCTCATTTCTTTGAGCAGAGTAATCAAGCCATTTTACAATCTTTATTGATCATTTTAGCATCATACTTAATCCCATTTTCTCTATCAAATCTTGTTAATGGTTTTTCTTTGTGTGCTTTGTTCCATTTTGCTATGTTCAAGACATTATATTTGAAACTCTTATTGAGTAGGGATAATTAAGAGCTATAATAATGGTATGGTCCTCCTTGGCAGGATTTTCTCTTATATCTGAGACTCTACAAGACAATCATACTCCAAATTCAGTGATTGACTTTCTCAGTTTACACAGAAGGCAAGGTAGGCTATAGTCTTATTTCTGCTTCTCCTTGTGCTTTGGGGATCTCAACTTCAATTTGGGTTGTACCAAAGTCCTCAAATTTGATTGCTGCTGGATTTTGAATTTTGTTTCTCTAGTATCAAGAGTCTATTAACAACACAGCTCAGTGTGTTTTAGCAGTTTCAAATGCTCTCATAGCTAAAATGGCTTCAGGGCATATATCTCTAGGCTCTCATTGTATTTCGTATTTTGGCCCAGTAATCCCACACTTAATTTTTATAATCATTCTGATATTTTTAATTTTAAAAGCTATTTTGTCTGGAGTTTTAGTTGTCTTAAGTAGGAGTTTTTAGATCACCATTCCTAGAAGCAACAACAAATATACATGAAAATGTTGGCAGTAGTTTATCACATCTTTATGACTTTGAACTTCCATAAGCTGAGGCATCCTTCTCTAATCACTTAGGCAAACTCCAATTTACCCTTTAAAACAACACAAGAATTGCTTCATTTAAGAACATGTTCAGGGATGACTTTTCCCCACTGTTCTTACCAACATTCCCACACACTCTTTGCTACCCACACCTTGTTTATGAACTTTCATTAGGTATATCAGCGTGACCAGAATTTTGCTCTATTGTATTTTTGTCCTTTAGAGCTTTAATTAAATATGAATTCCATAGAAATTCTGTCCCTTTTCTTTCAAAACTGGGTTCGTTATTTCTTCTCATTCTTTGTCAGAAGTTACTTAGTTAGAGAAACTTATAGCTCTATTGTGACTTTGGAGCCTTTACAGTTTTTTGACTGGAAAAATCACCCATCCCTGAGATTTTTACGCAGCTTCCTAGCTGATATTATTCAGAAATATGTTCAAAACAGACTTTTTCAGGGAGGTCCTTTCGGACCACTCAGTTAAAAAGCCTCTTCTCAATCACTGCTCTTTTTAAAATGTGCTTATTTAGTTCAAATATGCATCACTATTAAAGAAAAACCAGTACGATTTTTTTTTTTAAGTTGGCCTACCTATTATCTATCTCTCCCACTAAAATGATTCCTCTGTGCTGGGGTTTTGTTGTGCTCATCTTAGGCCAGGCACTCAATAAATTCTCTCTGAATGATTGAATTGTTTGACTCCCTTGCTAGATTCTCAACTTCATGAGGCCAAGGATTGTTCTATTCAGTCCTTCTTTATCCTCAATGTCTGTTATATTGCAGTCACGTACGTGACTAATGGGAAAAATCACAGAAAGAAAGAGTTAAAACTACAGAAAAACCCTGTAGCTTCAATAACACAAAGCTTTCTAAAATTATTTAGTCCAGGAATTGAATACTGGCTGCACTTTTGATTTTTTTTAAATGGTATTGAATTTAATTTAAATGGAAATACTTGAATGGTAGAATAATAAAAAAATTATAAAAGCAACTTGCTCTTTAAAGTATGAATTATATAGGGCATCTCTTCTAGAAGCAAAATTTTCAAATGTCAAACATCTGAAAGCATAGAAGGAGAAGTAAGAGTGTGAATTGTACTTCAATGTTCTTTTCTTTATATTCAGCAAACAGCTTCATTCACACCTTTCCAATTTTTTCAACTCTTTTGAAAAAGCCTTCAGAGGAGTTACTGCTGATGACAACCATCACAGCCTAACAGGAGAAATTTTATAAAGAAAAATAATAGCATGTTTTTCCCAAGTTGTTAAGGATATGGTGAAGCTCTGTCAGATTCAAAGGAGGAATGTGCAATTCCATGCTATATATCATAATAACTTATTTTAATAGTGGCTTTGCAATTTTTCAGATATATCCATTTACTGAAACCACTATCAAATAAACAAAACAAACAAATTAACATGGGTTCGAGACAGAAGTTATCTAATCTAAAAATAGCACATGTTCACAGAATACACAACACATATCCCAAGTACTACTATAGGTTTCAAGTAATAGTCAAAACAATAGTAAAAATGATTCAGACCCTACCAGTCAAATCATAAATGGGACCTTAACTGTAAATCCTTATCTTTAGATCAAAGCGGGTAATTGGGAGCTGAAGATACATTATAGAACTAATATGTTATAGAACTCCTCTGAAATGAGTCATTTATTCCATCACTTTTCCTGCACAGCTGCTGACCCATGTTTTGGTTCCTGGAAATAGCTGCTACCCTGTCATACTTCTTAAAAGCACATATATTGATAACTCTACTCATTCCTCCATTCCTCTGTGACTGTCACTGTGTTAAAATGTGGAGTCAGCTGACTCACTTGTGGTGGTAATAAAGTAGATGAGTTTGCAAAGTATTTTGTTATTTCTAAAAATGCAAAAACCAAATTACATTGAAATCATAAGGGGTGTTTCAGGGAGAGCTGTAGGATGTGGTTTCTTGTGTAATCCACAGAGATTAGCTCAAACACATATTTAAACTCTCCTTTAGGAGCAACCTTAGTGGTAAAGCAAGAAGATAAACAGATGTATACGCACCCTGGCACAAAATTATCACTTATGTTTGGCTTCCTAGTCTCCTCGTGTTTATCCTAACTTAATTTATTTATCTTAACTTCTCTCTGAAATCAGGGAACACAGAATCTCAATCAGTTGACATTTTCCTACTGAATTACCCAATAGTCTGATCATACCCCTAAGAATTTTTTAAATTATTTTACTCATAATCCCAAATCTGCTTTGCTTCCTCATCTTAGTACACTGTAATTTGATTTCAAAATGAGGACAGTTGTCAGTAATGCCACATTCATTCATCTATTTTACAATTCCATGTACTTACAACTATGAAGATATGTTAATAACATCCATTCCAATAAGCCACCCTAAATTTATTCTCATGAAACAAGACCTCAAGAAAGAGATTTCAAAATCATCCATGTATTTGCAACTTATTGCAATAAAGCCTTTATCAATAGACTTCCCTGTGCACATGGTGGTCAAATTGCTGGTGAAAACCAGCCAGATCTATTACAAGCTTTCTCATGGCTTCTAGGTAACCCAAGTGAGCCTTTATTGATACTGGGAAGGGATAAACAGTGGTGTAAGAATTGGCTAGACAAAAGTAATGACTCTCATTACAAAGTGAGTATTTTAAAGCAAAAGAGCCTGTTGGGAATAATGTTTTATAAAATAGTGGGTTTTTTAATTAACTTTTTAAAATTCAATTAGTTAACATATAGTGTACCATTAGTTTCAAATGTAGATTTCAGTTATTCATCCATAGCATATAATAGCTAATGCTCAGTACTTACTGTCATAGCTTCTTGAAAGCAGAATTTTAACCCACTGAGCCACCCAGGCGCCCTTGAAAGCAGACTTTTAGATCACATTTTCTGATTACTTCCATGTAGTACAACAGTTTCCTGCTAGCAACCTTCAAAACATACTGTTTGTTAGAGGAATTTCTTTAATAATAAATAAACAGGAATTTATTTAAATTTATTTAAATATTGCACACTGTTTCATTGTTCATAAATAAGGTGATGATATTATAGCCATTAGTTGGTAGCACTGATATATCACTTTCTTTTTACTTCTCAGTGCATTCTCTTTACACAAAATAGATATATATTTTAAAAGAATCTGAATCTGTGGCAAACTTTTAAAAAACCCTATACAGTAAAGTTTATCATTTTAAGTAATCTCAATGATCTTCCTCAATTGTGATAGTATATCCTTCTATCTAGGCCAGATATTGTATGAGGGATTTGAAGAGACATACTTTTCTCATCTGCAAAATGCTTATCAGGATCCTACAATAAAATACACTTATAATTTTTTGATGAAAATTTATTTATTTATTTTAAGATTTTATTTCTTTATCAGAGAGAGTGGGCGAGAGAGCAAGCACAGGCAGACAGAATGGCAGGCAGAGGCAGAGGGAGAAGCAGGCTCCCGGCCGAGCAAGGAGCCCGAGGCGGGACTCGATCCCAGGATGCTGGGATCATGACCTGAGCCAAAGGCAGCTGCTTAACCAACTGAGCCACCCAGGTGTATCTTTTGATGAAAATTTAATCTGTATAAACAATATATTTGCTGTAATGCGTGGTTCATGGAAAACATCTTATTTAATTGTAAGCAACAACAGTATTAGAGATTAAGTAAATGTGTCTATAATATTTAAAGTTTTAACACATAATTCCAGTGCTTTGCCTTATTTTCTCAAATCCCTTTACCACTTTCACTGACAGAGTCAAATGTACTTTTTCTACTAGAGCCAGCTCTTTGTCTTTTGTCAGAAAGATGCCCTTGTGAATTATTTATAATAGAGATATTAGCAATAATAATAATAATAATAATAATAAGTAGCAATGAAAATGTTAAAAAAAAGTTTTCTTAACTAATTAGGGTTCTTAGACATCAATTAGAGGAACCACCTCTGGCAAGCAAATTAATCTGCAAAACATTCCCAGAATTAACAAGTCAGTCAGATACAGGTTTGTCCGTAGACTGAAAGGTGAAGCAAAAGGACTAGGTTTGGAAGATAGGTAAGGGCAGTGAAAAAAATGATCAAATTTTTGGGCAAAATAAATTATTAGGTGTCCTTTCAATGGAGTCCTGGGAATTATGTAGCAGAAACTCTGGAGATTATCTCAATCCATTGGAGTCACTCCGTTTATTAGCTTGCTATTGACAAAGTTATTTACAAACTGTAGAGCAAGAGGTTGTAATGTAGAAAACTGATGGTAATGCACAAGATTCTTGTTAACAATAATGCAAGTTAGTGATTTTTCATTAGAGAACATAAATTCTATAACCCAAATTATGGGCCCAGAGCACTTCTGCTGCACAACTCTGCTTATATCCCAAATAACCATGTGAACTAGTTTTAATATCTGCTTCTCTTATTAATTTTTGAATAAAAATTCTTGACACAAGTATTTTATAATTGTGTGATAATCATGCATTTAATTTCTTGGAGAACAAAACACACTTTAGCATAACTAGGTTCGTTCACAGAACCAGCCTTGATAACACACTTCTATATGTTAGAAATGATGTAATAAATGTAGAATATTGGGCACTTGTTTGGTATTCTTTGCCATGTTTTGCACTATCTAAAAAGAGATCAGTGAACTTGGACTGGAGTTAGTAGACATGGAAGAAAATAAAATCATACAGAGAAGAATACTCTGTAGTCCACAACCTAAATGGGCTGGTATTCCCATCATTTGGATCCCTGTAGCTTTACAAAAGTCAATTGAATTTTTGTATCTCCGATTAAAGTTGATCCCCCAGTACATTTTCAAACATCTCTTGTAAAGTATTGTTTCCCAGAAAAAAAGGGATTTTGCACATGTATCTGCCTTTGTCTCTGGTCATGATCTCAGTCAGGATCCTGGGATAGAGCCACATATCGGTCTTCCTGTGCATTTGGGAATATACTTCTCAGTCTCTCTCTGCCGCTACATCCCCCTGCCCCACTCATGCTCTCTCTCTCTCTCAAATAAATAAATACAATCTTTAATTTTTTAATTAAAAATAAGATAAATAAAAGAAAATAAAAAGTCTGGTCTTACTGCCCCATTTAGCTCCTTTTTTTTTTTTTTTAGTTGTATTTAAAGCAGCATGAGAGAATATGAGGCTCTCAAACTTAAAAAAAAAAAAAGGAAAAACTTGAGTTTTGTTAGGATTTAAGATCTTGTCTGCTAGACAAAAATGTTGGCTTTGTTAACATGTGAAAATTAACAAAAGAGAATAAGATAGAATTCTAATAATTTTTATAGAAATTAAAAATTTCCTCCAACCCAATTACATACAGACCCATTAAGTAAATTCATTCCAATGTCCCAAACCAACCTTTTCTAATAGTAATGCATCTGTGTAAACAGAGTCAACCCAAGGAATAAAAAAATATTATTATTTTTTTCCTGTCTCTTCCACAGTCACATCTGGGTTTATTGGTAGCAAGCCAATTATGTATCTTATAAGACATGATATCATAAGGAAGGGTATTCTGTCCATTTGGAACAACTGAAAATCATTGTAATTTTATCTTGGTGCAGTAACTTGAGATGGCACAGTGTGGGTTATGAATATATTTTATTTTTTTTACTGGGAAGAAGAGATTATAGAGATATCGGTTATCCAGAGAGACTGACAGGTGTTGATAGTTGCCAGGTCAATATCCATCTACTTTTTCCTTTAATATCAGAAAGCACTGAGGAATTGACAACAAGGAAACTTAAAACAACATCAAATATTTTATTGTCTCTTTTCTAGTTACATTGTAACCATATGACAAAGTATCAGTCGTACAAGATATCATTCTCTTTTACCTCTATCTTTCTGCCAGAAATGTGGGCTTAATAGTGAGAACTCCAACAGCAATTTTTGCAACTGTTAATAAAAAGCCATGAAAACCTCTAAGATACTTCACTTGACTTTCTTAAGACTCTGAACCAACACCAGAAAACACTCTCTGTAGTCTTCTTGTTAAATGAAAAAATATGGTTAAACCACTTTTGACAGTCTACTACCTACAGCAAAATGTAAATCTTAATTGAAATATGTCCTCTCAGCTGTGCTTAAGCAACTGAGTCCTGAGCTTTTCAGGTTTTCAGTCTGAAAGATTACACCTCTAGTGCTCTGAAAGGGAAGAGAAAGGACACCCTGTTCTCCATATAAATTAAAGAAGAGAAATCTGTGCATTTAAGTGGGCCATATAAAATTTATCAAGCAATTATCTCCTAACTCCTTCCTATCCAAATTACCTGATATGCTCATCCTACTCCTTTAATCCACGTTACTGCCTTTTCCAGGATTCTGTATCACATCACAACATGTCTTCTGTTATTTCCTTCTTGCAAGCTAGTTTTGTTTTCTCCATCTAAAAAAATCAACAATCATTGTATATTTCAATTCCCATTTTCCTCAAATACATTGATTCTTCTTATCTATTACTCTTTTCTCATACTCAGTGTCTTTGTCTTTATGGGGTTTGTACTTTGCTTTTCCCCATCCTTTACTGCCCTTATATAATCAAATCTAATAACTTCTTAGAGAAAGTTAAAAATTCCTGCATAGCCACACGTGAACACAAAGTCACTGATTTTTAGCAAACCTATAAGATAGTCAGACATCCATTCACTTTCTTTTTTTTAAGATTTTATTTATTTATTTATTTATTTGACAGAGAGAGATGACAAGCAGGCAGAGAGGCAGGCAGAGAGAGAGGAGGAAGCAGGCTCCCTGCTGAGCAGAGAGCCTGATTTGGGGCTCGGTCCCAGGACCCTGGGATCATGACCTGAGCCAAAGACAGTGGCTTAACCCATTGAGCCACCCAGGCGTCCCTCCATTCAATTTCTTAACTGAGTCTCAAATGCATCCTGAGTTCTAACCTAAACCTACGTTCTACTTCTTACACGTTGTTCTATGACCAAATTCTTTCAGTTCAGTATTTTGTAACATTTAAATATTAATCAATTGATGCTTTGTTTGTGTATTTCTATGAAAATAATTTGAATACTGTAGATTTATTGTTATATTTATAGATTTATAATCAAAGTTTCATCAGTTGAAGTTTTTGGAAATTTCGGATATAATGATTAACCTAAAATGATACTGCCTCAAATCCCTCTGATATCAAGGCCCAACACCTGATTATAGCCAAACCTGTGGTGGATAGTTCCATGGGAAATTGCAGTTACTTAACACTGATAGCATCTCATGTTCTCTCTCTCATTTTAGAATGTCTCCAACACAACCCAAAAGTGTAGGAGAGTTAATGTCCTCTGAGGACAGCTCTCAGTGAAGTGGAAATAAGAACCATAGGTAAAATTGTCAGTTTTCAGGTCTTCATGAGGACAACTTAAAGAAGTTTCTCAGGACCTTTCAGTAAAAGCAAGCCTTCATTTTCTATCCACAAGAATTATATCAACAATGTACCTCTTTGACAAAGTTGCTTCTTCACTGTATCACTTTCCCATTCTTTTCTACCTTGGGTAATCTCCCAGATCAACTAACAGTACTCAAATCCTTTGTCCTACTCTTTGCTCTCAGGATAAATGGAGCCAAAAGACTTAGATTAATATCAAGTTCTGAATGGGATCTTAGAGCTATTTCTGTCCAGATTTTCATAAACATAGGGACCTTTGAATTATCAGGCTATAAATAAGTTCTAAATGGAGGGGGCAAAAGCAAAAAGTAGAAATTTTTATGTTTGATTTTTAATCATGATTAATTGACTTTATTGATTATTAAAAATACTAACATTATAAAAGCGTGGATCTTTGTAAAACAATGTCATAATGTAAGAAATAAGTTGCATAGTCCTTTTGAGAATATTAAACCAAGTGTTCAGGTGCCATATAATTTCTTTTTTAATCCAGAACTTTGGTGTGCATTATCTTGAGAAATAGGATTTTGAAGTCCAGACAGACTAACAGAAAACTGATCCAAATGTGTGTGTTTATATTTCTGCTTTTGTTGTAGAAATCAAAGTGTGATTGCTGGTTTAAAATGGTAAAACTAATAATGTTCATGGACTCTATTATAAATTTTCTAATTGTATGGGAAGAATCCAATAAACATAGAATTAATTGATTTGCAAATCCTCAAAGAGGTACAGGATCAGGTAGTGGTATGTTCTGATTCAACAGCATTATCATGCAGCATTTTATATGTGTGGCTAATGGATATTTTCATGAATGTTTGCTAGCTAGTCAGCCAATACAGAGAAATAATTGGTAGGGTAATTACTCACAGTTGTGTTTAATTAGATGAGAGAAAATTATCAAATGACACTAATAATAATAATCCTATAGCAGGCTAAATAATTCAATGATAATTACAAGTATTAATCCAGCTTTCTTCCCTGATTATGACTCTTCTCTCCTTTATCCTAATGGGAGTAGCAGATTGTCTGCAATGAATTGTGAAAATCCAGCAGTGACTTTGGCAGTGAAGGCCTCCCATCAATTTTGATAGGTTAAAATGATTCTGGTTGGTCTTGAGCAAATGTGTTAATTTTTTTTTCTGTGTGTGTCATAAAAGAAAGAAGCAATAGTAAATTCTTGCTGTTATTCCATGGATCCAATAAAATCATACTGCCAACAAGAACCTGTTGACATCGTAAGTGTAGTTAACTGTCTTGAAATACTAGGCCTGGAAATAAAATTCCAATATTTTACATAACCTCTTTTTTTTTAAAAGAAAAAAACAAAACAAAACAACGATACTGCTTACATATACGGCCCTGCTGTTGTGTAACTATTTTTGAACATGTCTACTGTGAGTGTATATATATATATTTTTTTTCTGTGTAATAAATTCATTTAGAGATAAATTTGGATTGCAAATTATTTTGGGGGAGGCATGGTATTTGTGGCTACTATTACAAGTAAAAAGGACTAAAAGAAAGAAAAAAAACATTTTTTATTACAGCATATTTACATCTGTCCAAAGTACTTATTTACTATAATACTGATGAATGTATAATACTGTACACAAAGAAAGAAGTTAAATGAGTTATAATTCAGTCGAAGTATAGCTGGCCATTTTAAAACTTACCACTGAATCTTTCTGGCATGAAATGTGATATCTGGCAATCTGGTCCAATTCATTACATCAGGTCATTTGTATGTTCTTATTACCATTTTGATAGCATAGCACATTTTATAACCCAGACATTTTACAATGGAACTATGATGCATGTATTTTCAAAAGTATAGACATACATGAAGCTATGAGGTCCAAAAAGATGAATGTCCGTAGAACCATATAGACTCAACAAATAAAAGTGTCCAGGGCTCTGAGTGAGATTTATGAATATTGTATAAGATTAGACCAACATGTGGTTTTGATATAAATAATCTGTTCTTAAATTAGAATTACAATCGTTGAGTACAGTGTTGAAAATGGCAGATAGATTTTAGCTATCTTTGCTCCCTAGGGAAAATGGAAAAATGTTTAGTTTGGTCAGATTTTCACTTAACTTCTGAAAAATCTTACGTTTGAGAGAACCCTTCTGAAATAAGAATCCTTAAAGATATAAACCCTTTGGCACAAGTTTTCAAGAAACTTGTTGGATGTTGTGGACAATTATATGGCACATGTACTGTTCTAGATGTTACATGGCCAATATGTAAGCCATACCAAGGCTACATATACATATAGAGATGTTCCTCAGCTTACAAGGGGGCTATGTACAGAGAAACACATAAACAATTGAAAATGCATTTAATACCCCTAAACTATCAAATATCATAGCTTACCTTAAGCTTATTTAAACATACTCAGAACACTTACATTTGCCTGCATTTGGGCAAAATCATCTTAAGCAAAGCCTATTTTATAACAAAGTATCAAATATCACATGCAATTTATTAAATATTACACTAAAAAAATAAGAATGTTTATATATAGAATGGTTGTAAGAATATCAGGTGTTCACTCCTGTAACCTTCTAGCTGACTGGGAGCTATGGCTCACTGCCCCTGTCCAGCATCACAAGATGGCACCATACCACATGTCACTGGCCCTTTTTATAAAGACCCAAATTCAAAATTCAAAGTACAGTTTCTACTGAATCACTTTCACTTTCACATCATTGCCAGATATATCATAAGTTGAATCATTGTAAATCAGGAGCCATCTTATTTGAAAGGTAAATCACAGTCACCCATATACACACAAAAAAAGGCCTTCATGTAGGGCCATCTATGGATCTCTAAACAACATAGCATGACATATCAACAGCAAAAAATGGATGTGAAGGGGACAATTGCTTTGCGTCAGTACTCTGAGCAGTAACATACATGGCCTTACTCACCTAGCAGAACTCCAGAGCTAGCTGATGGCAAGGAATTTTGCAAATGTTTGCTGAACAGATTAAGCACTATTCTTTTTAAATTAGTGTGCATATCTGTTTTCTAAAGATATGTTAATTTATTTTATTGACTTATTACAAAAAGAAATAATTTCCTCTTATTTAAGTGGCAGGTAAATAGAATTCTTTTTAATTTAAATCAAATGGCTTTTTAGGGAAAATATACTAAAAATTCTGAAACTTGTATTGCTTATGAATCTTTTATTGGAATCCTTATCAAGTTGTACTTTTCAAGTTTTTCCTAAATAATCTTCAATGAATTGAAAATATTTTTTGGATTTTATTCAAGGCTATTAACACACAATTTCACTTTGTTAAATATAGTGCTAAACTTTCAACCAAAACGTTGTGTCTTTTTTTTTTCCACTACCACATCGTCCATCTACTGACTGGATTCTCTCCCCAACTAGCACATATATACCATTGTCTATCTTTAGGATAAGTAAGGGTCATCTTTTGTCTTTATTCTATTCCTCGTATGCTTCTGAACTTGTTGAATTTTAATATAGTCACACCATAAGCATCACATATTTGATTCCCCTTTAAATAGTAAACAGTGCACAACCAGAGCATACCTTCAAAGCTATCAATATACTTACTCTGACATATTATTTTTGTATTTTTGTAAATTAAAATAATTAAATTATAGAACAAGAGTTTCAGGTGGTAGGTGTTGTAAGTTTTACCCAAACTGACTTTTGTCAAACTCCTTTTTGTCATCATATATGTCAAGTAGTTTTCTCGAGTTTATTTTTAGAATATCCTTGTATAATGAATATTTACACTGATATCTAGTATAAAAACCTTGCAATTTATTTTAGAAACATTAAGATATTGAAAATCAATCTATTTCTTTAATTCATTGAAGACATTTTTGGCTTGTTTCCAGTACTTTCTTACTGGTTAAAAAATGAATTTGAAGTAGTCTGAATTTCATTATTATATGGCACTTTCCCTTTGATGAATACAAAGACGATATTCTATATTAGCTATCTGAGAAGAATTTATTTTTTTAATTTTATTTATTTGTAAGAGAGAGAGTGAGAGAGAGCACAAGCAGGGGAGCAGCAGGGTGAGGGAGAAGCAAACTCCCGGCTAAGCAGGGAATCTGTTGCAGAACTCAGTCCCAGGACCCTGAGCCACCCAGGTGTCCCAATGTGAGAAGAGTTCCATATGTCATTCCTATTAATAAGCAGTTTAAAGTCTAGGTAATTAACTTAATATTTTAGTGGCTATTACATAGATAGCACTATGTTCCAGGCAGAGGGTAAGAAAGAAATATTAAATCAACCATATTCTATGCATTATAAATGAAAATAATTACTCAATCATAATAAATCCTTCTATTTATGGAATATCAACTTATAAGCTTTCCTCCATATGAACAATGCCAAATACCAGAATAAAGGGTCATCTAATACAAATAAAGGATAGAATTAAAGAATTCTGGTAAGCCACTTAATTTTGAAAAATGGTGTTCTATTGTTGCTGAGTTGTGGTTTTCAGTTACATAATATCTAATAAGTGTAGAAGTAACATGAGTGTTACGTGAGATGAGAAATGGTATATAATTAAGATATTTTTAAAAGTACAGATAAATACAAATTTGTAAACATAGCATTATGGAGGAATAAAAATAAAATACACACTCTAAAGTGAATAAATCTTGGAAAGCTAATAGAGAAGTAAAACAAGGACAGTGCAAAAAGTATGGTACATTTTTATGAAGTTCAAACAAATTCTGTGAAACCATAGATGGACTTAAAGATACTATTATGTATCAAATATTGTAAAAATTAAGCAAGGAAATAGCAAACATAAAATAACCAAAGCATACAAACTTGGGTAGATACAATAGGTGTGATCATGTTCTACTTCATAAAGAGATGAGTTAATAGATAAATAGAAGTAATTAGACTTTTTAGAAGTTAATAAAACTTTGCCTGTTATTTCTTAGTAATATAAAATATATGGTTTTCTAACAAAAACGTTTATCTTAAAAATATTTAAAAATAAATTTCAGGCTATTCATAAGGTTATATTTACTTTTCCACTGAAGGAAAAGCTGGTTGTTGTAGTTGTAGTTGTTTGTTTGTTTTAGTCTCCTCCTAGTTTTTATTATTATAATGTGGAATGAGGAATGTTAGATTGAAAAGTGAATTATTTTATAGACAAAAATCATTACTTGATTCACCTCCTGGTACAGCAGATGGAACTCCTGAAAATATGCCCTTTTGCCTTAAGGAAGAGTAACAGTTATGCTTACTTCTGAAACATACTTGGTGGTGGCCCTAAATAGTGACACCATAGTAAACATTTTGAATATTTGCAATTAATTTTTAGAGTATGACTCCAATAGGCACTGCTTGTATCTTAGCAGGTATTTCAATAAAGCTAAAAGTTGCCTGACTGTTTAAAAATATTAACAAGGCACAAAACATGGCAGAAGTATTGTCCTCAGATATTATTTTTTTCCATATGCTCCTGATTCCAGACATGACAAGTTATTTTTTTAAATTTTTTTTTATAAAAGATATTATTTATTTATTTGTCAGAGATCACAAGTAGGCAGAGTCAGGCAGAGAGAGAGAGGAGGAAGCAGGCTCCCTGCTGAGCTGAGAGCCCGATGTGGGACTCGATCCAAGGATCCTGGGATCATGACCTGAGCCGAAGGCTGAGGATTTAACCCACTGAGCCACCCAGGCGCCCACATGACAAGTTATTTTTGATAGATATACATACAATGTATTTTCCAGTTATAAGAAAAATGGTTCTGCTATGTTTAACCTTTTTTTAAAATTACATAATTTTTTAATTAAAATTTTATTTTTAATGTTTTACTTTTCTTTTCTTTTCTTTTTTAAAGATTTTATTTATGTATTTGACAGACAGAGATCACAAGTAGGCAGAGAGGCAGGCAGAGAGAGAGAGAAAGAGGGAAGCAGGCTCCCTGCGGAGCAAAGAGCCCGATGCGGGGCTCCATCCCAGGACCCTGAGATCATGACCTGAGCCGAAGGCAGCAGCCCAACCCACTGAGCCACCCAGGTGCCCCAATGTTTTACTTTTCAATATACTACTTAGAATATAAAACCTATTCCATTTTGTAAGAAGTTTAACCATTTAAAAAATGGTAATTTTCTCATTGTGTCTTCCCCTCACATTGCTTTATTTTGAATAAAAAATTTCACAATAAACATAACTGATGCTTTCCTTCTGATGGTCCCTCTGTTGGTCATAGTGTATATGAGCCATGACAATTAGTTTTACAAAATTTATTGATGTTTGTTGATATGTTTGATCATAACTAATTTTCCCTCCCTTATCTAGATTCCCCAGCTTTCAGACAGGTGGACACTTCAATAAACCATACCCAAGGGATGTATCAAGTACTTCTTAGACATTCTCTCAGATCCTTGAGGTCTCATTTTGCCTAGGGATTTGCAATAGGTTCTGCCAGAGGCACCACTGTGACAACTGATGTCCATGGTCTATCTCCTGCTAAGCTCAAGAGGTCACTGGTTTCCCAATTTATCTATACAATTAATGCGTTCCAGCAAGTTCTTTTTTTAAATATTAACAAACTTATTTTAAAGTTTATATGGAGAGGCAAAGACTCACAATTGTCAACATAGTGTTGAAGGAGATCTAAGACTGAGGACTGACTTCAAAGTTTACCATAACGATGGGGCACCTGGGTGGCTCAGTGGGTTAAGCCTCTGCCTTAGGCTCAGGTCATGATCCCAGGGGCCTGGGATCGAGTCCCGCATTGGGCGCTCTGCTCAGCAGGGAGCCTGCTTCTCCTCATCTCTCTCTCTGTCTGTCTCTCTGCCTATTTGTGATCTCTATCTCTGTCAAATAAATAAATAAAATCTTTTTAAAAAGTTTACCATAACGATAATTGTAAGCAAGATATTGTAATACCACAGAAAGACTAGATTAAAGCAACGGAATATATATTATCAATTATATTTTATATTTAATAGAAAAGCAAAAGCAATACAAGAGAGCAAAATACAATCTTTTAAACAAATGGTTCTGGAGTAATGGTGAAGCTAAATGTAAAAATATAAAATAAAATAATAAAATAAAATAAATCCAGGCAGATATCATACACTCTTCACAAAAATTAACTCAGATTGGATTATAAACCTAAACATGAAACATGTAGAAGGTAATATAGAAGAAAATTTAAATGACCTTGGTTTTGGCAATAACTTTAGCTACAAAAGCACAAGCACTGAATTTAAAAATGTCTACTCTGTGAAACACAATGCCAAGAGAATGAAAAGGCAAAGCACAGACTATGAGAAAAAATTTGCAAAATACACATCTGGCAAAGGACTGTTAATAAAAAATACACAAAGACCCCTTAAAACTCAACAATGGGGGAAAAACCTGATTAAAAATGAGCCAAAGACTTTAGCAGATACCTCACAAAAGACAATATTACAGATGGCAAATAAGCATATAAAAAGATGCTTCACATCATATGTCATCCGGAAAATGCAAATTAAAACAAAAAAGAGAACACCAGTACATACCCAGAATCCAGAGCACTGACAACAGAACACGAAATGTTGGTGAGGATGTGGAGCAACAGGAATGTTCTTCCATGTCTATTGAGAATAAAGAATGCAAAACAACTTGGCAGTTTCTTACAAAACTAAACATATTCTTGCCAGATGATTCAGCAGTAGCAGTTCTTGGTATTCATCCAAAGAAGATGAAATCTATACCCACAAAGATGTCTATAGTAGTTTTATTCATAACTGACAAAAGCTTGGAAGCAACCAAGATATCCTTCCAAGGGTGAAAGGAAAAATAAAGTGTAGTACAGGCAAACAATGGAATATTATTTAATGCTAGAGAAATAAATTACCAAGCCATGAAAAGATATGGATATAAATATTTAATAAAAATTTGATTTTAGGCGTCTACCAGTCTATTAATAGTATTAGTATATTTTAACTGTGAATGTTCAGCATTCATGAATTTACCTGATAAAATATTTTGGGTTCAAAATTTTAAATACTTCAACCTCAATGATTATATTCTTAATAATTTTGAATTGGAGTAAATAAACCTTAATTTTTTGTAACTTGTTTCTTATTGCAAAAGAGCTCAATGAAATTTTAGAAAATAAAAATTTACCAAAAAAAAGTTTAGTTTACTATTGCCAAATAATTTAAAACTTTATCTTATATTCAAATACATATATTTTTCTAAATTGATTTATATGCTACTAAAACCAAAATCTTTTAGTTATACTAGATTTCATATCATGCAATCAATGCCAGAAATCCATCTGGCAATGATTTGTCTTAAATAGAGTTAAGATGGGTGTTATTACAATGCAAGATGGAAACAAAGATAGTATAACAATTGGTGTTACATAACTTTTCCGTTTTGATCAAGTTACTAATCTACAAAAGGCTTTTATCAGTGACAGACTTGGGAATTTAACAAAACTTTTAAACTAGCATGTGCGACTCATTCCTAGAAAACAACACAATCAGTAACACTTTATTTAGATTAAATCATGACTATTTCTCCATTTGAATAAAAAAGGTAGCAACCCCAATAAGTTTATTGAACAGGAAAAGTTGAAATGCTATAATGCTCCTAAGGAATTAAATGATCCAGTCATGAATTACAAAAAAAGGATATATATTACCAAATTGTTTGTATAATTGTAATGTACAACTGCCCATTATCGTTCAATAGTGTAGGCTTGTACAAGAACTCTATAAAAGAACTCCACTTCTGAACTGTGGAAAATATGTTCCCTTTCTCCCTATATACAACTATTAAGCCATTCATTTAGCTTTTAAAATATCCACTTAATACAGGCTTTTTACACATTTGAACAGGCAGCAGGGCTCTATTCTTATTGCTTACATCTGAAGGATAGACTTCTAGTGTAAGAGGTAAAGCCCTTAAAGGAGCCCAATAATAACAACAAAATACAGTTTAGTGAGCCCTTACAATCTGCCAGCTACCTTTCTGAGAATACTTCAATTAATAAAACATATAAAATACCTGACCACAAAGAGCTTACATTCTTTTGAAATATAATAGTGAAATAAACCAATAATAGAGGGGCACCTCTGAGGCTCAGTCCATTGAGTGACTGCCTTTGGCTTGTCAGGGTCCTGGCATGTAACTCCCCAGCAGGCTTTCTAGCCAGTGAGTGGGGTGTTTTCTTCTTCCTCTGCGCACCCTTCCAATTCTCTCTCTCTCTGTCTCAAATAAGAAAATAAACCAGTAATAGAATAATGATTGATGGTTGATGGTGATAAGTGTTACAAAGAAATACAAGAATGGTAAAAGCCATTGCAGAATGCTGGGATGAACGTTAATTTTATTTTGTGTTGGGTGGTTATATCTCACTTAGGAGATGTTATTTGCACAAAGACCCAGGAAGTGAAGGAGAGTGTTATACAAATATTAAAGGAAAAGATTGCTCTAGGCAGAGCAAGTAAGTATATAGACTTTGTGTGAACTGCTTGTCTGTTACTTTTGAGGAAAAGCAAGGAGGCCAATGAGGAGTTCATAGTGGTGGAGAGAGGAAGAAGGTATTGATGTATGACATTCTAGTACATTGAAACGCCTTCAGTTTTTATTTAATATGAAAGGGGAAGATACCAAAAGACTTTCAACAGCAGAATAAAATCATCTGACTTGATTTTTAGGTTAAATTGCTGTACCAAAATAAATTTGCATGGAGAAAGGAGTGCAGTATGTGTGGAAGTGTGGTTATCAATCAAGTCAATAATTCAGGAACATATGATGGTGTTTTTAGCATGCTGGGTGGTAATAGAAGTGGTGAGGTATGGTTTTAATTTTGTATATATTTTGATGGTGAATATTCTGGTGAACAGGATGGGGTATATGCAGGACAGACAATATCAACATTTATTTTACCTGCACAAACAGAAGGGTGGAGTCTTCATTCCCTGATATGGAGAGAACTCTGAGTTCAAATGTTCTTTCTCATTAAATGGCATAGTGATGATGAGGATTTAGTCAGACAGTGAAAGAGAGCAGTAAGCATAGTGTTAAGCGGTAAGACATTATAATACATTAGAACATCAGAAAACGTTGGGTTGGATCATCTGTTTATGTGAGTAAATAAATAAATAAAGCTTCCTGGGGTTCTGATAGAGGTAAAGAAGACTGCTGTATGATCCAAAGGGGCACGTGCACAAAATGTTTATAGCAGTAATATCCACAATAGCCAAACTATGGAAAGAACCTAGATGTCCATCAACAAATGAATTATATATATATATATAGATATATATATATATATATATATCTATATATATATATATACGATGGAATACTATGCAGCCATCAAAAGAAATGAAATCTTGCCATTTGCGTTGACATGGATGGAACTAGAGGGTATTATGCTTAGCAAAATAAGTCAACCAGAGAAAGACACTATCATATGATCTCCCTGATATGAGGAAATGGAGGTGCAATGTGGGGGGTTTGGGGGACAGGAAAAGAGTAAATGAAACAAGATGGGATCGGGAGGGAGACAAACCATAAGAGACTCTTCATCTCACAAAACAAACTGAGAGTTGCTGGAGGGGGGGAGGGTAGGGAGAGGGTGGTGGGGATATGAACATTGGGGAGGGTATGTGCTGTGGTGAGTGCTGTGAAGTGTGTAAACCTGGCGATTCACAGACCTGTACCCCTGGGGCAAATAAGACATTATATGTTAATTTAAAAGAAGAAGAAGAAGAAGAAGACTACTATAAATCAAATGCTATGGTGTTCAGCAAAGAGTGTGTAATCAGGCATATTTTATTAATGTAACCAAGTAAAATGATGGTCGAAAATTGGAATAACAGAAAACATAAAAATCAGAGATTTTAAAAAGAGATATGGGACAGTGTAGAGAATATAGTTAATGATATTATAATAGTGTTATATGGTGACAGATGGTGGCTATATTTGTAGTGATCATAGAATAATGTATGGAGATATTGAAAACCTGAAACCAATGTAACACTGAATATCAACTATACTCAAATAAAAAAATAGTAAAAATTAAACATTTTAATTTAAAAAGATAAAAAGAGGGACAAGAATTTGAAAAGTGAATTTCAAAAAGTGTAAAGATGAGGCTAAGACATACTCTGAACCTTGAGGAAAACACCATTTTGAAAATTCTTCCCATTTTCAGAAAACTCAAATGAATCAATACCATAAAAGAACCCATTTTAAATGAGAGATGTAATGAATGCTCAAGAAATAATTTTATGACAGGATAATTCTTCCCTATGAAACAGCATACAGAAACCAGGGGAAACACCTGGAAGCAAAATAAACTATACTGAAAATAAAAATTAGGAAAAAGATAAATGATGAAAGATAAGAAAATTAGACCTGCGACAGAGACCTAGTGAAGAGAATTTTTAGCTTGTGGTTTAATGTTAATATTTTGAGGATAATCTAGAGTTCATAACTGCCTTGAGGCAGGCTGGTTGTAGGCAGTTTAGGCAGACCCCTAAGATAGGCCTCCTTTGGGCAGGTGGTGTTGGAGGAGGCCATTGGGCTGGACAAAGACAAATCCAAACATTTGACTAACGTGTCTGTGAAGATGTTGAAGTCAGATGCAACAGAGAAAGACCTGTCAAACATAATCTCAGAAATGGAGATGGTGAAGATGATTGGACAGCACAAGGACACCATCAACCTGCTGGGTCCTGCACACAGGATGGTCCTTCGTACACTCTCATGGAATATGCCTCCAAAGACAACATACAGGAGTACCTGCAGGCCCAGAGGCCTCCTGACCTGAAGTACTGTTACAATATCAGCCACAATGCAGCAGAGCAACTCTCCTCCAAGGTCCTGGTATCCTGTGCCTACCAGGTAGCCTGAGGCATGGAGTACCTTGCCTCCAAGAAGTGCATACACCAAGACCTGGCCACCAGGGAAGTGCTGGTGACAAAGGACAACATGATGAAGATCTCAGACTTCAGCCTTGCCAGAGATATCACCACATCAGTTACTATAAAAAGACAACCAACAGTGGACTGCCTGTGAAGTGGATGGTCCCTAAGGCCATGTTTGACCAGATCTATATCCACCAGAGTGACTTCTGGTCTTTTGGGGTGATCCTGTGCAAAATTTTCACTATGAGAGCCTCCCATATCCTGGAGTGCCTGTGGAGGTGGTTTTCAAGCTGCTGAAGGAGTCATTTGATGGATAAGCCAATAAGTGCACCAGAGAGTTATACACAATGATGAGGGGTGGCTGGCATGTGGTACCTTCGAGCTGCTGGTAGAAGACCTGGATCATACTGTGGCCTTGACCTCCAACCAGGAGTACCCGGACCTGTTCTTGGCCCTGGAACAATACTGTCTATGCTTTCCCAACACCCAAAGCTCCACCTGCTCCTCAGAGAAGAATTCCACCTTCTCTCATGTGCCGTTGCCCAGGGAGGCCTATCTGCCCTGACACCCAGCCCAGCTTGCCAATGGTAGACTCTAATGACTAGTATCCCTATTACTCCTGTACAGATTCCGTCATAAGCTGTAACCCTAACCCCCCACCCTCCCTGAAAGACTCACTGCCTTCTCCTTTTTCCCATTCCTACTGGCAGGAGCCAGCTGCCTACCTGAGGCCGTCACCCCTTGAAGTGCACCTCTCTTCCCTTTCCTTCTCCTCATCCTTACAACCTGCTCATGAAAGAAAGGAACAGAGAGGCAGGTACTTGCTCATGGCTACTTCCTTCCCTCCCATATGTTGGACCAAGACCCCTCCCTGTCATCTGGTACTGCCTGGACGTCGAGGGAGTTGGAGATGAGGCATGCCAGTGAGAGCTGACGGAGCTTTCCTGTTTTGGTTTTGTCTGCTTAGCATAACATGTAAGACTGAGTTCTGGTGGCAGGGACCTAGTCCTTGGGGCTATAGCACTAGCGAGGGGAGGTCAACTGCTCTGGGCCTTGGCTAAGAGCAACCCCTGCTCCAGAGATATGGTGCCAAGGGCTTATTAATTTTGATACTAATTTGCTTTGCTGACCAAATACCTGGTATCAAAAGATGGGAAGGCAAAGACTGGAAGCAGTGTTGTGACCATGGGGTCCAGCCCCAAACTATGAAGAAAACACAAAGTGTATAAATCTGAGTAAGTATATATTTACACACCTTTGTAAATAGGTTGTTATCAAAGATTTAATCAATGGGTAATATGCTCCTCGTGGCTGGGAAGCATCAGTTGCCATATATTAAAAACAAAGAAAAGAGGTGTCTGGGTGGCTTCCTCCATAAGTGTCCCTTCTTTTCAGGTCATGATCCCAGGGTCCTGGGATGGAGCCCCACATCAGGCTCTCTGCTCAGTGGGAAACCTGCTTCTCCTTTTCCCTCTGCCCTGCTTATAGTTCCTCATCCTGTCTCTCTGTCAAATAAATAAAATATTTAAAGAAAATACAAGAAAGAAACAAAAAGTTTTTAAAATGTCTTTTTTTTTTAATTTTCTAGGGGTGCCTGGATGACTCAGTTGTTTAAGCAGATGTTTGCCTTTGGCTGAGGTCATGATTCCAGTGTACAGGGATCCAGCCCTGCATGGGATTACTTGCACCCCAAGGAGCTTGCTTCTTCCTCTCCCTTTGCACGTGATTCCCCCTGCTTGTGTGCTTCTTCTTCTCTATCTCTCTCTCTTGCTGTCAATAAACAAAATAAAATCTTTTACTAAATAAATAATTAAATAAATTAATTAATTTCTAAATCTACTTTCACTTTAGGTCCCTTAACAAAAATTTCTAGTGCTTTATTTAAAAAAAAAAAAGATAATTTAGAAAGATACTTCCATAGTTAAAAAGCTGTTTTGTTTCTTTGTCAGGATTAAATATATAAGTGCTTTAAAAAGTAAAAGAAAAAATATGCTATATTAACACAATCACACTATAACAATGGTGGTTATATCAAGATAATGAAAAGTGATTTTAAAGCAAATTTCATTATCAGACATAAAGATCAAGTCAAAATTACAGAAGAGTAAAAGGATGAATTCATCATGGAGTATAATACTTCTTGACTTTTAATACTTAATAACAGATTTGGGGATATATAGGGAAAAACTAAGAACAAAAATCATAACTTCTACCTTAGAAGAGAAATGGAAAAAAATTTCAACACCCTTATTTTAAGATTATATAAGATTATATAGACAAATTGTTATCAAAGTGGTAAGATATGTAAGACTTGAACAAAATTATCAACTAACTAGAAATGCTTGATATTACAGAGCACTCCCAACAACCGCAGACTACCTATATCTTAAGCCATGATTTTCTTTGCAAAGGTCAACATTGATAATGTTCTAGTCATACCTCCATGTACCAGGAAAGAAGTAGCATATTTCTTGAAAGACACAGCTATCAAAGCTCCATTGAGAAACCGTAAAGATGGAGAAGGGATTTGAAAATTATATATCTGATAATGGACATCTACTCTGATTATTTAAAAATGAATAAAAATAAAAAACCTTACTACTAACAAACAGAGTATCCAATTTTACATGTGAAGAGAATTATTGAAGAGACATGTCACCAAAAGGATATGGATGGCTTATAAGCACATGACAAATTTCTCAACATTTAGACATTAAAGAAATACAAATTAAAATCATAATGAGACATACTTACATATCTATTAGAATGGCTAAAATTATAAAGGCTAATTGTACTTCGTCTGAGCTAGATTTGGGAAGCAACAAAAAATCTAAACTGTTGTTGGCATATATCATGATACCACCTCTTTGGAAAATAGTTTGAAAATTTTTTTAAATGCAAAATATGTTGCAGTTACACAAATAGCCATTTTACTTCTAGGCATTTAACCAAGAGAAACAAACCCTATGTTCATACAAGGACTTGTATATGAATTTCATAGCAGCTTTATTTTTAAGAATTGAAAACAGTGGAAATGTTCATCAATGTCCATCCATAGAGCAAAGACAAATTATGATCTATTCATTCAAGAGATTACTTTTCAACATCAAAATGAACTATTTAGAATTGGAGATTCTCAAAGTAATGATGCTGAGAAAAGAAAAGCCAGGCAATGAATAGTATATACTGTGTGATTCCATGACTATAAAAAATCTAGAAAATACAAATTTATATATAGTCACAGTCATCAAATATATTGGTGTGATGTTAGTGCCTTCTTCTGTGCTCCCATAGCTTCCTACACTTGGATCTCGGAGCATTTGTTACACCATGTGAAAATATGAACTCTTTTTCTTTATTCTGTGTTACTAGCACAAGAATCCTTGAAATTTTATGGACATTTGAACTCTCCGTTATTAGCAGAAATTCTATCACACAGTAAGTTTCCAAATATAAAAGCCAGAGTTTTACAATGACTTCTAAGCTTTTACATGATCTAGCCACTCATTTAACCTCTGTGACCTCTTTCCCTGCTACTCTTCAGTCACTCACAGTGGCCTCCTTGCTATTCCTCACATATGCCAGGCATGATCCAACCTTATGGCCTTCAAGATAACCAATTCCATTGTCTATCTAATAAGTGACCTTATTGCTGATAGTTCTGGGCAAATTCATCACCTTTCCATACCTTTGTTCAATTGTCAGCTTCATTGTAACTACCCTGATCTTCCTATTAAAAATTTTAGCTCACCATCCCCTGCCTAGCAACCTTGATTTTTCTCACCCTGATCGAATTTTTCTTTTTCCCCATTGTACTCATCATTTTTGAATGCACTATGCAATTTTTATTAAGGTTTATAGCTTTTAATTGTCTCACCCATGAAAATAAAAGTTCTACAAAGCCAAGTATTTCATTTACCAGTGTAGTCTGAAGAAATATCTGCCATATAATAGGATCAGTAGACAACTGGTAAATTTCAAAATAAATTAATGTTGAGAGTATACTGAATTTCATAAGTCATTTCAATATTTTTTCCAAAAAATAAACTATGTAAAACATACTTTAAATTTACTTTCAAAATATTTTATAGCATATAATGGACAATATACATAAGCCTTAAAGAAACAATCATATAAATAACCATTTCATACCTGCTTAAAAATTGCATAATACCACACTCCTAGATCCTCTCTGAACGCTCTAAAATAACCCTTCAAAGGAAATACATTTTTAAAAATAACAGATTTTTTGTCAAATAATTTAATAAAATAAAAGTTTCATTCATCTATGTAGATCATAATAAATGTTTTTAATAAGCATGAAATTATAACTCTGAAGTGTGCTAAAATGAAACCACCTGTGAAGGGTGAGAGAACAAAAATAAACATCATTTTTCCAAATAAGAGGAATTTATTACCTTTGAATCCAAGCATGTGGATTTGTTCAAACTGGCAATATAGGAATATGGAAACACAAACCATAGAAAGTCATATTTTAGATTTCTAAAAGACTTCGAAGTGAAGAGTATACATTTTTTAAATGCTACATAATGACAAGATGACAGGTTGTGACAAATAGCATTTTAAAAGCGCTACTCATAATGGAACGGAAGGTGTCATTTCCCTATAATTTTATAGATATCATTAATTTACTATATCTGGATACAACATATTACCAAACAGATGTTCATCAAAGAGTAAATCATTTTTAATGGAACATAATAATTTGAACATACATGTATTAATCATTTTTATCGATCTAACATTTATAGTCTCGCTAAACATTTTATCAGTTGTCGACTAAATTCAAAAAAAATAGGATAAAAAGTCGTGTTTGGAAAAGTAGATTTTTTTTCAAATTTGCATTTAAATGAAAATATTTGCTGATATTTTTAAAACTTTAAATGTAATTTTATAAATATCTGACCTATCAGATGATATATAATTTTTGGAGAAAATATGACATATTTTTTGATCTTGGTTGAAGGTATTAATAAAGAGCAACTGTTTGTATTATTTGTATTGTTATATCTTAGTTAATAAACATGAATAACTGGTATAAAATATGTTTTTAAAAAAATTTTATTTATTTACTTGACAGAGATCACAGGAAGGCAGAGAGGCAGCCAGAGAGAGAGGAATGGAAGCAGGCTCCCTGCTGAGAAGAGAGCCCACAGTGGGACTCAATCCCAGGAACCTGGAATCATGACCTGAGCCGAAGGCAGAGATTTTAACCCACTGAGCCACCCAGGCGCCCTAAAATATGATTTATTTTATATAGAATTATAGTTCTTGCCAAAATATGGAACTAGCTGGAACTGAATGCCTCCTTCAAAGTCAGCTCCGGAGAAATTATGCAAGTGTAATATGGAACTATTTCAGATATTAACCAAAAACAAAGAAATGATGATAAATTCCTTAAAAGACTCAAAGTTGCTCTTGACTGGTATGTTTCAAGCTCTATTCCTGGTTTGAAGACAGATTTTAACAGGCCTGTCACTGTAGAAATCAGCTGGATGTTTAGAGGCTATCAAAACTGTACAAAAACCTTGAAGGGGTAAAGACTTAAAAATTTTTTAGAGAGATTAGCTCCCTAAGGCATTATTCCTCCACACATTTTCCTCCAATCAATTAAGACTGATGGATGAGGGGCACCTGAGTGGCTCTCTCATCACGTGGGTGGTGGGTTAAGCCTCTGCCTTCATCTCAAGTCATGGTCTCTGGGTCCTGGGATCCAGCCCCACATCGGGCTCTGCTCAAAAGGAAGCCTGCTTCCCTCCCTGCTTGCCTGCCTCTCTGCTTACTTGTGATCTCTCTCTCTCTCTCTTTCTCTCTCTCTGTGTCCAATAAATAAATAAAATTTTTAAAAATGGCTGATGGATGATAAATTATGAAAACTGCTCCCTCTAAATGATGCTTCTTCATAAGGATTTAAGAATTTAAAATTGTAAGAATTTAAAATTGAAACTTGATCATAGGATTTATCTTATAGAATAACATCAAGTGAAGGCAGTTATTATTAGTTCTGAAGTATTTGTGATTCTGAATTCTTGGCCTCATTAGTAATTTTATTTTTAAATTCTCCCATGGAGTGGTGATTGGCCTTCAGTCTTTCATTGATGTACATCATTGGGTCAAATGAGATGTGTGTGCCCAGAACTATATATAACATTCTTTGTATTTCACTGGAGATGGCATTTCTGAGTTTTGTTCAATTGAATTTGGACAAATGTTTTAATAGTCATTTCTAGAGTTGGCCCTGGAGAATATCTTCCTTGTTTTCTCTTCCCGATTCTCTGAAAAACCCTGACTAATTCACATTATCACAGTGATATCACAATTCAAGATTTTCCAAACACTATAGCTGCAAAATAGAAGGAAGCTACTCAGAATGTAATGCTATTTCGAATGATTGAGAATGAAAACATTATTATAATTAAGCTACCAGGTTTCAATGTATTTTATTGTTGCTTAGAAAATCCTAGCATACCCAGACTTTACAGAGATTTGATGATTTGAAGAGGAGCTGAACTCATGGACCAAAATAACTATGCACATAAAAAGTACAATTACTTACATAAAAACGATGATGTGATTAACTTTATATGGCAATCCAAGTGTTATTGGAACAGGAATTAAAAAAATAGCTTAGGGGTGCCTAGGTGGGGCAGTGGATTAAGCCACTGCTTTCAGCTCAGGTCATGATCTCAGGGTCCTGGGATCAAGACCTGCATCAGGCTCTCTGCTCAGCAGGGAGTCTGCTTCTCTCTCTCTCTCTCTCTCTCTCTCTGCCTGCCCTCCGTCTACTTGTGAATTCTCTCTGTCAAATAAATAAAGAAAATCTTAAAAAAAAAAAAGAATGACTGTACTTAAAAAAAATAGCTTAAAAGGGGCGCCTGGGTGGCTCAGTGGGTTAAGCTGATGCCTTCGGTTCAGGTCATGATCTCAGGGTCCTGGGATCAAACCCCACATCGGGCTTTCTGCAGCAGGTAGCCTGCTTCCCTTCCTCTCTCTCTGCCCGCCTCTCTGCCTACTTGTGATCTCTCACTGTCAAATAAATAAATAAAATATTTCTAAAAATAGCTTAAAAGTATATGATAAAATAATGATATACATATACAAAGAAAAGATACTATACTGTGAATATAAATTAAGTGAAAATTGTTGAAATAAAGAATACAATAAATGGAGACTAAGATGAATATAGCTGTAAAATGAATAAATGAGTTGGGAAAAACAAACAAACAAATAAATTAATGACTTCTGCCCAAATGCAGCAGAAGAGAAAAAAAAATAAAGAAAATATTTAAATAAGTACTGAGATAAATTTTGGAGAATTAAAGAAAGATAAAAGATACCAGACTTAAAATGATCCCGAACATGAGAAATCAGAAACAAAAACCACACACACACAAAACCACTCATATACATTATGGTGAGTTTTAAGAATATCAAAAACAGAGAAGAGCATAAATGATGCCCAAGAGAAGAACAGATCACCTAAAATGTACAAGAATAATACTGACAGCAGAATTCTCAGTAGTAATAGCATATAAAGGTGACAGCTGGGTGTTTGTATAGATGGAAAAGATATTTGAAACTAGATATTATACATCAAGCCAAATTATTGATTAAATTTGAGAGCACAGTAAAAATACAATGAAGCATGTTAGGTCTTAGAACATTTATCACACAGAGACACACATTTTAGAAAACTTCCTTGGAGGACAGCTCAATTTAGATAGAGAAAACAGAATTATGTACTCAAAGGCACATTTTAAACGAAGGATTGAATATAGTCTGCACTGCAAATATTCTTTAATTGTATGTTCTGAATTTCCTAAATTTAAGAAGTATTTGTTCAAATATTCATCTTTAAATAAACCCTAGGAGACTTTTTCTTGGATTCTGGAAAATCAGTCCATTTGGATACAAATCTTTTTGTCACTGATGGAAATTTTGATAGCCCTTAACTGTGGAATGCCTAATGTATTGTTACAGCAATTGTAATTTGCCAATACATGGGTGATGTGTGTGTGTTGTGTGTGTTTATTTTTATTTATGATGGTTTTACTCTTCTATGAGAATTTTAAGTACACATAATTTTAATAAATTATGATTGGTTGAAATTTATCTGAGGTTGTATATAACAAAATGAAATTTGTGTGAACTAAAGAAGTGCGTCTCCATTTTTTTGTTTTAAGAGTAGACTGGTCTTTAAAAATTGTCCAAAGAAGTACATTATATTCATTATTAAATTTGATAATATACAATAAAGTATTTATGGGCATATGGAACCATATCAGATTCTACTATTAATTCATATTAATAATTACCATAAGAGGAAAAAGGGATATTTTTCAAAATGAAAATTAGCGTATTTTTCAGAATATGATATAGTGTTATTCACTGAACAGAGGGAACAAATGTCAAAGTTTAACACAGTTTACAGAATGTTTTAACATAAATTGAAATTTAAATCTGACCAAATTTCACAGTTTTAAGTAAAATGGTAGCACTTTATATCCTTGAAAAGTGGTAAGTGACCCAAAACATTGCTTAGAAAAACAAATTTAACACTACACTAGTCTGAGATGGTTAAGTGATGGTACAACTTGCCATTGTGTATCATCAAATGGTATATAGTTTTCTTTTGGTCTTGGCATTATATTTTATTTTAGCCATTCTGGTAAGTGTGTAGTGATATCTCAGTGTCATTTTAATTGCATTTCCTTGATGTCTAATTATGTCAAAATATATTATTTTGATGTTTAATGTTCTGAGCTTTCTCAGTTCAAGACCATGAAGCCACTTAGGAAAAATACAGTTGCAGATGCACTCATAGACCAACTCTTATTTAGAAATAAGAAGAAACATTACTACCCATTCCAACAAAAAATAGACTTGTTATGCAGTAGGGATTTTATAAATTACCTGACACAATGTATATAGGAAGATGAAATGGGACAGGCGGCTTCTTGCAGCTATATACAACATCATTTTAATTTCAATTTTCAGTATAATTTTTCCAAGGTATACACAGAATATATATTTAATGTAAATTGTGAACGTTTTCAACTCTGTATATGGAAATTAATCAATTTTAAGTTTACAACAATCAAAATTAACGGAAGTTTATTTTAAATTAGTTAGCTTTCTCTGCATTGCAAGACAGAATAATCAAGAATTGTTAAGAAAAAATTAATCTCTGTAAAATTACCGGGGGTGCATTATAAGTGTTCAGTAACTGATCAAACTCACAATTTGGATTGAATGGCAAGTGATTTTTAAAATCTGGAACTCATTGTCAATTTTTTTTCTTCATTGTGTCTTAATAAATTACTGTGTTCATTTGCATGGAAGTGAAGAAAAATGCATGACATTTCATCTCAACACTAACACTTTTAACTGGCAACTCTGAATGTACTTTACAGCAGTGTCACAAAGTAAAGATCAATGATGGTTCATGAAATATTTGTTATAATTCTCAAGGAGATAGAGAGTTTGTGCAAAAATGCAAATCACTTTGCGACTAAACACATTGTTTATTTCAGCTAATTTTAAGAAAATATGCTAAGACTCTCTCAAAAAATGAAGCAATGGTTTAGGTTTTCCTTCAAACTCCTTATCTAATCCTGAACCAACAGCACATAGTTCAAAGAGCAACTAATTTGAGCAGCTCCAATTTACACGTTTCCTAACAATGCTTAATTTAGTGGAATTTCTGTCCAATTATGTTAATTTGATGTAGTGAAAGAGAAACATTCAAAAAGATCATCCTTAATTTATATAGATTGCCAAACTCTGCATTTTCTGAATGACGCACAGGAACGTATTTTTAAAAACAAACAAACAATGGCAGAACCACTATTAGGTCATCTCTAGGCAGAAAGTGACTCAGAGCCTACATTACTCTCTCCCTGAAAGTATACTGTAGGCACTGAAACTACTACCCTGAGTCTGTGCTGTCAAATTCCTTAAATTAGAAAGTTTTAAAACCCTTCTGTGTGGGAGTATTTCATTTACAGATAGAGATTTGGTTGCTTATACATTTTCATACTTGATTTTTAGGGTGTTTTAAAATTCATGGTGGTTTTGAATACTGTTGGATAATTGTGCTAAAATGGTATATCCATTCCTCCTAGGAGACAGAAATTATAGAAAGGTAGTGCTTTTCAGATCTGCCATCTTTGAGTCATTGCAGTTTCAGTATAAATGCAATAGGAAAAGTGACATTCATGTTTATGATATTTTCTATAAATAAATTAGAATGTACTGGAGGCCTGATGTAAAGTGGGATGCCTAAACTTCAGTAAGATCTTGTTTTCAATTCAAAATAAATTGTATTTTTTATTTTTTTTATAATGTCCCTCAATTTCAGATAAGCACCCCCCTAAGGTCCACTCCCTTTTTTTAAAGATTTTATTGATTTTATTTGACTTATAGAGATCACAAGTAGGCAGAGAGGCAGGCAGAGAGAGAGGGAAGAGGAAGCAGGCTCCCTGCTAGGCAGAGAGCCCAATGCGGGGCTCGATCCCAGGATCCTGGGATCATGACCTGAGCCAAAGGCAGAGGCTTTAACCCACTGAGCCACCCAGGCGCCCCCAAAATAAATTTTAAAGTGAATTATGCACCTCTAAGTTCAGAGACAATAAACATCAACCAACACAATTAATAAGTTCTATTTCTTGAAATTTCGGGAACATTGATAGTCTCATCTCCTGGAAGAACAACAGCTAAAATTTTTGGTCATGGATTCTTGCTAAAATATCACTTTCCCAAAGAAAATTAATGTTATGAATTTTCATTGATTGTTATTGATCATGAAGAATATAACAACCACGATAAAAAAAAAGTAGGAAAAACATGATATCTCATCTGTAAGGGCATGTGGAAAGTAGGAAATGCTAATAAAAATAACTACCATTATTTCCTAAGTTAACATAATATAACAGAACACAAATATTTCATCACAATATTTTCTAGGCTCATTCTGATAACTCTTTTCTACATTCAAATTTAAAGGTTGAGGCATGTGATATATATTACACAAAAACATCCCAAGGAATTTGTTAAAAGAACAAACTCTTAATAAAGGACAAATCCAACGGAATTTTTTTCTAATTTAATTAACAAATTATGAATCGACTTACCTATTTCATCACAGTGTATCAGGCACCAATAATATTTTTTAATCGTCATACCTGATGCAATAGTTACCATCTTTCAGACATACTGATCACAAACGAGAAAATAAACAAGAGCACCATAGCTTAAGATCTACCTGCATAAATATAGGACTACTTCAGACAATCTCTCCACCACAACATAGCAATGAATAGAAATCATACATGCTCTGTAATGGACATACAGATGAGATAGAAGGAGATGGGTGTTAATATATGCAGAATCTTTATTAATTACATTGTAAAACATAATATGGAAAAACAGAATACAATTTTAGAAATACCCAGGTCACCATCATTGTTTTATTTTTATATGTGTAGATAAGGAGTTTAATAAACAATCCATGACTATTCAACTTCTTATATTTTGAAAATTTTAGCAAAAGTAACAAACCTAGCAACTAGAAAATTGTATCTATCTGCAAAATATAGCTTTGCCATTATGGTAGAGGAAAAGCAAAACAAAATAAGTAAGTAAAGTGTAATATTTCACAGGAGTTTTACTTTTATTTTTTTATTTATTATTTATTATTTTTCATTTATTATTTACTTCTAATTTCTACTTTATTTTAATGAAAATGTCATGACCATAACATAAGAGAAGAATTAAACCAACATGAGAAATTATTTTTTCATAAGTTATAATAAACTAGCTTGGTGATTAATTCAAAAATCATATTACAAACTTCAGTGTTCTTGCAGTAAGTATCACATCATAAACAAATGAGTCAGGAGTCATAAACTAATGATGATTCTAAATGTTATTTAGAGAGACATTCTGTTCTTAATATATTTCAAATATTCTACACAAGGCAAAGTAGATCCAAGTAATCTGTAGGCAAAATAAGATTTTAGAGAAGTATATATTTCCAACAGTATTTATAAAATATTACCTTTATGTAAGGCATCAACCTGGACTTTGTGGAAAACACAAAGGAGTAAGAAGGGGACCTTCAAGAAACATATACAATATCAAGGTTTAACATGAAGCAGCATGTCTTCTCTAAGTAAAAAACATTGTACCAACTGACTTTACTGAAACTTTATATTTATTGCTCTCGTTTTAGGTCATAGTGTCCTTTCTGCATGCAGGCTGCTATAACGGACATGATATAGACTGAATAGCTTATAAAGAACAGGAATTTATTTCTCACAGTTCTAGAACTGAGAAGTTCAAGATTAAGGAATGGGCAGATCCAGGGAGAGCCCACTTCCTCATAGATGGCTATCTTCTCACTGTAAACGTACATGATGAATGAATCAAGAGAACTCTCTGGGGTCTCCTTTAAAAGGACTGTAATCCCACTCATGACCTAATCACCTCCCAAAGGCCCCTATGTTTTAATACTATCACTTCCAGAGTTAGGTTTCATATGATTTTGGGAGACATAAACATTCACACCATAGTATATATAAACAAAAAAAGACACAAAAACAACATACAACAAAAATTATTTTAACTACCTATTATTTTCAACTACATAAAATTTTAATTTGTTTCTATATAATATTAAATAACTCATTTGAGTGATTCACTTATATCCAATGCATCTCAGTGCAATTAAATTTGCTTACCCAACATATCCAGCAGCATATTTATTCAGACTATCCCATTCCCCACCTTACAGGATTTACCACAATTAGAAGACAGGGGATAGAGGATAGATAGATGTATACGTAAACACACTTGTACATACACATATGCATATTTTTTCCTGTTAATGATACTCATGCAAATAAAATTTAAGCTCAAGGAAACCTGTCTTGTGTGTTACTTAATATCCAGTTTTTAGTCAACATCCAAAAACAAATAATCCAATAAAAACATGGATAGAAGACATGAACAAGTGTTTCCCCAAAGAACACATTCAAATATTCAGTAGATACATGAAAAGATGTCCATCATCATGTATCATCAGGAAATTGCAAAGCAATACTAGAAAGACATACAACCTCACACCTGTCAGAATGGCTAAAATCAACACTACAAGAAACAAAAGGTGTTGGAGAGGATGTGAAAAAGTAACACTTGTGGGGGCTGCCTGGGTGGCCCAGTGGGTTAAGCCTCTGCCTTCAGCTCAGGTCATGATCTCAGGGTCCTGGGATCAAGTCCCACATTGGGCTCTCTGCCAGGCATGGAGCCTGATCACTCCTCTCTCTCTATACTTGTGATCTCTCTCTGTCAAATGAATAAAATCGTAAAAAAAAGGAAAAAGTAACAATTGTGAACTGTTGGTGGTGATGCAAACTGATACAGTCATATTTGAAAACAGTATGGAATTTCCATAAAATTTAAAAATAGAAGTCCTTTGTGATCCAACAATCCTGTTGTTGTGTATTTACCCAATGAATATAGGAAAACTTATTCAAAGGGATGCTAGCACCCCTATGTTTATAGCAGCATTATTTCTAAAGCTAAGATATAGAAAGAGCCCAAGTATCCATCAATTGATGAATAAATAAAGAATAAGTGGTATGTATATACAATGGAATATTATTCTGCCATAAAAAAGACTGAAATCTTGCCATTTGCAATAACATGGATGGAACTAGACAGTATAATGCTAAAAGTGAAATAAGTCAGTCAGAGAAAGACAAATACCTTTACTCATATATGGAATAAAAGAAACAAAACAAACAAGCAAAGGGGAACATAATAAGACATAGAGAGAGAAACAAACAAGAAACAGACATTTCATTATGGAGAGCAAACTGATGGTTACTTGAGGGGATTTGAAAGGAGTGATGGATTAAATAAGTGATGGGGGTTAATTAGAGCACTTGTCATGATGAGCACCGAGTGCTATATGTTATATTGTACACATGAAACTAATACAACCATATATGTTAACTAACTGGATTTCAAATGAAAACTTTTTTGAAATCCCAGTTTTTAGCTCACATTCTGGCTTACAAAAGGGATTTAGTCAGGAATTTGGAGATTAGTTAATGAACAAATAAGGGGTGAACAGGCAGTTGTTAGATAAAATTATTATCCTTTCTGGCATGATCTTATACGTTTTATCTAGAATTATTTTTAGCACTTTAGACTCTTCCTATTTTATCTTGAGTCATTAAACAAAAATTTCCTCAAAGGACCTTAGACTCCATCCAATTTGAGCAACAGTGTAAGAGAGGAAATGGTGTCCAGGAGGAAAAAAAAAAAGATGAAACTACTTTTGTTTACTAGTGAATGCATAGTTCTTCCACAGAAGAAGCTCTAAATGGTCATGGCTCCAGCTTTATATGTGTTCAGTCATATGTTCAGAAGTAGGTAACACTATCAAAAAATATAAAGCATCTGAGATTATTTTCCCTTATTTGAAAGCTGGTGTATGAGTCTTCTGTGGTTTCTTGGGTGTTGATAGAAGACGCAGACTCATGGTTCAGAAATAATATAGTTTATTATTCACAGCAATAGAGGTAGCCAGAATATTAACAGTATTTGTGTGTGTGTGTGTGTGTGTGTGTGTTTGGGTGTGTGTGTGTGTGTGTGTGTGTGTGTGTAGGGGTGGGAGTTATATATCAGTTCTGAGCCTCAGTTCCCACAAGAAGAATCAAAACAGAGGCAGATAATATTTGCAAACACAACAAGTTAAGTTAAAAAAAAGATACTATTTCTGTCTTCGAAGTCTATTCAATACAACCATCTTCAAAGGATGGTCTAGAACAAATAATAAATGCAAAAATGTAAGCAACCAATTGAAAAGTTTCTCCCAAAGAACACACTTTGAGAGTCTTCATTTGACAAAAATACTATAGGATATTATATGGATCAGGTGCATTGAATACTGGAAGGTTAAAATTACAAGGGACCAAATATTTTTAAGCAGTTCTGGCATCCAGTAGAGTTCAAATAAGTTTTATAAGATTGAGGAAAGAAGCCATCAAAACCTGGGCCCAGGGGCGCCTGGGTAGCTCAGTGGGTTAAGCCTCTGCCTTCGGCTCAGGCCATGATCTCAGGGTCCTGGGATCGAGCTCTGCATCAGGCTCTCTGTTCAGCAGGGAGCCTGCTTCCCCCTCTCTCTCTGCCTCTCTGCCTACTTGTGGTCTCTGTCTGTCAAATAAATAAATAAAATCTTAAAACAAAACAAAACAAAACAAAAAACCTGGGCCCAATTTTCCCAAAAGTATGATTCTGATTCTAGTCTCTATGATGTTATCCCTTGAAGACACTGTCTCTAATTGAGTTGAATTAGTTTACTAAAGAGCATACCCCCATTTGTTGTAGGAGATGAACAATATTTCAACCTATGCTCATTTAAGTAACTTGGTGCATAATCCCTTTTCTATTAAACCATAGTGCAAGGACCAATGCCGCATTTCCTAGAGAACCCCAAGCTATTTTTCTAGAATGGACTTATGCCTATATATCAGGCGTCCTGTTTTCACTCCCTTTGTGGAACACCTACCCTGGAGGTCATGTAATAACCAATGACCAAAAAACAATTAAAAAAAAAAAAAAAACATCCAGGTCGAAGTGCCATCCCTGCCTGGAGATGAGTAGACTGCTCAACAGATCCTGGGCAGGCATCTCAGCCCAGGCCTGTGCTGGGGAAGCTGGTTGCTGGCTTTGGGCACAATCAGGAAGCCAGCAAACTGACCGGAGAGTGCAGCCAGGATTAACAGGACTGATGACCTTTTCGCAGCCAGGCCTTGGGCGGACACCCGCTCAAGGAGCCAGGCTAGGAGTCTGCCCAGCGCCTGCGCTGGCCATGCTTGCAGACCCCCAGGGCTATGGTCCCTAGACTCAGCCCGGCCGGGCCTCAGGAGGGAGGGGGGCGGGGTCGGCGCAGAGAAGGGGCTTTGCTAATTGCCAAAGCGGGTAGTGAGCTCACGGAGGATGTGGCAGAGAGTCTGGGAGGAGGTGGAGAGGCTAGCGGAGGAAAGGCGCGCAGCCCCGCGGTGCTATGCTGCGGCCCAATAGGGACTGCAGGACCCATCGGACTCGACGTCAGTTCGCTCCTGCGTGAGGCCCTGCAGTCCCGCTCCTGCTGCCCGCTGCCCCTTCCTGCCCCAAGGCTTCTCCGGACCACCCTCTGCGCACAGGTAAAGTTACACCATGCTGCGCCCTCACCAGGAGCAGAAAGCAGGGGACGCGACCTGGGGGCGGGGAGGGGGGTTTTCCAGGCTCCCAGGAACCCCAGGGCCCGGGTCCACCCAGAACGCTGGGCCGAACCCGGGTCCACATGGGGTCGGGCTGGGGACAGCGCCTTGCGAGGAAGAGACAATCTGGAGGTGAATCAGAAGATGGCTGAATCCACATGGTGGTGGTCTGGGTTTGGGAGATTTTCCTGGAGATTCAAACGAAAGATCTAAATTCTTCCAGTGGGGAGTGGTAAATATTTTATGGATGGGAGATGGAAAATAAATGGTCTGGTTAACCTTTCCCTCCCCCTCAAAACCCATTATTTGAAAAAACAAAAAGGGAAGTGAAGGGAGAAATCCTCCCACTCCCATCCCCACACACCTCCATAGCCACCTCCTCTTCCAAGAACCTAACAGACAAGGTGCCAAGAAGTGCTAGGTACCAGCAGTGGTCTCAGATCTCATTCAAGGATCATGGTGAAAGGCATTCAGAGATTGTGGGGCACAGGGATCCAATTAAGGGGGACAAGTTTAAGGTTTGCCTGGTCCCTTAAAAATTAATGGCACTAGAGAAGATGACCTTTGGGAACTATAGATTAATGGATACAATGTGTAAAAAGCTTCAGTGAGTCATGGTGGGAAGAGGCCATGAGGGCAGCAAATACAGTCTTAGATGATGTTATTAATAGCACTACAGGCTCTAGATGTCCTGTGGTGGCAAGACCAGCCGGGCCAAAGTGGATACTCACAACCTGGAACAGAGGGTCTTGGAGATCCCAGCACGTGAGGTATGATGAGAGGGTAAAATGATAGGAGGTGTCCTTTGGAAGGACTGTCTCCTTGACTTTAAAAGGGAGAACCCAAATCTGTAGGTGAAATCTTTTTGGCTACAAAGAGTGCCGAGGCCTCCTAAGGTCAAGGTCTCCTCATCACTTGCAAAGATGTCGAAGAACATATTCAGACATTTCAAAGATGTCCTCATGTCCATCGGTTCCCACTCTGGAATTCTATCAATAAGGTGAGAGCTCCTCTAGTTGAAAAAAAGATCTAAAAAGACGTCCCTTTCTCATGTAATTTCTGTAACCTCCAGGACACACCCACCTCCCCCTTCTAGCTCTGTAATGAAGCCACAGCTGGTGCCAATTTGTGGAACTCCTTAAAGGCTATTCTCCCTTATCTACCCCGGACCAAGTTCCCATGCTCCCTCACCTGATTTCCTGCACTCACCTCCCACCTGGTGTGTTCACACCTGCAAGTGCCTTTTACCAACCCCTTTGCCAAAAGGCAGCCAGAGTGACCTTTCAAAGACCTATCAGTTCCTGGCATTTGTCTCCATAGAAATCTGCACTGATCTTCTAACAAATTCTCAGTCCTCCAAAGGCACCCATAATCCTCCCATCAGTCTCTTCATACCCCTCCAACTGACTGATGCCTGTTCTGCCCCATCTCTCTGCCCTTCAACCACACTGCCTCCCTCTTCCTGTGGAGACTCCTCATGGTGCCTGCCTCCAAGCACAGGTGATTCCCATTGATGGGAAGACCCTCTTCTTCTCCCCCATCTCCCCACTCCAGTTACTCCCACTTATTCGAGAGCTCACAAGCCCCATGGTACACACTCTCCATGCAGCCTGCTCTCTCTTTTCTAGCACTGGCCTCCATTTCTAGCTGTGGTTGTGTCATGGATGTCCCTCCCCAGCCAGCCTCCAAGCTCTCCTTCCCTTTAGCTCCAACACCTGACACAGTGCCTGGCACGTAGTAAGCCCTGGCTACCTTCAATAGCCTCACTGAGGGACTGAAAGCATTTTAAAAACGTCACCATGTAGGCTCCAAACTGTAGGCAGAAAAAGCTTTGCCTGGATTGACATTTTAGAGACATATTCGTCAAGTTGGATGTGTTCACTGACTTTACCTTGTAAAATTAAAAAAAAAAAAAAGGAGCTCTGTATCGCTTTGCATCTAACGAAGGCACATGTATACTATTAGACCACGTTATGAGCTTAATGGAAGGAGACAAGATGTTTTCGCTAAGAAAATGTATAAGACTGTTGAGGTCAAGTGGGAGGAAACAGTCCCTTTGTTGGAGCATTGCTATCTTACTCTATCACAGCCACTAATAAAAATCTGACACGGGGTGAGTCAGAATTGTCTGTCAGAGATGAGTGAGATCTGGCTCATCTTCCTACAGACATGAAAGCCAGGAACTAAGAAGGAGACTTTGAAAGCCTGGGTTGAGGAGGCGGTGTGGTTCACTGCGATGAGCTAAGTGCCCAGGGCCACTGGCAGACATACAGGCCTGTGTACTTCCTTTGTTTTGGGGTCCCTCTTGCACCATGTGGTGAGGCTGGTGGCTGGGAGCAGCTCAGGACAGGACCTGGTGGCATCTTACCTCTCTCACCCTCCTGTGGGCTCCAGTAGGTCCCAGGGGACAGCCTGCCTTCCTTGCAAAGCTCAGTAGCACTGGGAGCAGAAACTGGGACCAAAGAGTGAGCACCCTGTTTGACAAGCTGGACCAGCCACCTCTTCTTCAGATGCAGGGGGAGCCCTGGCATGCTGACTCCTCCCTTCCCCCTTCCTCTTTCCTCTCTTCCTCCCTCTTCCCTTCCCCTCTCTCCTTCTCTGGTGGTGCCCTTTCCCAATGCCCACTTCATCCCTTTTCCTTTCTACATGCCTGTCTTCTAGAGTTTCTTCTCTTTTCTCCCCATTACTTCCCTTCATCTGAATCTCCTCTTTGGTCCTTTTGTCCCCGCTCTCTGCTCCACCTCCCCTTCCCTGGCCCCTGTTCAGCTCCATCCCAACTGCAGGCAGAGCTGGACTAACATGCTCACTTGCTAGCTCAGCCACCCTCCAGAGAAGTCACTCTTCGGTGGCCACCTTCCTGAACCCCTGGTCCCTTCTCCACTTGTTCAGATATTGCTCTGAAGTCTGAGGAGGACAGAGAGGGGCTGCCACAGAATCAGGCCAGAGGAGAAACCAAACCATGTGTCCACACTGTCCCCCAGCACTGCTGCTCTGAGAGCTTTCGGAGTCCTCAACAGGGTTAGGATTTAGGGGCTTCTTCAGAACCGGGAGTGAAAACAACCATAGGTCAAAAGAAAAGCTATGGCCCCCACACAAAAATAATAATCACAAATGAAAACTATGTTAACTCTGAAGTCCCAAAGTCGAAGAATTGCCTTGAATCTGTCACTAGAAAGCACCCAAGGCCTCACTCTCTGGGTTTTGCATGCCCTGGGAATGGCAGGAGGCTCTGACATGTGCGTGCGGAATGATGGGTGCTAGCCCTCCCGCTGGCGGGGGGTGGGGGGGGTGGGTTACCTCCTTAGGCGCTGTCCCCGCCTGACCCCTGGCGGACATGGTGCAGCGCGGCCTCTGGGGTGTTCCGAGTGCCCTGGGGTTCCCGGGAGGCTGGGCCACGACACCCCCCCCCCCGCCCTGCTCGTGGCCCCCGTTTTCTGATCCAGGTGAGGGCGCTGCGCCCTGTCTCTTTACCTGTGAGCAGAGGGTCCGCCTGAAAAGCCAAGGGGCGGGGAGGGGCAGCAGGGGGCGGGAACGGGACTGCGTGGCCTCGGGGCTAGGCTCGAGCTCGGGAGCGCACTGTCGGCGAGTATGGTGGGCTCTGAAGTCCCGACTGAGCCACAGCACAGCACCCTGGCGCTGCCCGCCCCTCCTCCACCAGCCTCTCCACCTCCTCCCAGACTCCTCTGCGTCCTCCGAGAGCTCACTTCCCGCCTCAGGAATTAGCAAAGCCCCTTCTCTGCGCCGCCCCCGCACCCCTCCCTCCTGAGGCCCTGGCCCGGGTTGGGGTGCGGGGCGAAGCCCAGGAGGGCTGCTAGCAGTGCCAGCGCCGGCGCTGGGCAGCCTCCTAGCCTGGCTCCCTGAGCCGGTGTCCGCGCGGCCTGGGGCGCCTGGGTGGCTCAGTGGGTTAAAGCCTCTGCCTTCGGCTCAGGTCATGATCTCAGGGTCCTGGGATAGAGCCCCACATCGGGCTCTGTGCTCAGCGGGGAGCCTGCTTCCTCCTCTCTCTCTGCCTGCCTCTCTGCCTATTGTGATCTCTGTCTGTCAAATAAATAAAATGTTTAAAAAATAAATAAATAAATAAAAAATAAAAAGAAAGATCATCAGTCCTAAATGCCGGCTGCATTTTCGGGTCCATTTGCTGGCTTTCAGATTGCGCCCAAAGCCAGGAACCAGCTTCCCCAGCACAGGCCTGGGCTGAGATGCCTGCCAGGGATCTGTCTGAGCACTCTCCTCTTCTCCAGGCAGGGATGGCACTTCGACCTGGATGTTTGGGTTTTTTGTTTGTTTTTTTGTTCATTGGTTATTACATGACCTCCAAGGTAGGTGCTCCACAAAGGGAGTGAAAACAGGACGCCTGATATATAGGCATACGGCCATTCTAGAAAAATAGCTTGGGGTTCTCTAGGAAACGCGGCATTGGTCCTTGCACTATGGTTTAATAGAAAAGGGATTATGCACCAAGTTACTTAAATGAGCATAGGTTGAAATCGTTTACTGAGAGTAAATATTTTAAATAGTTATATTTTAACTAAATCTATCATCAATCATAAGTCTATTACACGAAGGTTACAGGCAATTTAAATGCAAGAGCACTCTCTTCAGGGTTTTAAATAATCCGTGTCTGTCTTGGCACATGAGAATGCAAAGATAGGAAATGGTTTGTAAAAGATCATATAATAGCTTTTACTAATTCTATTTATTTGACAGACAGAGATCACAAGTAGGCAGAGAGACAGGCAGAGAGAAAGATGGGGAAGCAGGCTCCCCGCCAAGCAGAGAGCCTGATGAAGGGCTGGATCCCAGGACCCTGAGATCATGACCTGAGCCCAAGGCAGAGGCTTAACACGCGGAGCCACCCAGGGGCCCCCAGATGAAATACATTTCTGACTTAGAAACTTCAGATAGAATTTTTTTGTCCATGATGACAACCGAAGAAAATGTGTCATCCCTAAACCTAACCTTAACCCCTAACAATGCTGAAACCTAAGCTGACCTTAAAGCCCAAACTAGAACCCTGAATCCCAAACCTGAAATGGAACCCAAAGCCTGTACCTGAGCCCTGGATCCAAGCCCTGAACCACGAACCCAAACCCTAAATCAGACCTCCAAGTCATGAACCCTGAACCCAAATCTCAGCATGAAGCCAAACCCCAAATTTGACCTTGAACTTTATCCCATAAGCCCTGAGTCTTAAAGCCTAAATCATAAACTTAAAGCCCTAAACAATAACTCTGTTCCCTTGTCCTTCACTCTAAATACTCACCCTAACCCTAAACCCAAAGTCTGATGTAGAATTCTGACTAAAACCTGAACCTGAACCCAAATTCATTCCCTTCACCACATTTTGCTTATGCACTTGCCATTGATGGATATTTGCAGTTTCTATCTTTTGATTCTTGTGAACATTGTTTGGGTTGGGGGCTAGGATTAGGGTCTTGGATTAGGGTAGGGTCCAGCCTTGAGACCAAGTAGAGGTCAGAGTGTGGGTCTGCATCAGGGCCATGTTCAGTGCCACTGTTTGATTCAAGGACTATTGTAATTCCACATTGTTTCCAATTCATTGTTCCTTGGCTATTTGGGGGGAAGTTGGGGGGTATTGGGCTCCATGCAGCTTGAATTTCTGGAATGAAATGGCATCAGCTGGACCCCAGGAGGGAGCAGGACCTTCCACTGAAGGGTGAGCTCCCACAGTCCTGCACTGTCTTCCACGGCCTGCAGATGGGGCCAGACCGCAGCTCTGGCCCTGAGCCCAGGCTGCGCAGCCACAGCTGGGACCAGAGCCCTGCCCCTTCAGGACCCACTGTGGAGACTTCTGGAGAATGTGGGGCACCTCCCACCCTGAAAGGACAAGCTGAGGAGGGTGTGGCTCTGCAGCCACACTGACCGGACCCGTTTTGGAGGACGCGCCCACACTGGCAGCAGTCCAACCTCCTATGGACCAGAAGCTGGAGGTGGTGAGGAGAAGCCGCCTGAGTGGACTGTCAAGGGGTTCGTGGTCTCAGGACCCCACAGAGGAAGGGCGCCCTGTGTAGACACTGGGTCTTCCGTCGTTTTGTGTGAGGAGACGTGGCCTCCTGCTGTGCTGTGCCCAGGGCTGTGGGGTCCCCCCTTTCTGGGCTCGGGTGCTCCTCTGTCCTCGTCTGTGTTTGTGTGCTCGCGGATTCGGTTCCTGGGGCTCCTCAGATGGTCTGCAGTCAGGGAGCGTCCGCCTGCTTCGGTGCTTGTGCTCCCCCACCTCAGCCCTGCGGGGTCCATCCCGTGTCCACACCCACTCCAGGCTTGTGCCGAGTCCCGAGATTCAGGAGCCAGAGTGAGGACTCTGTAGACGGTTTTGGGGAGAGTAGGTATTTTCCCAGTGTGGGTTCTTCCCTGAGCACAGTGCCTCCCCATCTCCGTGTGTCCCCCTCCTTGTCTGTCGTCATTGTTGCAGGGCTATCAGAGGACAGGTCTGTCACCTTCTTGGTTCAGGGGCCTCCCGGGTATCTTGCTGTCTTGCATGCAGGTGTAAATGAGATCTTCCTCTATGGTCTCTTTCAGATGGTTCCTTCCGAGCACGTAGGAGTCCCACTAATTTGTGCATATTGATTTTGTTCCTTGCAAGTTCTTGAATTTATTAGTTAGATTTCCCTTAAACTCCATCTGCCAGTTATTTGACCAGCAGCATGGGTTTATTTGGGAAGAGCAGAGAATGGCAGTCTGGGCTGAGCAAGCTACGGTCCCATCACAGGCAAGTGCGAGAAACAAAGGAGAGGAAAATTATTTCATGGAGGAGGAAGAAGTTGGGAAGGGTGCTTGAAGGAAAGTCCCCTGGAGAAAGGCAGGGTGATGGAGAATTCTCACAAGCTGAGCTGCAAAGCTCCTACAAAAAGTCAGGAGATGAACCTCCGGCTTCCCCTGTGGGGCCTGGAATTGGTGAGTCTCTCCTATGGGGGATTGCAATGTGGGGTCTCTAATGGGCACTGAGCACCAGGAGCCCCCTTCCAGCCTCCCCTTCTGGCATCCCCAGTCCACTTTACTGGGGCTTCCCTTCCTGCTTTTGCACAGTTCTAACCAGCTTGTGGTGGAACGTTGTGGAAAACTGAAATTCAAATCACTGCTTCTACTGCACCTGAGAGATACAGGGTCCCATGATTTAATCCTCCCACGAGTCTCTTGCTAACATGTGTCCTCTCCATGTTGGGTGACCTGGATCTGGGAGGGCTTGGCCTTCATCCCAAAGTCTGATGTTCTCCCTGCTTCCGTGTCGTCGTGCTAACATGGATGTTTGGAAGAGTCATTTCCTCTGCGGTGATTTCAAAGTGCAGTCAGCTTGTTATAGCAGCACAAATACGTGTTGTCTCCACACTCAGATTCCCCAGCCGTCATTTCTTTACCACGTTTGCCACTTCACACGGGATGCTTCAGTGTGTTTGATCCCACACCAGGACAATGTCCTGCAGAACCACCACATAACCTGAAATGAGGAGATCATTACAGAACCCATCCAAGGGTTAGTGTTAGGGACCAGGGACATGGCAGGACTAACCTGAAGACCCCATGGAGAGCTGTCTGGGTGGCTGAGTTGACAGTGTAGGTGAGGGTGAGTGTCTGGCTCTGGCTTTGTGTCCAGGAGTCAGCTCTGTGTGGGTGTGTCCTCAGCTGGGCATGCAGGTTTCTGCTCCTCTGAATCCTTTCCGGAGTTCCAAATGGCACAGTTTCCTTCTGGGCGGCAGGCTGAGTCCTCTGGGATTGCCCAGGTGTCCCCAAATTGTAGGGCACCTACTGCAAGGCCTTTGGGGTCAGAATCCTGAGAACCAAACCAAAGGTTATGCTTAGGACCCACCACATGGCAGGCCCGATTTGCCTGCACTCTGTCCATCTTTCTGGGGGAGGGGGCAGTCGAGGGATTAGTTCAGGGTGAGTGTCAAGCTCCAGGTTTGCATCCAGGGGCCTGGTGAATATGGGGGTGTCCAGAGGTAGGAATGCAGATTTCAGTTCCTCTGAATCCTTTCTGGAGTTCCAAATGGCATGGTTCCTTTCAGGGTGGCAGGGTGAGTCCTATGGTGTTCCTCACTGTCCCCAATCTCTGAGGCTTTGGAGCCAGGCTGTCGGGGACAGACCTCTCAGGACAGAATCTAGGCTTAAGAGTTTGTGCCTATGGGCATGGCTGCACTGATCTGAAAGCACTGTGGCGAGGATCACAGGGGTCTGAGTTGAGAGCATGGTTCAGGATCAGTATCAAGGTCTGGGTTTGTGTCCAGGGGACCGCTGAATGTGGGGGTGGTCTCAGATGTCCAAGACGATTTCCCCTACTCTGAATCCTTTCCAGCATTCCAAATAGCCGGTGGCAAGCTGAAATCTCTGGGATTCCTCAGGTCTTGCCCTTGCCCTTGCAAGGACAAGATACTTTTTACAGTAAAAAAATTCACCAGATGAGCTGAACAGCAGAAAAGACACAGCTCAGGAGTAAATCAGTGAACAGGAATATCATGCCAAAATCTTCTTTGAGAACACACTACAGAGCAAGGGAAGATAGGAGAGAAAGCTGAGATATAAAGGACAAACCCTCCAACTTTCCAACATCATTCCCTACTTGTTTATTTCCATTGCTGTCAGCTCCTTCCCAGTCAAAAATAAGTCACCAGAGCCAGCCTTTTTTCTTCCTGAGTTTGGGGCACTGAAAAGCCCCCCAGAGGGGCCAAGGGCACCCCTGTACCTGCTGAGCTGAGCCCATTTGTACTACCCCAACAGGGAGAAGGTACCAGCCTGGCCCTCTGGTGCTCCATGGTCTGTGGCAGTCCTTCCTTCTGGACCCTGCTTTGCTGCTTTTCCTTCCCTAACCCTGGTCTCAAACTAGGGATTGCTCCTGGAGGAGGAACTCAGTGAGATGAGGCTCAGGAGGGCCTCCCTGCCTGGAATCTCTGTGTTAGGAGTGCACAGCCAACAGATTTTGCCCAGGGACTTGCAAAATGCAGAGAGGCAGATTTCTTTTCTCTCTTTCTCTCTAGCCTCATAACAACCAGGAGTTCTTAGAACTTTCTTCAGTGACTTCTAGGTGTAGCTTGGCCACTATTTCCACAGAAAGGCCACTTGAGCATGATCAAACACACGTATAAGCAATTACATTAAAAAAAAAATAAGCCAATGCACACAGACCTTTGACAGCAGCACAGGACGCTCAAGGGACCAGAGTCCCTACCTTGGGCAATAGTGGTAGAGGCCGGGTTCTGCCACGCAGGTCCCTAGACCTTTGGCAGTTTCCACGATTGCAAATCCAGACATGCAGAATCCTGAGGGACAACCTACTAACTGCAAAAGAGCAAAAATTCATCAGGATTCAGAGTGGAAATCCATTTGTACTGGAAAATAAAGAAGTAGGCTTGCTGTGAATCCAGCAGGGAGGACAGGCATAGATAAAGGCTGGTGTATGGGTCACGGAAACGATTGTTTCTCAAGGGTCATGCTGTCTCTGTAAAATGCTATGAGGACTGTCTCTTGGGGAACTCCTGCTTTCCTACCAGTGATGCCCCCAGATTCTGCTTTGCTAGTCCCATGGATTCCTGGGGATACCCAGTTGATAAGCTACGCTGTCCTCATGACAACACTTGCTAATGGACTGAATGTGTGTGTCTTGTCCCAATTCAGATGTTGAAGCCCTGACCCTCAAGGAGTGCCATCAGGAGGTATGGGCTTTGAGAGGTGATGAGGTCATGAGATTGGAACACTTGTGCATGAGATAAAAGCACTTCTGAGAAAAGACCTGAGAGATTGTTCTGCCAGCTGTCATCCATGCAAGGCTACAACAGAAATATGGGCATCTATAGATAATGAAGCAGTCTCTTGCTAGATATCAGATCTCCCAGGATCTTGCTTTTGGACTTCTCAGTCTCTAGAACTGCAAGGAATAGTACATGTTTTGCTGTTTCAGCCACCCAGTCTGTCATCATTTGTTGCAGCAACTTGAACTGAATAAGGCAGAGCCCAAGTCCTGGTTAATCCCTGCTTCTACTCATTTCCCCTCAGAAAGAGCTTCTAATCCAGAACTGACCTCTGCTTTCCATACACGTGCTTCAGACTCCTTCTGTGAGAGCCCAGACTTTGTAAAAGACTCCTCCCTCATGGCAACCAGCATTCTGTGACTCCTGAGAAATGTCCTCCCTGACTGTATTGAGTCAATCAATCTGATTTTGATTCTTGAGTCCCGGGATCAAGGACTGCATCAGGCTCCCAGCTTCATGGGGAGTCCGCTTCTCCCTCTGACCTTCTCCCCTCTCATGCTCTCTCTCTCTCACTCTCACTCTCTCTCTCAAATAAATAAATAAAATTCTTTTAAAAATCTGATTTTAACAGACCATAAGCTTGTTCTTGCTGGTCTTTGGAAGATTAGGCATTAGCCCTTCGGAGAAAGTTCTGAATGGCTGCTTCATGAAGGGGTGAACTGTGTCCCCAAGGTCTCTTTTTGCTGCCTGCTAATCACAGATGCTGAGACAAATCCTCCCAGGTGCTGGTTTTTCAAAGCACTTAATGCTTTGGCTTTGAAGTTCCTCACTTGACAGTTCTGCTTTAATCAGTTTGTGACAAAACAGCCAATTGTTGGTGGATGCAAAGTGCACTGATAAAGTTAATATCAGGGAACAATTTTTTGAGTGTCAAGCATGTGCATGTGTGTGCACACACATATCCATGTGCTAAGCATTATGGCAAATGTCTGACAAGAACTAAAACATCAAAATGTCAGGATACCCCATTAGCTGATATTTTTATTATTCCTACATCCTAAACTATGAAAAACAGGGTCCGAGAATCAGAAGTGGCAAAAAGAATCAAGATTTGAGGCAGTACAATTTCACAGCCAGCCTTGATCAATAGGCATGTACACCTGTGTCTAGTTTCAGCTCTGTGTAACCTTGCCATAACCTTGGATAAGCCATTCATCTCTCAAGTTCAGGTTCTTGGTCCAAAGAGGGAAGGGGCACAGGTTGAGTACCTCCAGTGGGACTTCCTGGCAGGCTTGTTCATCCAAGCATTCCTGTTTCAGTTTGAGTAATTGAATCCAGTCTTTGTTTTACCGAAGGCCAAGCTTGTCCAGTGTGTCCATGCCACCAGCCAACAGCATTTGTCCATTCCATGTAACAACTGAGCAACATTCATAGGAATGGGGGGAGGAAAAGTTGTCCACAGGTGTTGACAGATGTTCTGCATGGAGGGACAGGAGCTGGGGCCATCACCTGCTGTTTCTAGTGGCCTTCTCTGTCGAGTTAAAACAAATGGCAATTATTTGCAACGGCAGGAATGAAAGTAGAGGGTATTATGCCAAGCGAAATAAGCCAGTCAGAGAAAGACAATTATCATATGATCTCACTCATATGTGGAGGTTAAGAAACAAAACAGAATCATAGGGGAGTAAAGGAAAAAAATAAAACAAGATGAAGTCAAAGAGGGAGACAAACCAGAAGAGACTTAAAAAAAAAAAAAAAGGTTTTTATTTACTTATTTGACAAAAGGAGATCACAAGTAGGCAGAGAGGCAGGAAGAGAGAGAGAGGACGATGCAGACTCCCCAGGGAGCAGAGATCCTGATGTGGGGCTCGATCCCAGGACCCTGAGATCATAACCTGAGTTGAAGGCAGAGGCTTTAACCCACTGAGCCAGCCAGGTACCACTCAGAAGAGACTCTTAATCACAGTAAATAAACTGAGGGTTCTTGGAGGGGAGGGGGATGGGTGGATGGGGTAACTGGGTGATGGACATTAAGGAAGGCATGTGATACAGTGAGCACTGGGTGTTATAAAAGACGGATGAATCACTAACCTGTATGTCTGAAACTAGTATCATATGTTAATTAAGTGTATTTAGATTAAAATTTTCTTTAAAAATAATTTCAAAATAAAATAAATAACAATCAAATAATGATCAGAGTTATCCAGCAGGGAGTATCAGATCTAGATGTCAGTTAAATTTAAGGGGCTTGCCGAAGTTTAGGAGAGTCACGCTAGGTCATTTTCCTGTGTGGGGAAGTCTTCAGGGGCAGTTCCAAAGACAAAGAATATTAATATTTCTCCTTCCCCCATTCCTCCTAGAGCCAAAGATGTTTCCTCCACTCACCCACTGGCCCTGTATGTAGGTGTTGCTTTCTCTCTACCAATCAAAAAATCAGTGAGTAACTAGAACTTCACCTTTTCCAGTATCCCCCTACCCCCGACCTTTTGTCTTTAATGGCCATGGGCAACAGGGACAAAGACATTTTTTAAAAACTTACAGAGATCTATTATGCTCTACTACCTTGGCCCGCATGGGCCACTGCAAAGGGATTCTGTGAACCGTGTACTCAGATGAATGGTCATTATCTTCAAAAAGGCAGGGGCAGTGATAGACACAGGAATCAAAAAAGCAAGAGTTAATGGACCATCAGAATAATGGAATACCAACACTTTTTTGTCCTTGGCTTGAATCCTCAAGGTCCAGTGTCTCTACAGAATTTTCATTTTGGTCTCATCTGACTCACTTGTCCACCCCTGGGTTAGTTGGCAGTTATACTGAGAACTGAAATTTTCCTTAGAAGAGAGAAAGAGTATTTGTCAGGTAAACCAAGGAAATGTCCATTATAGGAAGTTAGGCCTTTTGTCGTGGTACTCCATTAGCACCCTCCTGACTGTTAAAGAAAAAAAAAATGTATCACCCATTAAAGACAGTAAGGAAGATTTTATTCAAGGGATGCTACTAGGATGGGATTTTATTTTATAGTATGGGAGAGAAATCTGGCTCAGCTCAGACAAATGGAGATTTACAGCTAAAGAGCATGGTGGGGGTCACTGAATGTAAAATTAAGATGGAACATCAAGGGTAAGGATGAAGGGATTCTGGCTAGACCATCTAGACAGTAATATTGTTGAAGGAAGGCTAGGGTCATAAACTATTGAGATCAGGGGATAAGGAATTTTTTAAAAGACTTATTAATACATTTTAGAGAGAGGGAGCAGGGGTAGGGATAGAGGGAGAGGGAAAGAGAATTTTAATCAGACTCTTCACTGAGCATAGAGCCTGAGGTGAGGCTTAATCTCAGGACCATGATATCATGACCAGAGCAGAAACCAAGAGTCAAAAGTTCAACCAGCTGCACCAACCATGTGCCCTGGGAATAAGGGATTTGATCAGATATTAAGGGTTATAGATACTGAAGCACCTGGGTGGCTTAGTTGGTTAAATGTCTGGCTTGGGCTTAGGTCATGATCTGACCCAGGATCAAGCCTGGCATTGGGCTTGCTGCTCAGTGGGGAGTCTGGTTCTCTCTCTCCCTCTGCTATTCCCCCTGCTCAGGCTCTCTCTCTGTCAAAATAAATAAATCTTAAAAAAAAAAGAGTGGAAAGATACCAGGTGTGAGAGATAAGGAATTTGATCAAATATCAAGAGTAGGATAGGAGATTGCTGAAAAATTGACTAAGCAGATTTCTTGCTAAAACTGGGCTAAATGGGCGGAGCCTGAGGTCAAGCCGGGACAGAAAGAGGACTCAGAGGAACTTGACTCCAGTCTGGTCAAGGAGAAAATCTTTATCATCCATGACCATTGTATTTTCTGTAGTCACACATTTTACTAATTCTTTTATCAGACATTCAGTGAACGAGAAACATGAACACAGCAGCAATAATATAACAAATGTAAGCGCTCTAGCAGAGACAAAGGCAGTATAGGAATCCACCTCATCAGATTTAGAATATGCATGACTCCATGACTGAATTACTACCACTGCTTGACTGTTGAGATTAAGATGTAGTACAGAGGATCAGAGGGAAGGGAGGGAAATCTGAATGGGAGTCATCAGAAAGGGAGACAAACCATGAGGCACCTTTAAGTATAGGAAACAAACTGAGAGTTGCTGGGGGGGAGGGGAGTGGGAGACATGGAGTAGCTGGGTGATAGGCATTAAGGAGGACACGTGATGTGGTGAGCACCAAGGGTTATCCACAACTGATGAGTTACTAAATTCTCTGAAACCAATGATGTTCTATCTAATGGCTAATTGAATTTAAATATCTAAAAAAGACACTTAAAAAAAGATGTAGCATAACTCACAATATCCTTTGAGTGGAAGAATGTGTGGATTTTCCACACCTCTGCTGTCCAAGTCCCATGGCTAGTAGCCACATGTGGCTTATGACCACTTAAAAGGTGGCCAGATCAAATGGAGAAATGCTGTAAAAGCAGAATAAACACTGGATTTCAAAGACATATTGTAACCAAAGATCAAAGATATTGCCAACCTCACATCACAAACATCGCTTGACTTCTACAGCTATTGAGAGTGGGACCCAAGATGGGAGATGTCAATCTGAAAGTCCATGATGTCAGAAAGAACATGGGGAAGAAAGAATCACAATCCTGGAGTGGATGGGCTGAGGACTGTCAGAATGCCTTTTTCTCCAGAATTCACTGTAGATAGTATCTATATGCCTCACATTTTCAAGGGAAAATTATGAAAACGCATATACACCCACAGCCATAGTTTAATTATGTTTGAAATGTATTCAGAACGACTCCAGTCAGTAAATTGCTTATTTTCACATTTCACTTCTCAATTTTCTCTTCGGCACCTCCCATTCTTGAAATCCCAACACAAATCCCATCTCTTGCCTAAGGACCATAAACTACCTCACTATCAAAGGCTACAGTTCATTCATTCATTTGATTCATTCAAAGCAACGTAATCTTGAGTGATGTCTAAGGCGCTCTTCTAGGGACTGGTGACACGGTGAACAAAATAGGTAAAGATCTCACTTTCATGGAGCCTATCTGGTATTTAGGGGAAAATCTTTATCAACATGAAAAGACTTATTATGGATGTTGCTTAGAATTTCAGTTTTTTTTTTTTCTTGACAGTATCTCAGGTGATCATCTTTGACGTGGTTCTCCTGAAAAATACCTTTGGGGGGTACTGACTCGACTTTCTGAGTCAGACACTTTCCTAAAGACAGGGGTCACAGGAAAAGTGACAACTGTCACTCTTGCAGTAAGAACAGGGATCACAATACTTGAAACAGAGATATGCTGCTCAGCTGTCAGAAAGTCCACAAGGCTCCAAATGTGTGTGGCCAACTAATGGAACCTGTAACTCAGAGGTTATCATCCTGAGAGCAATGGGATATCCCTCTAGTTAAGGACTCTCCTTGACGGAAGCTTGACAATGGCCTTGATTTACTTACTATGATGTTTAGGTAATTATACACATTAAGAAAAGTGCACAAGACACTTCCATTTCCATGATACCATCAAGATATTGTTGTTTTATTAAAATGTTACATCCAGAGCTGTAACATATAGAGTAGTTAAGTCAATCAGTATGTGGTACAGGTGAGACTATTGTAACAGCCATACTTCCATAAAAAAGAAAAATTTTTTGTGGTTTCTGATATAGGAATCAGCCAGTGAATAATTCTATATCAGTGTCCAGTTACCAGGCTAAACATGTAATCTATTTATATTTCTGAGGGTAAGCTGATTTGTGATCACTGAGCCAGCTGTGTTCCAGTAACTACTCATTTACCCAACATAACAGATATAAGAAGGTAAAAGGCTTCTAAGGAGACTGGTTACTTATATTTTGAACCACATTTTGGCAGGTATAACTTGCAACTTGTGCTTAGTGGTAAGATTTCTGATATTTACTTTCTCCTTCCTTTGGCAAGTCAAGTTAGTTAAAAAGTAATTAGAGTTGAGTCCATTGTTTTTCTTAAATGTTTACAGAGATATAGAACTATGAAGTTTCTTTACTAGACAGGATTAGATCACATTAGTGATAAAGATCAGAATGATTCACATTGCTAAAACGAGAACTTCCTGTCAGTTTGGAGAAAGCTCATTTTTATAACCAACATATTGGCTGGGCTAGAGATTAATGAGTGCTATGGGTGGGGTGATGAAAGTGATATATTCAATGACCTGTGGAATTTGTTCTGTAATTTCCCCACTCCTCTGGTCAGCAGAGCGTCTTCTTCAGTACCCTGCACTGCCCATAACTGCATTCAGAAAATCACTCTCCAAAAATGGTTATTTGTTTTGCCTTTTTTATAATTTTTTAAAACATTTGATTTATTTACTTGTCAGAGAGAAAGAATGAGAGCACAAGCAGGGGGAGCAGCAGAGGGACGGGGAGAAGCAAGCTTCCTGCTTGGTGGGATTGCACAAGGGCTGAAGAAGACAGAATGGGAAGGGGACAAGGAGAATAGTGGGTTTCAGATTCTTGGGAACAAAGCCCACTTCTATTTCTATGTTTATCTCACTGCTCTAAACCCAGGTCACAGCACCTTGCCAAAGCAGAGTCATGGAAGTGCTCCAGAACTGATAGCTATTGCTATTTATGCTACTAAAATTCCTCCACAAAGGGCCAAGTGTCATAGCTTCTCCCAGTTCCCCACACTGAACGCAATGAAGAATCAAACTATCGGTTTAAGGATGGCGAGGGGCATTTAACAGGACCCAGATCACAGGAGCCATATTGTATTGCAGGACCAGGGGTCTTACCAGTGACTAGGTATTCACTCCTCTTGAGAGGCTAGCTCCTTGGATCTCCCTCTTCAATCCTCTGAACCCATGTCTGGCATCAGAAACAAAAGTAAACATAACGTATCGCCCTCGTTTATTTTTTACTATTATTTGTTACAGAGGAAGAGAGAGATCACAAGCAAGGGGAGAAGCAGGCAGAGGGAAGGCAGGCCCCCCAGTAGAGCCTGGTATGGGATCCAATCCCAGGACCCTGGGATCATGACCTGAACCAAAGGTAGATGCTTAACTGAGTAAGCTACCCAGGCATCCCTTATTGTCCTTCTTTAAAATTTAATGTATTCTCTCTCCCTCTCTCTTTGTCCCCACTCTGTCACTCATACTCACACAATCACAGAGTCACAGACAATAGCAAGGTATTTCCCATTCTAATTCGCTAAGGCACTATGAGCTTAAGCTCAACAGAATCACTTTGCCAGCTGCTGCTCTACCGTGCCCTGATCCCTTCTCTATCCCCAAGCTCGATCTGTAACTCAAGTGTCATGGTGGTGGCTCTTTCTGCCCTCCCTCCACAAGGCTGTCATCAGCACACTCTTCCTCGTGGCTCCACTCCCCAGCACTGGCTGCCTTTGGTCTACTGGTATGCCCTCTCCTAGAGCTTTTCCACTCTCCCTGAGGGGAAGACAACCCTTACTTCTCCCCTGTGGCTGTCACGTGTCTGCTATATATTGTGACGATCAGCCCGATTAAGAGATTGGGAACTAAAAGACCGGCTTCTGCTTATGGATAAAACTAACTCTGGGGTTTGGGACACATGACAGCAGCACATGGTGGTAGAACTGAGATGGTTAGGGAGCTAATCTGCATTTTCACATCTGGTCAACAGCAGAACAAAGAGGACACTCCAGATCTCCTATCTCCCAGAACAGTACTCTTGAGGTAACTTACAGCACCATCCTTCTCCAGCTTTGGAAGTGGCACTTTTCCAACCCCAAAGTCTTGATTCTAGGCAGCACTCCGAGAGATACTCCCTCCAGAATCACCCCTGGCTGGAAGTAGTGGTTGGCCAAGGCCTCCCAAATATCTTCCCTTCAGAGTTGCGCTTGCATCAAACTCAAAACTGTGGCACGTACGGGACTTTCCTGTCGGCCTCTAGCTCTAATGACCTATTGGACTTCAGAGGTGCTCTTTTATACCCACTTACCTTATAACATCAACGTGTGACTCCTCTAGAATTCTCTCCATGGTTTTTCTCCTGTACTAATTGTTATGGACTGAATTGTGTCCCCACAAAAGTCATATGAAGAATTCCTAATCTCCAGTGTGACTGCATCTGGAGATAGGGCCTACCTAGAAGGAGGTACTGAAGGCTTGGTGAGGTCACAGGAGTCCTAATCTGCTAGGACTGGTGTCCTCATAAGGGGGAAGCACATGAAAGCACTCCCCCTACCTCCCCTCTGGGGGCCCACAGAGAAGAGGTCATCTGAGGGCACAGTTGAAAAGATAGTGATCTATAGACCAACAAGAAAAGGCTCACTGGAGACCAACCTTGCTGGCACCTTGATCTGGAACTTCTGGCCTCCAGATCTGTGAGAAAATACATTTCTGCCATTTAAGCCCTCCAGCCTGTGTTTGGTATAGCAGCCTGAGTAGACAAAAATATACTGATAAAGCCTTCTTTCAAGCTTGGGAGAAACTTTCTATACACTGTGCTCCGTGCTTTTGGGTCTAACCCTTCTCTCCATAGCCATTGCTAATATTTGAGCCAGAGAAGTCATAAATACTAGCAATGTTGGAATTGGATAGGGCATCAATAACCATCTAACTCAGTATCCCCAGCTATGAAGAATTAACACACAGACACACACATACACACACACACTACAAACATGGTTATCCCACTTAATTACATTGGTGATTTCTTGATACCCAAGCCCAAATGCCAGATCCCCTTTGGAGTACTAACCTCACTATCTCCCTGTGACCTACCCACCTCCATGCAGACCTAGGACCTTATACCTCAACTCCTGCCAAGCTAATGACAAAGGTTTATGATTCAGTTCCTATCTCTCCTGCTTTATTCATGACCTCTTAAAGTCTAGTGACCCATCCTCCTCTTCTTTATAAAAAACAGAACAAAACAAAACAAAACAAAACCCACTGCTTCCTGGGAACCTTTCAGATTTTTTAAAAATTTTTTAAAATTTTTTATTTCTTTTCAGTGTAACGGTATCCAGTGTTTTTGCACCACACCCAGTGCTCCATGCAATACGTGCCCTCCCCAGTACCCACCACCTCATTCCCCCTACCTCCCCCCCACGCCTTCTAAATCCTCATTGTTTTTCAGAGTCCATAGTCTCATGTTTCTCCTCCCCTTCCAATTTCCCTCAACTCCCTTCTCCTCTCCATCTCCCCTTGTCCTCCATGCTATTTGTTATGCTCCACAAATAAGGGAAACCCTATGACCATTGACTCTCTCTGCTTCACTTATTTCACTCAGCATAATCTCTTCCAGTCCCGTCCATGTTGCTACAAAAGTTGGGTATTCATCCTTCTTTCAGATGTTTTTTACCTCTATAATCTACGGGAGGATAACAATGTACCAGAACCCTTGAGTGACCATTAATGCCTATTGGTCACATCGTGTATGCTACGTAGGACCCTATTCTGTGTTCTTAACAATCATGGCTTTGACTCGTCCTGAAGGTGGACTTTAACTGGAGTCTATTGTGCAAATACCTGAAGCAGGAAGTCCCCTGCCCAGTGAATGAGGCATGCAGACTTCCAGAGGTCTTGAGGTCCTCTCTTCAAATATACACATTCACTTTGAGAAATCAGGATTCCCACCCAAACGAGAGACAAGAGAAAAGAAAAAAAGTAAAAAAAGAAAAGAAGAAAAGAGAGAGAGAGAGAGACAGGAAAGAAAGGGAAGATGAAAAATAAGGTTCAGCCCAGATGGTCCCCAAGGTAAGATTAATGAAGTAGACAAACAAAAAGAGATAAAAAGACTGATACAAGTATATGACAAGAGAAAAAAAAAATATATATGCAAATAAAGAAAGAACCTCGTCAAAAAGAACCACAAGTGTAAAATTTATATGCTATCAGAACAAACACAAAAAACACAGAAACACTGGTGGAAGAAGATGGGAGAATTCTTATAAATTCTCAGTGTGTGCGAGGAAGGTTGTTTTGATTCTTCCTGGATGTATCTTGATATCTTTATTAAAGGACTCAACTTTCCTAAGATAAAGGGGATTAAAAATTGGTTTACCTATAGGGGTAGTATTGATTGGGGAAAGGGGATTACTTTGAAGTTTAACTCTATATGAATATTAGAGGATAAAACTAAAAAGGAATAAACTAGACTAAACTAAAATTTAAAAAAAAGGAATTCAAAAAATAAAAATGCAAAAGAAAAACATAGGTGTATGTATCAAAAAGTTAGGTTAGAAAGGTATTTGGAATTTGATGTACTGTACAACTCGCTGTGATGGTAAATAGGTTAAAAAAATTACCTATGTGTAAAAAAAAAAAAAAAAAATGAACCGGAATAGTGGGAACAAGAGAACAATACAAGTTTTCCTATGAAGTAGTGGTTGTTCTCTTGTTGTCCTTTTTTTTTTTTTTTTCTTTCTTGGTTTGTTTTCTCGGGGAAGGGCCTTCCACGTGGGTTGTCAGTCAATTATGAGTGGCTGCCTTCGGCTCAGGTCATGATCCCAGGATCCTGGGATCGAGTCCATCTTCAGTCTCTCTGCTCAGCAGAGAGCCTGCTTGTAACTCTCCCTTTGCCTGAAGCTCTGCCTACTTGTGCTCTCTCTGTCAAATAAATAAATAAAATCATTTAAAAAAAACTGGAAGGGCTTCTCAGTCACTCTTTCCTACTATCCCCATTTGTACATAAGGAAAGGCAGTGCAAACCTGGAGGGAGGAGCCCAGAATAAAAATGAAAGAAAGAAAGAGAGAAAGAAAGAAAGGAAGGAAGGAAGAAAATGAAAAAGAAAGAAAATGAAAAAGAAAGAAAATGAAAGGGGAACTGGCTGAGAGACTAGAACCAAAGCTTCACCAAAGTATAGCCTTCCAGGAAGTAGAAAATGGGATGTTTGCTTCCAGCTTGGAGAGTATAGGAGCTTGGGTAAAAGAAACAAGCAAAATCCCAATGATTACGAGGCTCTGGAGGAATGGGGTGGGGTACCCAGGTGACCAGTAGGTTACAAACCCTGATTCTACCCATTTTCATTAAAAAGGAAAAAAAATACCCTGCAGTTCATCCTCTTCATGCCCCTCCCTCCTGCAAAGAGAGTACAAAGCAGTGACTCTCGAGGTACATAAAAATGAGTGAGACATAAACCAACAATCACAAATGTTTCAGAAAAATCAAGCCACGGAAAAAAAGAACAGCTTTAATATGTTTTATCCTTTCTTTCAAGAGAGAATATGCACCTAAGGGGGGGGGATTGTTAGACATTAACATCAATGTAATTAAATTAATCATATGGATAAGCCAGTATATCTTATCATGAAATGAGAGCAGGCAGTTATAAAAATAATTAACCGATATCTTGGAAATACAAATAGCAACAGAAGTAAAAAGAAACCTTTCAAAGAGATGGGTTGAATAGCAGAATGAGCACTGCTTAAAACCAAACCAGAGAGATGGAATATCAAGCTAAGGAATTCTCTAAGAAGGCAACCCAAGGAAGAAAAAGAAAAAACCTCTGAGTGACAGGTAAGGAATTACAGAAGACAGACCTAAAAGTTCCAGTAGAAGTCTACAGACATCCCATTGGTTTGTTATCCTTCCTGCTTATCTTCTCAGCCAAAAGTAAATCACCTTAGCGCCGTTGGACTTTTTCCCAGTTATTGTTGGCTTCTGGCTCAGAGGCTCAAGTGCTGGTTTGGGCCCCAGTTTTCCCCCAGGATTCCCCTACCAGCACCTGTGACTTTTTCAGACAGCCTCCTCAGGAAGCCCAGGACAACCAGCAGCTTCAGCGCTACCGAGTCCCTAGCACTGTGCCTCCTAAGCTAACACTTCCTTACACTCTACCCGCCTTGAGAGCCGGTCCGAGGCGACGCCCCAGGACTCCAATGAGTCCAGCTGCCAGATGCCAATCCAGCGATGAGAAAGCTCCTGAGCTCCAGAAAGCCACAGGGGGACGCTGAGCCCCAAGGCCCCTGCATCATGGTCCCGCCTCTCCACGCAGACCCCTCCCCTTTATCAGCCAGGCTCTGTTGGAGTGCGGGGCCTTGTGGGAGTTGTGGTCCCCCCAGGGCCTCCAGCCTCCTGTGGGAAGGTGGGGCTGGCAGCTGGAAGAACCCGGGAACCACAGCTGCAAAGGACGCCTCTGCCTCCCTGGGAACTCAGGCTCTTGGGCGGCCAATTAGGCAGGACCACGTGAGTCTCCAAAACAAAGAGCAGGAGCAGGCTGGGCGACTTCCCCTAGGCCCACCGCCCTCCAGTCCTCCCACTCTCTCGCACTCCCTCACTCCCAGGAGCCCCCTCTCAGGTTTGGAACTTGATGAGGGAGCAGGAGGCTGACTGAGGACAAAGCAAAAGCTGGCACCTTGCACCCCCTCTCCACCTGCTCCCCTCTGTAATATGTGTAACATTCCTCAGGCACCCCTGACCTCCATAAAGGAGAAACAAAGAGTTAACTTGCAGAACTCAGAATCCTGCAAGACAGGCATCTGCCAACTATCTTGATGTTAATGGCTTGGTAAAAGACAACTCCTCTTTAGCATATGAAAACTCCATTGAAACCTCCAGTACCCTTACCTTCCCCCAACCACAGATTACTAAACCTGCAGCTCTTCCTGCCCACAGATGCTGTCCCCATGCCTCAATAAACCACCCTTTTGCAGCAAATATGTCTCAGGAATTCTTTCTTGGTCATCAGCTCCGGACCTCAGCCCACTGAACCTCGACATTAAAGAAATACAAATTAAAATCATAATGAGACATGCTTACATATCTATTAGAATGGCTAAAATTGTAAAGGCTAATTGTACTTGGTCTGAGCTAGATTGGGAAGCAACAAAAAATCTAAACTGTTGTTGGCATATATCATGATACCACCACTTTGGAAAATAGTTTGAAAATTTTTTTAAATGCAAAATATGTTGCAGTTACACAAATAGCCATTTTACTTCTAGGCATTTAACCAAGAGAAACATACCCTATGTTCATACAAGGACTTGTATATGAATTTCATAGCAGCTTTATTTTTAAGAATTGAAAACAGTGGAAATGTTCATCAATGTCCATCCATAGAACAAAGACAAATTATGATCTATTCCTTAAAGAGATTACTATTCAACATCAAAATGAACTATTTAGAATTGGAGATTCTCAAAGTAATGATGCTGAGAAAAGAAAAGCCAGGCAATGAATAGTATATACTGTGTGATTCCATGACTATAAAAAAATCTAGAAAATACAAATTTATATATAGTCACAGTCACCAAATATGTTGGTGAGATTTTAGTGCCTTCTTCTGTGCTCCCATAGATTGGGAGATCCAAGCATTTGTTACACCATGTGAAAATATGAACTCTTTTTCTTTATTCTGTCTTACTAGAATAAGAATCCTTGAAATTTTATGGACATTTGAACTCTCCGTTATTAGCAGAAATTCTATCACACAGTAAGATTCCAAATATAAAAGCCAGAGTTTTACAATGACTTCTAAGCTTTTACATGATCTAGCCACTCATTTAACCTCTGTGACCTCTTTCCCTGCTACTCTTCAGTCACTCACAGTGGCCTCCTTGCTATTCCTCACATATGCCAGGCATGATCCAACCTTATGGCCTTCAAGATAGCCAATTCCTTTGTCTGGAGTGACCTTATTGCTGATAGTTCTGGGCAAATTCATCACCTTTCCATACCTTCGTTCAATTGTCAGCTTCATTGTAACTACCCTGATCTTCCTATTAAAAATTTTAGCTCACCATCCCCTGCCTAGCAACCTTGATTTTTCTCACCCTGATCGAATTTTTCTTTTTCCCCATTGTACTCATCATTTTTGAATGCACTATGCAATTTTTATTAAGGTTTATAGCTTTTAATTGTCTCACCCATGAAAATAAAAGTTCTACAAAGCCAAGTATTTCATTTACCAGTGTAGTCTGAAGTAATATCTGCCATATAATAGGTTCAATAGACAATTGGTAAATTTCAGAATAAATTAATGTTGAGAGTATACTGAATTTCATAAGTCATTTCAATAAATTTTTCCAAAAAATAAACTACGTAAAACATACCTTAAATTTACTTTCAAAATATTTTATAGCATATAATGGACAATATACATAAGCCTTAAAGAAACAATCATATAAATAACCATTTCATACCTACTTAAAAACTGCATAATACCACACTCCTAGATCCTCTCTGAACGCTCTAAAATAACCCTTCAAAGGAAATACATTTTTAAAAATAACAGATTTTTTGGCAAATAATTAAATAAAACAAAAGTTTCATTCATCCATGTTGATCATAATAAATGTTTTTAATAAGCATGAAATTATAACTCTGAAGTGTGCTAAAATGAAATCACCTGCGAAGGGTGAGAGAACAAAAATAAACATCATTTATCCAAATAAGAGGAATTTATTACCTTTGAATCGAAGCATGTGGATTTGTTCTAACTGGCAATAAAGGAATATGGAGACAGAAACCATAGAAAGTCATATTTTAGATTTCTTTTTTTTTTTTTTTAAAGATTTCATTTATTTATTTGACAGAGAGAAATCACAAGTAAGCAGAGAGGCAGGCAGAGAGAGGAGGAAGCAGGCTCCCTGCTGAGCAGAGAGCCCGATACGGGACTCCATCCCAGGACCCTGAGATCATGACCCGAGCCGAAGGCAGCGGCTTAACCCACTGAGCCACCCAGGCGCCCATATTTTAGATTTCTAAAAGACTTCGAAGTGAAGAGTATACATTCACTTCTCACTTATTGCTCCTACATATTCATGAATTTGAGAGAAAAAATAGGCCCTGTGTGTCTTAGCAACTAATGGGATATATTTTGAGATATGAAAATGTGAAACAGTGCCTGAGTAGCTGAATTCATCTAATTCGAATTTCTTGCAGGTCTAAGACCTATTGTTTTTCACTTGACTGCCTCCTTTTTCATCTGTCAATTGGTTACAAATTTTGGTACTGAAGAGAATACATTGGAGCTGGTGGCTCAGTGGGTTAAAGCCTCTGCCTTCAGTTCAGGTCTTGATGTCAGGATCCTGGGATCGAGCTCCACATCGGGACATAATGTAACGACAGAGAGTTTATATGGGAGCCCTTTGGGTACTCTGGTGGATGAATGTTTTTAAATTAGTTTTTCATGGACACGGGGAGTTAGAGACGAGAAGGGAGGTGGGGGAAATTGGAAGGGGAGCTGAACCATGAGAGACTATGGTCTCTGAAAAACAATCTGAGGGTTTTGAAGGGGCGGGGGGTTGGGAGGTTGGGGTACCAGGTGGTGGGTATTATAGAAGGCACTGATAGCATGGAGCACTGGGTGTGGTGCAAAAAGAATGAATACTGTTATGCTGAAAATAAATAAAAAATAAATTAAAAAATATCAGTTTTTCGTAAACTGCAAAAAAAGAAAAGCGCTCCCATTTATAGCGTACACTTTCTGGTTCACAAAGCACGTGCCAACAATAAAAATAATGATGGGTTACCGTTACAATTCATAGAAAAGGAGGTACAGGGAAATTGAATGAAGGGGAACAACAAAGTAGGTTTATAAGTCAATCTTCCTTGTAAAATTTAACCTGAAAGTGCGTTTCTGCCACCTCTCTCCTGTGTGATATGATAAAGAACGACCACGATACATGAATTATAGTTCGGAGTTTTGAAAAGCATAATAGCTTTATACCAACACTTGAGCTTTTATTTATTTATTTATTTGTTGCTAACAAGATAGCTCGATTTGATATGCGGTTCCTGACAACCAACCTCAGAAATAATTCCATCTTCATGAGAAGTCAGAAAGAACCATAAACCAAACCTCAAAATAGATTCAACGAGAAAATTCCCTTTAAAAAATTTCCCTTCCTGGGGCACTGGAGTGGCTCAGTGAGTTAAAGCCTCTGTGTTTGGCTCAGGTCGTGATCTTAGGGTCCTAGCATTGAGCCCCATGTCTGGCTCTCTGCTCAGTGGGGAGCCTGCTTCCACCTCTCTCTCTCTTCCTGCTCTCTGCCTACTTGTGATCTCTGTCTGTCAAATAAATAAAGAAATAAAATCTTTTAAAAAAATTTCCCTTCCTATCAGAGGCAGACCAAACCACTAACAAATTCCCCAGAAAGCTTCATCTAAAAGGTTGTACTTTCTTCAGACCCCCACAGGACCTTGTTCTCTGGCCCTGGTATTTCTTCAATGGCCTATCCCAGAGAATAAGACACTAAACTACTGAGCGCCATGGGCCTCGGAACCACAAAAGAGATGATAAGGGGCACAACATGCCTCTGGTCACCAAGAGGGTATGGAAACGTTTGCTGCTTTTCTGCATTTTTCAAAGATGAGTTTTTAGCTGGAGGCCCCTCCTTTATGATAATTTGCTGATACCATATAGTAAAAGCTATTATATGATCTTTTACAAACCATTTCCTATCTTTGCATTCTCATGTGCCAAGACAGACACGGATTATTTAAAACCCTGAAGAGAGTGCTCTTGCATTTAAATTGCCTGTAACCTTCGTGTAATAGACTTATGATTGATGATAGATGTAGTTAAAATATAACTATTTAAAATATTTACTCTCAGTAAACGATTTCAACCTATGCTCATTTAAGTAACTTGGTGCATAATCCCTTTTCTATTAAACCATAGTGCAAGGACCAATGCCGCGTTTCCTAGAGAACCCCAAGCTATTTTTCTAGAATGGACTTATGCCTATATATCAGGCGTCCTGTTTTCACTCCCTTTGTGGAGCACCTACCCTGGAGGTCATGTAATAACCAATGAACAAAAAAAAACAAACAAAAACCCCAAACATCCAGGTCGAAGTGCCATCCCTGCCTGGAGAAGAGGAGACTGCTCAGACAGATCCCTGGCAGGCATCTCAGCCCAGGCCTGTGCTGGGGAAGCTGGTTCCTGGCTTTAAGCGCAATCTGGAAGCCAGCAAAGTGACTGAAGAGTGCAGCTGGCTTATAGGACTGATGATCTTTTCCCAGCCAGGCCAGGCGAGGACACCCGCTCAGGGAGCCAGGCTAGGAGGCTGCCCAGCGCAGGTGCTGGCAATGCTCGCAGCCTGCCCGAGCTTTGCCCCGCATCCCAGCCAGGGCCAGTGCCTCAGGAGGGAGGCGGGCAGGGGTGGTGCAGAGAAGGGGCTTTGCTAATTTCCAAAGCGGGAAGTGAGCTCTCGGAGGACTCAGGAGGGAGGGGGTCCGGGGCCGGTCGGGGGCGGCCCAAAGCAGGGGCTTTGCTAATTGACAAGGCGAAAAGTGAGCTCATGGAGGATGTGGCGGAGAGTCTGGGAGGACGTGGAGGGGCTGGCGGAGGAGGGGCCCGCAGCGCCAGGGTGCTGTGCTGCGGCCCAGTCGGGACTGCAGGACCCAGGGGACTCGCCGCCCATGTGCTCCTGCGTGAGGCCGCGCTGTCCAGCTCCTGCTGCCTGCTGCCCCTCCCCGCCCCAAGGCTTCTCGGGACCACCCTCTTTGCACAGGGAAAGTGACACCGCGCTGCGCCCTCACCTGGAGCAGAAAGCGGGGGACGCGACCTAGGTGCGGGGAGGGGGGTTGTCCAGGCCCAGCCTCCCAGGAACCCGAGGGCACCACGACCACCCCGGACGCTGGGCCAAACCCCAGACCACACGGGGTTGGGCTGGGGACTTGCCTTGCGAGGTGCCCCCCACCAGTGGGCGCACTAGCCCCCATCGTTCGGCACCCCCTCCCGCGCGTGCTGAGGACCCCCTTCCCTCCCCCGCCGTGGCCCCGCTGCTTTTGTTCTGGACTTGGGATCCCAGGTGGAAACTAGTCCCTCAGACCTCCCTGGCAGCAAGGAGGGCAGCGAGGGATTCTTGGTTTTCTGCCCTGGCTCTCCCCATTCACTAGCCTTCTGGCTTCCCTTTCCTCTCCTCATTGTCAGTTTTATTAAATGGTTTTCTTCTGCATGTTGACCCGAAGAGCTATTTCATGAATGAATATACAGGAAACTGAGTCGGAGCCCACCTGTGAGAGCCCACCTGTAGAGGCCTTTCATTAGAATGGTCTCTGGTTCTAGCCTCAGTTCAGAATACTGCATGTACCTGAGGACCGAGTCCACATGTTTCTTTCATGTCTGACTTGAATTTGAAATCCTCCTCAGACTTCAGCTTCCAGGATTTCTCCAGTCCTTGCTCTCCCAGGGTCTTGGTGGGGATCCGTCATGAGTGTTGAACCCAGGAATGAATGAATGATATATACCCCAGATCGCTGGGGCTGTGTCTTGTTTTGCTGAGGTTGGAAAGGCTTGGGAAAGACCCCCTGTATGCAGATACAGAGCTGCATGTAATTGCTTAGATAAACGTGTTCCCCACTTAATTGCTTGGGCATTGAACATTTCGCCCTTAACCTGTGGCTTGACCAGTTAGGAGGAGACAATCTGGAGGTGAATCAGAAGATGGCTGAATCCACATGGTGGTGGTCTGGGTTTGGGAGATTTTCCTGGAGATTCAAACGAAAGATCTAAATTCTTCCAGTGGGGAGTGGTAAACATTTTATGGATGGGAGATGGAAAATAAATGGTCAGGTTAACCTTTCCCTCCCCCTCAAAACCCATTATTTGAAAAAACAAAAAGGGAAGTGAAGGGAGAAATCCTCCCACTCCCATCCCCACTCACCTCCATAGCCACCTCCTCTTCCAAGAACCTAACAGACAAGGTGCCAAGAAGTGTTAGGTACCAGCAGTGGTCTCAGACCTCATTCAAGGATCATGGTGAAAGGCATTCAAAGAGATTGTGGGGGCACAGGGATCCAATTAAGGGTGACAAGTTTAAGGTTTGCCTGGTCCCCTAAAAATTAATGGCACTAGAGAAGATGACCTTTGGGAACTATAGCTTAATGGATACAATGTGTAAAAAGCTTCAGTGAGTCATGGTGGGAAGAGGCCATGAAGACAGCAAATACAGTCTTAGATGATGTTATTAATAGCACTACAGGCTCTAGATTTCCTGTGGTGGCAAGACCAGCCCGGCACTAGTGGATACTCACTCACAACCTGGAACAGAGGGTCTTGGAGATCCCAGCACGTGAGGTATGATGAGAGGATAAAATGATAGGAGGTATCCTTTGGAAGGACTGTCTCCTTGACTTTAAAAGGGAGAACCCAAATCTGTAGGTGAAATCTTTTTGGCTACAAAGAGGGCCGAGGCCTCCTAAGGTCAAGGTTTCCTCGTCACTTGCAAAGATGTCGAAGAACATATTCAGACATTTCAAAGATGTCCTCATGTCCATCGGTTCCCACTCTGGAATTCTATCAATAAGGTGAGAGTTCCTCTAGTTGAAAAAAAGATCTAAAAAGACTTCCCTTTCTCATGTAATTTCTGTAACCTCCAGGACACACCCACCTCCCCCTTCCAGCTCTGTAATGAAGCCACAGCTGGTGCCAATTTGTGGAACTCCTTAAAGGCTATTCTCCCTTATATACCCCCAGACCATGTTCCCATGCTCCATCACCTGATTTCCTGCACTCACCTCCCACCTGGTGTGTTCACACCTGCAAGTGCCTTTTACCAACCCCTTTGCCAAAAGGCAGCCAGAGTGACCTTTCAAAGACCTATCAGTTCCTGGCCTTTGTCTACATAGAAATCTGCACTGATCTTCTAACATATTTTCAGTCCTCCAAAGGCACCCATAATACTCCCATCAGTCTCTTCATACCCCTCCAACTGACTGATGCCTGTTCTGCCCCATCTCTCTGCCCTTCAACCACACTGCCTCCCTCTTCCTGTGGAGACCCCTCATGGCGCCTACCTCCAAGCACAGGTGATTCCCATTGATGGGAAGACCCTCTTCCTCTCCCCCATCTCCCCACTCCAGTTACTCCCACTTATTCGTGAGCTCACAAGCCCCATGGTACACACTCTCCATGCAGCCTGCTCTCTCTTTTCTAGCACTGGCCTCTGTTTCTACCTGTGGTTGTGTCATGCATGTCCCTCCCCAGCCAGCCTCCAAGCTCTCCTTCCCTTTAGCTCCAACACCTGACACAGTGCCTGGCACGTAGTAAGCCCTGGCTAGCTTCTAATAGCCTCACTGAGGGACTGAAAGCATTTTAAAAACGTCACCACGTAGGCTCCAAACTGTAGGCAGAAAAAGCTTTGCCTGGATTGATATTTTAGAGACGTATTCGTCAAGTTGGATGTGTTCACCTGACTTTACCTTGTAAAATTTAAATTAAAAAAGGACGTCTGTATCCCTTAGATAAAAATGATATTTCTCCAAACTGACAGCAAGTTCTCGTTTTAGCAATGTAAATCATTCTGGTCTTTATCACTAATGTGATCTAATCCTGTCTAGTAATGAAACTTGAGAGTTCTATATCTCTGTAAACATTTAAGAAAAACAATGGACTGAACTCTAATTACCTTTTAACTAACTTGACTTGCCAAAGGAAGGAGAAAGTAAATATCAGAAATATTACCACTAGGCACAAGTTGCAAGTTATACCTGCCAAAATGTGGTTCAAAATATAAGTAACCAGTCTTCTTAGAATCCTTTTGCCTTCTTATATCTGTTATGTTGGGTAAATGAGTAGTTACTAGAACACAGCTGGCTCAGTGATCACAATTCAGCTTACCCTCAGAAATATAAATAGATTACATGTTTAGCCCGGTAACTGGACACTGATATAGAATTATTCACTGGCTGATTCCTAGATTAGAAACCACAAAAAATTTTCTTTTTTATGGAAGTATGGCTGTTACAATAGTCTCACCTGTACCACATACTGATTGACTTAACTACTCTATACGTTACAGCTCTGGATGGAACATTTTAATAAAACAACAATATCTTTGATGGTATCATGGAAATGTAAGTGCCTTGTGCACTTTTCTTAATGTGTATAATTACCTAACCATCATAGTAATTAAATCAAGGCCATTGTCAAGCTTCCGTCAAGGAGAGTCCTTAACTAGAGGGATTTCCCATTGCTCTCAGGATGATAACCTCTGAGTTACAGGTTCCATTAGTTGGCCACACACATTTGGAGCCTTGTGGACTTTCTGACAGCTGAGCAGCATATCTCTGTTTCAAGTATTGTGATCCCTGTTCTTACTGCAAGAGTGACCGTTGTCACTTTTCCTGTGACCCCTGTCTTTAGGAAAGTGTCTGACTCAGAAAGTCGAGTCAGTACACCCCAAAGGTATTTTTCAGAACCACGTCAAAGATGATCACCTGAGATACTGTCAAGAAAAAAAAAAAAACCTGAAATTCTAAGCAACATCCATAATAAGTCTATTCATGTTGATAAGGAAAGATTTTCCCCTAAATACCAGATAGGCTCCATGAAAGTGAGATCTTTACCTATTTTGTTCACCGTGTCACCAGTCCCTAGAAGAGCGCCTTAGACATCACTCAAGATTACGTTGCTTTGAATGAATCAAATGAATGAATGAACTGTAGCCTTTGATAGTGAGGTAGTTTATGGTCCTTAGGCAAGAGATGGGATTTGTGTTGGGATTTCAAGAATGGGAGTTGCCGAAGAGAAAATTGAGTAGCTAAATGTGAAAATATGCAATTTACTGACTGGAGTAGTTCTGAATACATTTCAAACATAATTAAACTATGGCTGTGGGTGTATATGTGTTTTCATAATTTTCCCTTGAAAATGTGAGGCATACAGATGCTATCTACAGTGAATTCTGGAGAAAAAGGCATTCTGACAGTCCTCAGCCCATCCACTCCAGGATTGTGACTCTTTCTTCCCCATGTTCTTTCTGACATCATGGACTTTCAGGTTGACATCTCCCATCATGGGTCCCACTCTCATTAGCTGTAGAAGTCATGTGATGTTTGTGATGTGAGGGTGGCAATACTCTCTGACCGTTGGTTACAATATGTCTTTGAAAGCCAGTGTTTATTCTGCTTTTACAGCATTTCTCCATTTGAACTGGCCACCTTTTAAGTGGTCATTAGCCACATGTGGCTACTAGCCATGGGACTTGGACAGCAGAGGTGTGGAAAATCCACACATTCTTCCACTCAAAGGATATTGTGAGTTATGCTACATCTTTTTTTAAGTGTCTTTTTTAGATATTTAAATTCAATTAGCCATTAGATAGAACATCATTGGTTTCAGAGAATTTAGTAACTCATCAGTTGTGGATAACCCTTGGTGCTCACCACATCACGTGTCCTCCTTAATGCCTATCACCCAGCTACTCCATGTCTCCCACTCCCCTCCCCCCCCAGTTTGTTTCCTATAGTTAAAGGTGCCTCATGGTTTGTCTCCCTTTCTGATGACTCCCATTCAGATTTCCCTCCCTTCCCTCTGATCCTCTGTACTACATCTTAATCTCAACAGTCAAGCAGTGGTAGTAATTCAGTCATGGAGTCATGCATATTCTAAATCTGATGAGGTGGATTCCTATACAGTCTTTAACTCTGCTAGAGCGCTTACATTTGTTATATTATCGCTGCTGTGTTCATGTTTCTCGTTCACTGAATGTCTCTTAAAAGAATTAGTAAAATGTGTGACTACAGAAAATACAATGGTCATGGATGATGAAGATTTTCTCCTTGACCAGACTGGAGTCAAGTTCCTCTGAGTCCTCTTTCTGTCCCGGCTTGACCTCAGGCTCCGCCCATTTAGCCCAGTTTTAGCAAGAAATCTGCTTAGTCAATTTTTCAGCAATCTCCTATCCTACTCTTGATATCTGATCCAATTCATTACCTCTCACCCCTGGTATCTTACCACTCTTTTTTTTTTTTTAAATATTTATTTATTTTGACAGAGAGAGAGCCTGAGCAGGGGGAATAGCAGAGAGAGAGAGAGAACCAGACTCCCCACTGAGCAGCAAGCCCAAAACCAAGCTTGATCCTGGGATCAGATCATGACCTAAGCCAAAGCCAGAGATTTAACCAACTAAGCCACCCAGGTGCTTCAGTATATATAACGCTTAATATCTGATCAAATCCCTTATTCCCAGGGCACCTGGTTGGTGCAGCTGGTTGAACGTTTGACTCTTGGTTTCTGCTCTGGTCATGATATCATGGTCCTGAGATTAAGCCTCACCTCAGGCTCTATGCTCAGTGAAGAGTCTGATTAAAATTCTCTTTCCCTCTCCCTCTATCCCTACCCCTGCTCCCTCTCTCTAAAATGTATTAATAAGTCTTTTAAAAAATTCCTTATCCCCTGATCTCAATAGTTTATGACCCTAGCCTTCCTTCAACAATATTACTGTCCAGATGGTTTAGCCAGAATCCCTTCATCCTTACCCTTGATGTTCCATCTTAATTTTACATTCAGTGACCCCCACCATGCTCTTGAGCTGTAAATCTCCATTTGTCTGAGCTGAGCCAGATTTCTCTCCCATACTATAAAATAAAATCCCATCCTAGTAGCATCCCTTGAATAAAATCTTCCTTACTGTCTTTAATGGGAGTCACAATTTTTTTTTTCTTTAACAGTCAGGAGGGTGCTAATGGAGTACCACGACAAAAGGCCTAACTTCCTATAATGGACATTTCCTTGGTTTACCTGACAAATACTCTTTCTCTCTTCTAAGGAAAATTTCCAGTTCTCAGTATAACTGCCAACTAACCCAGGGGTGGACAAGTGAGTCAGATGAGACCAAAATGAAAATTTTCTTGAGACACTGGACCTTGAGGATTCAAGCCAAGGACAAAAAAGTGTTGGTACTCCATTATTCTGATGGTCCATTAACTCTTGCTTTTTTTTTTTTTTAAGATTTTATTTATTTATTTGACAGAGATCACAAGTAGGCAGAGAGGCAGGCAGAGAGACAGAGGAAGCAGGCTCCCCGCAGAGCAGAGGGCCTGATGTGGGGCTCGATCCCAGGACCCTGGGATCATGACCTGAGCCAAGCCAGAGGCTTTAACCCACTGAGCCACACAGGTGCCCCAACTCTTGCTTTTTTGATTCCTGTGTCTATCACTGCCCCTGCCTTTTTGAAGATAATGACCATTCATCTGAGTACACGGTTCACAGAATCCCTTTGCAGTGGCCCATGGGGGCCAAGTTAGTAGAGCATAATGGATCTCTGTAAGTTTTTAAAAAATGTCTTTGTCCCTGTTGCCCATTGCCATTAAAGACAAAAGGTCAGTGGTAGGGGGATACTGGAAAAGGTGAAGTTCTAGTTACTCACTGATTTTTTGATTGGTAGAGAGAAAGCAACACCTACATACAGGGCCAGTGGGTGAGTGGAGGAAACATCTTTGGCTCTAGGAGGAATGGGGGAAGGAGAAATATTAATATTCTTTGTCTTTGGAACTGCCCCTGAAGACTTCCCCACACAGGAAAATGACCTAGCGTGACTCTCCTAAACTTCGGCAAGCCCCTTAAATTTAACAGACATCTTTATCTGATACTCCCTGCTGGATAACTCTGATCATTATTTGATTGTTATTTATTTTATTTTGAAATTATTTTTAAAGAAAATTTTAATCTAAATACACTTAATTAACATAAAATACTAGTTTCAGACATACAGGTTAGTGATTCATCAGTCTTTTATAACACCCAGTGCTCACTGTATCACATGCCTTCCTTAATGTCCATCACCCAGTTACCCCATCCACCCATCCCCCTCCCCTCCAAGAACCCTCAGTTTGTTTACTGTGATTAAGAGTCTCTTCTGAGGGGTACCTGGCTGGCTCAGTGGCTTAAAGCCTCTGCCTTCAAATCAGGTTAGGGTCTCAGGGTCTAGGCTCTCTGCTCCCTGGGAAGTCTTCATCCACCTCTCTTCCTCCCTCTCTGCCTACTTGTGATCTCTGTTTGTCAAATAAGTAAATAAAAATATTTTTTTTTTAAAGACTCTTCTGGTTTGTCTCCCTCTTTGACTTCATCTTGTTTTATTTTTTTCCTTTACTCCCCTATGATTCTGTTTTGTTTCTTAAACTCCACATATGAGTGAGATCATATGATAATTGTCTTTCTCTGACTGACTTATTTCGCTTGGCATAATACCTTCTACTTTCATCCCTGCCATTGCAAATAATTGCCATTTGTTTTAACTCGACAGAGAAGGCCACTAGAAACAGCAGGTGATGGCGCCAGCTCCTGTCCCTCCATGCAGAACATCTGTCAACACCTGTGGACATCTTTTCCTCCTCCCATTCCTATGAATGTTTCTCGGTTGTTACATGGCATGGACAAATGCTGTTGGCTGGTGGCATGGACACACTGGACAAGCTTGGCCTTCGGTGAAACAAAGACTGGATTCAATTACTCAAACTGAAACAGGAATACTTGGATGAACAAGCCTGCCAGGAAGTCCCACTAGAGGTACTCAACCTGTGCCCCTTCCCTCTTTGGACCAAGAACCTGAACTTGAGAGATGAATGGCTTATCCAAGGTTATGGCAAGGTTACACAGAGCTGATACTAGACACAGGTGTACATGCCTATTGATCAAGGCTGGCTGTGAATTCGAACTGCCTCAAATCTTGATTCTTTTTGCCACTTCTGATTCTCGGACCCTGTTTTTCATAGTTTAGGATGTAGGAATAATAAAAATATCAGCTAATGGGGTATCCTGACATTTTGATGTTTTAGTTCTTGTCAGACATTTACCATAATGCTTAGCACATGGATATGTGTGTGCACACACATGCACATGCTTGACACTCAAAAAATTGTTCCCTGATATTAACTTTATCAGTGCACTTTGCATCCACCACCAATTGGCTGTTTTGTCACAAACTGATTAAAGCAGAACTGTCAAGTGAGGAACTTCAAAGCCAAAGCATTAAGTGCTTTGAAAAACCAGCACCTGGGAGGATTTGTCTCAGCATCTGTGATTAGCAGGCAGCAAAAAGAGACCTTGGGGACACAGTTCACCCCTTCATGAAGCAGCCATTCAGAACTTTCTCCGAAGGGCTAATGCCTAATCTTCCAAAGACCAGCAAGAACAAGCTTATGGTCTGTTAAAATCAGATTTTTAAAAGATTTTTATTTATTTATTTGAGAGAGAGAGAGAGAGAGAGAGAGCATGAGAGGGGAGAAGGTCAGAGGGAGAAGTGGACTCCCCATGAAGCTGGGAGTCTGATGCAGTCCTTGATCCCGGGACTCAAGAATCAAAATCAGATTGATTGACTCAATACAGTCAGGGAGGACATTTCTCAGGAGTCACAGAATGCTGGTTGCCATGAGGGAGGAGTCTTTTACAAAGTCTAGGCTCTCACAGAAGGAGTCTGAAGCACGTGTATGGAAAGCAGAGGTCAGTTCTGGATTAGAAGCTCTTTCTGAGGGGAAATGAGTAGAAGCAGGGATTAACCAGGACTTGGGCTCTGCCTTATTCAGTTCAAGTTGCTGCAACAAATGATGACAGACTGGGTGGCTGAAACAGCAAAACATGTACTATTCCTTGCAGTTCTAGAGACTGAGAAGTCCAAAAGCAAGATCCTGGGAGATCTGATATCTAGCAAGAGACTGCTTCATTATCTATAGATGCCCATATTTCTGTTGTAGCCTTGCATGGATGACAGCTGGCAGAACAATCTCTCAGGTCTTTTCTCAGAAGTGCTTTTATCTCATGCACAAGTGTTCCAATCTCATGACCTCATCACCTCTCAAAGCCCATACCTCCTGATGGCACTCCTTGAGGGTCAGGGCTTCAACATCTGAATTGGGACAAGACACACACATTCAGTCCATTAGCAAGTGTTGTCATGAGGACAGCGTAGCTTATCAACTGGGTATCCCCAGGAATCCATCGGACTAGCAAAGCAGAATCTGGGGGCGTCACTGGTAGGAAAGCAGGAGTTCCCCAAGAGACAGTCCTCATAGCATTTTACAGAGACAGCATGACCCTTGAGAAACAATCGTTTCCGTGACCCATACACCAGCCTTTATCTATGCCTGTCCTCCCTGCTGGATTCACAGAAAGCCTACTTCTTTCTTTTCCAGTACAAATGGATTTCCACTCTGAATCCTGATGAATTTTTGCTCTTTTGCAGTTAGTAGGTTGTCCCTCAGGATTCTGCATGTCTGGATTTGCAATCGTGGAACCTGCCAAAGGTCTAGGGACCTGCATGGCAGAACCCGGCCTCTACAACTATTGCCCAAGGTAGGGACTCTGGTCCCTTGAGTGTCCTGTGCTGCTGTCAAAGGTCTGTGTGCATTGGCTTATTGTTTATTTTTTTAAATGTAATTGCTTATACGTGTGTTTGATCATGCTCAAGTGGCCTTTCTGTGGAAATAGTGGCCAAGCTACACCTAGAAGTCACTGAAGAAAGTTCTGAGAACTCCCGGTTGGAATGAGGCCAGAGAAAGAGAGAGAGAAAGAGAGAAAAGGAATCTGCCTCTCTGCATTTTGCAAGTCCCTGGGCAAAATCTGTTGGCTGTGCACTCGTCACACGGAGATTCCAGGCAGGGAGGCCCTCCTGAGCCTCATCTCCCTGAGTTCCTCTTCCAGGAGCAATCCCTAGTTTGAGACCAGGGTTAGGGAAGGAAGAGCAGCAAAGCAGGGTCCAGAAGGAAGGACTGCCACAGACCATGGATCACCAGAGGGCCAGGCTGGTACCTTCTCCCTGTTGGGGTACAAATGGGCTCAGCTCAGCAGGTACAGGGGTGCCCTTGGCCCCTTTAGGGGGCTTTTCAGTGCCCCAAACTCAGGATGAAAAAAGGCTGGCTCAGGTGACTTATTTTTGACTGGGAAGGAGCTGACAGCAATGGAAATAAACAAGTAGGGAATGATGTTGGAAAGTTGGAGGGTTTGTCCTTTATATCTCAGCGTTCTCTCCTATCTTCCCTTGCTCTGTAGTGTGTTCTCAAAGAAGATTTTGGCATGATATTCCTGTTCACTGATTTACTCCTGAGCTGTGTCTTTTCTGCTGTTCTGCTCATCTGGTGAATTCTTTTACTGTAAAAAGTATCTTGCCCTTACAAGGGCAAGGGCAAGACCTGAGAAATCCCAGAGATTTCAGCTTGCCACCGGCTATTTGGAATGCTGGAAAGGATTCAGAGTAGGGGAAATCGTCTTGGACATCTGAGACCACCCCCACACTCAGCGGTCCCCTGGACACAAACCCAGACCTTGATACTGATCCTGAACCATGCTCTCAACTCAGACCCCTGTGATCCTCGCCACAGTGCTTTCAGATCAGTGCAGCCATGTCCATAAGCACAAACTCTTAAGCCTAGATTCTGTCCTGAGAGGTCTGTCCCCGACGGCCTGGCTCCAAAGCCTCAGAGATTGGGGACAGTGAGGAACACCATAGGACTCACCCTGCCACCCTGAAACGAACCATGCCATTTGGAACTCCAGAAAGGATTCAGAGGAACTAAAATGTGCATTCCTACCTCTGTACACCCCCATATTCAGCAGGCCCCTGGTTGCAAACCTGGAGCTTGACACTCACCCTGAACAAATCCCTCGACTGTCCCCTCCCCCAGAAAGATGGACAGAGTGCTGGCAGATCGGGCTTGCCATGTGGTGGGCCCTAACCATAACCTTTGGTTTGGTTCTCAGGATTCTGACCCCAAAGGCCTTGCAGTAGGTGCCCTACAATTTGGGGACACCTGGGCAATCCCAGAGGACTCAGCCTGCCACCCAGAAGGAAACTGTGCCATTTGGAACTCCGGAAAGGATTCAGAGGAGCAGAAATCTGCATGCCCAGCTGAGGACACACCCACACAGAGCTGACTCCTGGACACAAAGCCAGAGCCAGACACTCACCCTCACCTACACTGTCAACTCAGCCATCCAGACAGCTCTCAATGGGGTCTTCAAGTCAGTCCTGCCATTTCCCTGGTCCCTAACACTAACCCTTGGATGGGTTCTGTAATGATCTCCTCATTTCAGGTTATGTGGTGGTTCTGCAGGACATTGTCCTGGTGTGGGATCAAACACACTGAAGCATCCCGTGTGAAGTGGCAAACATGGAAAAGAAATGACGGCTGGGGAATCTGAGTGTGGAGACAGCACGTACTTCTGCTGCTATAACAAGCTGACTGCACTTTGAAATCACCGCAGAGGAAATGACTCTTCCAAACATCCATGTTAGCACGGCGACACGGAAGCAGGGAGAACATCAGACTATGGGATGAAGGCCAAGCCCTCCCAGATCCAGGTCCCCCAACATGGAGAGGACACACGTTAGCAAGAGATTCGTGGGAGGATTAAATCATGGGCCCCTGTATCTCTCAGGTGCAGTAGAAGCAGAGGATTTGGAATTTCAGTTTTCCCCAACGTTCCAAAACAAGCTGGTTAGAACTGTGCAAAAGCAGAAAGGGAAGCCCCAGTAAAGTGGACTGGGGATGCCAGAAGGGGAGGCTGGAAGGGGCACCTGGTGCTCAGTGCCCATTACAGACCCCACATTGCAATCCCCCACAGGAGAGACTCACCAATTCCAGGCCCCACAGGGGAAGCCGGAGGTTCATCTCCTGACTTTTTGTAGGAGCTTTGCAGCTCAGCTGGTGAGAATTCTCCATCACCCTGCCTTTGTCCAGGGGACTTTCCTTCAAGCACCCTTCCCAACTTCTTCCTCCTCCATGAAATAATGTTCCTCTCCTGTTTCTCGCACTTGCCTGTGATGGGACCGTAGCTTGCTCAGCCCAGACTGCCATTCTCTGCTCTTCCCAAATAAACCCATGCTGCTGGTCAAATAACTGGCAGATGGAGTTTAAGGCAAATCGAACTAATAAATTCAAGAACTTGCAAGGAACAAAATCAATATGCACAAATTAGTGGCACTCCTACGTGCTCGGAAGGAACCATCAGAAAGAGACTACGGAGAACAATCTCATTTACACCTGCATCCAATGCAGCAAGATACCCAGGAGGCCCCTGAACCAAGAAGGTGAAAGACCTGTCCTCTGACAGCCCTGCAACAATGACGACAGACAGGGAGGGGGACACAAGGAAATGGAGAGGCACTGTGCTCAGGGAAGAACCCACACTGGGAAAATACCTACTCTCCCCAAAACCGTCTACAGAGTCCTCACTCTGGCTCCTGAATTTCCGGACTCGGCACAAGCCTGGAGTGGGTGTGGACACGGGAAGGACCCCACAGTGCTGAGGTGGGGGGAGAACAAGCACCAAAGCAGGCGGACGCTCCCTGACTGCAGACCATCTGAGGAGCCCCAGGAACCGAATCCGCGAGCACACAAACACAGACGAGGACAGAGGAGCACCCGAGCCCAGAAAGGGGGGACCCCACAGCCCTGCGCACAGCACAGCAGGAGGTCACGTCTCCTCACACAAAACGACGGAAGCCCCAGTGTCTACACAGGGCGCCCTTCCTCTGTGGGGTCCTGAGACCACGAACCCCTTGACAGTCCACTCAGGCCTCCTCCAGGGTCTGGTCCTTAGGAGGTTGGACTGCTGCCAGTGTGGACGCGTCCTCCACAACGGGTCTGATCAGTGTGGCTGAAGAGCCACACCCTCCTCATCTTGTCCTGTCATGGTGGGATGCGACCCACATTCTCCAGAAGTCTCCACAGTGGGTCCTGAAGAGGTGGGGCTCAGGTCCCAGCTGTGGCTGAGCAGCCTGGGCTCAGGGCAGGAGATGCGGTCTGGCGCCCTCTGCAGGCCATGGAAGGCAGTGCAGGACTGTGGGAGCTCACCCTTCAGTGGAAGGTCCTGCTCCCTCCCAGGGTCCAGCTGAAGCCATTTCATTCCGGAAATTCAAGCTGCATGGAGCCCAATACCCCCCAACTTCCCCCCAAATACTTAAGGAACAATGAATTGGAATCAATGTGGAATTACAACAGTCCTTGACCCAAACAGTGGCACTGAACATGGCCCTGATGCAGACCCACACTCTGACCTCAACTTGGTCTCAAGCCTGGACCCTACCCTAATCCAAGACCCTAACCCTAGCCCCCAACCCAAACAATGTTCACAAGAATCAAAAGATAGAAACTGCAAAATCCATCAATGGCAAGTGCATAAGCAAAGTGTGGTGAAGGGTTTGAATTTGGGTTCAGGTTCAGGTTTTAGTTAGAATTCTAGATCAGGCTTTGGGTTTAGTGTTAGGGTGAGGATTTAGAGTGAAGGACAAGGGAACAGAGTTATAGTTTAGGGATTTAAGTTTATGATTTAGGCTTTAAGACTCAGGGCTTATGGGATAAAGTTCAAGGTCAAATTTGGGGTTTGGCTTCATGCTGAGATTTGGGTTCAGGGTTCATGACTTGGAGGTCTGGTTTAGGGTTTGGGTTCGTGGTTCAGGGCTTGGATCCAGGGCTCAGGTACAGGCTTTGGGTTCCATTTCAGGTTTGGGATTCAAGGTTCTAGTTTGGGCTTTAAGGTCAGCTTAGGTTTCAGCGTTGTTAGGGGTTAAGGTTAGGTTTAGGGATGACACATTATCTTCGGTTGTCATCATGGACAAAAAAATTCTATCTGAAGTTTCTAAGTCAGAAATGTATTTCATCTGGGGGCGCCTGGATGGTTCCGCGTGTTAGGCCTCTGCCTTGGGCTCAGGTCATGATCTCAGGGTCCTGGGATCCAGCCCTTCATCAGGCTCTCTGCTTGGCGGGGAGCCTGCTTCCCCATCTTTCTCTCTGCCTGCCTCTCTGCCTACTTGTGATCTCTGTCTGTCAAATAAATAGAATTAGTAAAAGCTATTATATGATCTTTTACAAACCATTTCCTATCTTTGCATTCTCATGTGCCAAGACAGACACGGATTATTTAAAACCCTGAAGAGAGTGCTCTTGCATTTAAATTGCTTTAACCTTCGTGTAATAGATTTATGATTGATGATAGATTTAGTTAAAATATAACTATTTAAAATATTTACTCTCAGTAAACGATTTCAACCTATGCTCATTTAAGTAACTTGGTGCATAATCCCTTTTCTATTAAACCATAGTGCAAGGACCAATGCCGCGTTTCCTAGAGAACCCCAAGCTATTTTTCTAGAATGGCCCTATGCCTATATATCAGGCTTCCTGTTTTCACTCCCTTTGTGGAGCACCTACCCTGGAGGTCATGTAATAACCAATGACCAAAAAAACAAACAAAAAACCCAAACATCCAGGTCGAAGTGCCATCCCTGCCTGGAGAAGAGGAGACTGCTCAGACAGATCCCGGGCAGGCATCTCAGCCCAGGACTGTTCTGGGGAAGCTGGTTCCTGGCTTTGGGCGCAATCTGGAAGCCACCAAACTGACCAAAGAGTGCAGCTGGCATTTAGGACTGATGATCTTTTTGCAGCCAGGCGGCGTGGGGACACCCGCTAAGGGAGCCAGGCTAGGAGGCTGCCCAGAGCTGGCGCTGGCAACTCTCCCAGCCTGCCTGGGCTATGCCCCGCACCCCAGCCAGGGCCAGGGCCTCAGGAGGGTGGGGGGCTGGAGCGGCGCAGAGAAGGGGCTTTGCTAATTTCCAAAGCGGGAAGTGACCTCGCTGAGGACTCAGGAGGGAGGGGGGCAAATGCAGGGGCGGGGCGGGAGCGGCCTGGAGAAGGGGCTTTGCTAATTCCCGAGGCGGGAAGTGAGCTCATGGAGGACGCAGAGGAGAGTCTGGGAGGAGGTGGAGGGGCGGGCGGAGGAGGGGCGGGCAGCGCCAGGGCGCTGTGCTGCGGCCCCGTCGGGACTGCAGGACCCACCGGACTCGCCGTCCCTGCGCTCCTGCGTGAGGCCCTGCAGTCCCGCTCCTGCTGCCCCTTCCCGCCCCAAGGCTTCTCCAGACCACACTCTGGGCACAGGTAAAGTTACACCGCGCCTCGCCCTCACCAGGAGCAGAAAGCGAGGGACGCGACCTGGGGGCGGGGAGGGGGGTTGTCGAGGCCCAGCCTCCCAGGAACCCCAGGGCACCGGGACCAGCCAGAACGCTGGGCCGAACCCGGGTCCTCATGGGGTCAGGCTGGGGACAGCACCTTGTTAGGTGCCCCGCACGAGCGGGAGCGGGCGCACTAGCCCACATCTTTGGGCACCCCCACTCGTGCGTGCTGAGGACCCCCTTCCCTCCCCCGCCGTGGCCCGGCTGCTTTTGTTCTGGACTTGGGATCCCAGGTGGAAACAAGTCCCTCAGACCTCCCTGGCAGCAAGGAGGGCAGGGAGGGATTCTTGGTTTTCTGCCCTGGCTCTTCCTCTCTCCCCATTCACAAGCCTTCTGGCTTCCCTTTCCTCTCCTCATTGTCAGTTTTATTAAATGGTTTCCTTCTGCATGTTGACCCGAAGAGCTATTTCATGAATGAATATACAGGAAACTGAGTGGAAGCCCACCTGTGAGAGCCCACCTGTAGAGGCCTTTCATTAGAATGGTCTCTGGTTCTAGCCTCAGTTCAGAATACTGCATGTACCTGAGCACGGAGTCCAGATGTTTCTTTCATGTCTGACTTGAATTTGAAATCCTCCTCAGACTTCAGCTTCCAGGATTTCTCCAGTCCTTGCTCTCCCAGGGTCTTGGTGGGGATCCGCCATGAGTGTTGAACCCAGGAATGAATGAATGATATATACCCCAGATCGCTGGGGCTTTGTCTTGTTTTGCTGAGGTTGGAAAGGCTTGGGAGAGACCCCCTGTATGCAGATACAGAGCTGCATGCAATTGCTTAGATAAACGTGTTCCCCACTTAATTGCTTGGGCATTGAACATTTCGCCCTTAACCTGTGGCTTGAGCAGTTAGGAGGAGACAATCTGGAGGTGAATCAGAAGATGGCTGAATCCACATGGTGGTGGTCTGGGTTTGGGAGATTTTCCTGGAGATTCAAACGAAAGATCTAAATTCTTCCGGTGGGGAGTGGTAAACATTTTATGGATGGGAGATGCAAAATAAATGGTCTGGTTAACCTTTCCCTCCCCCTCAAAACCCATTATTTGAAAAAACAAAAAGGGAAGTGAAGGGAGAAATCCTCCCACTCCCACTCCCATCCCCACTCACCTCCATAGCCACCTCCTCTTCCAAGAACCTAACAAACAAGGTGCTAAGAAGTGTTAGGTACCAGCAGTGGTCTCAGACCTCATTCAAGGATCATGGGGAAAGGCATTCAAAGAGATTGTGGGGGCACAGGGATCCAATTAAGGGGGACAAGTTTAAGGTTTGCCTGGCCCCCTAAAAATTAATGGCACTAGAGAAGATGAGCTTTGGGAACTATAGCTTAATGGATACAATGTGTAAAAAGCTTCAGTGAGTCATGGTGGGAACAGGCCATGAGGGCAGCAAACACAGTCTTAGATGATGTTATTAATAGCACTACAGGCTCTAGATTTCCTGTGGTGGCAAGACCAGCCCAGCCAAAGTGGATACTCACAACCTGGAACAGAGGGTCTTGGAGATTCCAGCACGTGAGTTATGATGAGAAGGTAAAATGATAGGAGGTGTCCTTTGGAAGGACTGTCCCCTTGACTTTAAAAGGGAGAACACAAATCTGTAGGTGAAATCTTTTTGGCTACAAAGAGGGCCGAGCCCTCCTAAGGTCAAGGTCTCCTCATCACTTGCAAAGATGTCGAAGAACATATTCAGATATTTCAAAGATGTCCTCATGTCCATAGGCTCCCACTCTGGAAATCAATCAATAAGGTGAGAGTTCCTCTAGTTGAAAAAAAGATCTAAAAAGACGTTCCTTTCTCATGTAATTTCTGTAACCTCCAGGACACACCCACCTCCCCCTTCCAGCTCTGTTATGAAGCCACAGCTGGTGGAACTCCTTAAAGGCTATTAGTGGCTGTGATTTGTGGAACTCCTTAAAGGCTATTCTCCCTTATATACCCCGGGACCAAGTTCCCATGCTCCCTCACCTGATTTCCTGCACTCACCTCCCACCTGGTGTGTTCACACCTGCAAGTGCCTTTTACCAACCCCTTTGCCAAAAGGCAGCCAGAGTGACCTTTCAAAGACCTATCAGTTCCTGGCATTTGTCTCCATAGAAATCTGCACTGATCTTCTAACAAATTCTCAGTCCTCCAAAGGCACCCATAATCCTCCCATCAGTCTCTTCATACCCCTCCAACTGACTGATGCCTGTTCTGCCCCATCTCTCTGCCCTTCAACCACACTGCCTCCCTCTTCCTGTGGAGACCCCTCATGGCGCCTGCCTCCAAGCACAGGTGATTCCCATTGATGGGAAGACCCTCTTCCTCTCCCCCATCTCCCCACTCCAGTTACTCCCACTTATTCGTGAGCTCACAAGCCCCATGGTACACACTCTCCATGCAGCCTGCTCTCTCTTTTCTAGCACTGGCCTCTGTTTCTACCTGTGGTTGTGGTTGTGTCATGCATGTCCCTCCCCAGCCAGCCTCCAAGCTCTCCTTCCCTTTAGCTCCAACACCTGACACAGTGCCTGGCACGTAGTAAGCCCTGGCTAGCTTCTAAGAGCCTCACTGAGGGACTGAAAGCATTTTAAAAACATCACCACGTAGGCTCCAAACTGTAGGCAGAAAAAGCTTTGCCTGGATTGACATTTTAGAGACGTATTTGTCAAGTTGGATGTGTTCACTGACTTTACATTGTAAAATTTAAAAAAAAAAAGGAGCTCTGTATCGCTTTGCATCTAACGAAGGCACATGTATACTATTAGACCACGTTATGAGCTTAATGGAAGGAGACAAGATGTTTTCGCTAAGAAAATGTAGAAGACTGTTGAGGTCAAGTGTGAGGAAACAGTCCGTTTGTTGGAGCATTGCTATCTTACTCTATCACAGCCACTCATAAAAATCTGACACGGGGTGAGTCAGAATTGTCTGTCGGAGATGAGTTAGATCTGGCTCATGTTCCTACAGACATGAAAGCCAAGAACAAAGAAGGAGGCTTTGAAAGCCTGGGTTGAGGAGGCGGTGTGGTTCACTGCGATGAGCTAAGTGCCCAGAGCCACCGGCAGACATGCAGGCCTGTGTCCTTCCTTTATTCTGGGGTCCCTCTTGCACCATGTGGTGAGGCTGGTGGCTGGGAGCAGCTCTGGACAGGACCCGGTGGCATCTTACCTCTCTCACCCTCCTGTGGGCTCCAGTAGGTCCCAGGGGACAGCCTGCCTTCCTTGCAAAGCCCTGTAGCACTGGGAGCAGAAACTGGGACCAAAGGGTGAGCACCCTGTTTGACAAGCTGGACCAGCCACCTCTTCTTCAGATGCAGGGGGAGCCCTGGCATGCTGACTCCTTCCTTCCCCCTTCCCCCTTTCCTCTCTTCCTCCCTCTTCCCTTCCCCTCTCTCCTTCCCTGGTGGTGCCCTTTCCCAATGCCCACTTTATCCCTTTTCCTTTCTACATGCCTGTCTTCTAGAGTTTCTTCTCTTTCCTCCCCATTAGTTCCCTTTATCTGAATCTCCTCTTTGGTCCCTTTGTCCCCACTCTCTGCTCCTCCTCCCCTTCCCTGGCCCCTGTTCAGCTCCATCCCAACTGCAGGCAGAGCTGGAATAACATGCTCACTTGCTAGCTCACCCACCCTCCAGAGAAGTCACTCTTCGGTGGCCACCTTCCTGAACCCCTGGTCCCTTCTCCACTTGTTCAGATATTGCTCTGAAGTGTGAGGAGGACAGAGCGGGGCTGCCACAGAATCAGGCCAGAGAAGAAACCAAACCATGTGTCCACACTGTCCCCCAGCACTGCTGCTCTGAGAGCTTTCGGAGTCCTCAACAGGGTTAGGATTTAGGGGCTTCTTCAGACCCGGGAGTGAAAACAACCATAGGTCAAAACATAAGCTATGGCCCCCACACAAAAATAATAATCACAAATGAAAACTATGTTAACGCTGAAGTCCCAAAGTCAAAGAATTGCCTTGAATCTGTCACTAGAAAGCACCCAAGGCCTCGCTCTCTGGGTTCTGGGTGCCCTGGGAATGGCTGGAGGCTCTGACACGCACGTGCCAAACGATGGGGGCTAGCCTGCCCACTGGCGGGGTGTCGGGGTTACCTATTGCAGCACTGTCCCCGGCCCAACCCCTGGCGGACAGGTTGCAGCGCGGCATCTGGGGTGTTCCCGGTGCCCTGGGGTGCGCAGGAGGCTGGGCCCCGACATCCCCCGCCCCGCTAGTGCTTGTGGCCCGGGTTTTCTGCTCCAGGTGAGGGAGCGGCGCGGTGTCACTTTACCTGTGAGCAGAGGGTCCTCCGGAGAAGCCATGGGGCGGGGAGGTGCAGCAGGCGGCGGGAACAGGACAGCGCAGCCTCGGGGGCTAGGCTGGAGCGCGGGAGCGCATGGGCGGCGAGTCCGGTGTGTCCTGCAGTCCCCACAGGGGCCGCAGCGCAGCACCCTGGCGCTGCGCGCCCCGCCTCCGCCAGCCCCTCCACCTCCTCCCAGACTCTCCACTGCGTCCTCCATGAGCTCACTTCCCGCCTCGGGAATTAGCAAAGCCCCTTCACCGGGCTGCTCCCGCCCCGCCCCCGCTTTCGCCCCCCTCCCTCCTGAGTCCTCCGCGAGCTCACTTCCCGCTTTGGAAATTACCAAAGCCCCTTCTCTGCGCCGCCCCCGCCCCCCTCCCTCCTGAGGCCCAGGCCGTGCTGGGGTGCGGGGCGAAGCCCAGGCGGGCTGCGAGCATTGCCAGCGCCGCGCTGGCTCTGGGCAGCCTCCTAGCCTGGCTCCCTGAGCATGTGTCCACGGGCAGCCTGGCTGCAAAAAGGTCATCAGTCCTAAAAGCCGGCTGCACACTTGGGTCAGTTTGCTGGCTTCCAGATTGCACCCAAAGCCAGGAACCAGCTTCCCCAGAACAGTCCTGGGCTGAGATGCCTGCCAGGGATCTGTCTGAGCAGTCTCCTCTTCTCCAGGCAGGGATGGCACTTAGACCTTGATGTTTGGGTTTTTTGTTTGTTTTTTTGGTCATTGGTTATTACATGACCTCCAGGGTAGGGAGTGAAAACAGGACGCCTGATATATAGGCATAAGGCCATTCTAGAAAAATATCTTGGGGTTCTCTGGGAAACGCGGCATTGGTCCTTGCACTATGATTTAATAGAAAAGGGATTATGCACCAAGTTACTTAAATGAGCATAGGTTGAAATCGTTTACTGAGAGTAAATATTTTAAATAGTTATATTTTAACTAAATCTATCATCAATCATAAATCTATTACACGAAGCTTACAGGCAATTTAAATGCTGAGCACTCTCTTCAGAGTTTTAAATAATCCGTGTCTGTCTTGGCACATGAGAATGCAAAGATAGGAAATGGTTTGTAAAAGATCATATAATAGCTTTTACTAATTCTATTTATTTGACAGACAGAGATCACAAGTAGGCAGAGAGGCAGGCAGAGAGAAAGATGGGGAAGCAGGCTCCCCGCCAAGCGGAGAGCCTGATGAAGGGCTGGATCCCAGGACCCTGAAATCATGACCTGAGCCCAAGGCAGAGGCTTAATGCGGGGAGCCACCCAGGCGCCCCCAGATGAAATACATTTCTGACTTAGAAACTTCAGATAGAATTTTTTTGTCCATAATGACAACCGAAGAAAATGTGTCATCCCTAAACCTAATCTTAACCCCTAACAACGCTGAAACCTAAGCTGACCTTAAAGCCCAAACTAGAACCCTGAATCCCAAACCTGAAATGGAACCCAAAGCCTGTACCTGAGCCCTGGATCCAAGCCCTAAACCACGAACCCAAACCCTAAACCAGACCTCCAAGTCATGAACCCTGAACCCAAATCTCAGCATGAAGACAAACCCCAAATTTGACCTTGAACTTTATCCCCTAAGCCCTGAGTCTTAAAGCCTAAATCATAAACTTAAAGCCCTAAACTAATACTCTGTTCCCTTGTCCTTCACTCTAAATCCTCACCCTAACACTAAACCCAAAGCCTGATCTAGAATTCTAACTAAAACCTGAACCTGAACCCAAATTCAAACCCTTCACCACACTTTGCTTATGCACTTGCCATTGAGGGATATTTGCAGTTTCTACCTTTTGATTCTTGTGAACATTGTTTGGGTTGGGGGCTAGGGTTAGGGTCTTGGATTAGGGTAGGGTCCAGGCTTGAGACCAAGTTGAGGTCAGAGTGTGGGTCTGCATCAGGGCCATGTTAAGTGCCACTGTTTGGGTCAAGGACTGTTGTAATTCCACATTGTTTCCAATTCATTGTTCCTTAGCTATTTGGGGGGAAGTTGGGGGGTATTGAGCTCCATGCAGCTTGAATTTCTGGAATGAAATGGCGTCAGCTGGACCCTGGGAGGGAGCAGGACCTTCCACTGAAGGGTGAGCTCCCACAGTCCTGCACTGCCTTCCCCCGCCTGCAGAGGGCGCCAGACCGCAGCTCCCGCCCTGAGCCCAGGCTGTGCAGCCACAGCTGGGACTGGAGCCCCGCCTCTTCAGGACCCACTGTGGAGACTTCTGGAGAATGTGGGGCGCCTCCCACCCTGACAGGACAAGCTGAGGAGGGTGTGGCTCTGCAGCCACACTGACCGGACCCGTTGTGGAGGATGCGCCCACACTGGCAGCAGTCCAACCTCCTAAGGACCAGATGCTGGAGGGGGTGAGGAGAAGCCGCCTGAGTGGACTGTCAAGGGGTTCGTGGTCTCAGGACCCCACAGAGGAAGGGCGCCCTATGTAGACACTGGGGCTTCCGTCGTTTTGTGTGAGGAGACGTGGCCTACTGCTGTGCTGTGCGCGGGGCTGTGGGGTCCCCCCTTTCTGGGCTCGGGTGCTCCTTGGTCCTCCTTTGTGTTTGTGTGCTCGCGGATTCGGTTCCTGGGGCTCCTCAGATGGTCTGCATTCAGGGAGCGTCCGCCTGCTTCGGTGCTTGTGCTCCCCCCACCTCAGCCCTGCGGGGTCCTTCCCGTGTCCACACCCACTCCAGGCTTGGAGTCCCGAAATTCAGGAGCCAGAGTGAGGACTCTGTAGACGGTTTTGGGGAGAGTAGGTATTTTCCCAGTGTGGGTTCTTCCCTGAGCACAGTGCCTCCCCATCTCCGTGTGTCCCCCTCCCTGTCTGTCGTCATTGTTGCAGGGCTGTCAGAGGACAGGTCTGTCACCTTCTTGGTTCAGGGGCCTCCCGGGTATCTTGCTGTCTTGGATTCAGGTGTAAATGAGATAGTTCTCCTTAGTCTCTTTCTGATGGTTCCTTCCGAGCACGTAGGAGTGCCACTAATTTGTGCATATTGATTTTGTTCCTTGCAAGTTCTTGAATTTATTAGTTCGATTTGCCTTAAACTCCATCTGCCAGTTATTTGACCAGCAGCATGGGTTTATTTGGGAAGAGCAGAGAATGGCAGTCTGGGCTGAGCAAGCTACGGTCCCATCACAGGCAAGTGCGAGAAACAGGAGAGGAACATTATTTCATGGAGGAGGAAGAAGTTGGGAAGGGTGCTTGAAGGAAAGTCCCCTGGACAAAGGCAGGGTGATGGAGAATTCTCACCAGCTGAGCTGCAAAGCTCCTACAAAAAGTCAGGAGATGAACCTCCGGCTTCCCCTGTGGGGCCTGGAATTGGTGAGTCTCTCCTGTGGGGGATTGCAATGTGGGGTCTGTAATGGGCACTGAGCACCAGGCGCCCCCTTCCAACCTCCCCTTCTGGCATCCCCAGTCCACTTTACTGGGGCTTCCCTTCCTGCTTTTGCACAAATCTAACCAGCTTGTGGTGGAACGTTGTGGAAAACTGAAATTTCAAATCCACTGCTTCTACTGCACCTGAGAGATACAGGGGCCCATGATTTAATCCTCCCACGAGTCTCTTTCTGACATGTGTCCTCTCCATGTTGGGTAACCTGGATCTGGGAGGGCTTGGCCTTCATCCCAAAGTCTGATGTTCTCCCTGCTTCCGTGTCGTCGTGCTATCATGGATGTTTGGAAGAGTCATTTCCTCTGCGGTGATTTCAAAGTGCAGTCAGCTTGTTATAGCAGCACAAATACGTGCTGTCTCCACACTCAGATTCCCCAGCTGTCATTTCTTTACCACGTTTGCCACTTCACACGGGATGCTTCAGTGTGTTTGATCCCACACCAGGACAATGTCCTGCAGAACCACCACATAACCTGAAATGAGGAGATCATTACAGAATCCATCCAAGGGTTAGTGTTAGGGACCAGGGACATGGCAGGACTGACCTGAAGACCCCATGGAGAGCTGTCTGGGTGGCTGAGTTGACAGTGTAGGTGAGGGTGAGTGTCTGGCTCTGGCTTTGTGTCCAGGAGTCAGCTCTGTGTGGGTGTGTCCTAAGCTGGGCATGCAGATTTCTGCTCCTCTCAATCCTTTCCGGAGTTCCAAATGGCACAGTTTCCTTCTGGGTGGCAGGCTGAGTCCTCTGGGATTGCCCAGGTGTCCCCAAATTGTAGGGCACCTACTGCAAGGCCTTTGGGGTCAGAATCCTGAGAACCAAACCAAAGGTTATGGTTAGGGCCCGCCACATGGCAGGCCCGATCTGCCAGCACTCTGTCCATCTTTCTGGGGGAGGGGACAGTCGAGGGATTTGTTCAGGGTGAGTGTCAAGCTCCAGGTTTGCATCCAGGGGCCTGCTGAATATGGGGGTGTCCAGAGGTAGGAATGCAGATTTCAGTTCCTCTGAATCCTTTCTGGAGTTCCCAATGGCATGGTTCCTTTCAGGGTGGCAGGGTGAGTCCTATGGTGTTCCTCACTGTCCCCAATCTCTGAGGCTTTGGAGCCAGGCCGTCGGGGACAGACCTCTCAGGACAGAATCTAGGCTTAAGAGTTTGTGCCTATGGGCATGGCTGCACTGATCTGAAAGCACTGTGGCGAGGATCACAGGGGTCTGAGTTGAGAGCATGGTTCAGGACCAGTATCAAGGTCTGGGTTTGTGTCCAGGGGACCGCTGAATGTGGGGGTGGTCTCAGATGTCCAAGACGATTTCCCCTACTCTGAATCCTTTCCAGCATTCCAAATAGCCGGTGGCAAGCTGAAATCTCTGGGATTTCTCAGGTCTTGCCCTTGCCCTTGCAAGGGCAAGATACTTTTTACAGTAAAAGAATTCACCAGATGAGCTGAACAGCAGAAAAGACACAGCTCAGGAGTAAATCAGTGAACAGGAATATCATGCCAAAATCTTCTTTGAGAACACACTACAGAGCAAGGGAAGATAGGAGAGAAAGCTGAGATATAAAGGACAAACCCTCCAACTTTCCAACATCATTCCCTACTTGTTTATTTCCATTGCTGTCAGCTCCTTCCCGGTCAAAAATAAGTCACCTGAGCCAGCCTTTTTTCTTCCTGAGTTTGGGGCACTGCAAAGCCCACCAGAGGGGCCAATGGCACCCCTGTACCTGCTGAGCTGAGCCCATTTGTACCCCAACAGGGAGAAGGTACCAGCCTGGCCCTCTGGTGCTCCATGGTCTGTGGCAGTCCTTCCTTCTGGACCCTGCTTTGCTACTCTTCCTTCCCTAACCCTGGTCTCAAACTAGGGATTGCTCCTGGAGGAGGAACTCAGGGAGATGAGGCTCAGGAGGGCCTCCCTGCATGGAATCTCCATGTGAGGAGTGCACAGCCAACAGATTTTGCCCAGGGACTTGCAAAATGCAGAGAGGCAGATTTCTATTCTCTCTTTCTCTCTCTCTCTCTCTAGCCTCATACCAACTGGGAGTTCTTAGAACTTTCTTCAGTGACTTCTAGGTGTAGCTTGGCCACTATTTCCACACAAAGGCCACTTGAGCATGATCAAACACACGTATAAGCAATTACATTTAAAAAAAAACAATGAGCCAATGCACACAGACCTTTGGCAGCAGCACAGGGCGCTCAAGGGACCAGAGTCCCTACCTTGGGCAATAGTGGTAGAGGCCGGGTTCTGCCACGCAGGTCCCTAGACCTTTGGCAGTTGCCATGATTGCAAATCCAGACATGCAGAATCCTGAGGGACAACCTACTAACTGCAAAAGAGCAAAAATTCATCAGGATTCAGAGAGTGGAAATCCATTTGTACTGGAAAAGAAAGAAGTAGGCTTGCTGTGAATCCAGCAGGGAGGACAGGCATAGATAAAGGCTGGTGTATGGGTCACGGAAACGATTGTTTCTCAAGGGTCATGCTGTCTCTGTAAAATCTATGAGGACTGTCTCTTGGGGAACTCCTGCTTTCCTACCAGTGACACCCCCAGATTCTGCTTTGCTAGTCCCATGGATTCCTGGGGATACCCAGTTGATAAGCTATGCTGTCCTCATGACAACACTTGCTAATGGACTGAATGTGTGTGTCTTGTCCCAATTCAGATGTTGAAGCCCTGACCGTCAATGAGTGCCATCAGGAGGTATGGGCTTTGAGAGGTGATGAGGTCATGAGATTGGAACACTTGTGCATGAGATAAAAGCACTTCTGAGAAAAGACCTGAGAGATTGTACTGCCAGCTGTCATCCATGCAAGGCTACAACAGAAATATGGGCATCTATAGATAATGAAGCAGTCTCTTGCTAGATATCAGATCTCCCAGGACCTTGCTTTTGGACTTCTCAGTCTCTTGAACTGCAAGGAATAGTACATGTTTTGCTGTTTCAGCCACCCAGTCTGTCATCATTTGTTGCAGCAACTTGAACTGAATAAGGGAGAGCCCAAGTCCTGGTTAATCCCTGCTTCTAATCATTTCCCCTCAGAAAGAGCTTCTAATCCAGAACTGACCTCTTCTTTCCATACACGTGCTTCAGACTCCTTCTTTGAGAGCCCAGACTTTGTAAAAGACTCCTCCCTCATGGCAACCAGCATTCTGTGACTCCTGAGGAATGTCCTCCCTGACTGTATTGAGTCAATCAATCTGATTTTGATTCTGGAGTCCCAGGATCAAGGACTGCATCAGGCTCCCAGCTTCATGGGGAGTCCGCTTCTCCCTCTGACCTTCTCCCCTCTCATGCTCTCTCTCTCTCACTCTCTCTCTCTCTCTCTCTCTCAAATAAATAAATAAAAATCTTTTAAAAATCTGATTATAACAGACCATAAGCTTATTCTTGCTGGTCTTTGGAAGATTAGGCATTAGCCCTTCGGAGAAAGTTCTGAATGGCTGCTTCATGAAGGGGTGAACTGTGTCCCCAAAGTCTCTTTTTGCTGCCTTCTAATCACAGATGCTGAGACAAATCCTCCCAGGTGCTGGTTTTTCAAAGCACTTAATGCTTTGGCTTTGAAGTTCCTCACTTGACAGTTCTGCTTTAATCAGTTTGTGACAAAACAGCCAATTGTTGGTGGATGCAAAGTGCACTGATAAAGTTAATATCAGGGAACAATTTTTTGAGTGTCAAACATGTGCATGTGTGTGCACACACATATCCATGTGCTAAGCATTATGGTAAATGTCTGACAAGAACTAAAACATCAAAATGTCAGGATACCCCATTAGCTGATATTTTTATTATTCCTACATCCTAAACTATGAAAAACAGGGTCCGAGAATCAGAAGTGGCAAAAAGAGTCAAGATTTGAGGCAGTTCAATTTCACAGCCAGCCTTGATCAATAGGCATGTACACCTGTGTCTAGTTTCAGCTCTGTGTAACCTTGCCATAATCTTGGATAAGCCATTCATCTCTCAAGTTCAGGTTCTTGGTCCAAAGAGGGAAGGGGCACAGGTTGAGTACCTCCAGTGGGACTTCCTGGCAGGCTTGTTCATCCAAGCATTCCTGTTTCAGTTTGAGTAATTGAATCCAGTCTTTGTTTTACCGAAGGCCAAGCTTGTCCAATGTGTCCATGCCACCAGCCAACAGCATTTGTCCATGCCATGTAACAACTGACCAACATTCATAAGAATGGGGGTAGGAAAAGATGTCCACAGGTGTTGACAGATGTTCTGCATGGACGGACAGGAGCTGGGGCCATCACCTGCTGTTTCTAGTGGCCTTCTCTGTCGAGTTAAAACAAATGGAAATTATTTGCAACGGCAGGGATGAAAGTAGAGGGTATTATGCCAAGCGAAATAAGTCAGTCAGAGAAAGACAATTATCATATGATCTCACTCATATGTGGAGGTTAAGAAACAAAACAGAATCATAGGGGAGTAAAGGAAAAAAATAAAACAAGATGAAGTCAAAGAGGGAGACAAACCAGAAGAGACTTAAAAAAAAAAGATTTTTATTTACTTATTTGACAAACAGAGATCACAAGTAGGCAGAGAGGCAGGAAGAGAGAGAGAGGAGGATGCAGACTCCCCAAGGAGCAGAGAGCCTGATGTGGGGCTCGATCCCAGGACCCTGAGATCATAACCTGAGTTGAAGGCAGAGGCTTTAAACCACTGAGCCAGCCAGGTACCCCTCAGAAGAGACTCTTAATCACAGTAAACAAACTGAGGGTTCTTGGAGGGGAGGGGGATGGGTGGATGGGGTAACTGGGTGATGGACATTAAGGAAGGCATGTGATACAGTGAGCACTGGGTGTTATAAACGACTGATGAATCACTAACCTGTATGTCTGAAACTAGTATTATATGTTAAGTAATTGTATTTAGATTAAAATTTTCTTTAAAAATAATTTTAAAATAAAATAAATAACAATTAAATAATGATCAGAGTTATCCAGCAGGGAGTATCAGATCTAGATGTCAGTTAAATTTAAGGGGCTTGCCGAAGTTTAGGAGAGTCACGCTAGGTCATTTTCCTGTGTGGGGAAGTCTTCAGGGGCAGTTCCAAAGACAAAGAATATTAATATTTCTCCTTCCCCCATTCCTCCTAGAGCCAAAAATGTTTCCTCCACTCACCCACTGGCCCTGTATGTAGGTGTTGCTTTCTCTCTACCAATCAAAAAATCAGTGAGTAACTAGAACTTCACCTTTTCCAGTATACCCCTACCCCCGACCTTTTGTCTTTAATGGTCATGGGCAACAGGGACAAAGACATTTTTTAAAAACTTACAGAGATCTATTATGCTCTACTACCTTGGCCCACATGGGCCACTGCAAAGGGATTCTGTGAACCATGTACTCAGATGAATGGTCATTATCTTCAAAAAGGCAGGGGCAGTGATAGACACAAGAATCAAAAAAGCAAGAGTTAATTGACCATCAGAATAATGGAGTACCAACACTTTTTTGTCCTTGGCTTGAATCCTCAAGGTCCAGTGTCTCTACAGAATTTTCATTTTGGTCTCATCTGACTCACTTGTCCACCCCTGGGCCAGTTGGCAGTTATACTGAGAACTGGAAATTTTCCTTAGAAGAGAGAAAGAGTATTTGTCAGGTAAACCAAGGAAATGTCCATTATAGGAAGTTAGGCCTTTTGTCGTGGTACTCCATTAGCACCCTCCTGACTGTTAAAGAAAAAAAAAATTGTGACACCCATTAAAGACAGTAAGGAAGATTTTATTCAAGGGATGCTACTACGATGGGATTTTATTTTATAGTATGGGAAAGAAATCTGGCTCAGCTCAGACAAATGGAGATTTACAGCTCAAGAGCATGGTGGGGGTCACTGAATGTAAAATTAAGATGGAACATCAAGGGTAAGGATGAAGGGATTCTGGCTAAACCATCTAGACAGTAATATTGTTGAAGGAAGGCTAGGGTCATAAACTATTGAGATCAGGGGATAAGGAATTTTTTAAAAGACTTATTAATACATTTTAGAGAGAGGGAGCAGGGGTAGGGGTAGAGGGAGAGGGAAAGAGAATTTTTAATCAGACTCTTCACTGAGCATAGAGCCTGAGGTGAGGCTTAATCTCAGGACCGTGAGATCATGACCAGAGCAGAAACCAAGAGTCAAACGTTCAACCAGCTGCACCAACCAGGTGCCCTGGGAATAAGGGATTTGATCAGATATTAAGGGTTATAGATACTGAAGCACCTGGGTGGCTTAGTTGGTTAAATCTCTGGCTTTGGCTTAGGTCATGATCTGATCCCAGGATCAAGCCTGGCATTGGGCTTGCTGCTCAGTGGGGAGTCTGGTTCTCTCTCTCCCTCTGCTATTCCCCCTGCTCAGGCTCTCTCTCTGTCAAAATAAATAGATCTTTAAAAAAAAAAAGTGTGGTAAGATACCAGAGGTGAGAGATAAGGAATTTGATCAGATATCAAGAGTAAGATAGGAGATTGCTGAAAAATTGACTAAGCAGACTTCTTGCTAAAACTGGGCTAAGTGGGTGGAGCCTGAGGTCAAGGCTGGACAGAAAGAGGACTCAGAGGAACTTGACTCCAGTCTGGTCAAGGAGAAAATCTTCATCATCCATGACCATTGTATTTTCTGCAGTCACACATTTTACTAATGTTTTAACAGACATTCAGTGAACGAGAAACATGAACACAGCAGCAATAATATAACAAATGTAAGCGCTCTAGCAGAGACAAAGGCTGTAAAGGAATCCACCTCATCAGATTTAGAATATGCATGACTCCATGACTGAATTACTACCACTTCTTGACTGTTGAGATTAAGATGTAGTACAGAGGATCAGAGGGAAGGGAGGGAAATCTGAATGGGAGTCATCAGAAAGGGAGACAAACCATGAGGCACCTTTAAGTATAGGAAACAAACTGAGAGTTGCTGGGGGGGGAGGGAAGTGGGAGACATGGAGTAACTGGGTGATAGGCATTAAGGAGGACACGTGATGTGATGAGCACCAAGGATTATCCACAACTGATGAGTTACTAAATTCTCTGAAACCAATGATGTACTATCTAATGGCTAATTGAATTTAAATATCTAAAAAAGACACTTAAAAAAAAGATGTAGCATAACTCACAATATCCTTTGAGTTGAAGAATGTGCGGATTTTCCATACCTCTGCTGTCCAAGTCCCATGGCTAGTAGCCACATGTGGCTAATGACCACTTAAAAGGTGGCCAGTTCAAATGGAGAAATGCTGTAAAAGCAGAATAAACACTGGCTTTCAAAGACATATTGTAACCAAAGGTCAGAGAGTATTGCCACCCTCACATCACAAACATCGCTTGACTTCTACAGCTAATGAGAGTGGGACCCAAGATGGGAGAGGTCAACCTGAAAGTCCATGATGTCAGAAAGAACATGGGGAAGAAAGAGTCACAATCCTGGAGTGGATGGGCTGAGGACTATCAGAATGCCTTTTTTTTTTTTTTTTTTTTTTTTTTTGGTGATTCTGTCTGTATACGGACAAGGAGAATTCACTGGAGATGACAGCTGTATGCCTCACATTTTCAAGGGAAAATTATGAAAACGCATATATACCCACAGCCATAGTATAATTATGTTTGAAATGTATTCAGAACTACTCCAGTCAGTAAATTGCATATTTTCACATTTAGCTTCTCAATTTTCTCTTCGGCAACTCCCATTCTTAAAACCCCAACAAAAATCCCATCTCTTGCCTAAGGACCATAAACTACCTCACTATCAAAGGCTACAGTTCATTCATTCATTTGATTCAATCAAAGCAACCTAATCTTGAGTGATGTCTAAGGCGCTCTTCTAGGGACTGGTGACACGGTGAACAAAATAGGTAAAGATCTCACTTTCATGGAGCCTATCTGGTATTTAGGGGAAAATCTTTCCTTATCAACATGAATAGACTTATTATGGATGTTGCTTAGAATTTCAGTTTTTTTTTTTTTTTCTTGACAGTATCTCAGGTGATCATCTTTGAGGTGGTTCTCCTGAAAAATACCTTTGGGGTGTACTGACTCGACTTTCTGAGTCAGACACTTTCCTAAAGACAGGGGTCACAGGAAAAGTGACAACGGTCACTCTTGCAGTAAGAACAGGGATCACAATACTTGAAACAGAGATATGCTGCTCAGCTGTCAGAAAGTCCACAAGGCTCCAAATGTGTGTGGCCAACTAATGGAACCTGTAACTCAGAGGTTATCATCCTGAGAGCAATGGGAAATCCCTCTAGTTAAGGACTCTCCTTGACAGAAGCTTGACAATGGCCTTGATTTATTTACTATGATGTTTAGGTAATTATACACATTAAGAAAAGTGCACAAGGCACTTCCATTTCCCTGATACCATCAAAGATATTGTTGTTTTATTAAAATGTTACATCTAGAGCTGTAACGTATAGAGTAGTTAAGTCAATCAGTATTGGCACAGGTGAGACTATTGTAACAGCCGTACTTCCATAAAAAAGAAAAATTTTTTGTGGTTTCTGATCTAGGAATCAGACAGTGAATAATTCTATATCAGTGTCCAGTTACCGGGCTAAACATGTAATCTATTTATATTTCTAAGGGTAAGCTGAATTGTGATCACTGAGCCAGCTGTGTTCTAGTAACTACTCATTTACACAACATAACAGATATAAGAAGGTAAAAGGCTTCTAAGAAGACTGGTTATTTATATTTTGAACCACATTTTGGCAGGTATAACTTGCAACTTGTGCTTAGTGGTAAGATTTCTGATATTTACTTTCTCCTTCCTTTGGCAAGTCAAGTTAGTTAAAAAGTAATTAGAGTTGAGTCCATTGTTTTTCTTAAATGTTTACAGAGATATAGAACTCTCAAGTTTCTTTACTAGACAGAATTAGATCACATTAGTGATAAAGATCAGAATGATTTGCATTGCTAAATCGAGAACTTCCTGTCAGTTTGGAGAAAGCTCATTTTTATCGAAGCAATACAGAGGTCCTTTTTTTTTTTTTAATTTTACAAGGTAATGTCAGTGAACACATCCAACTTGACGAATACGTCTCTAAATTGTCAATCCAGGCAAAGCTTTTACTGCCTACAGTTTGGAGCTTACGTGGTGACGTTTTTAAAATGCTTTCAGTCCCTCAATGAGGCTCTTAGAAGGTAGCAAGGGCTTACTACGTGCCAGGCACTGTGTCAGGTGTTGGAGCTAAAGGGAAGGAGAGCTTGGAGGCTGGCTGGGGAGGGACATGCATGACACAACCACAGCTAGAAATTGAGGCCAGTGCTAGAAAAGAGAGAGCAGGCTGCATGGAGATTGCGTACCATGGGGCTTGTGAGCTCACGAATAAGTGGGAGTAACTGGAGTGGGGAGATGGGGGAGAGGAAGAGGGTCTTCCCATCAATGGGAATCACCTGTGCTTAGAGGCAGGCACCATGAGGGGTCTCCACAGGAAGAGGGAGGCAGTGTGGTTGAAGGGCAGAGAGATGGGGCAGAACAGGCATCAGTCGATTGGAGGGGTATGAAGAGACTGATGGGAGGATTATGGGTGCCTTTGGAGGACTGAGAATTTGTTAGAAGATCAGTGCAGATTTCTATGGAGACAAATGCCAGGAACTGATAGGTCTTTGAAAGGTCACTCTGGCTGCCTTTTGGCAAAGGGGTTGGTAAAAGGCACTTGCAGGTGTGAACACACCAGGTGGGAGGTGAGTGCAGGAAATCAGGTGAGGGAGCATGGGAACTTGGTCCCGGGATATATAAGGGAGAATAGCCTTTAAGGAGTTCCACAAATTGGCACCAGCTGTGGCTTCATTACAGAGCTGGAAGGGGGAGGTGGGTGTGTCCTGGAGGTTACAGAAATTACATGACAAAGGGACGTCTTTTTCGATCTTTTTTTCAACTAGAGGAACTCTCACCTTATTGATAGAATTCCAGAGTGGGAACCGATGGACATGAGGACATCTTTGAAATGTCTGAATATGTTCTTTGACATCTTTGTAAGTGACGAGGAGACCTTGACCTTAGGAGGGCTCGGCCCTCTTTGTAGCCAAAAAGATTTCACCTACAGATTTGTGTTCTCCCTTTTAAAGTCAAGGAGACAGTCCTTCCAAAGGACACCTCCTATCATTTTACCCTCTCATCATACCTCACGTGCTGGAATCTCCAAGACCCTCTGTTCCAGGTTGTGAGTATCCACTTTGGCCGGGCTTGTCTTGCCACCACAGGAAATCTAGAGCCTGTAGTGCTATTAATAACATCATCTAAGACTGTGTTTGCTGCCCTCATGGCCTGTTCCCACCATGACTCACTGAAGCTTTTTACACATTGTATCCATTAAGCTATAGTTCCCAAAGCTCATCTTCTCTAGTGCCATTAATTTTTAGGGGGCCAGGCAAACCTTAAACTTGTCCCCCTTAATTGGATCCCTGTGCCCCCACAATCTCTTTGAATGCCTTTCCCCATGATCCTTGAATGAGGTCTGAGACCACTGCTGGTACCTAACACTTCTTAGCACCTTGTCTGTTAGGTTCTTGAAAGAGGAGGTGGCTATGGAGGTGAGTGGGGATGGGAGTGGGAGGATTTCTCCCTTCACTTCCCTTTTTGTTTTTTCAAATAATGGGTTTTGAGGGGGAGGGAAAGGTTAACCAGACCATTTATTTTGCATCTCCCATCCATAAAATGTTTACCACTCCCCACCGGAAGAATTTAGATCTTTCGTTTGAATCTCCAGGAAAATCTCCCAAACCCAGACCACCACCATGTGGATTCAGCCATCTTCTGATTCACCTCCAGATTGTCTCCTCCTAACTGCTCAAGCCACAGGTTAAGGGCGAAATGTTCAATGCCCAAGCAATTAAGTGGGGAACACGTTTATCTAAGCAATTGCATGCAGCTCTGTATCTGCATACAGGGGGTCTCTCCCAAGCCTTTCCAACCTCAGCAAAACAAGACAAAGCCCCAGCGATCTGGGGTATATATCATTCATTCATTCCTGGGTTCAACACTCATGGCGGATCCCCACCAAGACCCTGGGAGAGCAAGGACTGGAGAAATCCTGGAAGCTGAAGTCTGAGGAGGATTTCAAATTCAAGTCAGACATGAAAGAAACATCTGGACTCCGTGCTCAGGTACATGCAGTATTCTGAACTGAGGCTAGAACCAGAGACCATTCTAATGAAAGGCCTCTACAGGTGGGCTCTCAAAGGTGGGCTCCGACTCAGTTTCCTGTATATTCATTCATGATATAGATCTTCGGGTCAACATGCAGAAGAAAACCATTTAATAAAACTGACAATGAGGAGAGGAAAGGGAAGCCAGAAGGCTTGTGAATGGGGAGAGCCAGGGCAGAAAACCAAGAATCCCTCCCTGCCCTCCTTGCTGCCAGGGAGGTCTGAGGGACTATTTTCCACCTGGGATCCCAAGATCAGAACAAAAGCAGCGGGGCCACGGCTGGGGAGGGAATGGGGTCCTCAGCAGGCGCGCGTAGGGGTGTCGTATGATGGGGGCTAGTGCGCCCATTGGTGAGGGGCACCTCACAAGGCACTGTCCCCAGCCCAACCCCATGCGGACTCGGGTTCAGCCCAGCGTCTGGGGTGGTCACGGTGCCCTGGGGTTCCTGGGAGGCTGGGCCTCGACAACCCCCCTACCCGCCCCTAGGTCGAGTCCCCTGCTTTCTGCTCCAGGTGAGGGCACAGCGCGGTGTCACTTTACCTGTGCTCCGAGGGTAGTCCAGAGAAGCCTTGGGGCGGGGAGGGGCAGCAGGCAGCAGGAGCAGGACAGCGTGGCCTCACGCATGAGCACAGGAGTGGCGAGTCCGGTGGGTCCTGCCGTCCCGACTGGGCCGCAGCACAGCACCCTGGCGCTGCGTGCCCCTCCTCAGCCAGCCCCTCCACCTCCTCCCAGACTCTCCACCACATCCTCTGTGAGCTCACTTCCTGCCTTGTCAACTAGCAAAGCCCCTGCTTCGGGCGGCCCCTGACCCGCCCCGGACCCCCTCCCTCCTGAGTCCTCCGCGAGCTCACTTCCCGCTTTGGAAATTAGCAAAGCCCCTTCTCTGCACCGCCCCTGCCCGCCTCCCTCCTGAGGCCCTGGCCCTGGCTGGGATGCGGGGCGAAGCTCTGGCGGGCTGCCAGCATTGCCAGCGCCTGCGCTGGGCAGCCCCTAGCCTGGCTCCCTGAGTGGGTGTCCTCGCCCGGCCTGGCTGGGAAAAGATCATCAGTCCTAAACGCCAGCTGCACTCTTGGGTCAGTTTGCTGGCTTCCAGATTGTGCCCAAAGCCAGGAACCAGCTTCCCCAGCACAGGCCTGGGCTGAGATGCCTGCCCGGGATCTGTCTGAGCAGTCTCCTCTTCTCCAGGCAGGGATGGCACTTCGACCTTGATGTTTGGGTTTTTTGTTTGTTCTTTTGGTCATTGGTCATTACATGACCTCCAGGGTAGGTGCTCCACAAAGGGAGTGAAAACAGGACGCCTGATATATAGGCATAGGGCCATTCTAGAAAAATATCTTGAGGTTCTCTCAGAAACGCGGCATTGGTCCTTGCACTATGGTTTAATAGAAAAGGGATTATGCACCAAGTTACTTAAATGAGCATAGGTTGAAATAGTTTACTGAGAGTAAATATTTTAAATAGTTATATTTTAACTACATCTATCATCAATCATAAGTCTATTACACGAAGGTTACAGGCAATTTAAATGCAAGAGCACTCTCTTCAGGGTTTTAAATAATCCGTGTCTGTCTTGGCACATGAGAATGCAAAGATAGGAAATGGTTTGTAAAAGATCATATAATAGCTTTTACTAATACGGTATCAGCAATTTATCATAAAGGAGCGGCCTCCAGCTAAAAACTCAGCTTTGAAAAATGCAGAAAACCAGCAGACGTTTCCATACCCTCTTGGTGACCAGAGGCATGCTTTGTGCCCCTCATCATCTCTTTCGTGGTTCTGAGGCCCATGGCGCACAGTAGTTTAGTGTCTTATTCTCTGGAATAGGCCCTTGAAAAAATACCAGGCCCAGAGAAGAAGGTCCTGCTAGGTGTCTAAAGAAAGTACAACCTTTTAGATGAAGCTTTCTGGGGAATTTGTTAGTGGTTTGGTCTGCTTCTGATAGGAAGGGAAATTATTTTTAAAGATTTTAATTCTTTATTTGACAGACAGAGATCACAAGTAGGCAGAGAGCAGGAAGAGAGAGAGAGAGAGAGAGGTGGAAGCAGGCTCCCCACTGAGCAGAGAGCCAGACATGGGCCTCAATGCCAGGACCCTAGGATCATGACATGAGCCAAATGCAGAGGCTTTAACTCACTGAGCCACTGCAGTGCCCCAGGAAGGGAAATGTTTTAAAGAGAATTTTCTCTTTGAATCTATTTTGAGGGTTGGTTTGTGGTTCTTTCTGACTTCTCATGAAGATGGAAATATTTCTGAGGTTGGTTGTCAGAAACCGCATATCAAATCGAGCTATCTTGTTAGCAATAAATAAGTAAATAAATAAAGTAGGTATGAAATGGTTATTTATATGATTGTTTCTTTAAGGCTTATGTATGTTGTCCATTATATGCTATAAAATATTTTGAAAGTAAATTTAAAGTATGTTTTACGTAGTTTATTTTTTGGAAAAAATTATTGAAATGACTTATGAAATTCAGTATTCTCTCAACATTAATTTATTCTGAAATTTACCAATTGTCTATTGAACCTATTATATGGCAGATATTTCTTCAGACTACACTGGTAAATGAAATACTTGGCTTTGTAGAACTTTTATTTTCATGGGTGAGACAATTAAAAGCTATAAACCTTAATAAAAATTGCATAGTGCATTCAAAAATGATGAGTACAATGGGGAAAAAGAAAAATTCGATCAGGGTGAGAAAAATCAAGGTTGCTAGGCAGGGGATGGGGAGTTAAAATTTTTAATAGGAAGATCAGGGCAGTTACAATGAAGCTGACAATTGAACAAAGGTATGGAAAGGTGATGAATTTGCCCAGAACTATCAGCAATAAGGTCACTCCAGACAAAGGAATTGGCTATCTTGAAGGCCATAAGGTTGGATCATGCCTGGCATATCTGAGGAATAGCAAGGAGGCCACTGTGAGTGACTGAAGAGTAGCAGGGAAAGAGGTCACAGAGGTTAAATGAGTGGCTAGATCATGTAAAAGCTTAGAAGTCATTGTAAAACTCTGGCTTTTATGTTTGGAAACTTACTGTGTGATAGAATTTCTGCTAATAACGGAGAGTTCAAATGTCCATAAAATTTCAAGGATTCTTGTGCTAGTAACACAAAATAAAGAAAAAGAGTTCATATTTTCACATGGTGTAACAAATGCTCGGAGATCCAAGTGTAGGACGCTATGGGAGCACAGAAGAAGGCACTAACATCACACCAATATATTTGATGACTGTGACTATATATAAATTTGTATTTTCTAGATTTTTTATAGTCATGGAATCACACAGTATATACTATTCATTGCCTGGCTTTTCTTTTCTCAGCATCATTACTTTGAGAATCGCCAATTGTAAATAGTTCATTTTGATGTTGAATAGTAATCTCTTTAATGAATAGATCATAATTTGTCTTTGCTCTATGGATGACATTGATGAACATTTCCAATGTTTTCAATTCTTAAAAATAAAGCTGCTATGAAATTCATATACAAGTCCTTGTATGAACATAGGGTTTGTTTCTCTTGGTTAAATGCCTAGAAGTAAAATGGCTATTTGTGTAACTGCAACATATTTTGCATTTAAAAAAATTTTCAAACTATTTTCCAAAGTGGTTGTATCATGATATATGCCAACAACAATTTAGATATTTTGTTGCTTCTCAATCTACCTCAGACCACGGACAATTAGCCTTTATAATTTTAGCCATTATAATAGATATGTAAGCATGTCTCATTATGATTTTAATTTGTATTTCTTTAATGTCTAAATGTTGAGAAATTTGTCATGTGCTTATAAGCCATCCTTATCCTTTTGGTGACATGTCTCTTCCATTATTTCCTTCACATGTAAAATTGGATACTCTGTTTGGTTATTAGTAAAGTTTTTTATTTTTATTCATTTTTTAATAATCAGAGTAGATGTCCATTATCAGATATATAATTTACAAATCCCTTCTCCATATTTACGGTTTCTCAATGGAGCTTTGATAGCTGTTTCTTTCAAGAAATATGCTACTTCTTTCCTGGTACACGGAGGTATGACTAGAACATTATCAATGTTGACCTTTGCAAAGAAAATCATGGCTTAAGATATAGGTAGTCTGCATTTGTTGGGAGTGTTCACCATCCTGGCCTCTAACTCATCTCTCACTGCCCACACATTCAGATATAGGGGAATATTGATTGACAAAATATTAATTGCCAAATAATACTAGTTGGAGAATAAGAAATGCAGGCACATGATTATATAATATTACTTAAATAAAATATGTTTTTATAAGTGCTATTGGAAATAAATTCCTCAATACTTTAATCACACAGAATGATGGAATCCTAGATTTTTTTCCTTGTATTTACTAAGAAAATGATCATGCCTCAAGTATATTAAAATGGAATAGGGAAAATTAAAAATTGTTTTAAGTTGATTTCCGCGTGCTGTGCATATGTGCGAGAGAAAGTGAGAAAGAAAGAGAGAAAAAGAGAAAGGGAAAGACAGAGACGTGGCTGCAGTGAATTGATGAGTTGCAGGATAGATTTTAAAGTTTTGTCTTTTGCTTTCTACATTTCCTTTTCCTTAGGTTCAAGAGAACAATCAGTAATATCTCAGATGCCTGCTGGTAACATCAGCAGAAAGAGTTAGAGGTTCCCAGAAAATTAAAGATGAGATATAGTTTTCCTGACATAAAAAAAGTCATTTTTTGTCCCCAGCTATTTTGTCCTTACCTGTACTTGCCCAAGCACACTTCTTCCAAAACTCCCTGGGAGGTTCTTACAAAGAAATGCAAAAACCTCACTAGTTAAGAATTTTGAGGGAAAAAGGCAATGGGAAAACTAACAGTCACTACCAGACCAGGAAATAGCCTAAGCTATTGAGACAATAAATCAGTGGTAAAACTCCTAGTGCTATTTCAAAAGTAATCAAGGCCTTGCATTCCTTGTCCCAGAAAATGAGCCCAAGACCCCATCTAGTTTATATCTGCTCTTGAAGCCTGCAGAGTCCCTTTCCCTTGTCCAACAATTATCTATGCTTTATTCTAACGTTGAAGTTTCTGCCCTCGGTGGAATACAAGCTTCATTCAGGTGAACATGCTATACATATTTCACAAATACATATGTGGATGTGCATGCATCCACGGAATAATAAAACTCTCCCTTCTGAGTATTCATCTTAAATACTAAATAATAATCTCTCTCCTGTTCAAACAGTCAAGGCTTTGGAACTTATTTCCTGTGATATCCTTGTATGTTGTAAACAAAGATTCCTTTGTTTGACAACTCCACCTGTTTCTGTGATTCACCAAAGACTGACCTCAGTTAGTTCTGTTACTGTAATGGCTTTCACTACTCTGATTCTACCTCTGCAAGTCTCCAAATTTAACTATTTTTTTCTCCCAATTCCGCATGTTCTTGGCTTTAAACTGCAACTCTGAAGAGATGCTTTGCTTGTTTTAAAAAAAAAATCAAGAGAAGGGAGTAGTAGTCAACATTGTTACTTTGAACTTCCTGCCCTAAGGGGCTCTCCTGTTGTTTCTCTTTGACTTCCTGGACTGAAAGGACAGAAATTTGGCAATACATCACTCCCCAATCCAGATTACTGACAGAACAGTTTAGACACTTAGAAAAATATTAGTTTAAAAGATCACATAATTAAATACTTAAGCATGTAGTGTAATATAGTGGTTTACAAGAAATATATTTTGGTCATCTGAATATTTGGATTTCAACCATGGCTACTGACTCTCAGCTCCTAAAACTCTTGGAATTTCCTGTGATAAGGGTGAGAGAGGTGTGTTTTGTTATGTTCATGAAGTGACCTTCAGACCTCACTCAAGGCAAGGGCTGTTTGCCTGAAGGACCAACCACTTGGTGAAAGCCTTCATAACTTTTTGCCCAACATGCCTCCCCTTCCTCCCAATTCAGGATTATCTGGGGAGGGAAGAGGAGCTGGAGATTAGATCAGCAAATGACAATGATTTAGTCAGTCATGACTATGTCATGAAGCCTCCACAGAAAACCTGAAAGGACTGGGTTCAGAAAGCTTTTAGTTTGTTAAATGTATGAAAAGGCAGGAAGAGTGGCAGTCTTACAGAAGGTAATAGAAGCTCTGTGCCCATTCTCCATACCTTGCCCTGTGCACTTCTTTATCTATCTATTGATTTAAATCTTCTATTATATCTTTTAATAAGCTGGCAAACATAAAGTAAGTATTTTTCTGAGCTTTGTGAGTCCCTGTAGCAAATTAAAAGAATGTAAGAAGTAGGTCACTGGGACGTCCAACCTGTAGTTGCTCAGTCACAAGCACAGGTAATAACCTGGGGCCTACAGTGAGACTGGCATCTGAGATGGGGTTGGAGATAGTCTTGGAGGACTGATCCCTTAACTGATGAAATCTTACGCTATGTTCAGGTAGATAGTGTCAGAATTTAGTTGAATTCTTGGAGATCCTGCTGTTGTCTGAAAATTATTTGGCATTGTTGGTATGATGTCCTAAAACCCAAAAAGATATAGCTACCTCAAAATAAGAATAAGGTTGACACCTTATATATAATAAGTGAGTATATCAGGGATTTAAAATATACCCAATAAATAGTGTAAGGAAATAAGGAAAGATTTTGAAATAAAAACAAGACTAAGAACCTAGTGGTACTAATAGATTAAATATATGTAATCTAGTTGAATTAAGAATACAATGGATAGAATACGTAATGGATTCAATAGAGATAAGAAGTCACTTAAGGATATAGTCATCTGGATACCAGCAAAGCATTAAAATTATCAATATAAAAGAGGTGTAAGATGTAGGTGATGTGTGTGGAACAAAAGCTAGAGAAAAAATTAGATTTCCTTACTACTCATAGCCTGTTGACAAGTCCTTGAAGTTCCTCTTGGGACTCAGCTGCTTCCATGTGGACACATCCACTCAGGGCAAAAAGCATTCTAAGTCCACCCCCCCCCCAGGATACTGAAAATCTACTTTCACATGTAAAAATTACTTTGGAAACCTCTTTATCTCTACTCCCCACCCCTGCCCTCAAGATATACATTGGCAATCATCTCCCAAGCATATACCCACTGATACACATCAGAAGAGTCTCTTCCCTGAGTTTTTACTAAATAGTAATAAATGACCTTTCCCTAAAAATAGCTAGGCCCCTCAAGGTCCTGGAAACCATGATTATAAAATACCTTGGAGGCTTGTGCTATCCCTAACCTCCTCCCAAATTGAAAGTATATAATCAGCCACTCTTCATGACCCTCTCTCTCTACTCCAAATAAATAAATAAATAAATATTTTTTAAATAAAATAAAATAAATGACTTTTTTTAAATGAAAGAAAGAAAAGGAAAGAAATATTTGAATATTAATGTACATCTATTTCTCAAGCATAAAATAGTCAAGACACTGGATTAAAACTTACATACAAGAAAAGAAAAGAAAATATTCATAACTATAGTTGACTCTATGAATCCCAAACTAGGGCATACATACCAAAGGAAAAAAAAAATCATAAGTGTTAGAGAGAAAAAAAATAATTCATTAATAAAGAAACAAGAATCAGACTGACAGAAATTTTTTAAATAACATCAGATATAAAAAAGAATGAAGTAATAGCGTTATTATCTTGAAAAAAATAATCACAAATGTAAACATTTAGATCCTTATAAAATGTCATTGGAATAGGAAGGCATAATTAAAAAAAATATTTTCAGGAATACAGACCACAGATAATTTGCCTTAATTTGTGTAGGCAGCACTTAAATACTAATATTATTTTAACAGTTAAAATGTACTCTATGACCTATGGGGTTGGGGAAAAGAGGATGACTAAGCCATCTTGAAATAATTCAGTTTTATGAAAAAAGTAAAAAGATCGAAAAAAAGACTTGAAGAAAAGAGAGATAAAACATATGCATAATAAAAATAAATAAATAAATAAACAACTGGAGTGCCTAAGTGACTTATTCGATTCAAGTTTCTGCCTTCAGCTAAGGTGATGATCCCAGGGTCCTGGTAATGAGCCCTGCATCAGTGGAGAGTCTGCTTCTTCCTCCCATTGAGAAAAAAAAATTGACTTATTTATTTGAGAGAGATAATCTTTAAATTTTACTTATTTATTTGAGAGAGAGTGAGAAAAGAAAAACATGCACACAGCAGGGGGAATAACAGAGGGAGAGGGAGAAGCACCCCACTGAGCAGGGATCCCCCTGTGGGTCTCTATCCCAGGACCCGGGTATTATGACCTGAACTATAGGTAGACACTTAACTGACTGAGCCACTCAGGTACGCCAATGAATACAATCTTTAAAAATAACAATAATAATAATAGTAATAATGAATAATATTTTAGGTAGTATGATTTTTTTTAATGTAAGACTTGGTGTAAAAACAGGATGACATACTTGTCTAATTATAGCAAAAGACTTTGATAAGTTTAGATGCAGTAGTACATAAAAAATTTAACTTCTTTCATTAACTGATAATTTAATTAGATTAAACTAAGAGACATTAAAATTTAGAGAATCTAATAGTCTTGATCTATTAATAAATGTAGCCATCCTGACCCCAAAACAATAGTCTTCAGTAAGTATATAAGCATAAGTTGAACATTTACACAAACAGGCCATTATTTAGGCCAGAAGTATATGCCAATAAATTCCTAGAGTTAAATATCAGGCTATAGTTTCCAAGAATAAGGCAATAAATTAGAAAACAATGACCAAAATATTAAATTCATATAATTGGAAGTTAACTTCATACCTAAAAAGAAATAATACAGCTAATTCAGAAATTTTTAGAATTACAGTACTTGGTAATATCAACTCTCAAAATGAGTAACGGACAGGTGGGGCTAGGGAGGAAGAGATCCATAGGGAACTTTGTGAACAGGCTCTCAGAAATCCCCAAAATGTGGTGTGGGAAAACCAGAGTAAAGAGATAAATTGGACCACCCTACCCCAGGGAAGAGCACCCTGATCAGGCATGTGGGATGGAGGACCACCCTGCCCTAGGTGTATGGGGTGGGTCATGTGGGGTGGGTGTCTCCATGATAAACACCTGTAACCAAAAAAGAATAATCAGACCCTAAAAAGGAGGTAAGCCATTGCAGCAGTTATTGATAGAGATGTTAAAAGGATTAAAGTTGCCTGGTTACCTTTTTATAAAAAATAAACCCTGAAGGCACTCATTGTTAACTGTGTGGGGACCCCTCTTAGTTGTGAGAGCTTTTTCTATATATTCACTTGATAAACTTCTGTCACTTACTCACTCTCCATTGCCCACGAGATTCCTTCTTTGACTCCAAGAGACAAGAACCTAGCTCTCTCACATCATTCCCTGGAGTTAAGTATCAGGCTATATTTTCCAATAATAAGGCAATAAAACTAGAATAGAATGACCAAAATATTAAGTCCATGTAACTGGAAGTTAACTTTATACCTAAAAAGAAATAATACAGCTAATTCAGAAATATTTAGAATTACTCTACTATGGTAATATCATTTGTGAAAATAAGTGACAATAATTAAAGGTATGAAGGAAATCTAAAGATTTAATTGTATTAATTCAAAGAAAAACAAAACAATACAACAAAAACAGCAAAGCATAAAACAACAAAACAAAACAAAAAGAATATAAAGGCAAAACTTAAGAACGACAGCAGTAATAACAAAATATTATAGAAACAAACAAATTTTTGGAATAGATTAATAAGAAAGATTTGACCAATGAGTACTGGTCAAGAATAATCAGAGATGATGAAGATAAAATAAAATGCTAAATGAAATGTATAAAAACTAAATTATAGACCTAAGAGACTGATTAAAAGTGCTTCCAGAAAAAGAGTCTAATTTGAAGACAATAAAATTAATAGCACCATAGAGAAAACTGTATTTGTGACATAGGGGATCAATTAGAGATGATAAAGTATTTCCTTAAATATCAAAGATAACAATTAGACTCAGTGGCTCAGTCAGCTAAGCCTCTGCCTTCACCTCAGATCATGATCCCAAGGCCCTGAGACTGATCTTGACTCCCTGCTTGGTGGGGAACCTGCTTCTTGTTTTCCCTCTCCCTCTGCAGCTTCCCCTGCTTGCGCTTGTTCTCTCTCTCTCTCACTCTTTCTCTCAATAAATAAAATTTTAAAAGTTAAAAAAATTAAGAAATAAGCATCAAAGATTAATCCATAAGGTAAAAATATTTATTAAAGTAATTAATTAATTTATATTAAAATTAAATATTTCCTTGCAATTAAGTGGAGTGTGGAGAAAAAGTTAATAGCCAACTGACATAGGAATGAACCATACTTAAAATATTTAAAACTGACAAGGAATTATTAGATTTAGACTCCATGATGATCTCTATGTATGTGCATATAAAACACCTTAAAATACTTTGTAGGAATGTGCTACAGGAAATTAAAGAGACAGGGAGATAAAGGGGGAAAAAAATAGCTCAATTTGAAATGAGTCGTTGGTTGCCACTGTGTTTTATTTACATTTTCCACCACTTTTTTGGTCAATGAAATTATTTTACATGTATCTATTATTATCTTGTAAGACATGTTACACTAATATCATTATTAATGAAGTTGAGAATAAGAATATGATGCCTCATTTCATCATAATTCTTAAAAATGATCCCTAAGCTGGTAAATGCAGGAAGCCAGAAACAGAAATAATACTTAGCGCCAGTTCAAAAGCTTGTCCACCTGGAACCTGTAAGAAAATCCACCTAGATCCTGAAAATAATGAGTGATTTGAGGAAACTGGACAGGAATATAGATTTCCAGATGCTTTTTACTTATAATGGCAATAGCAACTTAGACAATGTAATCGAAAAAAATTTATTAATTGGCAGTATGAAAATTATTAAAAAAATATAAACCATAAGCCAAAAACTTGGGATAATTATGAAGAATCTACATAAACTTAAAAAGAAACAATATATATTTGCCAAGGCACATTCACATTTTAAAAAATAAGTTGAAAGGGGAACAATATGCCATAATACATATATCAATGTTTTTCATAGAAGTTTAGTATGAAAAATAAACATTTTAAATAATTTATTTGGAAATTGATATCATATCTAAAAAACTTGAAAGAAGAAATGGATAACCATGACTAAACAAATGTAGCAGAAAAATGATTTACACTAATAGATAAACGCTATTCAAAAATGCAGTGAATATTGGCCAAAGCTTAGAAAAATCGATAAAATATAAAATGTAAAATGAATTCATGAATAAAAAATAGAATCCCATTAAATCTAATTTGGAAAGAACTAATAATTTTTTTTTTGCCTGAATCTGCTCTGCCTTTCATTAGGTGGGACACTGACCAAGCCCACTCAGCTCCTCTCTCATGCCCAGTAATAGAAAAGTCAGGGACATTAATGACTTCTGGGATGAATTTTAACCACTGTGGATAGGATGCAGAAGCCAGTGGGTTAAACAGATTCTTTCTTGTTTCAGGAAAATAATTCTGAGATGTATTCTGTGCATTAGGATTGATGCTCAGTTGTCCACAATCATAATCCACTCAGTCTGAACTCATATATGTTTCTCCTGGACCACTTAGCTCTTCTCATTCTCTCCTCTTCCACGTGATCAAATCCCAAAATAATTATTTAGGTTGTGTATGCAAGTCCTGATTTTGAAGGGAAACTCAGTTACAGAAAGAGATGAAAATAAAGATACAGGGGAAAAAATGGTGCACTTGGGTGACTCAATTAGATAAGCAACTGACTCTTGATTTCAGCTCAGGTTGTTATCTCAGGGCGATGAGATGAAGCCCCTATAGGCTCTGTGCTGGGCAAGGAGGTTGCTTAAGATTCTCTCTTCTTATCCCTTTCCTTCCACCCCTCACCTGCCATGCTGTCTTTCTCTTAAATAATAAGCACTGTTGAACTATCTTAGATTCTGTACTTTCTCTCCAGCCATGAACCTATCACTGTCTTTAACTCTTGAAAACTTCATTAGACAAATTAATGTGGTGAAGGAAGAAATATGAGAAAGCCTATTAATCTGATGAGCATGGAACTGAACAAACCCTATAGATACTTTCCCTTTGATTTCTAGCCTATCAATACCTACAGTGAGTCACATACACTCAAGATTATTGTTTTTATTGTATACTTCATATATTCATTAATTTTTGACTCGTTATCATTTTGTTGAAGTGTTAAACTATGGTAATAAACAAACTTTTAATTAACTTTTCCTCCTATGATACAAATATAACTTGCACTTGAGCTTTAGCTAATTTTATGTTCTAAAATTGCCAAAACAAAATGATCAAGGTTTCTAGATTATTTACTGTATTTCCTACTATATAATATTGTTCTAACTCTTCTGTATAAAGAAAATGAATGCTTGGGGCTCTTGGGTGCCTCAGTGCGTTAAAGCCTCTGCCTTCCGCTCAGGTCATGATCCCAGAGTCCTGGGATAGAGCCCCACATCAGGCTCTCTGCTCAGCAGGGACCCTGCTTCCCTTCCTTTCTCTCTGCCTGCCTCTCTGTCTACTTGTGATCTCTGTCTGTCAAATAAATAAATAAAATCTTAAAAAAAGCAAATGAATGCTTGATAAGTAAATGAATGCTTTACTGAACAAATTAAATATGGCAATAGCATTTTATTTTATCATGCTTTACATATTAAACTATAATATTATATCACTAGTCTACAAATAATCTACTCACATAGTGATTTGGAAGCTTTTAGCAAAAGAATTCTTCCTCCTGATTGTAGTATAAAAGCCACAGAAATATACAGAAGACTCCTAGGATAGAAAGTTAAATCCAGTTATCCGTGATGCCTTGATTAGGACCTGACCTATGTATGTCCTGGGATGCACTAGTAACTGTTACATGTGATAGGATTATATTTAATATATACAGTTTCATTTATTTCACAAAGGAGATATAAATTTGAGAATAAAATATTTGATGAATCTATAAAGTCTATTTGTAACCAATGTGGTAGAATTAAGATGTTAATTTGAAAAAAAAATTTCATTGAACACATACACATATTCAATTGTTTTTATATATATAAACAGCATTATTTATTTATGTAAATAAATGCATTGTCAGTAAAATCCATTTACTGATCAATCATAAAGGTAATTTTAAGTACTAAGAATAAGTAATATGTGAAAAGATAAGTGTTCAAGAGTGCAGTTTGTGGTAATTAATACAATATGATAGGCTCATAAAAAAGATATATTACTTGAACTTAAAAGCTTCTATAATTAAGCGATGACCACTTGAAATTTGTAATTAATCTTGCTGCAGTTTTTCCTTGCACTTATTGCCCTTCCCCAGAAGTTCAGTAAGAATTTCTGTGAATGTCCTTATGTTTAATCTCATTCATAGATTCCACTGCTGCTCACAAAACAAAGCCAAAAAGAGAGGTAACTCTATGTGGCACTCCATCCACAAGCAATACATTCATAAATAATTAAAAAGCTCTCTACTTCATTTGTTACCCATTCAGCTGATAATTTAAATGAGTAACTGAGGCCATTTTATCAGCACTTTTAATAGAATGCGACTCAGAAACATCACAGTGTTATTTCAGAAGAAATGCTCATGTGTTAAGGTTTTTATTTTTTTTATATCAACAAAATAATTTTCAAATATTAAAAGCAAATGTCTCCTTTTCCTCCAACTTTCCTTCCTATGTCAAAGTTATAAATAAATACATTACAATCGTATTTTGAGTAGTAGATAAAAACAAATGTTTTGACTGTTTGTGGGTTGAGTGTCTGGGTTAACTTGTATAAATATCTGAACTCAATGTATTTAGACTGTATTAGATGGTTTTTTTAGACTATTTAAAAATACAGAAGTTTCCGGTGGCCGGCTTGCGCTGGAACTATGGCTAAACATCATCCGGATTTGATTTTCTGCCGCAAGCAGGCTGGTGTTGCCATCGGAAGACTGTGTGAAAAATGTGATGGCAAGTGTGTGATCTGTGACTCCTACGTGCGTCCCTGAACTCTGGTGCGCATATGTGATGAGTGTAATTATGGCTCTTACCAGGGGCGCTGTGTGATCTGTGGAGGCCCTGGAGTCTCGGATGCCTATTATTGTAAGGAGTGCACCATCCAGGAGAAGGATAGAGATGGTTGCCCAAAGATTGTCAACTTGGGGAGCTCTAAGACCGATCTCTTCTATGAACGCAAAAAGTATGGCTTCAAGAAGAGGTGACTGCTGGGTGGCCTCCCCACCACCCCCCTGCTACTGCAGCTGCCACAAAAGATAGCGACCACCACCAGCGCAGAGGGAGGAGAGCCCTCGTCCACGGCCCCCCCTCCACCTTTCCTCCTCTTACCCAGACATGTGATAGCGACAGAAAAGGAATCTTCAGACCCCACTCTGGCAGACCAGAGCGGAGAAGAATTGATAGATTGGCTCATGGTTTTTCTTGAATTCAAGAAACAAGCATGTTTTCCAAATGGCTATGTTCTCTACACTAAGAGCTGCTGCTGCCGCCGCTTCTTTAACACCAAGATCTTCTGAAACAGGAATGATACCCTCTCAGTCTCCTGTTTGAGGAATTAACTGTGACGCTACCGCAGTGAGAAGCCTGTTCTTGGCAGCAGCCCTGAGGGAGGAGACATCTGCGGGGTGGGGGGAGCTCTCGAACAATCAGCGTGGGCACTGAGTCTTGTAACACTTAGCAGGTGCTGCCTGTTCATGTTATTTTCCTTCGAAGAACTTGGAAACCCTTTCTGTTGCTGTTGTGTTAATAAAGCAGGTGTTTCTTTTCTGGTAAAAAAAATAAAAAAATAAAAATACATGCTCAGATAATGATAACATTATTTTATTCATTTTAATGAATAAATTATTTTATTTAATTATGTTTAGATATTTATTTATTAAATTAATGATTTAATATTTAACAATCTAAATTTGAAATATTTTAAATTCTAAAAAATATTTATTTAATTAAATCGATATATTTAATATAAATATTTAATAAATTATTTAATCATTATTATAATTATGCAATACATTATGTATTGTGTAATAAATGCATTTTAATAAATAAATAAATGTATTATTTACATTATTTTATTTTACTTTATTTTATTTAGTTGACAAAGAGAAGGAGAACGCAAGCAAAGGGAGCTGCAGGCAGAGGGAGAGGGAGAAGTAGGCTCCCAGCTGAGCAGAAAGTTCAACCTGGGGTTCCATCCCACGACCCTGGGATCACCACCTGAGTCGAAGGCAGATGCCTAACTGACTGAGCCATCCAGATGCCCAAGGCTTTGTATTCTTCGCTTCTAAATATTGATGCTGCTTCATCTCTGGAGTTCGTAAATTGATGCTGAGAATTCATATCAAAGAATTGATAGTAGCTGTTAACAGAAACATGTAATTTAGGGGAAAAAAAAGAACAGAAGGAAGAGAAAGGCCAAAAGTCAAAAGCACATTAATATAAAATTTAATTAGATAAATAAAGCTGATATTCCTGAAAGGGGGCTAATAAAAGAGCTGCAAAGGGCTGATAGGATTAGGAAAATTGTCCACTCCTGGTCATTTCATAATTTTAAAATATTCCTTATTAATAAATATACTTATTTCCAGAAACACAACCACATAAGGACATTTCCACCAAGTTTCCTCTAATAGCATTTACAAATTAGACGTTCAAACAATGTAGTTTGTTACATGTTGCATCTGTATCTTAAAGTTTAAACACTTTCTGTGACACATTTTCTAACAATGAAAATTAATATATATATATATATATATATATATATATATATATATATATACCTTATCCCTAAATGGAAAAAAATATATATATATAGAAAACTTATCCCTAAATGAAACCTTTCTTTGTTTATTAGCTTAAATAGGTAAATTAGCAACAACAACAACAACAAACAGCTAATATTATAGAGGTAGGAACAATGTACCTTTTCATTCATTGCTATTTTCTAAAAATCCCTATTTTATTTTTTTCTCAAGTCTGTCATAATAATTTTCTAAATCTCTTGCCTTATTCAATTTTTTTCTTTTAGTGGAAATCTCTATTTCATATTTATTTTCTCTTCCTCCACTCTTTGCTCTAATAATTCAATGTATTATTAGATTTTCTGTTTTTCTCTTTATCCAGATATATCTTTTCTTTCTTTCTTTCTTTTTTAAATAATTTGATTTGCTGGCATTTTACATCAGTGCATGCTTTCTTATGGATGTTAGAAATGTCTGTGGAACTACTAGAAGAATAAACGTTTTTACCTTTAAGAAGTTTACAGTCTAGAGTGCCTGGGTGGCTCAGTTGGTTAAGTGTCTTCCTTCAGCTTAGGCCATGATGCCAGGGTACTAGGATCCAGTCCTGCATCAACTGCCTGCTCAGCAAGGAGTCTGGTTCTTCCTCTCCCTCTGCCCCACCCTCTCTCTCTCTAATAAATAAATAAAATCATTAAAAAAAAGACTTACTGAAATCTGAGACTGAATTACTAAATTCAGTCTTAATATAAGACAGCTAAACAAAGCAATGATCACAACTGGAAAGTTTAGTCAGATCATGGTTTAACATTTTTGGTTGACACAGGACCTCTTTCAGTATCAACTTTCCCTAAATATCAATTTCTTTTTAAGGCAAAAAATTTTGACAAGAAATCCAGATCCTTCTCATCATTTTCATATCAATTTAATGTGACATCCTCGGAGTATATAATCAAATATGTAATTATTCTATCTGTTGCCTTGTATATTGCCTGTATCTTTTTCAGACTCAAAGTTCCATTGAGGTAGAGTTTTTTGTTTTGTTTTTAAAGCAGAGATTTTTAAAGTGTTTGATATATACAAGATGCTTAATAAGTGTTTACAAAACTTATGTATTTCAGAAGCCTTAAACAGGCTTTCAAATAATGTAGGTGATATTAGTAGTCATATCAAACAATTTGTAGGTTTCAGTCATGTAAATAGCTACATTTCTCAGAGACAGAGAAACATACAAATGATCTGGGTCCAGTAGGAAAATGCTAGCATGTGTTGTAAATTCTCTTATATGACCTTATTCTTGCAAGAATTGGTTATGTGGCAGAAAAAAGGTATCACTATCTTATACTTTATTATTTAAAGAGATTTCTGGAAGTTGTTAATTTCTTACACTACCCCTTTGTTTCAGTGGACCCAATTTCCGTGGTAATGGTGAGAGGAAAGTAGGCAATTTAGGCAGCAGCAAAAATCTCCTACAAGGCACTATAAAATAAGGCTTGTTCTAGATCATGGGTCTGTCCAAAGGGGAATGTGAAGGGGTAGAATGGATGATGGATGCATTGTGGACTTATAACTATAAGATTAATACTGTTATGCCCCAATAATGGGTCTATGATTAAAGGAGCAAGACTGATGTAAAGCGAAGGTCAAGCAAAGCTTTATTTCATGCCAAGCATCAAGAATCTAACCGAACGTTCGGGGCCACACCTCTTATGAGAGAAGGCAACCCTTCGCTGTTTCACAGTCTAGCTTTTAAGGGCAAAGGCCATGCAGTCAGGCCTGGCCATGCATAGGTGACCAATGAGATTTTAACACACACAGGAAACTCCACAGTGAGGCTAGTTGACCAAATGAGGTTCAATTTACCCTAGTATAGACATTTGACCCAGCCTATTACACCTTGATTAGGATTGGTGCCAAAACGGTTCCCAAAGGGTGGAGGAGTGGGGCATACTCCTTAGTATCTAGGGAGACAATATGCAAACACCGCCCCCCCTCCCGCTGATTGATGTCTTCACCTGGCCTGACCCACCCTTGTATATGGGCTTTGTTACCTGGAGCTGATTTCCAGGACTTGTTTTTAAGTGAATCCCCTGGGGGAAGGGGAGCAAGGACAGTTTAAGGATTAACCTCAATGAAAGCCTCTTGCTAAAATATAAAAATATAAAATAGGTCCTTACATTACAACAACTCAGTAGGGAAAGTCCCAGTGTGGTGATAAAAGAAGTGATGTAACTTGCATTGCGCATTTTATTTTTAAAACGTGTAAGTTGTATTTTTCCCTGCCATGACATCCTACTTTATCTCCATCTCTGTCTACTAGTTTAAAACTAGTTAAACAAACTCAACAATTTTTTTTAAAAAATATTTTATTTATTTAAGAGCAAAGCCAGAGAGAGAGAGAGAGAGAGCATGAGCAATATGGGGCTCGATCCCAGGACTCTTGAGATCATGATCTGAGCCAAAGGCAGACACTTAACTGACTGAGCAAATGAGACTCCCACAAACTCAACAATTTTATAAAATTTTTATTTGTTGGGGTGCCTGGCTGGATCAGTCAGTAAAATATGTAACTCTTGATCTTGGGGTTGTACGTTTGAAATCTACCTTGGGTGTAGAGGTTTTTAAAAATAAAATCTTAAAAATTTTTTTTTCATTTTTTTATTTAAGCCATTGTATGGCAGTGTTGATCACTATATTGTACACCTGAAACTAATATTCACCTTATTTTAACTAACTGGAATTTAAATAAAAACTTTAAAAATAAAATAAAAATAATAATCATAAAAATAAAAAAGAGGAAAAATTATTTGGCAGGTAATTTTCTTAATTGCATTATTATTTATTATTATCATAGTCTGTGTGTGTCGGTGGGAAGTGGCTGCTATTCCAGTGAGTTCCATATCTGTGTTACACTGAGGTCCATGTCTGTAGTCAGTCTTCTTTTTTCTTTTAATTTATTTTCAGTGATCCAAAATTCATTGTTTATGCACCACACCCAGTGCTTCATGTAATAAATTCCCTCCTTAATACCCACCACTGGGCTCACCCAACCACCTGCCACCCTCCTCTTCAAAACCCTCAGTTTGTTTCTCAGAGTCCACAGTCTCTCATGGTTTGTCTCTCCCTCCGATTTCCCCCAGCACACTTCTCTCCATCTCCCAGTGTCCTCCACATCATTCCTTATGTATTGAGTCTTATAAAATCTTTTATTTCTTTCCCTATTCTGCTTTGCATATGCTTACCTTAGATGTTAAAATGTTATAAACCTCTCCTGCCTGGTCCATTTTCTCTCTCTTCTCTCATGATTTCTCATGCTCTCCCTGCCAACCCCACATGCCTTACAATATCTGGATATGACTAATTTCTTCCTGAGCTACTTTATTCTACTCTGCCATGTGGTTGCCCTTCCCTCTTCTGTACCATAACTTCTATCCCCTGCATTTGTGCCTTAACAATACCTAATTCTTTTCACTACATCTGTATCTTTGAGGTCAATACTCAGTAGTGCAATCGCTGGGTCATAGGCTAGCTCTATTTTACTGGAAAGAAGGGCCATATGCACCCCAGTGTTCATAGCAGCAATGTCCACAATAGCCATTCTGTTGAAAGAGCCAAGACCCCCTTCAACAGACAAACGGATAAAGAAGATGTGATCTATGGATACAATGGAATATCACTCAGCCATCAAAAAGGATGAATACCCAACTTTTGCATCAACATGGATGGGACTGGAGGAGATTATGTTAAGTGAAATAAGTCATGCAGAGAAAGTCAATCATCACTTATTCACTTATTCACTTATTTGTGGAACCTAAGGAATAGCATGGAACATTAGGAGAAGGAAAGGAAAAATGAAGTGGGTGGATTGGAGGGGGAAATGAAACATGAAAAACTATGGACTCCAAGAAACAAACTGAGGGTTTTAAAGTTGAGAAGGATGTGGGGATGGGTGAGCCTGGTGATGGGTATTAAGGAGGGCACATATTGCATGGGGCACTGGGTGTTTTACACAAACAATGAATCATGGAACACTACTTCAAAAACTAATGATGTATTGTATGGTAACTAGCAACATAATTTTAAAAAAAAGGAGGGGGACAATACCTAACACTCAATCTTTACTAGTTTCTTGTTTAACTCCTTTTAAGAGTAAGCTCATTAGTGGTTTTTTGTTTGTTTGTTTGTTTTTTCTGTCTCAACTAAAAGAATAAAAATAATACACATTATTTTGAAAACTTTTTGAACAGTGTACAAACGTTAGTCAAGTCCACAATGTATCATCTCTTCTTCCTCCTAACATGGCTAAGTTGAAAAACCCTTTATCTGGGAAAAGATCATTCTCCTGCCACCTTGTGTAAGATTTTGGCTTTAGCTTAGATTATCCTTTCTTTCCTTTTCTGAAAATAAGTTGAAAATATTAATAGCCTCAGTTTCTTCTTCCAGAATATGACTGCTTCATTACCAAGTGCAAAAGCAACCCATTTTGACCATAGTAAACAGCTTGGACCTACTTTTTTTGGCTCACTGTTTTAGTGAGACAAGTGGAGTGAAGATGACACACCATTTCCAAATGTATTAATAATTGGTAAACCATACTTCTAACTTGAAGTTTTGTTGCCATTAAACTACGACCAGACTCGCTATAATTACAGAGGTAAATTCTTTATATTTACTATATTTGAAATTACCAAATAATACCAAAATAAAATTATGATTATGTGAGGAGTCTGTAATATTAAGAAGATGACTTTGAAATTATTGCTTATCTAAATGAAATTTCCCATTTTATAATCTTGTATAGGTTTCCATTGTCATTTTCTATTTAAAATCTATTAGAAGGCACTCTTATTGTCCCTTAAGTTGGAATTCAAATGTGGAAAAAATCATCCCAAAGGAACTGATTCTATATTCCACTGTGAACCAGGTGTCTTCCTTGTGGCATTTTGCCCCTTGCATATTGTTCATCTCCTACAACAAATGGGGGTATGCTCTTTAGTAAACTAATTCAACTCAATTAGAGACATTGTCTTCAAGGGATAACATCATAGAGACTAGAATCAGAATCATACTTTTGGGAAAAGTGGGCCCAGGTTTTTTGTTTTGTTTTGTTTTGTTTTAAGATTTTATTTATTTATTTGACAGACAGCGTCCAGAAGTAGGCAGAGAGGCAGAGAGAGAGGGGGAAACAGGCTCCCTGCTGAACAGAGAGCCTGATGCAGAGCTCGATCCCAGGACCCTGAGATCATGGCCTGAGCCGAAGGCAGAGGCTTAACCCACTGAGCTACCCAGGCGCCCCTGGGCCCAGGTTTTGATGGCTTCTTTCCTCAATCTTATAAAACCTATTTGAACTCTACTGGATGCCAGAACTGCTTACAAATATTTGGTCCCTTGTAATTTTAACCTTCCAGTATTCAATGCACCTGATCCATGTAATATCCTATAGTATTTTTGTCAAATGAAGACTCTCAAAGTGTGTTTCTTGGGAGACACTTTTCAATTGGCTGCTTACATTTCTGCATTTATTATTTGTTATAGACCATCCTTTGAAGATGGTTGTATTGAATAGACTTGGAAGACAGAAATAGTATCTTTTTTTTTTTAACTTAACCTGTTGTGTTTGCAAATATTATCTGCCTCTGTTTTGATTCTTCTTGTGGGAACTGAGGCTCAGAACTGAAATATAACTCCCACCCCTACACACACACACACACACACACACACACACACACACACACACAAATACTGTTAATATTCTGGCTACCTCTATTGCTGTGAATAATAAACTATATTATTTCTGAACCATGAGTCTGCATCTTCTATCAACACCCAAGAAACCACAGAAGACTCATACACCAGCTTTCAAATAAGGGAAAATAATCTCAGATGCTTTATATTTTTTGATAGTGTTACCTACTTCTGAACATATGACTGAACACATATAAAGCTGGAGCTATGACCATTTAGAGCTTCTTTTGTGGAAGAACTATGCATTCACTAGTAAACAAAAGTAGTTTCATCTTTTTTTTTTTTCCTCCTGGACACCATTTCCTCTCTCACACTGTTGCTCAAATTGGATGGAGTCTAAGGTCCTTTGAGGAAATTTTTGTTTAATGACTCAAAATAAAATAGGAAGAGTCTAAAGTGCTAAAAATAATTCTAGATAAAAGGTATAAGATCATGCCAGAAAGGATAGTAATTTTATCTAACAACTGCCTGTTCACCCCTTATTTGTTCATTAACTAATCTCCAAATTCCTGACTAAATCCCTTTTGTAAGCCAGAATGTAAGCTAAAAACTGGGATTTTAAAAAAGTTTTCATTTGAAATCCAGTTAGTTAACATATATGGTTGTATTAGTTTCATGTGTACAATATAACATATAGCACTCGGTGCTCATCATGACAAGTGCTCTAATTAACCCCCATCACTTATTTAATCCATCACTCCTTTCAGATCCCCTCAAGTAACCATCAGTTTGCTCTCCGTAATGAAATGTCTGTTTCTTGCTTTGTTTCTCTTTCTATGTCTTATTATTTTCCCCTGTGCTTGTTTGTTTTGTTTCTTTTGTTCCATATATGAGTAAAGGTATTTGTCTTTCTCTGACTGACTTATTTCACTTTTAGCATTATACTGTCTAGTTCCATCCATGTTATTGCAAATGGCAAGATTTCAGTCTTTTTTATGGCAGAATAATATTCCATTGTATATACATACCACTTATTCTTTATTTATTCATCAATTGATGGATACTTGGGCTCTTTCCATATCTTAGCTTTACAAATAATGCTGCTATAAACATAGGGTGCCAGGATCCCTTTGAACAAGTTTTCTTATATTCATTGGGTAAATACACACCAACAGGATTGTTGGATCACAAAGGACTTCTATTTTTAAATTTTATGGAAATTCCATACTGTTTTCAAATATGGCTGTATCAGTTTGCATCACCACCAACAGTTCACAATTGTTACTTTTTCTTTTTTTTTACGATTTTATTCATTTGACAGAGAGAGATCACAAGTAGAGAGAGAGAGGAGGGAGCAGGCTCCATGCCTGGCAGAGAGCCCAATATGGGATTTGATCCCAGGACCCTGAAATCATGACCTGAGCTGAAGGCAGAGGCTTAACCCACTGAGCCACCCAGGCAGCCCCCACAAGTGTTACTTTTTCACATCCTCTCCAACACCTTTTGTTTCTTGTAGTGTTGATTTTAGCCATTCTGACAGGTGTGAGGTGGTATGTCTTTCTAGTATTGCTTTGTAATTTCCTGATGATACATGATGATGGACATCTTTTCATGTATCTACTGAACATTTGGATGTGTTCTTTGGGGAAACACTTGTTCATGTCTTCTATCCATGTTTTTATTGGATTATTTGTTTTTGGATGTTGACTAAAAACTGGATATTAAGTAACACACAAGACAGGTTTCCTTGAGCTTAAATTTTATTTGCATGAGTATCATTAACAGGAAAAAATATGCATATGTGTATGTACAAGTGTGTTTACATATACATCTATCTATCTATCCTCTATCCCCTGTCTTCTAATTGTGGTAAAACCTGTAAGGTGGGGAATGGGATAGTCTGAAGTAATGTGCTGCTGGATATGTTGGGTAAGCAAATTTAATTGCACTCAGATGCATTGGATATAAGTGAATCACTCAAATGAGTTATTTAATATAATATAGAAAAAAATTAACATTTTATGTAGTTGAAAATAATAGGTAGTTAAAATAATTTTTGTTGTTTGTTGTTTTTGTGTCTTTTTTTGTTTATATATACTATGGTGTGAATGTTTATGTCTCCCAAAATCATATTATGAAATCTAACTCTGGAAGTGATAGTATTAAAACATAGGAGCCTTTGGGAGGTGACTAGGTCATAAGTGGGATTACAGTCCTTTTAAAGGAGACCCCAGAGAGTTCTCTTGATTCATTCATCATGTATGTTTACAGTGAGAAGATAGCCATCTATGAGGAAGTGGGCTCTCCCTGGATCTGCCCATTCCTTAATCTTGAACTTCTCAGTTCTAGAATTCTGAGAAATAAATTCCTGTTCCTTATAAGCTATTCAGTGTATATCATGTCCGTTATAGCAGCCTGCATGCAGAAGGACACTATGACCTAAAACGAGAGCAATAAATATAAAGTTTCAGTAAAGTCAGTTGGTACATTGTTTTTTTACTTAGAGAAGACATGCTGCTTCATGTTAAACCTTGATATTGTATATGTTTCTTGAAGGGCCACTTCTTACTCCTTTGTGTGTTCTCCACAAAGTCCACGATGATGCCTTACATAAAGGTAATATTTTATAAATACTGTTGGAAATATATACTTCTCTAAAATCTTATTTTGCCTACAGATTACATGGATCCACTTTGCCTTGTGTAGAATATTTGAAATATATTAAGAACAGGATGTCTCTCTAAATAACATTTAGAATCATCATTAGTTTATGACTCCTGACTCATTTGTTTATGCAGTGATACTTACTGCAAGAACACTGAAGTTTGTAATATAATTTTTGAATTAATCACCAAGCTAGTTTATTATAACTTATGAAAAAATAATTTCTCATGTTGGTTTAATTCTGCTCTTTTGTTATGGTCATGACATTTTCATTAAAATAAAGTAGAAATTAGAAGTAATAAATAAATGAAAAATAAAAAATAATAAATAAAAAAATAAAAGTAAAACTCTTGTGAAATGTTAAACTTTTCTTACATATTTTGTTTTGCTTTTCCTCTACCATACTGGCAAAGCTGTATTTTGCAGATAGATACAATTTTCTATTTCCTAGGTTTGTTACTTTTGCTATAATTTTCAAAATATAAGAAGTTGAATAGTCATGGATTGTTTATTAAACTCCTTATCTACACATGTAAAAATAAAACAGTGATGGTGACCTGGGTATTTCTAAAATTGTATTCTGTTTTTCCATATTATGTTTTACAATGTAATTAATGAAGATTCTGCATATATTAACACCCATCCCCTTCTATCTCATCTGTATGTCCATTACAGAGCATGTATGATTTCTATTCATTGCTATGTTGTGGTGAAGAGATTGCCTGAAGTAGTCCTATATTTATGCAGGTAGATCTTAAGCTACGGTGCTCTTGTTTATTTGCTTGTTGGTGATCAGTATGTCTGAAAGATGGTAACTATTGCATCAGGTATGACGATTAAAAAATATTATTGGTGCCTGATAAATTGTGATGAAATAGGTAAGTCGATTCATAATTTGTTAATTAAATTAGAAAAAAATTCCTTTGGATTTGTCCTTTATTAAGAGTTTTTTTTTTAAACAAATTCCTTGGGATGTTTTTTGTGTAATATATATCACATGCCTCAACCTTTAAATTTGAATGTAGAAAAGAGTTATCAGAATGAGCCTATAAAATATTGTTATGAAATATTTTTATTCTGTTATATTATGTTAACTTAGGAAATAATGGTAGTTATTTTTATTAGCATTTCCTACTTTCCACATGCCCTTACAGATGAGATATCATGTTTTTCCTACTTTTTTTTTATCGTGGTTGTTATATTCTTCATGATCAATAACAATCAATGAAAATTCATAACATTAATTTTCTTTGGGAAAGTGATATTTAGCAAGAATCCATGACCAAAAATTTTAGCTGTTGTTCTTCTAGGAGATGAGACTATCAATGTTCCCGAAATTTCAAGAAATAGAACTTATTAATTGTGTTGGTTGATGTTTATTGTCTCTGAACTTAGAGGTGCATAATTCACTTTAAAATTTATTTTGGGGGCGCCTGGGGGGCTCAGTGGGTGAAAGCTTCTGCCTTTGGCTCAGGTCATGATCCCAGGGTCCTGGGTAGTAGTTTCAGTGCCTACAGTATACTTCCAGGGAGAGAGTCATATAGGCTCTGAGTCACTTTCGGCCTAGAGATGACCTTATAGTGGTTCTGCCATTGTTTCTTTGTTTTTAAAATACATTCCTGGGCGTCATTCAGAAAATGCAGAGTTTGGCAATCTATATAAATTAAGAATGATTTTTTTGAATGTTTGTCTTTCACTACATCAAATTAACAGAATTAGACAGAAATTCCACTAAATTAAGCATTGTTAGGAAACGTGTAAATTGGAGCTGCTCAAATTAGTTGCTCTTTGAACTATGTGCTGTTGGTTCAGGATTAGATAAGGAGTTTGAAGGAAAACCTAAACCATTGCTTCATTTTTTGAGAGAGTCTTAGCATATTTTCTTAAAATTAGCTGAAATAAACAATGTGTTTAGTTGCAAAGTGATTTGCATTTTTGCACAAACTCCCTATCTCCTTGAGAATTATAAAAAATATTTCATGAAACATCATTGATCTTTACTTTGTGACACTGCTGTAAAGTACATTCAGAATTGCCAGTTAAAAGTGTTAGTGTTGAGATGAAATGTCATGCATTTTTTCTTCACTTCCATGCAAATGAACACAGTAATTTATTAAGAAACAATGAAGAAAAAAAAATTGACAATAAGTTCCAGATTTTAAAAATCACTTGCCATTCAATCCAAATTGTGAGTTTGATCAGTTACCGAACACTTTATAATGCACCCCCGGTAATTTTACAGAGATTATTTTTTTCTTAACAATTCTTGATTATTCTGTCTTGCAATGCAGAGAAAGCTAACTAATTTAAAATAAACTTCCGTTAATTTTGATTGTTGTAAACTTAAAATTGATTAATTTCCATATACAGAGTTGAAAACATTCACAATTTACATTAAATATATATTCTGTGTATACCTTGGAAAAATTATACTGAAAATTGAAATTAAAATGATGTTGTATATAGCTGCAAGAAGCCGCCTGTCCCATTTCATCTTCCTATATACGTTGTGTCAGGTAATTTATAAAATCCCTACTGCATAACAAGTCTATTTTTTGTTGGAATGGGTAGTAATGTTTCTTCTTATTTCTAAATAAGAGTTGGTCTATGAGTGCATCTGCAACTGTATTTTTCCTAAGTGGCTTCATGGTCTTGAACTGAGAAAGCTCAGAACATTAAACATCAAAATAATGTATTTTGACATAATTAGACATCAAGGAAAGGCAATTAAAATGACACTGAGATATCACTACACACTTACCAGAATGGCTAAAATAAAATATAATGACAAGACCAAAAGAAAACAATATACCATTTGATGATACACAATGGCAAGTTGTACCATCACTTAACCATCTCAGACTAGTGTAGTGTTAAATTTGTTTTTCTAAGCAATGTTTTGGGTCACTTACCACTTTTCAAGGATATAAAGTGCTACCATTTTACTTAAAACTGTGAAATATGGTCAGATTTAAATTTCAATTTATGTTAAAACATTCTGTAAACTGTGTTAAACTTTGACATTTGTTCCCTCTGTTCAGTGAATAACACTATATCATATTCTGAAAAATACGCTAATTTTCATTTTGAAAAATATCCCTTTTTCCTATTATGGTAATTATTAATATGAATTAATAGTAGAATTTGATATGGTTCCATATGCCCATAAATACTTTATTGTATATTATCAAATTTAATAATGAATATAATGTACTTCTTTGGACAATTTTTAAAGACCAGTCTACTCTTAAAACAAAAAAATGGAGACGCACTTCTTTAGTTCAAACAAAATTCATTTTATTATAAAAAACCTCAGATAAATTTCAACCAATCATAATTTATTAAAATTATGTGTACTTAAAATTCTCATAGAAGAGTAAAACCATCATAAATAAAAATAAACACACACATCACCCATGTATTGGCAAATTACAATTGCTGTAACAATACATTAGGCATTCCATAGTTAAGGGCTATCAAAATTTCCATCAGTGGCAAAAAGATTTGTATCCAAATGGACTGATTTTCCAGAATCCAAGAAAAAGTCTCCTAGGGTTTATTTAAAGATAAATATTTGAACAAATACTTCTTAAATTTAGGAAATTCAGAACATACGATTAAAGAATATTTGCAGTGCAGACTATATTCAATCCTTCCTTTAAAATGGGCCTTTGAGTACATAATTCTGTTTTCTCTATCTAAATTGAGCTGTCCTCCAAGGAAGTTTTCTAAAATGTGTGTCTCTGTGTGATAAATGTTCTAAGACCTAACATGCTTCATTGTATTTTTACTGTGCTCTCAAATTTAATCAATAATTTGGCTTGATGTATAATATCTAGTTTCAAATATCTTTTCCATCTATACAAACACCCAGCTGTCACCTTTATATGCTATTACTATTGAGAATTCTGCTGTCAGCATTATTCTTGTACATTTTAGGTGATCTGTTCTTCTCTTGGGCATCATTTATGCTCTTCTCTGCTTTTGATATTCTTAAAACTCACCATAATGTATATGAGTGGTTTTGTGTGTGTGTGGTTTTTGTTTCTGATTTCTCATGTTCGGCATCATTTTAAGTCTGGTATCTTTTATCTGTCTTTAATTCTCCAAAATTCATCTCAGTACTTATTTAAATATTTTCTTTATTTTTTTTTCTCTTCTGCTGCATTTGGGCAGGAGTCATTAATTTGTTTGTTTGTTTGTTTTTCCCAACTCATTTATTCATTTTACAGCTATATTCATCTTAGTCTCCATTTATTGTATTCTTTATTTCAACAATTTTCACTTAATTTATATTCACAGTATAGTATCTTTTCTTTGTATATGTATATCATTATTTTATCATATACTTTTAAGCTATTTTTAAAAATATTTTTTTATTTATTTGACAGTGAGAGATCACAAGTAGGCAGAGAGGCAGGCAGAGAGAGAGGAAGGGAAGCAGGCTACCTCCTGAGCAGAAAGCCCGATGTGGGGCTTGATCCCAGGACCCTGAACTCATGACCTGAACCGAAGGCAGCGGCTTAACCCACTGAGCCACCCAGGCGCCCCTTTTAAGCTATTTTTTTTAAAGTACAGTCATTCTTTTTTTTTTTATAAGATTTTCTTTCTTTATTTATTTGACAGAAAGAATTCACAAGTAGACGGAGGGCAGGCAGAGAGAGAGAGAGAGAGAGAGAGAGGGAAGCAGACTCCCTGCTGAGCAGAGAGCCTGATGCAGGACTTGATCCCAGGACCCTGAGATCATGACCTGAGCTGAAAGCAGTGGCTTAATCCACTGCCCCACCTAGGCGCCCCTAAGCTATTTTTTTAATTCCTGTTCCAATAACACTTGGATTGCCATATAAAGTTAACCACATCATCTTTTTTAGGTAAGTAATTGAACTTTTTATGTGCATAGTTATTTTGATCCATGAGTTCAGCTCCTCTTAGGATCATAAAATCTCTGTAAAGTCTGGATATGCTAGGATATTCTAAGCAACAATAAAATACATTGAAACCTGGTAGCTTAATTATAATAATGATTTCTTTCTCAATCATTCACAATAGCATTACATTCTGAGTAGCTTCCTTCTATTTTGCAGCTATAGTGTTTGGAAAAACTTGAATTGTGATATCACTGTGATAATGTGAATTAGTCAGGGTTTTTCAGAGAATCGGGAAGAGAAAACAAGGAAGATATTCTCCAGGGCCAACTCTAGAAGTGACTATTAAAACATCTGTCCAAATTCAATTGAACAAAACTCAGAAATGCCATCTCCAGTGAAATACAAAGAAGATTATATATAGTTCTGGGCACACACATCTCATTTGACCCAATGATGTACATCAATGAAAGACTGAAGGCCAATCACCACTCCATGGGAGAATTTAAAAATAAAATTACTAATGAGGCCAAGAATTCAGAATCACAAATACTTCAGAACTAATAATAACTGCCTTCACTTGATGTTATTCTATAAGATAAATCCTACGATCAAGTTTCAATTTTAAATTCTTACAATTTTAAATTCTTAAATCCTTATGAAGAAGCATCATTTGGAGGGAGCAGTTTTCATAATTTATCATCCATCAGCCTTTTTTAAAGATTTTATTTATTTATTGGACACAGAGAGAGAGAAAGAGAGAGAGAGAGAGATCACAAGTAAGCAGAGAGGCACGCAAGCAGGGAGGGAAGCAGGCTTCCTTTTGAGCAGAGCCCGATGTGGGGCTGGATCCCAGGACCCAGAGACCATGACTTGAGATGAAGGCAGAGGCTTAACCCACCACCCACGTGATGAGAGAGCCACTCAGGTGCCCCTCATCCATCAGTTTTAATTGATTGGAGGAAAATGTGTGGAGGAATAATGCCTTAGGGAGCTAATCTCTCTAAAGAATTTTCAAGTCTTTACCCCTTCAAGGTTTTTGTACAGTTCTGATAGCCTCTAAACATCCAGCTGATTTCTACAGTGACAGGCCTGTTAAAATCTGTCTTCAAACCAGGAATAGAGCTTGAAACATACCAGTCAAGTGCAACTTTGAATCTTTTAAGGAATTTATAATCATTTCTTTGTTTTTGGTTAATATCTGAAATAGTTCCATATTACACTTGCATAATTTCTCCGGAGCTGACTTTGAAGGAGGCATTCAGTTCCAGCTAGTTCCATATTTTGGCAAGAACTATAATTCTATATAAAAAAAAACATATTTTAGGGCGCCTGGGTGGTTCAGTGGGTTAAAATCTCTGCCTTCGGCTCAGGTCATGATTCCAGGTTCCTGGGATTGAGTCCCACAGTGGGCTCTATTCTCAGCAGGGAGCCTGCTTCCATTCCTCTCTCTCTGGCTGCCTCTCTGCCTTCCTGTGATCTCTGTCAAGTAAATAAATAAAATTTTTTAAAAACATATTTTATACCGGTTATTCATGTTTATTAACTACGATATCACAATACAAATAATACAAACAGTTGCTCTTTATTAATACCTTCAACCAAGATCAAAAAATATGTCATATTTTCTCCAAAAATTTTATATCATCTGATAGGTCAGATATATATAAAATTACATTTAAAGTTTTAAAAATATCAGCAAATATTTCCATTTAAATGCAAATTTTAAAAAAATCTACTTTTCCAAACACGACTTTTATCCTATTTTTTTTGAATTTAGTTGACAACTGATAAAATGTTTAGCGAGACTATAAATGTTAGATCGAAAAAAATGATTAATACATGTAGGTTCAAATTATTATGTTCCATTAAAAATGATTTAGTCTTTGATGAACATCTGTTTGGTAATATGTTGTATCCAGATATAGTAAATTAATGATATATATAAAATTATAGGGAAATGACACCTTCCATTCCATTATGAGTAGAGCTTTTAAAATGCTATTTGTCACAACCTGTCATCTTGTCATTATGTAGCATTTAAAAAATGTATACTCTTCACGTTGAAGTCTTTAGAAATCTAAAATATGACTTTCTATGGTTTGTGTCTCCATATTCCTTTATTGCCAGTTTGAACAAATCCACATGCTTGGATTCAAAGGTAATAAATTCCTCTTATTTTGAAAAATGATGTTTATTTTTGTTCTCTCACCCTTCGCAGGTGGTTTCATTTTAGCACACTTCAGAGATAAATTTCATGCTTATTAAAAACATTTATTATGATCTACATAGATGAATGAAACTTTTATTTTATTAAATTATTTGACAAAAAATCTGTTATTTTTAAAAATGTATTTCCTTTGAAGGGTTATTTTAGAGCGTTCAGAGAGGATCTAGGAGTGTGGTATTATGCAATTTTTAAGCAGGTATGAAATGGTTATTTATATGATTGTTTCTTTAAGGCTTATGTATATTGTCCATTATATGCTATAAAATATTTTGAAAGCAAATTTAAAGTATGTTTTACATAGTTTATTTTTTGGAAAAATATTGAAATGACTTATGAAATTCAGTATACTCTCAACATTAATTTATTTTGAAATTTACCAGTTGTCTACTGAACCTATTATATGGCAGATATTCCTTCAGACTACACTGGTAAATGAAATACTTGTCTTTGTAGAACTTTTATTTTCATGGGTGAGACAATTAAAAGCTATAAACCTTAATAAAAATTGCATAGTGCATTCAAAAATGATGAGTACAATGGGGAAAAAGAAAAATTCGATCAGGGTGAGAAAAATCAAGGTTGCTAGGCAGGGGATGGGGAGTTAAAATTTTTAATAGGAAGATCAGGGCAGTTACAATGAAGCTGACAATTGAACAAAGGTATGGAAAGGTGATGAATTTGCCCAGAACTATCAGCAATAAGGTCACTCCAGACAAAGGAATTGGCTATCTTGAAGGCCATAAGGTTGGATCATGCCTGGCATATCTGAGGAATAGCAAGGAGGCCACTGTGAGTGACTGAAGAGTAGCAGGGAAAGAGGTCACAGAGGTTAAATGAGTGGCTAGATCATGTAAAAGCTTAGAAGTCATTGTAAAACTCTGGCTTTTATGTTTGGAAACTTACTGTGTGATAGAATTTCTGCTAATAACGGAGAGTTCAAATGTCCATAAAATTTCAAGGATTCTTGTGCTAGTAACACAGAATAAAGAAAAAGAGTTCATATTTTCACATGGTGTAACAAATGCTCGGAGATCCAAGTGTAGGAAGCTATGGGAGCACAGAAGAAGGCACTAACATCACACCAATATATTTGATGACTGTGACTATATATAAATTTGTATTTTCTAGATTTTTAATAGTCATGGAATCACACAGTATATACTATTCATTGCCTGGCTTTTCTTTTCTCAGCATCATTACTTTGAGAATCTCCAATTCTAAATAGTTCATTTTGATGTTGAAAAGTAATCTCTTGAATGAATAGATCATAATTTGTCTTTGCTCTATGGATGGACATTGATGAACATTTCCACTGTTTTCAATTCTTAAAAATAAAGCTGCTATGAAATTCATATACAAGTCCTTGTATGAACATAGGGTTTGTTTCTCTTGGTTAAATGCCTAGAATTAAAATGGCTATTAGTGTAACTGCAACATATTTTGCATTTAAAAAAATTTTCAAACTATTTTCCAAAGTGGTGGTATCATGATATATGCCAACAACAGTTTAGATTTTTTGTTGCTTCTCAATCTAGCTCAGACGAAGTACAATTAGCCTTTATAATTTTAGCCATTCTAATAGATATGTAAGTATGTCTCATTATGATTTTAATTTGTATTTCTTTAATGTCTAAATGTTGAGAAATTTGTCATGTGCTTTTAAGCCATCCATATACTTTTGGTGACATGTCTCTTCAATAATTTTCCTCACATGTAAAATTGGATACTTTGTTTGGTTATTAGTAAGGTTTTTTATTTTTATTCATTTTTTAATAATCAGAGTAGATGTCCATTATCAGATATATAATTTGCAAATCCCTTCTCCATCTTTACGGTTTCTCAATGGAGCTTTGATAGCTGTGTCTTTCAAGAAATATGCTACTTCTTTCCTGGTACATGGAGGTATGACTAGAACAGTATCAATGTTGACCTTTGCAAAGAAAATCATGGCTTAAGATATAGGTAGTCTGCGGTTGTTGGGAGTGCTTTGTAATATCAAGCATATCTAGTTAGTTGATAATTTTGTTCAAGTCTTACATAACTTACCAATTTGATGACCACTTGTCTATATAATCTTATATAATCTTAAAATAAGGGTGTTGAAATTTTTTTCCATTTCTCTTCTAAGGTAGAAGTTATGATTTTTGTTCTTAGTTTTTCCCTATATATCCCCAAATCTGTTATTAAGTATTAAAAGTCAAGAATTATTATACTCCATGATGAATTCATCCTTTTACTCTTCTGTAATTTTGACTTGATCTTTATGTCTGATAATGAAATTTGCTTTAAAATCACTTTTCATTATCTTGATATAACCACCAAAGTTATAGTGTGATTAGGGTTAATATAGCATATTTTTTCTTTTACTTTTTAAAGCACTTCTATATTTAATCCTGACAAAGAAACAAAACAGCTTTTTAACTTTGGAAGCATCTTTCTAAATTATCTTTTTTTTTTTTAAATAAAGCAGTAGCAATTTTTGTTAAGGGACCTAAAGTGAAAGTAGATTTAGAAATTAATTAATTTATTTAATTATTTATTTAGTAAAAGATTTTATTTTGTGTATTGACAGCAAGAGAGAGAGATAGAGAAGAAGAAGCACACAAGCAGGGGGAATCACATGCAAAGGGAGAGGAAGAAGCAAGCTCTTTGGGGTGCAAGTAATCCCATGCAGGGCTGGATCCCTGTACACTGGAATCATGACCTCAGCCAAAGGCAAACATCTGCTTAAACAACTGAGTCATCCAGGCACCCCTCGAAAATTAAAAAAAAAAAAGACATTTTAAAAACATATTGTTTCTTTCTTGTATTTTCTTTAAATATTTTATTTATTTGACAGACAGAGAGACAGGATGAGGAACTATAAGCAGGGCAGAGGGAAAAGGAGAAGCAGGTTTCCCACTGAGCAGAGAGCCTGATGTGGGGCTCCATCCCAGGACCCTGGGATCATGACCTGAAAAGAAGGGACACTTATGGAGGAAGCCACCCTGACACCTCTTTTCTTTGTTTTTAATACATGGCAACTGATGCTTCCCAGCCATGAGGAGCATATTACCCATTGATTAAATCTTTGATAACAACCTATTTACAAAGGTGTGTAAACATATACTTACTCAGATTTATACACTTTGTGTTTTTTTCATAGTTTGGGGCTGGACCCCATGGTCACAACACTGCTTCCAGTCTTTGCCTTCCCATCTTTTGATACCAGGTATTTGGTCAGCAAAGCAAATCAGTATCAAAATTAATAAGCCCTTGGCACCATATCTCTGGAGCAGGGGTTGCTCTTAGCCAAGGCCCAGAGCAGTTGACCTCCCCTCGCTAGTGCTATAGCCCCAAGGACTAGGTCCCTGCCACCAGAACTCAGTCTTACATGTTATGCTAAGCAGACAAAACCAAAACAGGAAAGCTCAGACAGCTTTAACAGGCATGCCTCATTTCCAACTTCCTCGATGCCCAGGCAGTACCAGATGACAGGGAGGGGTCTTGGTCCAACATATGGGAGGGAAGGAAGTAGCCACGAGCAAGTACCTGCTTCTCTGTTCCTTTCTTTCATGAGCAGGTTGTAAGGAGGAGGAAGAGGAAGGGGAAGAGAGGTGCACTTCAAGGGGTGAAGGCCTCAGGTAGGCAGCTGGCTCCTGCCAGTAGGAAAGGGGCAAAGGAGAAGGCCTTGAGTCTTTCAGGGAGGATGGGGGGTAAGGGTTACAGCTTATGATGGAATCTGTACAGGAGTAATAGGGATACTAGTCATTTGAGTCTACCATTGGCAAGCTGGGCTGGGTGTCAGGGCAGATAGGCCTCCCTGGGCAATGGCAAATGAGAGAAGGTGGAATTCTTCTCTGAGGAGCAGGTGGAGCTTTGGGTGTTGGGAAAGCATAGACAGTATTGTTCTAGGGCAAAGAACAGGTCCGGGTACTCCTGGTTGGAGGTCAAGGCCACAGTATGATCCAGGTCTTCTACCAGCAGCTCGAAGGTACCACATGCCAGCCACCCCTCATCATTGTGTATAACTCTCTGGTGCACTTATTGGCTTATCCATCAAATGACTCCTTCAGCAGCTTGAAAACCACCTCCACAGGCACTCCAGGATATGGGAGGCTCCCAGAGTGAAAATTTTGCACAGGATCACCCCCAAAAGACCAGAAGTCACTCTGGTGGATGTAGATCTGGTCAAACATGGCCTTAGGGACCATCCACTTCACAGGCAGTCCACTGTTGGTTGTCTTTTTATAGTAACTGATGTGGTGATATCTCTGGCAAGGCTGAAGTCTGAGATCTTCATCATGTTGTCCTTTGTCACCAGCACTTCCCTGGTGGCCAGGTCTTGGTGTATGCACTTCTTGGAGGCAAGGTACTCCATGCCTCAGGCTACCTGGTAGGCACAGGATACCAGGTCCTTGGAGGAGAGTTGCTCTGCTGCATTGTGGCTGATATTGTAACAGTACTCCAGGTCAGGAGGCCTCTGTGCATGCAGGTACTCCTGTATGTTGTCTTTGGAGGCATATTCCATGAGAGTGTACGAAGGACCATCCTGTGTGCAGGACCCAGCAGGTTGATGGTGTCCTTGTGCTGTCCAATCATCTTCACCATCTCCATTTCTGAGATTAGGTTTGACAGGTCGTTCTCTGTTGCATCTGACTTCAACATCTTCACAGACACGTTAGTCAAATGGTTGGATTTGTCTTTGTCCAGCCCAATGGCCTCCTCCAACACCACCTGCCCAAAGGAGGCCTGCCTTAGTGGTCTGCCTAAACTGCCTACAACCAGCCTGCCTCAAGGCAGTTATGAACTCTAGATTATCCTCAAAATATTAACATTAAACCACAAGCTAAAAATTCTCTTCACTAGGTCTCTGTCGCAGGTCTAATTTTCTTATCTTTCATCATTTATCTTTTTCCTAATTCTTATTTTCAGTATAGTTTATTTTGCTTCCAGTTGTTTCCCCTGGTTTCTGTATGCTGTTTCATAGGGAAAAATTATCCTGTCATAAAATTATTTCTTGAGCATTCATTACATCTCTCAGTTAAAATGGGTTCTTTTATGGTATTGATTCATTTGAATTTTCTGAAAATGGGAAGAATTTTCAAAATGGTGTTTTCCTCAAGGTTCAGAGTATGTCTTAGCCTCATCTTTACTCTTTTTGAAATTCACTTTTCAAATTCTTGTCCCTCTTTTTCTCTTTTTAAAATAAAATGTTTAATTTTTACTATTTTTTATTTGAGTATAGTTGATATTCAGTGTCATTTGGTTTCAGGTTTTCAATATCTCCATACATTATTCTATGATCACTACAAATATAGCCACCATCTGTCACCATATAACACTATTATAATATCATTGACTATATTCTCTACACTGTCCCATATCTCTTTTTAAAATCTCTGATTTTTATGTTTTCTGTTATTCTAATTTTCGACCATCATTTTACTTGGTTACATTAATAAAATATGCCTGATTACACACTCTTTGCTGAACACCATAGCATTTGATTTATAGTAGTCTTCTTCTTCTTCTTCTTCTTTTAAATTAACATATAATATATTATTTGCCCCAGGGGTACAGGTCTGTGAATCGCCAGGTTTACACACTTCACAGCACTCACCACAGCACATACCCTCCCCAATGTTCATAACCCCACCACCCTCTCCCTACCCTCCCCCCCCACCCCGGCAACTCTCAGTTTGTTTTGTGAGATGAAGAGTCTCTTATGGTTTGTCTCCCTCCCAATCCCATCTTGTTTCATTTACTCTTTTCCTGTCCCCCAAAACCCCCACATTGCACCTCCATTTCCTCATATCAGGGAGATCATATGATAGTGTCTTTCTCTGGTTGACTTATTTTGCTAAGCATAATACCCTCTAGTTCCATCCATGTCAACGCAAATGGCAAGATTTCATTTCTTTTGATGGCTGCATAGTATTCCATCGTATATATATATACATATATACCATTCATTTATTGATGGACATCTAGGTTCTTTCCATAGTTTGGCTATTGTGGATATTACTGCCATAAACATTTGGTGCACGTGCCCTTTTGGATCATATAGCAGTCTTCCTTACCTCTATCAGAACCCCAGGAAGCTTTATTTATTTATTTACTTACATAAACAGATGATCCAACACAACGTTTTCTGATGTTCTAATGTATTATAATGTCTTACCGATTAACACTATGCTTACTGCTCTCTTTCACTGTCTGACTAAATCCTCATCATCACTATGCCATTTAATGAGAAAGAACATTTGAACTCAGAGTTCTCTCCATATCAGGGAATGAAGACTCCACCCTTCTGTTTGTTTAGGTAAAATAAATGTTGATATTGTCTGTCCTGCACATACCCCATCCTGTTCACCAGAATATTCATCATCAAAATATATACAAAATGAAAACCATACCTCACCACTTCTATTACCACCCAGCATGCTAAAAACACCATCATATGTTCCTGAATTATTGACTTGATTGATAACCCCACTTCCACACACCTGCACTCCTTTCTACCTGCAAATTTATTTTGGTACAGCAATTTAACCTAACAATCAAGTCAGATGATTTTATTCTGCTGTTGAAAGTCTTTTGGTATCTTCCCCTTTCATATTAAATAAAAACTGAAGGCGTTTCAATGTACTAGAAGGTCATACATCAATACGTTCTTCCTCTCTCCACCACTATGAACTCCTCATTGGCCTCCTTGCTTTTCCTCAAAAGTAACAGACAAGCTGTTCACACAAAGTCTATATACTTACTTGCTCTGCCTAGAGCAATCTTTTCCTTTAATATTTGTATAACACTCTCCTTCACTTCCTGGGTCTTTGTGCAAATAACATCTCCTAAATGAGATATAACCACCCAACACAAAATAAAATTAACTTTCATCCCAGCATTCTGCAATGGCTTTTACCTTTCTTGTATTTCTTTGTAACACTCATCACCATCAACCATCAATCATTATTCTATTACTGGTTTATTTTCTTATTTGAGACAGAGAGAGAGAGAATTGGGAGGGTGCGCAGAGGAAGAAGAAAACACTCCACTCACTGCCTAGAAAGCCTGCTGGGGAGTTACATCCCAGGACCCTGAGATCATGACCCAAGCCAAAGGCAGTCACTCAAAGGACTGAGCCTCCGAGGTGCCCCTCTATTATTGGTTTATTTCACTATTATATTTCAAAAGAATGTAAGCTCTTTGTGGTCAGGTATTTTATATGTTTTATTAATTGAAGTATTCTCAGAAAGGTAGCTGGCAGATTGTAAGGGCTCACTAAACTGTATTTTGTTGTTATTATTGGGCTCCTTTATGGGCTTTACCTCTTACGCTAGAAGTCTATCCTTCCAATGTAAGCAATAAGTATAGAGCCCTGCTGCCTGTTCAAATGTGTATAAAGCCTATATTAAGTGGATATTTTAAAAGCTAAATGAATGCCTTAATAGTTGTATATAGGGAGAAAGGGAACATATTTTCCACAGTTCAGAAGTGGAGTTCTTTTATAGAGTTCTTGTACAAGCCTACACTATTGAACGATAATGGGCAGTTGTACATTACAATTATACAAACACTTTGGTAATTTATATCCTTTTTTTGTAATTCATGACTGGATCATTTAATTCCTTAGGAGCATTATAGCCTTTCAACTTTTCCTGTTCAATAAACTTATTGGGGTTGCTACCTTTTTTATTCAAATGGAGAAATAGTCATGATTTAATCTAAATAAAGTGCTACTGATTGTGTTGTTTTCTAGGAATGAGTCGCACATGCTAGTTTAAAAGTTTTGTTAAATTCCCAAGTCTGTCACTGATAAAAGCCTTTTGTAGATTAGTAACTTGATCAAAACGGAAAAGTTATGTAACACCAATTGTTATACTATCTTTGTTTCCATCTTGAATTGTAATAACACCCATCTTAACTCTATTTAAGACTAATCATTGCCAGATGGATTTGTGGCATTGATTGCATGATATGAAATCTAGTATAACTAAAAGTTTTTGGGTTTAGTAGCATATAAATCAATTTAGAAAAATATATGTATTTGAATATAAGATAAAGTTTTAAATTATTTGGCAATAGTAAACTAAACTTTTTTTTTGTAAATTTTTATTTTCTAAAATTTCATTGAGCTCTTTTGCAATAAGAAACAAGTTACAAAAAATTAAGGTTTATTTACCCCAATTCAAAATTATTAGGAATATAATCATTGAGGTTGAAGTATTTAAAATATTGAACCCAAAATATTTTATTAGGTAAATTCATCAATGCTGAACATTCACTGTTTAAATATACTAATACTATTGATAGACTGGTCGAAGCCTAAAATCAAATATTTATTAAATATTTATATCCATATCTTTTCATGGCTTGGTAATTCATTTTTCTAACATTAGATAATATTCAATTGTTTGCCTGTACTACACTTTATTTTTCCTTTCACCTATGGAAGGATATCTTGGTTGCTTCCAAGCTTTTGTCAGTTATGAATAAAAGTACTATAGACATCTTTGTGGGTATAGATTTCATCTTCTTTGGATGAATACCAAGAACTGCTACTGCTGAATCATCTGGCAAGAATATGTTTAGTTTTGTAAGAAACTGCCAAGTTGTTTTGCATTCTTTATTCTCAATAGACATGGAAGAACATTCCTGTTGCTCCACATCCTCACCAACATTTCGTGTTCTGTTGTCAGTGCTCTGGATTCTGGGTATGTACTGGTGTCTCTTTTTTGTTTTAATTTGCATTTTCCTGATGACATATGATGTGAAGCATCTTTTTATATGCTTATTTGCCATCTGTAATATTGTCTTTTGTGAGGTATGTGCTAAGGTCTTTGGCTCATTTTTAATCAGGTTTTTCCCCCATTGTTGAGTTTTAAGGGGTCTTTGTGTATTTTTGATTAACAGTCCTTTGCCAGATGTGTATTTTGAAAATTTTTTCTCATTGTCTGTGCTTTGCCTTTTCATTCTCTTGGCATTGTGTTTCACAGAGTAGACATTTTTAAATTCAGTGCTTGTGCTTTTGTAGCTAAAGTTATTGCCAAAACCAAGGTCATTTAAATTTTCTTCTGTATTACCTTCTACATGTTTCATGTTTAGGTTTATAATCCAATCTGAGTTAATTTTTGTGAAGAGTGTATGATATCTGCCTGGATTTATTTTATTTTATTATTTTATTTTATTTTATTTTATTTTATATTTTTACATTTAGCTTCACCATTACTCCAGAACCATTTGTTTAAAAGATTGTATTTTGCTCTCTTGTATTGCTTTTGCTTTTATATTAAATATAAAATATAATTGATAATATATATTCTGTTGCTTTAATCTAGTCTTTCTGTGGTATTACAATATCTTGCTTACAATTATCGTTATGGTAAACTTTTTTTAAAATTTTTATTTATTTATTTGACAGAGATAGAGATCACAAATAGGCAGAGAGACAGACAGAGAGAGAGATGAGGAGAAGCAGGCTCCCTGCTGAGCAGAGAGCCCAATGCGGGACTCGATCCCAGGCCCTTGGGATCATGACCTGAGCCTAAGGCAGAGGCCTAACCCACTGAGCCACCCAGGTGCCCCATCGTTATGGTAAACTTAGAAGTCAGTCCTCAGTCTTTGTTCTCCTTCAACACTATGTTGACAATTGTGAGTCTTTGCCTCTCCATATAAACTTTAAAATAAGTTTGTTAATATTTAAAAAAAGAACTTGCTGGAATGCATTAATTGTATAGATAAACTGGGAAACCAGTGACCTCTTGAGCTTAGCAGGAGATAGACCATGGACATCAGTTGTCACAGTGGTGCCTCTGGCAGAACCTATTGCAAATCCCTAGGCAAAATGAGACCTCAAGGATCTGAGAGAATGTCTAAGAAGTACTTGATACATCCCTTGGGTATGGTTTATTGAAGTGTCCACCTGTCTGAAAGCTGGGGAATCTAGATAAGGGAGGGAAAATTAGTTATGATCAAACATATCAACAAACATCAATAAATTTTGTAAAACTAATTGTCATGGCTCATATACACTATGACCAACAGAGGGACCATCAGAAGGAAAGCATCAGTTATGTTTATTGTGAAATTTTTTATTCAAAATAAAGCAATGTGAGGGGAAGACACAATGAGAAAATTACCATTTTTTAAATGGTTAAACTTCTTACAAAATGGAATAGGTTTTATATTCTAAGTAGTATATTGAAAAGTAAAACATTGGGGCACCTGGGTGGCTCAGTGGGTTGGGCTGCTGCCTTCGGCTCAGGTCATGATCTCAGGGTCCTGGGATTGAGCCCCGCATCAGGCTCTCTGCTCTGCAGGGAGCCTGCTTCCCTCTTTCTCTCTCTCTCTGCCTGCCTCTCTGCCTACTTGTGATCTCTCTCTGTCAAATAAATAAATAAAATCTTTAAAAAAGAAAAGAAAAGAAAAGTAAAACATTAAAAAATAAAATTTTAATTAAAAAATTATGTAATTTAAAAAAAAGGTTAAACATAGCAGAACCATTTTTCTTATAACTGGAAAATACATTGTATATATATCTATCAAAAATAACTTGTATGGGGGCGCCTGGGTGGCTCAGTGGGTTAAATCCTCTGCCTTCGGCTCAGGTCATGATCCCGGGATCCTTGGATCGAGTCCCACATCGGGCTCTCAGCTCAGCAGGGAGCCTGCTTCCTCCTCTCTCTCTCTGCCTGACTCTGCCTACTTGTGATCTCTGTCAAATAAATAAATAAAATCTTTTATAAAAAAAATTTTAAAAAACAACTTGTCATGTCTGGAATCAGGAGCATATGGAAAAAAATAATATCTGAGGACAATACTTCTGCCATGTTTTGTGCCTTGTTAATATTTTTAAACCATCAGGCAACTTTTAGCTTTATTGAAATACCTGCTAAGATACCAGCAGTGCCTTTTAGAGCCCTATGACTATAAAAATTAATTGCAAATATTCAAAATGTTTACTATGGTGTCACTATTTAGGGCCACCACCAAGTATGTTTCAGAAGTAAGCATGTTACTCTTCCTTAAGGCAAAAGGGCATATTTTCAGGAGTTCCATCTGCTGTACCAGGAGGTGAATCAAGTAATGATTTTTGTCTATAAAATAATTCACTTTTCAATCTAACATTCCTCATTCCACATTATAATAATAAAAACTAGGAGGAGACTAAAACAAACAAACAACTACAACTACAACAACCAGCTTTTCCTTCAGTGGAAAAGTAAATATAACCTTATAAGTAGCCTGAAATTTATTTTTAAATATTTTTAAGATAAACGTTTTTGTTAGAAAACCATATATTTTATATTACTAAGAAATAACAGGCAAAGTTTTATTAACTTCTAAAAAGTCTAATTACTTCTATTTATCTATTAACTCATCTCTTTATGAAGTAGAACATGATCACACCTATTGTATCTACCCAAGTTTGTATGCTTTGGTTATTTTATGTTTGCTATTTCCTTGCTTAATTTTTACAATATTTGATACATAATAGTATCTTTAAGTCCATCTATGGTTTCACAGAATTTGTATGAACTTCATAAAAATGTACCATACTTTTTGCACTGTCCTTGTTTTACTTCTCTATTAGCTTTCCAAGATTTATTCACTTTAGAGTGTGTATTTTATTTTTATTCCTCCATAATGCTATGTTTACAAATTTGTATTTATCTGTACTTTTAAAAATATCTTAATTATATACCATTTCTCATCTCACGTAACACTCATGTTACTCCTACACTTATCAGATATTATGTAACTGAAAACCAGAACTCAGCAACAATAGAACACCATTTTTCAAAATTAAGTGGCTTACCAGAATTCTTTAATTCTATCCTTTATTTGTATTAGATGACCCTTTATTCTGGTATTTGGCATTGTTCATATGGAGGAAAGCTTATAAGTTGATATTCCATAAATAGAAGGATTTATTATGATTGAGTAATTATTTTCATTTATAATGCATAGAATATGGTTGATTTAATATTTCTTTCTTACCCTCTGCCTGGAACATAGTGCTATCTATGTAATAGCCACTAAAATATTAAGTTAATTACCTAGACTTTAAACTGCTTATTAATAGGAATGACATACAGAACTCTTCTCAGATTGGGACACCTGGGTGGCTCAGGGTCCTGGGACTGAGTTCTGCAACAGATTCCCTGCTTAGCCGGGAGTTTGCTTCTCCCTCACCCTGCTGCTCCCCCTGCTTGTGCTCTCTCTCACTCTCTCTCTTACAAATAAATAAAATTAAAAAAATAAATTCTTCTCAGATAGCTAATATAGAATATCGTCTTTGTATTCATCAAAGGGAAAGTGCCATATAATAATGAAATTCAGACTACTTCAAATTCATTTTTTAACCAGTAAGAAAGTACTGGAAACAAGCCAAAAATGTCTTCAATGAATTAAAGAAATTGATTTTCAATATCTTAATATTTCTAAAATAAATTGCAAGATTTTTATACTAGATATCAGTGTAAATATTCATTATACAAGGATATTCTAAAAATAAACTCGAGAAAACTACTTGACATATATGATGACCAAAACGAGTTTGACAAAAGTCAGTTTGGGTAAAACTTACAACACCTACCACCTGAAACTCTTGTTCTATAATTTAATTATTTTAATTTACAAAAATACAAAAATAATATGTCAGAGTAAGTATATTGATAGCTTTGAAGGTATGCTCTGGTTGTGCACTGTTTACTATTTAAAGGGAAATCAAATATGTGATGCTTATGGTGTGACTATATTAAAATTCAACAAGTTCAGAAGCATACGAGGAATAGAATAAAGACAAAAGATGACCCTTACTTATCCTAAAGATAGACAATGGTATATATGTGCTAGTTGGGGAGAGAATCCAGTCAGTAGATGGAGGTTGTGGTAGTGGAAAAAAAAAGACACAACGTTTTGGTTGAAAGTTTAGCACTATATTTAACAAAGTGAAATTGTATGTTAATAGCCTTGAATAAAATCCAAAAAATATTTTCAATTCATTGAAGATTATTTAGGAAAAACTTGAAAAGTACAACTTGATAAGGATTCCAATAAAAGATTCATAAGCAATACAAGTTTCAGAATTTTTAGTATATTTTCCCTAAAAAGCCATTTGATTTAAATTAAAAACAATTCTATTTACCTGCCACTTAAATAAGAGGAAATTATTTGGTTTTGTAATAAGTCAATAAAATAAATTAACATATCTTTAGAAAACAGATATGCACACTAATTTAAAAAGAATAGTGCTTAATCTGTTCAGCAAACATTTGTAAAATTCCTTGCCATCAGCTAGCTCTGGAGTTCTGCTAGGTGAGTAAGGCCATGTATGTTACTGCTCAGAGTACTGACGAAAAGCAATTGTCCCCTTCACATCCATTTTTTGCTGTTGATAAGTCATGCTATGTTGTTTAGAGATCCATAGATGGCCCTACATGAAGACCTTCTTTTGGGTGTATATGGGTGACTGTGATTTACCTTTCAAATAAGATGGCTCCTGATTTACAATGATTCAACTTATGATATATTTGGCAATGATGTGAAAGTGAAAGTGATTCAGTAGAAACTGTACTTTGAATTTTGAATTTGGGTCTTTATAAAAAGGGCCAGTGACATGTGGTATGGTGTCATCTTGTGATGCTGGGCAGTGGCAGTAAGCCACAGCTCCCAGTCAGCTATAAGATTACATGGGTGAACACCTGATATTCTTACAAGCATTCTATATATAAACATTCTTCTTTTTTTTAGTGTAATATTTAATAAATTGCATGTGATATTTGATACTTTGTTATAAAATAGGCTTTGCTTAAGATGATTTTGCCCAAATGCAGGCAAATGTAAGTGTTCTGAGTATGTTTAAATAAGCTTAAGGTAAGCTATGATATTTGATAGTTTAGGGGTATTAAATGCATTTTCAATTGTTTATGTGTTTCTCTGTACATAGCCCCCTTGTAAGCTGAGGAACATCTCTATATGTATATGTAGCCTTGGTATGGCTTACATATTGGCCATGTAACATCTAGAACAGTACGTGTGCCATATAATTGTCTACAACATCCAACAAGTTTCTTGAAAACTTGTGCCAAATGGTTATATCTTTAAGGATTCTTATTTCAGAAGGGTTCTCTCAAACGTAAGATTTTTCAGAAGTTAAGTGAAAATCTGACCAAACTAAACATTTTTCCATTTTCCCTAGTGAGCAAAGATAGTTAAAATCTATCTGCCATTTTCAACACTGTACTCAACGATTGTAATTCTAATTTAAGAACAGATTATTTATATCAAAACCACATGTTGGTCTAATCTTATACAATATTCATAAATCTCACTCAGAGCCCTGGACACTTTTATTTGTTGAGTCTATATGGTACTACGGACATTCATCTTTTTGGACCTCATAGCTTCATGTATGTCTATACTTTTGAAAATACATGCATCATAGTTCCATTGTAAAATGTCTGGGTTATAAAATGTGCTATGCTATCAAAATGGTAATAAGAACATACAAATGACCTGATGTAATGAATTGGACCAGATTGCCAGATATCACATTTCATGCCAGAAAGATTCAGTGGTAAGTTTTAAAATGGCCAGCTATACTTCGACTGAATTATAACTCATTTAACTTCTTTCTTTGTGTACAGTATTATACATTATTCAGTATTATAGTAAATAAGTACTTTGGACAGATGTAAATATGCTGTAATAAAAAATGTTTTTCTTCTTTCTTTTAGTCCTTTTTACTTGTAAGACTAGCCACAAATACCATGCCTCCCCCAAAATAATTTGCAATCCAAATTTATCTCTAAATGAATTTATTGCACAGAAAAAAAAATATATATATATACACTCACAGTAGACATGTTCAAAAATAGTTACACAACAGTTACACAACAGCAGTATCGTTGTTTTGTTTTGTTTTGTTTTGTTTTTTTCTTTAAAAAAAAAGAGGTTATGTGAAATATTGGAATTTTATTTCCAGGCCTAGTATTTCAAGACAGTTAACTACACTTACGGTGTCAACAGCCTCTTGTTGGCAGTATGATTTTATTGGCTCCATGGAATAACAGCAAGAATTTACTATTGCTTCTTTCTTTTATGACACACACAGAAAATAAAAATTAACACATTTGCTCAAGACCAACCAGAATCATTTTAACCTATCAAAATTGATGGGAGGCCTTCACTGCCAAAGTCACTGCTGGGTTTTCACAATTCATTGCAGACAATCTGCTACTCCCATTAGGATAAAGGAGAGAAGAGTCATAATCAGGGAAGAAAGCTGGATTAATACTTGTAATTATCATTGAATTATTTAGCCTGCTATAGGATTATTATTATTAGTGTCATTTGATAATTTTCTCTCATCTTATTAAACACAACTGTGAGTAATTACCCTACCAATTATTTCTCTGTATTGGCTGACTAGCTAGCAAACATTCATGAAAATATCCATTAGCCACACATATAAAATGCTGCATGATAATGCTGTTGAATCAGAACATACCACTACCTGATCCTGTAGCTCTTTGAGGATTTGCAAATCAGTTAATTCTATGTTTATTGGATTCTTCCCATACAATTAGAAAATTTATAATAGAGTCCATGAACATTATTAGTTTTACCATTTTAAACCAGCAATCACACTTTGATTTCTACAACAAAAGCAGAAATATAAACACACACATTTGGATCAGTTTTCTGTTAGTCTGTCTGGACTTCAAAATCCTATTCCTCAAGATAATGCACACCAAAGTTTTGGATTAAACAAGAAATTAGATGGCACCTGAACACTTGGTTTAATATTCTCAAAAGAACTATGCAACTTATTTCTCACATTATGACATTGTTTTACAAAGATCCACACTTTTATATGTTAGTATTTTTAATAATCAATAAAGTCAATTAATCATGATTAAAAATCAAACATAAAAATTTCTACTTTTTGCTTTTGCCCCCTCCATTTAGAACTTATTTATAGCCTGATAATTCAAAGGTCCCTATGTTTATGAAAATCTGGACAGAAATAGCTCTAAGATCCCATTCAGAACTTGATATTAATCTAAGTCTTTTGCCTCCATTTATCCTGAGAGCAAAGAGTAGGACAAAGGATTTGAGTACTGTTAGTTTATCTGGGAGATTACCCAAGGTAGAAAAGAATGGGAAAGTGATACAGTGAAGAAGCAACTTTGTCAAAGAGGTACATTGTTGATATAATTGTTGTGGATAAAAAATGTAGGCTTGCTTTTACTGAAAGGTCCTGAGAAACTTCTTTAAGTTGTCCTCATGAAGACCTGAAAACTGACAATTTTACCTATGGTTCTTATTTCCACTTCACTGAGAGCTGTCCTCAGAGGACATTAACTCTCCTACACATTTGGGTTGTGTTGGAGACATTTTAAAATGAGAGAGAGAACATGAGATGCTATCAGTGTTAAGTAACTGCAATTTCCCATGGAACTATCCACCACAGGTTTGGCTATAATCAGGGGTTGGGCCTTGATATCAGAGGGATTTGAGGCAGTATCATTTTAGGTTAATCATTATATCCGAAATTTTGAAAAACTTCAACTGATGAAACCTTGATTATAAATCTATAAATATAACAATAAATCTACAGTATTCAAATTATTTTCATAGAAATACACAAACAAAGCATCAATTGATTAATATTTAAATGTTACAAAATACCGAACTGAAAGAATTTGGTCATAGAACAACGTGTAAGAAGTAGAACTTAGGTTTAGGTTAGAACTCAGGATGCATTTGAGACTCAGTTAAGAAATTGAATGGAGGGACGCCTGGGTGGCTCAGTGGGTTAAGCCACTGTCTTTGGCTCAGGTCATGATTCCAGGGTCCTGGGACCGAGCCCCAAATCAGGCTCTCTGCTCAGCAGGGAGCCTGCTTCCTCCTCTCTCTCTGCCTGCCTCTCTGCCTGCTTGTCATCTCTCTCTGTCAAATAAATAAATAAATAAATAAAATCTTAAAAAAAAGAAAGTGAATGGATGTCTGACTATCTTATAGGTTTGCTAAAAATCAGTGACTTTGTGTTCACGTGTGGCTATGCAGGAATTTTTAACTTTCTCTAAGAAGTTATTAGATTTGATTATATAAGGGCAGTAAAGGATGGGGAAAAGCAAAGTACAAACCCCATAAAGACAAAGACACTGAGTATGAGAAAAGAGTAATAGATAAGAAGAATCAATGCATTTGAGGAAAATGGGAATTGAAATACACAATGATTGTTGATTTTTTTAGATGGAGAAAACAAAACTAGCTTGCAAGAAGGAAATAACAGAAGACATGTTGTGATGTGATACAGAATCCTGGAAAAGGCAGTAACGTGGATTAAAGGAGTAGGGAGAGCATATCAGGTAATTTGGATAGGAAGGAGTTAGGAGATAATTGCTTGATAAATTTTATATGGCCCACTTAAATGCACAGATTTCTCTTCTTTAATTTATATGGAGAACAGGGTGTCCTTTTTCTTCCCTTTCAGAGCACCAGAGGTGTACTCTTTCAGACTGAAAACCTGAAAAGCTCAGGACTCAGTTGCTTAAGCACAGCTGAGAGGACATATTTCAATTAAGATTTACATTTTGCTGTAGGTAGTAGACTGTCAAAAGTGGTTTAACCATATTTTTTCATTTAACAAGAAGACTACAGAGAGTGTTTTCTGGTGTTAGTTCAGAGTCTTAAGAAAGTCAAGTGAAGTATCTTAGAGGTTTTCATGGCTTTTTATTCACAGTTGCAAAAATTGCTGTTGGAGTTCTCACTATTAATCCCACATTTCTGGCAGAAAGATAGAGGTAAAAGAGAATGATATCTTGTACGACTGATACTTTGTCATATGGTTACAATGTAACTAGAAAAGAGACAATAAAATATTTGATGTTGTTTTAAGTTTCCTTGTTGTCAATTCCTCAGTGCTTTCTGATATTAAAGGAAAAAGTAGATGGATATTGACCTGGCAACTATCAACACCTGTCAGTCTCTCTGGATAACAGATATCTCTATAATCTCTTCTTCCCAGTAAAAAAAAATAAAATATATTCATAACCCACACTGTGCCATCTCAAGTTACTGCACCAAGATAAAATTACAATGATTTTCAGTTGTTCCAAATGGACAGAATACCCTTCCTTATGATATCATGTCTTATAAGATAGATAATTGGCTTGCTACCAATATACCCAGATGTGACTGTGGAAGAGACAGGAAAAAAATAATAATATTTATTTATTCCTTGGGTTGACCCTGTTTACACAGATGCATTACTATTAGAAAAGGTTGGTCTGGGACATTGGAATGAATTTACTTAATGGGTCTGTATGTAATTGGGTTGGAGAAAATTTTTAATTTCTACAAAAATTATTAGAATTTTATCTTATTCTCTTTTGTTAATTTTCACATGTTAACAAAGCCAACATTGTTGTCTAGCAGACAAGATCTTAAATCCTAACAAAACTCAATTTTTTCCTTTTTTTTAAGTTTGAGAGCCTCATGTTCTCTCATGCTGCTTTAAATACAACTCAAAAAAAAAAAAAAAAGGAGCTAAATGGGGCAGTAAGACCAGACTTTTTATTTTATTTTATTTATCTTATTTTTAATTAAAAATTTAAAGATTGTATTTATTTATTTGAGAGAGAGAGAGAGCATGAGTGGGGCAGGGGGATGTAGCGGCAGAGAGAGACTGAGAAGTATATTCCCTAATGAGCAGCAAGCCCGATATGGAGCTCGATCCCAGCATCCTGACTGAGATCATGACCAGAGACAAAGGCAGATACATGTGCAAAATCCCTTTTTTTCTGGGAAACAATACTTTACAAGAGATGTTTGAAAAAGTACTGGGGAATCAACTTTAATCGGAGATACAAAAATTCAATTGACTTTTGTAAAGCTACAGGGATCCAAATGATGGGAATCCCAGCCCGTTTAGGTTGTGGACCACAGAGTATTCTTCTTTGTAATATTTTATTTTCTTTCATGTCTACTAACTCCTGTCCAAGTTCACTGATATCTTTTTAGATAGTGCAAAACATGGCAAAGAATACCAAACAAGTGCCCAATATTCTACATTTATTACATCATTTCTAACATATAGAAGTGTGTTATCAAGGCTAGTTCTGTGAACGAACCTAGTTATGCTAAAGTGTGTTTTGTTCTCCAAGAAATTAAATGCATGATTATCACACAATTATAAAATACTTGTGTCAAGAATTTTTATTCAAAAATTAATAAGAGAAGCAGATATTAAAACTCGTTCACATGGTTATTTGGGATATAAGCAGAGTTGTGCAGCAGAAGTGCTCTGGGCCCATAATTTGGGTTATAGAATTTATGTTCTCTAATGAAAAATCACTAACTTGCATTATTGTCAACAAGAATCTTGTACATTACCATCAGTTTTCTACATTACAACCTCTTGCTCTACAGTTTGTAAATAACTTTGTCAATAGCAAGCTAATAAATGGGGTGTCTCCAATGGATTGAGATAATCTCCAAAGTTTCTGCTACATTATGCTTCTTCATCCATTTCCAGTCTATTTTCATGTATGGTGTAAGGAAATTGTCTAATTTCATTTTTCTGCATATGGCTGTTCAATTTTCCCAACACCATTTGTTGAAGAGGCTGTCTTTTTTCCATTGGACATTCCTTCCTGCTTTGGTGACGATTAGTTGACCATAGATTTGAGGGTGTATTTCTGGGCTCTCTATTCTGTTTCATTGATCTATGTCTGTTTTGGGGACATTTCCCTACTATCTTGATGATGACAACTTTGTAATAGAGCTTGAGGTCTGGAATTGTGATGCCAACAACTTTGGCTTTCTTTTTCAATATTCCTCTGGCTATTCGAGGTATTTTCTGGTTGCATATATATTTTAGGATTATTTGTCCCATTTTTTTGAAAAAAATGGATGGGATTTTGATAGGGATAGCATTAAATGTGTAGATTGCTTTAGGTAGCATAGACATTTTCACAATATTTGTTCTTCCAATACAGGAGCATGGAACATTTTTCCATTTCTTTGTGTCTTCCTCAATTTCTTTCATGAGTACTTTAGAGTTTTCTGAGTATAGATAGTCTCTTTGGTTTGTGTTATTCCTAGGTATCTTAGGGTTTGGGGTACAATTGTAAATGGGACTCACTCCTTAATTTCTATTTCTTCAGTCTTGTTGGTTTAAAAAAATGCAACCAATTTCTGTGCATTGATTTTATATGCTGACACTTTACAGAATTCCTATACAAGTTATAGCAGATTTGGAGTGGAGTCCTTTAAGTTTTCCTCCTACAGTATCATATCATCTGAAAACAGGGATAGTTTGACTTCTCTTTTGCCAATTTGGCAAAATTTGGATGCCTTTAATTTCTTTTTGTTGTCTGATTGCTGAGGCTAGGACTTCTAGTACAATGTAGAATAGCAGTGGTGATAACAGACATCCCTGCCGTGTTCCTGACCTCAGCGGAAAAGTATTCAGTTTTTCTCCATTGAGAATGATATTTGCAGTGGGTTTTTCATAGATGGCTTTGATAATATTGATAATATGTGCCCTCTATCCCTACACTTTGAAGAGTTTTAATCAGGAAGGGATACTGCACTTTGTCAAATGCTTTTTCAGCATCTATTGAGTATCATATGGTTCTTGTTCTTTCCTTTATTGATGTCTTGTATCACACTGATTGATTTGAAGATGTTGAACCAACCTTGTAGCCCTGGAATAAATCCCACTTGGTCGTGGTGAATAATCCTTTTAATGTACTGTTGAATCCTATTGGCTAGTATTTTGGTGAGAATTTTCGTATCTGTGTTCATCAAGGATTTTGGTCTGTAGTTCTATTTTTTGATGGGATCCTTGTCTGGTTTTGGGATCTAGGTGATGCTGTCCTCAGTAAAAAAGAGTTTGGGCGTTTTCCTTCCATTTCTATTTTTTTTGGACCAGTATCATGAGAATAGGAATTAATTCTTCTTTAAATGTTTGGTAGAGTTCCCCTGGGAAGCCATCTGGCCCGGGGCTTTTGTTTGTTTGGAGATTTTTGATGACTGTTTCAATCTCCGTACTGGTTATGGGTCTGTTCAGGTTTTCTATTTCTTCCTGGTTCAGTTGTGGTAGTTTATATGTCTCTAGGAATGTATCCATTTCTTCCAGATTGTTGAATTTGTTGGCTTAGAGTTGCTCATAGTATGTTCTTATAATGGTTTGTATTTCTTTGGTGTTGGTTGTTATCTCTCCTCTTTCATTCATGATTTTATTTATTTATTTATTTATTTCATGATTTTATTTATTCTTTTCTTTTTGATAAGTCTGGAAAGGCGTTTATCAATCTTATTAATTCTTTCAAAGAACCAGCTCCTAGTTTCGTTGATTTGTTCTATTGTTCTATTGTTTTTTGTTGTTGTTGGTTTTTTGTGGTTTTTGTTTCTTTGTTATTTGTTTCTATTTCATTGATTTCTGCTCTGATCTTTATTATTCCTCTTCTTCTGCTGGGTTTAGGTGTTCCTTGTTGTTCTTTCTGCAACTCCTTTAGGTGTAGGGTTATGTTGTGTATTTGAGATCTAAGAGAGAAGCGTGGTTGAACACGTCTGTCGCTGCGCTCCCCAGGAACAAGTCTGGGGAAGGCGCAGCACGCCGCCCCCAGAGAAGGAGCCGTTGGCCTTGTGGTCGGGAAAAGGTCGGGAAGCAGGAGAGCATGCCCTGGCAGGAACAGCAGGCCGGAAGCAAGACAAATGTCACCTGATCCCTGTGCGGAGAGAGGAAGCCAGGCTGCTAAGGAGACATGAAGGGACGACTAGGACAGGGACGAGTGCTCCATTCTGAGGACGGAGTCTGGGCAGAAGGCAGGCCTGTGCTTTACCTCTGGTCCCAAGGGGACAGCATCTCCTTGGACAACTGTCCGTAGGGCAGACTTAGGCTAGCTAAGTGGCGCCATACCCAGAACTCGCAGAAACAACTCCCTCGAGAAATGCGCCGTCAGATGCCATCTTCCTCCAAGATGTGACAGCGTTGTCTGTGGCAGGGGGTGTACCGGGAAAAGAGTGGGGACAATCCCCGAAAGCTGCCCATTCCAGTAAAAGGCAGTGTTCAGGGATCCTGTCGCCTCTCCTCTCCTGTGAGGAAGCCACTGGCCTAGTCCGCGAGTCCTCCTGTGCACCAGAGTAAAAGGCCATGCGATGCCTACACCGGGAGATGGTAGTGTGCATAGAGTGCCACCCTAGGCCACGGTTGTGGCTGTGTATGCTTAGTTTGGCCTGGCAGGGTGAACCCAGGTTGCGAACATGGGGCCCGGGAAAGGAAGGCCCAAGAGGCATCAGCTCTCACGCAGCTCTTCTTCCCTGATGCAACTGAAGCCTTGCTGAGGAAGCAGCGGCGAAGTGCTGTTCGCTCCAAGCCAAAGCCTCTGCGAAAGCACAGCATTCGCCGAGAAATGTTCTGCCGGCTGCTGCTGCTTGCCTGAGCCCAGTCTCGCGGTGGGAGAATCCCGCATACAGCGAAAGCCTCTTTGCAGGGCATCTCCCCTGGGAAAGCACAGCATTCGTTGGGAAATCAGAGTTGGTTTTGGGGATGCTGCTGCTGCTTGCCTGAGCTAGTCTCCGCAGCAGGGTGGAAGATACCCGCATGGAGCGAAATACTCTTTGCCCTAGCATCCCTTCTGCCTGAGAGAGAAGCGTGGTCGCACACGTCTGGCACAGCGCTCCCCAGGAGCAAGTGTGGAGAGGATGCAGCACGCCGCCCCCGGGGAAGAGAAGGAGCCATTGGCCTTGGGGTTGGGAAACGCTCCTGAAGCAGGATCGCCTACCGTGCAGGAACAGCAGGTCAGTGGCAAGACAAGTGTCACCCACTCCCTGTGCGGAGAGATGGAAGCCTGGCTGCTAAGGAGACATGAGGGGACGACTAGGGCATGGGCACGTGCTCCACTCTGAGGAAGGAGTCTGGGCAGAAGGCAGGCCTGTCCTGTGCCTCTGGTCCCAAGGGGACAGCATCTCCTTGGCCACCTGTCTCAAGGGCAGACAGGCTTGCCCCCAGGTGCCATACTCGGAACTCGCAGAAACAACCCCATGGAGAAATGGGCAGTCCGATGCCGCCTTCCGCCAAGATGTGGCAGTGTTGTGGGTGGCAGGGGGTGTGCCGGGGAGGGGAGGGGAGACAGTCCCCCATAATTCCCCATCCCAGTGCACGGGCCGTGTGCAGGGATCCTGTCGCCTCCTCTCTCCTGTGGTGAATGCACTGGCCTAGACCCCGAGGCTGCCTAAGGGCGGAGCAAAAGGCAAAGCCTTACCTACGGCAGGAGATGGTACTAGGCATAGAGTGCCATGCTAAGCCACGCACCTTGGCTTACCTACGCCAGGAGATGGTACTCAGCATAGAGTGCCATGCTAAGCCACGCAACTTGGCTTAGCAAGGTGAACCCCTGGCTCGAACTTGGAGCGCGGGAAAGCAAGGCCCAAGAGGCACCAGCTCCCACGGCTCTTCTTCCCTGCCGCGACAGAGCAAACGACCAAAGCCTTGCAGAGGAAGCAGCAGCGAAGTGCGGTTTGCGCCAAGCTGAAAACCTCTGCGAAAGCTTAGCAGTCACTGGGAAATCAGAGTCGGTTCTGTGGGCTGCTTTTGTTGCTTGCCTTAGCCTAGGATTCGCAGCAGGATGGGAGGAACCCGCATAGAGCGAAAGCCCCTCTGCCGGGGAATCCCCTCTGGGAAAACACAGCATTCTTTGGGAAATCAGAGTCCAGTGTGTGGGATTCTGCCTGCTGCTTGCCGGAGCTAGTCTCCACAGCACCGTGTAATAAACCCGCATGGAGCAAAATCCTCTTTACCTGGGCATCCCCTCTGCCTGAGAGAGAAGCGCGGTGGCGCCTGTGGAAAGAGCCTTAAGGAAAGGGACACGTCTGTCACTGCAGAGGGACGGAAGCCTGGCTGCTGAGGAGACACGAGGGGAAGATTAGGGCAGGGGAAAGGGCTCCACTCTGAGGAAGGAGTCTGGGCAGAAAGCACGCCTGTCCTGAGCCTTTGGGCCCAAGGAGACAGCAGCTCCTTGGCCACCTGTCCGTGGTGGAGACATGGGCTTGCCACCAGGCGCCTAACCTGAACTCGAGAAACAAATCCCAGAAAGAACTGGCCATCAGATGCCGTCTTCCTCCAGGATGTGGAAGCTTGGAGGAGGCACGGGGTTAAGGGGAAGGAGAGGGGACAGTCCCCCAAAGCTCCCTAATCAGGGCACGGGGCGGTGTGCAGGGATCCTGTCACCTCTCCTTTCCTGTGGGGAAAGCACTGGCCTAGTCCGCGAGTCCTCCTGTGCACCAGAGGAAAAGGCCAAGCGATGCCTACACCGGGAGATGGTAGTGTGCCTAGAGTGCCATCCTAGGCTACGCACGCTACTGCACGGTTGTGGCTGTGCCTGCTTAGTTCGGCCTGGCAGGGTGAACCCAGGATGCGAACATGGAGCCCGGGAAAGCAAGGCCCAAGATGCATCAGCTCTCCCGCAGCTCTTCTTCCCTGATGCGACTGAAGCCTTGCTGAGGAAGCAGCGGCGAAGTGCTGTTCGCTCCAAGCCAAAGCCTCTGCGAAAGCACAGCATTCGTAGAGAAATGTTCTGCCGGTGGTTGCTGCTTGCCTGATCCCAGTCTCGCGGTGGGAGAAACCCGCATACAGCGAAACCCTCTTTGCAGGGCATCTCCCCTGGGAAAGCACAGCATTCGTTGGGAAATCAGAGTTGGTTTTGGGGATGCTGCTGCTGCTTGCCTGAGCTAGTCCCCGCAGCAGGGTGGAAGATACCTGCATGGAGCGAAATACTCTTTGCCCTAGCATCCCTTCTTCTCAGAGAGAAGCGTGGTCGCACATGTCTGTCACAGCGCTCCCCAGGAGCAAGTGTGGGGAGGCTGCAGCACGCCGCCCCCGGGGAAGAGAAGGAGCCATTGGCCTTGGGGTTGGGAAACGCTCCTGAAGCAGGATCGCCTACCGTGCAAGAACAGCAGGCCAGGGTATGAAAAGGGTCACCAGCTCCCTGTGCGGAGAGATGGAAGCCTGGCTGCTAAGGAGACATGAGGGGACGACTAGGGCATGGGCACGTGCTCCACTCTGAGGAAGTAGTCTGGGCAGAAGGCAGGCCTGTCATGTGCCTCTGGTCCCAAGGGGACAGCATCTCCTTGGCCACCAGTCCCAAGGGCAGACAGGCTTGCCCCCAGGTGCCATACTCGGATCTCGCAGAAACAACCCCATGGAGAAATGGGCAGTCCGATGCCGCCTTCCGCCAAGATGTGGCAGTGTTGTGGGTGGCAGGGGGTGTGCCGGGGAAGGAGGGGAGACAGTCCCCCACAGTTCCCCATCCCAGTGCACGGGCCGTGTGCAGGGATCCTGTTGCCTCCTCTCTCCTGTGGTGAAGGCACTGGACTAGACCCCGAGTCTGCCTGAGGGCGGAGCAAAAGGCAAAGCCTTACCTACGCCAGGAGATGGTACTAGGCATAGAGTGCCATGCTAGGCCAGGCACGCTGCTGCAGGGTTATGACTGTGTCTGCTGAGTTTGGCTTAGCAAGGTGAACCCCTGGCTCGTACATGGAGCGCGGGAAAGCAAGGCCCAAGAGGCACCAGCTCCCACGGCTCTTCTTCCCTGCCGTGACAGAGCAAACGACCAAAGCCTTGCAGAGGAAGCAGCAGCGAAGTGCGGTTTGCGCCAAGCTGAAAACCTCTGCGAAAGCTTAGCAGTCACTGGGAAATCAGAGTCGGTTCTGTGGGCTGCTGTTGTTGCTTGCCTTAGCCTAAGATTCGCAGCAGGATGGGAGGAACCCGCATAGAGCGAAAGCCCCTCTGCTGGGGAATCCCCTCTGGGAAAGCACAGTTTTCTTTGGAAAATCAGAGTCCAGGGTGTGGGATTCTGCCTGCTGCTTCCTGGAGTTAGTCTCCACAGCACCGTGTAATAAACCCGCATGGAGCGAAATCCTCTTTGCCTGGGCATCCCCTCTGCCTGAGAGAGAAGCGCGGTGGCGCCTGTGGAAAGAGCCTTAAGGAAAGGGACACGTCTGTCACTGCAGAGGGACGGAAGCCTGGCTGCTGAGGAGACACGAGGTGAAGATTAGGGCAGGGGAAAGGGCTCCAACTGAGGAAGGAGTCTGGGCAGAAAGCACGACTGTCCTGAGCCTTTGGGCCCAAGGAGACAGCAGCTCCTTGGCCACCTGTCCGGGGTGGAGACATGGGCTTGCCACAAGGCGCCTAACCTGAACTCGAGGAACAAATCCCAGAAAGAACTGGCCATCAGATGCCGTCTTCCTCCAGGATGTGGAAGCTTGGAGGAGGCACGGGGTTAAGGGGAAGGAGAGGGTACAGTCCCCCAAAGCTCCCTAATCAGGGCACGGGGCGGTGTGCAGGGATCCTGTCACCTCTCCTTTCCTGTGGGGAAAGCACTGGCCTAGTCCGCGAGTCCTCCTGTGCACCAGAGTAAAAGGCCAAGCGATGCCTACACCGGGAGATGGTAGTGTGCCTAGAGTGCCATCCTAGGCTACGCACGCTACTGCACGGTTGTGGCTGTGCCTGCTTAGTTCGGCCTGGCAGGGTGAACCCAGGATGCAAACATGGAGGCCGGGAAAGCAAGGCCAAAGAGGCATCAGCTCTCCCACAGCTCTTCTTCCCTGATGCGACTGAAGGCTTGCTGAGGAAGCAGCGGTGAAGTGCTGTTCGCTCCAAGCCAAAGCCTCTGCGAAAGCACAGCGTTCGCCGAGAAATGTTCTGCCGGCTGCTGCTGCTTGCCTGAGCCCAGTCTCGCGGTTGGAGAAACCAGCATACAGCGAAAGCCTCTTTGCCTGGGCATTCCCTCTGCCTGAGAGAGAAGCGCGGTGGCGCCTGTGGAAAGAGCCTTAAGGAAAGGGACACGTCTGTCACTGCAGAGGGACGGATGCCTGGCTGCTGAGGAGACACGAGGGGAAGATTAGGGCAGGAGAAAGGGCTCCACTCTGAGGAAGGAGCCTGGGCAGAAAGCACGCCTGTCCTGAGCCTTTGGGCCCAAGGAGACAGCAGCTCCTTGGCCACCTGTCCGGGGTGGAGATATGGGCTTGCCACCAGGCGCCTACCCTGACTTCGAGAAACAACTCGCAGAAAGAACTGGCCATCAGATGCCGTCTTCTTCCAGGATGTGGAAGCTTGGAGGAGGCACGAGGTTTAAGGGGAAGGAGAGGGGACCGTCCTCCAAAAGTCCCTATTCAGTGGACGGGGTCGTGTGCAGGGACCCTATCACTTCTCCTTTCCTGTGGGGAAAGCACTGGCCTAGTCCGCGAGTCCTCCTGTGCACCAGAGTAAAAGGCCAAGCGATGCCTACACCGGGAGATGGTAGTGTGCCTAGAGTGCCATCCTAGGCTATGCACGCTACTGCACGGTTGTGGCTGTGCCTGCTTAGTTCGGCCTGGCAGGGTGAACCCAGGATGCGAACTTGGAGGGCGGGAAAGCAAGGCCAAAGAGGCATCAGCTCTCCCGCAGCTCTTCTTCCCTGATGCGACTGAAGCCTTGCTGAGGAAGCAACGGCGAAGTCCTGTTCTTTGCAAGCCAAAGCCTCTGCGAAAGCACAGCATTCGCCGAGAAATGTTCTGTGGGTTGCTGCTGCATGCCTGAGCTCAGTCTCGAGTTGGGAGAAACCCGCATACAGCGAAAGCCTCTTTGCAGGGCATCTCCCCTGGGAAAGCACAGCATTCGTTGGGAAATCGGAGTTGGTTTTGGGGATGCTGCTGCTGCTTGCCTGAGCTAGCCTCCGTAGCAGGTTGGAAGATACCTGCATGGAGCGAAATACTCTTTGCCCTAGCATCCCTTCTTCTCAGAGAGAAGCGTGGTCGCATACGTCTGTCACAGCACTCCCAAGGAGCAAGTGTGGGGAGGCTGCAGCACGCCGCCCCCGGGAAGAGAAGGAGCCATTGGCCTTGGGGTTGGGAAACGCTCCTGAAGCAGGATCGCCTACCGTGCAAGAACAGCAGGCCAGGGTAAGAAAAGTGTCACCCGCTCCCTGTGCGGAGAGATGGAAGCCTGGCTGCTAAGGAGACATGAGGGGACGACTAGGGCATGGGCACGTGCTCCACTCTGAGGAAGTAGTCTGGGCAGAAGGCAGGCCTGTCATGTGCCTCTGGTCCCAAGGGGACAGCATCTCCTTGGCCACCAGTCCCAAGGGCAGACAGGCTTGCCCCCAGGTGCCATACTCGGATCTTGCAGAAACAACCCCATGGAGAAATGGGCAGTCCGATGCCGCCTTCCGCCAAGATGTGGCAGTGTTGTGGGTGGCAGGGGGTGTGCCGGGGAAGGAGGGGAGACAGTCCCCCACAGTTCCCCATCCCAGTGCACGGGCCGTGTGCAGGGATCCTGTTGCCTCCTCTCTCCTGTGGTGAAGGCACTGGACTAGACCCCGAGTCTGCCTGAGGGCGGAGCAAAAGGCAAAGCCTTACCTACGCCAGGAGATGGTACTAGGCATAGAGTGCCATGCTAGGCCAGGCACGCTGCTGCAGGGTTATGACTGTGTCTGCTGAGTTTGGCTTAGCAAGGTGAACCCCTGGCTCGTACATGGAGCGCGGGAAAGCAAGGCCCAAGAGGCACCAGCTCCCACGGCTCTTCTTCCCTGCCGCGACAGAGCAAACGACCAAAGCCTTGCAGAGGAAGCAGCAGCGAAGTGCGGTTTGCGCCAAGCTGAAAACCTCTGCGAAAGCTTAGCAGTCACTGGGAAATCAGAGTCGGTTCTGTGGGCTGCTTTTGTTGCTTGCCTTAGCCTAAGATTCGCAGCAGGATGGGAGGAACCCGCATAGAGCGAAAGCCCCTCTGCTGGGGAATCCCCTCTGGGAAAGCACAGTTTTCTTTGGAAAATCAGAGGCCAGGGTGTGGGATTCTGCCTGCTGCTTCCTGGAGTTAGTCTCCACAGCACCGGTTAATAAACACGCATGGAGCGAAATCCTCTTTGCCTGGGCATCCCCTCTGCCTGAGAGAGAAGCGCGGTGGCGCCTGTGGAAAGAGCCTTAAGGAAAGGGACACGTCTGTCACTGCAGAGGGACGGAAGCCTGGCTGCTGAGGAGACACGAGGGGAAGATTAGGGCAGGGGAAAGGGCTCCAACTGAGGAAGGAGTCTGGGCAGAAAGCACGCCTGTGCTGAGCCTTTGGGCCCAAGGAGACAGCAGCTCCTTGGCCACCTGTCCGTGGTGGAGACATGGGCTTGCCACCAGGCGCCTAACCTGAACTCGAGAAACAAATCCCAGAAAGAACTGGCCATCAGATGCCGTCTTCCTCCAGGATGTGGAAGCTTGGAGAAGGCACGGGGTTAAGGGGAAGGAGAGGGGACAGTCCCCCAAAGCTCCCTAATCAGGGCACGGGGCGGTGTGCAGGGATCCTGTCACTTCTCCTTTCCTGTGCGGAAAGCACTGGCCTAGTCCGCGAGTCCTCCTGTGCACCAGAGTAAAAGGCCAAGCGATGCCTACACCGGGAGATGGTAGTGTGCCTAGAGTGCCATCCTAGGCTACGCACGCTACTGCACGGTTGTGGCTGTGCCTGCTTAGTTCGGCCTGGCAGGGTGAACCCAGGATGCGAACATGGAGGCCGGGAAAGCAAGGCCAAAGAGGCATCAGCTCTCCCGCAGCTCTTCTTCCCTGATGCGACTGAAGCCTTGCTGAGGAAGCAGCGGCGAAGTGCTGTTCGCTCCAAGCTAAAGCCTATGCGAAAGCACAGCGTTCGCCGAGAAATGTTCTGCCGGCTGCTGCTTCTTGCCTGAGCCCAGTCTCGCGGTGGGAGAACCCGCATACAGCTAAAACCTCTTTGCCTGGGCATCTCCCCTGGGAAAGCACAGCATTCGTTGGGAAATCAGAGTTGGTTTTGGGGATGCTGCTGCGGCTTGCCTGAGCTAGTCTCCGCAGCAGGGTGGAAGATACCTGCATGGAGCGAAATACTCTTTGCCCTAGCATCCCTTCTTCTCAGAGAGAAGCGTGGTCACACACGTCTGTCACAGCGCTCCCCAGGAGCAAGTGTGCGGAGGCTGCAGCACGCCGCCCCCGGGGAAGAGAAGGAGCCATTGGCCTTGGGGTTGGGAAACGCTACTGAAGCCGGATCGCCTACCGTGCAGGAACAGCAGACCAGTGGCAAGACAAGTGTCACCCGCTCCCTGTGCAGAGAGATGGAAGCCTGGCTGCTAAGGAGACATGAGGGGACGACTAGGGCATGGGCGCGTGCTCCACTCTGAGGAAGGAGTCTGGTCAGAAGGCAGGCCTGTCCTGTGCCTCTGGTCCCGAGGGGACAGCATCTCCTTGGCCACCTGTCCCAAGGGCAGACAGGCTTGCCCCCAGGTGCCATACTCGGAACTCGCAGAAACAACCCCATGGAGAAATGGGCAGTCCGATGCCGCCTTCCGCCAACATGTGGCAGTGTTGTGGGTGGCAGGGGTTGTGCCGGGGAGGGAGGGGAGACAGTCCCCCACTGTTCCCCATCCCAGTGCTCGGGCCGTGTGCAGGGATCCTGTCGCCTCCTCTCTCCTGTGTTGAAGGCACTGGACTAGACCCCGAGTCTGCCTGAGAGCGGAGCAAAAGGCAAAGCCTTACCTACGCCAGGAGATGGTACTAGGCTAGAGTGCCATGCTAGGCCACGCACGCTGCTGCAGGGTTGTGACTGTGTCTGCTGAGTTCGGCTTAGCAAGGTGAACCCCGCTCGCGAACTTGGAGCCCGGGAAAGCAAGGCCCAAGAGGCACCAGCTCTCCCGCGGCTCTTCTTCCCTGCCGCGACAGAGCAAACGACCAAAGCCTTGCAGAGGAAGCAGCAGCAAAGTGCGGTTTGCCCCAAGCTGAAAACCTCTGCGAAAGCTTAGCAGTCACTGGGAAATCAGCGTCGGTTTTGAGGGCTGCTTTTGTTGCTTGCCTTAGCCTAGTATTCGCAGCAGGATGGGAGAAATCCGCATAGAGCGAAAACCTCTCCCCCGGGCCATCTCCTCTGGGAAAGCACAGCATTATTTGAGAAATCAGAGTCGGGTCTGTGGGATGATGCCTGCTGCTTGCCGGAGCTACTCTCCACAGTACGGTGTAATAAACCCGCATGGAGCGAAATCCTCTTTGCCTGGGCATCCCCTCTGCCTGTGAGAGAAGCGCGGTGGCGCTTGCGGAAAGAGCCTTAAGGAAAGGTACATGTCTGTCACTGCAGAGCGACAGAAACCTGGCTGCTAAGGAGACACGAGGGGAAGATTACGGCATGGGAAAGGGCTCCAACTGAGGAAGGAGTCTGGTCAGAAAGCCCGCCTGTGCTGAGCCTTTGGGCCCAAGGAGACAGCAGCTCCTTGGCCACCTGTCCGTGGTGGAGACATGGGCTTGCCACCAGTAGCCTACCCTGAACTCGAGAAACAACTCGCAGAAGGAACTGGCCATCAGATGCCGTCTTCCTCCAAGATGTGGAAGCTTGGAGGAGGCACGGGGTTTAAGGGGAAGGAGAGGGGACAGTCCCCAAAACTCCCGCTTCAGTGGACGGGGTGGTGTGCAGGGACCCTATCACTTCTCCTTTCCTGTGGGGAAAGCAGTGGCCTAGTCCGCGAGTCCTCCTGAGCGCCAGAGTAAAAGGCCAAGCAATGCCTACACCGGGAGATGGTTGTTTGCATAGAGTGCCATCCTAGGCGACGCACGCTACTGCACGGTTGTGGCTGTGGCTGCTTAGTTCGGCCTGGCTGGGTGAACCCAGGATGCGAACATGGAGCAGGGGAAAGCAAGGCCCAAGAGGCATCAGCTCTCCCGCAGCTCTTTTTCCCTGATGCGACTGAAGCCTTGCTGAGGAAGCAGCGGCGAAGTACTGTTCGCTCCAAGCCAAAGCCTCTGCGAAAGCACAGCATTCGCCGGGAAATGTTCTGCCGGCTGCTGCTGCTTGCCTGAGCCCAGTCTCGCGGTGGGAGAAACCCGCATACAGCGAAAGCCTCTTTGCCTGGGCATCTCCCCTGGGAAAGCACAGCATTCGTTGGGAAATCAGAGTTGGTTTTGGGGATGCTGCTGCTGCTTGCCTGAGCTAGTCTCCGCAGCAGGGTGGAAGATACCCAGATGGAGCGAAATACTCTTTGCCCTAGCATCCCTTCTGCCTGAGAGAGAAGCGTGGTCACACACGTCTGTCACAGCGCTCCCCAGGAGCAAGTGTGGGGAGGCTGCAGCACGCCGCCCCCGGGGAAGAGAAGGAGCCATTGGCCTTGGGGTTGGGAAACGCTCCTGAAGCAGGATCACCTACCGGACAGGAACAGCAGGCCAGTGGCAAGACAAGTGTCACCAGCTCCCTGTGCGGAGAGATGGAAGCCTGGCTGCTAAGGAGACATGAGGGGACGACTAGGGCATGGGCACGTGCTCCACTCTGAGGAAGTAGTCTGGGCAGAAGGCAGGCCTGTCATGTGCCTCTGGTACAAGGGGACAGCATATCCTTGGCCACCAGTCCCAAGGGCAGACAGGCTTGCCCCCAGGTGCCATACTCGGATCTCGCAGAAACAACCCCATGGAGAAATGGGCAGTCCGATGCCGCCTTCCGCCAAGATGTGGCAGTGTTGTGGGTGGCAGGGGGTGTGCCGGGGAAGGAGGGGAGACAGTCCTCCACAGTTCCCCATCCCAGTGCACGGGCCGTGTGCAGGGATCCTGTCGCCTCCTCTCTCCTGTGGTGAAGGCACTGGACTAGACCCCGAGTCTGCCTGAGGGCGGAGCAAAAGGCAAAGCCTTACCTACGCCAGGAGATGGTACTAGGCATAGAGTGCCATGCTAGGCCACGCACGCTGCTGCAGGGTTGTGACTGTGACTGCTTAGTTCGGCCTGGCAGGGTGAACCCAGGATGTGAACATGGAGCCCGGGAAAGCAAGGCCCAAGAGGCATCAGCTCTCCCGCAGCTCTTTTTCCCTGATGCGACTGAAGCTTTGCTGAGGAAGCAGCGGCGAAGTCGTGGTCTCTGCAAGCCAAAGCCTCTGAGAAAGCACAGCATTCGCCGAGAAATGTTCTGTGGGTTGTTGCTGCTTGCCTGAGCTCAGTCTCGAGGTGGGAGAAACCCGCATACAGCGAAAGCCTCTTTGCAGGGCATCTCCCCTGGGAAAGCACAGCATTCCTTGGGAAATCAGAGTTGGTTTTGGGGATGCTGCTACTGCTTGCCTGAGCTAGTCTCCGCAGCAGGGTGGAAGATACCCGCATGGAGCGAAATACTCTTTGCCCTAGCATCCCTTCTGCCTGAGAGAGAAGCGTGGTCACACAGGTCTGTCACAGCGCTCCCCAGGAGCAAGTGTGGGGAGGCTGCAGCACGCCGCCCCCGGGGAAGAGAAGGAGCCATTGGCCTTGGGGTTGGGAAACGCTACTGAAGCCGGATCGCCTACCGTGCAGGAACAGCAGACCAGTGGCAAGACAAGTGTCACCCGCTCCCTGTGCAGAGAGATGGAAGCCTGGCTGCTAAGGAGACATGAGGGGACGACTAGGGCATGGGCACGTGCTCCACTCTGAGGAAGTAGTCTGGGCAGAAGGCAGGCCTGTCATGTGCCTCTGGTCCCAAGGGGACAGTATCTCCTTGGCCACCAGTCCCAAGGGCAGACAGGCTTGCCCCCAGGTGCCATACACGGAACTCGCAGAAACAACCCCATGGAGAAATGGGCAGTCCGATGCCGTCTTCCGCCAAGATGTGGCAGTGTTGTGGGTGGCAGGGGGTGTGCCGGGGAGGGAGGGGAGACAGTCCCCCACAGTTCCCCATCCCAGTGCACGGGCCGTGTGCAGGGATCCTGTCGCCTCCTCTCTCCTGTGGTGAAGGCACTGGACTAGACCCCGAGTCTGCTTGAGGGCGGAGGAAAAGGCAAAGCCTTACCTACGCCAGGAGATGGTACTAGGCATAGAGTGCCATGCTAGGCCACGCACGCTGCTGCAGGGTTGTGACTGTGTCTGCTGAGTTTGGCTTAACAAGGTGAACCCCTGGCTCGTACATGGAGCGCTGAAAGCAAGGCCCAAGAGGCACCAGCTCCCACAGCTCTTCTTCCCTGCCGCGACAGAGCAAACGACCAAAGCCTTGCAGAGGAAGCAGCAGCGAAGTGCGGTTTGCGCCAAGCTGAAAACCTCTGCGAAAGCTTAGCAGTCACTGGGAAATCAGAGTCGGTTCTGTGGGCTGCTTTTGTTGCTTGCCTTAGCCTAAGATTCGCAGCAGGATGGGAGGAACCCGCATAGAGCGAAAGCCCCTCTGCCGGGGAATCCCCTCTGGGAAAGCACAGTTTTCTTTGGAAAATCAGAGTCCAGGGTGTGGGATTCTGCCTGCGGCTTGCTGGAGCTAGTCTCCACAGCACCGGTTAATAAACCCGCATGGAGCGAAATCCTCTTTGCCTGGGCATCCCCTCTGCCTGAGAGAGAAGCGCGGTGGCGCCTGTGGAAAGAGCCTTAAGGAAAGGGACACGTCTGTCACTGCAGAGGGACGGAAGCCTGGCTGCTGAGGAGACACGAGGGGAAGATTAGGGCAGGGGAAAGGGCTCCAACTGAGGAAGGAGTCTGGGCAGAAAGCACGACTGTCCTCAGCCTTTGGGCCCAAGGAGACAGCAGCTCCTTGGCCACCTGTCCGTGGTGGAGACATGGGCTTGCCACCAGGCGCCTAACCTGAACTCGAGAAACAAATCCCAGAAAGAACTGGCCATCAGATGCCGTCTTCCTCCAGGATGTGGAAGCTTGGAGGAGGCACGGGGTTAAGGGGAAGGAGAGGGGACAGTCCCCCAAAGCTCCCTAATCAGGGCACGGGGCGGTGTGCAGGGATCCTGTCACCTCTCCTTTCCTGTGGGGAAAGCACTGGCCTAGTCCGCGAGTCCTCCTGTGCACCAGAGTAAAAGGCCAAGCGATGCCTACACCGGGAGATGGTAGTGTGCCTAGAGTGCCATCCTAGGCTACGCACGCTACTGCACGGTTGTGGCTGTGCCTGCTTAGTTCGGCCTGGCAGGGTGAACCCAGGATGCGAACATGGAGGCCGGGAAAGCAAGGCCCAAGAGGCATCAGCTCTCCCGCAGCTCTTCTTCCCTGATGCGACTGAAGCCTTGCTGAGGAAGCAGCGGCGAAGTGCTGTTCGCTCCAAGCTAAAGCCTCTGCGAAAGCACAGCGTTCGCCGAGAAATGTTCTGCCGGCTGCTGCTGCTTGCCTGAGCCCAGTCTCGCGGTGGGAGAAACCCGCATACAGCGAAAACCTCTTTGCCTGGGCATCTCCCCTGGGAAAGCACAGCATTCGTTGGGAAATCAGAGTTGGTTTTGGGGATGCTGCTGCTGCTTGCCTGAGGTAGTCTCCGCAGCAGGGTGGAAGATACCTGCATGGAGCGAAATACTCTTTGCCCTAGCATCCCTTCCTCTCAGAGAGAAGCGTGGTCGCACACGTCTGTCACAGCGCTCCCCAGGAGCAAGTTTGGGGAGGCTGCAGCACGCCGCCCCCGGGAAGAGAAGGAGCCATTGGCCTTGGGGTTGGGAAACGCTCCTGAAGCAGGATCACCTACCGGACAGGAACAGCAGGCCAGTGGCAAGACAAGAGTCACCAGCTCCCTGTGCGGAGAGATGGAAGCCTGGCTGCTAAGGAGACATGAGGGGACGACTAGGGCATGGGCACGTGCTCCACTCTGAGGAAGTAGTCTGGGCAGAAGGCAGGCCTGTCATGTGCCTCTGGTCCCAAGGGGACAGCATATCCTTGGCCACCAGTCCCAAGGGCAGACAGGCTTGCCCCCAGGTGCCATACTCGGAACTCGCAGAAACAACCCCATGGAGAAATGGGCAGTCCGATGCCGCCTTCCGCCAAGATGTGGCAGTGTTGTGGGTGGCAGGGGGTGTGCCGGGGAAGGAGGGGAGACAGTCCCCCACAGTTCCCCATCCCAGTGCACGGGCCGTGTGCAGGGATCCTGTCGCCTCCTCTCTCCTGTGGTGAAGGCACTGGACTAGACCCCGAGTCTGCCTGAGGGCGGAGCAAAAGGCAAAGCCTTACCTACGCCAGGAGATGGTACTAGGCATAGAGTGCCATGCTAGGCCACGCACGCTGCTGCAGGGTTGTGACTTTGTCTGCTGAGTTTGGCTTAGCAAGGTGAACCCCTGGCTCGTACATGGAGCGCGGGAAAGCAAGGCCCAAGAGGCACCAGCTCCCACGGCTCTTCTTCCCTGCCGCGACAGAGCAAACGACCAAAGCCTTGCAGAGGAAGCAGTAGCGAAGTGCGGTTTGCGCCAAGCTGAAAACCTCTGCGAAAGCTTAGCAGTCACTGGGAAATCAGAGTCGGTTCTGTGGGCTGCTTTTGTTGCTTGCCTTAGCCTAAGATTCGCAGCAGGATGGGAGGAACCCGCATAGAGCGAGAGCCCCTCTACCGGGGAATCCCCTCTGGGAAAGCACAGTTTTCTTTGGAAAATCAGAGTCCAGGGTGTGGGATTCTGCCTGCTGCTTGCTGGATCTAGTCTCCACAGCACCGGTTAATAAACCCGCATGGAGCGAAATCCTCTTTGCCTGGGCATCCCCTCTGCCTGAGAGAAAAGCGGGGTGGCGCCTGTGGAAAGAGCCTTAAGGAAAGGGACACGTCTGTCACTGCAGAGGGACGGAAGCCTGGCTGCTGAGGAGACACGAGGGGAAGATTAGGGCAGGGGAAAGGGCTCCAACTGAGGAAGGAGTCTGGGCAGAAAGCACGCCTGTGCTGAGCCTTTGGGCCCAAGGAGACAGCAGCTCCTTGGCCACCTGTCCGTGGTGGAGACATGGGCTTGCCACCAGGCGCCTAACCTGAACTCGAGAAACAAATCCCAGAAAGAACTGGCCATCAGATGCCGTCTTCCTCCAGGATGTGGAAGCTTGGAGAAGGCACGGGGTTAAGGGGAAGGAGAGGGGACAGTCCCCCAAAGCTCCCTAATCAGGGCACGGGGCGGTGTGCAGGGATCCTGTCACTTCTCCTTTCCTGTGCGGAAAGCACTGGCCTAGTCCGCGAGTCCTCCTGTGCACCAGAGTAAAAGGCCAAGCGATGCCTACACCGGGAGATGGTAGTGTGCCTAGAGTGCCATCCTAGGCTACGCACGCTACTGCACGGTTGTGGCTGTGCCTGCTTAGTTCGGCCTGGCAGGGTGAACCCAGGATGCGAACATGGAGGCCGGGAAAGCAAGGCCAAAGAGACATCAGCTCTCCCGCAGCTCTTCTTCCCTGATGCGACTGAAGCCTTGCTGAGGAAGCAGCGGCGAAGTGCTGTTCGCTCCAAGCTAAAGCCTATGCGAAAGCACAGCATTCGCCGAGAAATGTTCTGCCGGCTGCTGCTTCTTGCCTGAGCCCAGTCTCGCGGTGGGAGAAACCCGCATACAGCGAAAACCTCTTTGCCTGGGCATCTCCCCTGGGAAAGCACAGCATTCGTTGGGAAATCAGAGTTGGTTTTGGGGATGCTGCTGCTGCTTGCCTGAGCTAGTCTCCGCAGCAGGGTGGAAGATACCTGCATGGAGCGAAATACTCCTTGCCCTAGAATCCCTTCTTCTCAGAGAGAAGCGTGGTCGCACACGTCTGTCACAGCGCTCCCCAGGAGCAAGTGTGCGGAGGCTGCAGCACGCCGCCCCCGGGGAAGAGAAGGAGCCATTGGCCTTGGGGTTGGGAAACGCTACTGAAGCCGGATCGCCTACCGTGCAGGAACAGCAGACCAGTGGCAAGACAAGTGTCACCCGCTCCCTGTGCAGAGAGATGGAAGCCTGGCTGCTAAGGAGACATGAGGGGACGACTAGGGCATGGGCGCGTGCTCCACTCTGAGGAAGGAGTCTGGTCAGAAGGCAGGCCTGTCCTGTGCCTCTGGTCCCGAGGGGACAGCATCTCCTTGGCCACCTGTCCCAAGGGCAGACAGGCTTGCCCCCAGGTGCCATACTCGGAACTCGCAGAAACAACCCCATGGAGAAATGGGCAGTCCGATGCCACCTTCCGCCAACATGTGGCAGTGTTGTGGGTGGCAGGGGTTGTGTCGGGGAGGGAGGGGAGACAGTCCCCCACAGTTCCCCATCCCAGTGCACGGGCCGTGTGCAGGGATCCTGTCGCCTCCTCTCTCCTGTGGTGAAGGCACTGGACTAGACCCCGAGTCTGCCTGAGGGCGGAGCAAAAGGCAAAGCCTTACCTACGCCAGGAGATGGTACTAGGCATAGAGTGCCATGCTAGGCCACGCACGCTGCTGCAGGGTTGTGACTGTGTCTGCTGAGTTCGGCTTAGCAAGGTGAACCCCGGGCGCGAACTTGGAGCCTGGGAAAGCAAGGCCCAAGAGGCACCAGCTCTCCCGCGGCTCTTCTTCCCTGCCGCGACAGAGCAAACGACCAAAGCCTTGCAGAGGAAGCGGCAGCGAAGTGCGGTTTGCGCCAAGCTGAAAACCTCTGCGAAAGCTTAGCAGTCACTGGGAAATCAGCGTCGGTTTTGAGGGCTGCTTTTGTTGCTTGCCTTAGCCTAGTATTCGCAGCAGGATGGGAGAAATCCGCATAGAGCGAAAACCTCTCCCCCGGGCCATCTCCTCTGGGAAAGCACAGCATTATTTGAGAAATCAGAGTCGGGTCTGTGGGATGATGCCTGCTGCTTGCCGGAGCTACTCTCCACAGTACGGTGTAATAAACCCGCATGGAGCGAAATCCTCTTTGCCTGGGCATCCCCTCTGCCTGAGAGAGAAGCGCGGTGGCGCTTGTGGAAAGAGCCTTAAGGAAAGGTACATGTCTGTCACTGCAGAGCGACAGAAACCTGGCTGCTAAGGAGACACGAGGGGAAGATTACGGCATGGGAAAGGGCTCCAACTGTGGAAGGAGTCTGGTCAGAAAGCACGCCTGTGCTGAGCCTTTGGGCCCAAGGAGACAGCAGCTCCTTGGCCACCTGTCCGTGGTGGAGACATGGGCTTGCCACCAGTAGCCTACCCTGAACTCGAGAAACAACTCGCAGAAGGAACTGGCCATCAGATGCCGTCTTCCTCCAAGATGTGGAAGCTTGGAGGAGGCACGGGGTTTAAGGGGAAGGAGAGGGGACAGTCCCCAAAACTCCCTCTCCAGTGGACGGGGTGGTGTGCAGGGACCCTATCACTTCTCCTTTCCTGTGGGGAAAGCAGTGGCCTAGTCCGCGAGTCCTCCTGAGCGCCAGAGTAAAAGGCCAAGCAATGCCTACACCGGGAGATGGTTGTGTGCATAGAGTGCAATCCTAGGCGACGCACGCTACTGCACGGTTGTGGCTGTGGCTGCTTAGTTCGGCCTGGCTGGGTGAACCCAGGATGCGAACATGGGGCCGGGGAAAGCAAGGCCCAAGAGGCATCAGCTCTCCCGCAGCTCTTTTTCCCTGATGCGACTGAAGCCTTGCTGAGGAAGCAGCGGCGAAGTGCTGTTCGCTCCAAGCCAAAGCCTCTGCGAAAGCACAGCATTCGCCGGGAAATGTTCTGCCGGCTGCTGCTGCTTGCCTGAGCCCAGTCTCGCGGTGGGAGAAACCCGCATACAGAGAAAGCCTCTTTGCCTGGGCATCTCCCCTGGGAAAGCACAGCATTCGTTGGGAAATCAGAGTTGGTTTTGGGGATGCTGCTGCTGCTTGCCTGAGCTAGTCTCCGCAGCAGGGTGGAAGATACCCAGATGGAGCGAAATACTCTTTCCCTAGCATCCCTTCTGCCTGAGAGAGAAGCGTGGTAACACACGTCTGTCACAGCGCTCCCCAGGAGCAAGTGTGGGGAGGCTGCAGCACGCCGCCCCCGGGGAAGAGAAGGAGACATTGGCCTTGGAGTTGGGAAACGCTCCTGAAGCAGGATCACCTACCGGACAGGAACAGCAGGCCAGTGGCAAGACAAGTGTCACCAGCTCCCTGTGCGGAGAGATGGAAGCCTGGCTGCTAAGGAGACATGAGGGGACGACTAGGGCATGGGCACGTGCTCCACTCTGAGGAAGTATGCTGGGCAGAAGGCAGGCCTGTCATGTGCCTCTGGTACAAGGGGACAGCATATCCTTGGCCACCAGTCCCAAGGGCAGACAGGCTTGCCCCCAGGTGCCATACTCGGATCTCGCAGAAACAACCCAATGGAGAAATGGGCAGTCCGATGCCGCCTTCCGCCAAGATGTGGCAGTGTTGCGGGTGGCAGGGGGTGTGCCGGGGAAGGAGGGGAGAGAGTCCCCCACAGTTCCCCGTCCCAGTGCACGGGCCGTGTGCAGGGATCCTGTCGCCTCCTCTCTCCTGTGGTGAAGGCACTGGACTAGACCCCGAGTCTGCCTGAGGGCGGAGCAAAAGGCAAAGCCTTACCTACGCCAGGAGATGGTACTAGGCATAGAGTGCCATGCTAGGCCACGCACGCTGCTGCAGGGTTGTGACTGTGACTGCTTAGTTCGGCCTGGCAGGGTGAACCCAGGATGTGAACATGGAGCCCGGGAAAGCAAGGCCCAAGAGGCATCAGCTCTCCCGCAGCTCTTTTTCCCTGATGCGACTGAAGCTTTGCTGAGGAAGCAGCGGCGAAGTCGTGGTCTCTGCAAGCCAAAGCCTCTGAGAAAGCACAGCATTCGCCGAGAAATGTTCTGTGGGTTGTTGCTGCTTGCCTGAGCTCAGTCTCGAGGTGGGAGAAACCCGCATACAGCGAAAGCCTCTTTGCAGGGCATCTCCCCTGGGATAGCACAGCATTCGTTGGGAAATCAGAGTTGGTTTTGGGGATGCTGCTGCTGCTTGCCTGAGCTAGTCTCCGCAGCAGGGTGGAAGATACCCGCATGGAGCGAAATACTCTTTGCCCTAGCATCCCTTCTGCCTGAGAGAGAAGCGTGGTCACACACGTCTGTCACAGCGCTCCCCAGGAGCAAGTGTGGGGAGGCTGCAGCACGCCGCCCCCGGGGAAGAGATGGAGCCATTGGCCTTGGGGTTGGGAAACGCTCCTGAAGCAGGATCACCTACCGGACAGGAACAGCAGGCCAGTGGCAAGACAAGTGTCACCAGCTCCCTATGCGGAGAGATGGAAGCCTGGCTGCTAAGGAGACATGAGGGGACGACTAGGGCATGGGCACGTGCTCCACTCTGAGGAAGTAGTCTGGGCAGAAGGCAGGCCTGTCATGTGCCTCTGGTCCCAAGGGGACAGCATCTCCTTGGCCACCAGTCCCAAGGGCAGACAGGCTTGCCCCCAGGTGCCATACACGGAACTCGCAGAAACAACCCCATGGAGAAATGGGCAGTCCGATGCCGTCTTCCGCCAAGATGTGGCACTGTTGTGGGTGGCAGGGGGTGTGCCGGGGAGGGAGGGGAGACAGTCCCCCACAGTTCCCCATCCCAGTGCACGGGCCGTGTGCAGGGATCCTGTCGCCTCCTCTCTCCTGTGGTGAAGGCACTGGACTAGACCCCGAGTCTGCCTGAGGGCGGAGCAAAAGGCAAAGCCTTACCTACGCCAGGAGATAGTACTAGGCATAGAGTGCCATGCTAGGCCACGCACGCTGCTGCAGGGTTGTGACTGTGTCTGCTGAGTTTGGCTTAGCAAGGTGAACCCCTGGCTCGTACATGGAGCGCTGAAAGCAAGGCCCAAGAGGCACCAGCTCCCACGGCTCTTCTTCCCTGCCGCGACAGAGCAAACGACCAAAGCCTTGCAGAGGAAGCAGCAGCGAAGTGCGGTTTGCGCCAAGCTGAAAACCTCTGCGAAAGCTTAGCAGTCACTGGGAAATCAGAGTCGGTTCTGTGGGCTGCTTTTGTTGCTTGCCTTAGCCTAAGATTCGCAGCAGGATGGGAGGAACCCGCATAGAGCGAGAGCCCCTCTCCCGGGGAATCCCCTCTAGGAAAGCACAGTTTTCTTTGGAAAATCAGAGTCCAGGGTGTGGGATTCTGCCTGCTGCTTGCTGGAGCTAGTCTCCACAGCACCGTGTGATAAACCCGCATGGAGCGAAATCCTCTTTGCTTGGGCATCCCCTCTGCCTGAGAGAGAAGCGCGGTGGCGTCTGTGGAAAGAGTCTTAAGGAAAGGGACACGTCTGTCACTGCAGAGGGACGGAAGCCTGGCTGCTGAGGAGACACGAGGGAAAGATTAGGGCAGGGGAAAGGGCTCCAACTGAGGAAGGAGTCTGGGCAGAAAGCACGACTGTCCTGAGCCTTTGGGCCCAAGGAGACAGCAGCTCCTTGGCCACCTGTCCGTGGTGGAGACATGGGCTTGCCACCAGGCGCCTAACCTGAACTCGAGAAACAAATCCCAGAAAGAACTGGCCATCAGATGCCGTCTTCCTCCAGGATGTGGAAGCTTGGAGGAGGCACGGGGTTAAGGGGAAGGAGAGGGGACAGTCCCCCAAAGCTCCCTAATCAGGGCACGGGGCGGTGTGCAGGGATCCTGTCACCTCTCCTTTCCTGTGGGGAAAGCACTGGCCTAGTCCGCGAGTCCTCCTGTGCACCAGAGTAAAAGGCCAAGCGATGCCTACACCGGGAGATGGTAGTGTGCCTAGAGTGCCATCCTAGGCTACGCACGCTACTGCACGGTTGTGGCTGTGCCTGCTTAGTTCGGCCTGGCAGGGTGAACCCAGGATGCGAACATGGAGGCCGGGAAAGCAAGGCCCAAGAGGCATCAGCTCTCCCGCAGCTCTTCTTCCCTGATGCGACTGAAGCCTTGCTGAGGAAGCAGCGGCGAAGTGCTGTTCGCTCCAAGCTAAAGCCTCTGCGAAAGCACAGCGTTCGCCGAGAAATGTACTGCCGGCTGCTGCTGCTTGCCTGAGCCCAGTCTCGCGGTGGGAGAAACCCGCATACAGCGAAAACCTCTTTGCCTGGGCATCTCCCCTGGGAAAGCACAGCATTCGTTGGGAAATCAGAGTTGGTTTTGGGGATGCTGCTGCTGCTTGCCTGAGCTAGTCTCCGCAGCAGGGTGGAAGATACCTGCATGGAGCGAAATTCTCTTTGCCCTAGCATCCCTTCCTCTCAGAGAGAACCGTGGTCGCACACGTCTGTCACAGCGCTCCACAGGAGCAAGTGTGGGGAGGCTGCAGCACGCCGCCCCCGGGGAAGAGAGGGAGCCATTGGCCTTGGGGTTGGGAAATGCTCCTGAAGCAGGATTACCTACCGGACAGGAACAGCAGGCCAGTGGCAAGACAAGTGTCACCAGCTCCCTGTGCGGAGAGATGGAAGCCTGGCTGCTAAGGAGACATGAGGGGACGACTAGGGCATGGGCGCGTGCTCCACTCTGAGGAAGTAGTCTGGGCAGAAGGCAGGCCTGTCATGTGCCTCTGGTCCCAAGGGGTAGCATCTCCTTGGCCACCAGTCCCAAGGGCAGACAGGCTTGCCCCCAGGTGCCATACTCGGAACTCGGAGAAACAACCCCATGGAGAAATGGGCAGTCCGATGCCGCCTTCCGCCAAGATGTGGCAGTGTTGTGGATGGCAGGGGGTGTGCCGGGGAAGGAGAGGAGACAGTCCCCCACAGTTCCCCATCCCAGTGCACGGGCCGTGTGCAGGGATCCTGTCGCGTCCTCTCTCCTGTGGTGAAGGCACTGGACTAGACCCCGAGTCTGTCTGAGGGCGGAGCAAAAGGCAAAGCCTTACCTACGCCAGGAGATGGTACTAGGCATAGAGTGCCATGCTAGGCCACGCACGCTGCTGCAGGGTTGTGAGTGTGTCTGCTGAGTTTGGCTTAGCAAGGTGAACCCCTGGCTCGTACATGGAGCGCGGGAAAGCAAGGCCCAAGAGGCACCAGCTCCCACGGCTCTTCTTCCCTGCCGCGACAGAGCAAACGACCAAAGCCTTGCAGAGGAAGCAACAGCGAAGTGCGGTTTGCGCCAAGCTGAAAACCTCTGCGAAAGCTTAGCAGTCACTGGGAAATCAGAGTCGGTTCTGTGGGCTGCTTTTGTTGCTTGCCTTAGCCTAAGATTCGCAGCAGGATGGGAGGAACCCGCATAGAGCGAAAGCCCCTCTGCCGGGGAATCCCCTCTGGGAAAGCACAGTTTTCTTTGGAAAATCAGAGTCCAGGGTGTGGGATTCTGCCTGCGGCTTGCTGGAGCTAGTCTCCACAGCACCGGTTAATAAACCCGCATGGAGCGAAATCCTCTTTGCCTGGGCATCCCCTCTGCCTGAGAGAGAAGCGCGGTGGCGCCTGTGGAAAGAGCCTTAAGGAAAGGGACACGTCTGTCACTGCAGAGGGACGGAAGCCTGGCTGCTGAGGAGACACGAGGGGAAGATTAGGGCAGGGGAAAGGGCTCCAACTGAGGAAGGAGTCTGGGCAGAAAGCACGACTGTCCTGAGCCTTTGGGCCCAAGGAGACAGCAGCTCCTTGGCCACCTGTCCGTGGTGGAGACATGGGCTTGCCACCAGGCGCCTAACCTGAACTCAAGAAACAAATCCCAGAAAGAACTGGCCATCAGATGCCGTCTTCCTCCAGGATGTGGAAGCTTGGAGAAGGCACGGGGTTAAGGGGAAGGGGAGGGGACAGTCCCCCAAAGCTCCCTAATCAGGGCACGGGGCGGTGTGCAGGGATCCTGTCACCTCTCCTTTCCTGTGGGGAAAGCACTGGCCTAGTCCGCGAGTCCTCCTGTGCACCAGAGTAAAAGGCCAAGCGATGCCTACACCGGGAGATGGTAGTGTGCCTAGAGTGCCATCCTAGGCTACGCACGCTACTGCACGGTTGTGGCTGTGCCTGCTTAGTTCGGCCTGGCAGGGTGAACCCAGGATGCGAACATGGAGGCCGGGAAAGCAAGGCCAAAGAGGCATCAGCTCTCCCGCAGCTCTTCTTCCCTGATGCGACTGAAGCCTTGCTGAGGAAGCAGCGGCGAAGTGCTGTTCGCTCCAAGCCAAAGCCTCTGCGAAAGCACAGCGTTCGCCGAGAAATGTTCTGCCGGCTGCTGCTTCTTGCCTGAGCCCAGTCTCGCGGTGGGAGAAACCCGCATACAGCGAAAACCTCTTTGCCTGGGCATCTCCCCTGGGAAAGCACAGCATTCGTTGGGAAATCAGAGTTGGTTTTGGGGATGCTGCTGCTGCTTGCCTGAGCTAGTCTCCGCAGCAGGGTGGAAGATACCTGCATGGAGCGAAATACTCTTTGCCCTAGCATCCCTTCCTCTCAGAGAGAAGCGTGGTCGCACACGTCTGTCACAGCGCTCCCCAGGAGCAAGTGTGGGGAGGCTGCAGCACGCCGCCCCCGGGGAAGAGAAGGAGCCATTGGCCTTGTGGTTGGGAAACGCTCCTGAAGCAGGATCACCTACCGGAAAGGAACAGCAGGCCAGTGGCAAGACAAGTGTCACCAGCTCCCTGTGCGGAGAGATGGAAGCCTGGCTGCTAAGGAGACATGAGGGGACGACTAGGGCATGGGCACGTGCTCCACTCTGAGGAAGTAGTCTGGGCAGAAGGCAGGCCTGTCATGTGCCTCTGGTCCCAAGGGGACAGCATATCCTTGGCCACCAGTCCCAAGGGCAGACAGGCTTGCCCCCAGGTGCCATACTTGGAACTCGCAGAAACAACCCCATGGAGAAATGGGCAGTCCGATGCCGCCTTCCGCCAAGATGTGGCAGTGTTGTGGGTGGCAGGGGGTGTGCCGGGGAAGGAGGGGAGACAGTCCCCCACAGTTCCCCATCCCAGTGCACGGGCCGTGTGCAGGGATCCAGTCGCCTCCTCTCTCCTGTGGTGAAGGCACTGGACTAGACCCCGAGTCTGCCTGAGGGCGGAGCAAAAGGCAAAGCCTTACCTACGCCAGGAGATGGTACTAGGCATAGAGTGCCATGCTAGGCCACGCACGCTGCTGCAGGGTTATGACTGTGTCTGCTGAGTTCGGCTTAGCAAGGTGAACCCCTGGCTCGTACATGGAGCGCGGGAAAGCAAGGCCCAAGAGGCACCAGCTCACACGGCTCTTCTTCCCTGCCGCGACAGAGCCAACGACCAAAGCCTTGCAGAGGAAGCAGCAGCGAAGTGCGGTTTGCGCCAAGCTGAAAACCTCTGCGAAAGCTTAGCACTCACTGGGAAATCAGAGTCGGTTCTGTGGGCTGCTTTTGTTGCTTGCCTTAGCCTAAGATTCGCAGCAGGATGGGAGGAACCCGCATAGAGCGAAAGCCCCTCTGCCGGGGAATCCCGTCTGGGAAAGCACAGTTTTCTTTGGAAAATCAGAGTCCAGGGTGTGGGATTCTGCCTGCTGCTTGCTGGAGCTAGTCTCTACAGCACCGTGTAATAAACCCGCATGGAGCGAAATCCTCTTTGCCTGGGCATCCCCTCTGCCTGAGAGAGAAGCGCGGTGGCGCCTGTGGAAAGAGCCTTAAGGAAAGGGACACGTCTGTCACTGCAGAGGGACGGAAGCCTGGCTGCTGAGGAGACACGAGGGGAAGATTAGGGCAGGGGAAAGGGCTCCAACTGAGGAAGGAGTCTGGGCAGAAAGCACGACTGTCCTGAGCCTTTGGGCGCAAGGAGACAGCAGCTCCTTGGCCACCTGTCCGTGGTGGAGACATGGGCTTGCCACCAGGCACCTAACCTGAACTCGAGAAACAAATCCCAGAAAGAACTGGCCATCAGATGCCGTCTTCCTCCAGGATGTGGAAGCTTGGAGGAGGCACGGGGTTAAGGGGAAGGACAGGGGACAGTCCCCCAAAGCTCCCTAATCAGGGCACGGGGCGGTGTGCAGGGATCCTGTCACTTCTCCTTTCCTGTGGGGAAAGCACTGGCCTAGTCCGCGAGTCCTCTTGTGCACCAGAGTAAAAGGCCAAGCGATGCCTACACCGGGAGATGGTAGTGTGCCTAGAGTGCCATCCAAGGCTACGCACGCTACTGCACGGTTGTGGCTGTGCCTGCTTAGTTCGGCCTGGCAGGATGAACCCAGGATGCGAACATGGAGCCCGGGAAAGCAAGGCCCAAGAGGCATCAGCTCTCCCGCAGCTCTTTTTCCCTGATGCGACTGAAGCTTTGCTGAGGAAGCAGCGGCGAAGTCGTGTTCTCTGCAAGCCAAAGCCTCTGAGAAAGCACAGCATTCGCCGAGAAATGTTCTGTGGGTTGTTGCTGCTTGCCTGAGCTCAGTCTCGAGGTGGGAGAATCCCGCATACAGCGAAAGCCTCTTTGCAGGGCATCTCCCCTGGGAAAGCACAGCATTCGTTGGGAAATCAGAGTTGGTTTTGGGGATGCTGCTGCTGCTTGCCTGAGCTAGTCTCCGCAGCAGGGTGGAAGATACCCGCATGGAGCGAAATACTCTTTGCCCTAGCATCCCTTCTGTCTGAGAGAGAAGCGTGGTCACACACGACTGTCACAGCGCTCCCCAGGAGCAAGTGTGGGGAGGCTGCAGCACGCCGCCCCCGGGGAAGAGAAGGAGCCATTGGCCTTGGGGTTGGGAAACGCTCCTGAAGCAGGATCACCTACCGGACAGGAACAGAAGGCCAGTGGCAAGACAAGTGTCACCAGCTCCCTGTGCGGAGAGATGGAAGCCTGGCTGCTAGGGAGACATGAGGGGATGACTAGGGCATGGGCACGTGCTCCACTCTGAGGAAGTAGTCTGGGCAGAAGGCAGGCCTGTCATGTGCCTCTGGTCCCAAGGGGACAGCATATCCTTGGCCACCAGTCCCAAGGGCAGACATGCTTGCCCCCAGGTGCCATACACGGAACTCGCAGAAACAACCCCATGGAGAAATGGGCAGTCCGATGCCGCCTTCCGCCAAGATGTGGCAGTGTTGTGGGTGGCAGGGTGTGTGCCGGGGAAGGAGGGGAGACAGTCCCCCACAGTTCCCCATCCCAGTGCACGGGCCGTGTGCAGGGATCCTGTCGCCTCCTCTCTCCTGTAGTGAAGGCACTGGACTAGACCCCGAGTCTGCCTGAGGGCGGAGCAAAAGGCAAAGCCTTACCTACGCCAGGAGATGGTACTAGGCATAGAGTGCCATGCTAGGCCACGCACGCTGCTGCAGGGTTGTGACTGTGTCTGCTGAGTTTGGCTTAGCAAGGTGAACCCCTGGCTCGTACATGGAGCGCGGGAAAGCAAGGCCCAAGAGGCACCAGCTCCCACGGCTCTTCTTCCCTGCCGCGACAGAGCCAACGACCAAAGCCTTGCAGAGGAAGCAGTAGCGAAGTGCGGTTTGCGCCAAGCTGAAAACCTCTGCGAAAGCTTAGCAGTCACTGGGAAATCAGAGTCGGTTCTGTGGGCTGCTTTTGTTGCTTGCCTTAGCCTAAGATTCGCAGCAGGATGGGAGGAACCCGCATAGAGCGAAAGCCCCTCTGCCGGGGAATCCCCTCTGGGAAAGCACAGTTTTCTTTGGAAAATCAGAGTCCAGGGTGTGGGATTCTGCCTGCTGCTTGCTGGAGCTAGTCTCCACAGCACCGTGTAATAAACCCGCATGGAGCGAAATCCTCTTTGCCTGGGCATCCCCTCTGCCTGAGAGAGAAGCGCGGTGGCGCCTGTGGAAAGAGCCTTAAGGAAAGTGACACGTCTGTCACTGCAGAGGGACGGAAGCCTGGCTGCTGAGGAGACACGAGGGGAAGATTAGGGCAGGGGAAAGGGCTCCAACTGAGGAAGGAGTCTAGGCAGAAAGCACGACTGTCCTGAGCCTTTGGGCCCAAGGAGACAGCAGCTCCTTGGCCACCTGTCCGTGGTGGAGACATGGGCTTGCCACCAGGCGCCTAACCTGAACTCGAGAAACAAATCCCAGAAAGAACTGGCCATCAGATGCCGTCTTCCTCCAGGATGTGGAAGCTTGGAGGAGGCACGGGGTTATGGGGAAGGAGAGGGGACAGTCCCCCAAAGCTCCCTAATCAGGGCACGGAGCGGTGTGCAGGGATCCTGTCACCTCTCCTCTCCTGTGGGGAAAGCACTGGCCTAGTCCGCGAGTCCTCCTGTGCACCAGAGTAAAAGGCCAAGCGATGCCTACACCGGGAGATGGTAGTGTGCCTAGAGTGCCATCATAGGCTACGCACGCTACTGCACGTTTGTGGCTGTGCCTGCTTAGTTCGGCCTGGCAGGGTGAACCCAGGAAGCGAACATGGAGGCCGGGAAAGCAAGGCCAAAGAGGCATCAGCTCTCCCGCAGCTCTTCTTCCCTGATGCGACTGAAGCCTTGCTGAGGAAGCAGCGGCGAAGTGCTGTTCGCTCCAAGCTAAAGCCTATGCGAAAGCACAGCGTTCGCCGAGAAATGTTCTGCCGGCTGCTGCTTCTTGCCTGAGCCCAGTCTCGCGGTGGGAGAAACCCGCATACAGCGAAAACCTCTTTGCCTGGGCATCTCCCCTGGGAAAGCAGAGCATTCGTTGGGAAATCAGAGTTGGTTTTGGGGATGCTGCTGCTGCTTGCCTGAGCTAGTCTCCGCAGCAGGTTGGAAGATACCTGCATGGAGCGAAATACTCTTTGCCCTAGCATCCCTTCCTCTCAGAGAGAAGCGTGGTCGCACACGTCTGTCACAGCGCTCCCCAGGAGCAAGTGTGGGGAGGCTGCAGCACGCCGCCCCCGGGGAAGAGAAGGAGCCATTGGCCTTGGGGTTGGGAAACGCTCCTGAAGCAGGATCGCCTACCGTGCAAGAACAGCAGGCCAGTGGCAAGACAAGTGTCACCCGCTCCCTGTGCGGAGAGATGGAAGCCTGGCTGATAAGGAGACATGAGGGGACGACTAGGGCATGGGCACGTGCTCCACTCTGATTAAGGAGTCGGGACAGAAGGCAGGCCTGTCCTGTGCCTCTGGTCCCAAGGGGACAGCATCTCCTTGGCCACCTGTCCCAAGGGCAGACAGGCTTGCCCCCAGGTGCCATACTCGGATCTCGCAGAAACAACCCCATGGAGAAATGGGCAGTCCGATGCCGCCTTCCGCCAAGATGTGGCAGTGTTGTGGGTGGCAGGGGGTGTGCCGGGGAAGGAGGGGAGACAGTCCCCCACAGTTCCGATCCCAGTGCACGGGCCGTGTGCAGGGATCCTGTCGCCTCCTCTCTCCTGTGGTGAAGGCACTGGCCTAGACCCCGAGTCTGCCTGAGCGCGGAGCAAAAGGCAATGCCTTACCTACGCCAGGAGATGGTACTAGGCATAGAGTGCCATGCTAGGCCACGCAGCCTGCTGCAGGGTTGTGACTGTGTCTGCTGAGTTCGGATTAGCAAGGTGAACCCCGGGCTCGATCTTGGAACCCGGGAAAGCAAGGCCCAAGAGGCTCCAGGTCTCCCGCGGCTCTTCTTCCCTGCCGCGACAGAGCAAACGACCAAAGCCTTGCAGAGGAAGCAGCAGCGAAGTGCGGTTTGCGCCAAGCTGAAAACCTCTGCGAAAGCTTAGCAGTCACTGGGAAATCAGAGTCGGTTCTGTGGGCTGCTTTTGTTGCTTGCCTTAGCCTAGGATTCGCAGCAGGATGGGAGGAACCCGCATAGAGTGAAAGCCCCTCTGCTGGGGAATCCCCTCTGGGAAAGCACAGCATTCTTTGGGAAATCAGAGTCCAGTGTGTGGGATTCTGCCTGCTGCTTGCCGGAGCTAGTCTCCACAGCACCGTGTAATAAACCCGCATGGAGCGAAATCCTCTTTGCCTGGGTATCCCCTCTGCCTTAGAGAGAAGCGCGGTGGCGCCTGTGGAAAGAGCCTTAAGGAAAGGGACACGTCTGTCACTGCAGAGGGACAGAAGCCTGGCTGCTGAGGAGACACGAGGGGAAGATTAGGGCAGGGGAAAGGGCTCCACTCTGAGGAAGAAGTCTGGTCAGAAAGCACGCCTGTCCTGAGCCTTTGGGCCCAAGGAGACAGCAGCTCCTTGGCCACCTGTCCGTGGTGGAGACATGTGCTTGCCACCAGGCGCCTAACCTGAACTCGAGAAACAAATCCCAGAAAGAACTGGCCATCAGATGCCGTCTTCCTCCAGGATGTGGAAGCTTGGAGGAGGCACGGGGTTAAGGGGAAGGAGAGGGGACAGTCCCCCAAAGCTCCCTAATCAGGGGACGGGCGGTGTGCAGGGATCCTGTCACCTCTCCTTTCCTGTGGGGAAAGCACTGGCCTAGTCCGCGAGTCCTCCTGTGCACCAGAGGAAAAGGCCAAGCGATGCCTACACCGGGAGATGGTAGTGTGCCTAGAGTGCCATCCTAGGCTACGCACGCTACTGCAGGGTTGTGGCTGTGCCTGCTTAGTTCGGCCTGGCAGTGTGAACCCAGGATGCGAACATGGAGCCCGGGAAAGCAAGGCCCAAGAGGCATCAGCTCTCCCGCAGCTCTTCTTCCCTGATGCGACTGAAGCCTTGCTGAGGAAGCAGCGGCGAAGTGCTGTTCGCTCCAAGCCAAAGCCTCTGCGAAAGCACAGCGTTCGCCGAGAAATGTTCTGCCGGCTGCTGCTGCTTGCCTGAGCCCAGTCTCGCGGTGGGAGAAACCCGCATACAGCGAAAGCCTCTTTGCCTGGGCATCTCCCCTGGGAAAGCACAGCATTCGATGGGAAATCAGAATTGGTTTTGGGGATGCTGCTGCTGCTTGCCTGAGCTAGTCTCTGCAGCAGGGTGGAAGATACCTGCATGGAGCGAAATACTCTTTGCCCTAGCATCCCTTCTTCTCAGAGAGAAGCGTGGTCGCACACGTCTGTCACAGCGCTCCCCAGGAGCAAGTGTGCGGAGGCTGCAGCACGCCGCCCCCGGGGAAGAGAAGGAGCCATTGGCCTTGGGGTTGGGAAACGCTACTGAAGCCGGATCGCCTACCGTGCAGGAACAGCAGGCCAGTGGCAAGACAAGTGTCACCCGCTCCCTGTGCAGAGAGATGGAAGCCTGGCTGCTAAGGAGACATGAGGGGACGACTAGGGCATGGGCGCGTGCTCCACTCTGAGGAAGGAGTCTGGTCAGAAGGCAGGCCTGTCCTGTGCCTCTGGTCCCAAGGGGACAGCATCTCCTTGGCCACCTGTCCCAAGGGCAGACAGGCTTGCCCCCAGGTGCCATACTCGGAACTCACAGAAACAACCCCATGGAGAAATGGGCAGTCCGATGCCGCCTTCCGCCAAGATGTGGCAGTGTTGTGGGTGGCAGGGGGTGTGCCGGGGAGGGAGGGGAGACAGTCCCCCACAGTTCCCCATCCCAGTGCACGGGCCGTGTGCAGGGATCCTGTCGCCTCCTCTCTCCAGTGGTGGAGGCACTGGACTAGACCCCGAGTCTGCCTGAGGGCGGAGCAAAAGGCAAAGCCTTACCTACGCCAGGAGACGGTACTAGGCATAGAGTGCCATGCTAGGCCACGCACGCTGCTGCAGGGTTGTGACTGTGTCTGCTGAGTTCGGCTTAGCAAGGTGAACCCCGGGCGCGAACTTGGAGCCCGGGAAAGCAAGGCCCAAGAGGCACCAGCTCTCCCGCGGCTCTTCTTCCCTGCCGCGACAGAGCAAACGACCAAAGCCTTGCAGAGGAAGCAGCAGCGAAGTGCGGTTTGCGCCAAGCTGAAAACCTCTGCGAAAGCTTAGCAGTCACTGGGAAATCAGCGTCGGTTTTGAGGGCTGCTTTTGTTGCTTGCCTTAGCCTAGTATTCGCAGCAGGATGGGAGAAATCCGCATAGAGCGAAAACCTCTCCCCCGGGCCATCTCCTCTGGGAAAGCACAGCATTATTTGAGAAATCAGAGTCGGGTCTGTGGGATGATGCCTGCTGCTTGCCGGAGCTACTCTCCACAGTACGGTGTAATAAACCCGCATGGAGCGAAATCCTCTTTGCCTGGGCATCCCCTCTGCCTGAGAGTGAAGCGCGGTGGCGCTTGTGGAAAGAGCCTTAAGGAAAGGGACATGTCTGTCACTGCAGAGCGACAGAAACCTGGCTGCTAAGGAGACACGAGGGGAAGATTACGGCAGGGGAAAGGGCTCCACTCTGAGGAAGGAGTCTGGTCAGAAAGCACGCCTGTGCTGAGCCTTTGGGCCCAAGGAGACAGCAGCTCTTGGCCACCTGTCCGTGGTGGAGACATGGGCTTGCCACCAGTCGCCTACCCTGAACTCGAGAAACAACTCGCAGAAAGAACTGGCCATCAGATGCCGTCTTCCTCCAAGATCTGGAAGCTTGGAGGAGGCACGGGGTTTAAGGGGAAGGAGAGGGGACAGTCCCCAAAACTCCCTCTACAGTGGACGGGGTGGTGTGCAGGGACCCTATCACTTCTCCTTTCCTGTGGGGAAAGCAGTGGCCTAGTCCGCGAGTCCTCCTGAGCGCCAGAGTAAAAGGCCAAGCAATGCCTACACCGGGAGATGGTTGTGTGCCTAGAGTGCCATCCTAGGCGACGCACGCTACTGCACGGTTGTGGCTGTGACTGCTTAGTTCAGCCTGGCAGGGTGAACCCAGGATGCGAACATGGAGCCCGGGAAAGCAAGGCCCAAGAGGCATCAGCTCTCCCGCAGCTCTTTTTCCCTGATGCGACTGAAGCTTTGCTGAGGAAGCAGCGGCGAAGTCGTGGTCTCTGCAAGCCAAAGCCTCTGAGAAAGCACAGCATTCGCCGAGAAATGTTCTGTGGGTTGTTGCTGCTTGCCTGAGCTCAGTCTCGAGGTGGGAGAAACCCGCATACAGCGAAAGCCTCTTTGCAGGGCATCTCCCCTGGGAAAGCACAGCATTCGTTGGGAAATCAGAGTTGGTTTTGGGGATGCTGCTGCTGCTTGCCTGAGCTAGTCTCCGCAGCAGGGTGGAAGATACCCGCATGGAGCGAAATACTCTTTGCCCTAGCATCCCTTCTGCCTGAGAGAGAAGCGTGGTCACACACGTCTGTCACAGCGCTCCCCAGGAGCAAGTGTGGGGAGGCTGCAGCACGCCGCCCCCGGGGAAGAGAAGGAGCCATTGGCCTTGGGGTTGGGAAACGCTCCTGAAGCAGGATCACCTACCGGACAGGAACAGAAGGCCAGTGGCAAGACAAGTGTCACCAGCTCCCTGTGCGGAGAGATGGAAGCCTGGCTGCTAAGGAGACATGAGGGGACGACTAGGGCATGGGCACGTGCTCCACTCTGAGGAAGTAGTCTGGGCAGAAGGCAGGCCTGTCATGTGCCTCTGGTCCCAAGGGGACAGCATATCCTTGGCCACCAGTCCCAAGGGCAGACAGGCTTGCCCCCAGGTGCCATACACGGAAATCGCAGAAACAACCCCATGGAGAAATGGGCAGTCCGATGCCGTCTTCCGCCAAGATGTGGCAGTGTTGTGGGTGGCAGGGGGTGTGCCGGGGAGGGAGGGGAGACAGTCCCCCACAGTTCCCCATCCCAGTGCACGGGCCGTGTGCAGGGATCCTGTTGCCTCCTCTCTCCTGTGGTGAAGGCACTGGACTAGACCCCGAGTCTGCCTGAGGGCGGAGCAAAAGGCAAAGCCTTACCTACGCCAGGAGATGGTACTAGGCATAGAGTGCCATGCTAGGCCACGCACGCTGCTGCAGGGTTGTGACTGTGTCTGCTGAGTTTGGCTTAGCAAGGTGAACCCCTGGCTCGTACATGGAGCGCGGGAAAGCAAGGCCCAAGAGGCACCAGCTCCCACGGCTCTTATTCCCTGCCGCGACAGAGCAAACGACCAAAGCCTTGCAGAGGAAGCAGTAGCGAAGTGCGGTTTGCGCCAAGCTGAAAACCTCTGCGAAAGCTTAGCAGTCACTGGGAAATCAGAGTCGGTTCTGTGGGCTGCTTTTGTTGCTTGCCTTAGCCTAAGATTCGCAGCAGGATGGGAGGAACCCGCATAGAGCGAAAGCCCCTCTGCCGGGGAATCCCCTCTGGGAAAGCACAGTTTTCTTTGGAAAATCAGAGTCCAGGGTGTGGGATTCTGCCTGCTGCTTGCTGGAGCTAGTCTCCACAGCACCGTGTAATAAACCCGCATGGAGCGAAATCCTCTTTGCCTGGGCATCCCCTCTGCCTGAGAGAGAAGCGCGGTGGCGCCTGTGGAAAGAGCCTTAAGGAAAGGGACACGTCTGTCACTGCAGAGGGACGGAAGCCTGGCTGCTGAGGAGACACGAGGGGAAGATTAGGGCAGGGGAAAGGGCTCCAACTGAGGAAGGAGTCTGGGCAGAAAGCACGACTGTCCTGAGCCTTTGGGCCCAAGGAGACAGCAGCTCCTTGGCCACCTGTCCGTGGTGGAGACATGGGCTTGCCACCAGGCGCCTAACCTGAACTCGAGAAACAAATCCCTGAAAGAACTGGCCATCAGATGCCGTCTTCCTCCAGGATGTGGAAGCTTGGAGGAGGCACGGGGTTAAGGGGAAGGACAGGGGACAGTCCCCCAAAGCTCTCTAATCAGGGCACGGAGCGGTGTGCAGGGATCCTGTCACCTCTCCTTTCCTGTGGGGAAAGCACTGGCCTAGTCCGCGAGTCCTCCTGTGCACCGGAGTAAAAGACCAAGCGATGTCTACACCGGGAGATGGTAGTGTGCCTAGAGTGCCATCCTAGGCTACGCACGCTACTGCACGGTTGTGGCTGTGCCTGCTTAGTTCGGCCTGGCAGGGTGAACCCAGGATGCGAACATGGAGGCCGGGAAAGCAAGGCCAAAGAGGCATCAGCTCTCCCGCAGCTCTTCTTCCCTGATGCGACTGAAGCCTTGCTGAGGAAGCAGCGGCGAAGTGCTGTTCGCTCCAAGCTAAAGCCTCTGCGAAAGCACAGCGTTCGCCGAGAAATGTTCTGCCGGCTGCTGCTTCTTGCCTGAGCCCAGTCTCGCGGTGGGAGAAACCCGCATACAGCGAAAACCTCTTTGCCTGGGCATCTCCCCTGGGAAAGCACAGCATTCGTTGGGAAATCAGAGTTGGTTTTGGGGATGCTGCTGTTGCTTGCCTGAGCTAGTCTCCGCAGCAGGGTGGAAGATACCTGCATGGAGCGAAATACTCTTTGCCTTAGCATCCCTTCCTCTCAGAGAGAACCGTGGTCGCACACGTCTGTCACAGCGCTCCCCAGGAGCAAGTGTGCGGAGGCTGCAGCACGCCGCCCCCGGGGAAGAGAAGGAGCCATTGGCCTTGGGGTTGGGAAACGCTCCTGAAGCAGGATCGCCTAGCGTGCAAGAACAGCAGGCCAGTGGCAAGACAAGTGTCACCCGCTCCCTGTGCGGAGAGATGGAAGCCTGGCTGCTAAGGAGACATGAGGGGACGACTAGGGCATGGGCACGTGCTCCACTCTGAGGAAGTAGTCTGGGCAGAAGGCAGGCCTGTCATGTGCCTCTGGTCCCAAGGGGACAGCATCTCCTTGGCCACCAGTCCCAAGGGCAGACAGGCTTGGCCAGGTGCCATACTCGGATCTCGCAGAAACAACCCCATGGAGAAATGGGCAGTCCGATGCCGCCTTCCGCCAAGATGTGGCAGTGTTGTGGGTGGCAGGGGGTGTGCCGGGGAAGGAGGGGAGACAGTCCCCCACAGTTCCCCATCCCAGTGCACGGGCCGTGTGCAGGGATCCTGTCGCCTCCTCTCTCCTGTGGTGAAGGCACTGGACTAGACCCCGAGTCTGCCTGAGGGCAGAGCAAAAGGCAAAGCCTTACCTACGCCAGGAGATGGTACTAGGCATAGAGTGCCATGCTAGGCCACGCACGCTGCTGCAGGGTTGTGACTGTGTCTGCTGAGTTTGGCTTAGCAAGGTGAACCCCTGGCTCGTACATGGAGCGCGGGAAAGCAAGGCCCAAGAGGCACCAGCTCCCACGGCTCTTCTTCCCTGCCGCGACAGAGCAAACGACCAAAGACTTGCAGAGGAAGCAGTAGCGAAGTGCGGTTTGCGCCAAGCTGAAAACCTCTGCGAAAGCTTAGCAGTCACTGGGAAATCAGAGTCGGTTCTGTGGGCTGCTTTTGTTGCTTGCCTTAGCCTAAGATTCGCAGCAGGATGGGAGGAACCCGCATAGAGCGAAAGCCCCTCTGCCGGGGAATCCCCTCTGGGAAAGCACAGTTTTCTTTGGAAAATCAGAGTCCAGGGTGTGGGATTCTGCCTGCTGCTTGCTGGAGCTAGTCTCCACAGCACCGTGTAATAAACCCGCATGGAGCGAAATCCTCTTTGCCTGGGCATCCCCTCTGCCTGAGAGAGAAGCGCGGTGGCGCCTGTGGAAAGAGCCTTAAGGAAAGGGACACGTCTGTCACTGCAGAGGGACGGAAGCCTGGCTGCTGAGGAGACACGAGGGGAAGATTAGGGCAGGGGAAAGGGCTCCAACTGAGGAAGGAGTCTGGGCAGAAAGCACGACTGTCCTGAGCCTTTGGGCCCAAGGAGACAGCAGCTCCTTGGCCACCTGTCCGTGGTGGAGACATGGGCTTGCCACCAGGCGCCTAACCTGAACTCGAGAAACAAATCCCAGAAAGAACTGGCCATCAGATGCCGTCTTCCTCCAGGATGTGGAAGCTTGGAGGAGGCACGGGGTTAAGGGGAAGGACAGGGGACAGTCCCCCAAAGCTCCCTAATCAGGGCACGGAGCGGTGCGCAGGGATCCTGTCACCTCTCCTTTCCTGTGGGGAAAGCACTGGCCTAGTCCGCGAGTCCTCCTGTGCACCAGAGTAAAAGGCCAAGCGATGCCTACACCGGGAGATGGTAGTGTGCCTAGAGTGCCATCCTAGGCTACGCACGCTACTGCACGGTTGTGGCTGTGCCTGCTTAGTTCGGCCTGGCAGGGTGAACCCAGGATGCGAACATGGAGGCCGGGAAAGCAAGGCCAAAGAGGCATCAGCTCTCCCGCAGCTCTTCTTCCCTGATGCGACTGAAGGCTTGCTGAGGAAGCAGCGGTGAAGTGCTGTTCGCTCCAAGCTAAAGCCTCTGCGAAAGCACAGCGTTCGCCGAGAAATGTTCTGCCGGCTGCTGCTTCTTGCCTGAGCCCAGTCTCGCGGTGGGAGAAACCCGCATACAGCGAAAACCTCTTTGCCTGGGCATCTCCCCTGGGAAAGCACAGCATTCGTTGGGAAATCAGAGTTGGTTTTGGGGATGCTGCTGCTGCTTGCCTGAGCTAGTCTCCGCAGCAGGGTGGAAGATACCTGCATGGAGCGAAATACTCTTTGCCCTAGCATCCCTTCATATCAGAGAGAAGCGTGGTCGCACACGTCTGTCACAGCGCTCCCCAAGAGCAAGTGTGGGGAGGCTGCAGCACGCCGCCCCCGGGGAAGAGAAGGAGCCATTGGCCTTGGGGTTGGGAAACGCTCCTGAAGCAGGATCACCTACCGGACAGGAACAGCAGGCCAGTGGCAAGACAAGTGTCACCAGCTCCCTGTGCGGAGAGATGGAAGCCTGGCTGCTAAGGAGACATGAGGGGACGACTAGGGCATGGGCACGTGCTCCACTCTGAGGAAGTAGTCTGGGCAGAAGGCAGGCCTGTCATGTGCCTCTGGTCCCAAGGGGACAGCATCTCCTTGGCCACCAGTCCCAAGGGCAGACAGGCTTGCCCCCAGGTGCCATACTCGGAACTCGCAGAAACAACCCCATGGAGAAATGGGCAGTCCGATGCCGCCTTCCGCCAAGATGTGGCAGTGTTGTGGGTGGCAGGGGGTGTGCCGGGGAAGGAGGGGAGACAGTCCCCCACAGTTCCCCATCCCAGTGCACGGGCCGTGTGCAGGGATCCTGTCGCCTCCTCTCTCCTGTGGTGAAGGCACTGGACTAGACCCCGAGTCTGCGAGAGGGCGGAGCAAAAGGCAAAGCCTTACCTACGCCAGGAGATGGTACTAGGCATAGAGTGCCATGCTAGGCCACGCACGCTGCTGCAGGGTTGTGACTGTGTCTGCTGAGTTTGGCTTAGCAAGGTGAACCCCTGGCTCGTACATGGAGCGCGGGAAAGCAAGGCCCAAGAGGCACCAGCTCCCACGGCTCTTCTTCCCTGCCGCGACAGAGCAAACGACCAAAGCCTTGCAGAGGAAGCAGCAGCGAAGTGCGGTTTGCGCCAAGCTGAAAACCTCTGCGAAAGCTTAGCAGTCACTGGGAAATCAGAGTCGGTTCTGTGGGCTGCTTTTGTTGCTTGCCTTAGCCTAAGATTCGCAGCAGGATGGGAGGAACCCGCATAGAGCGAAAGCCCCTCTGCCGGGGAATCCCCTCTGGGAAAACACAGTTTTCTTTGGAAAATCAGAGTCCAGGGTGTGGGATTCTGCCTGCTGCTTGCTGGAGCTAGTCTCCACAGCACCGTGTAATAAACCCGCATGGAGCGAAATCCTCTTTGCCTGGGCATCCCCTCTGCCTGAGAGAGAAGCGCGGTGGCGCCTGTGGAAAGAGCCTTAAGGAAAGGGACACGTCTGTCACTGCAGAGGGACGGAAGCCTGGCTGCTGAGGAGACACGAGGGGAAGATTAGGGCAGGGGAAAGGGCTCCAACTGAGGAAGGAGTCTGGGCAGAAAGCACGACTGTCCTCAGCCTTTGGGCCCAAGGAGACAGCAGCTCCTTGGCCACCTGTCCGTGGTGGAGACATGGGCTTGCCACCAGGCGCCTAACCTGAACTCGAGAAACAAATCCCAGAAAGAACTGGCCATCAGATGCCGTCTTCCTCCAGGATGTGGAAGCTTGGAGGAGGCACGGGGTTAAGGGGAAGGACAGGGGACAGTCCCCCAAAGCTCCCTAATCAGGGCACGGAGCGGTGCGCAGGGATCCTGTCACCTCTCCTTTCCTGTGGGGAAAGCACTGGCCTAGTCCGCGAGTCCTCCTGTGCACCGGAGTAAAAGGCCAAGCGATGCCTACACCGGGAGATGGTAGTGTGCCTAGAGTGCCATCCTAGGCTACGCACGCTACTGCACGGTTGTGGCTGTGCCTGCTTAGTTCGGCCTGGCAGGGTGAACCCAGGATGCGAACATGGAGTCCGGGAAAGCAAGGCCAAAGAGGCATCAGCTCTCCCGCAGCTCTTCTTCCCTGATGCGACTGAAGGCTTGCTGAGGAAGCAGCGGTGAAGTGCTGTTCGCTCCAAGCTAAAGCCTCTGCGAAAGCACAGCGTTCGCCGAGAAATGTTCTGCCGGCTGCTGCTTCTTGCCTGAGCCCAGTCTCGCGGTGGGAGAAACCCGCATACAGCGAAAACCTCTTTGCCTGGGCATCTCCCCTGGGAAAGCACAGCATTCGTTGGGAAATCAGAGTTGGTTTTGGGGATGCTGCTGCTGCTTGCCTGAGCTAGTCTCTGCAGCAGGGTGGAAGATACCTGCATGGAGCGAAATACTCTTTGCCCTAGCATCCCTTCCTCTCAGAGAGAAGCGTGGTCGCACACGTCTGTCACAGCGCTCCCCAAGAGCAAGTGTGGGGAGGCTGCAGCACGCCGCCCCCGGGGAAGAGAAGGAGCCATTGGCCTTGGGGTTGGGAAACGCTCCTGAAGCAGGATCACCTACCGGACAGGAACAGCAGGCCAGTGGCAAGACAAGTGTCACCAGCTCCCTGTGCGGAGAGATGGAAGCCTGGCTGCTAAGGAGACATGAGGGGACGACTAGGGCATGGGCACGTGCTCCACTCTGAGGAAGTAGTCTGGGCAGAAGGCAGGCCTGTCATGTGCCTCTGGTCCCAAGGGGACAGCATCTCCTTGGCCACCAGTCCCAAGGGCAGACAGGCTTGCCCCCAGGTGCCATACTCGGAACTCGCAGAAACAACCCCATGGAGAAATGGGCAGTCCGATGCCGCCTTCCGCCAAGATGTGGCAGTGTTGTGGGTGGCAGGGGGTGTGCCGGGGAAGGAGGGGAGACAGTCCCCCACAGTTCCCCATCCCAGTGCACGGGCCGTGTGCAGGGATCCTGTGGCCTCCTCTCTCCTGTGGTGAAGGCACTGGACTAGACCCCGAGTCTGCGAGAGGGCGGAGCAAAAGGCAAAGCCTTACCTACGCCAGGAGATGGTACTAGGCATAGAGTGCCATGCTAGGCCACGCACGCTGCTGCAGGGTTGTGACTGTGTCTGCTGAGTTTGGCTTAGCAAGGTGAACCCCTGGCTCGTACATGGAGCGCGGGAAAGCAAGGCCCAAGAGGCACCAGCTCCCTCGGCTCTTCTTCCCTGCCGCGACAGAGCAAACGACCAAAGCCTTGCAGAGGAAGCAGCAGCGAAGTGCGGTTTGCGCCAAGCTGAAAACCTCTGCGAAAGCTTAGCAGTCACTGGGAAATCAGAGTCGGTTCTGTGGGCTGCTTTTGTTGCTTGCCTTAGCCTAAGATTCGCAGCAGGATGGGAGGAACCCGCATAGAGCGAAAGCCCCTCTGCCGGGGAATCCCCTCTGGGAAAGCACAGTTTTCTTTGGAAAATCAGAGTCCAGGGTGTGGGATTCTGCCTGCTGCTTGCTGGAGCTAGTCTCCACAGCACCGTGTAATAAACCCGCATGGAGCGAAATCCTCTTTGCCTGGGCATCCCCTCTGCCTGAGAGAGAAGCGCCGTGGTGCCTGTGGAAAGAGCCTTAAGGAAAGGGACACGTCTGTCACTGCAGAGGGACGGAAGCCTGGCTGCTGAGGAGACACGAGGGGAAGATTAGGGCAGGGGAAAGGGCTCCAACTGAGGAAGGAGTCTGGGCAGAAAGCACGACTGTCCTGAGCCTTTGGGCCCAAGGAGACAGCAGCTCCTTGGCCACCTGTCCGTGGTGGAGACATGGGCTTGCCACCAGGCGCCTAACCTGAACTCGAGAAACAAATCCCAGAAAGAACTGGCCATCAGATGCCGTCTTCCTCCAGGATGTGGAAGCTTTGAGGAGGCACGGGGTTAAGGGGAAGGAGAGGGGACAGTCCTCCAAAGCTCCCTAATCAGGGCACGGAGCGGTGTGCAGGGATCCTGTCACCTCTCCTTTCCTGTGGGGAAAGCACTGGCCTAGTCCGCGAGTCCTCCTGTGCACCAGAGTAAAAGGCCAAGCGATGCCTACACCGGGAGATGGTAGTGTGCCTAGAGTGCCATCCTAGGCTACGCACGCTACTGCACGGTTGTGGCTGTGCCTGCTTAGTTCGGCCTGGCAGGGTGAACCCAGGATGCGAACATGGAGGCCGGGAAAGCAAGGCCAAAGAGGCATCAGCTCTCCCGCAGCTCTTCTTCCCTGATGCGACTGAAGCCTTGCTGAGGAAGCAGCGGCGAAGTGCTGTTCGCTCCAAGCTAAAGCCTATGCGAAAGCACAGCGTTCGCCGAGAAATGTTCTGCCGGCTGCTGCTTCTTGCCTGAGCCCAGTCTCGCGGTGGGAGAAACCCGCATACAGCGAAAACCTCTTTGCCTGGGCATCTCCCCTGGGAAAGCAGAGCATTCGTTGGGAAATCAGAGTTGGTTTTGGGGATGCTGCTGCTGCTTGCCTGAGCTAGTCTCCGCAGCAGGGTGGAAGATACCTGCATGGAGCGAAATACTCTTTGCCCTAGCATCCCTTCCTCTCAGAGAGAAGCGTGGTCGCACACGTCTGTCACAGCGCTCCCCAGGAGCAAGTGTGGGGAGGCTGCAGCACGCCGCCCCCGGGGAAGAGAAGGAGCCATTGGCCTTGGGGTTGGGAAACGCTCCTGAAGCAGGATCGCCTACCGTGCAAGAACAGCAGGCCAGTGGCAAGACAAGTGTCACCCGCTCCCTGTGCGGAGAGATGGAAGCCTGGCTGCTAAGGAGACATGAGGGGACGACTAGGGCATGGGCACGTGCTCCACTCTGATTAAGGAGTCGGGACAGAAGGCAGGCCTGTCCTGTGCTTCTGGTCCCAAGGGGACAGCATCTCCTTGGCCACCTGTCCCAAGGGCAGACAGGCTTGCCCCCAGGTGCCATACTCGGATCTCGCAGAAACAACCCCATGGAGAAATGGGCAGTCCGATGCCGCCTTCCGCCAAGATGTGGCAGTGTTGTGGGTGGCAGGGGGTGTGCCGGGGAAGGAGGGGAGACAGTCCCCCACAGTTCCGATCCCAGTGCACGGGCCGTGTGCAGGGATCCTGTCGCCTCCTCTCTCCTGTGGTGAAGGCACTGGCCTAGACCCCGAGTCTGCCTGAGCGCGGAGCAAAAGGCAAAGCCTTACCTACGCCAGGAGATGGTACTAGGCATAGAGTGCCATGCTTGGCCACGCAGCCTGCTGCAGGGTTGTGACTGTGTCTGCTGAGTTCGGATTAGCAAGGTGAACCCCGGGCTCGATCTTGGAACCCGGGAAAGCAAGGCCCAAGAGGCTCCAAGTCTCCCGCGGCTCTTCTTCCCTGCCGCGAGAGAGCAAACGACCAAAGCCTTGCAGAGGAAGCAGCAGCGAAGTGCGGTTTGCGCCAAGCTGAAAACCTCTGCGAAAGCATAGCAGTCACTGGGAAATCAGAGTCGGTTCTGTGGGCTGCTTTTGTTGCTTGCCTTAATCTAGGATTCACAGCAGGATGGGAGGAACCCGCATAGAGTGAAAGCCCCTCTGCTGGGGAATCCCCTCTGGGAAAGCACAGCATTCTTTGGGAAATCAGAGTCCAGTGTGTGGGATTCTGCCTGCTGCTTGCCGGAGCTAGTCTCCACAGCACCGTGTAATAAACCCGCATGGAGCGAAATCCTCTTTGCCTGGGTATCCCCTCTGCCTGAGAGAGAAGCGCGGTGGCGCCTGTGGAAAGAGCCTTAAGGAAAGGGACACGTCTGTCACTGCAGAGGGACAGAAGCCTGGCTGCTGAGGAGACACGAGGGGAAGATTAGGGCAGGGGAAAGGGCTCCACTCTGAGGAAGAAGTCTGGTCAGAAAGCACGCCTGTCCTGAGCCTTTGGGCCCAAGGAGACAGCAGCTCCTTGGCCACCTGTCCGTGGTGGAGACATGGGCTTGCACCAGGCGCCTACCCTGAATTCGAGAAACAACTCCCCGAAAGAACTGGCCATCAGATGCCGTCTTCCTCCAGGATGTGGAAGCTTGGAGGAGGCACGGGGTTAAGGGGAAGGAGAGGGGACAGTCCCCCAAAGCTCCCTAATCAGGGGACGGGGCGGTGTGCAGGGATCCTGTCACCTCTCCTTTCCTGTGGGGAAAGCACTGGCCTAGTCCGCGAGTCCTCCTGTGCACCAGAGGAAAAGGCCAAGCGATGCCTACACCGGGAGATGGTAGTGTGCCTAGAGTGCCATCCTAGGCTACGCACGCTACTGCACGGTTGTGGCTGTGCCTGCTTAGTTCGGCCTGGCAGTGTGAACCCAGGATGCGAACATGGAGCCCGGGAAAGCAAGGCCCAAGAGGCATCAGCTCTCCCGCAGCTCTTCTTCCCTGATGCGACTGAAGCCTTGCTGAGGAAGCAGCGGCGAAGTGCTGTTCGCTCCAAGCCAAAGCCTCTGCGAAAGCACAGCGTTCGCCGAGAAATGTTCTGCCGGCTGCTGCTGCTTGCCTGAGCCCAGTCTCGCGGTGGGAGAAACCCGCATACAGCGAAAGACTCTTTGCCTGGGCATCTCCCCTGGGAAAGCACAGCATTCGTTGGGAAATCAGAGTTGGTTTTGGGGATGCTGCTGCTGCTTCCCTGAGCTAGTCTCCGCAGCAGGGTGGAAGATACCTGCATGGAGCGAAATACTCTTTGCCCTAGCATCCCTTCTTCTCAGAGAGAAGCGTGGTCGCACACGTCTGTCACAGCGCTCCCCAGGAGCAAGTGTGCGGAGGCTGCAGCACGCCGCCCCCGGGGAAGAGAAGGAGCCATTGGCCTTGGGGTTGGGAAACGCTCCTGAAGCCGGATCGCCTACCGTGCAGGAACAGCAGGCCAGTGGCAAGACAAGTGTCACCCGCTCCCTGTGCAGAGAGATGGAAGCCTGGCTGCTAAGGAGACATGAGGGGACGACTAGGGCATGGGCGCGTGCTCCACTCTGAGGAAGGAGTCTGGTCAGAAGGCAGGCCTGTCCTGTGCCTCTGGTCCCAAGGGGACAGCATCTCCTTGGCCACCTGTCCCAAGGGCAGACAGGCTTGCCCCCAGGTGCCATACTCGGAACTCACAGAAACAACCCCATGGAGAAATGGGCAGTCCGATGCCGCCTTCCGCCAAGATGTGGCAGTGTTGTGGGTGGCAGGGGGTGTGCCGGGGAGGGAGGGGAGACAGTCCCCCACAGTTCCCCATCCCAGTGCACGGGCCGTGTGCAGGGATCCTGTCGCCTCCTCTCTCCAGTGGTGGAGGCACTGGACTAGACCCCGAGTCTGCCTGAGGGCGGAGCAAAAGGCAAAGCCTTACCTACGCCAGGAGACGGTACTAGGCATAGAGTGCCATGCTAGGCCACGCACGCTGCTGCAGGGTTGTGACTGTGTCTGCTGAGTTCGGCTTAGCAAGGTGAACCCCGGGCGCGAACTTGGAGCCCGGGAAAGCAAGGCCCAAGAGGCACCAGCTCTCCCGCGGCTCTTCTTCCCTGCCGCGACAGAGCAAACGACCAAAGCCTTGCAGAGGAAGCAGCAGCGAAGTGCGGTTTGCGCCAAGCTGAAAACCTCTGCGAAAGCTTAGCAGTCACTGGGAAATCAGCGTCGGTTTTGAGGGCTGCTTTTGTTGCTTGCCTTAGCCTAGTATTCGCAGCAGGATGGGAGAAATCCGCATAGAGCGAAAACCTCTCCCCCGGGCCATCTCCTCTGGGAAAGCACAGCATTATTTGAGAAATCAGAGTCGGGTCTGTGGGATGATGCCTGCTGCTTGCCGGAGCTACTCTCCACAGTACGGTGTAATAAACCCGCATGGAGCGAAATCCTCTTTGCCTGGGCATCCCCTCTGCCTGAGAGTGAAGCGCGGTGGCGCTTGTGGAAAGAGCCTTAAGGAAGGGGACATGTCTGTCACTGCAGAGCGACAGAAACCTGGCTGCTAAGGAGACACGAGGGGAAGATTACGGCAGGGGAAAGGGCTCCACTCTGAGGAAGGAGTCTGGTCAGAAAGCACGCCTGTGCTGAGCCTTTGGGCCCAAGGAGACAGCAGCTCCTTGGCCACCTGTCCGTGGTGGAGACACGGGCTTGCCACCAGTCGCCTACCCTGAACTCGAGAAACAACTCGCAGAAAGAACTGGCCATCAGATGCCGTCTTCCTCCAAGATCTGGAAGCTTGGAGGAGGCACGGGGTTTAAGGGGAAGGAGAGGGGACAGTCCCCAAAACTCCCTCTACAGTGGACGGGGTGGTGTGCAGGGACCCTATCACTTCTCCTTTCCTGTGGGGAAAGCAGTGGCCTAGTCCGCGAGTCCTCCTGAGCGCCAGAGTAAAAGGCCAAGCAATGCCTACACCGGGAGATGGTTGTGTGCCTAGAGTGCCATCCTAGGCGACGCACGCTACTGCACGGTTGTGGCTGTGACTGCTTAGTTCAGCCTGGCAGGGTGAACCCAGGATGCGAACATGGAGCCCGGGAAAGCAAGGCCCAAGAGGCATCAGCTCTCCCGCAGCTCTTTTTCCCTGATGCGACTGAAGCTTTGCTGAGGAAGCAGCGGCGAAGTCGTGGTCTCTGCAAGCCAAAGCCTCTGAGAAAGCACAGCATTCGCCGAGAAATGTTCTGTGGGTTGTTGCTGCTTGCCTGAGCTCAGTCTCGAGGTGGGAGAAACCCGCATACAGCGAAAGCCTCTTTGCAGGGCATCTCCCCTGGGAAAGCACAGCATTCGTTGGGAAATCAGAGTTGGTTTTGGGGATGCTGCTGCTGCTTGCCTGAGCTAGTCTCCGCAGCAGGGTGGAAGATACCCGCATGGAGCGAAATACTCTTTGCCCTAGCATCCCTTCTGCCTGAGAGAGAAGCGTGGTCACACACGTCTGTCACAGCGCTCCCCAGGAGCAAGTGTGGGGAGGCTGCAGCACGCCGCCCCCGGGGAAGAGAAGGAGCCATTGGCCTTGGGGTTGGGAAACGCTCCTGAAGCAGGATCACCTACCGGACAGGAACAGAAGGCCAGTGGCAAGACAAGTGTCACCAGCTCCCTGTGCGGAGAGATGGAAGCCTGGCTGCTAAGGAGACATGAGGGGACGACTAGGGCATGGGCACGTGCTCCACTCTGAGGAAGTAGTCTGGGCAGAAGGCAGGCCTGTCATGTGCCTCTGGTCCCAAGGGGACAGCATATCCTTGGCCACCAGTCCCAAGGGCAGACAGGCTTGCCCCCAGGTGCCATACACGGAAATCGCAGAAACAACCCCATGGAGAAATGGGCAGTCCGATGCCGTCTTCCGCCAAGATGTGGCAGTGTTGTGGGTGGCAGGGGGTGTGCCGGGGAAAGAGGGGAGACAGTCCCCCACAGTTCCCCATCCCAGTGCACGGGCCGTGTGCAGGGATCCTGTTGCCTCCTCTCTCCTGTGGTGAAGGCACTGGACTAGACCCCGAGTCTGCCTGAGGGCGGAGCAAAAGGCAAAGCCTTACCTACGCCAGGAGATGGTACTAGGCATAGAGTGCCATGCTAGGCCACGCACGCTGCTGCAGGGTTGTGACTGTGTCTGCTGAGTTTGGCTTAGCAAGGTGAACCCCTGGCTCGTACATGGAGCGCGGGAAAGCAAGGCCCAAGAGGCACCAGCTCCCACGGCTCTTATTCCCTGCCGCGACAGAGCAAACGACCAAAGCCTTGCAGAGGAAGCAGTAGCGAAGTGCGGTTTGCGCCAAGCTGAAAACCTCTGCGAAAGCTTAGCAGTCACTGGGAAATCAGAGTCGGTTCTGTGGGCTGCTTTTGTTGCTTGCCTTAGCCTAAGATTCGCAGCAGGATGGGAGGAACCCGCATAGAGCGAAAGCCCCTCTGCCGGGGAATCCCCTCTGGGAAAGCACAGTTTTCTTTGGAAAATCAGAGTCCAGGGTGTGGGATTCTGCCTGCTGCTTGCTGGAGCTAGTCTCCACAGCACCGTGTAATAAACCCGCATGGAGCGAAATCCTCTTTGCCTGGGCATCCCCTCTGCCTGAGAGAGAAGCGCGGTGGCGCCTGTGGAAAGAGCCTTAAGGAAAGGGACACGTCTGTCACTGCAGAGGGACGGAAGCCTGGCTGCTGAGGAGACACGAGGGGAAGATTAGGGCAGGGGAAAGGGCTCCAACTGAGGAAGGAGTCTGGGCAGAAAGCACGACTGTCCTGAGCCTTTGGGCCCAAGGAGACAGCAGCTCCTTGGCCACCTGTCCGTGGTGGAGACATGGGCTTGCCACCAGGCGCCTAACCTGAACTCGAGAAACAAATCCCTGAAAGAACTGGCCATCAGATGCCGTCTTCCTCCAGGATGTGGAAGCTTGGAGGAGGCACGGGGTTAAGGGGAAGGACAGGGGACAGTCCCCCAAAGCTCTCTAATCAGGGCACGGAGCGGTGTGCAGGGATCCTGTCACCTCTCCATTCCTGTGGGGAAAGCACTGGCCTAGTCCGCGAGTCCTCCTGTGCACCGGAGTAAAAGACCAAGCGATGTCTACACCGGGAGATGGTAGTGTGCCTAGAGTGCCATCCTAGGCTACGCACGCTACTGCACGGTTGTGGCTGTGCCTGCTTAGTTCGGCCTGGCAGGGTGAACCCAGGATGCGAACATGGAGGCCGGGAAAGCAAGGCCAAAGAGGCATCAGCTCTCCCGCAGCTCTTCTTCCCTGATGCGACTGAAGCCTTGCTGAGGAAGCAGCGGCGAAGTGCTGTTCGCTCCAAGCTAAAGCCTCTGCGAAAGCACAGCGTTCGCCGAGAAATGTTCTGCCGGCTGCTGCTTCTTGCCTGAGCCCAGTCTCGCGGTGGGAGAAACCCGCATACAGCGAAAACCTCTTTGCCTGGGCATCTCCCCTGGGAAAGCACAGCATTCGTTGGGAAATCAGAGTTGGTTTTGGGGATGCTGCTGTTGCTTGCCTGAGCTAGTCTCCGCAGCAGGGTGGAAGATACCTGCATGGAGCGAAATACTCTTTGCCTTAGCATCCCTTCCTCTCAGAGAGAACCGTGGTCGCACACGTCTGTCACAGCGCTCCCCAGGAGCAAGTGTGCGGAGGCTGCAGCACGCCGCCCCCGGGGAAGAGAAGGAGCCATTGGCCTTGGGGTTGGGAAACGCTCCTGAAGCAGGATCGCCTAGCGTGCAAGAACAGCAGGCCAGTGGCAAGACAAGTGTCACCCGCTCCCTGTGCGGAGAGATGGAAGCCTGGCTGCTAAGGAGACATGAGGGGACGACTAGGGCATGGGCACGTGCTCCACTCTGAGGAAGTAGTCTGGGCAGAAGGCAGGCCTGTCATGTGCCTCTGGTCCCAAGGGGACAGCATCTCCTTGGCCACCAGTCCCAAGGGCAGACAGGCTTGGCCAGGTGCCATACTCGGATCTCGCAGAAACAACCCCATGGAGAAATGGGCAGTCCGATGCCGCCTTCCGCCAAGATGTGGCAGTGTTGTGGGTGGCAGGGGGTGTGCCGGGGAAGGAGGGGAGACAGTCCCCCACAGTTCCCCATCCCAGTGCACGGGCCGTGTGCAGGGATCCTGTCGCCTCCTCTCTCCTGTGGTGAAGGCACTGGACTAGACCCCGAGTCTGCCTGAGGGCAGAGCAAAAGGCAAAGCCTTACCTACGCCAGGAGATGGTACTAGGCATAGAGTGCCATGCTAGGCCACGCACGCTGCTGCAGGGTTGTGACTGTGTCTGCTGAGTTTGGCTTAGCAAGGTGAACCCCTGGCTCGTACATGGAGCGCGGGAAAGCAAGGCCCAAGAGGCACCAGCTCCCACGGCTCTTCTTCCCTGCCGCGACAGAGCAAACGACCAAAGACTTGCAGAGGAAGCAGTAGCGAAGTGCGGTTTGCGCCAAGCTGAAAACCTCTGCGAAAGCTTAGCAGTCACTGGGAAATCAGAGTCGGTTCTGTGGGCTGCTTTTGTTGCTTGCCTTAGCCTAAGATTCGCAGCAGGATGGGAGGAACCCGCATAGAGCGAAAGCCCCTCTGCCGGGGAATCCCCTCTGGGAAAGCACAGTTTTCTTTGGAAAATCAGAGTCCAGGGTGTGGGATTCTGCCTGCTGCTTGCTGGAGCTAGTCTCCACAGCACCGTGTAATAAACCCGCATGGAGCGAAATCCTCTTTGCCTGGGCATCCCCTCTGCCTGAGAGAGAAGCGCCGTGGTGCCTGTGGAAAGAGCCTTAAGGAAAGGGACACGTCTGTCACTGCAGAGGGACGGAAGCCTGGCTGCTGAGGAGACACGAGGGGAAGATTAGGGCAGGGGAAAGGGCTCCAACTGAGGAAGGAGTCTGGGCAGAAAGCACGACTGTCCTGAGCCTTTGGGCCCAAGGAGACAGCAGCTCCTTGGCCACCTGTCCGTGGTGGAGACATGGGCTTGCCACCAGGCGCCTAACCTGAACTCGAGAAACAAATCCCAGAAAGAACTGGCCATCAGATGCCGTCTTCCTCCAGGATGTGGAAGCTTTGAGGAGGCACGGGGTTAAGGGGAAGGAGAGGGGACAGTCCTCCAAAGCTCCCTAATCAGGGCACGGAGCGGTGTGCAGGGATCCTGTCACCTCTCCTTTCCTGTGGGGAAAGCACTGGCCTAGTCCGCGAGTCCTCCTGTGCACCAGAGTAAAAGGCCAAGCGATGCCTACACCGGGAGATGGTAGTGTGCCTAGAGTGCCATCCTAGGCTACGCACGCTACTGCACGGTTGTGGCTGTGCCTGCTTAGTTCGGCCTGGCAGGGTGAACCCAGGATGCGAACATGGAGGCCGGGAAAGCAAGGCCAAAGAGGCATCAGCTCTCCCGCAGCTCTTCTTCCCTGATGCGACTGAAGCCTTGCTGAGGAAGCAGCGGCGAAGTGCTGTTCGCTCCAAGCTAAAGCCTATGCGAAAGCACAGCGTTCGCCGAGAAATGTTCTGCCGGCTGCTGCTTCTTGCCTGAGCCCAGTCTCGCGGTGGGAGAAACCCGCATACAGCGAAAACCTCTTTGCCTGGGCATCTCCCCTGGGAAAGCAGAGCATTCGTTGGGAAATCAGAGTTGGTTTTGGGGATGCTGCTGCTGCTTGCCTGAGCTAGTCTCCGCAGCAGGGTGGAAGATACCTGCATGGAGCGAAATACTCTTTGCCCTAGCATCCCTTCCTCTCAGAGAGAAGCGTGGTCGCACACGTCTGTCACAGCGCTCCCCAGGAGCAAGTGTGGGGAGGCTGCAGCACGCCGCCCCCGGGGAAGAGAAGGAGCCATTGGCCTTGGGGTTGGGAAACGCTCCTGAAGCAGGATCGCCTACCGTGCAAGAACAGCAGGCCAGTGGCAAGACAAGTGTCACCCGCTCCCTGTGCGGAGAGATGGAAGCCTGGCTGCTAAGGAGACATGAGGGGACGACTAGGGCATGGGCACGTGCTCCACTCTGATTAAGGAGTCGGGACAGAAGGCAGGCCTGTCCTGTGCCTCTGGTCCCAAGGGGACAGCATCTCCTTGGCCACCTGTCCCAAGGGCAGACAGGCTTGCCCCCAGGTGCCATACTCGGATCTCGCAGAAACAACCCCATGGAGAAATGGGCAGTCCGATGCCGCCTTCCGCCAAGATGTGGCAGTGTTGTGGGTGGCAGGGGGTGTGCCGGGGAAGGAGGGGAGACAGTCCCCCACAGTTCCGATCCCAGTGCACGGGCCGTGTGCAGGGATCCTGTCGCCTCCTCTCTCCTGTGGTGAAGGCACTGGCCTAGACCCCGAGTCTGCCTGAGCGCGGAGCAAAAGGCAAAGCCTTACCTACGCCAGGAGATGGTACTAGGCATAGAGTGCCATGCTTGGCCACGCAGCCTGCTGCAGGGTTGTGACTGTGTCTGCTGAGTTCGGATTAGCAAGGTGAACCCCGGGCTCGATCTTGGAACCCGGGAAAGCAAGGCCCAAGAGGCTCCAAGTCTCCCGCGGCTCTTCTTCCCTGCCGCGAGAGAGCAAACGACCAAAGCCTTGCAGAGGAAGCAGCAGCGAAGTGCGGTTTGCGCCAAGCTGAAAACCTCTGCGAAAGCATAGCAGTCACTGGGAAATCAGAGTCGGTTCTGTGGGCTGCTTTTGTTGCTTGCCTTAATCTAGGATTCACAGCAGGATGGGAGGAACCCGCATAGAGTGAAAGCCCCTCTGCTGGGGAATCCCCTCTGGGAAAGCACAGCATTCTTTGGGAAATCAGAGTCCAGTGTGTGGGATTCTGCCTGCTGCTTGCCGGAGCTAGTCTCCACAGCACCGTGTAATAAACCCGCATGGAGCGAAATCCTCTTTGCCTGGGTATCCCCTCTGCCTGAGAGAGAAGCGCGGTGGCGCCTGTGGAAAGAGCCTTAAGGAAAGGGACACGTCTGTCACTGCAGAGGGACAGAAGCCTGGCTGCTGAGGAGACACGAGGGGAAGATTAGGGCAGGGGAAAGGGCTCCACTCTGAGGAAGAAGTCTGGTCAGAAAGCACGCCTGTCCTGAGCCTTTGGGCCCAAGGAGACAGCAGCTCCTTGGCCACCTGTCCGTGGTGGAGACATGGGCTTGCACCAGGCGCCTACCCTGAATTCGAGAAACAACTCCCCGAAAGAACTGGCCATCAGATGCCGTCTTCCTCCAGGATGTGGAAGCTTGGAGGAGGCACGGGGTTAAGGGGAAGGAGAGGGGACAGTCCCCCAAAGCTCCCTAATCAGGGGACGGGGCGGTGTGCAGGGATCCTGTCACCTCTCCTTTCCTGTGGGGAAAGCACTGGCCTAGTCCGCGAGTCCTCCTGTGCACCAGAGGAAAAGGCCAAGCGATGCCTACACCGGGAGATGGTAGTGTGCCTAGAGTGCCATCCTAGGCTACGCACGCTACTGCACGGTTGTGGCTGTGCCTGCTTAGTTCGGCCTGGCAGTGTGAACCCAGGATGCGAACATGGAGCCCGGGAAAGCAAGGCCCAAGAGGCATCAGCTCTCCCGCAGCTCTTCTTCCCTGATGCGACTGAAGCCTTGCTGAGGAAGCAGCGGCGAAGTGCTGTTCGCTCCAAGCCAAAGCCTCTGCGAAAGCACAGCGTTCGCCGAGAAATGTTCTGCCGGCTGCTGCTGCTTGCCTGAGCCCAGTCTCGCGGTGGGAGAAACCCGCATACAGCGAAAGACTCTTTGCCTGGGCATCTCCCCTGGGAAAGCACAGCATTCGTTGGGAAATCAGAGTTGGATTTGGGGATGCTGCTGCTGCTTCCCTGAGCTAGTCTCCGCAGCAGGGTGGAAGATACCTGCATGGAGCGAAATACTCTTTGCCCTAGCATCCCTTCTTCTCAGAGAGAAGCGTGGTCGCACACGTCTGTCACAGCGCTCCCCAGGAGCAAGTGTGCGGAGGCTGCAGCACGCCGCCCCCGGGGAAGAGAAGGAGCCATTGGCCTTGGGGTTGGGAAACGCTCCTGAAGCCGGATCGCCTACCGTGCAGGAACAGCAGGCCAGTGGCAAGACAAGTGTCACCCGCTCCCTGTGCAGAGAGATGGAAGCCTGGCTGCTAAGGAGACATGAGGGGACGACTAGGGCATGGGCGCGTGCTCCACTCTGAGGAAGGAGTCTGGTCAGAAGGCAGGCCTGTCCTGTGCCTCTGGTCCCAAGGGGACAGCATCTCCTTGGCCACCTGTCCCAAGGGCAGACAGGCTTGCCCCCAGGTGCCATACTCGGAACTCACAGAAACAACCCCATGGAGAAATGGGCAGTCCGATGCCGCCTTCCGCCAAGATGTGGCAGTGTTGTGGGTGGCAGGGGGTGTGCCGGGGAGGGAGGGGAGACAGTCCCCCACAGTTCCCCATCCCAGTGCACGGGCCGTGTGCAGGGATCCTGTCGCCTCCTCTCTCCAGTGGTGGAGGCACTGGACTAGACCCCGAGTCTGCCTGAGGGCGGAGCAAAAGGCAAAGCCTTACCTACGCCAGGAGACGGTACTAGGCATAGAGTGCCATGCTAGGCCACGCACGCTGCTGCAGGGTTGTGACTGTGTCTGCTGAGTTCGGCTTAGCAAGGTGAACCCCGGGCGCGAACTTGGAGCCCGGGAAAGCAAGGCCCAAGAGGCACCAGCTCTCCCGCGGCTCTTCTTCCCTGCCGCGACAGAGCAAACGACCAAAGCCTTGCAGAGGAAGCAGCAGCGAAGTGCGGTTTGCGCCAAGCTGAAAACCTCTGCGAAAGCTTAGCAGTCACTGGGAAATCAGCGTCGGTTTTGAGGGCTGCTTTTGTTGCTTGCCTTAGCCTAGTATTCGCAGCAGGATGGGAGAAATCCGCATAGAGCGAAAACCTCTCCCCCGGGCCATCTCCTCTGGGAAAGCACAGCATTATTTGAGAAATCAGAGTCGGGTCTGTGGGATGATGCCTGCTGCTTGCCGGAGCTACTCTCCACAGTACGGTGTAATAAACCCGCATGGAGCGAAATCCTCTTTGCCTGGGCATCCCCTCTGCCTGAGAGTGAAGCGCGGTGGCGCTTGTGGAAAGAGCCTTAAGGAAGGGGACATGTCTGTCACTGCAGAGCGACAGAAACCTGGCTGCTAAGGAGACACGAGGGGAAGATTACGGCAGGGGAAAGGGCTCCACTCTGAGGAAGGAGTCTGGTCAGAAAGCACGCCTGTGCTGAGCCTTTGGGCCCAAGGAGACAGCAGCTCCTTGGCCACCTGTCCGTGGTGGAGACACGGGCTTGCCACCAGTCGCCTACCCTGAACTCGAGAAACAACTCGCAGAAAGAACTGGCCATCAGATGCCGTCTTCCTCCAAGATCTGGAAGCTTGGAGGAGGCACGGGGTTTAAGGGGAAGGAGAGGGGACAGTCCCCAAAACTCCCTCTACAGTGGACGGGGTGGTGTGCAGGGACCCTATCACTTCTCCTTTCCTGTGGGGAAAGCAGTGGCCTAGTCCGCGAGTCCTCCTGAGCGCCAGAGTAAAAGGCCAAGCAATGCCTACACCGGGAGATGGTTGTGTGCCTAGAGTGCCATCCTAGGCGACGCACGCTACTGCACGGTTGTGGCTGTGACTGCTTAGTTCAGCCTGGCAGGGTGAACCCAGGATGCGAACATGGAGCCCGGGAAAGCAAGGCCCAAGAGGCATCAGCTCTCCCGCAGCTCTTTTTCCTGATGCGACTGAAGCTTTGCTGAGGAAGCAGCGGCGAAGTCGTGGTCTCTGCAAGCCAAAGCCTCTGAGAAAGCACAGCATTCGCCGAGAAATGTTCTGTGGGTTGTTGCTGCTTGCCTGAGCTCAGTCTCGAGGTGGGAGAAACCCGCATACAGCGAAAGCCTCTTTGCAGGGCATCTCCCCTGGGAAAGCACAGCATTCGTTGGGAAATCAGAGTTGGTTTTGGGGATGCTGCTGCTGCTTGCCTGAGCTAGTCTCCGCAGCAGGGTGGAAGATACCCGCATGGAGCGAAATACTCTTTGCCCTAGCATCCCTTCTGCCTGAGAGAGAAGCGTGGTCACACACGTCTGTCACAGCGCTCCCCAGGAGCAAGTGTGGGGAGGCTGCAGCACGCCGCCCCCGGGGAAGAGAAGGAGCCATTGGCCTTGGGGTTGGGAAACGCTCCTGAAGCAGGATCGCCTACCGTGCAAGAACAGCAGGCCAGTGGCAAGACAAGTGTCACCCGCTCCCTGTGCGGAGAGATGGAAGCCTGGCTGCTAAGGAGACATGAGGGGACGACTAGGGCATGGGCACGTGCTCCACTCTGAGGAAGTAGTCTGGGCAGAAGGCAGGCCTGTCATGTGCCTCTGGTCCCAAGGGGACAGCATATCCTTGGCCACCAGTCCCAAGGGCAGACAGGCTTGCCCCCAGGTGCCATACACGGAACTCGCAGAAACAACTCCATGGAGAAATGGGCAGTCTGATGCCGTCTCCCGCCAAGATGTGGCAGTGTTGTGGGTGGCAGGGGGTGTGCCGGGGAAGGAGGGGAGACAGTCCCCCACAGTTCCCCATCCCAGTGCACGGGCCGTGTGCAGGGATCCTGTTGCCTCCTCTCTCCTGTGGTGAAGGCACTGGACTAGACCCCGAGTCTGCCTGAGGGCGGAGCAAAAGGCAAAGCCTTACCTACGCCAGGAGATGGTACTAGGCATAGAGTGCCATGCTAGGCCACGCACGCTGCTGCAGGGTTGTGACTGTGTCTGCTGAGTTTGGCTTAGCAAGGTGAACCCCTGGCTCGTACATGGAGCGCGGGAAAGCAAGGCCCAAGAGGCACCAGCTCCCACGGCTCTTATTCCCTGCCGCGACAGAGCAAACGACCAAAGCCTTGCAGAGGAAGCAGTAGCGAAGTGCGGTTTGCGCCAAGCTGAAAACCTCTGCGAAAGCTTAGCAGTCACTGGGAAATCAGAGTCGGTTCTGTGGGCTGCTTTTGTTGCTTGCCTTAGCCTAAGATTCGCAGCAGGATGGGAGGAACCCGCATAGAGCGAAAGCCCCTCTGCCGGGGAATCCCCTCTGGGAAAGCACAGTTTTCTTTGGAAAATCAGAGTCCAGGGTGTGGGATTCTGCCTGCTGCTTGCTGGAGCTAGTCTCCACAGCACCGTGTAATAAACCCGCATGGAGCGAAATCCTCTTTGCCTGGGCATCCCCTCTGCCTGAGAGAGAAGCGCGGTGGCGCCTGTGGAAAGAGCCTTAAGGAAAGGGACACGTCTGTCACTGCAGAGGGACGGAAGCCTGGCTGCTGAGGAGACACGAGGGGAAGATTAGGGCAGGGGAAAGGGCTCCAACTGAGGAAGGAGTCTGGGCTGAAAGCACGACTGTCCTGAGCCTTTGGGCCCAAGGAGACAGCAGCTCCTTGGCCACCTGTCCGTGGTGGAGACATGGGCTTGCCACCAGGCGCCTAACCTGAACTCGAGAAACAAATCCCAGAAAGAACTGGCCATCAGATGCCGTCTTCCTCCAGGATGTGGAAGCTTGGAGGAGGCACGGGGTTAAGGGGAAGGACAGGGGACAGTCCCCCAAAGCTCCCTAATCAGGGCACGGGGCGGTGTGCAGGGATCCTGTCACCTCTCCTTTCCTGTGGGGAAAGCACTGGCCTAGTCCGCGAGTCCTCCTGTGCACCAGAGTAAAAGGCCAAGCGATGCCTACACCGGGAGATGGTAGTGTGCCTAGAGTGCCATCCTAGGCTACGCACGCTACTGCACGGTTGTGGCTGTGCCTGCTTAGTTCGGCCTGGCAGGGTGAACCCAGGATGCGAACATGGAGGCCGGGAAAGCAAGGCCAAAGAGGCATCAGCTCTCCCGCAGCTCTTCTTCCCTGATGCGACTGAAGCCTGCTGAGGAAGCAGCGGCGAAGTGCTGTTCGCTCCAAGCTAAAGCCTCTGCGAAAGCACAGCGTTCGCCGAGAAATGTTCTGCCGGCTGCTGCTTCTTGCCTGAGCCCAGTCTCGCGGTGGGAGAAACCCGCATACAGCGAAAACCTCTTTGCCTGGGCATCTCCCCTGGGAAAGCACAGCATTCGTTGGGAAATCAGAGTTGGTTTTGGGGATGCTGCTGCTGCTTGCCTGAGCTAGTCTCCGCAGCAGGGTGGAAGATACCTGCATGGAGCGAAATACTCTTTGCCCTAGCATCCCTTCCTCTCAGAGAGAACCGTGGTCGCACACGTCTGTCACAGCGCTCCCCAGGAGCAAGTGTGGGGAGGCTGCAGCACGCCGCCCCCGGGGAAGAGAAGGAGCCATTGGCCTTGGGGTTTGGAAACGCTCCTGAAGCAGGATCGCCTACCGTGCAAGAACAGCAGGCCAGTGGCAAGACAAGTGTCACCCGCTCCCTGTGCGGAGAGATGGAAGCCTGGCTGCTAAGGAGACATGAGGGGACAACTAGGGCATGGGCACGTGCTCCACTCTGAGGAAGTAGTCTGGGCAGAAGGCAGGCCTGTCATGTGCCTCTGGTCCCAAGGGGACAGCATCTCCTTGGCCACCTGTCCCAAGGGCAGACAGGCTTGCCCCCAGGTGCCATACTCGGATCTCGCAGAAACAACCCCATGGAGAAATGGGCAGTCCGATGCCGCCTTCCGCCAAGATGTGGCAGTGTTGTGGGTGGCAGGGGGTGTGCCGGGGAAGGAGGGGAGACAGTCCCCCACAGTTCCCCATCCCAGTGCACGGGCCGTGTGCAGGGATCCTGTTGCCTCCTCTCTCCTGTGGTGAAGGCACTGGACTAGACCCCGAATCTGCCTGAGGGCGGAGCAAAACGCAAAGCCTTACCTACGCCAGGAGATGGTACTAGGCATAGAGTGCCATGCTAGGCCACGCACGCTGCTGCAGGGTTATGACTCTGTCTGCTGAGTTTGGCTTAGCAAGGTGAACCCCTGGCTCGTACATGGAGCACGGGAAAGCAAGGCCCAAGAGGCACCAGCTCCCACGGCTCTTCTTCCCTGCCGCGACAGAGCAAACGACCAAAGCCTTGCAGAGGAAGCAGCAGCGAAGTGCGGTTTGCGCCAAGCTGAAAACCTCTGCGAAAGCTTAGCAGTCACTGGGAAATCAGAGTCGGTTCTGTGGGCTGCTTTTGTTGCTTGCCTTAGCCTAAGATTCGCAGCAGGATGGGAGGAACCCGCATAGAGCGAAAGCCCCTCTGCCGGGGAATCCCCTCTGGGAAAGCCCAGTTTTCTTTGGAAAATCAGAGTCCAGGGTGTGGGATTCTGCCTGCTGCTTGCTGGAGCTAGTCTCCACAGCACCGTGTAATAAACCCGCATGGAGCGAAATCCTCTTTGCCTGGGCATCCCCTCTGCCTGAGAGAGAAGCGCGGTGGCGCCTGTGGAAAGAGCCTTAAGGAAAGGGACACGTCTGTCACTGCAGAGGGACGGAAGCCTGGCTGCTGAGGAGACACGAGGGGAAGATTAGGGCAGGGGAAAGGGCTCCAACTGAGGAAGGAGTCTGGGCAGAAAGCACGACTGTCCTGAGCCTTTGGGCCCAAGGAGACAGCAGCTCCTTGGCCACCTGTTCGTGGTGGAGACATGGGCTTGCCACCAGGCGCCTAACCTGAACTCGAGAAACAAATCCCAGAAAGAACTGGCCATCAGATGCTGTCTTCCTCCAGGATGTGGAAGCTTGGAGGAGGCACGGGGTTAAGGGGAAGGACAGGGGACAGTCCCCCAAAGCTCCCTAATCAGGGCACGGGGCGGTGTGCAGGGATCCTGTCACCTCTCCTTTCCTGTGGGGAAAGCACTGGCCTAGTCCGCGAGTCCTCCTGTGCACCAGAGTAAAAGGCCAAGCGATGCCTACACCGGGAGATGGTAGTGTGCCTAGAGTGCCATCCTAGGCTACGCACGCTACTGCACGGTTGTGGCTGTGCCTGCTTAGTTCGTCCTGGCAGGGTGAACCCAGGATGCGAACATGGAGGCCGGGAAAGCAAGGCCAAAGAGGCATCAGCTCTCCCGCAGCTCTTCTTCCCTGATGCGACTGAAGCCTTGCTGAGGAAGCAGCGGCGAAGTGCTGTTCGCTCCAAGCTAAAGCCTCTGCGAAAGCACAGCGTTCGCCGAGAAATGTTCTGCCGGCTGCTGCTTCTTGCCTGAGCCCAGTCTCGCGGTGGGAGAAACCCGCATACAGCGAAAACCTCTTTGCCTGGGCATCTCCCCTGGGAAAGCACAGCATTCGTTGGGAAATCAGAGTTGGTTTTGGGGATGCTGCTGCTGCTTGCCTGAGCTAGTCTCCGCAGCAGGGTGGAAGATACCTGCATGGAGCGAAATACTCTTTGCCCTAGCATCCCTTCCTCTCAGAGAGAACCGTGGTCGCACACGTCTGTCACAGCGCTCCCCAGGAGCAAGTGTGGGGAGGCTGCAGCACGCCGCCCCCGGGGAAGAGAAGGAGCCATTGGCCTTGGGGTTGGGAAACGCTCCTGAAGCAGGATCGCCTACCGTGCAAGAACAGCAGGCCAGTGGCAAGACAAGTGTCACCCGCTCCCTGTGCGGAGAGATGGAAGCCTGGCTGCTAAGGAGACATGAGGGGACGACTAGGGCATGGGCACGTGCTCCACTCTGAGGAAGTAGTCTGGGCAGAAGGCAGGCCTGTCATGTGCCTCTGGTCCCAAGGGGACAGCATCTCCTTGGCCACCAGTCCCAAGGGCAGACAGGCTTGCCCCCAGGTGCCATACTCGGATCTCGCAGAAACAACCCCATGGAGAAATGGGCAGTCCGATGCCGCCTTCCGCCAAGATGTGGCAGTGTTGTGGGTAGCAGGGGGTGTGCCGGGGAATGAGGGGAGACAGTCCCCCACAGTTCCCCATCCCAGTGCACGGGCCGTGTGCAGGGATCCTGTCGCCTCCTCTCTCCTGTGGTGAAGGCACTGGACTAGACCCCGAGTCTGCCTGAGGGCGGAGCAAAAGGCAAAGCCTTACCTACGACAGGAGATGGTACTAGGCATAGAGTGCCATGCTAGGCCACGCACGCTGCTGCAGGGTTGTGACTGTGTCTGCTGAGTTCGGCTTAGCAAGGTGAACCCCTGGCTCGTACATGGAGCGCGGGAAAGCAAGGCACAAGAGGCACCAGCTCCCACGGCTCTTCTTCCCTGCCGCGACAGAGCAAACGACCAAAGCCTTGCAGAGGAAGCAGTAGCGAAGTGCGGTTTGCGCCAAGCTGAAAACCTCTGCGAAAGCTTAGCAGTCACTGGGAAATCAGAGTCGGTTCTGTGAGCTGCTTTTGTTGCTTGCCTTAGCCTAAGATTCGCAGCAGGATGGGAGGAACCCGCATAGAGCGAAAGCCCCTCTGCCGGGGAATCCCCTCTGGGAAAGCACAGTTTTCTTTGGAAAATCAGAGTCCAGGGTGTGGGATTCTGCCTGCTGCTTGCTGGAGCTAGTCTCCACAGCACCGTGTAATAAACCCGCATGGAGCGAAATCCTCTTTGCCTGGGCATCCCCTCTGCCTGAGAGAGAAGCGCGGTGGCGCCTGTAGAAAGAGCCTTAAGGAAAGGGACACGTCTGTCACTGCAGAGGGACGGAAGCCTGGCTGCTGAGGAGACACGAGGGGAAGATTAGGGCAGGGGAAAGGGCTCCAACTGAGGAAGGAGTCTGGGCAGAAAGCACGACTGTCCTGAGCCTTTGGGCCCAAGGAGACAGCAGCTCCTTGGCCACCTGTCCGTGGTGGAGACATGGGCTTGCCACCAGGCGCCTAACCTGAACTCGAGAAACAAATCCCAGAAAGAACTGGCCATCAGATGCCGTCTTCCTCCAGGATGTGGAAGCTTGGAGGAGGCACGGGGTTAAGGGGAAGGACAGGGGACAGTCCCCCAAAGCTCCCTAATCAGGGCACGGAGCGGTGTGCAGAGATGCTGTTACCTCTCCTTTCCTGTGGGGAAAGCACTGGCCTAGTCCGCGAGTCCTCCTGTGCACCAGAGTAAAAGGCCAAGCGATGCCTACACCGGGAGATGGTAGTGTGCCTAGAGTGCCATCCTAGGCTACGCACGCTACTGCACGGTTGTGGCTGTGCCTGCTTAGTTCGGCCTGGCAGGGTGAACCCAGGATGCGAACATGGAGGCCGGGAAAGCAAGGCCAAAGAGGCATCAGCTCTCCCGCAGCTCTTCTTCCCTGATGCGACTGAAGCCTTGCTGAAGAAGCAGCGGCGAAGTGCTGTTCGCTCCAAGCTAAAGCCTCTGCGAAAGCACAGCGTTCGCCGAGAAATGTTCTGCCGGCTGCTGCTTCTTGCCTGAGCCCAGTCTGGCGGTGGGAGAAACCCGCATACAGCGAAAACTTCTTTGCCTGGGCATCTCCCCTGGGAAAGCACAGCATTCGTTGGGAAATCAGTGTTGGTTTTGGGGATGCTGCTGCTGCTTGCCTGAGCTAGTCTCCGCAGCAGGGTGGAAGATACCTGCATGGAGCGAAATACTCTTTGCCCTAGCATCCCTTCCTCTCAGAGAGAACCGTGGTCGCACACGTCTGTCACAGCGCTCCCCAGGAGCAAGTGTGGGGAGGCTGCAGCACGCCGCCCCCGGGGAAGAGAAGGAGCCATTGGCCTTGGGGTTGGGAAACGCTCCTGAAGCAGGATCGCCTACCGTGCAAGAACAGCAGGCCAGTGGCAAGACAAGTGTCACCCGCTCCCTGTGCGGAGAGATGGAAGCCTGGCTGCTAAGGAGACATGAGGGGACGACTAGGGCATGGGCACGTGCTCCACTCTGAGGAAGTAGTCTGGGCAGAAGGCAGGCCTGTCATGTGCCTCTGGTCCCAAGGGGACAGCATCTCCTTGGCCACCAGTCCCAAGGGCAGACAGGCTTGCCCCCAGGTGCCATAAACGGAACTCGCAGAAACAACCCCATGGAGAAATGGGCAGTCCGATGCCGCCTTCCACCAAGATGTGGCAGTGTTGTGGGTGGCAGGGGGTGTGCCGGGGAAGGAGGGGAGACAGTCCCCCACAGTTCCGATCCCAGTGCACGGGCCGTGTGCAGGGATCCTGTCGCCTCCTCTCTCCTGTGGTGAAGGCACTGGCCTAGACCCCGAGTCTGCCTGAGGGCGGAGCAAAAGGCAAAGCCTTACCTACGCCAGGAGATGGTACTAGGCATAGAGTGCCATGCTAGGCCACGCAGCCTGCTGCAGGGTTGTGACTGTGTCTGCTGAGTTCGGATTAGCAAGGTGAACCCCGGGCTCGATCTTGGAACCCGGGAAAGCAAGGCCCAAGTGGCTCCAGCTCTCCCGCGGCTCTTCTTCCCTGCCGCGACAGAGCAAACGACCAAAGCCTTGCAGAGGAAGCAGCAGCGAAGTGCGGTTTGCGCCAAGCTGAAAATCTCTGCGAAAGCTTAGCAGTCACTGGGAAATTAGAGTCGGTTCTGTGGGCTGCTTTTGTTGCTTGCCTTAGCCTAGGATTCGCAGCAGGATGGGAGGAACCCGCATAGAGTGAAAGAACCTCTGCTGGGGAATCCCCTCTGGGAAAGCACAGCATTCTTTGGGAAATCAGAGTCCAGTGTGTGGGATTCTGCCTGCTGCTTGCCGGAGCTAGTCTCCACAGCACCGTGTAATAAACCCGCATGGAGCGAAATCCTCTTTGACTGGGTATCCCCTCTGCCTGAGAGAGAAGCGCGGTGACGCCTGTGGAAAGAGCCTTAAGGAAAGGGACACGTCTATCACTGCAGAGCGTCGGAAACCTGGCTGCTAAGGAGACACGAGGGGAAGTTAGGGCATTGGAAAGGGCTCCACTCTGCGGAAGAAGTCTGGTCAGAAAGCAAGCCTGTCCTGAGCCTTTGGGCCCAAGGAGACAGCAGCTCCTTGGCCACCTTTCCGTGGTGGAGACATGGGCTTGCACCAGGCGCCTACCCTGAATTCGAGAAACAACTCCCCGAAAGAACTGGCCATCAGATGCCGTCTTCCTCCAGGATGTGGAAGCTTGGAGGAGGCACGGGGTTAAGGGGAAGGACAGGGGACAGTCCCCCAAAGCTCCCTAATCAGGGCACGGAGCGGTGTGCAGGGATGCTGTCACCTCTCCTTTCCTGTGGGGAAAGCACTGGCCTAGTCCGCGAGTCCTCCTGTGCACCAGAGGAAAAGGCCAAGCGATGCCTACACCGGGAGATGGTAGTGTGCCTAGAGTGCCATCCTAGGCTACGCACGCTACTGCACGGTTGTGGCTGTGCCTGCTTAGTTCGGCCTGGCAGGGTGAACCCAGGATGCGAACATGGAGGCCGGGAAAGCAAGGCCAAAGAGGCATCAGCTCTCCCGCAGCTCTTCTTCCCTGATGCGACTGAAGCCTTGCTGAGGAAGCAGCGGCGAAGTGCTGTTCGCTCCAAGCTAAAGCCTCTGCGAAAGCACAGCGTTCGCCGAGAATTGTTCTGCCGGCTGCTGCTTCTTGCCTGAGCCCAGTCTCGCGGTGGGAGAAACCCGCATACAGCGAAAAACTCTTTGCCTGGGCATCTCCCCTGGGAAAGCACAGCATTCGTTGGGAAATCAGAGTTGGTTTTGGGGATGCTGCTGCTGCTTGCCTGAGGTAGTCTCCGCAGCAGGGTGGAAGATACCTGCATGGAGCGAAATACTCTTTGCCCTAGCATCCCTTCCTCTCAGAGAGAAGCGTGGTCGCACACGTCTGTCACAGCGCTCCCCAGGAGCAAGTGTGGGGAGGCTGCAGCACGCCGCCCCCGGGGAAGAGAAGGAGCCATTGGCCTTGGGGTTGGGAAACGCTCCTGAAGCAGGATCGCCTACCGTGCAAGAACAGCAGGCCAGTGGCAAGACAAGTGTCACCCGCTCCCTGTGCGGAGAGATGGAAGCCTGGCTGCTAAGGAGACATGAGGGGACGACTAGGGCATGGGCACGTGCTCCACTCTGAGGAAGTAGTCTGGGCAGAAGGCAGGCCTGTCATGTGCCTCTGGTCCCAAGGGGACAGCATCTCCTTGGCCACCAGTCCCAAGGGCAGACAGGCTTGCCCCCAGGTGCCATAAACGGAACTCGCAGAAACAACCCCATGGAGAAATGGGCAGTCCGATGCCGCCTTCCGCCAAGATGTGGCAGTGTTGTGGGTGGCAGGGGGTGTGCCGGGGAAGGAGGGGAGACAGTCCCCCACAGTTCCCCATCCCAGTGCACGGGCCGTGTGCAGGGATCCTGTCGCCTCCTCTCTCCTGTGGTGAAGGCACTGGACTAGACCCCGAGTCTGCCTGAGGGCGGAGCAAAAGGCAAAGCCTTACCTACGCCAGGAGATGGTACTAGGCATAGAGTGCCATGCTAGGCCACGCACGCTGCTGCAGGGTTGTGACTGTGTCTGCTGAGTTCGGCTTAGCAAGGTGAACCCCGGGCGCGAACTTGGAGCCCGGGAAAGCAAGGCCCAAGAGGGACCAGCTCTCCCGCGGCTCTTCTTCCCTGCCGCGACAGAGCAAACGACCAAAGCCTTGCAGAGGAAGCAGCAGCGAAGTGCGGTTTGCGCCAAGCTGAAAACCTCTGTGAAAGCTTAGCAGTCACTGGGAAATCAGAGTCGGTTTTGAGGGCTGCTTTTGTTGCTTGCCTTAGCCTAGTATTCGCAGCAGGATGGGAGAAATCCGCATAGAGCGAAAACCTCTCCCCCGGGCCATCTCCTCTGGGAAAGCACAGCATTATTTGAGAAATCAGAGTCAGGTCTGAGGGATGATGCCTGCTGCTTGCCGGAGCTACTCTCCACAGTACGGTGTAATAAACCCGCATGGAGCGAAATCCTCTTTGCCTGGGCATCCACTCTGCCTGAGAGAGAAGCGCGGTGGCGCTTGTGGAAAGAGCCTTAAGGAAAGGGACATGTCTGTCACTGCAGAGCGACAGAAACCTGGCTGCTAAGGTGACACGAGGGGAAGATTACGGCAGGGGAAAGGGCTCCACTCTGAGGAAGGAGTCTGGTCAGAAAGCACGCCTGTGCTGAGCCTTTGGGCCCAAGGAGACAGCAGCTCCTTGGCCACCTGTCCGTGGTGGAGACATGGGCTTGCCACCAGTCGCCTACCCTGAACTCGAGAAACAACTCGCAGAGAGAACTGGCCATCAGATGCCGTCTTCCCCCAAGATGTGGAAGCTTGGAGGAGGCACGGGGTTTAAGGGGAAGGAGAGGGGACAGTCCCCAAAACTCCCTCTTCAGTGGACAGGGTGGTGTGCAGGGACCCTATCACTTCTCCTTTCCTGTGGGGAAAGCAGTGGCCTAGTCCGCGAGTCCTCCTGAGCGCCAGAGTAAAAGGCCAAGCAATGCCTAAACCGGGAGTTGGTTGTGTGCATAGAGTGCCATCCTAGGCGACGCACGCTACTGCACGGTTGTGGCTGTGACTGCTTAGTTCGGCCTGGCAGGGTGAACCCAGGATGCGAACATGGAGGCCGGGAAAGCAAGGCCCAAGAGGCATCAGCTCTCCCGCAGCTCTTTTTCCCTGATGCGACTGAAGCTTTGCTGAGGAAGCAGCGGCGAAGTCGTGTTCTCTGCAAGCCAAAGCCTCTGAGAAAGCACAGCATTCGCCGAGAAATGTTCTGTGGGTTGTTGCTGCTTGCCTGAGCTCAGTCTCGAGGTGGGAGAAACCCGCATACAGCGAAAGCCTCTTTGCAGGGCATCTCCCCTGGGAAAGCACAGCATTCATTGGGAAATCAGAGTTGGTTTTGGGGATGCTGCTGCTGCTTGCCTGAGCTAGTCTCCGCAGCAGGGTGGAAGATACCCGCATGGAGCGAAATACTCTTTGCCCTAGCATCCCTTCTGCCTGAGAGTGAAGCGTGGTCACACACGTCTGTCACAGCGCTCCCCAGGAGCAAGTGTGGGGAGGCTGCAGCACGCCGCCCCCGGGGAAGAGAAGGAGCCATTGGCCTTGGGGTTGGGAAACGCTCCTGAAGCAGGATCGCCTACCGTGCAAGAACAGCAGGCCAGTGGCAAGACAAGTGTCACCCGCTCCCTGTGCGGAGAGATGGAAGCCTGGCTGCTAAGGAGACATGAGGGGACGACTAGGGCATGGGCACGTGCTCCACTCTGAGGAAGTAGTCTGGGCAGAAGGCAGGCCTGTCATGTGCCTCTGGTCCCAAGGGGACAGCATCTCCTTGGCCACCAGTCCCAAGGGCAGACAGGCTTGCCCCCAGGTGCCATACACGGAACTCGCAGAAACAACCCCATGGAGAAATGGGCAGTCCGATGCCGTCTTCCGCCAAGATGTGGCAGTGTTGTGGGTGGCAGGGGGTGTGCCGGGGAAGGAGGGGAGACAGTCCCCCACAGTTCCCCATCCCAGTGCACGGGCCGTGTGCAGGGATCCTGTCGCCTCCTCTCTCCTGTGGTGAAGGCACTGGACTAGACCCCGAGTCTGCCTGAGGGCGGAGCAAAAGGCAAAGCCTTACCTACGCCAGGAGATGGTACTAGGCATAGAGTGCCATGCTAGGCCACGCACGCTGCTGCAGGGTTGTGACTGTGTCTGCTGAGTTTGGCTTATCAAGGTGAACCCCTGGCTCGTACATGGAGCGCGGGAAAGCTAGGCCCAAGAGGCACCAGCTCCCACGGCTCTTCTTCCCTGCCGCGACAGAGCAAACGACCAAAGCCTTGCAGAGGAAGCAGCAGCGAAGTGCGATTTGCGCCAAGCTGAAAACATCTGCGAAATCTTAGCAGTCACTGGGAAATCAGAGTCGGTTATGTGGGCTGCTTTTGTTGCTTGCCTTAGCCTAAGATTCGCAGCAGGATGGGAGGAACCCGCATAGAGCGAAAGCCCCTCTGCCGGTGAATCCCCTCTGGGAAAGCACAGTTTTCTTTGGAAAATCAGAGTCCAGGGTGTGGGATTCTGCCTGCTGCTTGCTGGAGCTAGTCTCCACAGCACCGGTTAATAAACCCGCATGGAGCGAAATCCTCTTTGCCTGGGCATCCCCTCTGCCTGAGAGAGAAGCGCGGTGGCGCCTGTGGAAAGAGCCTTAAGGAAAGGGACACGTCTGTCACTGCAGAGGGACGGAAGCCTGGCTGCTGAGGAGACACGAGGGGAAGATTAGGGCAGGGGAAAGGGCTCCAACTGAGGAAGGAGTCTGGGCAGAAAGCACGACTGTCCTGAGCCTTTGGGCCCAAGGAGACAGCAGCTCCTTGGCCACCTGTCCGTGGTGGAGACATGGGCTTGCCACCAGGCGCCTAACCTGAACTCGAGAAACAAATCCCAGAAAGAACTGGCCATCAGATGCCGTCTTCCTCCAGGATGTGGAAGCTTGGAGGAGGCACGGGGTTAAGGGGAAGGACAGGGGACAGTCCCCCAAAGCTCCCTAATCAGGGCACGGAGCGGTGTGCAGGGATGCTGTCACCTCTCCTTTCCTGTGGGGAAAGCACTGGCCTAGTCCGCGAGTCCTCCTGTGCACCAGAGTAAAAGGCCAAGCGATGCCTACACCGGGAGATGGTAGTGTGCCTAGAGTGCCATCCTAGGCTACGCACGCTACTGCACGGTTGTGGCTGTGCCTGCTTAGTTCGGCCTGGCAGGGTGAACCCAGGATGCGAACATGGAGGCCGGGAAAGCAAGGCCAAAGAGGCATCAGCTCTCCCGCAGCTCTTCTTCCCTGATGCGACTGAAGCCTTGCTGAGGAAGCAGCGGCGAAGTGCTGTTCGCTCCAAGCTAAAGCCTCTGCGAAAGCACAGCGTTCGCCGAGAAATGTTCTGCCGGCTGCTGCTTCTTGCCTGAGCCCAGTCTCGCGGTGGGAGAAACCCGCATACAGCGAAAACCTCTTTGCCTGGGCATCTCCCCTGGGAAAGCACAGCATTCGTTGGGAAATGAGAGTTGGTTTTGGGGATGCTGCTGCTGCTTGCCTGAGCTAGTCTCCGCAGCAGGGTGGAAGATACCTGCATGGAGCGAAATACTCTTTGCCCAAGCATCCCTTCCTCTCAGAGAGAAGCGTGGTCGCACACGTCTGTCACAGCGCTCCCCAGGAGCAAGTGTGGGGAGGCTGCAGCACGCCGCCCCCGGGGAAGAGAAGGAGCCATTGGCCTTGGGGTTGGGAAACGCTCCTGAAGCAGGATCGCCTACCGTGCAAGAACAGCAGGCCAGTGGCAAGACAAGTGTCACCCGCTCCCTGTGCGGAGAGATGGAAGCCTGGCTGCTAAGGAGACATGAGGGGACGACTAGGGCATGGGCGCGTGCTCCACTCTGAGGAAGGAGTCTGGGCAGAAGGCAGGCCTGTCCTGTGCCTCTGGTCCCAAGGGGACAGCATCTCCTTGGCCACCTGTCCCAAGGGCAGACAGGCTTGCCCCCAGGTGCCATACACGGAACTCGCAGAAACAACCCCATGGAGAAATGGGCAGTCCGATGCCGCCTTCCGCCAAGATGTGGCAGTGTTGTGTGTGGCAGGGGGTGTGCCGGGGAGGGAGGGGAGACAGTCCCCCACAGTTCCGCATCCCAGTGCACGGGCCGTGTGCAGGGATCCTGTCGCCTCCTCTCTCCTGTGGTGAAGGCACTCGACTAGACCCCGAGTCTGCCTGAGGGCGGAGCAAAAGGCAAAGCCTTACCTACGCCAGGAGATGGTACTAGGCATAGAGTGCCATGCTAGGCCACGCACGCTGCTGAAGGGTTGTGACTGTGTCTGCTGAGTTCGGCTTAGCAAGGTGAACCCCGGGCGCGTACTTGGAGCCCGGGAAAGCAAGGCCCAAGAAGCAGGAGCTCTCCCGCGGTTCTTCTTCCCTGCCGCGACAGAGCAAACGACCAAAGCCTTGCAGAGGAAGCGGCAGCGAAGTGCGGTTTGCGCCAAGCTGAAAACCTCTGCGAAAGCTTAGCAGTCACTGGGAAATCAGAGTCGGTTTTGAGGGCTGCTTTTGTTGCTTGCCTTAGCCTAGTATTCGCAGCAGGATGGGAGAAATCCGCATAGAGCGAAAACCTCTCCCCCGGGCCATCTCCTCTGGGAAAGCACAGCATTATTTGAGAATTCAGAGTCGGGTCTGTGGGATGATGCCTGCTGCTTGCCGGAGCTACTCTCCACAGTACGGTGTAATAAACCCGCATGGAGCGAAATCCTCTTTGCCTGGGCATCCCCTCTGCCTGAGAGAGAAGCGCGGTGGCGCTTGTGGAAAGAGCCTTAAGGAAAGGGACATGTCTGTCACTGCAGAGCGTCAGAAACCTGGCTGCTAAGGAGACACGAGGGGAAGATTATGGCAGGGGAAAGGGCTCCACTCTGAGGAAGGAGTCTGGTCAGAAAGCACGCCTGTGCTGAGCCTTTGGGCCCAAGGAGACAGCAGCTCCTTGGCCACCTGTCCGTGGTGGAGACATGGGCTTGCCACCAGTCGCCTACCCTGAACTCGAGAAACAACTCGCAGAAAGAACTGGCCATTAGATGCCGTCTTCCTCCAAGATCTGGAAGCTTGGAGGAGGCACGGGGTTTAAGGGGAAGGAGAGGGGACAGTCCCCAAAACTCCCTCTTCAGTGGACGGGTTGGTGTGCAGGGACCCTATCACTTCTCCTTTCCTGTGGGGAAAGCAGTGGCCTAGTCCGCGAGTCCTCCTGAGCGCCAGAGTAAAAGGCCAAGCAATGCCTACACCGGGAGATGGTTGTGTGCCTAGAGTGCCATCCTAGGCGGCGCACGCTACTGCACGGTTGTGGCTGTGCCTGCTTAGTTCGGCCTGGCAGGGTGAACCCAGGATGCGAACATGGAGGCCGGGAAAGCAAGGCCAAAGAGGCATCAGCTCTCCCGCAGCTCTTCTTCCCTGATGCGACTGAAGCCTTGCTGAGGAAGCAGCGGCGAAGTGCTGTTCGCTCCAAGCTAAAGCCTCTGCGAAAGCACAGCGTTCGCCGAGAAATGTTCTGCCGGCTGCTGCTTCTTGCCTGAGCCCAGTCTCGCGGTGGGAGAAACCCGCATACAGCGAAAACCTCTTTGCCTGGGCATCTCCCCTGGGAAAGCACAGCATTCGTTGGGAAATCAGAGTTGGTTTTGGGGATGCTGCTGCTGCTTGCCTGAGCTAGTCTCCGCAGCAGGGTGGAAGATACATGCATGGAGCGAAATACTCTTTGCCCTAGAATCCCTTCCTCTCAGAGAGAAGCGTGGTCGCACACGTCTGTCACAGCGCTCCCCAGGAGCAAGTGTGGGGAGGCTGCAGCACGCCGCCCCCGGGGAAGAGAAGGAGCCATTGGCCTTGGGGTTGGGAAACGCTCCTGAAGCAGGATCGCCTACCGTGCAAGAACAGCAGGCCAGTGGCAAGACAAGTGTCACCCGCTCCCTGTGCGGAGAGATGGAAGCCTGGCTGCTAAGGATACATGAGGGGACGACTAGGGCATGGGCGCGTGCTCCACTCTGAGGAAGGAGTCTGGTCAGAAGGCAGGCCTGTCCTGTGCCTCTGGTCCCAAGGGGACAGCATCTCCTTGGCCACCTGTCCCAAGGGCAGACAGGCTTGCCCCCAGGTGCCATACTCGGAACTCACAGAAACAACCCCATGGAGAAATGGGCAGTCCGATGCCGCCTTCCGCCAAGATGTGGCAGTGTTGTGGGTGGCAGGGGGTGTGCCGGGGAAGGAGGGGAGACAGTCCCCCACAGTTCCCCATCCCAGTGCACGGGCCGTGTGCAGGGATCCTGTCGCCTCCTCTCTCCTGTGGTGAAGGCACTGGACTAGACCCCGAGTCTGCCTGAGGGCGGAGCAAAAGGCAAAGCCTTACCTACGCCAGGAGATGGTACTAGGCATAGAGTGCCATGCTAGGCCACGCACGCTGCTGCAGGGTTGTGACTGTGTCTGCTGAGTTCGGCTTAGCAAGGTGAACCCCTGGCTCGTACATGGAGCGCGGGAAAGCAAGGCCCAGGAGGCACCAGCTCTCACGGCTCTTCTTCCCTGCCGCGACAGAGCAAACGACCAAAGCCTTGCAGAGGAAGCAGCAGCGAAGTGCGGTTTGCGCCAAGCCTAAAACCTCTGCGAAAGCTTAGCAGTCACTGGGAAATCAGAGTCGGTTCAGTGGGCTGCTTTTGTTGCTTGCCTTAGCCTAAGATTCGCAGCAGGATGGGAGGAACCCGCATAGAGCGAAAGCCCCTCTGCCGGGGAATCCCCTCTGGGAAAGCACAGTTTTCTTTGGAAAATCAGAGTCCAGGGTGTGGGATTCTGCCTGCTGCTTGCTGGAGCTAGTCTCCACAGCACCGTGTAATAAACCCGCATGGAGCGAAATCCTCTTTGCCTGGGCATCCCCTCTGCCTGAGAGAGAAGCGCGGTGGCGCCTGTGGAAAGAGCCTTAAGGAAAGGGACACGTCTGTCACTGCAGAGGGACGGAAGCCTGGCTGCTGAGGAGACACGAGGGGAAGATTAGGGCAGGGGAAAGGGCTCCAACTGAGGATGGAGTCTGGGCAGAAAGCACGACTGTCCTGTCCTGAGCCTTTGGGCCCAAGGAGACAGCAGCTCCTTGGCCACCTGTCCGTGGTGGAGACATGGGCTTGCCACCAGGCGCCTAACCTGAACTCGAGAAACAAATCCCAGAAAGAACTGGCCATCAGATGCCGTCTTCCTCCAGGATGTGGAAGCTTGGAGGAGGCACGGGGTTAAGGGGAAGGACAGGGGACAGTCCCCCAAAGCTCCCTAATCAGGGCACGGGGCGGTGTGCAGGGATCCTGTCACCTCTCCTTTCCTGTGGGGAAAGCACTGGCCTAGTCCGCGAGTCCTCCTGTGCACCAGAGGAAAAGGCCAAGCGATGCCTACACCGGGAGATGGTAGTGTGCCTAGAGTGCCATCCTAGGCTACGCACGCTACTGCACGGTTGTGGCTGTGCCTGCTTAGTTCGGCCTGGCAGGGGGAACCCAGGATGCGAACATGGAGGCCGGGAAAGCAAGGCCAAAGAGGCATCAGCTCTCCCGCAGCTCTTCTTCCCTGATGCGACTGAAGCCTTGCTGAGGAAGCAGCGGCGAAGTGCTGTTCGCTCCAAGCTAAAGCCTCTGCGAAAGCACAGCGTTCGCCGAGAAATGTTCTGCCGGCTGCTGCTTCTTGCCTGAGCCCAGTCTCGCGGTGGGAGAAACCCGCATACAGCGAAAACCTCTTTGCCTGGGCATCTCCCCTGGGAAAGCACAGCATTCGTTGGGAAATCAGAGTTGGTTTTGGGGATGCTGCTGCTGCTTGCCTGAGCTAGTCTCCGCAGCAGGGTGGAAGATACCTGCATGGAGCGAAATACTCTTTGCCCTAGCATCCCTTCCTCTCAGAGAGAAGCGTGGTCGCACACGTCTGTCACAGCGCTCCCCAGGAGCAAGTGTGGGGAGGCTGCAGCACGCCGCCCCCGGGGAAGAGAAGGAGCCATTGGCCTTGGGGTTGGGAAACGCTCCTGAAGCAGGATCGCCTACCGTGCAAGAACAGCAGGCCAGTGGCAAGACAAGTGTCACCCGCTCCCTGTGCGGAGAGATGGAAGCCTGGCTGCTAAGGAGACATGAGGGGACGACTAGGGCATGGGCACGTGCTCCACTCTGAGGAAGTAGTCTGGGCAGAAGGCAGGCCTGTCATGTGCCTCTGGTCCCAAGGGGACAGCATCTCCTTGGCCACCAGTCCCAAGGGCAGACAGGCTTGCCCCCAGGTGCCATACTCGGATCTCGCAGAAACAACCCCATGGAGAAATGGGCAGTCCGATGCCGCCTTCCGCCAAGATGTGGCAGTGTTGTGGGTGGCAGGGGGTGTGCCGGGGAAGGAGGGGAGACAGTCCCCCACAGTTCCCCATCCCAGTGCACGGGCCGTGTGCAGGGATCCTGTCGCCTCCTCTCTCCTGTGGTGAAGGCACTGGACTAGACCCCGAGTCTGCCTGAGGGCGGAGCAAAAGGCAAAGCCTTACCTACGCCAGGAGATGGTACTAGGCATAGAGTGCCATGCTAGGCCACGCACGCTGCTGCAGGGTTGTGACTGTGTCTGCTGAGTTCGGCTTAGCAAGGTGAACCCCTGGCTCGTACATGGAGCGCGGGAAAGCAAGGCCCAAGACGCACCAGCTCCCACGGCTCTTCTTCCCTGCCGCGACAGAGCAAACGACCAAAGCCTTGCAGAGGAAGCAGCAGCGAAGTGCGGTTTGCGCCAAGCTGAAAACCTCTGGGAAAGCTTAGCAGTCACTGGGAAATCAGAGTCGGTTCTGTGGGCTGCTTTTGTTGCTTGCCTTAGCCTAAGATTCTCAGCAGGATGGGAGGAACCCGCATAGAGCGAAAGCCCCTCTGCCGGGGAATCCCCTTTGGGAAAGCACAGTTTTCTTTGGAAAATCAGAGTCCAGGGTGTGGGATTCTGCCTGCTGCTTGCTGGAGCTAGTCTCCACAGCACCGTGTAATAAACCCGCATGGAGCGAAATCCTCTTTGCCTGGGCATCCCCTCTGCCTGAGAGAGAAGAGCGGTGGCGCCTGTGGAAAGAGCCTTAAGGAAAGGGACACGTCTGTCACTGCAGAGGAACGGAAGCCTGGCTGCTGAGGAGACACGAGGGGAAGATTAGGGCAGGGGAAAGGGCTCCAACTGAGGAAGGAGTCTGGGCAGAAAGCACGACTGTCCTGAGCCTTTGGGCCCAAGGAGACAGCAGCTCCTTGGCCACCTGTCCGTGGTGGAGACATGGGCTTGCCACCAGGCGCCTAACCTGAACTAGAGGAACAAATCCCAGAAAGAACTGGCCATCAGATGCCGTCTTCCTCCAGGATGTGGAAGCTTGGAGGAGGCACGGGGTTAAGGGGAAGGACAGGGGACAGTCCCCCAAAGCTCCCTAATCAGGGCACGGGGCGGTGTGCAGGGATCCTGTCACCTCTCCTTTCCTGTGGGGAAAGCACTGGCCTAGTCCGCGAGTCCTCCTGTGCACCAGAGTAAAAGGCCAAGCGATGCCTACACCGGGAGATGGTAGTGTGCCTAGAGTGCCATCCTAGGCTACGCACGCTACTGCACGGTTGTGGCTGTGCCTGCTTAGTTCGGCCTGGCAGGGTGAACCCAGGATGCGAACATGGAGGCCGGGAAAGCAAGGCCAAAGAGGCATCAGCTCTCCCGCAGCTCTTCTTCCCTGATGCGACTGAAGCCTTGCTGAGGAAGCAGCGGCGAAGTGCTGTTCGCTCCAAGCTAAAGCTTCTGCGAAAGCACAGCGTTCGCCGAGAAATGTTCTGCCGGCTGCTGCTTCTTGCCTGAGCCCAGTCTCGCGGTGGGAGAAACCCGCATACAGCGAAAACCTCTTTGCCTGGGCATCTCCCCTGGGAAAGCACAGCATTCGTTGGGAAATCAGAGTTGGTTTTGGGGATGCTGCTGCTGCTTGCCTGAGCTAGTCTCCGCAGCAGGGTGGAAGATACCTGCATGGAGCGAAATACTCTTTGCCCTAGCATCCCTTCCTCTCAGAGAGAAGCGTGGTCGCACACGTCTTTCACAGCGCTCCCCAGGAGCAAGTGTGGGGAGGCTGCAGCACGCCGCCCCCGGGGAAGAGAAGGAGCCATTGGCCTTGGGGTTGGGAAACGCTCCTGAAGCAGGATCGCCTACCGTGCAAGAACAGCAGGCCAGTGGCAAGACAAGTGTCACCCGCTCCCTGTGCGGAGAGATGGAAGCCTGGCTGCTAAGGAGACATGAGGGGACGACTAGGGCATGGGCACGTGCTCCACTCTGAGGAAGTAGTCTGGGCAGAAGGCAGGCCTGTCATGTGCCTCTGGTCCCAAGGGGACAGCATCTCCTTGGCCACCAGTCCCAAGGGCAGACAGGCTTGCCCCCAGGTGCCATACTCGGATCTCGCAGAAACAACCCCATGGAGAAATGGGCAGTCCGATGCCGCCTTCCGCCAAGATGTGGCAGTGTTGTGGGTGGCAGGGGGTGTGCCGGGGAAGGAGGGGAGACAGTCCCCCACAGTTCCCCATCCCAGTGCACGGGCCGTGTGCAGGGATCCTGTCGCCTCCTCTCTCCTGTGGTGAAGGCACTGGACTAGACCCCGAGTCTGCCTGAGGGCGGAGCAAAAGGCAAAGCCTTACCTACGCCAGGAGATGGTACTAGGCATAGAGTGCCATGCTAGGCCACGCACGCTGCTGCAGGGTTGTGACTGTGTCTGCTGAGTTCGGCTTAGCAAGGTGAACCCCTGGCTCGTACATGGAGCGCGGGAAAGCAAGGCCCAAGACGCACCAGCTCCCACGGCTCTTCTTCCCTGCCGCGACAGAGCAAACGACCAAAGCCTTGCAGAGGAAGCAGCAGCGAAGTGCGGTTTGCGCCAAGCTGAAAACCTCTCCGAAAGCTTAGCAGTCACTGGGAAATCAGAGTCGGTTCTGTGGGCTGCTTTTGTTGCTTGCCTTAGCCTAAGATTCTCAGCAGGATGGGAGGAACCCGCATAGAGCGAAAGCCCCTCTGCCGGGGAATCCCCTTTGGGAAAGCACAGTTTTCTTTGGAAAATCAGAGTCCAGGGTGTGGGATTCTGCCTGCTGCTTGCTGGAGCTAGTCTCCACAGCACCGTGTAATAAACCCGCATGGAGCGAAATCCTCTTTGCCTGGGCATCCCCTCTGCCTGAGAGAGAAGAGCGGTGGCGCCTGTGGAAAGAGCCTTAAGGAAAGGGACACGTCTGTCACTGCAGAGGAACGGAAGCCTGGCTGCTGAGGAGACACGAGGGGAAGATTAGGGCAGGGGAAAGGGCTCCAACTGAGGAAGGAGTCTGGGCAGAAAGCACGACTGTCCTGAGCCTTTGGGCCCAAGGAGACAGCAGCTCCTTGGCCACCTGTCCGTGGTGGAGACATGGGCTTGCCACCAGGCGCCTAACCTGAACTAGAGGAACAAATCCCAGAAAGAACTGGCCATCAGATGCCGTCTTCCTCCAGGATGTGGAAGCTTGGAGGAGGCACGGGGTTAAGGGGAAGGACAGGGGACAGTCCCCCAAAGCTCCCTAATCAGGGCACGGGGCGGTGTGCAGGGATCCTGTCACCTCTCCTTTCCTGTGGGGAAAGCACTGGCCTAGTCCGCGAGTCCTCCTGTGCACCAGAGTAAAAGGCCAAGCGATGCCTACACCGGGAGATGGTAGTGTGCCTAGAGTGCCATCCTAGGCTACGCACGCTACTGCACGGTTGTGGCTGTGCCTGCTTAGTTCGGCCTGGCAGGGTGAACCCAGGATGCGAACATGGAGGCCGGGAAAGCAAGGCCAAAGAGGCATCAGCTCTCCCGCAGCTCTTCTTCCCTGATGCGACTGAAGCCTTGCTGAGGAAGCAGCGGCGAAGTGCTGTTCGCTCCAAGCTAAAGCCTCTGCGAAAGCACAGCGTTCGCCGAGAAATGTTCTGCCGGCTGCTGCTTCTTGCCTGAGCCCAGTCTCGCGGTGGGAGAAACCCGCATACAGCGAAAACCTCTTTGCCTGGGCATCTCCCCTGGGAAAGCACAGCATTCGTTGGGAAATCAGAGTTGGTTTTGGGGATGCTGCTGCTGCTTGCCTGAGCTAGTCTCCGCAGCAGGGTGGAAGATACCTGCATGGAGCGAAATACTCTTTGCCCTAGCATCCCTTCCTCTCAGAGAGAAGCGTGGTCGCACACGTCTTTCACAGCGCTCCCCAGGAGCAAGTGTGGGGAGGCTGCAGCACGCCGCCCCCGGGGAAGAGAAGGAGCCATTGGCCTTGGGGTTGGGAAACGCTCCTGAAGCAGGATCGCCTACCGTGCAAGAACAGCAGGCCAGTGGCAAGACAAGTGTCACCCGCTCCCTGTGCGGAGAGATGGAAGCCTGGCTGCTAAGGAGACATGAGGGGACGACTAGGGCATGGGCACGTGCTCCACTCTGAGGAAGTAGTCTGGGCAGAAGGCAGGCCTGTCATGTGCCTCTGGTCCCAAGGGGACAGCATCTCCTTGGCCACCAGTCCCAAGGGCAGACAGGCTTGCCCCCAGGTGCCATACTCGGATCTCGCAGAAACAACCCCATGGAGAAATGGGCAGTCCGATGCCGCCTTCCGCCAAGATGTGGCAGTGTTGTGGGTGGCAGGGGGTGTGCCGGGGAAGGAGGGGAGACAGTCCCCCACAGTTCCCCATCCCAGTGCACGGGCCGTGTGCAGGGATCCTGTCGCCTCCTCTCTCCTGTGGTGAAGGCACTGGACTAGACCCCGAGTCTGCCTGAGGGCGGAGCAAAAGGCAAAGCCTTACCTACGCCAGGAGATGGTACTAGGCATAGAGTGCCATGCTAGGCCACGCACGCTGCTGCAGGGTTGTGACTGTGTCTGCTGAGTTCGGCTTAGCAAGGTGAACCCCTGGCTCGTACATGGAGCGCGGGAAAGCAAGGCCCAGGAGGCACCAGCTCCCACGGCTCTTCTTCCCTGCCGCGACAGAGCAAACGACCAAAGCCTTGCAGAGGAAGCAGCAGCGAAGTGCGGTTTGCGCCAAGCTGAAAACCTCTGCGAAAGCTTAGCAGTCACTGGGAAATCAGAGTCGGTTCAGTGGGCTGCTTTTGTTGCTTGCCTTAGCCTAAGATTCGCAGCAGGATGGGAGGAACCCGCATAGAGCGAAAGCCCCTCTGCCGGGGAATCCCCTCTGGGAAAGCACAGTTTTCTTTGGAAAATCAGAGTCCAGGGTGTGGGATTCTGCCTGCTGCTTGCTGGAGCTAGTCTCCACAGCACCGTGTAATAAACCCGCATAGAGCGAAATCCTCTTTGCCTGGGCATCCCCTCTGCCTGAGAGAGAAGCGCGGTGGCGCCTGTGGAAAGAGCCTTAAGGAAAGGGACACGTCTGTCACTGCAGAGGGACGGAAGCCTGGCTGCTGAGGAGACACGAGGGGAAGATTAGGGCAGGGGAAAGGGCTCCAACTGAGGATGGAGTCTGGGCAGAAAGCACGACTGTCCTGTCCTGAGCCTTTGGGCCCAAGGAGACAGCAGCTCCTTGGCCACCTGTCCGTGGTGGAGACATGGGCTTGCCACCAGGCGCCTAACCTGAACTCGAGAAACAAATCCCAGAAAGAACTGGCCATCAGATGCCGTCTTCCTCCAGGATGTGGAAGCTTGGAGGAGGCACGGGGTTAAGGGGAAGGACAGGGGACAGTCCCCCAAAGCTCCCTAATCAGGGCACGGGGCGGTGTGCAGGGATCCTGTCACCTCTCCTTTCCTGTGGGGAAAGCACTGGCCTAGTCCGCGAATCCTCCTGTGCACCAGAGGAAAAGGCCAAGCGATGCCTACACCGGGAGATGGTAGTGTGCCTAGAGTGCCATCCTAGGCTACGCACGCTACTGCACGGTTGTGGCTGTGCCTGCTTAGTTCGGCCTGGCAGGGTGAACCCAGGATGCGAACATGGAGGCCGGGAAAGCAAGGCCAAAGAGGCATCAGCTCTCCCGCAGCTCTTCTTCCCTGATGCGACTGAAGCCTTGCTGAGGAAGCAGCGGCGAAGTGCTGTTCGCTCCAAGCTAAAGCCTCTGCGAAAGCACAGCGTTCGCCGAGAACTGTTCTGCCGGCTGCTTCTTCTTGCCTGAGCCCAGTCTCGCGGTGGGAGAAACCCGCATACAGCGAAAACCTCTTTGCCTGGGCATCTCCCCTGGGAAAGCACAGCATTCGTTGGGAAATCAGAGTTGGTTTTGGGGATGCTGCTGCTGCTTGCCTGAGCTAGTCTCCGCAGCAGGGTGGAAGATACCTGCATGGAGCGAAATACTCTTTGCCCTAGCATCCCTTCCTCTCAGAGAGAAGCGTGGTCGCACACGTCTGTCACAGCGCTCCCCAGGAGCAAGTGTGGGGAGGCTGCAGCACGCCGCCCCCGGGGAAGAGAAGGAGCCATTGGCCTTGGGGTTGGGAAACGCTCCTGAAGCAGGATCGCCTACCGTGCAAGAACAGCAGGCCAGTGGCAAGACAAGTGTCACCCGCTCCCTGTGCGGAGAGATGGAAGCCTGGCTGCTAAGGAGACATGAGGGGACGACTAGGGCATGGGCACGTGCTCCACTCTGAGGAAGTAGTCTGGGCAGAAGGCAGGCCTGTCATGTGCCTCTGGTCCCAAGGGGACAGCATCTCCTTGGCCACCAGTCCCAAGGGCAGACAGGCTTGCCCCCAGGTGCCATACTCGGATCTCGCAGAAACAACCCCATGGAGAAATGGGCAGTCCGATGCCGCCTTCCGCCAAGATGTGGCAGTGTTGTGGGTGGCAGGGGGTGTGCCGGGGAAGGAGGGGAGACAGTCCCCCACAGTTCCCCATCCCAGTGCACGGGCCGTGTGCAGGGATCCTGTCGCCTCCTCTCTCCTGTGGTGAAGGCACTGGACTAGACCCCGAGTCTGCCTGAGGGCAGAGCAAAAGGCAAAGCCTTACCTACGCCAGGAGATGGTACTAGGCATAGAGTGCCATGCTAGGCCACGCACGCTGCTGCAGGGTTGTGACTGTGTCTGCTGAGTTTGGCTTAGCAAGGTGAACCCCTGGCTCGTACATGGAGCGCGGGAAAGCAAGGCCCAAGAGGCACCAGCTCCCACGGCTCTTCTTCCCTGCCGCGACAGAGCAAACGACCAAAGACTTGCAGAGGAAGCAGTAGCGAAGTGCGGTTTGCGCCAAGCTGAAAACCTCTGCGAAAGCTTAGCAGTCACTGGGAAATCAGAGTCGGTTCTGTGGGCTGCTTTTGTTGCTTGCCTTAGCCTAAGATTCGCAGCAGGATGGGAGGAACCCGCATAGAGCGAAAGCCCCTCTGCCGGGGAATCCCCTCTGGGAAAGCACAGTTTTCTTTGGAAAATCAGAGTCCAGGGTGTGGGATTCTGCCTGCTGCTTGCTGGAGCTAGTCTCCACAGCACCGTGTAATAAACCCGCATGGAGCGAAATCCTCTTTGCCTGGGCATCCCCTCTGCCTGAGAGAGAAGCGCCGTGGTGCCTGTGGAAAGAGCCTTAAGGAAAGGGACACGTCTGTCACTGCAGAGGGACGGAAGCCTGGCTGCTGAGGAGACACGAGGGGAAGATTAGGGCAGGGGAAAGGGCTCCAACTGAGGAAGGAGTCTGGGCAGAAAGCACGACTGTCCTGAGCCTTTGGGCCCAAGGAGACAGCAGCTCCTTGGCCACCTGTCCGTGGTGGAGACATGGGCTTGCCACCAGGCGCCTAACCTGAACTCGAGAAACAAATCCCAGAAAGAACTGGCCATCAGATGCCGTCTTCCTCCAGGATGTGGAAGCTTTGAGGAGGCACGGGGTTAAGGGGAAGGAGAGGGGACAGTCCTCCAAAGCTCCCTAATCAGGGCACGGAGCGGTGTGCAGGGATCCTGTCACCTCTCCTTTCCTGTGGGGAAAGCACTGGCCTAGTCCGCGAGTCCTCCTGTGCACCAGAGTAAAAGGCCAAGCGATGCCTACACCGGGAGATGGTAGTGTGCCTAGAGTGCCATCCTAGGCTACGCACGCTACTGCACGGTTGTGGCTGTGCCTGCTTAGTTCGGCCTGGCAGGGTGAACCCAGGATGCGAACATGGAGGCCGGGAAAGCAAGGCCAAAGAGGCATCAGCTCTCCCGCAGCTCTTCTTCCCTGATGCGACTGAAGCCTTGCTGAGGAAGCAGCGGCGAAGTGCTGTTCGCTCCAAGCTAAAGCCTATGCGAAAGCACAGCGTTCGCCGAGAAATGTTCTGCCGGCTGCTGCTTCTTGCCTGAGCCCAGTCTCGCGGTGGGAGAAACCCGCATACAGCGAAAACCTCTTTGCCTGGGCATCTCCCCTGGGAAAGCAGAGCATTCGTTGGGAAATCAGAGTTGGTTTTGGGGATGCTGCTGCTGCTTGCCTGAGCTAGTCTCCGCAGCAGGGTGGAAGATACCTGCATGGAGCGAAATACTCTTTGCCCTAGCATCCCTTCCTCTCAGAGAGAAGCGTGGTCGCACACGTCTGTCACAGCGCTCCCCAGGAGCAAGTGTGGGGAGGCTGCAGCACGCCGCCCCCGGGGAAGAGAAGGAGCCATTGGCCTTGGGGTTGGGAAACGCTCCTGAAGCAGGATCGCCTACCGTGCAAGAACAGCAGGCCAGTGGCAAGACAAGTGTCACCCGCTCCCTGTGCGGAGAGATGGAAGCCTGGCTGCTAAGGAGACATGAGGGGACGACTAGGGCATGGGCACGTGCTCCACTCTGATTAAGGAGTCGGGACAGAAGGCAGGCCTGTCCTGTGCCTCTGGTCCCAAGGGGACAGCATCTCCTTGGCCACCTGTCCCAAGGGCAGACAGGCTTGCCCCCAGGTGCCATACTCGGATCTCGCAGAAACAACCCCATGGAGAAATGGGCAGTCCGATGCCGCCTTCCGCCAAGATGTGGCAGTGTTGTGGGTGGCAGGGGGTGTGCCGGGGAAGGAGGGGAGACAGTCCCCCACAGTTCCGATCCCAGTGCACGGGCCGTGTGCAGGGATCCTGTCGCCTCCTCTCTCCTGTGGTGAAGGCACTGGCCTAGACCCCGAGTCTGCCTGAGCGCGGAGCAAAAGGCAAAGCCTTACCTACGCCAGGAGATGGTACTAGGCATAGAGTGCCATGCTTGGCCACGCAGCCTGCTGCAGGGTTGTGACTGTGTCTGCTGAGTTCGGATTAGCAAGGTGAACCCCGGGCTCGATCTTGGAACCCGGGAAAGCAAGGCCCAAGAGGCTCCAAGTCTCCCGCGGCTCTTCTTCCCTGCCGCGAGAGAGCAAACGACCAAAGCCTTGCAGAGGAAGCAGCAGCGAAGTGCGGTTTGCGCCAAGCTGAAAACCTCTGCGAAAGCATAGCAGTCACTGGGAAATCAGAGTCGGTTCTGTGGGCTGCTTTTGTTGCTTGCCTTAATCTAGGATTCACAGCAGGATGGGAGGAACCCGCATAGAGTGAAAGCCCCTCTGCTGGGGAATCCCCTCTGGGAAAGCACAGCATTCTTTGGGAAATCAGAGTCCAGTGTGTGGGATTCTGCCTGCTGCTTGCCGGAGCTAGTCTCCACAGCACCGTGTAATAAACCCGCATGGAGCGAAATCCTCTTTGCCTGGGTATCCCCTCTGCCTGAGAGAGAAGCGCGGTGGCGCCTGTGGAAAGAGCCTTAAGGAAAGGGACACGTCTGTCACTGCAGAGGGACAGAAGCCTGGCTGCTGAGGAGACACGAGGGGAAGATTAGGGCAGGGGAAAGGGCTCCACTCTGAGGAAGAAGTCTGGTCAGAAAGCACGCCTGTCCTGAGCCTTTGGGCCCAAGGAGACAGCAGCTCCTTGGCCACCTGTCCGTGGTGGAGACATGGGCTTGCACCAGGCGCCTACCCTGAATTCGAGAAACAACTCCCCGAAAGAACTGGCCATCAGATGCCGTCTTCCTCCAGGATGTGGAAGCTTGGAGGAGGCACGGGGTTAAGGGGAAGGAGAGGGGACAGTCCCCCAAAGCTCCCTAATCAGGGGACGGGGCGGTGTGCAGGGATCCTGTCACCTCTCCTTTCCTGTGGGGAAAGCACTGGCCTAGTCCGCGAGTCCTCCTGTGCACCAGAGGAAAAGGCCAAGCGATGCCTACACCGGGAGATGGTAGTGTGCCTAGAGTGCCATCCTAGGCTACGCACGCTACTGCACGGTTGTGGCTGTGCCTGCTTAGTTCGGCCTGGCAGTGTGAACCCAGGATGCGAACATGGAGCCCGGGAAAGCAAGGCCCAAGAGGCATCAGCTCTCCCGCAGCTCTTCTTCCCTGATGCGACTGAAGCCTTGCTGAGGAAGCAGCGGCGAAGTGCTGTTCGCTCCAAGCCAAAGCCTCTGCGAAAGCACAGCGTTCGCCGAGAAATGTTCTGCCGGCTGCTGCTGCTTGCCTGAGCCCAGTCTCGCGGTGGGAGAAACCCGCATACAGCGAAAGACTCTTTGCCTGGGCATCTCCCCTGGGAAAGCACAGCATTCGTTGGGAAATCAGAGTTGGATTTGGGGATGCTGCTGCTGCTTCCCTGAGCTAGTCTCCGCAGCAGGGTGGAAGATACCTGCATGGAGCGAAATACTCTTTGCCCTAGCATCCCTTCTTCTCAGAGAGAAGCGTGGTCGCACACGTCTGTCACAGCGCTCCCCAGGAGCAAGTGTGCGGAGGCTGCAGCACGCCGCCCCCGGGGAAGAGAAGGAGCCATTGGCCTTGGGGTTGGGAAACGCTCCTGAAGCCGGATCGCCTACCGTGCAGGAACAGCAGGCCAGTGGCAAGACAAGTGTCACCCGCTCCCTGTGCAGAGAGATGGAAGCCTGGCTGCTAAGGAGACATGAGGGGACGACTAGGGCATGGGCGCGTGCTCCACTCTGAGGAAGGAGTCTGGTCAGAAGGCAGGCCTGTCCTGTGCCTCTGGTCCCAAGGGGACAGCATCTCCTTGGCCACCTGTCCCAAGGGCAGACAGGCTTGCCCCCAGGTGCCATACTCGGAACTCACAGAAACAACCCCATGGAGAAATGGGCAGTCCGATGCCGCCTTCCGCCAAGATGTGGCAGTGTTGTGGGTGGCAGGGGGTGTGCCGGGGAGGGAGGGGAGACAGTCCCCCACAGTTCCCCATCCCAGTGCACGGGCCGTGTGCAGGGATCCTGTCGCCTCCTCTCTCCAGTGGTGGAGGCACTGGACTAGACCCCGAGTCTGCCTGAGGGCGGAGCAAAAGGCAAAGCCTTACCTACGCCAGGAGACGGTACTAGGCATAGAGTGCCATGCTAGGCCACGCACGCTGCTGCAGGGTTGTGACTGTGTCTGCTGAGTTCGGCTTAGCAAGGTGAACCCCGGGCGCGAACTTGGAGCCCGGGAAAGCAAGGCCCAAGAGGCACCAGCTCTCCCGCGGCTCTTCTTCCCTGCCGCGACAGAGCAAACGACCAAAGCCTTGCAGAGGAAGCAGCAGCGAAGTGCGGTTTGCGCCAAGCTGAAAACCTCTGCGAAAGCTTAGCAGTCACTGGGAAATCAGCGTCGGTTTTGAGGGCTGCTTTTGTTGCTTGCCTTAGCCTAGTATTCGCAGCAGGATGGGAGAAATCCGCATAGAGCGAAAACCTCTCCCCCGGGCCATCTCCTCTGGGAAAGCACAGCATTATTTGAGAAATCAGAGTCGGGTCTGTGGGATGATGCCTGCTGCTTGCCGGAGCTACTCTCCACAGTACGGTGTAATAAACCCGCATGGAGCGAAATCCTCTTTGCCTGGGCATCCCCTCTGCCTGAGAGTGAAGCGCGGTGGCGCTTGTGGAAAGAGCCTTAAGGAAGGGGACATGTCTGTCACTGCAGAGCGACAGAAACCTGGCTGCTAAGGAGACACGAGGGGAAGATTACGGCAGGGGAAAGGGCTCCACTCTGAGGAAGGAGTCTGGTCAGAAAGCACGCCTGTGCTGAGCCTTTGGGCCCAAGGAGACAGCAGCTCCTTGGCCACCTGTCCGTGGTGGAGACACGGGCTTGCCACCAGTCGCCTACCCTGAACTCGAGAAACAACTCGCAGAAAGAACTGGCCATCAGATGCCGTCTTCCTCCAAGATCTGGAAGCTTGGAGGAGGCACGGGGTTTAAGGGGAAGGAGAGGGGACAGTCCCCAAAACTCCCTCTACAGTGGACGGGGTGGTGTGCAGGGACCCTATCACTTCTCCTTTCCTGTGGGGAAAGCAGTGGCCTAGTCCGCGAGTCCTCCTGAGCGCCAGAGTAAAAGGCCAAGCAATGCCTACACCGGGAGATGGTTGTGTGCCTAGAGTGCCATCCTAGGCGACGCACGCTACTGCACGGTTGTGGCTGTGACTGCTTAGTTCAGCCTGGCAGGGTGAACCCAGGATGCGAACATGGAGCCCGGGAAAGCAAGGCCCAAGAGGCATCAGCTCTCCCGCAGCTCTTTTTCCTGATGCGACTGAAGCTTTGCTGAGGAAGCAGCGGCGAAGTCGTGGTCTCTGCAAGCCAAAGCCTCTGAGAAAGCACAGCATTCGCCGAGAAATGTTCTGTGGGTTGTTGCTGCTTGCCTGAGCTCAGTCTCGAGGTGGGAGAAACCCGCATACAGCGAAAGCCTCTTTGCAGGGCATCTCCCCTGGGAAAGCACAGCATTCGTTGGGAAATCAGAGTTGGTTTTGGGGATGCTGCTGCTGCTTGCCTGAGCTAGTCTCCGCAGCAGGGTGGAAGATACCCGCATGGAGCGAAATACTCTTTGCCCTAGCATCCCTTCTGCCTGAGAGAGAAGCGTGGTCACACACGTCTGTCACAGCGCTCCCCAGGAGCAAGTGTGGGGAGGCTGCAGCACGCCGCCCCCGGGGAAGAGAAGGAGCCATTGGCCTTGGGGTTGGGAAACGCTCCTGAAGCAGGATCGCCTACCGTGCAAGAACAGCAGGCCAGTGGCAAGACAAGTGTCACCCGCTCCCTGTGCGGAGAGATGGAAGCCTGGCTGCTAAGGAGACATGAGGGGACGACTAGGGCATGGGCACGTGCTCCACTCTGAGGAAGTAGTCTGGGCAGAAGGCAGGCCTGTCATGTGCCTCTGGTCCCAAGGGGACAGCATATCCTTGGCCACCAGTCCCAAGGGCAGACAGGCTTGCCCCCAGGTGCCATACACGGAACTCGCAGAAACAACTCCATGGAGAAATGGGCAGTCTGATGCCGTCTCCCGCCAAGATGTGGCAGTGTTGTGGGTGGCAGGGGGTGTGCCGGGGAAGGAGGGGAGACAGTCCCCCACAGTTCCCCATCCCAGTGCACGGGCCGTGTGCAGGGATCCTGTTGCCTCCTCTCTCCTGTGGTGAAGGCACTGGACTAGACCCCGAGTCTGCCTGAGGGCGGAGCAAAAGGCAAAGCCTTACCTACGCCAGGAGATGGTACTAGGCATAGAGTGCCATGCTAGGCCACGCACGCTGCTGCAGGGTTGTGACTGTGTCTGCTGAGTTTGGCTTAGCAAGGTGAACCCCTGGCTCGTACATGGAGCGCGGGAAAGCAAGGCCCAAGAGGCACCAGCTCCCACGGCTCTTATTCCCTGCCGCGACAGAGCAAACGACCAAAGCCTTGCAGAGGAAGCAGTAGCGAAGTGCGGTTTGCGCCAAGCTGAAAACCTCTGCGAAAGCTTAGCAGTCACTGGGAAATCAGAGTCGGTTCTGTGGGCTGCTTTTGTTGCTTGCCTTAGCCTAAGATTCGCAGCAGGATGGGAGGAACCCGCATAGAGCGAAAGCCCCTCTGCCGGGGAATCCCCTCTGGGAAAGCACAGTTTTCTTTGGAAAATCAGAGTCCAGGGTGTGGGATTCTGCCTGCTGCTTGCTGGAGCTAGTCTCCACAGCACCGTGTAATAAACCCGCATGGAGCGAAATCCTCTTTGCCTGGGCATCCCCTCTGCCTGAGAGAGAAGCGCGGTGGCGCCTGTGGAAAGAGCCTTAAGGAAAGGGACACGTCTGTCACTGCAGAGGGACGGAAGCCTGGCTGCTGAGGAGACACGAGGGGAAGATTAGGGCAGGGGAAAGGGCTCCAACTGAGGAAGGAGTCTGGGCTGAAAGCACGACTGTCCTGAGCCTTTGGGCCCAAGGAGACAGCAGCTCCTTGGCCACCTGTCCGTGGTGGAGACATGGGCTTGCCACCAGGCGCCTAACCTGAACTCGAGAAACAAATCCCAGAAAGAACTGGCCATCAGATGCCGTCTTCCTCCAGGATGTGGAAGCTTGGAGGAGGCACGGGGTTAAGGGGAAGGACAGGGGACAGTCCCCCAAAGCTCCCTAATCAGGGCACGGGGCGGTGTGCAGGGATCCTGTCACCTCTCCTTTCCTGTGGGGAAAGCACTGGCCTAGTCCGCGAGTCCTCCTGTGCACCAGAGTAAAAGGCCAAGCGATGCCTACACCGGGAGATGGTAGTGTGCCTAGAGTGCCATCCTAGGCTACGCACGCTACTGCACGGTTGTGGCTGTGCCTGCTTAGTTCGGCCTGGCAGGGTGAACCCAGGATGCGAACATGGAGGCCGGGAAAGCAAGGCCAAAGAGGCATCAGCTCTCCCGCAGCTCTTCTTCCCTGATGCGACTGAAGCCTGCTGAGGAAGCAGCGGCGAAGTGCTGTTCGCTCCAAGCTAAAGCCTCTGCGAAAGCACAGCGTTCGCCGAGAAATGTTCTGCCGGCTGCTGCTTCTTGCCTGAGCCCAGTCTCGCGGTGGGAGAAACCCGCATACAGCGAAAACCTCTTTGCCTGGGCATCTCCCCTGGGAAAGCACAGCATTCGTTGGGAAATCAGAGTTGGTTTTGGGGATGCTGCTGCTGCTTGCCTGAGCTAGTCTCCGCAGCAGGGTGGAAGATACCTGCATGGAGCGAAATACTCTTTGCCCTAGCATCCCTTCCTCTCAGAGAGAACCGTGGTCGCACACGTCTGTCACAGCGCTCCCCAGGAGCAAGTGTGGGGAGGCTGCAGCACGCCGCCCCCGGGGAAGAGAAGGAGCCATTGGCCTTGGGGTTTGGAAACGCTCCTGAAGCAGGATCGCCTACCGTGCAAGAACAGCAGGCCAGTGGCAAGACAAGTGTCACCCGCTCCCTGTGCGGAGAGATGGAAGCCTGGCTGCTAAGGAGACATGAGGGGACAACTAGGGCATGGGCACGTGCTCCACTCTGAGGAAGTAGTCTGGGCAGAAGGCAGGCCTGTCATGTGCCTCTGGTCCCAAGGGGACAGCATCTCCTTGGCCACCTGTCCCAAGGGCAGACAGGCTTGCCCCCAGGTGCCATACTCGGATCTCGCAGAAACAACCCCATGGAGAAATGGGCAGTCCGATGCCGCCTTCCGCCAAGATGTGGCAGTGTTGTGGGTGGCAGGGGGTGTGCCGGGGAAGGAGGGGAGACAGTCCCCCACAGTTCCCCATCCCAGTGCACGGGCCGTGTGCAGGGATCCTGTTGCCTCCTCTCTCCTGTGGTGAAGGCACTGGACTAGACCCCGAATCTGCCTGAGGGCGGAGCAAAACGCAAAGCCTTACCTACGCCAGGAGATGGTACTAGGCATAGAGTGCCATGCTAGGCCACGCACGCTGCTGCAGGGTTATGACTCTGTCTGCTGAGTTTGGCTTAGCAAGGTGAACCCCTGGCTCGTACATGGAGCACGGGAAAGCAAGGCCCAAGAGGCACCAGCTCCCACGGCTCTTCTTCCCTGCCGCGACAGAGCAAACGACCAAAGCCTTGCAGAGGAAGCAGCAGCGAAGTGCGGTTTGCGCCAAGCTGAAAACCTCTGCGAAAGCTTAGCAGTCACTGGGAAATCAGAGTCGGTTCTGTGGGCTGCTTTTGTTGCTTGCCTTAGCCTAAGATTCGCAGCAGGATGGGAGGAACCCGCATAGAGCGAAAGCCCCTCTGCCGGGGAATCCCCTCTGGGAAAGCCCAGTTTTCTTTGGAAAATCAGAGTCCAGGGTGTGGGATTCTGCCTGCTGCTTGCTGGAGCTAGTCTCCACAGCACCGTGTAATAAACCCGCATGGAGCGAAATCCTCTTTGCCTGGGCATCCCCTCTGCCTGAGAGAGAAGCGCGGTGGCGCCTGTGGAAAGAGCCTTAAGGAAAGGGACACGTCTGTCACTGCAGAGGGACGGAAGCCTGGCTGCTGAGGAGACACGAGGGGAAGATTAGGGCAGGGGAAAGGGCTCCAACTGAGGAAGGAGTCTGGGCAGAAAGCACGACTGTCCTGAGCCTTTGGGCCCAAGGAGACAGCAGCTCCTTGGCCACCTGTTCGTGGTGGAGACATGGGCTTGCCACCAGGCGCCTAACCTGAACTCGAGAAACAAATCCCAGAAAGAACTGGCCATCAGATGCTGTCTTCCTCCAGGATGTGGAAGCTTGGAGGAGGCACGGGGTTAAGGGGAAGGACAGGGGACAGTCCCCCAAAGCTCCCTAATCAGGGCACGGGGCGGTGTGCAGGGATCCTGTCACCTCTCCTTTCCTGTGGGGAAAGCACTGGCCTAGTCCGCGAGTCCTCCTGTGCACCAGAGTAAAAGGCCAAGCGATGCCTACACCGGGAGATGGTAGTGTGCCTAGAGTGCCATCCTAGGCTACGCACGCTACTGCACGGTTGTGGCTGTGCCTGCTTAGTTCGTCCTGGCAGGGTGAACCCAGGATGCGAACATGGAGGCCGGGAAAGCAAGGCCAAAGAGGCATCAGCTCTCCCGCAGCTCTTCTTCCCTGATGCGACTGAAGCCTTGCTGAGGAAGCAGCGGCGAAGTGCTGTTCGCTCCAAGCTAAAGCCTCTGCGAAAGCACAGCGTTCGCCGAGAAATGTTCTGCCGGCTGCTGCTTCTTGCCTGAGCCCAGTCTCGCGGTGGGAGAAACCCGCATACAGCGAAAACCTCTTTGCCTGGGCATCTCCCCTGGGAAAGCACAGCATTCGTTGGGAAATCAGAGTTGGTTTTGGGGATGCTGCTGCTGCTTGCCTGAGCTAGTCTCCGCAGCAGGGTGGAAGATACCTGCATGGAGCGAAATACTCTTTGCCCTAGCATCCCTTCCTCTCAGAGAGAACCGTGGTCGCACACGTCTGTCACAGCGCTCCCCAGGAGCAAGTGTGGGGAGGCTGCAGCACGCCGCCCCCGGGGAAGAGAAGGAGCCATTGGCCTTGGGGTTGGGAAACGCTCCTGAAGCAGGATCGCCTACCGTGCAAGAACAGCAGGCCAGTGGCAAGACAAGTGTCACCCGCTCCCTGTGCGGAGAGATGGAAGCCTGGCTGCTAAGGAGACATGAGGGGACGACTAGGGCATGGGCACGTGCTCCACTCTGAGGAAGTAGTCTGGGCAGAAGGCAGGCCTGTCATGTGCCTCTGGTCCCAAGGGGACAGCATCTCCTTGGCCACCAGTCCCAAGGGCAGACAGGCTTGCCCCCAGGTGCCATACTCGGATCTCGCAGAAACAACCCCATGGAGAAATGGGCAGTCCGATGCCGCCTTCCGCCAAGATGTGGCAGTGTTGTGGGTAGCAGGGGGTGTGCCGGGGAATGAGGGGAGACAGTCCCCCACAGTTCCCCATCCCAGTGCACGGGCCGTGTGCAGGGATCCTGTCGCCTCCTCTCTCCTGTGGTGAAGGCACTGGACTAGACCCCGAGTCTGCCTGAGGGCGGAGCAAAAGGCAAAGCCTTACCTACGACAGGAGATGGTACTAGGCATAGAGTGCCATGCTAGGCCACGCACGCTGCTGCAGGGTTGTGACTGTGTCTGCTGAGTTCGGCTTAGCAAGGTGAACCCCTGGCTCGTACATGGAGCGCGGGAAAGCAAGGCACAAGAGGCACCAGCTCCCACGGCTCTTCTTCCCTGCCGCGACAGAGCAAACGACCAAAGCCTTGCAGAGGAAGCAGTAGCGAAGTGCGGTTTGCGCCAAGCTGAAAACCTCTGCGAAAGCTTAGCAGTCACTGGGAAATCAGAGTCGGTTCTGTGAGCTGCTTTTGTTGCTTGCCTTAGCCTAAGATTCGCAGCAGGATGGGAGGAACCCGCATAGAGCGAAAGCCCCTCTGCCGGGGAATCCCCTCTGGGAAAGCACAGTTTTCTTTGGAAAATCAGAGTCCAGGGTGTGGGATTCTGCCTGCTGCTTGCTGGAGCTAGTCTCCACAGCACCGTGTAATAAACCCGCATGGAGCGAAATCCTCTTTGCCTGGGCATCCCCTCTGCCTGAGAGAGAAGCGCGGTGGCGCCTGTAGAAAGAGCCTTAAGGAAAGGGACACGTCTGTCACTGCAGAGGGACGGAAGCCTGGCTGCTGAGGAGACACGAGGGGAAGATTAGGGCAGGGGAAAGGGCTCCAACTGAGGAAGGAGTCTGGGCAGAAAGCACGACTGTCCTGAGCCTTTGGGCCCAAGGAGACAGCAGCTCCTTGGCCACCTGTCCGTGGTGGAGACATGGGCTTGCCACCAGGCGCCTAACCTGAACTCGAGAAACAAATCCCAGAAAGAACTGGCCATCAGATGCCGTCTTCCTCCAGGATGTGGAAGCTTGGAGGAGGCACGGGGTTAAGGGGAAGGACAGGGGACAGTCCCCCAAAGCTCCCTAATCAGGGCACGGAGCGGTGTGCAGAGATGCTGTTACCTCTCCTTTCCTGTGGGGAAAGCACTGGCCTAGTCCGCGAGTCCTCCTGTGCACCAGAGTAAAAGGCCAAGCGATGCCTACACCGGGAGATGGTAGTGTGCCTAGAGTGCCATCCTAGGCTACGCACGCTACTGCACGGTTGTGGCTGTGCCTGCTTAGTTCGGCCTGGCAGGGTGAACCCAGGATGCGAACATGGAGGCCGGGAAAGCAAGGCCAAAGAGGCATCAGCTCTCCCGCAGCTCTTCTTCCCTGATGCGACTGAAGCCTTGCTGAAGAAGCAGCGGCGAAGTGCTGTTCGCTCCAAGCTAAAGCCTCTGCGAAAGCACAGCGTTCGCCGAGAAATGTTCTGCCGGCTGCTGCTTCTTGCCTGAGCCCAGTCTGGCGGTGGGAGAAACCCGCATACAGCGAAAACTTCTTTGCCTGGGCATCTCCCCTGGGAAAGCACAGCATTCGTTGGGAAATCAGTGTTGGTTTTGGGGATGCTGCTGCTGCTTGCCTGAGCTAGTCTCCGCAGCAGGGTGGAAGATACCTGCATGGAGCGAAATACTCTTTGCCCTAGCATCCCTTCCTCTCAGAGAGAACCGTGGTCGCACACGTCTGTCACAGCGCTCCCCAGGAGCAAGTGTGGGGAGGCTGCAGCACGCCGCCCCCGGGGAAGAGAAGGAGCCATTGGCCTTGGGGTTGGGAAACGCTCCTGAAGCAGGATCGCCTACCGTGCAAGAACAGCAGGCCAGTGGCAAGACAAGTGTCACCCGCTCCCTGTGCGGAGAGATGGAAGCCTGGCTGCTAAGGAGACATGAGGGGACGACTAGGGCATGGGCACGTGCTCCACTCTGAGGAAGTAGTCTGGGCAGAAGGCAGGCCTGTCATGTGCCTCTGGTCCCAAGGGGACAGCATCTCCTTGGCCACCAGTCCCAAGGGCAGACAGGCTTGCCCCCAGGTGCCATAAACGGAACTCGCAGAAACAACCCCATGGAGAAATGGGCAGTCCGATGCCGCCTTCCACCAAGATGTGGCAGTGTTGTGGGTGGCAGGGGGTGTGCCGGGGAAGGAGGGGAGACAGTCCCCCACAGTTCCGATCCCAGTGCACGGGCCGTGTGCAGGGATCCTGTCGCCTCCTCTCTCCTGTGGTGAAGGCACTGGCCTAGACCCCGAGTCTGCCTGAGGGCGGAGCAAAAGGCAAAGCCTTACCTACGCCAGGAGATGGTACTAGGCATAGAGTGCCATGCTAGGCCACGCAGCCTGCTGCAGGGTTGTGACTGTGTCTGCTGAGTTCGGATTAGCAAGGTGAACCCCGGGCTCGATCTTGGAACCCGGGAAAGCAAGGCCCAAGTGGCTCCAGCTCTCCCGCGGCTCTTCTTCCCTGCCGCGACAGAGCAAACGACCAAAGCCTTGCAGAGGAAGCAGCAGCGAAGTGCGGTTTGCGCCAAGCTGAAAATCTCTGCGAAAGCTTAGCAGTCACTGGGAAATTAGAGTCGGTTCTGTGGGCTGCTTTTGTTGCTTGCCTTAGCCTAGGATTCGCAGCAGGATGGGAGGAACCCGCATAGAGTGAAAGAACCTCTGCTGGGGAATCCCCTCTGGGAAAGCACAGCATTCTTTGGGAAATCAGAGTCCAGTGTGTGGGATTCTGCCTGCTGCTTGCCGGAGCTAGTCTCCACAGCACCGTGTAATAAACCCGCATGGAGCGAAATCCTCTTTGACTGGGTATCCCCTCTGCCTGAGAGAGAAGCGCGGTGACGCCTGTGGAAAGAGCCTTAAGGAAAGGGACACGTCTATCACTGCAGAGCGTCGGAAACCTGGCTGCTAAGGAGACACGAGGGGAAGTTAGGGCATTGGAAAGGGCTCCACTCTGCGGAAGAAGTCTGGTCAGAAAGCAAGCCTGTCCTGAGCCTTTGGGCCCAAGGAGACAGCAGCTCCTTGGCCACCTTTCCGTGGTGGAGACATGGGCTTGCACCAGGCGCCTACCCTGAATTCGAGAAACAACTCCCCGAAAGAACTGGCCATCAGATGCCGTCTTCCTCCAGGATGTGGAAGCTTGGAGGAGGCACGGGGTTAAGGGGAAGGACAGGGGACAGTCCCCCAAAGCTCCCTAATCAGGGCACGGAGCGGTGTGCAGGGATGCTGTCACCTCTCCTTTCCTGTGGGGAAAGCACTGGCCTAGTCCGCGAGTCCTCCTGTGCACCAGAGGAAAAGGCCAAGCGATGCCTACACCGGGAGATGGTAGTGTGCCTAGAGTGCCATCCTAGGCTACGCACGCTACTGCACGGTTGTGGCTGTGCCTGCTTAGTTCGGCCTGGCAGGGTGAACCCAGGATGCGAACATGGAGGCCGGGAAAGCAAGGCCAAAGAGGCATCAGCTCTCCCGCAGCTCTTCTTCCCTGATGCGACTGAAGCCTTGCTGAGGAAGCAGCGGCGAAGTGCTGTTCGCTCCAAGCTAAAGCCTCTGCGAAAGCACAGCGTTCGCCGAGAATTGTTCTGCCGGCTGCTGCTTCTTGCCTGAGCCCAGTCTCGCGGTGGGAGAAACCCGCATACAGCGAAAAACTCTTTGCCTGGGCATCTCCCCTGGGAAAGCACAGCATTCGTTGGGAAATCAGAGTTGGTTTTGGGGATGCTGCTGCTGCTTGCCTGAGGTAGTCTCCGCAGCAGGGTGGAAGATACCTGCATGGAGCGAAATACTCTTTGCCCTAGCATCCCTTCCTCTCAGAGAGAAGCGTGGTCGCACACGTCTGTCACAGCGCTCCCCAGGAGCAAGTGTGGGGAGGCTGCAGCACGCCGCCCCCGGGGAAGAGAAGGAGCCATTGGCCTTGGGGTTGGGAAACGCTCCTGAAGCAGGATCGCCTACCGTGCAAGAACAGCAGGCCAGTGGCAAGACAAGTGTCACCCGCTCCCTGTGCGGAGAGATGGAAGCCTGGCTGCTAAGGAGACATGAGGGGACGACTAGGGCATGGGCACGTGCTCCACTCTGAGGAAGTAGTCTGGGCAGAAGGCAGGCCTGTCATGTGCCTCTGGTCCCAAGGGGACAGCATCTCCTTGGCCACCAGTCCCAAGGGCAGACAGGCTTGCCCCCAGGTGCCATAAACGGAACTCGCAGAAACAACCCCATGGAGAAATGGGCAGTCCGATGCCGCCTTCCGCCAAGATGTGGCAGTGTTGTGGGTGGCAGGGGGTGTGCCGGGGAAGGAGGGGAGACAGTCCCCCACAGTTCCCCATCCCAGTGCACGGGCCGTGTGCAGGGATCCTGTCGCCTCCTCTCTCCTGTGGTGAAGGCACTGGACTAGACCCCGAGTCTGCCTGAGGGCGGAGCAAAAGGCAAAGCCTTACCTACGCCAGGAGATGGTACTAGGCATAGAGTGCCATGCTAGGCCACGCACGCTGCTGCAGGGTTGTGACTGTGTCTGCTGAGTTCGGCTTAGCAAGGTGAACCCCGGGCGCGAACTTGGAGCCCGGGAAAGCAAGGCCCAAGAGGGACCAGCTCTCCCGCGGCTCTTCTTCCCTGCCGCGACAGAGCAAACGACCAAAGCCTTGCAGAGGAAGCAGCAGCGAAGTGCGGTTTGCGCCAAGCTGAAAACCTCTGTGAAAGCTTAGCAGTCACTGGGAAATCAGAGTCGGTTTTGAGGGCTGCTTTTGTTGCTTGCCTTAGCCTAGTATTCGCAGCAGGATGGGAGAAATCCGCATAGAGCGAAAACCTCTCCCCCGGGCCATCTCCTCTGGGAAAGCACAGCATTATTTGAGAAATCAGAGTCAGGTCTGAGGGATGATGCCTGCTGCTTGCCGGAGCTACTCTCCACAGTACGGTGTAATAAACCCGCATGGAGCGAAATCCTCTTTGCCTGGGCATCCACTCTGCCTGAGAGAGAAGCGCGGTGGCGCTTGTGGAAAGAGCCTTAAGGAAAGGGACATGTCTGTCACTGCAGAGCGACAGAAACCTGGCTGCTAAGGTGACACGAGGGGAAGATTACGGCAGGGGAAAGGGCTCCACTCTGAGGAAGGAGTCTGGTCAGAAAGCACGCCTGTGCTGAGCCTTTGGGCCCAAGGAGACAGCAGCTCCTTGGCCACCTGTCCGTGGTGGAGACATGGGCTTGCCACCAGTCGCCTACCCTGAACTCGAGAAACAACTCGCAGAGAGAACTGGCCATCAGATGCCGTCTTCCCCCAAGATGTGGAAGCTTGGAGGAGGCACGGGGTTTAAGGGGAAGGAGAGGGGACAGTCCCCAAAACTCCCTCTTCAGTGGACAGGGTGGTGTGCAGGGACCCTATCACTTCTCCTTTCCTGTGGGGAAAGCAGTGGCCTAGTCCGCGAGTCCTCCTGAGCGCCAGAGTAAAAGGCCAAGCAATGCCTAAACCGGGAGTTGGTTGTGTGCATAGAGTGCCATCCTAGGCGACGCACGCTACTGCACGGTTGTGGCTGTGACTGCTTAGTTCGGCCTGGCAGGGTGAACCCAGGATGCGAACATGGAGGCCGGGAAAGCAAGGCCCAAGAGGCATCAGCTCTCCCGCAGCTCTTTTTCCCTGATGCGACTGAAGCTTTGCTGAGGAAGCAGCGGCGAAGTCGTGTTCTCTGCAAGCCAAAGCCTCTGAGAAAGCACAGCATTCGCCGAGAAATGTTCTGTGGGTTGTTGCTGCTTGCCTGAGCTCAGTCTCGAGGTGGGAGAAACCCGCATACAGCGAAAGCCTCTTTGCAGGGCATCTCCCCTGGGAAAGCACAGCATTCATTGGGAAATCAGAGTTGGTTTTGGGGATGCTGCTGCTGCTTGCCTGAGCTAGTCTCCGCAGCAGGGTGGAAGATACCCGCATGGAGCGAAATACTCTTTGCCCTAGCATCCCTTCTGCCTGAGAGTGAAGCGTGGTCACACACGTCTGTCACAGCGCTCCCCAGGAGCAAGTGTGGGGAGGCTGCAGCACGCCGCCCCCGGGGAAGAGAAGGAGCCATTGGCCTTGGGGTTGGGAAACGCTCCTGAAGCAGGATCGCCTACCGTGCAAGAACAGCAGGCCAGTGGCAAGACAAGTGTCACCCGCTCCCTGTGCGGAGAGATGGAAGCCTGGCTGCTAAGGAGACATGAGGGGACGACTAGGGCATGGGCACGTGCTCCACTCTGAGGAAGTAGTCTGGGCAGAAGGCAGGCCTGTCATGTGCCTCTGGTCCCAAGGGGACAGCATCTCCTTGGCCACCAGTCCCAAGGGCAGACAGGCTTGCCCCCAGGTGCCATACACGGAACTCGCAGAAACAACCCCATGGAGAAATGGGCAGTCCGATGCCGTCTTCCGCCAAGATGTGGCAGTGTTGTGGGTGGCAGGGGGTGTGCCGGGGAAGGAGGGGAGACAGTCCCCCACAGTTCCCCATCCCAGTGCACGGGCCGTGTGCAGGGATCCTGTCGCCTCCTCTCTCCTGTGGTGAAGGCACTGGACTAGACCCCGAGTCTGCCTGAGGGCGGAGCAAAAGGCAAAGCCTTACCTACGCCAGGAGATGGTACTAGGCATAGAGTGCCATGCTAGGCCACGCACGCTGCTGCAGGGTTGTGACTGTGTCTGCTGAGTTTGGCTTATCAAGGTGAACCCCTGGCTCGTACATGGAGCGCGGGAAAGCTAGGCCCAAGAGGCACCAGCTCCCACGGCTCTTCTTCCCTGCCGCGACAGAGCAAACGACCAAAGCCTTGCAGAGGAAGCAGCAGCGAAGTGCGATTTGCGCCAAGCTGAAAACATCTGCGAAATCTTAGCAGTCACTGGGAAATCAGAGTCGGTTATGTGGGCTGCTTTTGTTGCTTGCCTTAGCCTAAGATTCGCAGCAGGATGGGAGGAACCCGCATAGAGCGAAAGCCCCTCTGCCGGTGAATCCCCTCTGGGAAAGCACAGTTTTCTTTGGAAAATCAGAGTCCAGGGTGTGGGATTCTGCCTGCTGCTTGCTGGAGCTAGTCTCCACAGCACCGGTTAATAAACCCGCATGGAGCGAAATCCTCTTTGCCTGGGCATCCCCTCTGCCTGAGAGAGAAGCGCGGTGGCGCCTGTGGAAAGAGCCTTAAGGAAAGGGACACGTCTGTCACTGCAGAGGGACGGAAGCCTGGCTGCTGAGGAGACACGAGGGGAAGATTAGGGCAGGGGAAAGGGCTCCAACTGAGGAAGGAGTCTGGGCAGAAAGCACGACTGTCCTGAGCCTTTGGGCCCAAGGAGACAGCAGCTCCTTGGCCACCTGTCCGTGGTGGAGACATGGGCTTGCCACCAGGCGCCTAACCTGAACTCGAGAAACAAATCCCAGAAAGAACTGGCCATCAGATGCCGTCTTCCTCCAGGATGTGGAAGCTTGGAGGAGGCACGGGGTTAAGGGGAAGGACAGGGGACAGTCCCCCAAAGCTCCCTAATCAGGGCACGGAGCGGTGTGCAGGGATGCTGTCACCTCTCCTTTCCTGTGGGGAAAGCACTGGCCTAGTCCGCGAGTCCTCCTGTGCACCAGAGTAAAAGGCCAAGCGATGCCTACACCGGGAGATGGTAGTGTGCCTAGAGTGCCATCCTAGGCTACGCACGCTACTGCACGGTTGTGGCTGTGCCTGCTTAGTTCGGCCTGGCAGGGTGAACCCAGGATGCGAACATGGAGGCCGGGAAAGCAAGGCCAAAGAGGCATCAGCTCTCCCGCAGCTCTTCTTCCCTGATGCGACTGAAGCCTTGCTGAGGAAGCAGCGGCGAAGTGCTGTTCGCTCCAAGCTAAAGCCTCTGCGAAAGCACAGCGTTCGCCGAGAAATGTTCTGCCGGCTGCTGCTTCTTGCCTGAGCCCAGTCTCGCGGTGGGAGAAACCCGCATACAGCGAAAACCTCTTTGCCTGGGCATCTCCCCTGGGAAAGCACAGCATTCGTTGGGAAATGAGAGTTGGTTTTGGGGATGCTGCTGCTGCTTGCCTGAGCTAGTCTCCGCAGCAGGGTGGAAGATACCTGCATGGAGCGAAATACTCTTTGCCCAAGCATCCCTTCCTCTCAGAGAGAAGCGTGGTCGCACACGTCTGTCACAGCGCTCCCCAGGAGCAAGTGTGGGGAGGCTGCAGCACGCCGCCCCCGGGGAAGAGAAGGAGCCATTGGCCTTGGGGTTGGGAAACGCTCCTGAAGCAGGATCGCCTACCGTGCAAGAACAGCAGGCCAGTGGCAAGACAAGTGTCACCCGCTCCCTGTGCGGAGAGATGGAAGCCTGGCTGCTAAGGAGACATGAGGGGACGACTAGGGCATGGGCGCGTGCTCCACTCTGAGGAAGGAGTCTGGGCAGAAGGCAGGCCTGTCCTGTGCCTCTGGTCCCAAGGGGACAGCATCTCCTTGGCCACCTGTCCCAAGGGCAGACAGGCTTGCCCCCAGGTGCCATACACGGAACTCGCAGAAACAACCCCATGGAGAAATGGGCAGTCCGATGCCGCCTTCCGCCAAGATGTGGCAGTGTTGTGTGTGGCAGGGGGTGTGCCGGGGAGGGAGGGGAGACAGTCCCCCACAGTTCCGCATCCCAGTGCACGGGCCGTGTGCAGGGATCCTGTCGCCTCCTCTCTCCTGTGGTGAAGGCACTCGACTAGACCCCGAGTCTGCCTGAGGGCGGAGCAAAAGGCAAAGCCTTACCTACGCCAGGAGATGGTACTAGGCATAGAGTGCCATGCTAGGCCACGCACGCTGCTGAAGGGTTGTGACTGTGTCTGCTGAGTTCGGCTTAGCAAGGTGAACCCCGGGCGCGTACTTGGAGCCCGGGAAAGCAAGGCCCAAGAAGCAGGAGCTCTCCCGCGGTTCTTCTTCCCTGCCGCGACAGAGCAAACGACCAAAGCCTTGCAGAGGAAGCGGCAGCGAAGTGCGGTTTGCGCCAAGCTGAAAACCTCTGCGAAAGCTTAGCAGTCACTGGGAAATCAGAGTCGGTTTTGAGGGCTGCTTTTGTTGCTTGCCTTAGCCTAGTATTCGCAGCAGGATGGGAGAAATCCGCATAGAGCGAAAACCTCTCCCCCGGGCCATCTCCTCTGGGAAAGCACAGCATTATTTGAGAATTCAGAGTCGGGTCTGTGGGATGATGCCTGCTGCTTGCCGGAGCTACTCTCCACAGTACGGTGTAATAAACCCGCATGGAGCGAAATCCTCTTTGCCTGGGCATCCCCTCTGCCTGAGAGAGAAGCGCGGTGGCGCTTGTGGAAAGAGCCTTAAGGAAAGGGACATGTCTGTCACTGCAGAGCGTCAGAAACCTGGCTGCTAAGGAGACACGAGGGGAAGATTATGGCAGGGGAAAGGGCTCCACTCTGAGGAAGGAGTCTGGTCAGAAAGCACGCCTGTGCTGAGCCTTTGGGCCCAAGGAGACAGCAGCTCCTTGGCCACCTGTCCGTGGTGGAGACATGGGCTTGCCACCAGTCGCCTACCCTGAACTCGAGAAACAACTCGCAGAAAGAACTGGCCATTAGATGCCGTCTTCCTCCAAGATCTGGAAGCTTGGAGGAGGCACGGGGTTTAAGGGGAAGGAGAGGGGACAGTCCCCAAAACTCCCTCTTCAGTGGACGGGTTGGTGTGCAGGGACCCTATCACTTCTCCTTTCCTGTGGGGAAAGCAGTGGCCTAGTCCGCGAGTCCTCCTGAGCGCCAGAGTAAAAGGCCAAGCAATGCCTACACCGGGAGATGGTTGTGTGCCTAGAGTGCCATCCTAGGCGGCGCACGCTACTGCACGGTTGTGGCTGTGCCTGCTTAGTTCGGCCTGGCAGGGTGAACCCAGGATGCGAACATGGAGGCCGGGAAAGCAAGGCCAAAGAGGCATCAGCTCTCCCGCAGCTCTTCTTCCCTGATGCGACTGAAGCCTTGCTGAGGAAGCAGCGGCGAAGTGCTGTTCGCTCCAAGCTAAAGCCTCTGCGAAAGCACAGCGTTCGCCGAGAAATGTTCTGCCGGCTGCTGCTTCTTGCCTGAGCCCAGTCTCGCGGTGGGAGAAACCCGCATACAGCGAAAACCTCTTTGCCTGGGCATCTCCCCTGGGAAAGCACAGCATTCGTTGGGAAATCAGAGTTGGTTTTGGGGATGCTGCTGCTGCTTGCCTGAGCTAGTCTCCGCAGCAGGGTGGAAGATACATGCATGGAGCGAAATACTCTTTGCCCTAGAATCCCTTCCTCTCAGAGAGAAGCGTGGTCGCACACGTCTGTCACAGCGCTCCCCAGGAGCAAGTGTGGGGAGGCTGCAGCACGCCGCCCCCGGGGAAGAGAAGGAGCCATTGGCCTTGGGGTTGGGAAACGCTCCTGAAGCAGGATCGCCTACCGTGCAAGAACAGCAGGCCAGTGGCAAGACAAGTGTCACCCGCTCCCTGTGCGGAGAGATGGAAGCCTGGCTGCTAAGGATACATGAGGGGACGACTAGGGCATGGGCGCGTGCTCCACTCTGAGGAAGGAGTCTGGTCAGAAGGCAGGCCTGTCCTGTGCCTCTGGTCCCAAGGGGACAGCATCTCCTTGGCCACCTGTCCCAAGGGCAGACAGGCTTGCCCCCAGGTGCCATACTCGGAACTCACAGAAACAACCCCATGGAGAAATGGGCAGTCCGATGCCGCCTTCCGCCAAGATGTGGCAGTGTTGTGGGTGGCAGGGGGTGTGCCGGGGAAGGAGGGGAGACAGTCCCCCACAGTTCCCCATCCCAGTGCACGGGCCGTGTGCAGGGATCCTGTCGCCTCCTCTCTCCTGTGGTGAAGGCACTGGACTAGACCCCGAGTCTGCCTGAGGGCGGAGCAAAAGGCAAAGCCTTACCTACGCCAGGAGATGGTACTAGGCATAGAGTGCCATGCTAGGCCACGCACGCTGCTGCAGGGTTGTGACTGTGTCTGCTGAGTTCGGCTTAGCAAGGTGAACCCCTGGCTCGTACATGGAGCGCGGGAAAGCAAGGCCCAGGAGGCACCAGCTCTCACGGCTCTTCTTCCCTGCCGCGACAGAGCAAACGACCAAAGCCTTGCAGAGGAAGCAGCAGCGAAGTGCGGTTTGCGCCAAGCCTAAAACCTCTGCGAAAGCTTAGCAGTCACTGGGAAATCAGAGTCGGTTCAGTGGGCTGCTTTTGTTGCTTGCCTTAGCCTAAGATTCGCAGCAGGATGGGAGGAACCCGCATAGAGCGAAAGCCCCTCTGCCGGGGAATCCCCTCTGGGAAAGCACAGTTTTCTTTGGAAAATCAGAGTCCAGGGTGTGGGATTCTGCCTGCTGCTTGCTGGAGCTAGTCTCCACAGCACCGTGTAATAAACCCGCATGGAGCGAAATCCTCTTTGCCTGGGCATCCCCTCTGCCTGAGAGAGAAGCGCGGTGGCGCCTGTGGAAAGAGCCTTAAGGAAAGGGACACGTCTGTCACTGCAGAGGGACGGAAGCCTGGCTGCTGAGGAGACACGAGGGGAAGATTAGGGCAGGGGAAAGGGCTCCAACTGAGGATGGAGTCTGGGCAGAAAGCACGACTGTCCTGTCCTGAGCCTTTGGGCCCAAGGAGACAGCAGCTCCTTGGCCACCTGTCCGTGGTGGAGACATGGGCTTGCCACCAGGCGCCTAACCTGAACTCGAGAAACAAATCCCAGAAAGAACTGGCCATCAGATGCCGTCTTCCTCCAGGATGTGGAAGCTTGGAGGAGGCACGGGGTTAAGGGGAAGGACAGGGGACAGTCCCCCAAAGCTCCCTAATCAGGGCACGGGGCGGTGTGCAGGGATCCTGTCACCTCTCCTTTCCTGTGGGGAAAGCACTGGCCTAGTCCGCGAGTCCTCCTGTGCACCAGAGGAAAAGGCCAAGCGATGCCTACACCGGGAGATGGTAGTGTGCCTAGAGTGCCATCCTAGGCTACGCACGCTACTGCACGGTTGTGGCTGTGCCTGCTTAGTTCGGCCTGGCAGGGGGAACCCAGGATGCGAACATGGAGGCCGGGAAAGCAAGGCCAAAGAGGCATCAGCTCTCCCGCAGCTCTTCTTCCCTGATGCGACTGAAGCCTTGCTGAGGAAGCAGCGGCGAAGTGCTGTTCGCTCCAAGCTAAAGCCTCTGCGAAAGCACAGCGTTCGCCGAGAAATGTTCTGCCGGCTGCTGCTTCTTGCCTGAGCCCAGTCTCGCGGTGGGAGAAACCCGCATACAGCGAAAACCTCTTTGCCTGGGCATCTCCCCTGGGAAAGCACAGCATTCGTTGGGAAATCAGAGTTGGTTTTGGGGATGCTGCTGCTGCTTGCCTGAGCTAGTCTCCGCAGCAGGGTGGAAGATACCTGCATGGAGCGAAATACTCTTTGCCCTAGCATCCCTTCCTCTCAGAGAGAAGCGTGGTCGCACACGTCTGTCACAGCGCTCCCCAGGAGCAAGTGTGGGGAGGCTGCAGCACGCCGCCCCCGGGGAAGAGAAGGAGCCATTGGCCTTGGGGTTGGGAAACGCTCCTGAAGCAGGATCGCCTACCGTGCAAGAACAGCAGGCCAGTGGCAAGACAAGTGTCACCCGCTCCCTGTGCGGAGAGATGGAAGCCTGGCTGCTAAGGAGACATGAGGGGACGACTAGGGCATGGGCACGTGCTCCACTCTGAGGAAGTAGTCTGGGCAGAAGGCAGGCCTGTCATGTGCCTCTGGTCCCAAGGGGACAGCATCTCCTTGGCCACCAGTCCCAAGGGCAGACAGGCTTGCCCCCAGGTGCCATACTCGGATCTCGCAGAAACAACCCCATGGAGAAATGGGCAGTCCGATGCCGCCTTCCGCCAAGATGTGGCAGTGTTGTGGGTGGCAGGGGGTGTGCCGGGGAAGGAGGGGAGACAGTCCCCCACAGTTCCCCATCCCAGTGCACGGGCCGTGTGCAGGGATCCTGTCGCCTCCTCTCTCCTGTGGTGAAGGCACTGGACTAGACCCCGAGTCTGCCTGAGGGCGGAGCAAAAGGCAAAGCCTTACCTACGCCAGGAGATGGTACTAGGCATAGAGTGCCATGCTAGGCCACGCACGCTGCTGCAGGGTTGTGACTGTGTCTGCTGAGTTCGGCTTAGCAAGGTGAACCCCTGGCTCGTACATGGAGCGCGGGAAAGCAAGGCCCAAGACGCACCAGCTCCCACGGCTCTTCTTCCCTGCCGCGACAGAGCAAACGACCAAAGCCTTGCAGAGGAAGCAGCAGCGAAGTGCGGTTTGCGCCAAGCTGAAAACCTCTGGGAAAGCTTAGCAGTCACTGGGAAATCAGAGTCGGTTCTGTGGGCTGCTTTTGTTGCTTGCCTTAGCCTAAGATTCTCAGCAGGATGGGAGGAACCCGCATAGAGCGAAAGCCCCTCTGCCGGGGAATCCCCTTTGGGAAAGCACAGTTTTCTTTGGAAAATCAGAGTCCAGGGTGTGGGATTCTGCCTGCTGCTTGCTGGAGCTAGTCTCCACAGCACCGTGTAATAAACCCGCATGGAGCGAAATCCTCTTTGCCTGGGCATCCCCTCTGCCTGAGAGAGAAGAGCGGTGGCGCCTGTGGAAAGAGCCTTAAGGAAAGGGACACGTCTGTCACTGCAGAGGAACGGAAGCCTGGCTGCTGAGGAGACACGAGGGGAAGATTAGGGCAGGGGAAAGGGCTCCAACTGAGGAAGGAGTCTGGGCAGAAAGCACGACTGTCCTGAGCCTTTGGGCCCAAGGAGACAGCAGCTCCTTGGCCACCTGTCCGTGGTGGAGACATGGGCTTGCCACCAGGCGCCTAACCTGAACTAGAGGAACAAATCCCAGAAAGAACTGGCCATCAGATGCCGTCTTCCTCCAGGATGTGGAAGCTTGGAGGAGGCACGGGGTTAAGGGGAAGGACAGGGGACAGTCCCCCAAAGCTCCCTAATCAGGGCACGGGGCGGTGTGCAGGGATCCTGTCACCTCTCCTTTCCTGTGGGGAAAGCACTGGCCTAGTCCGCGAGTCCTCCTGTGCACCAGAGTAAAAGGCCAAGCGATGCCTACACCGGGAGATGGTAGTGTGCCTAGAGTGCCATCCTAGGCTACGCACGCTACTGCACGGTTGTGGCTGTGCCTGCTTAGTTCGGCCTGGCAGGGTGAACCCAGGATGCGAACATGGAGGCCGGGAAAGCAAGGCCAAAGAGGCATCAGCTCTCCCGCAGCTCTTCTTCCCTGATGCGACTGAAGCCTTGCTGAGGAAGCAGCGGCGAAGTGCTGTTCGCTCCAAGCTAAAGCTTCTGCGAAAGCACAGCGTTCGCCGAGAAATGTTCTGCCGGCTGCTGCTTCTTGCCTGAGCCCAGTCTCGCGGTGGGAGAAACCCGCATACAGCGAAAACCTCTTTGCCTGGGCATCTCCCCTGGGAAAGCACAGCATTCGTTGGGAAATCAGAGTTGGTTTTGGGGATGCTGCTGCTGCTTGCCTGAGCTAGTCTCCGCAGCAGGGTGGAAGATACCTGCATGGAGCGAAATACTCTTTGCCCTAGCATCCCTTCCTCTCAGAGAGAAGCGTGGTCGCACACGTCTTTCACAGCGCTCCCCAGGAGCAAGTGTGGGGAGGCTGCAGCACGCCGCCCCCGGGGAAGAGAAGGAGCCATTGGCCTTGGGGTTGGGAAACGCTCCTGAAGCAGGATCGCCTACCGTGCAAGAACAGCAGGCCAGTGGCAAGACAAGTGTCACCCGCTCCCTGTGCGGAGAGATGGAAGCCTGGCTGCTAAGGAGACATGAGGGGACGACTAGGGCATGGGCACGTGCTCCACTCTGAGGAAGTAGTCTGGGCAGAAGGCAGGCCTGTCATGTGCCTCTGGTCCCAAGGGGACAGCATCTCCTTGGCCACCAGTCCCAAGGGCAGACAGGCTTGCCCCCAGGTGCCATACTCGGATCTCGCAGAAACAACCCCATGGAGAAATGGGCAGTCCGATGCCGCCTTCCGCCAAGATGTGGCAGTGTTGTGGGTGGCAGGGGGTGTGCCGGGGAAGGAGGGGAGACAGTCCCCCACAGTTCCCCATCCCAGTGCACGGGCCGTGTGCAGGGATCCTGTCGCCTCCTCTCTCCTGTGGTGAAGGCACTGGACTAGACCCCGAGTCTGCCTGAGGGCGGAGCAAAAGGCAAAGCCTTACCTACGCCAGGAGATGGTACTAGGCATAGAGTGCCATGCTAGGCCACGCACGCTGCTGCAGGGTTGTGACTGTGTCTGCTGAGTTCGGCTTAGCAAGGTGAACCCCTGGCTCGTACATGGAGCGCGGGAAAGCAAGGCCCAAGACGCACCAGCTCCCACGGCTCTTCTTCCCTGCCGCGACAGAGCAAACGACCAAAGCCTTGCAGAGGAAGCAGCAGCGAAGTGCGGTTTGCGCCAAGCTGAAAACCTCTCCGAAAGCTTAGCAGTCACTGGGAAATCAGAGTCGGTTCTGTGGGCTGCTTTTGTTGCTTGCCTTAGCCTAAGATTCTCAGCAGGATGGGAGGAACCCGCATAGAGCGAAAGCCCCTCTGCCGGGGAATCCCCTTTGGGAAAGCACAGTTTTCTTTGGAAAATCAGAGTCCAGGGTGTGGGATTCTGCCTGCTGCTTGCTGGAGCTAGTCTCCACAGCACCGTGTAATAAACCCGCATGGAGCGAAATCCTCTTTGCCTGGGCATCCCCTCTGCCTGAGAGAGAAGAGCGGTGGCGCCTGTGGAAAGAGCCTTAAGGAAAGGGACACGTCTGTCACTGCAGAGGAACGGAAGCCTGGCTGCTGAGGAGACACGAGGGGAAGATTAGGGCAGGGGAAAGGGCTCCAACTGAGGAAGGAGTCTGGGCAGAAAGCACGACTGTCCTGAGCCTTTGGGCCCAAGGAGACAGCAGCTCCTTGGCCACCTGTCCGTGGTGGAGACATGGGCTTGCCACCAGGCGCCTAACCTGAACTAGAGGAACAAATCCCAGAAAGAACTGGCCATCAGATGCCGTCTTCCTCCAGGATGTGGAAGCTTGGAGGAGGCACGGGGTTAAGGGGAAGGACAGGGGACAGTCCCCCAAAGCTCCCTAATCAGGGCACGGGGCGGTGTGCAGGGATCCTGTCACCTCTCCTTTCCTGTGGGGAAAGCACTGGCCTAGTCCGCGAGTCCTCCTGTGCACCAGAGTAAAAGGCCAAGCGATGCCTACACCGGGAGATGGTAGTGTGCCTAGAGTGCCATCCTAGGCTACGCACGCTACTGCACGGTTGTGGCTGTGCCTGCTTAGTTCGGCCTGGCAGGGTGAACCCAGGATGCGAACATGGAGGCCGGGAAAGCAAGGCCAAAGAGGCATCAGCTCTCCCGCAGCTCTTCTTCCCTGATGCGACTGAAGCCTTGCTGAGGAAGCAGCGGCGAAGTGCTGTTCGCTCCAAGCTAAAGCCTCTGCGAAAGCACAGCGTTCGCCGAGAAATGTTCTGCCGGCTGCTGCTTCTTGCCTGAGCCCAGTCTCGCGGTGGGAGAAACCCGCATACAGCGAAAACCTCTTTGCCTGGGCATCTCCCCTGGGAAAGCACAGCATTCGTTGGGAAATCAGAGTTGGTTTTGGGGATGCTGCTGCTGCTTGCCTGAGCTAGTCTCCGCAGCAGGGTGGAAGATACCTGCATGGAGCGAAATACTCTTTGCCCTAGCATCCCTTCCTCTCAGAGAGAAGCGTGGTCGCACACGTCTTTCACAGCGCTCCCCAGGAGCAAGTGTGGGGAGGCTGCAGCACGCCGCCCCCGGGGAAGAGAAGGAGCCATTGGCCTTGGGGTTGGGAAACGCTCCTGAAGCAGGATCGCCTACCGTGCAAGAACAGCAGGCCAGTGGCAAGACAAGTGTCACCCGCTCCCTGTGCGGAGAGATGGAAGCCTGGCTGCTAAGGAGACATGAGGGGACGACTAGGGCATGGGCACGTGCTCCACTCTGAGGAAGTAGTCTGGGCAGAAGGCAGGCCTGTCATGTGCCTCTGGTCCCAAGGGGACAGCATCTCCTTGGCCACCAGTCCCAAGGGCAGACAGGCTTGCCCCCAGGTGCCATACTCGGATCTCGCAGAAACAACCCCATGGAGAAATGGGCAGTCCGATGCCGCCTTCCGCCAAGATGTGGCAGTGTTGTGGGTGGCAGGGGGTGTGCCGGGGAAGGAGGGGAGACAGTCCCCCACAGTTCCCCATCCCAGTGCACGGGCCGTGTGCAGGGATCCTGTCGCCTCCTCTCTCCTGTGGTGAAGGCACTGGACTAGACCCCGAGTCTGCCTGAGGGCGGAGCAAAAGGCAAAGCCTTACCTACGCCAGGAGATGGTACTAGGCATAGAGTGCCATGCTAGGCCACGCACGCTGCTGCAGGGTTGTGACTGTGTCTGCTGAGTTCGGCTTAGCAAGGTGAACCCCTGGCTCGTACATGGAGCGCGGGAAAGCAAGGCCCAGGAGGCACCAGCTCCCACGGCTCTTCTTCCCTGCCGCGACAGAGCAAACGACCAAAGCCTTGCAGAGGAAGCAGCAGCGAAGTGCGGTTTGCGCCAAGCTGAAAACCTCTGCGAAAGCTTAGCAGTCACTGGGAAATCAGAGTCGGTTCAGTGGGCTGCTTTTGTTGCTTGCCTTAGCCTAAGATTCGCAGCAGGATGGGAGGAACCCGCATAGAGCGAAAGCCCCTCTGCCGGGGAATCCCCTCTGGGAAAGCACAGTTTTCTTTGGAAAATCAGAGTCCAGGGTGTGGGATTCTGCCTGCTGCTTGCTGGAGCTAGTCTCCACAGCACCGTGTAATAAACCCGCATAGAGCGAAATCCTCTTTGCCTGGGCATCCCCTCTGCCTGAGAGAGAAGCGCGGTGGCGCCTGTGGAAAGAGCCTTAAGGAAAGGGACACGTCTGTCACTGCAGAGGGACGGAAGCCTGGCTGCTGAGGAGACACGAGGGGAAGATTAGGGCAGGGGAAAGGGCTCCAACTGAGGATGGAGTCTGGGCAGAAAGCACGACTGTCCTGTCCTGAGCCTTTGGGCCCAAGGAGACAGCAGCTCCTTGGCCACCTGTCCGTGGTGGAGACATGGGCTTGCCACCAGGCGCCTAACCTGAACTCGAGAAACAAATCCCAGAAAGAACTGGCCATCAGATGCCGTCTTCCTCCAGGATGTGGAAGCTTGGAGGAGGCACGGGGTTAAGGGGAAGGACAGGGGACAGTCCCCCAAAGCTCCCTAATCAGGGCACGGGGCGGTGTGCAGGGATCCTGTCACCTCTCCTTTCCTGTGGGGAAAGCACTGGCCTAGTCCGCGAATCCTCCTGTGCACCAGAGGAAAAGGCCAAGCGATGCCTACACCGGGAGATGGTAGTGTGCCTAGAGTGCCATCCTAGGCTACGCACGCTACTGCACGGTTGTGGCTGTGCCTGCTTAGTTCGGCCTGGCAGGGTGAACCCAGGATGCGAACATGGAGGCCGGGAAAGCAAGGCCAAAGAGGCATCAGCTCTCCCGCAGCTCTTCTTCCCTGATGCGACTGAAGCCTTGCTGAGGAAGCAGCGGCGAAGTGCTGTTCGCTCCAAGCTAAAGCCTCTGCGAAAGCACAGCGTTCGCCGAGAACTGTTCTGCCGGCTGCTTCTTCTTGCCTGAGCCCAGTCTCGCGGTGGGAGAAACCCGCATACAGCGAAAACCTCTTTGCCTGGGCATCTCCCCTGGGAAAGCACAGCATTCGTTGGGAAATCAGAGTTGGTTTTGGGGATGCTGCTGCTGCTTGCCTGAGCTAGTCTCCGCAGCAGGGTGGAAGATACCTGCATGGAGCGAAATACTCTTTGCCCTAGCATCCCTTCCTCTCAGAGAGAAGCGTGGTCGCACACGTCTGTCACAGCGCTCCCCAGGAGCAAGTGTGGGGAGGCTGCAGCACGCCGCCCCCGGGGAAGAGAAGGAGCCATTGGCCTTGGGGTTGGGAAACGCTCCTGAAGCAGGATCGCCTACCGTGCAAGAACAGCAGGCCAGTGGCAAGACAAGTGTCACCCGCTCCCTGTGCGGAGAGATGGAAGCCTGGCTGCTAAGGAGACATGAGGGGACGACTAGGGCATGGGCACGTGCTCCACTCTGAGGAAGTAGTCTGGGCAGAAGGCAGGCCTGTCATGTGCCTCTGGTCCCAAGGGGACAGCATCTCCTTGGCCACCAGTCCCAAGGGCAGACAGGCTTGCCCCCAGGTGCCATACTCGGATCTCGCAGAAACAACCCCATGGAGAAATGGGCAGTCCGATGCCGCCTTCCGCCAAGATGTGGCAGTGTTGTGGGTGGCAGGGGGTGTGCCGGGGAAGGAGGGGAGACAGTCCCCCAGAGTTCCCCATCCCAGTGCACGGGCCGTGTGCAGGGATCCTGTCGCCTCCTCTCTCCTGTGGTGAAGGCACTGGACTAGACCCCGAGTCTGCCTGAGGGCGGAGCAAAAGGCAAAGCCTTACCTACGCCAGGAGATGGTACTAGGCATAGAGTGCCATGCTAGGCCACGCACGCTGCAGCAGGGTTGTGACTGTGTCTGCTGAGTTCGGCTTAGCAAGGTGAACCCCTGGCTCGTACATGGAGCGCGGGAAAGCAAGGCCCAAGAGGCACCAGCTCCCACGGCTCTTCTTCCCTGCCGCGACAGAGCAAACGACCAAAGCCTTGCAGAGGAAGCAGCAGCGAAGTGCGGTTTGTGCCAAGCTGAAAACCTCTGCGAAAGCTTAGCAGTCACTGGGAAATCAGAGTCGGTTCTGTGGGCTGCTTTTGTTGCTTGCCTTAGCCTAAGATTCGCAGCAGGATGGGAGGAACCCGCATAGAGCGAAAGCCCCTCTGCCGGGGAATCCCCTCTGGGAAAGCACAGTTTTCTTTGGAAAATCAGAGTCCAGGGTGTGGGATTCTGCCTGCTGCTTGCTGGATCTAGTCTCCACAGCACCGTGTAATAAACCCGCATGGAGCGAAATCCTCTTTGCCTGGGCATCCCCTCTGCCTGAGAGAGAAGCGCGGTGGCGCCTGTGGAAAGAGCCTTAAGGAAAGGGACACGTCTGTCACTGCAGAGGGACGGAAGCCTGGCTGCTGAGGAGACACGAGGGGAAGATTAGGGCAGGGGAAAGGGCTCCAACTGAGGATGGAGTCTGGGCAGAAAGCACGACAGTCCTGAGCCTTTGGGCCCAAGGAGACAGCAGCTCCTTGGCCACCTGTCCGGGGTGGAGTCATGGGCTTGCCACCAGGCGCCTAACCTGAACTCGAGGAACAAATCCCAGAAAGAACTGGCCATCAGATGCCGTCTTCCTCCAGGATGTGGAAGCTTGGAGGAGGCACGGGGTTAAGGGGAAGGAGAGGGGACAGTCCCCCAAAGCTCCCTAATCAGGGCACGGGGCGGTGTGCAGGGATGCTGTCACCTCTCCTTTCCTGTGGGGAAAGCACTGGCCTAGTCCGCGAGTCCTCCTGTGCACCAGAGGAAAAGGCCAAGCGATGCCTACACCGGGAGATGGTAGTGTGCCTAGAGTGCCATCCTAGGCTACGCACGCTACTGCACGGTTGTGGCTGTGCCTGCTTAGTTCGGCCTGGCAGGGTGAACCCAGGATGCGAACATGGAGGCCGGGAAAGCAAGGCCAAAGAGGCATCAGCTCTCCCGCAGCTCTTCTTCCCTGATGCGACTGAAGCCTTGCTGAGGAAGCAGCGGCGAAGTGCTGTTCGCTCCAAGCTAAAGCCTCTGCGAAAGCACAGCGTTCTTCGAGAAATGTTCTGCCGGCTGCTGCTTCTTGCCTGAGCCCAGTCTCGCGGTGGGAGAAACCCGCATACAGCGAAAACCTCTTTGCCTGGGCATCTCCCCTGGGAAAGCACAGCATTCGTTGGGAAATCAGAGTTGGTTTTGGGGATGCTGCTGCTGCTTGCCTGAGCTAGTCTCCGCAGCAGGGTGGAAGATACCTGCATGGAGCGAAATACTCTTTGCCCTAGCATCCCTTCCTCTCAGAGAGAAGCGTGGTCGCACACGTCTGTCACAGCGCTCCCCAGGAGCAAGTGTGGGGAGGCTGCAGCACGCCGCCCCCGGGGAAGAGAAGGAGCCATTGGCCTTGGGGTTGGGAAACGCTCCTGAAGCAGGATCGCCTACCGTGCAAGAACAGCAGGCCAGTGGCAAGACAAGTGTCACCCGCTCCCTGTGCGGAGAGATGGAAGCCTGGCTGCTAAGGATACATGAGGGGACGACTAGGGCATGGGCGCGTGCTCCACTCTGAGGAAGGAGTCTGGTCAGAAGGCAGGCCTGTCCTGTGCCTCTGGTCCCAAGGGGACAGCATCTCCTTGGCCACCTGTCCCAAGGGCAGACAGGCTTGCCCCCAGGTGCCATACTCGGAACCCACAGAAACAACCCCATGGAGAAATGGGCAGTCCGATGCCGCCTTCCGCCAAGATGTGGCAGTGTTGTGGGTGGCAGGGGGTGTGCCGGGGAAGGAGGGGAGACAGTCCCCCACAGTTCCCCATCCCAGTGCACGGGCCGTGTGCAGGGATCCTGTCGCCTCCTCTCTCCTGTGGTGAAGGCACTGGACTAGACCCCGAGTCTGCCTGAGGGCGGAGCAAAAGGCAAAGCCTTACCTACGCCAGGAGATGGTACTAGGCATAGAGTGCCATGCTAGGCCACGCACGCTGCTGCAGGGTTGTGACTGTGTCTGCTGAGTTCGGCTTAGCAAGGTGAACCCCTGGCTCGTACATGGAGCGCGGGAAAGCAAGGCCCAGGAGGCACCAGCTCCCACGGCTCTTCTTCCCTGCCGCGACAGAGCAAACGACCAAAGCCTTGCAGAGGAAGCAGCAGCGAAGTGCGGTTTGCGCCAAGCTGAAAACCTCTGCGAAAGCTTAGCAGTCACTGGGAAATCAGAGTCGGTTCAGTGGGCTGCTTTTGTTGCTTGCCTTAGCCTAAGATTCGCAGCAGGATGGGAGGAACCCGCATAGAGCGAAAGCCCCTCTGCCGGGGAATCCCCTCTGGGAAAGCACAGTTTTCTTTGGAAAATCAGAGTCCAGGGTGTGGGATTCTGCCTGCTGCTTGCTGGAGCTAGTCTCCACAGCACCGTGTAATAAACCCGCATGGAGCGAAATCCTCTTTGCCTGGGCATCCCCTCTGCCTGAGAGAGAAGCGCGGTGGCGCCTGTGGAAAGAGCCTTAAGGAAAGGGACACGTCTGTCACTGCAGAGGGACGGAAGCCTGGCTGCTGAGGAGACACGAGGGGAAGATTAGGGCAGGGGAAAGGGCTCCAACTGAGGATGGAGTCTGGGCAGAAAGCACGACTGTCCTGTCCTGAGCCTTTGGGCCCAAGGAGACAGCAGCTCCTTGGCCACCTGTCCGTGGTGGAGACATGGGCTTGCCACCAGGCGCCTAACCTGAACTCGAGAAACAAATCCCAGAAAGAACTGGCCATCAGATGCCGTCTTCCTCCAGGATGTGGAAGCTTGGAGGAGGCACGGGGTTAAGGGGAAGGACAGGGGACAGTCCCCCAAAGCTCCCTAATCAGGGCACGGGGCGGTGTGCAGGGATCCTGTCACCTCTCCTTTCCTGTGGGGAAAGCACTGGCCTAGTCCGCGAGTCCTCCTGTGCACCAGAGGAAAGGGCCAAGCGATGCCTACACCGGGAGATGGTAGTGTGCCTAGAGTGCCATCCTAGGCTACGCACGCTACTGCACGGTTGTGGCTGTGCCTGCTTAGTTCGGCCTGGCAGGGTGAACCCAGGATGCGAACATGGAGGCCGGGAAAGCAAGGCCCAAGAGGCATCAGCTCTCCCGCAGCTCTTCTTCCCTGATGCGACTGAAGCCTTGCTGAGGAAGCAGCGGCGAAGTGCTGTTCGCTCCAAGCTAAAGCCTCTGCGAAAGCACAGCGTTCGCCGAGAAATGTTCTGCCGGCTGCTGCTTCTTGCCTGAGCCCAGTCTCGCGGTGGGAGAAACCCGCATACAGCGAAAACCTCTTTGCCTGGGCATCTCCCCTGGGAAAGCACAGCATTCGTTGGGAAATCAGAGTTGGTTTTGGGGATGCTGCTGCTGCTTGCCTGAGCTAGTCTCCGCAGCAGGGTGGAAGATACCTGCATGGAGCGAAATACTCTTTGCCCTAGCATCCCTTCCTCTCAGAGAGAAGCGTGGTCGCACACGTCTGTCACAGCGCTCCCCAGGAGCAAGTGTGGGGAGGCTGCAGCACGCCGCCCCCGGGGAAGAGAAGGAGCCATTGGCCTTGGGGTTGGGAAACGCTCCTGAAGCAGGATCGCCTACCGTGCAAGAACAGCAGGCCAGTGGCAAGACAAGTGTCACCCGCTCCCTGTGCGGAGAGATGGAAGCCTGGCTGCTAAGGATACATGAGGGGACGACTAGGGCATGGGCGCGTGCTCCACTCTGAGGAAGGAGTCTGGTCAGAAGGCAGGCCTGTCCTGTCCCTCTGGTCCCAAGGGGACAGCATCTCCTTGGCCACCTGTCCCAAGGGCAGACAGGCTTGCCCCCAGGTGCCATACTCGGAACTCACAGAAACAACCCCATGGAGAAATGGGCAGTCCGATGCCGCCTTCCGCCAAGATGTGGCAGTGTTGTGGGTGGCAGGGGGTGTGCCGGGGAAGGAGGGGAGACAGTCCCCCACAGTTCCCCATCCCAGTGCACGGGCCGTGTGCAGGGATCCTGTCGCCTCCTCTCTCCTGTGGTGAAGGCACTGGACTAGACCCCGAGTCTGCCTGAGGGCGGAGCAAAAGGCAAAGCCTTACCTACGCCAGGAGATGGTACTAGGCATAGAGTGCCATGCTAGGCCACGCACGCTGCTGCAGGGTTGTGACTGTGTCTACTGAGTTCGGCTTAGCAAGGTGAACCCCTGGCTCGTACATGGAGCGCGGGAAAGCAAGGCCCAGGAGGCACCAGCTCCCACGGCTCTTCTTCCCTGCCGCGACAGAGCAAACGACCAAAGCCTTGCAGAGGAAGCAGCAGCGAAGTGCGGTTTGCGCCAAGCTGAAAACCTCTTCGAAAGCTTAGCAGTCACTGGGAAATCAGAGTCGGTTCAGTGGGCTGCTTTTGTTGCTTGCCTTAGCCTAAGATTCGCAGCAGGATGGGAGGAACCCGCATAGAGCGAAAGCCCCTCTGCCGGGGAATCCCCTCTGGGAAAGCACAGTTTTCTTTGGAAAATCAGAGTCCAGGGTGTGGGATTCTGCCTGCTGCTTGCTGGAGCTAGTCTCCACAGCACCGTGTAATAAACCCGCATGGAGCGAAATCCTCTTTGCCTGGGCATCCCCTCTGCCTGAGAGAGAAGCGCGGTGACGCCTGTGGAAAGAGCCTTAAGGAAAGGGACACGTCTGTCACTGCAGAGGGACGGAAGCCTGGCTGCTGAGGAGACACGAGGGGAAGATTAGGGCAGGGGAAAGGGCTCCAACTGAGGATGGAGTCTGGGCAGAAAGCACGACTGTCCTGTCCTGAGCCTTTGGGCCCAAGGAGACAGCAGCTCCTTGGCCACCTGTCCGTGGTGGAGACATGGGCTTGCCACCAGGCGCCTAACCTGAACTCGAGAAACAAATCCCAGAAAGAACTGGCCATCAGATGCCGTCTTCCTCCAGGATGTGGAAGCTTGGAGGAGGCACGGGGTTAAGGGGAAGGACAGGGGACAGTCCCCCAAAGCTCCCTAATCAGGGCACGGGGCGGTGTGCAGGGATCCTGTCACCTCTCCTTTCCTGTGGGGAAAGCACTGGCCTAGTCCGCGAGTCCTCCTGTGCACCAGAGGAAAAGGCCAAGCGATGCCTACACCGGGAGATGGTAGTGTGCCTAGAGTGCCATCCTAGGCTACGCACGCTACTGCACGGTTGTGGCTGTGCCTGCTTAGTTCGGCCTGGCAGGGTGAACCCAGGATGCGAACATGGAGGCCGGGAAAGCAAGGCCAAAGAGGCATCAGCTCTCCCGCAGCTCTTCTTCCCTGATGCGACTGAAGCCTTGCTGAGGAAGCAGCGGCGAAGTGCTGTTCGCTCCAAGCTAAAGCCTCTGCGAAAGCACAGCGTTCGCCGAGAAATGTTCTGCCGGCTGCTGCTTCTTGCCTGAGCCCAGTCTCGCGGTGGGAGAAACCCGCATACAGCGAAAACCTCTTTGCCTGGGCATCTCCCCTGGGAAAGCACAGCATTCGTTGGGAAATCAGAGTTGGTTTTGGGGATGCTGCTGCTGCTTGCCGGAGCTAGTCTCCGCAGCAGGGTGGAAGATACCTGCATGGAGCGAAATACTCTTTGCCCTAGCATCCCTTCCTCTCAGAGAGAAGCGTGGTCGCACACGTCTGTCACAGCGCTCCCCAGGAGCAAGTGTGGGGAGGCTGCAGCACGCCGCCCCCGGGGAAGAGAAGGAGCCATTGGCCTTGGGGTTGGGAAACGCTCCTGAAGCAGGATCGCCTACCGTGCAAGAACAGCAGGCCAGTGGCAAGACAAGTGTCACCCGCTCCCTGTGCGGAGAGATGGAAGCCTGGCTGCTAAGGAGACATGAGGGGACGACTAGGGCATGGGCACGTGCTCCACTCTGAGGAAGTAGTCTGGGCAGAAGGCAGGCCTGTCATGTGCCTCTGGTCCCAAGGGGACAGCATCTCCTTGGCCACCAGTCCCAAGGGCAGACAGGCTTGCCCCCAGGTGCCATACTCGGATCTCGCAGAAACAACCCCATGGAGAAATGGGCAGTCCGATGCCGCCTTCCGCCAAGATGTGGCAGTGTTGTGGGTGGCAGGGGGTGTGCCGGGGAAGGAGGGGAGACAGTCCCCCACAGTTCCCCATCCCAGTGCACGGGCCGTGTGCAGGGATCCTGTCGCCTCCTCTCTCCTGTGGTGAAGGCACTGGACTAGACCCCGAGTCTGCCTGAGGGCGGAGCAAAAGGCAAAGCCTTACCTACGCCAGGAGATGGTACTAGGCATAGAGTGCCATGCTAGGCCACGCACGCTGCTGCAGGGTTGTGACTGTGTCTGCTGAGTTCGGCTTAGCAAGGTGAACCCCTGGCTCGTACATGGAGCGCGGGAAAGCAAGGCCCAAGAGGCACCAGCTCCCACGGCTCTTCTTCCCTGCCGCGACAGAGCAAACGACCAAAGCCTTGCAGAGGAAGCAGCAGCGAAGTGCGGTTTGCGCCAAGCTGAAAACCTCTGCGAAAGCTTAGCAGTCACTGGGAAATCAGAGTCGGTTCTGTGGGCTCCTTTTGTTGCTTGCCTTAGCCTAAGATTCGCAGCAGGATGGGAGGAACCCGCATAGAGCGAAAGCCCCTCTGCCGGGGAATCCCCTCTGGGAAAGCACAGTTTTCTTTGGAAAATCAGAGTCCAGGGTGTGGGATTCTGCCTGCTGCTTGCTGGAGCTAGTCTCCACAGCACCGTGTAATAAACCCGCATGGAGCGAAATCCTCTTTGCCTGGGCATCCCCTCTGCCTGAGAGAGAAGCGCGGTGGCGCCTGTGGAAAGAGCCTTAAGGAAAGGGACACGTCTGTCACTGCAGAGGAACGGAAGCCTGGCTGCTGAGGAGACACGAGGGGAAGATTAGGGCAGGGGAAAGGGCTCCAACTGAGGAAGGAGTCTGGGCAGAAAGCACGACTGTCCTGAGCCTTTGGGCCCAAGGACACAGCAGCTCCTTGGCCACCTGTCCGTGGTGGAGACATGGGCTTGCCACCAGGCGCCTAACCTGAACTCGAGAAACAAATCCCAGAAAGAACTGGCCATCAGATGCCGTCTTCCTCCAGGATGTGGAAGCTTGGAGGAGGCACGGGGTTAAGGGGAAGGACAGGGGACAGTCGCCCAAAGCTCCCTAATCAGGGCACTGGGCGGTGTGCAGGGATCCTGTCACCTCTCCTTTCCTGTGGGGAAAGCACTGGCCTAGTCCGCGAGTCCTCCTGTGCACCAGAGTAAAAGGCCAAGCGATGCCTACACCGGGAGTTGGTAGTGTGCCTAGAGTGCCATCCTAGGCTACGCACGCTACTGCACGGTTGTGGCTGTGCCTGCTTAGTTCGGCCTGGCAGGGTGAACCCAGGATGCGAACATGGAGGCCGGGAAAGCAAGGCCAAAGAGGCATCAGCTCTCCCGCAGCTCTTCTTCCCTGATGCGACTGAAGCCTTGCTGAGGAAGCAGCGGCGAAGTGCTGTTCGCTCCAAGCTAAAGCCTCTGCGAAAGCACAGCGTTCGCCGAGAAATGTTCTGCCGGCTGCTGCTTCTTGCCTGAGCCCAGTCTCGCGGTGGGAGAAACCCGCATACAGCGAAAACCTCTTTGCCTGGGCATCTCCCCTGGGAAAGCACAGCATTCGTTGGGAAATCAGAGTTGGTTTTGGGGATGCTGCTGCTGCTTGCCTGAGCTAGTCTCCGCAGCAGGGTGGAAGATACCTGCATGGAGCGAAATACTCTTTGCCCTAGCATCCCTTCCTCTCAGAGAGAAGCGTGGTCGCACACGTCTGTCACAGCGCTCCCCAGGAGCAAGTGTGGGGAGGCTGCAGCACGCCGCCCCCGGGGAAGAGAAGGAGCCATTGGCCTTGGGGTTGGGAAACGCTCCTGAAGCAGGATCGCCTACCGTGCAAGAACAGCAGGCCAGTGGCAAGACAAGTGTCACCCGCTCCCTGTGCGGAGAGATGGAAGCCTGGCTGCTAAGGAGACATGAGGGGACGACTAGGGCATGGGCACGTGCTCCACTCTGAGGAAGTAGTCTGGGCAGAAGGCAGGCCTGTCATGTGCCTCTGGTCCCAAGGGGACAGCATCTCCTTGGCCACCAGTCCCAAGGGCAGACAGGCTTGCCCCCAGGTGCCATACTCGGATCTCGCAGAAACAACCCCATGGAGAAATGGGCAGTCCGATGCCGCCTTCCGCCAAGATGTGGCAGTGTTGTGGGTGGCAGGGGGTGTGCCGGGGAAGGAGGGGAGACAGTCCCCCACAGTTCCCCATCCCAGTGCACGGGCCGTGTGCAGGGATCCTGTCGCCTCCTCTCTCCTGTGGTGAAGGCACTGGACTAGACCCCGAGTCTGCCTGAGGGCGGAGCAAAAGGCAAAGCCTTACCTACGCCAGGAGATGGTACTAGGCATAGAGTGCCATGCTAGGCCACGCACGCTGCTGCAGGGTTGTGACTGTGTCTGCTGAGTTCGGCTTAGCAAGGTGAACCCCTGGCTCGTACATGGAGCGCGCGAAAGCAAGGCCCAAGAGGCACCAGCTCCCACGGCTCTTCTTCCCTGCCGCGACAGAGCAAACGACCAAAGCCTTGCAGAGGAAGCAGCAGCGAAGTGCGGTTTGCGCCAAGCTGAAAACCTCTGCGAAAGCTTAGCAGTCACTGGGAAATCAGAGTCGGTTCTGTGGGCTGCTTTTGTTGCTTGCCTTAGCCTAAGATTCGCAGCAGGATGGGAGGAACCCGCATAGAGCGAAAGCCCCTCTGCCGGGGAATCCCCTCTGGGAAAGCACAGTTTTCTTTGGAAAATCAGAGTCCAGGGTGTGGGATTCTGCCTGCTGCTTGCTGGAGCTAGTCTCCACAGCACCGTGTAATAAACCCGCATGGAGCGAAATCCTCTTTGCCTGGGCATCCCCTCTGCCTGAGAGAGAAGCGCGGTGGCGCCTGTGGAAAGAGCCTTAAGGAAAGGGACACGTCTGTCACTGCAGAGGGACGGAAGCCTGGCTGCTGAGGAGACACGAGGGGAAGATTAGGGCAGGGGAAAGGGCTCCAACTGAGGAAGGAGTCTGGGCAGAAAGCACGACTGTCCTGAGCCTTTGGGCCCAAGGAGACAGCAGCTCCTTGGCCACCTGTCCGTGGTGGAGACATGGGCTTGCCACCAGGCGCCTAACCTGAAATCGAGGAACAAATCCCAGAAAGAACTGGCCATCAGATGCCGTCTTCCTCCAGGATGTGGAAGCTTGGAGGAGGCACGGGGTTAAGGGGAAGGACAGGGGACAGTCGCCCAAAGCTCCCTAATCAGGGCACGGGGCGGTGTGCAGGGATCCTGTCACCTCTCCTTTCCTGTGGTGAAAACACTGGCCCAGTCCGCGAGTCCTCCTGTGCACCAGAGGAAAAGGCCAAGCGATGCCTACACCGGGAGATGGTAGTGTGCCTAGAGTGCCATCCTAGGCTACGCACGCTACTGCACGGTTGTGGCTGTGCCTGCTTAGTTCGGCCTGGCAGGGTGAACCTAGGATTCGAACATGGAGGCCGGGAAAGCAAGGCCAAAGAGGCATCAGCTCTCCCGCAGCTCTTCTTCCCTGATGCGACTGAAGCCTTGCTGAGGAAGCAGCGGCGAAGTGCTGTTCGCTCCAAGCTAAAGCCTCTGCGAAAGCACAGCGTTCGCCGAGAAATGTTCTGCCGGCTGCTGCTTCTTGCCTGAGCCCAGTCTCGCGGTGGGAGAAACCCGCATACAGCGAAAACCTCTTTGCCTGGGCATCTCCCCTGGGAAAGCACAGCATTCGTTGGGAAATCAGAGTTGGTTTTGGGGATGCTGCTGCTGCTTGCCTGAGCTAGTCTCTGCAGCAGGGTGGAAGATACCTGCATGGAGCGAAATACTCTTTGCCCTAGCATCCCTTCCTCTCAGAGAGAAGCGTGGTCGCACACGTCTGTCACAGCGCTCCCCAGGAGCAAGTGTGGGGAGGCTGCAGCACGCCGCCCCCGGGGAAGAGAAGGAGCCATTGGCCTTGGGGTTGGGAAACGCTCCTGAAGCAGGATCGCCTACCGTGCAAGAACAGCAGGCCAGTGGCAAGACAAGTGTCACCCGCTCCCTGTGCGGAGAGATGGAAGCCTGGCTGCTAAGGAGACATGAGGGGACGACTAGGGCATGGGCACGTGCTCCACTCTGAGGAAGTAGTCTGGGCAGAAGGCAGGCCTGTCATGTGCCTCTGGTCCCAAGGGGACAGCATCTCCTTGGCCACCAGTCCCAAGGGCAGACAGGCTTGCCCCCAGGTGCCATACTCGGATCTCGCAGAAACAACCCCATGGAGAAATGGGCAGTCCGATGCCGCCTTCCGCCAAGATGTGGCAGTGTTGTGGGTGGCAGGGGGTGTGCCGGGGAAGGAGGGGTGACAGTCCCCCAGAGTTCCCCATCCCAGTGCACGGGCCGTGTGCAGGGATCCTGTCGCCTCCTCTCTCCTGTGGTGAAGGCACTGGACTAGACCCCGAGTCTGCCTGAGGGCGGAGCAAAAGGCAAAGCCTTACCTACGCCAGGAGATGGTACTAGGCATAGAGTGCCATGCTAGGCCACGCACGCTGCTGCAGGGTTGTGACTGTGTCTGCTGAGTTCGGCTTAGCAAGGTGAACCCCTGGCTCGTACATGGAGCGCGGGAAAGCAAGGCCCAAGAGGCACCAGCTCCCACGGCTCTTCTTCCCTGCCGCGACAGAGCAAACGACCAAAGCCTTGCAGAGGAAGCAGCAGCGAAGTGCGGTTTGCGCCAAGCTGAAAACCTCTGCGAAAGCTTAGCAGTCACTGGGAAATCAGAGTCGGTTCTGTGGGCTGCTTTTGTTGCTTGCCTTAGCCTAAGATTCGCAGCAGGATGGGAGGAACCCGCATAGAGCGAAAGCCCCTCTGCCGGGGAATCCCCTCTGGGAAAGCACAGTTTTCTTTGGAAAATCAGAGTCCAGGGTGTGGGATTCTGCCTGCTGCTTGCTGGAGCTAGTCTCCACAGCACCGTGTAATAAACCCGCATGGAGCGAAATCCTCTTTGCCTGGGCATCCCCTCTGCCTGAGAGAGAAGCGCGGTGGCGCCTGTGGAAAGAGCCTTAAGGAAAGGGACACGTCTGTCACTGCAGAGGGACGGAAGCCTGGCTGCTGAGGAGACACGAGGGGAAGATTAGGGCAGGGGAAAGGGCTCCAACTGAGGAAGGAGTCTGGGCAGAAAGCACGACTGTCCTGAGCCTTTGGGCCCAAGGAGACAGCAGCTCCTTGGCCACCTGTCCGTGGTGGAGACATGGGCTTGCCACCAGGCGCCAAACCTGAACTCGAGGAACAAATCCCAGAAAGAACTGGCCATCAGATGCCGTCTTCCTCCAGGATGTGGAAGCTTGGAGGAGGCACGGGGTTAAGGGGAAGGACAGGGGACAGTCGCCCAAAGCTCCCTAATCAGGGCACGGGGCGGTGTGCAGGGATCCTGTCACCTCTCCTTTCCTGTGGGGAAAACACTGGCACAGTCCGCGAGTCCTCCTGTGCACCAGAGGAAAAGGCCAAGCGATGCCTACACCGGGAGATGGTAGTGTGCCTAGAGTGCCATCCTAGGCTACGCACGCTACTGCACGGTTGTGGCTGTGCCTGCTTAGTTCGGCCTGGCAGGGTGAACCTAGGATTCGAACATGGAGGCCGGGAAAGCAAGGCCAAAGAGGCATCAGCTCTCCCGCAGCTCTTCTTCCCTGATGCGACTGAAGCCTTGCTGAGGAAGCAGCGGCGAAGTGCTGTTCGCTCCAAGCTAAAGCCTCTGCGAAAGCACAGCGTTCGCCGAGAAATGTTCTGCCGGCTGCTGCTTCTTGCCTGAGCCCAGTCTCGCGGTGGGAGAAACCCGCATACAGCGAAAACCTCTTTGCCTGGGCATCTCCCCTGGGAAAGCACAGCATTCGTTGGGAAATCAGAGTTGGTTTTGGGGATGCTGCTGCTGCTTGCCTGAGCTAGTCTCCGCAGCAGGGTGGAAGATACCTGCATGGAGCGAAATACTCTTTGCCCTAGCATCCCTTCCTCTCAGAGAGAAGCGTGGTCGCACACGTCTGTCACAGCGCTCCCCAGGAGCAAGTGTGGGGAGGCTGCAGCACGCCGCCCCCGGGGAAGAGACGGAGCCATTGGCCTTGGGGTTGGGAAACGCTCCTGAAGCAGGATCGCCTACCGTGCAAGAACAGCAGGCCAGTGGCAAGACAAGTGTCACCCGCTCCCTGTGCGGAGAGATGGAAGCCTGGCTGCTAAGGAGACATGAGGGGACGACTAGGGCATGGGCACGTGCTCCACTCTGAGGAAGTAGTCTGGGCAGAAGGCAGGCCTGTCATGTGCCTCTGGTCCCAAGGGGACAGCATCTCCTTGGCCACCAGTCCCAAGGGCAGACAGGCTTGCCCCCAGGTGCCATACTCGGATCTCGCAGAAACAACCCCATGGAGAAATGGGCAGTCCGATGCCGCCTTCCGCCAAGATGTGGCAGTGTTGTGGGTGGCAGGGGGTGTGCCGGGGAAGGAGGGGAGACAGTCACCCACAGTTCCCCATCCCAGTGCACGGGCCGTGTGCAGGGATCCTGTCGCCTCCTCTCTCCTGTGGTGAAGGCACTGCACTAGACCCCGAGTCTGCCTGAGGCCGGAGCAAAAGGCAAAGCCTTACCTACGCCAGGAGATGGTACTAGGCATAGAGTGCCATGCTAGGCCACGCACGCTGCTGCAGGGTTGTGACTGTGTCTGCTGAGTTCGGCTTAGCAAGGTGAACCCCTGGCTCGTACATGGAGCGCGGGAAAGCAAGGCCCAGGAGGCACCAGCTCCCACGGCTCTTCTTCCCTGCCGCGACAGAGCAAACGACCAAAGCCTTGCAGAGGAAGCAGCAGCGAAGTGCGGTTTGCGCCAAGCTGAAAACCTCTGCGAAAGCTTAGCAGTCACTGGGAAATCAGAGTCGGTTCTGTGGGCTGCTTTTGTTGCTTGCCTTAGCCTAAGATTCGCAGCAGGATGGGAGGAACCCGCATAGAGCGAAAGCCCCTCTGCCGGGGAATCCCCTCTGGGAAAGCACAGTTTTCTTTGGAAAATCAGAGTCCAGGGTGTGGGATTCTGCCTGCTGCTTGCTGGAGCTAGTCTCCACAGCACCGTGTAATAAACCCGCATGGAGCGAAATCCTCTTTGCCTGGGCATCGCCTCTGCCTGAGAGAGAAGCGCGGTGGCGCCTGTGGAAAGAGCCTTAAGGAAAGGGACACGTCTGTCACTGCAGAGGGACGGAAGCCTGGCTGCTGAGGAGACACGAGGGGAAGATTAGGGCAGGGGAAAGGGCTCCAACTGAGGAAGGAGTCTGGGCAGAAAGCACGACTGTCCTGAGCCTTTGGGCCCAAGGAGACAGCAGCTCCTTGGCCACCTGTCCGTGGTGGAGACATGGGCTTGCCACCAGGCGCCTAACCTGAACTCGAGAAACAAATCCCAGAAAGAACTGGCCATCAGATGCCGTCTTCCTCCAGGATGTGGAAGCTTGGAGGAGGCACGGGGTTAAGGGGAAGGACAGGGGACAGTCCCCCAAAGCTCCCTAATCAGGGCACGGGGCGGTGTGCAGGGATCCTGTCACCTCTCCTTTCCTGTGGGGAAAGCACTGGCCTAGTCCGCGAGTCCTCCTGTGCACCAGAGGAAAAGGCCAAGCGATGCCTACACCGGGAGTTGGTAGTGTGCCTAGAGTGCCATCCTAGGCTACTCACGCTACTGCACGGTTGTGGCTGTGCCTGCTTAGTTCGGCCTGGCAGGGTGAACCCTGGATGCGAACATGGAGGCCGGGAAAGCAAGGCCCAAGAGGCATCAGCTCTCCCGCAGCTCTTCTTCCCTGATGCGACTGAAGCCTTGCTGAGGAAGCAGCGGCGAAGTGCTGTTCGCTCCAAGCTAAAGCCTCTGCGAAAGCACAGCGTTCGCCGAGAAATGTTCTGCCGGCTGCTGCTTCTTGCCTGAGCCCAGTCTCGCGGTGGGAGAAACCCGCATACAGCGAAAACCTCTTTGCCTGGGCATCTCCCCTGGGAAAGCACAGCATTCGTTGGGAAATCAGAGTTGGTTTTGGGGATGCTGCTGCTGCTTGCCTGAGCTAGTCTCCGCAGCAGGGTGGAAGATACCTGCATGGAGTGAAATACTCTTTGCCCTAGCATCCCTTCCTCTCAGAGAGAAGCGTGGTCGCACACGTCTGTCACAGCGCTCCCCAGGAGCAAGTGTGGGGAGGCTGCAGCACGCCGCCCCCGGGGAAGAGAAGGAGCCATTGGCCTTGGGGTTGGGAAACGCTCCTGAAGCAGGATCGCCTACCGTGCAAGAACAGCAGGCCAGTGGCAAGACAAGTGTCACCCGCTCCCTGTGCGGAGAGATGGAAGCCTGGCTGCTAAGGAGACATGAGGGGACGACTAGGGCATGGGCACGTGCTCCACTCTGAGGAAGTAGTCTGGGCAGAAGGCAGGCCTGTCATGTGCCTCTGGTCCCAAGGGGACAGCATCTCCTTGGCCACCAGTCCCAAGGGCAGACAGGCTTGCCCCCAGGTGCCATACTCGGATCTCGCAGAAACAACCCCATGGAGAAATGGGCAGTCCGATGCCGCCTTCCGCCAAGATGTGGCAGTGTTGTGGGTGGCAGGGGGTGTGCCGGGGAAGGAGGGGAGACAGTCCCCCACAGTTCCCCATCCCAGTGCACGGGCCGTGTGCAGGGATCCTGTCGCCTCCTCTCTCCTGTGGTGAAGGCACTGGACTAGACCCCGAGTCTGCCTGAGGCCGGAGCAAAAGGCAAAGCCTTACCTACGCCAGGAGATGGTACTAGGCATAGAGTGCCATGCTAGGCCACGCACGCTGCTGCAGGTTTGTGACTGTGTCTGCTGAGTTCGGCTTAGCAAGGTGAACCCCTGGCTCGTACATGGAGCGCGGGAAAGCAAGGCCCAAGAGGCACCAGCTCCCACGGCTCTTCTTCCCTGCCGCGACAGAGCAAACGACCAAAGCCTTGCAGAGGAAGCAGCAGCGAAGTGCGGTTTGCGCCAAGCTGAAAACCTCTGCGAAAGCTTAGCAGTCACTGGGAAATCAGAGTCGGTTCTGTGGGCTGCTTTTGTTGCTTGCCTTAGCCTAAGATTCGCAGCAGGATGGGAGGAACCCGCATAGAGCGAAAGCCCCTCTGCCGGGGAATCCCCTCTGGGAAAGCACAGTTTTCTTTGGAAAATCAGAGTCCAGGGTGTGGGATTCTGCCTGCTGCTTGCTGGAGCTAGTCTCCACAGCACCGTGTAATAAACCCGCATGGAGCGAAATCCTCTTTGCCTGGGCATCCCCTCTGCCTGAGAGAGAAGCGCGGTGGCGCCTGTGGAAAGAGCCTTAAGGAAAGGGACACGTCTGTCACTGCAGAGGGACGGAAGCCTGGCTGCTGAGGAGACACGAGGGGAAGATTAGGGCAGGGGAAAGGGCTCCAACTGAGGAAGGAGTCTGGGCAGAAAGCACGACTGTCCTGAGCCTTTGGGCCCAAGGAGACAGCAGCTCCTTGGCCACCTGTCCGTGGTGGAGACATGGGCTTGCCACCAGGCGCCTAACCTGAACTCGAGGAACAAATCCCAGAAAGAACTGGCCATCAGATGCCGTCTTCCTCCAGGATGTGGAAGCTTGGAGGAGGCACGGGGTTAAGGGGAAGGACAGGGGACAGTCCCCCAAAGCTCCCTAATCAGGGCACGGGGCGGTGTGCAGGGATCCTGTCACCTCTCCTTTCCTGTGGGGAAAGCACTGGCCTAGTCCGCGAGTCCTCCTGTGCACCAGAGGAAAAGGCCAAGCGATGCCTACACCGGGAGATGGTAGTGTGCCTAGAGTGCCATCCTAGGCTACGCACGCTACTGCACGGTTGTGGCTGTGCCTGCTTAGTTCGGCCTGGCAGGGTGAACCCAGGATGCGAACATGGAGGCCGGGAAAGCAAGGCCAAAGAGGCATCAGCTCTCCCGCAGCTCTTCTTCCCTGATGCGACTGAAGCCTTGCTGAGGAAGCAGCGGCGAAGTGCTGTTCGCTCCAAGCTAAAGCCTCTGCGAAAGCACAGCGTTCGCCGAGAAATGTTCTGCCGGCTGCTGCTTCTTGCCTGAGCCCAGTCTCGCGGTGGGAGAAACCCGCATACAGCGAAAACCTCTTTGCCTGGGCATCTCCCCTGGGAAAGCACAGCATTCGTTGGGAAATCAGAGTTGGTTTTGGGGATGATGCTGCTGCTTGCCTGAGCTAGTCTCCGCAGCAGGGTGGAAGATACCTGCATGGAGCGAAATACTCTTTGCCCTAGCATCCCTTCCTCTCAGAGAGAAGCGTGGTCGCACACGTCTGTCACAGCGCTCCCCAGGAGCAAGTGTGGGGAGGCTGCAGCACGCCGCCCCCGGGGAAGAGAAGGAGCCATTGGCCTTGGGGATGGGAAACGCTCCTGAAGCAGGATCGCCTACCGTGCAAGAACAGCAGGCCAGTGGCAAGACAAGTGTCACCCGCTCCCTGTGCGGAGAGATGGAAGCCTGGCTGCTAAGGAGACATGAGGGGACGACTAGGGCATGGGCACGTGCTCCACTCTGAGGAAGTAGTCTGGGCAGAAGGCAGGCCTGTCATGTGCCTCTGGTCCCAAGGGGACAGCATCTCCTTGGCCACAAGTCCCAAGGGCAGACAGGCTTGCCCCCAGGTGCCATACTCGGATCTCGCAGAAACAACCCCATGGAGAAATGGGCAGTCCGATGCCGCCTTCCGCCAAGATGTGGCAGTGTTGTGGGTGGCAGGGGGTGTGCCGGGGAAGGAGGGGAGACAGTCCCCCACAGTTCCCCATCCCAGTGCACGGGCCGTGTGCAGGGATCCTGTCGCCTCCTCTCTCCTGTGGTGAAGGCACTGGACTAGACCCCGAGTCTGCCTGAGGCCGGAGCAAAAGGCAAAGCCTTACCTACGCCAGGAGATGGTACTAGGCATAGAGTGCCATGCTAGGCCACGCACGCTGCTGCAGGGTTGTGACTGTGTCTGCTGAGTTCGGCTTAGCAAGGTGAACCCCTGGCTCGTACATGGAGCGCGGGAAAGCAAGGCCCAAGAGGCACCAGCTCCCACGGCTCTTCTTCCCTGCCGCGACAGAGCAAACGACCAAAGCCTTGCAGAGGAAGCAGCAGCGAAGTGCGGTTTGCGCCAAGCTGAAAACTTCTGCGAAAGCTTAGCAGTTACTGGGAAATCAGAGTCGGTTCTGTGGGCTGCTTTTGTTGCTTGCCTTAGCCTAAGATTCGCAGCAGGATGGGAGGAACCCGCATAGAGCGAAAGCCCCTCTGCCGGGGAATCCCCTCTGGGAAAGCACAGTTTTCTTTGGAAAATCAGAGTCCAGGGTGTGGGATTCTGCCTGCTGCTTGCTGGAGCTAGTCTCCACAGCACCGTGTAATAAACCCGCATGGAGCGAAATCCTCTTTGCCTGGGCATCCCCTCTGCCTGAGAGAGAAGCGCGGTGGCGCCTGTGGAAAGAGCCTTAAGGAAAGGGACACGTCTGTCACTGCAGAGGGACGGAAGGCTGGCTGCTGAGGAGACACGAGGGGAAGATTAGGGCAGGGGAAAGGGCTCCAACTGAGGAAGGAGTCTGGGCAGAAAGCACGACTGTCCTGAGCCTTTGGGCCCAAGGAGACAGCAGCTCCTTGGCCACCTGTCCGTGGTGGAGACATGGGCTTGCCACCAGGCGCCTAACCTGAACTCGAGGAACAAATCCCAGAAAGAACTGGCCATCAGATGCCGTCTTCCTCCAGGATGTGGAAGTTTGGAGGAGGCACGGGGTTAAGGGGAAGGACAGGCGACAGTCGCCCAAAGCTCCCTAATCAGGGCACGGGGCGGTGTGCAGGGATCCTGTCACCTCTCCTTTCCTGTGGGGAAAGCACTGGCCTAGTCCGCGAGTCCTCCTGTGCACCAGAGGAAAAGGCCAAGCGATGCCTACACCGGGAGATGGTAGTGTGCCTAGAGTGCCATCCTAGGCTACGCACGCTACTGCACGGTTGTGGCTGTGCCTGCTTAGTTCGGCCTGGCAGGGTGAACCCAGGATGCGAACATGGAGGCCGGGAAAGCAAGGCCAAATGGGCATCAGCTCTCCCGCAGCTCTTCTTCCCTGATGCGACTGAAGCCTTGCTGAGGAAGCAGCGGCGAAGTGCTGTTCGCTCCAAGCTAAAGCCTCTGCGAAGCACAGCGTTCGCCAAGAAATGTTCTGCCGGCTGCTGCTTCTTGCCTGAGCCGTCTCGCGGTGGGAGAAACCCGCATACAGCGAAAACCTCTTTGCCTGGGCATCTCCCCTGGGAAAGCACAGCATTCGTTGGGAAATCAGAGTTGGTTTTGGGGATGATGCTGCTGCTTGCCTGAGCTAGTCTCCACAGCAGGGTGGAAGATACCTGCATGGAGCGAAATACTCTTTTCCCTAGCATCCCTTCCTCTCAGAGAGAAGCGTGGTCGCACACGTCTGTCACAGCGCTCCCCAGGAGCAAGTGTGGGGAGGCTGCAGCACGCCGCCCCCGGGGAAGAGAAGGAGCCATTGGCCTTGGGGTTGGGAAACGCTCCTGAAGCAGGATCGCCTACCGTGCAAGAACAGCAGGCCAGTGGCAAGACAAGTGTCACCCGCTCCCTGTGCGGAGAGATGGAAGCCTGGCTGCTAAGGAGACATGAGGGGACGACTAGGGCATGGGCACGTGCTCCACTCTGAGGAAGGAGTCTGGGCAGAAGGCAGGCCTGTCATGTGCCTCTGGTCCCAAGGGGACAGCATCTCCTTGGCCACCAGTCCCAAGGGCAGACAGGCTTGCCCCCAGGTGCCATACTCGGATCTCGCAGAAACAACCCCATGGAGAAATGGGCAGTCCGATGCCGCCTTCCGCCAAGATGTGGCAGTGTTGTGGGTGGCAGGGGGTGTGCCGGGGAGGGAGGGGAGACAGTCCCCCACAGTTCCGCATCCCAGTGCACGGGCCGTGTGCAGGGATCCTGTCGCCTCCTCTCTCCTGTGGTGAAGGCCCTGGACTAGACCCCGAGTCTGCCTGAGGGCGGAGCAAAAGGCAAAGCCTTACCTACGCCAGGAGATGGTACTAGGCATAGAGTGCCATGCTAGGCCACGCACGCTGCTGCAGGGTTGTGACTGTGTCTGCTGAGTTCGGCTTAGCAAGGTGAACCCCGGGCGCGAACTTGGAGCCCGGGAAAGCAAGGCCCAAGAGGCAGGAGCTCTCCCGCGGCTCTTCTTCCCTGCCGCGACAGAGCAAACGACCAAAGCCTTGAGAGGAAGCAGCAGCGAAGTGCGGTTTGCGCCAAGCTGAAAACCTCTGCGAAAGCTTAGCAGTCACTGGGAAATCAGAGTCGGTTTTGAGGGCTGCTTTTGTTGCTTGCCTTAGCCTAGTATTCGCAGCAGGATGGGAGAAATCCGCATAGAGCGAAAACCTCTCCCCCGGGCCATCTCCTCTGGGAAAGCACAGCATTATTTGAGAAATCAGAGTCGGGTCTGTGGGATGATGCCTGCTGCTTGCCGGAGCTACTCTCCACAGTACGGTGTAATAAACCGCATGGAGCGAAATCCTCTTTGCCTGGGCATCCCCTCTGCCTGAGAGAGAAGCGCGGTGGCGCTTGTGGAAAGAGCCTTAAGGAAAGGGACATGTCTGTCACTGCAGAGCGTCAGAAACCTGGCTGCTAAGGAGACACGAGGGGAAGATTACGGCAGGGGAAAGGGCTCCACTCTGAGGAAGGAGTCTGTTCAGAAAGCACGCCTGTGCTGAGCCTTTGGGTCCAAGGAGACAGCAGCTCCTTGGCCACCTGTCCGTGGTGGAGACATGGGCTTGCCACCAGTCGCCTAACCTGAACTCGAGAAACAACTCGCAGAAAGAACTGGCCATCAGATGCCGTCTTCCTCCAAGATGTGGAAGCTTGGAGGAGGCACGGGGTTTAAGGGGAAGGAGAGGGGACAGTCCCCAAAACTCCCTCTTCAGTGGACGGGTTGGTGTGCAGGGACCCTATCACTTCTCCTTTCCTGTGGGGAAAGCAGTGGCCTAGTCCGCGAGACCTCCTGAGCGCCAGAGTAAAAGGCCAAGCAATGCCTACACCGGGAGACGGTTGTGTGCATAGAGTGCCATCCTAGGCGACGCACGCTACTGCACGGTTGTGGCTGTGACTGCTTAGTTCGGCCTGGCAGGGTGAACCCAGGATGCGAACATGGAGCCGGGGAAAGCAAGGCCCAAGAGGCATCAGCTCTCCCGCAGCTCTTTTTCCCTGATGCGACTGAAGCTTTGCTGAGGAAGCAGCGGCGAAGTCGTGTTCTCTGCAAGCCAAAGCCTCTGAGAAGGCACAGCATTCGCCGAGAAATGTTCTGTGGGTTGTTGCTGCTTGCCTGAGCTCAGTCTCGAGGTGGGAGAAACCCGCATACAGCGAAAGCCTCTTTGCAGGGCATCTCCTCTGGGAAAGCACAGCATTCGTTGGGAAATCAGAGTTGGTTTTGGGGATGCTGCTGCTGCTTGCCTGAGCTAGTCTCCGCAGCAGGGTGGAAGATACCCGCATGGAGCGAAATACTCTTTGCCCTAGCATCCCTTCTGCCTGAGAGAGAAGCGTGGTCACACACGTCTGTCACAGCGCTCCCCAGGAGCAAGTGTGGGGAGGCTGCAGCACACCGCCCCCGGTGAAGAGAAGGAGCCATTGGCCTTGGGTTTGGGAAACGCTCCTGAAGCAGGATCACCTACCGGACAGGAACAGCAGGCCAGTGGCAAGACAAGTGTCACCAGCTCCCTGTGCGGAGAGAAGGAAGCCTGGCTGCTAAGGAGACATGAGGGGACGACTAGGGCAAGGGCGCGAGCTCCACTCTGAGGAAGGAGTCTGGGCAGAAGGCAGGCCTGTCCTGTGCCTCTGGTCCCAAGGGGAAAGCATCTCCTTGGCCACCTGTCTCAAGGGCAGACAGGCTTGCCCCCAGGTGCCATACACGGAACTCCCAGAAACAACCCCATGGAGAAATGGGCAGTCCGATGCCGCCTTCCGCCAAGATGTGGCAGTGTTGTGGGTGGCGGGGGGTGTGCCGGGGAAGGAGGGGAGACAGTCCCCCATAATTCCCCATCCCAGTGCACGGGCCGTGTGCAGGGATCCTGTCGCCTCCTCTCTCCTGTGGTGAATGCACTGGCCTAGACCCCGAGTCTGCCTGAGGGCGGAGTAAAAGGCAAAGCCTTACCTACGCCAGGAGATGGTACTAGGCATAGAGTGCCATGCTAAGCCACGCACGCTGCATCAGGGTTATGACGGTGTCTGCTGAGTTTGCCTTGCAAGTTGAGCCCCTGGCTCGAACATGGAGCGCGGAAAAGCAAGGGCCAAGAAGCACAAGCTCCCACGGCTCTTCTTCCCTGCCGCGACAGAGCAAACGACCAAAGCCTTGCAGAGGAAGCAGCAGGGAAGTGCGGTTTGCGCCAAGCTGAAAACCTCTGCGAAAGCTTAGCAGTCACTGGGAAATCAGGGTCGGTTCTGTGGGCTGCTTTTGTTGCTTGCCTTAGCCTAGGATTCGCAGCAGGATGGGAGGACCCCGCATAGAGCGAAAGACCCTCTTCCGGGGAATCCCCTCTAGGAAAGCACAGCATTCTTTGGGAAATCAGAGTCCAGTGTGTGGGATTCTGCCTGCTTCTTCCCGGAGCTAGTCTCCACAGCACCGTGTAATAAACCCGCATGGAGCGAAATCCTCTTTGCCTGGGCATCCCCTCTGCCTGAGAGAGAAGCGCAGTGGCGCCTGTGGAAAGAGCCTTAAGGAAAGGGACACGTCTGTCACTGCAGAGGGACGGAAGCCTGGCTGCTGAGGAGACACGAGGGGAAGATTAGGGCAGGGGAAAGGGCTCCACTCTGAGGAAGGAGTCTGGGCAGAAAGCACGCCTGTCCTGAGCCTTTGGGCCCAAGGAGACAGCAGCTCCTTGGCCACCTGTCCGTGGTGGAGACATGGGCTTGCCACCAGGCGCCTACCCTGAATTCGAGAAACAACTCCCCGAAAGAACTGGCCATCAGATGCCATCTTCCTCCAGGATGTGGAAGCTTGGAGGAGGCACGGCTTTAATGGGAAGGAGAGGGGACAGTCCCCCAAAGCTCCCTAATCAGGGCACGGGGCGGTGTGCAGGGATCCTGTCACCTCTCCTTTCCTGTGGGGAAAGCACTGGCCTAGTCCGCGAGTCCTCCTGTGCACCAGAGTAAAAGGCCAAGCGATGCCTACACCGGGAGATGGTAGTGTGCCAAGAGTGCCATCCTAGGCTACGCACGCTACTGCACGGTTGTGGCTGTGCCTGCTTAGTTCGGCCTGGCAGGGTGAACCCAGGATGCGAACATGGAGGCCGGGAAAGCAAGGCCAAAGAGGCATCAGCTCTCCCGCAGCTCTTTTTCCCTGATGCGACTGAAGCCTTGCTGAGGAAGCAGCGGCGAAGTGCTGTTCGCTCCAAGCCAAAGCCTCTGCGAAAGCACAGCATTCGCCGAGAAATGTTCTGCCGGCTGCTGCTGCTTGCCTGAGCCCAGTCTCGCGGTGGGAGAAACCCGCATACAGCGAAAGCCTCTTTGCCTGGGCATCTCCCCTGGGAAAGCACAGCATTCGTTGGGAAATCAGAGTTGGTTTTGGGGATGCTGCTGCTGCTTGCCTGAGCTAGTCTCCGCAGCAGGGTGGAAGATACCTGCATGGAACGAAATACTCTTTGCCCTAGCATCCATTCTTCTCAGAGAGAAGCGTGGTCGCACACGTCTGTCACAGCGCTCCCCAGGAGCAAGTGTGGGGAGGCTGCAGCACGCCGCCCCCGGGGAAGAGAAGGAGCCATTGGCCTTGGGGTTGGTAAACGCTCCTGAAGCAGGATCGCCTACCGTGCAAGAACAGCAGGCCAGTGGCAAGACAAGTGTCACCCGCTCCCTGTGCGGAGAGATGGAAGCCTGGCTGCTAAGGAGACATGAGGGGACGACTAGGGCATGGGCACGTGCTCCACTCTGAGGAAGTAGTCTGGGCAGAAGGCAGGCCTGTCATGTGCCTCTGGTCCCAAGGGGACAGCATCTCCTTGGCCACCAGTCCCAAGGGCAGACAGGCTTGCCCCCAGGTGCCATACTCGGATCTCGCAGAAACAACCCCATGGAGAAATGGGCAGTCCGATGCCGCCTTCCGCCAAGATGTGGCAGTGTTGTGGGTGGCAGGGGGTGTGCCGGGGAAGGAGGGGAGACAGTCCCCCACAGTTCCCCATCCCAGTGCACGGGCCGTGTGCAGGGATCCTGTCGCCTCCTCTCTCCTGTGGTGAAGGCACTGGACTAGACCCCGAGTCTGCCTGAGGGCGGAGCAAAAGGCAAAGCCTTACCTACGCCAGGAGATGGTACTAGGCATAGAGTGCCATGCTAGGCCACGCACGCTGCTGCAGGGTTGTGACTGTGTCTGCTGAGTTCGGCTTAGCAAGGTGAACCCCTGGCTCGTACATGGAGCGCGGGAAAGCAAGGCCCAGGAGGCACCAGCTCCCACGGCTCTTCTTCCCTGCCGCGACAGAGCAAACGACCAAAGCCTTGCAGAGGAAGCAGCAGCGAAGTGCGGTTTGCGCCAAGCTGAAAACCTCTGCGAAAGCTTAGCAGTCACTGGGAAATCAGAGTCGGATTTGAGGGCTGCTTTTGTTGCTTGCCTTAGCCTAGTATTCGCAGCAGGATGGGAGAAATCCGCATAGAGCGAAAACCTCTCCCCCGGGCCATCTCCTCTGGGAAAGCACAGCATTATTTGAGAAATCAGAGTCGGGTCTGTGGGATGATGCCTGCTGCTTGCCGGAGCTACTCTCCACAGTACGGTGTAATAAACCCGCATGGAGCGAAATCCTCTTTGCCTGGGCAACCCCTCTGCCTGAGAGAGAAGAGCGGTGGCGCTTGTGGAAAGAGCCTTAAGGAAAGGGACATGTCTGTCACTGCAGAGCATCGGAAACCTGGCTGCTAAGGAGACACGAGGGGAAGTTTACGGCAGGGGAAAGGGCTCCACTCTGAGGAAGGAGTCTGGTCAGAAAGCACGCCTGTCCTGAGCCTTTGGGCCCAAGGAGACAGCAGCACCTTGGCCACCTGTCCGTGGTGGAGACATGGGCTTGCAACCAGTCGCCTACCCTGAACTCGAGAAACAACTCGCAGAAAGAACTGGCCATCAGATGCCGTCTTCCTCCAAGATGTGGAAGCTTGGAGGAGGCACGGGGTTTAAGGGGAAGGAGAGGGGACAGTCCTCCAAAACTCCCTCTTCAGTGGACGGGGTGGTGTGCAGGGACCCTATCACTTCTCCTTTCCTGTGGGGAAAGCAGTGGCCTAGTCTGCAAGTCCTCCTGAGCGCCAGAGTAAAAGGCCAAGCGATGCCTACACCGGGAGATGGTTGTGTGCATAGAGTGCCATCCTAGGCGCCGCACGCTATTGCACGGTTGTGGCTGTGACTGCTTAGTTCGGCCTGGCAGGGTGAACCCATGATGTGAACATGGAGCCCGGGAAAGCAAGGCCCAAGAGGCATCAGCTCTCCCGCAGCTCTTTTTCCCTGATGCGACTGAAGCTTTGCTGAGGAAGCAGCGGCGAATTCCTGTTCTCTGCAAGCCAAAGCCTCTGAGAAAGCACAGCATTCGCCGAGAAATGTTCTGTGGGTTGTTGCTGCTTGCCTGAGCTCAGTCTCGAGGTGGGAGAAACCCGCATACAGCGAAAGCCTCTTTGCAGGGCATCTCCCCTGGGAAAGCACAGCATTCGTTGGGAAATCAGAGTTGGTTTTGGGGATGCTGCTGCTGCTTGCCTGAGCTAGTCTCCGCAGCAGGGTGGAAGATACCCGCAAGGAGCGAAATACTCTTTGCCCTAGCATCCCTTCTGCCTGAGAGAGAAGCCTGGTCACACACGTCTGTCACAGCGCTCCCCAGGAGCAAGTGGGGGGAGGCTGCAGCACGCCGCCCCCGGGGAAGAGAAGGAGCCATTGGCCTTGGGGTTGGGAAACGCTCCTGAAGCAGGATCACCTACCGTACAGGAACAACAGGCCAGTGGCAAGACAAGTGTCACCAGCTCCCTGTGCGGAGAGATGGAAGCCTGGCTGCTAAGGAGACATGAGGGGACGACTAGGGCATGGGCGCGTGCTCCACTATGAGGAAGGAGTCCGGGCAGAAGGCAGGCCTGTCCTGTGCCTCTGGTCCCAAGGGGAATGCATCTCCTTGGCCACCTGTCTCAAGGGCAGACAGGCTTGCCCCCAGGTGCCATACACGGAACTCGCAGAAACAACCCCATGGAGTAATGGGCAGTCCGATGCCGCCTTCCACCAAGATGTGGCAGTGTTGTGGGTGGCAGGGGGTGTGCCGGAGAAGGAGGGGAGACAGTCCCCCACAGTTCCCCATCCCAGTGCACGGGCCGTGTGCAGGGATCCTGTCGCCTCCTCTCTCCTGTGGTGAAGGCACTGGACTAGACCCCGAGTCTGCCTGAGGGCGGAGCAAAAGGCAAAGCCTTACCTACGCCAGGAGATGGTACTTGGCATAGAGTGCCATGCTAGGCCACGCACGCTGCTGCAGGGTTGTGACTGTGTCTGCTGTGTTCGGCTTAGCAAGGTGAACCCCTGGCTCGTACATGGAGCGCGGGAAAGCAAGGCCCAAGAGGCACCAGCTCCCACGGCTCTTCTTCCCTGCCGCGACAGAGCAAACGACCAAAGCCTTGCAGAGGAAGCAGCAGCGAAGTGCGGTTTGCGCCAAGCTGAAAACCTCTGCGAAAGCTTAGCAGTCACTGGGAAATCAGAGTCGGTTCTGTGGGCTGCTTTTGTTGCTTGCCTTAGCCTAAGATTCGCAGCAGGATGGGAGCAACCCGCATAGAGCGAAAGCCCCTCTGCCGGGGAATCCCCTCTGGGAAAGCACAGTTTTCTTTGGAAAATCAGAGTCCAGGGTGTGGGATTCTGCCTGCTGCTTGCTGGAGCTAGTCTCCACAGCACCGTGTAATAAACCCGCATGGAGCGAAATCCTCTTTGCCTGGGCATCCCCTCTGCCTGAGAGAGAAGCGCGGTGGCGCCTGTGGAAAGAGCCTTAAGGAAAGGGACACGTCTGTCACTGCAGAGGGACGGAAGACTGGCTGCTGAGGAGACACGAGGGGAAGATTAGGGCAGGGGAAAGGGCTCCAACTGAGGAAGGAGTCTGGGCTGAAAGCACGACTGTCCTGAGCCTTTGGGCCCAAGGAGACAGCAGCTCCTTGGCCACCTGTCCGTGGTGGAGACATGGGCTTGCCACCAGGCGCCTAACCTGAACTCGAGGAACAAATCCCAGAAAGAACTGGCCATCAGATGCCCTCTTCCTCCAGGATGTGGAAGCTTGGAGGAGGCACGGGGTTAAGGGGAAGGACAGGGGACAGTCCCCCAAAGCTCACTAATCAGGGCACGGGGCGGTGTGCAGGGATCCTGTCACCTCTCCTTTCCTGTGGGGAAAGCACTGGCCTAGTCCGCGAGTCCTCCTGTGCACCAGAGGAAAAGGCCAAGCGATGCCTACACCGGGAGATGGTAGTGTGCCTAGAGTGCCATCCTAGGCTACGCACGCAACTGCACGGTTGTGGCTGTGCCTGCTTAGTTCGGCCTGGCAGGGTGAACCCAGGATGCGAACATGGAGGCCGGGAAAGCAAGGCCCAAGAGGCATCGGCTCTCCCGCAGCTCTTCTTCCCTGATGCGACTGAAGCCTTGCTGAGGAAGCAGCGGCGAAGTGCTGTTCGCTCCAAGCCAAAGCCTCTGCGAAAGCACAGCATTCGCCGAGAAATGTTCTGCCGGCTGCTGCTGCTTGCCTGAGCCCAGTCTCGCGGTGGGAGAAACCCGCATACAGCGAAAGCCCCTTTGCCTGGGCATCTCCCCTGGGAAAGCACAGCATTCGTTGGGAAATCAGAGTTGGTTTTGGGGATGCTGCTGCTGCTTGCCTGAGCTAGTCTCCGCAGCAGGGTGGAGGATACCTGCATGGAGCGAAATACTCTTTGCCCTAGCATCCCTTCTTCTCAGAGAGAAGCGTGGTCGCACACGTCTGTCACAGCGCTCCCCAGGAGCAAGTGTGGGGAGGCTGCAGCACGCCGCCCCCGGGGAAGAGAAGGAGCCATTGGCCTTGGGGTTGGGAAACGCTCCTGAAGCAGGATCGCCTACCGTGCAGGAACAGCAGGCCAGTGGCAAGACAAGTGTCACCCGCTCCCTGTGCGGAGAGATGGAAGCCTGGCTGCTAAGGAGACATGAGGGGACGACTAGGGCATGGGCGCGTGCTCCACTCTGAGGAAGGAGTCTGGGTAGAAGGGAGGCCTGTCCTGTGCCTCTGGTCCCAAGGGGACAGCATCTCCTTGGCCACCTGTCCCAAGGGCAGACAGGCTTGCCCCCAGGTGCCATACTCGGATCTCGCAGAAACAACCCTATGGAGAAATGGGCAGTCCGATGCCGCCTTCTACCAAGATGTGGCAGTGTTGTGGGTGGCAGGGGGTGTGCCGGGGAAGGCGGGGAGACAGTCCCCCACAGTTCCCCATCCCAGTGCACGGGCCGTGTGCAGGGATCCTGTCGCCTCCTCTCTCCTGTGGTGAAGGCACTGGACTAGACCCCGAGTCTGCCTGAGGGCGGAGCAAAAGGCAAAGCCTTACCTACGCCAGGAGATGGTACTAGGCATAGAGTTCCATGCTAGGCCACACACGCTGCTGCAGGGTTGTGACTGTGTCTGCTGAGTTAGGCTTAGCAAGGTGAATCCCGGGCGCGAACTAGGAGCCCGGGAAAGCAAGGCCCAAGAGGCACCAGCTCTCCCGCGTCTCTTCTTCCCTGCCGCGACAGAGCCAACGACCAAAGCCTTGCAGAGGAAGCAGCAGCGAAGTGCGGTTTGGGCCAAGCTGAAAACCTCTGCGAAAGCTTAGCAGTCACTGGGAAATCAGAGTCGGTTTTGAGGGCTGCTTTTGTTGCTTGCCTTAGCCTAGTATTCGCAGCAGGATGGGAGGAACCCGCATAGAGCGAAAGCCTCTCCCCGGGGCCATCTCCTCTGGGAAAGCACAGCGTTATTTGAGAAATCAGAGTCGGGTCTGTGGGATGATGCCTGCTGCTTGCCGGAGCTACTCTCCACAGTACGGTGTAATAAAACCGCATGGAGCGAAATCCTCTTTGCCTGGGCATCCCCTCTGCCTGAGAGAGAAGCGCGGTAGCGCTTGTGGAAAGAGCCTTAAGGAAAGGGACACGTCTGTCACTGCAGAGGGACGGAAGCCTGGCTGCTGAGGAGACACGAGGGGAAGATTAGGGCAGGGGAAAGGGCTCCACTCTGAGGAAGGAGTCTGGTCAGAAAGCACGCCTGTCCTGAGCCTTTGGGCCCAAGGAGACAGCAGCTCCTTGGCCACCTGTCCGTGGTGGAGACATGGGCTTGCCACCAGGCGCCTACCCTGAATTCGAGAAACAACTCCCCGAAAGAACTGGCCATCAGATGCCGTCTTCCTCCAGGATGTGGAAGCTTGGAGGAGGCACGGGGTTAAGGGGAAGGAGAGGGGACAGTCCCCTAAAGCTCCCTAATCAGGGCACGGGGCGGTGTGCAGGGATCCTGTCACATCTCCTTTCCTGTGGGGAAAGCACTGGCCTAGTCCGCGAGTCCTCCTGAGCGCCAGAGTAAAAGGCCAAGCGATGCCTACACCGGGAGATGGTTGTGTGCATAGAGTGCCATCCTAGGCGACGCACGCTACTGCACGGTTGTGGCTGTGCCTGCTTAGTTCGGCCTGGCAGGGTGAACCCAGGATGCGAACATGGAGCCCGGGAAAGCAAGGCCCAAGAGGCATCATCTCTCCCGCAGCTCTTTTTCCCTGATGCGACTGAAGCTTTGCTGAGGAAGCAGCGGCGAAGTCGTGTTCTCTGCAAGCCAAAGCCTCTGAGAAGGCACAGCATTCGCCGAGAAATGTTCTGTGGGTTGTTGCTGCTTGCCTGAGCTCAGTCTCGAGGTGGGAGAAACCCGCATACAGCGAAAGCCTCTTTGCAGGGCATCTCCTCTGGGAAAGCACAGCATTCGTTGGGAAATCAGAGTTGGTTTTGGGGATGCTGCTGCTGCTTGCCTGAGCTAGTCTCCGCAGCAGGGTGGAAGATACCCGCATGGAGCGAAATACTCTTTGCCCTAGCATCCCTTCTGCCTGAGAGAGAAGCGTGGTCACACACATCTGTCACAGCGCTCCCCAGGAGCAAGTGTGGGGAGGCTGCAGCACACCGCCCCCGGTGAAGAGAAGGAGCCATTGGCCTTGGGTTTGGGAAACGCTCCTGAAGCAGGATCACCTACCGGACAGGAACAGCAGGCCAGTGGCAAGACAAGTGTCACCAGCTCCCTGTGCGGAGAGAAGGAAGCCTGGCTGCTAAGGAGACATGAGGGGACGACTAGGGCAAGGGCGCGAGCTCCACTCTGAGGAAGGAGTCTGGGCAGAAGGCAGGCCTGTCCTGTGCCTCTGGTCCCAAGGGGAAAGCATCTCCTTGGCCACCTGTCTCAAGGGCAGACAGGCTTGCCCCCAGGTGCCATACACGGAACTCCCAGAAACAACCCCATGGAGAAATGGGCAGTCCGATGCCGCCTTCCGCCAAGATGTGGCAGTGTTGTGGGTGGCGGGGGGTGTGCCGGGGAAGGAGGGGAGACAGTCCCCCATAATTCCCCATCCCAGTGCACGGGCCGTGTGCAGGGATCCTGTCGCCTCCTCTCTCCTGTGGTGAAGGCACTGGCCTAGACCCCGAGTCTGCCTGAGGGCGGAGTAAAAGGCAAAGCCTTACCTACGCCAGGAGATGGTACTAGGCATAGAGTGCCATGCTAAGCCACGCACGCTGCATCAGGGTTATGACCGTGTCTACTGAGGTTGCCTTGCAAGTTGAGCCCCTGGCTCGAACATGGAGCGCGGAAAAGCAAGGGCCAAGAAGCACAAGCTCCCACGGCTCTTCTTCCCTGCCGCGACAGAGCAAACGACCAAAGCCTTGCAGAGGAAGCAGCAGGGAAGTGCGGTTTGCGCCAAGCTGAAAACCTCTGCGAAAGCTTAGCAGTCACTGGGAAATCAGGGTCGGTTCTGTGGGCTGCTTTTGTTGCTTGCCTTAGCCTAGGATTCGCAGCAGGATGGGAGGACCCCGCATAGAGCGAAAGACCCTCTTCCGGGGAATCCCCTCTAGGAAAGCACAGCATTCTTTGGGAAATCAGAGTCCAGTGTGTGGGATTCTGCCTGCTTCTTCCCGGAGCTAGTCTCCACAGCACCGTGTAATAAACCCGCATGGAGCGAAATCCTCTTTGCCTGGGCATCCCCTCTGCCTGAGAGAGAAGCGCAGTGGCGCCTGTGGAAAGAGCCTTAAGGAAAGGGACACGTCTGTCACTGCAGAGGAACGGAAGCCTGGCTGCTGAGGAGACACGAGGGGAAGATTAGGGCAGGGGAAAGGGCTCCAACTGAGGAAGGAGTCTGGGCAGAAAGCACGACTGTCCTGAGCCTTTGGGCCCAAGGACACAGCAGCTCCTTGGCCACCTGTCCGTGGTGGAGACATGGGCTTGCCACCAGGCGCCTAACCTGAACTCGAGAAACAAATCCCAGAAAGAACTGGCCATCAGATGCCGTCTTCCTCCAGGATGTGGAAGCTTGGAGGAGGCACGGGGTTAAGGGGAAGGACAGGGGACAGTCGCCCAAAGCTCCCTAATCAGGGCACTGGGCGGTGTGCAGGGATCCTGTCACCTCTCCTTTCCTGTGGGGAAAGCACTGGCCTAGTCCGCGAGTCCTCCTGTGCACCAGAGTAAAAGGCCAAGCGATGCCTACACCGGGAGTTGGTAGTGTGCCTAGAGTGCCATCCTAGGCTACGCACGCTACTGCACGGTTGTGGCTGTGCCTGCTTAGTTCGGCCTGGCAGGGTGAACCCAGGATGCGAACATGGAGGCCGGGAAAGCAAGGCCAAAGAGGCATCAGCTCTCCCGCAGCTCTTCTTCCCTGATGCGACTGAAGCCTTGCTGAGGAAGCAGCGGCGAAGTGCTGTTCGCTCCAAGCTAAAGCCTCTGCGAAAGCACAGCGTTCGCCGAGAAATGTTCTGCCGGCTGCTGCTTCTTGCCTGAGCCCAGTCTCGCGGTGGGAGAAACCCGCATACAGCGAAAACCTCTTTGCCTGGGCATCTCCCCTGGGAAAGCACAGCATTCGTTGGGAAATCAGAGTTGGTTTTGGGGATGCTGCTGCTGCTTGCCTGAGCTAGTCTCCGCAGCAGGGTGGAAGATACCTGCATGGAGCGAAATACTCTTTGCCCTAGCATCCCTTCCTCTCAGAGAGAAGCGTGGTCGCACACGTCTGTCACAGCGCTCCCCAGGAGCAAGTGTGGGGAGGCTGCAGCACGCCGCCCCCGGGGAAGAGAAGGAGCCATTGGCCTTGGGGTTGGGAAACGCTCCTGAAGCAGGATCGCCTACCGTGCAAGAACAGCAGGCCAGTGGCAAGACAAGTGTCACCCGCTCCCTGTGCGGAGAGATGGAAGCCTGGCTGCTAAGGAGACATGAGGGGACGACTAGGGCATGGGCACGTGCTCCACTCTGAGGAAGTAGTCTGGGCAGAAGGCAGGCCTGTCATGTGCCTCTGGTCCCAAGGGGACAGCATCTCCTTGGCCACCAGTCCCAAGGGCAGACAGGCTTGCCCCCAGGTGCCATACTCGGATCTCGCAGAAACAACCCCATGGAGAAATGGGCAGTCCGATGCCGCCTTCCGCCAAGATGTGGCAGTGTTGTGGGTGGCAGGGGGTGTGCCGGGGAAGGAGGGGAGACAGTCCCCCACAGTTCCCCATCCCAGTGCACGGGCCGTGTGCAGGGATCCTGTCGCCTCCTCTCTCCTGTGGTGAAGGCACTGGACTAGACCCCGAGTCTGCCTGAGGGCGGAGCAAAAGGCAAAGCCTTACCTACGCCAGGAGATGGTACTAGGCATAGAGTGCCATGCTAGGCCACGCACGCTGCTGCAGGGTTGTGACTGTGTCTGCTGAGTTCGGCTTAGCAAGGTGAACCCCTGGCTCGTACATGGAGCGCGCGAAAGCAAGGCCCAAGAGGCACCAGCTCCCACGGCTCTTCTTCCCTGCCGCGACAGAGCAAACGACCAAAGCCTTGCAGAGGAAGCAGCAGCGAAGTGCGGTTTGCGCCAAGCTGAAAACCTCTGCGAAAGCTTAGCAGTCACTGGGAAATCAGAGTCGGTTCTGTGGGCTGCTTTTGTTGCTTGCCTTAGCCTAAGATTCGCAGCAGGATGGGAGGAACCCGCATAGAGCGAAAGCCCCTCTGCCGGGGAATCCCCTCTGGGAAAGCACAGTTTTCTTTGGAAAATCAGAGTCCAGGGTGTGGGATTCTGCCTGCTGCTTGCTGGAGCTAGTCTCCACAGCACCGTGTAATAAACCCGCATGGAGCGAAATCCTCTTTGCCTGGGCATCCCCTCTGCCTGAGAGAGAAGCGCGGTGGCGCCTGTGGAAAGAGCCTTAAGGAAAGGGACACGTCTGTCACTGCAGAGGGACGGAAGCCTGGCTGCTGAGGAGACACGAGGGGAAGATTAGGGCAGGGGAAAGGGCTCCAACTGAGGAAGGAGTCTGGGCAGAAAGCACGACTGTCCTGAGCCTTTGGGCCCAAGGAGACAGCAGCTCCTTGGCCACCTGTCCGTGGTGGAGACATGGGCTTGCCACCAGGCGCCTAACCTGAAATCGAGGAACAAATCCCAGAAAGAACTGGCCATCAGATGCCGTCTTCCTCCAGGATGTGGAAGCTTGGAGGAGGCACGGGGTTAAGGGGAAGGACAGGGGACAGTCGCCCAAAGCTCCCTAATCAGGGCACGGGGCGGTGTGCAGGGATCCTGTCACCTCTCCTTTCCTGTGGTGAAAACACTGGCCCAGTCCGCGAGTCCTCCTGTGCACCAGAGGAAAAGGCCAAGCGATGCCTACACCGGGAGATGGTAGTGTGCCTAGAGTGCCATCCTAGGCTACGCACGCTACTGCACGGTTGTGGCTGTGCCTGCTTAGTTCGGCCTGGCAGGGTGAACCTAGGATTCGAACATGGAGGCCGGGAAAGCAAGGCCAAAGAGGCATCAGCTCTCCCGCAGCTCTTCTTCCCTGATGCGACTGAAGCCTTGCTGAGGAAGCAGCGGCGAAGTGCTGTTCGCTCCAAGCTAAAGCCTCTGCGAAAGCACAGCGTTCGCCGAGAAATGTTCTGCCGGCTGCTGCTTCTTGCCTGAGCCCAGTCTCGCGGTGGGAGAAACCCGCATACAGCGAAAACCTCTTTGCCTGGGCATCTCCCCTGGGAAAGCACAGCATTCGTTGGGAAATCAGAGTTGGTTTTGGGGATGCTGCTGCTGCTTGCCTGAGCTAGTCTCTGCAGCAGGGTGGAAGATACCTGCATGGAGCGAAATACTCTTTGCCCTAGCATCCCTTCCTCTCAGAGAGAAGCGTGGTCGCACACGTCTGTCACAGCGCTCCCCAGGAGCAAGTGTGGGGAGGCTGCAGCACGCCGCCCCCGGGGAAGAGAAGGAGCCATTGGCCTTGGGGTTGGGAAACGCTCCTGAAGCAGGATCGCCTACCGTGCAAGAACAGCAGGCCAGTGGCAAGACAAGTGTCACCCGCTCCCTGTGCGGAGAGATGGAAGCCTGGCTGCTAAGGAGACATGAGGGGACGACTAGGGCATGGGCACGTGCTCCACTCTGAGGAAGTAGTCTGGGCAGAAGGCAGGCCTGTCATGTGCCTCTGGTCCCAAGGGGACAGCATCTCCTTGGCCACCAGTCCCAAGGGCAGACAGGCTTGCCCCCAGGTGCCATACTCGGATCTCGCAGAAACAACCCCATGGAGAAATGGGCAGTCCGATGCCGCCTTCCGCCAAGATGTGGCAGTGTTGTGGGTGGCAGGGGGTGTGCCGGGGAAGGAGGGGTGACAGTCCCCCAGAGTTCCCCATCCCAGTGCACGGGCCGTGTGCAGGGATCCTGTCGCCTCCTCTCTCCTGTGGTGAAGGCACTGGACTAGACCCCGAGTCTGCCTGAGGGCGGAGCAAAAGGCAAAGCCTTACCTACGCCAGGAGATGGTACTAGGCATAGAGTGCCATGCTAGGCCACGCACGCTGCTGCAGGGTTGTGACTGTGTCTGCTGAGTTCGGCTTAGCAAGGTGAACCCCTGGCTCGTACATGGAGCGCGGGAAAGCAAGGCCCAAGAGGCACCAGCTCCCACGGCTCTTCTTCCCTGCCGCGACAGAGCAAACGACCAAAGCCTTGCAGAGGAAGCAGCAGCGAAGTGCGGTTTGCGCCAAGCTGAAAACCTCTGCGAAAGCTTAGCAGTCACTGGGAAATCAGAGTCGGTTCTGTGGGCTGCTTTTGTTGCTTGCCTTAGCCTAAGATTCGCAGCAGGATGGGAGGAACCCGCATAGAGCGAAAGCCCCTCTGCCGGGGAATCCCCTCTGGGAAAGCACAGTTTTCTTTGGAAAATCAGAGTCCAGGGTGTGGGATTCTGCCTGCTGCTTGCTGGAGCTAGTCTCCACAGCACCGTGTAATAAACCCGCATGGAGCGAAATCCTCTTTGCCTGGGCATCCCCTCTGCCTGAGAGAGAAGCGCGGTGGCGCCTGTGGAAAGAGCCTTAAGGAAAGGGACACGTCTGTCACTGCAGAGGGACGGAAGCCTGGCTGCTGAGGAGACACGAGGGGAAGATTAGGGCAGGGGAAAGGGCTCCAACTGAGGAAGGAGTCTGGGCAGAAAGCACGACTGTCCTGAGCCTTTGGGCCCAAGGAGACAGCAGCTCCTTGGCCACCTGTCCGTGGTGGAGACATGGGCTTGCCACCAGGCGCCAAACCTGAACTCGAGGAACAAATCCCAGAAAGAACTGGCCATCAGATGCCGTCTTCCTCCAGGATGTGGAAGCTTGGAGGAGGCACGGGGTTAAGGGGAAGGACAGGGGACAGTCGCCCAAAGCTCCCTAATCAGGGCACGGGGCGGTGTGCAGGGATCCTGTCACCTCTCCTTTCCTGTGGGGAAAACACTGGCACAGTCCGCGAGTCCTCCTGTGCACCAGAGGAAAAGGCCAAGCGATGCCTACACCGGGAGATGGTAGTGTGCCTAGAGTGCCATCCTAGGCTACGCACGCTACTGCACGGTTGTGGCTGTGCCTGCTTAGTTCGGCCTGGCAGGGTGAACCTAGGATTCGAACATGGAGGCCGGGAAAGCAAGGCCAAAGAGGCATCAGCTCTCCCGCAGCTCTTCTTCCCTGATGCGACTGAAGCCTTGCTGAGGAAGCAGCGGCGAAGTGCTGTTCGCTCCAAGCTAAAGCCTCTGCGAAAGCACAGCGTTCGCCGAGAAATGTTCTGCCGGCTGCTGCTTCTTGCCTGAGCCCAGTCTCGCGGTGGGAGAAACCCGCATACAGCGAAAACCTCTTTGCCTGGGCATCTCCCCTGGGAAAGCACAGCATTCGTTGGGAAATCAGAGTTGGTTTTGGGGATGCTGCTGCTGCTTGCCTGAGCTAGTCTCCGCAGCAGGGTGGAAGATACCTGCATGGAGCGAAATACTCTTTGCCCTAGCATCCCTTCCTCTCAGAGAGAAGCGTGGTCGCACACGTCTGTCACAGCGCTCCCCAGGAGCAAGTGTGGGGAGGCTGCAGCACGCCGCCCCCGGGGAAGAGACGGAGCCATTGGCCTTGGGGTTGGGAAACGCTCCTGAAGCAGGATCGCCTACCGTGCAAGAACAGCAGGCCAGTGGCAAGACAAGTGTCACCCGCTCCCTGTGCGGAGAGATGGAAGCCTGGCTGCTAAGGAGACATGAGGGGACGACTAGGGCATGGGCACGTGCTCCACTCTGAGGAAGTAGTCTGGGCAGAAGGCAGGCCTGTCATGTGCCTCTGGTCCCAAGGGGACAGCATCTCCTTGGCCACCAGTCCCAAGGGCAGACAGGCTTGCCCCCAGGTGCCATACTCGGATCTCGCAGAAACAACCCCATGGAGAAATGGGCAGTCCGATGCCGCCTTCCGCCAAGATGTGGCAGTGTTGTGGGTGGCAGGGGGTGTGCCGGGGAAGGAGGGGAGACAGTCACCCACAGTTCCCCATCCCAGTGCACGGGCCGTGTGCAGGGATCCTGTCGCCTCCTCTCTCCTGTGGTGAAGGCACTGCACTAGACCCCGAGTCTGCCTGAGGCCGGAGCAAAAGGCAAAGCCTTACCTACGCCAGGAGATGGTACTAGGCATAGAGTGCCATGCTAGGCCACGCACGCTGCTGCAGGGTTGTGACTGTGTCTGCTGAGTTCGGCTTAGCAAGGTGAACCCCTGGCTCGTACATGGAGCGCGGGAAAGCAAGGCCCAGGAGGCACCAGCTCCCACGGCTCTTCTTCCCTGCCGCGACAGAGCAAACGACCAAAGCCTTGCAGAGGAAGCAGCAGCGAAGTGCGGTTTGCGCCAAGCTGAAAACCTCTGCGAAAGCTTAGCAGTCACTGGGAAATCAGAGTCGGTTCTGTGGGCTGCTTTTGTTGCTTGCCTTAGCCTAAGATTCGCAGCAGGATGGGAGGAACCCGCATAGAGCGAAAGCCCCTCTGCCGGGGAATCCCCTCTGGGAAAGCACAGTTTTCTTTGGAAAATCAGAGTCCAGGGTGTGGGATTCTGCCTGCTGCTTGCTGGAGCTAGTCTCCACAGCACCGTGTAATAAACCCGCATGGAGCGAAATCCTCTTTGCCTGGGCATCGCCTCTGCCTGAGAGAGAAGCGCGGTGGCGCCTGTGGAAAGAGCCTTAAGGAAAGGGACACGTCTGTCACTGCAGAGGGACGGAAGCCTGGCTGCTGAGGAGACACGAGGGGAAGATTAGGGCAGGGGAAAGGGCTCCAACTGAGGAAGGAGTCTGGGCAGAAAGCACGACTGTCCTGAGCCTTTGGGCCCAAGGAGACAGCAGCTCCTTGGCCACCTGTCCGTGGTGGAGACATGGGCTTGCCACCAGGCGCCTAACCTGAACTCGAGAAACAAATCCCAGAAAGAACTGGCCATCAGATGCCGTCTTCCTCCAGGATGTGGAAGCTTGGAGGAGGCACGGGGTTAAGGGGAAGGACAGGGGACAGTCCCCCAAAGCTCCCTAATCAGGGCACGGGGCGGTGTGCAGGGATCCTGTCACCTCTCCTTTCCTGTGGGGAAAGCACTGGCCTAGTCCGCGAGTCCTCCTGTGCACCAGAGGAAAAGGCCAAGCGATGCCTACACCGGGAGTTGGTAGTGTGCCTAGAGTGCCATCCTAGGCTACTCACGCTACTGCACGGTTGTGGCTGTGCCTGCTTAGTTCGGCCTGGCAGGGTGAACCCTGGATGCGAACATGGAGGCCGGGAAAGCAAGGCCCAAGAGGCATCAGCTCTCCCGCAGCTCTTCTTCCCTGATGCGACTGAAGCCTTGCTGAGGAAGCAGCGGCGAAGTGCTGTTCGCTCCAAGCTAAAGCCTCTGCGAAAGCACAGCGTTCGCCGAGAAATGTTCTGCCGGCTGCTGCTTCTTGCCTGAGCCCAGTCTCGCGGTGGGAGAAACCCGCATACAGCGAAAACCTCTTTGCCTGGGCATCTCCCCTGGGAAAGCACAGCATTCGTTGGGAAATCAGAGTTGGTTTTGGGGATGCTGCTGCTGCTTGCCTGAGCTAGTCTCCGCAGCAGGGTGGAAGATACCTGCATGGAGTGAAATACTCTTTGCCCTAGCATCCCTTCCTCTCAGAGAGAAGCGTGGTCGCACACGTCTGTCACAGCGCTCCCCAGGAGCAAGTGTGGGGAGGCTGCAGCACGCCGCCCCCGGGGAAGAGAAGGAGCCATTGGCCTTGGGGTTGGGAAACGCTCCTGAAGCAGGATCGCCTACCGTGCAAGAACAGCAGGCCAGTGGCAAGACAAGTGTCACCCGCTCCCTGTGCGGAGAGATGGAAGCCTGGCTGCTAAGGAGACATGAGGGGACGACTAGGGCATGGGCACGTGCTCCACTCTGAGGAAGTAGTCTGGGCAGAAGGCAGGCCTGTCATGTGCCTCTGGTCCCAAGGGGACAGCATCTCCTTGGCCACCAGTCCCAAGGGCAGACAGGCTTGCCCCCAGGTGCCATACTCGGATCTCGCAGAAACAACCCCATGGAGAAATGGGCAGTCCGATGCCGCCTTCCGCCAAGATGTGGCAGTGTTGTGGGTGGCAGGGGGTGTGCCGGGGAAGGAGGGGAGACAGTCCCCCACAGTTCCCCATCCCAGTGCACGGGCCGTGTGCAGGGATCCTGTCGCCTCCTCTCTCCTGTGGTGAAGGCACTGGACTAGACCCCGAGTCTGCCTGAGGCCGGAGCAAAAGGCAAAGCCTTACCTACGCCAGGAGATGGTACTAGGCATAGAGTGCCATGCTAGGCCACGCACGCTGCTGCAGGTTTGTGACTGTGTCTGCTGAGTTCGGCTTAGCAAGGTGAACCCCTGGCTCGTACATGGAGCGCGGGAAAGCAAGGCCCAAGAGGCACCAGCTCCCACGGCTCTTCTTCCCTGCCGCGACAGAGCAAACGACCAAAGCCTTGCAGAGGAAGCAGCAGCGAAGTGCGGTTTGCGCCAAGCTGAAAACCTCTGCGAAAGCTTAGCAGTCACTGGGAAATCAGAGTCGGTTCTGTGGGCTGCTTTTGTTGCTTGCCTTAGCCTAAGATTCGCAGCAGGATGGGAGGAACCCGCATAGAGCGAAAGCCCCTCTGCCGGGGAATCCCCTCTGGGAAAGCACAGTTTTCTTTGGAAAATCAGAGTCCAGGGTGTGGGATTCTGCCTGCTGCTTGCTGGAGCTAGTCTCCACAGCACCGTGTAATAAACCCGCATGGAGCGAAATCCTCTTTGCCTGGGCATCCCCTCTGCCTGAGAGAGAAGCGCGGTGGCGCCTGTGGAAAGAGCCTTAAGGAAAGGGACACGTCTGTCACTGCAGAGGGACGGAAGCCTGGCTGCTGAGGAGACACGAGGGGAAGATTAGGGCAGGGGAAAGGGCTCCAACTGAGGAAGGAGTCTGGGCAGAAAGCACGACTGTCCTGAGCCTTTGGGCCCAAGGAGACAGCAGCTCCTTGGCCACCTGTCCGTGGTGGAGACATGGGCTTGCCACCAGGCGCCTAACCTGAACTCGAGGAACAAATCCCAGAAAGAACTGGCCATCAGATGCCGTCTTCCTCCAGGATGTGGAAGCTTGGAGGAGGCACGGGGTTAAGGGGAAGGACAGGGGACAGTCCCCCAAAGCTCCCTAATCAGGGCACGGGGCGGTGTGCAGGGATCCTGTCACCTCTCCTTTCCTGTGGGGAAAGCACTGGCCTAGTCCGCGAGTCCTCCTGTGCACCAGAGGAAAAGGCCAAGCGATGCCTACACCGGGAGATGGTAGTGTGCCTAGAGTGCCATCCTAGGCTACGCACGCTACTGCACGGTTGTGGCTGTGCCTGCTTAGTTCGGCCTGGCAGGGTGAACCCAGGATGCGAACATGGAGGCCGGGAAAGCAAGGCCAAAGAGGCATCAGCTCTCCCGCAGCTCTTCTTCCCTGATGCGACTGAAGCCTTGCTGAGGAAGCAGCGGCGAAGTGCTGTTCGCTCCAAGCTAAAGCCTCTGCGAAAGCACAGCGTTCGCCGAGAAATGTTCTGCCGGCTGCTGCTTCTTGCCTGAGCCCAGTCTCGCGGTGGGAGAAACCCGCATACAGCGAAAACCTCTTTGCCTGGGCATCTCCCCTGGGAAAGCACAGCATTCGTTGGGAAATCAGAGTTGGTTTTGGGGATGCTGCTGCTGCTTGCCTGAGCTAGTCTCCGCAGCAGGGTGGAAGATACCTGCATGGAGCGAAATACTCTTTGCCCTAGCATCCCTTCCTCTCAGAGAGAAGCGTGGTCGCACACGTCTGTCACAGCGCTCCCCAGGAGCAAGTGTGGGGAGGCTGCAGCACGCCGCCCCCGGGGAAGAGAAGGAGCCATTGGCCTTGGGGATGGGAAACGCTCCTGAAGCAGGATCGCCTACCGTGCAAGAACAGCAGGCCAGTGGCAAGACAAGTGTCACCCGCTCCCTGTGCGGAGAGATGGAAGCCTGGCTGCTAAGGAGACATGAGGGGACGACTAGGGCATGGGCACGTGCTCCACTCTGAGGAAGTAGTCTGGGCAGAAGGCAGGCCTGTCATGTGCCTCTGGTCCCAAGGGGACAGCATCTCCTTGGCCACAAGTCCCAAGGGCAGACAGGCTTGCCCCCAGGTGCCATACTCGGATCTCGCAGAAACAACCCCATGGAGAAATGGGCAGTCCGATGCCGCCTTCCGCCAAGATGTGGCAGTGTTGTGGGTGGCAGGGGGTGTGCCGGGGAAGGAGGGGAGACAGTCCCCCACAGTTCCCCATCCCAGTGCACGGGCCGTGTGCAGGGATCCTGTCGCCTCCTCTCTCCTGTGGTGAAGGCACTGGACTAGACCCCGAGTCTGCCTGAGGCCGGAGCAAAAGGCAAAGCCTTACCTACGCCAGGAGATGGTACTAGGCATAGAGTGCCATGCTAGGCCACGCACGCTGCTGCAGGGTTGTGACTGTGTCTGCTGAGTTCGGCTTAGCAAGGTGAACCCCTGGCTCGTACATGGAGCGCGGGAAAGCAAGGCCCAAGAGGCACCAGCTCCCACGGCTCTTCTTCCCTGCCGCGACAGAGCAAACGACCAAAGCCTTGCAGAGGAAGCAGCAGCGAAGTGCGGTTTGCGCCAAGCTGAAAACTTCTGCGAAAGCTTAGCAGTTACTGGGAAATCAGAGTCGGTTCTGTGGGCTGCTTTTGTTGCTTGCCTTAGCCTAAGATTCGCAGCAGGATGGGAGGAACCCGCATAGAGCGAAAGCCCCTCTGCCGGGGAATCCCCTCTGGGAAAGCACAGTTTTCTTTGGAAAATCAGAGTCCAGGGTGTGGGATTCTGCCTGCTGCTTGCTGGAGCTAGTCTCCACAGCACCGTGTAATAAACCCGCATGGAGCGAAATCCTCTTTGCCTGGGCATCCCCTCTGCCTGAGAGAGAAGCGCGGTGGCGCCTGTGGAAAGAGCCTTAAGGAAAGGGACACGTCTGTCACTGCAGAGGGACGGAAGGCTGGCTGCTGAGGAGACACGAGGGGAAGATTAGGGCAGGGGAAAGGGCTCCAACTGAGGAAGGAGTCTGGGCAGAAAGCACGACTGTCCTGAGCCTTTGGGCCCAAGGAGACAGCAGCTCCTTGGCCACCTGTCCGTGGTGGAGACATGGGCTTGCCACCAGGCGCCTAACCTGAACTCGAGGAACAAATCCCAGAAAGAACTGGCCATCAGATGCCGTCTTCCTCCAGGATGTGGAAGTTTGGAGGAGGCACGGGGTTAAGGGGAAGGACAGGCGACAGTCGCCCAAAGCTCCCTAATCAGGGCACGGGGCGGTGTGCAGGGATCCTGTCACCTCTCCTTTCCTGTGGGGAAAGCACTGGCCTAGTCCGCGAGTCCTCCTGTGCACCAGAGGAAAAGGCCAAGCGATGCCTACACCGGGAGATGGTAGTGTGCCTAGAGTGCCATCCTAGGCTACGCACGCTACTGCACGGTTGTGGCTGTGCCTGCTTAGTTCGGCCTGGCAGGGTGAACCCAGGATGCGAACATGGAGGCCGGGAAAGCAAGGCCAAATGGGCATCAGCTCTCCCGCAGCTCTTCTTCCCTGATGCGACTGAAGCCTTGCTGAGGAAGCAGCGGCGAAGTGCTGTTCGCTCCAAGCTAAAGCCTCTGCGAAGCACAGCGTTCGCCAAGAAATGTTCTGCCGGCTGCTGCTTCTTGCCTGAGCCGTCTCGCGGTGGGAGAAACCCGCATACAGCGAAAACCTCTTTGCCTGGGCATCTCCCCTGGGAAAGCACAGCATTCGTTGGGAAATCAGAGTTGGTTTTGGGGATGATGCTGCTGCTTGCCTGAGCTAGTCTCCACAGCAGGGTGGAAGATACCTGCATGGAGCGAAATACTCTTTTCCCTAGCATCCCTTCCTCTCAGAGAGAAGCGTGGTCGCACACGTCTGTCACAGCGCTCCCCAGGAGCAAGTGTGGGGAGGCTGCAGCACGCCGCCCCCGGGGAAGAGAAGGAGCCATTGGCCTTGGGGTTGGGAAACGCTCCTGAAGCAGGATCGCCTACCGTGCAAGAACAGCAGGCCAGTGGCAAGACAAGTGTCACCCGCTCCCTGTGCGGAGAGATGGAAGCCTGGCTGCTAAGGAGACATGAGGGGACGACTAGGGCATGGGCACGTGCTCCACTCTGAGGAAGGAGTCTGGGCAGAAGGCAGGCCTGTCATGTGCCTCTGGTCCCAAGGGGACAGCATCTCCTTGGCCACCAGTCCCAAGGGCAGACAGGCTTGCCCCCAGGTGCCATACTCGGATCTCGCAGAAACAACCCCATGGAGAAATGGGCAGTCCGATGCCGCCTTCCGCCAAGATGTGGCAGTGTTGTGGGTGGCAGGGGGTGTGCCGGGGAGGGAGGGGAGACAGTCCCCCACAGTTCCGCATCCCAGTGCACGGGCCGTGTGCAGGGATCCTGTCGCCTCCTCTCTCCTGTGGTGAAGGCCCTGGACTAGACCCCGAGTCTGCCTGAGGGCGGAGCAAAAGGCAAAGCCTTACCTACGCCAGGAGATGGTACTAGGCATAGAGTGCCATGCTAGGCCACGCACGCTGCTGCAGGGTTGTGACTGTGTCTGCTGAGTTCGGCTTAGCAAGGTGAACCCCGGGCGCGAACTTGGAGCCCGGGAAAGCAAGGCCCAAGAGGCAGGAGCTCTCCCGCGGCTCTTCTTCCCTGCCGCGACAGAGCAAACGACCAAAGCCTTGAGAGGAAGCAGCAGCGAAGTGCGGTTTGCGCCAAGCTGAAAACCTCTGCGAAAGCTTAGCAGTCACTGGGAAATCAGAGTCGGTTTTGAGGGCTGCTTTTGTTGCTTGCCTTAGCCTAGTATTCGCAGCAGGATGGGAGAAATCCGCATAGAGCGAAAACCTCTCCCCCGGGCCATCTCCTCTGGGAAAGCACAGCATTATTTGAGAAATCAGAGTCGGGTCTGTGGGATGATGCCTGCTGCTTGCCGGAGCTACTCTCCACAGTACGGTGTAATAAACCGCATGGAGCGAAATCCTCTTTGCCTGGGCATCCCCTCTGCCTGAGAGAGAAGCGCGGTGGCGCTTGTGGAAAGAGCCTTAAGGAAAGGGACATGTCTGTCACTGCAGAGCGTCAGAAACCTGGCTGCTAAGGAGACACGAGGGGAAGATTACGGCAGGGGAAAGGGCTCCACTCTGAGGAAGGAGTCTGTTCAGAAAGCACGCCTGTGCTGAGCCTTTGGGTCCAAGGAGACAGCAGCTCCTTGGCCACCTGTCCGTGGTGGAGACATGGGCTTGCCACCAGTCGCCTAACCTGAACTCGAGAAACAACTCGCAGAAAGAACTGGCCATCAGATGCCGTCTTCCTCCAAGATGTGGAAGCTTGGAGGAGGCACGGGGTTTAAGGGGAAGGAGAGGGGACAGTCCCCAAAACTCCCTCTTCAGTGGACGGGTTGGTGTGCAGGGACCCTATCACTTCTCCTTTCCTGTGGGGAAAGCAGTGGCCTAGTCCGCGAGACCTCCTGAGCGCCAGAGTAAAAGGCCAAGCAATGCCTACACCGGGAGACGGTTGTGTGCATAGAGTGCCATCCTAGGCGACGCACGCTACTGCACGGTTGTGGCTGTGACTGCTTAGTTCGGCCTGGCAGGGTGAACCCAGGATGCGAACATGGAGCCGGGGAAAGCAAGGCCCAAGAGGCATCAGCTCTCCCGCAGCTCTTTTTCCCTGATGCGACTGAAGCTTTGCTGAGGAAGCAGCGGCGAAGTCGTGTTCTCTGCAAGCCAAAGCCTCTGAGAAGGCACAGCATTCGCCGAGAAATGTTCTGTGGGTTGTTGCTGCTTGCCTGAGCTCAGTCTCGAGGTGGGAGAAACCCGCATACAGCGAAAGCCTCTTTGCAGGGCATCTCCTCTGGGAAAGCACAGCATTCGTTGGGAAATCAGAGTTGGTTTTGGGGATGCTGCTGCTGCTTGCCTGAGCTAGTCTCCGCAGCAGGGTGGAAGATACCCGCATGGAGCGAAATACTCTTTGCCCTAGCATCCCTTCTGCCTGAGAGAGAAGCGTGGTCACACACGTCTGTCACAGCGCTCCCCAGGAGCAAGTGTGGGGAGGCTGCAGCACACCGCCCCCGGTGAAGAGAAGGAGCCATTGGCCTTGGGTTTGGGAAACGCTCCTGAAGCAGGATCACCTACCGGACAGGAACAGCAGGCCAGTGGCAAGACAAGTGTCACCAGCTCCCTGTGCGGAGAGAAGGAAGCCTGGCTGCTAAGGAGACATGAGGGGACGACTAGGGCAAGGGCGCGAGCTCCACTCTGAGGAAGGAGTCTGGGCAGAAGGCAGGCCTGTCCTGTGCCTCTGGTCCCAAGGGGAAAGCATCTCCTTGGCCACCTGTCTCAAGGGCAGACAGGCTTGCCCCCAGGTGCCATACACGGAACTCCCAGAAACAACCCCATGGAGAAATGGGCAGTCCGATGCCGCCTTCCGCCAAGATGTGGCAGTGTTGTGGGTGGCGGGGGGTGTGCCGGGGAAGGAGGGGAGACAGTCCCCCATAATTCCCCATCCCAGTGCACGGGCCGTGTGCAGGGATCCTGTCGCCTCCTCTCTCCTGTGGTGAATGCACTGGCCTAGACCCCGAGTCTGCCTGAGGGCGGAGTAAAAGGCAAAGCCTTACCTACGCCAGGAGATGGTACTAGGCATAGAGTGCCATGCTAAGCCACGCACGCTGCATCAGGGTTATGACGGTGTCTGCTGAGTTTGCCTTGCAAGTTGAGCCCCTGGCTCGAACATGGAGCGCGGAAAAGCAAGGGCCAAGAAGCACAAGCTCCCACGGCTCTTCTTCCCTGCCGCGACAGAGCAAACGACCAAAGCCTTGCAGAGGAAGCAGCAGGGAAGTGCGGTTTGCGCCAAGCTGAAAACCTCTGCGAAAGCTTAGCAGTCACTGGGAAATCAGGGTCGGTTCTGTGGGCTGCTTTTGTTGCTTGCCTTAGCCTAGGATTCGCAGCAGGATGGGAGGACCCCGCATAGAGCGAAAGACCCTCTTCCGGGGAATCCCCTCTAGGAAAGCACAGCATTCTTTGGGAAATCAGAGTCCAGTGTGTGGGATTCTGCCTGCTTCTTCCCGGAGCTAGTCTCCACAGCACCGTGTAATAAACCCGCATGGAGCGAAATCCTCTTTGCCTGGGCATCCCCTCTGCCTGAGAGAGAAGCGCAGTGGCGCCTGTGGAAAGAGCCTTAAGGAAAGGGACACGTCTGTCACTGCAGAGGGACGGAAGCCTGGCTGCTGAGGAGACACGAGGGGAAGATTAGGGCAGGGGAAAGGGCTCCACTCTGAGGAAGGAGTCTGGGCAGAAAGCACGCCTGTCCTGAGCCTTTGGGCCCAAGGAGACAGCAGCTCCTTGGCCACCTGTCCGTGGTGGAGACATGGGCTTGCCACCAGGCGCCTACCCTGAATTCGAGAAACAACTCCCCGAAAGAACTGGCCATCAGATGCCATCTTCCTCCAGGATGTGGAAGCTTGGAGGAGGCACGGCTTTAATGGGAAGGAGAGGGGACAGTCCCCCAAAGCTCCCTAATCAGGGCACGGGGCGGTGTGCAGGGATCCTGTCACCTCTCCTTTCCTGTGGGGAAAGCACTGGCCTAGTCCGCGAGTCCTCCTGTGCACCAGAGTAAAAGGCCAAGCGATGCCTACACCGGGAGATGGTAGTGTGCCAAGAGTGCCATCCTAGGCTACGCACGCTACTGCACGGTTGTGGCTGTGCCTGCTTAGTTCGGCCTGGCAGGGTGAACCCAGGATGCGAACATGGAGGCCGGGAAAGCAAGGCCAAAGAGGCATCAGCTCTCCCGCAGCTCTTTTTCCCTGATGCGACTGAAGCCTTGCTGAGGAAGCAGCGGCGAAGTGCTGTTCGCTCCAAGCCAAAGCCTCTGCGAAAGCACAGCATTCGCCGAGAAATGTTCTGCCGGCTGCTGCTGCTTGCCTGAGCCCAGTCTCGCGGTGGGAGAAACCCGCATACAGCGAAAGCCTCTTTGCCTGGGCATCTCCCCTGGGAAAGCACAGCATTCGTTGGGAAATCAGAGTTGGTTTTGGGGATGCTGCTGCTGCTTGCCTGAGCTAGTCTCCGCAGCAGGGTGGAAGATACCTGCATGGAACGAAATACTCTTTGCCCTAGCATCCATTCTTCTCAGAGAGAAGCGTGGTCGCACACGTCTGTCACAGCGCTCCCCAGGAGCAAGTGTGGGGAGGCTGCAGCACGCCGCCCCCGGGGAAGAGAAGGAGCCATTGGCCTTGGGGTTGGTAAACGCTCCTGAAGCAGGATCGCCTACCGTGCAAGAACAGCAGGCCAGTGGCAAGACAAGTGTCACCCGCTCCCTGTGCGGAGAGATGGAAGCCTGGCTGCTAAGGAGACATGAGGGGACGACTAGGGCATGGGCACGTGCTCCACTCTGAGGAAGTAGTCTGGGCAGAAGGCAGGCCTGTCATGTGCCTCTGGTCCCAAGGGGACAGCATCTCCTTGGCCACCAGTCCCAAGGGCAGACAGGCTTGCCCCCAGGTGCCATACTCGGATCTCGCAGAAACAACCCCATGGAGAAATGGGCAGTCCGATGCCGCCTTCCGCCAAGATGTGGCAGTGTTGTGGGTGGCAGGGGGTGTGCCGGGGAAGGAGGGGAGACAGTCCCCCACAGTTCCCCATCCCAGTGCACGGGCCGTGTGCAGGGATCCTGTCGCCTCCTCTCTCCTGTGGTGAAGGCACTGGACTAGACCCCGAGTCTGCCTGAGGGCGGAGCAAAAGGCAAAGCCTTACCTACGCCAGGAGATGGTACTAGGCATAGAGTGCCATGCTAGGCCACGCACGCTGCTGCAGGGTTGTGACTGTGTCTGCTGAGTTCGGCTTAGCAAGGTGAACCCCTGGCTCGTACATGGAGCGCGGGAAAGCAAGGCCCAGGAGGCACCAGCTCCCACGGCTCTTCTTCCCTGCCGCGACAGAGCAAACGACCAAAGCCTTGCAGAGGAAGCAGCAGCGAAGTGCGGTTTGCGCCAAGCTGAAAACCTCTGCGAAAGCTTAGCAGTCACTGGGAAATCAGAGTCGGATTTGAGGGCTGCTTTTGTTGCTTGCCTTAGCCTAGTATTCGCAGCAGGATGGGAGAAATCCGCATAGAGCGAAAACCTCTCCCCCGGGCCATCTCCTCTGGGAAAGCACAGCATTATTTGAGAAATCAGAGTCGGGTCTGTGGGATGATGCCTGCTGCTTGCCGGAGCTACTCTCCACAGTACGGTGTAATAAACCCGCATGGAGCGAAATCCTCTTTGCCTGGGCAACCCCTCTGCCTGAGAGAGAAGAGCGGTGGCGCTTGTGGAAAGAGCCTTAAGGAAAGGGACATGTCTGTCACTGCAGAGCATCGGAAACCTGGCTGCTAAGGAGACACGAGGGGAAGTTTACGGCAGGGGAAAGGGCTCCACTCTGAGGAAGGAGTCTGGTCAGAAAGCACGCCTGTCCTGAGCCTTTGGGCCCAAGGAGACAGCAGCACCTTGGCCACCTGTCCGTGGTGGAGACATGGGCTTGCAACCAGTCGCCTACCCTGAACTCGAGAAACAACTCGCAGAAAGAACTGGCCATCAGATGCCGTCTTCCTCCAAGATGTGGAAGCTTGGAGGAGGCACGGGGTTTAAGGGGAAGGAGAGGGGACAGTCCTCCAAAACTCCCTCTTCAGTGGACGGGGTGGTGTGCAGGGACCCTATCACTTCTCCTTTCCTGTGGGGAAAGCAGTGGCCTAGTCTGCAAGTCCTCCTGAGCGCCAGAGTAAAAGGCCAAGCGATGCCTACACCGGGAGATGGTTGTGTGCATAGAGTGCCATCCTAGGCGCCGCACGCTATTGCACGGTTGTGGCTGTGACTGCTTAGTTCGGCCTGGCAGGGTGAACCCATGATGTGAACATGGAGCCCGGGAAAGCAAGGCCCAAGAGGCATCAGCTCTCCCGCAGCTCTTTTTCCCTGATGCGACTGAAGCTTTGCTGAGGAAGCAGCGGCGAATTCCTGTTCTCTGCAAGCCAAAGCCTCTGAGAAAGCACAGCATTCGCCGAGAAATGTTCTGTGGGTTGTTGCTGCTTGCCTGAGCTCAGTCTCGAGGTGGGAGAAACCCGCATACAGCGAAAGCCTCTTTGCAGGGCATCTCCCCTGGGAAAGCACAGCATTCGTTGGGAAATCAGAGTTGGTTTTGGGGATGCTGCTGCTGCTTGCCTGAGCTAGTCTCCGCAGCAGGGTGGAAGATACCCGCAAGGAGCGAAATACTCTTTGCCCTAGCATCCCTTCTGCCTGAGAGAGAAGCCTGGTCACACACGTCTGTCACAGCGCTCCCCAGGAGCAAGTGGGGGGAGGCTGCAGCACGCCGCCCCCGGGGAAGAGAAGGAGCCATTGGCCTTGGGGTTGGGAAACGCTCCTGAAGCAGGATCACCTACCGTACAGGAACAACAGGCCAGTGGCAAGACAAGTGTCACCAGCTCCCTGTGCGGAGAGATGGAAGCCTGGCTGCTAAGGAGACATGAGGGGACGACTAGGGCATGGGCGCGTGCTCCACTATGAGGAAGGAGTCCGGGCAGAAGGCAGGCCTGTCCTGTGCCTCTGGTCCCAAGGGGAATGCATCTCCTTGGCCACCTGTCTCAAGGGCAGACAGGCTTGCCCCCAGGTGCCATACACGGAACTCGCAGAAACAACCCCATGGAGTAATGGGCAGTCCGATGCCGCCTTCCACCAAGATGTGGCAGTGTTGTGGGTGGCAGGGGGTGTGCCGGAGAAGGAGGGGAGACAGTCCCCCACAGTTCCCCATCCCAGTGCACGGGCCGTGTGCAGGGATCCTGTCGCCTCCTCTCTCCTGTGGTGAAGGCACTGGACTAGACCCCGAGTCTGCCTGAGGGCGGAGCAAAAGGCAAAGCCTTACCTACGCCAGGAGATGGTACTTGGCATAGAGTGCCATGCTAGGCCACGCACGCTGCTGCAGGGTTGTGACTGTGTCTGCTGTGTTCGGCTTAGCAAGGTGAACCCCTGGCTCGTACATGGAGCGCGGGAAAGCAAGGCCCAAGAGGCACCAGCTCCCACGGCTCTTCTTCCCTGCCGCGACAGAGCAAACGACCAAAGCCTTGCAGAGGAAGCAGCAGCGAAGTGCGGTTTGCGCCAAGCTGAAAACCTCTGCGAAAGCTTAGCAGTCACTGGGAAATCAGAGTCGGTTCTGTGGGCTGCTTTTGTTGCTTGCCTTAGCCTAAGATTCGCAGCAGGATGGGAGCAACCCGCATAGAGCGAAAGCCCCTCTGCCGGGGAATCCCCTCTGGGAAAGCACAGTTTTCTTTGGAAAATCAGAGTCCAGGGTGTGGGATTCTGCCTGCTGCTTGCTGGAGCTAGTCTCCACAGCACCGTGTAATAAACCCGCATGGAGCGAAATCCTCTTTGCCTGGGCATCCCCTCTGCCTGAGAGAGAAGCGCGGTGGCGCCTGTGGAAAGAGCCTTAAGGAAAGGGACACGTCTGTCACTGCAGAGGGACGGAAGACTGGCTGCTGAGGAGACACGAGGGGAAGATTAGGGCAGGGGAAAGGGCTCCAACTGAGGAAGGAGTCTGGGCTGAAAGCACGACTGTCCTGAGCCTTTGGGCCCAAGGAGACAGCAGCTCCTTGGCCACCTGTCCGTGGTGGAGACATGGGCTTGCCACCAGGCGCCTAACCTGAACTCGAGGAACAAATCCCAGAAAGAACTGGCCATCAGATGCCCTCTTCCTCCAGGATGTGGAAGCTTGGAGGAGGCACGGGGTTAAGGGGAAGGACAGGGGACAGTCCCCCAAAGCTCACTAATCAGGGCACGGGGCGGTGTGCAGGGATCCTGTCACCTCTCCTTTCCTGTGGGGAAAGCACTGGCCTAGTCCGCGAGTCCTCCTGTGCACCAGAGGAAAAGGCCAAGCGATGCCTACACCGGGAGATGGTAGTGTGCCTAGAGTGCCATCCTAGGCTACGCACGCAACTGCACGGTTGTGGCTGTGCCTGCTTAGTTCGGCCTGGCAGGGTGAACCCAGGATGCGAACATGGAGGCCGGGAAAGCAAGGCCCAAGAGGCATCGGCTCTCCCGCAGCTCTTCTTCCCTGATGCGACTGAAGCCTTGCTGAGGAAGCAGCGGCGAAGTGCTGTTCGCTCCAAGCCAAAGCCTCTGCGAAAGCACAGCATTCGCCGAGAAATGTTCTGCCGGCTGCTGCTGCTTGCCTGAGCCCAGTCTCGCGGTGGGAGAAACCCGCATACAGCGAAAGCCCCTTTGCCTGGGCATCTCCCCTGGGAAAGCACAGCATTCGTTGGGAAATCAGAGTTGGTTTTGGGGATGCTGCTGCTGCTTGCCTGAGCTAGTCTCCGCAGCAGGGTGGAGGATACCTGCATGGAGCGAAATACTCTTTGCCCTAGCATCCCTTCTTCTCAGAGAGAAGCGTGGTCGCACACGTCTGTCACAGCGCTCCCCAGGAGCAAGTGTGGGGAGGCTGCAGCACGCCGCCCCCGGGGAAGAGAAGGAGCCATTGGCCTTGGGGTTGGGAAACGCTCCTGAAGCAGGATCGCCTACCGTGCAGGAACAGCAGGCCAGTGGCAAGACAAGTGTCACCCGCTCCCTGTGCGGAGAGATGGAAGCCTGGCTGCTAAGGAGACATGAGGGGACGACTAGGGCATGGGCGCGTGCTCCACTCTGAGGAAGGAGTCTGGGTAGAAGGGAGGCCTGTCCTGTGCCTCTGGTCCCAAGGGGACAGCATCTCCTTGGCCACCTGTCCCAAGGGCAGACAGGCTTGCCCCCAGGTGCCATACTCGGATCTCGCAGAAACAACCCTATGGAGAAATGGGCAGTCCGATGCCGCCTTCTACCAAGATGTGGCAGTGTTGTGGGTGGCAGGGGGTGTGCCGGGGAAGGCGGGGAGACAGTCCCCCACAGTTCCCCATCCCAGTGCACGGGCCGTGTGCAGGGATCCTGTCGCCTCCTCTCTCCTGTGGTGAAGGCACTGGACTAGACCCCGAGTCTGCCTGAGGGCGGAGCAAAAGGCAAAGCCTTACCTACGCCAGGAGATGGTACTAGGCATAGAGTTCCATGCTAGGCCACACACGCTGCTGCAGGGTTGTGACTGTGTCTGCTGAGTTAGGCTTAGCAAGGTGAATCCCGGGCGCGAACTAGGAGCCCGGGAAAGCAAGGCCCAAGAGGCACCAGCTCTCCCGCGTCTCTTCTTCCCTGCCGCGACAGAGCCAACGACCAAAGCCTTGCAGAGGAAGCAGCAGCGAAGTGCGGTTTGGGCCAAGCTGAAAACCTCTGCGAAAGCTTAGCAGTCACTGGGAAATCAGAGTCGGTTTTGAGGGCTGCTTTTGTTGCTTGCCTTAGCCTAGTATTCGCAGCAGGATGGGAGGAACCCGCATAGAGCGAAAGCCTCTCCCCGGGGCCATCTCCTCTGGGAAAGCACAGCGTTATTTGAGAAATCAGAGTCGGGTCTGTGGGATGATGCCTGCTGCTTGCCGGAGCTACTCTCCACAGTACGGTGTAATAAAACCGCATGGAGCGAAATCCTCTTTGCCTGGGCATCCCCTCTGCCTGAGAGAGAAGCGCGGTAGCGCTTGTGGAAAGAGCCTTAAGGAAAGGGACACGTCTGTCACTGCAGAGGGACGGAAGCCTGGCTGCTGAGGAGACACGAGGGGAAGATTAGGGCAGGGGAAAGGGCTCCACTCTGAGGAAGGAGTCTGGTCAGAAAGCACGCCTGTCCTGAGCCTTTGGGCCCAAGGAGACAGCAGCTCCTTGGCCACCTGTCCGTGGTGGAGACATGGGCTTGCCACCAGGCGCCTACCCTGAATTCGAGAAACAACTCCCCGAAAGAACTGGCCATCAGATGCCGTCTTCCTCCAGGATGTGGAAGCTTGGAGGAGGCACGGGGTTAAGGGGAAGGAGAGGGGACAGTCCCCTAAAGCTCCCTAATCAGGGCACGGGGCGGTGTGCAGGGATCCTGTCACATCTCCTTTCCTGTGGGGAAAGCACTGGCCTAGTCCGCGAGTCCTCCTGAGCGCCAGAGTAAAAGGCCAAGCGATGCCTACACCGGGAGATGGTTGTGTGCATAGAGTGCCATCCTAGGCGACGCACGCTACTGCACGGTTGTGGCTGTGCCTGCTTAGTTCGGCCTGGCAGGGTGAACCCAGGATGCGAACATGGAGCCCGGGAAAGCAAGGCCCAAGAGGCATCATCTCTCCCGCAGCTCTTTTTCCCTGATGCGACTGAAGCTTTGCTGAGGAAGCAGCGGCGAAGTCGTGTTCTCTGCAAGCCAAAGCCTCTGAGAAGGCACAGCATTCGCCGAGAAATGTTCTGTGGGTTGTTGCTGCTTGCCTGAGCTCAGTCTCGAGGTGGGAGAAACCCGCATACAGCGAAAGCCTCTTTGCAGGGCATCTCCTCTGGGAAAGCACAGCATTCGTTGGGAAATCAGAGTTGGTTTTGGGGATGCTGCTGCTGCTTGCCTGAGCTAGTCTCCGCAGCAGGGTGGAAGATACCCGCATGGAGCGAAATACTCTTTGCCCTAGCATCCCTTCTGCCTGAGAGAGAAGCGTGGTCACACACATCTGTCACAGCGCTCCCCAGGAGCAAGTGTGGGGAGGCTGCAGCACACCGCCCCCGGTGAAGAGAAGGAGCCATTGGCCTTGGGTTTGGGAAACGCTCCTGAAGCAGGATCACCTACCGGACAGGAACAGCAGGCCAGTGGCAAGACAAGTGTCACCAGCTCCCTGTGCGGAGAGAAGGAAGCCTGGCTGCTAAGGAGACATGAGGGGACGACTAGGGCAAGGGCGCGAGCTCCACTCTGAGGAAGGAGTCTGGGCAGAAGGCAGGCCTGTCCTGTGCCTCTGGTCCCAAGGGGAAAGCATCTCCTTGGCCACCTGTCTCAAGGGCAGACAGGCTTGCCCCCAGGTGCCATACACGGAACTCCCAGAAACAACCCCATGGAGAAATGGGCAGTCCGATGCCGCCTTCCGCCAAGATGTGGCAGTGTTGTGGGTGGCGGGGGGTGTGCCGGGGAAGGAGGGGAGACAGTCCCCCATAATTCCCCATCCCAGTGCACGGGCCGTGTGCAGGGATCCTGTCGCCTCCTCTCTCCTGTGGTGAAGGCACTGGCCTAGACCCCGAGTCTGCCTGAGGGCGGAGTAAAAGGCAAAGCCTTACCTACGCCAGGAGATGGTACTAGGCATAGAGTGCCATGCTAAGCCACGCACGCTGCATCAGGGTTATGACCGTGTCTACTGAGGTTGCCTTGCAAGTTGAGCCCCTGGCTCGAACATGGAGCGCGGAAAAGCAAGGGCCAAGAAGCACAAGCTCCCACGGCTCTTCTTCCCTGCCGCGACAGAGCAAACGACCAAAGCCTTGCAGAGGAAGCAGCAGGGAAGTGCGGTTTGCGCCAAGCTGAAAACCTCTGCGAAAGCTTAGCAGTCACTGGGAAATCAGGGTCGGTTCTGTGGGCTGCTTTTGTTGCTTGCCTTAGCCTAGGATTCGCAGCAGGATGGGAGGACCCCGCATAGAGCGAAAGACCCTCTTCCGGGGAATCCCCTCTAGGAAAGCACAGCATTCTTTGGGAAATCAGAGTCCAGTGTGTGGGATTCTGCCTGCTTCTTCCCGGAGCTAGTCTCCACAGCACCGTGTAATAAACCCGCATGGAGCGAAATCCTCTTTGCCTGGGCATCCCCTCTGCCTGAGAGAGAAGCGCAGTGGCGCCTGTGGAAAGAGCCTTAAGGAAAGGGACACGTCTGTCACTGCAGAGGGACGGAAGCCTGGCTGCTGAGGAGACACGAGGGGAAGATTAGGGCAGGGGAAAGGGCTCCACTCTGAGGAAGGAGTCTGGGCAGAAAGCACGCCTGTCCTGAGCCTTTGGGCCCAAGGAGACAGCAGCTCCTTGGCCACCTGTCCGTGGTGGAGACATGGGCTTGCCACCAGGCGCCTACCCTGAATTCGAGAAACAACTCCCCGAAAGAACTGGCCATCAGATGCCATCTTCCTCCAGGATGTGGAAGCTTGGAGGAGGCACGGCTTTAATGGGAAGGAGAGGGGACAGTCCCCCAAAGCTCCCTAATCAGGGCACGGGGCGGTGTGCAGGGATCCTGTCACCTCTCCTTTCCTGTGGGGAAAGCACTGGCCTAGTCCGCGAGTCCTCCTGTGCACCAGAGTAAAAGGCCAAGCGATGCCTACACCGGGAGATGGTAGCGTGCCAAGAGTGCCATCCTAGGCTACGCACGCTACTGCACGGTTGTGGCTGTGCCTGCTTAGTTCGGCCTGGCAGGGTGAACCCAGGATGCGAACATGGAGGCCGGGAAAGCAAGGCCAAAGAGGCATCAGCTCTCCCGCAGCTCTTCTTCCCTGATGCGACTGAAGCCTTGCTGAGGAAGCAGCGGCGAAGTGCTGTTCGCTCCAAGCCAAAGCCTCTGCGAAAGCACAGCATTCGCCGAGAAATGTTCTGCCGGCTGCTGCTGCTTGCCTGAGCCCAGTCTCGCGGTGGGAGAAACCCGCATACAGCGAAAGCCTCTTTGCCTGGGCATCTCCCCTGGGAAAGCACAGCATTCGTTGGGAAATCAGAGTTGGTTTTGGGGATGCTGCTGCTGCTTGCCTGAGCTAGTCTCCGCAGCAGGGTGGAAGATACCTGCATGGAGCGAAATACTCTTTGCCCTAGCATCCCTTCTTCTCAGAGAGAAGCGTGGTCGCACACGTCTGTCACAGCGCTCCCCAGGAGCAAGTGTGGGGAGGCTGCAGCACGCCGCCCCCGGGGAAGAGAAGGAGCCATTGGCCTTGGGGTTGGTAAACGCTCCTGAAGCAGGATCGCCTACCGTGCAAGAACAGCAGGCCAGTGGCAAGACAAGTGTCACCCGCTCCCTGTGCGGAGAGATGGAAGCCTGGCTGATAAGGAGACATGAGGGGACGACTAGGGCATGGGCACGTGCTCCACTCTGAGGAAGTAGTCTGGGCAGAAGGCAGGCCTGTCATGTGCCTCTGGTCCCAAGGGGACAGCATCTCCTTGGCCACCAGTCCCAAGGGCAGACAGGCTTGCCCCCAGGTGCCATACTCGGATCTCGCAGAAACAACCCCATGGAGAAATGGGCAGTCCGATGCCGCCTTCCGCCAAGATGTGGCAGTGTTGTGGGTGGCAGGGGGTGTGCCGGGGAAGGAGGGGAGACAGTCCCCCACAGTTCCCCATCCCAGTGCCCGGGCCGTGTGCAGGGATCCTGTCGCCTCCTCTCTCCTGTGGTGAAGGCACTGGACTAGACCCCGAGTCTGCCTGAGGGCGGAGCAAAAGGCAAAGCCTTACCTACGCCAGGAGATGGTACTAGGCATAGAGTGCCATGCTAGGCCACGCACGCTGCTGCAGGGTTGTGACTTTGTCTTCTGAGTTAGGCTTAGCAAGGTGAACCCCGTGCGCGAACTTGGAGCCCGGGAAAGCAAGACCCAAGAGGCACGAGCTCTCCCGCGGCTATTCTTCCCTGCCGCGACAGAGCAAACGACCAAGCCTGGCAGAGGAAGCAGCAGCGAAGTGCGGTTTGCGCCAAGCTGAAAACCTCTGCGAAAGCTTAGCAGTCACTGGGAAATCAGAGTCGGATTTGAGGGCTGCTTTTGTTGCTTGCCTTAGCCTAGTATTCGCAGCAGGATGGGAGAAATCCGCATAGAGCGAAAACCTCTCCCCCGGGCCATCTCCTCTGGGAAAGCACAGCATTATTTGAGAAATCAGAGTCGGGTCTGTGGGATGATGCCTGCTGCTTGCCGGAGCTACTCTCCACAGTACGGTGTAATAAACCCGCATGGAGCGAAATCCTCTTTGCCTGGGCATCCCCTCTGCCTGAGAGAGAAGAGCGGTGGCGCTTGTGGAAAGAGCCTTAAGGAAAGGGACATGTCTGTCACTGCAGAGCATCGGAAACCTGGCTGCTAAGGAGACACGAGGGGAAGTTTACGGCAGGGGAAAGGGCTCCACTCTGAGGAAGGAGTCTGGTCAGAAAGCATGCCTGTCCTGAGCCTTTGGGCCCAAGGAGACAGCAGCACCTTGGCCACCTGTCCGTGGTGGAGACATGGGCTTGCAACCAGTCGCCTACCCTGAACTCGAGAAACAACTCCCAGAAAGAACTGGCCATCAGATGCCGTCTTCCTCCAAGATGTGGAAGCTTGGAGGAGGCACGGGGTTTAAGGGGAAGGAGAGGGGACAGTCCTCCAAAACTCCCTCTTCAGTGGACGGGGTGGTGTGCAGGGACCCTATCACTTCTCCTTTCCTGTGGGGAAAGCAGTGGCCTAGTCTGCAAGTCCTCCTGAGCACCAGAGTAAAAGGCCAAGCGATGCCTACACCGGGAGATGGTTGTGTGCATATAGTGCCATCCTAGGCGACGCACGCTATTGCACGGTTGTGGCTGTGACTGCTTAGTTCGGCCTGGCAGGGTGAACCCAGGATGTGAACATGGAGCCCGGGAAAGCAAGGCCCAAGAGGCATCAGCTCTCCCGCAGCTCTTTTTCCCTGATGCGACTGAAGCTTTGCTGAGGAAGCAGCGGCGAAGTCCTGTTCTCTGCAAGCCAAAGCCTCTGAGAAAGCACAGCATTCGCCGAGAAATGTTCTGTGGGTTGTTGCTGCTTGCCTGAGCTCAGTCTCGAGGTGGGAGAAACCCGCATACAGCGAAAGCCTCTTTGCAGGGCATCTCCCCTGGGAAAGCACAGCATTCGTTGGGAAATCAGAGTTGGTTTTGGGGATGCTGCTGCTGCTTGCCTGAGCTAGTCTCCGCAGCAGGGTGGAAGATACCCGCAAGGAGCGAAATACTCTTTGCCCTAGCATCCCTTCTGCCTGAGAGAGAAGCCTGGTCACACACGTCTGTCACAGCGCTCCCCAGGAGCAAGTGGGGGGAGGCTGCAGCACGCCGCCCCCGGGGAAGAGAAGGAGCCATTGGCCTTGGGGTTGGGAAACGCTCCTGAAGCAGGATCACCTACCGTACAGGAACAACAGGCCAGTGGCAAGACAAGTGTCACCAGCTCCCTGTGCGGAGAGATGGAAGCCTGGCTGCTAAGGAGACATGAGGGGACGACTAGGGCATGGGCGCGTGCTCCACTATGAGGAAGGAGTCCGGGCAGAAGGCAGGCCTGTCCTGTGCCTCTGGTCCCAAGGGGAATGCATCTCCTTGGCCACCTGTCTCAAGGGCAGACAGGCTTGCCCCCAGGTGCCATACACGGAACTCGCAGAAACAACCCCATGGAGTAATGGGCAGTCCGATGCCGCCCTCCGCCAAGATGTGGCAGTGTTGTGGGTGGCAGGGGGTGTGCCGGAGAAGGAGGGGAGACAGTCCCCCATAATTCCCCATCCCAGTGCACGGGCCGTGTGCAGGGATCCTGTCGCCTCCTCTCTCCTGTGGTGAAGGCACTGGACTAGACCCCGAGTCTGCCTGAGGGCGGAGCAAAAGGCAAAGCCTTACCTACGCCAGGAGATGGTACTAGGCATAGAGTGCCATGCTAGGCCACGCACGCTGCTGCAGGGTTGTGACTGTGTCTGCTGAGTTCGGCTTAGCAAGGTGAACCCCTGGCTCGTACATGGAGCGCGGGAAAGCAAGGCCCAAGAGGCACCAGCTCCCACGGCTCTTCTTACCTGCCGCGACAGAGCAAACGACCAAAGCCTTGCAGAGGAAGCAGCAGCGAAGTGCGGTTTGCGCCAAGCTGAAAACCTCTGCGAAAGCTTAGCAGTCACTGGGAAATCAGAGTCGGTTCTGTGGGCTGCTTTTGTTGCTTGCCTTAGCCTAAGATTCGCAGCAGGATGGGAGCAACCCGCATAGAGCGAAAGCCCCTCTGCCGGGGAATCCCCTCTGGGAAAGCACAGTTTTCTTTGGAAAATCAGAGTCCAAGGTGTGGGATTCTGCCTGCTGCTTGCTGGAGCTAGTCTCCACAGCACCGTGTAATAAACCCGCATGGAGCGAAATCCTTTTGCCTGGGCATCCCCTCTGCCTGAGAGAGAAGCGCGGTTGCGCCTGTGGAAAGAGCCTTAAGGAAAGGGACACGTCTGTCACTGCAGAGGGACGGAAGCCTGGCTGCTGAGGAGACACGATGGGAAGATTAGGGCAGGGGAAAGGGCTCCAACTGAGGAAGGAGTCTGGGCAGAAAGCACGACTGTCCTGAGCCTTTGGGCCCAAGGAGACAGCAGCTCCTTGGCCACCTGTCCGAGGTGGAGACATGGGCTTGCCACCAGGCGCCTAACCTGAACTCGAGAAACAAATCCCAGAAAGAACTGGCCATCAGATGCCGTCTTCCTCCAGGATGTGGAAGCTTGGAGGAGGCACGGGGTTAAGGGGAAGGACAGGGGACAGTCCCCCAAAGCTCCCTAATCAGGGCACGGGGCGGTGTGCAGGGATCCTGTCACCTCTCCTTTCCTGTGGGGAAAGCACTGGCCTAGTCCGCGAGTCCTCCTGTGCACCAGAGTAAAAGGCCAAGCGATGCCTACACCGGGAGATGGTAGTGTGCCTAGAGTGCCATCCTAGGCTACGCACGCTACTGCACGGTTGTGGCTGTGCCTGCTTAGTTCGGCCTGGCAGGGTGAACCCAGGATGCGAACATGGAGGCCGGGAAAGCAAGGCCCAAGAGGCATCAGCTCTCCCGCAGCTCTTCTTCCCTGATGCGACTGAAGCCTTGCTGAGGAAGCAGCGGCGAAGTGCTGTTCGCTCCAAGCCAAAGCCTCTGCGAAAGCACAGCATTCGCCGAGAAATGTTCTGCCGGCTGCTGCTGCTTGCCTGAGCCCAGTCTCGCGGTCGGAGAAACCCGCATACAGCGAAAGCCACTTTGCCTGGGCATCTCCCCTTGGAAAGCACAGCATTCGTTGGGAAATCAGAGTTGGTTTTGGGGATGCTGCTGCTGCTTGCCTGAGCTAGTCTCCGCAGCAGGGTGGAAGATACCTGCATGGAGCGAAATACTCTTTGCCCTAGCATCCCTTCTTCTCAGAGAGAAGCGTGGTCGCACACGTCTGTCACAGCGCTCCCCAGGAGCAAGTGTGGGGAGGCTGCAGCACGCCGCCCCCGGGGAAGAGAAGGAGCCATTGGCCTTGGGGTTGGGAAACGCTCCTGAAGCAGGATCGCCTACCGTGCAGGAACAGCAGGCCAGTGGCAAGACAAGTGTCACCCGCTCCCTGTGCGGAGAGATGGAAGCCTGGCTGCTAAGGAGACATGAGGGGACGACTAGGGCATGGGCGCGTGCTCCACTCTGAGGAAGGAGTCTGGGTAGAAGGGAGGCCTGTCCTGTGCCTTTGGTCCCAAGGGGACAGCATCTCCTTGGCCACCTGTCCCAAGGGCAGACAGGCTTGCCCCCAGGTGCCATACTCCGATCTCGCAGAAACAACCCTATGGAGAAATGGGCAGTCCGATGCCGCCTTCTGCCAAGATGTGGCAGTGTTGTGGGTGGCAGGGGGTGTGCCGGGGAAGGCGGGGAGACAGTCCCCCACAGTTCCCCATCCCAGTGCACGGGCCGTGTGCAGGGATCCTGTCGCCTCCTCTCTCCTGTGGTGAAGGCACTGGCCTAGACCCCGAGTCTGCCTGAGGGCGGAGCAAAAGGCAAAGTCTTACCTACGCCAGGAGATGGTACTAGGCATAGAGTTCCATGCTAGGCCACACACGCTGCTGCATGGTTGTGTCTGTGTCTGCTGATTTAGGCTTAGCAAGGTGAACCCCGGGCGCGAACTAGGAGCCCGGGAAAGCAAGGCCCAAGAGGCACCAGCTCTCCCGCGGCTCTTCTTCCCTGCCGCGACAGAGCCAACGACCAAAGCCTTGCAGAGGAAGCAGCAGCGAAGTGCGGTTTGCGCCAAGCTGAAAACCTCTGCGAAAGCTTAGCAGTCACTGGGAAATCAGAGTCGGTTTTGAGGGCTGCTTTTGTTGCTTGCCTTAGCCTAGTATTCGCAGCAGGATGGGAGGAACCCGCATAGAGCGAAAGCCTCTCCCCGGGGCCATCTCCTCTGGGAAAGCACAGCGTTATTTGAGAAATCAGAGTCGGGTCTGTGGGATGATGCCTGCTGCTTGCCGGAGCTACTCTCCACAGTACGGTGTAATAAACCCGCATGGAGCGAAATCCTCTTTGCCTGGGCATCCCCTCTGCCTGAGAGAGAAGCGCGGTAGCGCTTGTGGAAAGAGCCTTAAGGAAAGGGACACGTCTGTCACTGCAGAGGGACGGAAGCCTGGCTGCTGAGGAGACACGAGGGGAAGATTAGGGCAGGGGAAAGGGCTCCACTCTGAGGAAGGAGTCTGGTCAGAAAGCACGCCTGTCCTGAGCCTTTGGGCCCAAGGAGACAGCAGCTCCTTGGCCACCTGTCCGTGGTGGAGACATGGGCTTGCCACCAGGCGCCTACCCTGAATTCGAGAAACAACTCCCCGAAAGAACTGGACATCAGATGCCGTCTTCCTCCAGGATGTGGAAGCTTGGAGGAGGCACGGGGTTAAGGGGAAGGAGAGGGGACAGTCCCCCAAAGCTCCCTAATCAGGGCACGGGGCGGTGTGCGGGGATCCTGTCACATCTCCTTTCCTGTGGGGAAAGCACTGGCCTAGTCCGCGAGTCCTCCTGAGCGCCAGAGTAAAAGGCCAAGCGATGCCTACACCGGGAGATGGTTGTGTGCATAGAGTGCCATCCTAGGCGACGCACGCTACTGCACGGTTGTGGCTGTGCCTGCTTAGTTCGGCCTGGCAGGGTGAACCCAGGATGCGAACATGGAGCCCGGGAAAGTAAGGCCCAAGAGGCATCAGCTCTCCCGCAGCTCTTCTTCCCTGATGCGACTGAAGCCTTGCTGAGGAAGCAGCGGCGAAGTGCTGTTCGCTCCAAGCCAAAGCCTCTGCGAAAGCACAGCATTCGCCGAGAAATGTTCTGCCGGCTGCTGCTGCTTGCCTGAGCCCAGTTTCGCGGTCTGAGAAACCCGCATACAGCGAAAGCCCCTTTGCCTGGGCATCTCCCCTGGGAAAGCACAGCATTCGTTGGGAAATCAGAGTTGGTTTTGGGGATGCTGCTGCTGCTTGCCTGAGCTAGTCTCCGCAGCAGGGTGGAAGATACCTGCATGGAGCGAAATACTCTTTGCCCTAGCATCCCTTCTTCTCAGAGAGAAGCGTGGTCGCACACGTCTGTCACAGCGCTCCCCAGGAGCAAGTGTGGGGAGGCTGCAGCACGCCGCCCCCGGGGAAGAGAAGGAGCCATTGGCCTTGGGGTTGGGAAACGCTCCTGAAGCAGGATCGCCTACCGTGCAGGAACAGCAGGCCAGTGGCAAGACAAGTGTCACCCGCTCCCTGTGCGGAGAGATGGAAGCCTGGCTGCTAAGGAGACATGAGGGGACGACTAGGGCATGGGCGCGTGCTCCACTCTGAGGAAGGAGTCTGGGTAGAAGGGAGGCCTGTCCTGTGCCTCTGGTCCCAAGGGGACAGCATCTCCTTGGCCACCTGTCCCAAGGGCAGACAGGCTTGCCCCCAGGTGCCATACTCGGATCTCGCAGAAACAACCCCATGGAGAAATGGGCAGTCCGATGCCGCCTTCCGCCAAGATGTGGCAGTGTTGTGGGTGGCAGGGGGTGTGCCGGGGAAGGAGGGGAGACAGTCCCCCACAGTTCCCCATCCCAGTGCACGGGCCGTGTGCAGGGATCCTGTCGCCTCCTCTCTCCTGTGGTGAAGGCACTGGACTAGACCCCGAGTCTGCCTGAGGGCGGAGCAAAAGGCAAAGCCTTACCTACGCCAGGAGATGGTACTAGGCATAGAGTGCCATGCTAGGCCACGCACGCTGCTGCAGGGTTGTGACTGTGTCTGCTGAGTTCGGCTTAGCAAGGTGAACCCCTGGCTCGTACATGGAGCGCGGGAAAGCAAGGCCCAGGAGGCACCAGCTCCCACGGCTCTTCTTCCCTGCCGCGACAGAGCAAACGACCAAAGCCTTGCAGAGGAAGCAGCAGCGAAGTGCGGTTTGCGCCAAGCTGAAAACCTCTGCGAAAGCTTAGCAGTCACTGGGAAATCAGAGTCGGTTTTGTGGGCTGCTTTTGTTGCTTGCCTTAGCCTAAGATTCGCAGCAGGATGGGAGGAACCCGCATAGAGCGAAAGCCCCTCTGCCGGGGAATCCCCTCTGGGAAAGCACAGTTTTCTTTGGAAAATCAGAGTCCAGGGTGTGGGATTCTGCCTGCTGCTTGCTGGAGCTAGTCTCCACAGCACCGTGTAATAAACCCGCATGGAGCGAAATCCTCTTTGCCTGGGCATCCCCTCTGCCTGAGAGAGAAGCGCGGTGGCGCCTGTGGAAAGAGCCTTAAGGAAAGGGACTCGTCTGTCACTGCAGAGGGACGGAAGCCTGGCTGCTGAGGAGACACGAGGGGAAGATTAGGGCAGGGGAAAGGGCTCCAACTGAGGAAGGAGTCTGGGCAGAAAGCACGACTGTCCTGAGCCTTTGGGCCCAAGGAGACAGCAGCTCCTTGGCCACCTGTCCGTGGTGGAGACATGGGCTTGCCACCAGGCGCCTAACCTGAACTCGAGGAACAAATCCCAGAAAGAACTGGCCATCAGATGCCGTCTTCCTCCAGGATGTGGAAGCTTGGAGGAGGCACGGGGTTAAGGGGAAGGACAGGGGACAGTCCCCCAAAGCTCCCTAATCAGGGCACGGGGCGGTGTGCAGGGATCCTGTCACCTCTCCTTTCCTGTGGGGAAAGCACTGGCCTAGTCCGCGAGTCCTCCTGTGCACCAGAGGAAAAGGCCAAGCGATGCCTACACCGGGAGATGGTAGTGTGCCTAGAGTGCCATCCTAGGCTACGCACGCTACTGCACGGTTGTGGCTGTGCCTGCTTAGTTCGGCCTTGCAGGGTGAACCCAGGATGCGAACATGGAGCCCGGGAAAGCAAGGGCCAAGAGGCATCAGCTCTCCCGCAGCTCTTCTTCCCTGATGCGACTGAAGCCTTGCTGAGGAAGCAGCGGCGAAGTCCTGTTCTCTGCAAGCCAAAGCCTCTGAGAAAGCACAGCATTCGCCGAGAAATGTTCTGTGGGTTGTTGCAGCTTGCCTGAGCTCAGTCTCGAGGTGGGAGAAACCCGCATACAGCGAAAGCCTCTTTGCAGCGCATCTCCCCTGGGAAAGCACAGCATTCGTTGGGAAATCAGAGTTGGTTTTGGGGATGCTGCTGCTGTTTGCCTGAGCTAGTCTCCGCAGCAGGGTGGAAGATACCCGCATGGAGCGAAATACTCTTTGCCCTAGCATCCCTTCTTCTCAGAGAGAAGCGTGGTCACACACGTCTGTCACAGCGCTCCCCAGGAGCAAGTGTGGGGAGGCTGCAGCACGCCGCCCCCGGGGAAGAGAAGGAGCAATTGGCCTTGTTGTTGGGAAACGCTCCAGAAGCAGGATCACCTACCGTACAGGAACAGCAGGCCAGGGGCAAGACAAGTGTCACCAGCTCCCTGTGCGGAGTGATGGAAGCCTGGCTGCTAAGGAGACATGAGGGGACGACTAGGGCATGGGCACGTGCTCCACTCTGAGGAAGGAGTCTGGGCAGAAGGCAGGCCTTTCCTGTGCCTCTGGTCCCAAGGGGAAAGCATCTCCTTGGCCACCTGTCTCAAGGGCAGACAGGCTTGCCCCCAGGTGCCATACACGGAACTCGCAGAAACAACCGCATGGAGAAATGGGCAGTCCGATGCCGCCTTCCACCAAGATGTGGCAGTGTTGTGAGTGGCAGGGGGTGTGCCGGGGAAGGAGGGGAGACAGTCCCCCATAATAACCCATCCCAGTGCCCGGGCCGTGTGCAGGGATCCTGTCGCCTCCTCTCTCCTGTGGTGAATGCACTGGCCTAGACGCCGAGTCTGCCTGTGGGCGGAGCAAAAGGCAAAGCCTTACCTAAGCCAGGAGATGGTACTAGGCATAGAGTGCCATGCTAAGCCACGCACGCTGCATCAGGGTTATGTCTGTGTCTGCTGAGTTTGGCTTAGCAAGGTGAACCCCTGGCTCGAACATGGAGCGCGGGAAAGCAAGGCCCAAGAGGCACCAGCTCCCACGGCTCTTCTTCCCTGCCGCGACAGAGCAAACGACCAAAGCCTTGCAGAGGAAGCAGCAGCGAAGTGCGGTTTGCGCCAAGCTGAAAACCTCTGCGAAAGCTTAGCAGTCACTGGGAAATCAGAGTCGGTTCTGTGGGCTGCTTTTGTTGCTTGCCTTAGCCTAAGATTCGCAGCAGGATGGGAGCAACCCGCATAGAGCGAAAGCCCCTCTGCCGGGGAATCCCCTCTGGGAAAGCACAGTTTTCTTTGGGAAATCAGAGTCCAGGGTGTGGGATTCTGCCTGCTGCTTGCTGGAGCTAGTCTCCACAGCTCCGTGTAATAAACCCGCATGGAGCGAAATCCTCTTTGCCTGGGCATCCCCTCTGCCTGAGAGAGAAGCGCGGTGGCGCCTGTGGAAAGAGCCTTAAGGAAAGGGACACGTCTGTCACTGCAGAGGGACGGAAGCCTGGCTGCTGAGGAGACACGAGGGGAAGAATAGGGCAGGGGAAAGGGCTCCAACTGAGGAAGGAGTCTGGGCAGAAAGCACGCCTGTCCTGAGCCTTTGGGCCCAAGGAGACAGCAGCTCCTTGGCCACCTGTCCGTGGTGGAGACATGGGCTTGCCACCAGGCGCCTTCCCTGAATTCGAGAAACAACTCCCCGAAAGAACTGGCCATCAGATGCCGTCTTCCTCCAGGATGTGGAAGCTTGGAGGAGGCACGGGGTTAAGGGGAAGGAGAGGGGAGAGTCCCCCAAAGCTCCCTAATCAGGGCACGGGGCGGTGTGCAGGGATCCTGTCACCTCTCCTTTCCTGTGGGGAAAGCACTGGCCTAGTCCGCGAGTCCTCCTGTGCACCAGAGTAAAAGGCCAAGCGATGCCTACACCGGGAGATGGTAGTGTGCCTAGAGTGCCATCCTAGGCTACGCACGCTACTGCACGGTTGTGGCTGTGCCTGCTTAGTTCGGCCTGGCAGGGTGAACCCAGGATGCGAACATGGAGCCCGGGAAAGCAAGGGCCAAGAGGCATCAGCTCTCCCGCAGCTCTTCTTCCCTGATGCGACTGAAGCCTTGCTGAGGAAGCAGCGGCCAAGTGCTGTTCGCTCCTAGCCAAAGCCTCTGCGAAAGCACAGCATTCGCCGAGAAATGTTCTGCCGGCTGCTGCTGCTTGCCTGAGCCCAGTCTCGCAGTGGGAGAAACCCGCATACAGCGAAAGCCCCTTTGCCTGGGCATCTCCCCTGGGAAAGCACAGCATTCGTTGGGAAATCAGAGTTGGTTTTGGGGATGCTGCTGCTGCTTGCCTGATCTAGTCTCCGCAGCAGGGTGGAAGATACCTGCATGGAGCGAAATACTCTTTGCCCTAGCATCCCTTCTTCTCAGAGAGAAGCGTGGTCGCACACGTCTGTCACAGCGCTCCCCAGGAGCAAGTGTGGGGAGGCTGCAGCACGCCGCCCCCGGGGAAGGAAGGAGCCATTGGCCTTGAGGTTGGGAAATGCTACTGAAGCCGGATCGCCTACCGTGCAGGAACAGCAGGCCAGTGGCAAGACAAGTGTCACCCGCTCCCTGTGCAGAGAGATGGAAGCCTGGATGCTAAGGAGACATGAGGGGACGACTAGGGCATGGGCGCGTGCTCCACTCTGAGGAAGGAGTCTGGGCAGAAGGCAGGCCTGTCCTGTGCCTCTGGTCCCAAGGGGACAGCATCTCCTTGGCCACCTGTCCCAAGGGCAGACAGGCTTGCCCCCAGGTGCCATACTCGGAACTCGCAGAAACAACCCCATGGAGAAACGGGCAGTCCGATGCCGCCTTCCGCCAAGATGTGGCAGTGTTGTGGGTGGCAGGGGGTGTGCCGGGGAAGGAGGGGAGACAGTCCCCCACAGTTCCCCATCCCAGTGCACGGGCCGTGTGCAGGGATCCTGTCGCCTCCTCTCTCCTGTGGTGAAGGCACTGGACTAGACCGCGAGTCTGCCTGAGGGCGGAGCAAAAGGCAAAGCCTTACCTACGCCAGGAGATGGTACTAGGCATAGAGTGCCATGCTAGGCCACGCATGCTGCTGCAGGGTTGTGACTGTGTCTGCTGAGTTCGGCTTAGCAAGGTGAACCCCGGGCTCGATCTTGCAACCCGGGAAAGCAAGGCCCAAGAGGCTCCAGCTCTCCCGCGGCTCTTCTTCCCTGCCGCGACAGAGCAAACGACCAAGCCTGGCAGAGGAAGCAGCAGCGAAGTGCGGTTTGCGCCAAGCTGAAAACCTCTGCGAAAGCTTAGCAGTCACTGGGAAATCAGAGTCGGTTCTGTGGGCTGCTTTTGTTGCTTGCCTTCGCCTAGGATTCGCAGCAGGATGGGAGGAACCCGCATAGAGTGAAAGCCCCTCTGCCGGGGAATCCCCTCTGGGAAAGCACAGCATTCTTTGGGAAATCAGAGTCCAGTGTGTGGGATTCTGCCTGCTGCTTGCCGGAGCTAGTCTCCACAGCACCGTGTAATAAACCCGCATGGAGCGAAATCCTCTTTGCCTGGGCATCCCCTCTGCCTGAGAGAGAAGCGCGGTGGCGCCTGTGGAAAGAGCCTTAAGGAAAGGGACACGTCTGTCACTGCAGAGGGACGGAAGCCTGGCTGCTGAGGAGACACGAGGGGAAGATTAGGGCAGGGGAAAAAGCTCCACTCTGAGGAAGGAGTCTGGGCAGAAAGCACGCCTGTCCTGAGCCTTTGGGCCCAAGGAGACAGCAGCTCCTTGGCCACCTGTCCGTGGTGGAGACATGGGCTTGTCACCAGGCGCCTTCCCTGAATTCGAGAAACAACTCCCCGAAAGAACTGGCCATCAGATGCCGTCTTCCTCCAGGATGTGGAAGCTTGGAGGAGGCACGGGGTTAAGGGGAAGGAGAGGGGACAGTCGCCCAAAGCTCCCTAATCAGGGCACGGGGCGGTGTGCAGGGATCCTGTCACCTCTCCTTTCCTGTGGGGAAAGCACTGGCCTAGTCCGCGAGTCCTCCTGTGCACCAGAGTAAAAGGCCAAGCGATGCCTACACCGGGAGATGGTAGTGTGCCTAGAGTGCCATCCTAGGCGACGCACGCTACTGCACGGTTGTGGCTGTGCCTGCTTAGTTCGGCCTGGCAGGGTGAACCCAGGATGCGAACATGGAGGCCGGGAAAGCAAGGCCCAAGAGGCATCAGCTCTCCCGCAGCTCTTCTTTCCTGATGCGACTGAAGCCTTGCTGAGGAAGCAGCGGCGAAGTGCTGTTCGCTCCCAGCCAAAGCCACTGCGAAAGCCCAGCATTCGCTGAGAAATATTCTGCGGTCTGCTGCTGCTTGCCTGAGACCAGTCTCGCGGTGGGAGAAAACCGCATACAGCGAAAGCCTCTTTGCTGGGCATCTCCCCTAGGAAAGCTCCGCATTCGTTTCAAAATCACAGTTGGGTTTGGGGATGCTGCTGCTGCTGGCCTGAGCAAGTCTCAGCACCAGGGTGGAAGATACCCGCATGGAGCGAAATACTCCTTGCCCTAGCATCCCTTCTGCCTGAGAGAGAAGCGTGGTCGCACACGTGTGTCACCGCGCTCCCCAGGAGCAAGTGTGGGGAAGGCGCAGCACGACGCCCCGGGGTAAGAGAAGGAGCCTTTGTCCTTGGGGTCTGGAAACACTCGTGAAGCAGGATAGCCTGCGGTGCTCGAACAACAAGCAACTGGCAAGATAAGTGTCACCCGCTCCCTGTGCGGAGAGATGGAAGCCTGGCTGCCAAGGAGACATGAGGGGACGACTAGGGCAGGGGTGCGTGCTCCACTCTGAGGAAGGAGTCTGGGAGGAAGGCAGGCCTGTCCTGTGCCTCTGGTCCCATGGGGACAGCATCTTCTTGGCCACCTGTCCCAAGGGCAGACGGGCTTGCCCCCAGGTGCCATACCCGGAACTCACAGAAACAACCCCATGGAGAAACGGGCAGTCAGATGCCGTCTTCCACCAAGATGTGGCAGCGATGTGGGTGGCAGGGGGTGTGCCGGGGATGGAGTGGGAACAGTCACCCACAGATCCCAATACCAGTGCACAGGCCTTGTGCAGGGATCCTGTCGCCTCCTCTCTCCAGTGGTGAAGGCACTGGCCTAGACCCCCAGTCTGCCTGAGTGCCTGAGCAAAAGGCAAAGCCTAATCTACACTAGGAAATGGTAATAGGCATAGAGTGCCATGCTAGGCCACGCGTACTGCTGCAGGGTTGTGACTGTGTCTGCTTAGTTCAGCTTAGCAAGGTGAACCCCGGGCGCGAACTTGGAGCCCAGGAAAGCAAGGCCCAAGAGGCACCAGCTCTCCCGCGGCTCTTCCTCCCTGCCGCTACAGAGCGAACTACCAAAGCCTTGCTGAGGAAGCAACAGCGAAGTGCGGTTTGCGCCAAGCTGAAAACCTCTGCTAAAGCATAGGAGTCGCTGGGAAATCAGAGTCAGTTCTGTGGGCTGCTTTTGTTGCTTGCCTTAGCCTAGTATTCGCAGCACGATGGGAGAAACTCGCATAGAGCGAAAGCCTCTTTGCCTGGGCATCTCCCCTAGGAAAGCTCAGCATTCGTTGGAAAATCAGAGTTGGGTTTGGGGATGCTGCTGCTGCTGACCTGAGCTAGCTGCTATGGCGCCAGGTAGCTAGCCCAAGTCTGCCCTATGGACAGTTGTTCAAGGAGATGCTGTCCCCTTGGGACCAGAGGCACAGGACAGGCCTGCCTTCTGCCCAGACTCCTTCCTCAGAGTGGAGCACGCGCCCCTGCCCTAGTAGTCCCCTCATGTCTCCTTAGCAGCCAGGATTCCTCTCACTGCACAGGGAGCGGGTGACATTTGTCTTGCCACCAGCCTACTGTTCCTGCCAGGGCAGGCTCTCCTTCTTCCCAACCATTTCCCGACCACAAGGCCAACGCTCCTTCTCTTCTCTGGGGGCGGCGTGCTGCGCCTTCCCCAGACTTGCTCCTGGGGAGTGCAGCGACAGACGTGTGCAACCACGCTTCTCTCTCAGATCTCAAATACACAACATAACCCTACACCTAAATGAGTTGCAGAAAGAACAACAAGGAACGCCTAAAGCCAGCAGGAGAAGAGGAATAATAAAGATCAGAGCAGAAATCAATGAAATAGAAACAAATAAAGAAACAAAAACATAAAAAACCAACAACAACAAAAACAATAGAACAATAGAACAAATCAACGAAACTAGGAGCTGGTTTTTTGAAAGAATTAATAAGATTGATAAACCCCTTTCCAGACTTATCAAAAAGAAAAGGTAAAGAACCCAAATAAATAAAATCATGAATGAAAGAGGAGAGATCCCAACCAACACCAAAATAAATACAAACAATTATAAGAACATACTATGAGCAACTCTACGCCAACAAATTCAACAATCTGGTAGAAATGGATACATTCCTAGAGACATATAAACTACCACAACTGAACCAGGAAGAAATAGAAAACCTGAGCAGACCCATAACCAGTACGGAGATTGAAACAGTCATCAAAAATCTCCAAACAAAAGCCCTGGGCCAGATGGCTTCCAGGGGAATTCTACCAAACATTTAAAGAAGAATTAATTCCTATTCTCATGATACTGTTCCAAAAAAAATAGAAATGGAAGGAAAACTTCCAAATTCTTTTTTACTGAGGCCAACATCACCTTGATCCCAAAACCAGACAAGGATCCCATCAAAAAAGAGAACTACAGACCAATATCCTAGATGAACACAGATGCGAAAATTCTCACCAAAATACTAGCCAATAGGATTCAACAGTACATTAAAAGGATTATTCACCACGACCAAGTGGGATTTATTCCAGGGCTACAAGGTTGGTTCAACATCTGCAAATCAATCAATGTGATACAACACATCAATAAAAGAAAGAACAAGAACCATATGATACTCTCAATAGATGCTGAAAAAGCATTTGACAAAGTGCAGTATCCCTTCCTGATTAAAACTCTTCAAAGTGTAGGGATAGAGGGCACATATTATCAATATTATCAAAGCCATCTATGAAAAACCCACTGCAAATATCATTCTCAATGGAGAAAAACTGAATACTTTTCCGCTGAGGTCAGGAACACGGCAGGGATGTCTGTTATCACCACTGCTATTCAACATCGTACTAGAAGTCCTAGCCTCAGCAATCAGACAACAAAAAGAAATTAAAGGCAACCAAATTTTGCCAAATTGGCAAAAGAGAAGTCAAACTATCTCTGTTTTCAGATAATATGATACTGTATGTGGAAAACTTAAAGGACTCCACTCCAAGTCTGCTATAACTTGTATAGGAATTCTGTAAAGTGTCAGTATATAAAATCAATGCACAGAAATTAGTTGCATTTTTTTAAACCAACAAGACTGAAGAAATAGAAATTAAGGAGTGAATCCCATTTACAATTGCACCCCAAACCCTAAGATACCTAGGAATGACACTAACCAAAGAGACAATCTATAATCAGAAAACTCTAAAATACTCATGAAAGAAATTGAAGAAGACACAAAGAAATGGAAAAATGTTCCATGCTCCTGTATTGGAAGAACAAATATTGTGAAAATGTCTATGCTACCTAAAGCAATCTACACATTTAATGCAATCCCTATCAAAATCCCATCCATTTTTTTCAAAGAAATGGGACAAATAATCCTAAAATATATATGCAACCAGAAAATACCTCGAATAGCCAGAAGAATATTGAAAAAGAAAGCCAAAGTTGTTGGCATCACAATTCCAGACCTCAAGCTCTATTACAAAGTTGTCATCATCAAGACAGTAGGGAACTGTCCCCAAAACAGACATAGATCAATGAAACAGAATAGAGAGCCCATAAATACACCCTCAACTCTATGGTCAACTAATTGTCAACAAAGCAGGAAGGAATGTCCAATGGAAAAAAGACAGCCTCTTCAAAAAATAGTGTTGGGAAAATTGAACAGCCACATGCAGAAAAATGAAATTGGACCATTTTCTTACACCATACATGAAAATAGACTGAAAATGGATGAAGAAGCATAATGTGAGATAGGAATCCATCAAAATCCTTGAAGAGAGCGCAGGTAGCAACCTTTGACCTCAGCAGCAGCAACTTCTTTTTAGGAACATCGCCAAAGGCAAGGGAAGCAGGGGCAAGAATGAACTATTGGGATTTTATCAGATCAAAAAGCTTTTGCCCAGCAAAGGAAACAGTTAACAGAGCCAAAAGATGACTGTCAGAAGTTATCTGGGAGAATATATTTGCAAATGACATACCAGATAAAGGGCCAGTATCCAAAATCTATAAAGAGCTTATCAAACTCAACACCCTAAGAACAAATAATCCAATGAAAAAATGGGCGGAGGACATGAACAGACATTTCTGCAAAGAATACATCCAAATGGCCAACAGACACATGAAAAAATGCTCCACATCACTCGGCATCAGGGAAATACAAATCAAAACCAGAATGAGATACCACCTCACACCGTTCAGAATGGCTAAAATGAACAAGTCAGTCAATGACAGATGCTGGCGAGGATGTGGAGAAAGGGCCACCCTCCTACACTGTACGTGGGAATGCAAGCTGGTGCACCCACTCTGGAAAACAGCGTGGAGGTGCCTCAAAAAGCTGAAAATAGAACTACCCTATGACCTAGTGATTGTAGTACTGGGTATATACCCTACAGATACAAACGTGGCATTCAGAAGGGGCACATGCACCCAAATGTTTATACCAGCAATGTCCACAATAGTGAAACTATGGAAAGAACCTAAATGTCCTTCAACAGATGAATCAATAAATAAGATGTGGTATATATGTACAATGGAATACTATGCAGCCATCAAAGAAATGAAATCCTACTATTTGTGATGACGTGGATGGAACTAGAGGGTATTATGCTTGGCGAAATAAATCAATCTGAGAAAAACAACTATCCTATGATCTCCCTGATATGATTTAGTAGAGATGCAACATAGGCGGTTTCAGGCGTACGAAAAGAAAAATAAAAGAAGATGGGATTGTGAGGGAGACAAACCATAAAAGACTGAATCTCACAAAACAGACTGAGGGTTGCTGGGGGGAGTGTGTTGGGAGAGGATGGTGGGGGTATGGACATTTGGGAGGACAGGTGCTATGGTGAGTGATGGTGAGTGTTGTGAAATGTGTGAACCTGGTGATTAACAGACCTGTACCCCTAGGGATAAAAACACATTATATGTTTATAAAAAATTTTAAAAAATATTTTTAAAAATCCATTAAAGAAAAAACACATATTGCAAGCCCAGAGCTAATCTCATATTCAATCAAAAAAGTTTGAAAGTTTTCTCCTTAAAGATCAGAAAAAAGACAAGTGTGTCCATTTTCACTACTCTCATTTGACATAGTACTGGATGTCCTAGCCAGAGAAACAAAGAACACAAAGAAATAAGAGTCTCAAAAAAAAAAAAAAAAAAAAAGGAAGAAGTAAAATTTTCTCTTTTTGGATAACATGAACTTACATGTTAAAAAATCCTAAAAACTTCACAAAAAATTTGAATAAACAAATTTAGTAAAGCTGCCAAATACAAGATCAATATATAAAAGACAAGAATTTTGTTTTGTTTCATTTTTTTTAATATGGAATGCTTCCCAGTTTTTCATGTCAACCTTGTTCAGTGATCACGCTAATCTTCTCTGCATCATTCCAATTTTAGTATATGTGCTGCCAAAGTAAGCACAAGACAGGAGCATTTTAACACTCTAATGATGACCTATCTGAAAAAATTAAGAAAACAATCTAATTCACAATAGCATCAAACATAATAAAATACTTAGGAATAGATTTAACTAAGAAGATGAAAGATCTGTACTCCATAAACTATGACATTGATAAAGAAATTGAAGGAGACACAAATGGAAAGATAGCTCATATTTATGAATGGTAAGAATTAACATTGTTAAAATGTCCATACTACCGAAAACCATCTGTAAATCCAATTCCTATCAAAAATCCAATGTTAGGGGTGCCTGGGTGGCTCAGTGGGTTAAGCCGCTGCCTTCGGCTCAGGTCATGATCCCAGGGTCCTGGGATCGAGCCCCGCATCAGGCTCTCTGCTCAGCAGGAAGCCTGCTTCCTCTTCTCTCTCTGCCTGCCTCTCTGCCTGCTTGTCATCTCTCTCTGGCAAATAAATAAATTAAAAATCTTAAAAAAAATCCAATATTATTTTTTTACAGAAGTAAGTAAAGAATCCTAAAATTTATATGAGACCATAAAAGACAACAAATAATCAAAGCAGTTCTGAGAAAGAATGAAGAGAGAAATTACACTTCTTGATTTGAAACTATACTACAAAGCCCTCATGCTCAAAACAATAACGTATACTGGCATAAAAACAGACCAATAAACAAGTAGAACAGAATTGAGAGTCCAGAAATAAATCCTTTCATACAGTCACCTAATACTTGACAGGGGCCAACATATGTAATGGGTAAAGATAGTCTGTTCAATAAATGATATTTAAAATGAATAGTCACATAAACAGTATGAAACTGGAACCTTATATCACTCATAAGTCTTAACTTGAAATAGATTAAAGACTTAAACGTGATGCATGAAACTACATTTCCTAAAGGAAAACATAGGAAAAATTCTCCTTGACATTGATCTTGCCAATAGTTTTTTGGATATCAGATCAAAAACACAAGCAAAAAAAGCAAAAATAAATAAATGGTATTACATCAAACTAAAGTTTTGCATTGCCAAAAAAAAAGAGAGAGAGAATGAAAACACAATCCACAGAATGTAAGAAAATACTTACAAATCTTATATCTGAAAAGAGGTCAATAACCAACAGATACAAATAGAAAAAATATATATAATTAAAAAAATAGCAAAAGGATCTCAATAGATTTTTTTTTTCAAAAATGTTATATAAATGACCAACAGAAGCATTAAAAAGTGCTCATCGTAAAAAACTCAGGGAAAAGTCCTTAATTATGTTGTTGATGTTTACCTCTAAAAAACACAGCAAGATATTACTACCTATTAGAATATATAGTACCAAAAAATTGAAACTAACAAATTTTGGTAAATATTGGGGAAGATGGGGAACTTATGCACTGTGATAGGGATATAAATTTGTATGGAAAACAGTATGGAGATTATTCATATTATTAAAAGTAAAATTACCATATGATTCAGTAATCTCACTTCTAGGTATATATCTAAAGGAAACGAAGTCACTGTTCAAAGACATATCTGCACTCTTATGTTTATTATAAAATTATTAACTCTAAGCAAGAGATGGAAATAACTTCAGTATCCATTAATGGATGAATAAATAAAATAAGTATGGTAAATATATACTATGGAATACTACTTAACCATGAAAAATTAAGAAATACTGCCATTTACAACAGCATGGATGGATCTTGAAGGTGTTATACTACGTGAAATATGTCAAAGATTTTATATATGTTTCTAATTTATGTATTATGATATCCCTTACATACAGAATCTGAGGAAAAGGCAAACTAATGGAAACTTAGAGTTGAGTTGACAAGGGGTGAACCTGGGGTGGAGTAAGGTGGTCAAAGGGTGAAAACTTGCAACTATAATATGAAAAAGTTCTGGGGATCTAATGTACAGCATGATGATCATAGTTAATAAAATATACATACTTTTTTTATTGTGCTTCCCTTTATTAAACTTTGCATATATCACATTCTTACAAGTTGAAAGTTTATAGCAATCTTGTATAAAAGAGGTCTGCTGCCACCATTTTTCTAACAACATTTGTTCATTTTGTGTCTCTCTGTCACATGTTGGTAATTCTTGCAATATTTCAAGTTTTTTCATTATTATTGTATTTGTTATGGTGATCTGTGATCAGTAATTATGACCCACTGAAAACTCAGAACCAGTTTACTTAAGGTATATACATTGTTTTTCTTTAAAAAAAAATAATGCTTTTGAACAGTACAGTATAGTGTTCATTTTTTATATGCACTGGGAAACATAATTTTTTATAAGCACTGGGAAACCAAAAAAAAATAATAATTTGAGTTAGTTTATTGAGATAATCAGTTTATTGAGTCAGTCTGGAACAAAACCCACAAGACCTCTGAAGTTTATCTCTACTATACTATATACATAAAAGTTGCTAAGAGAGTAGATCTTAAAATTCCTTACGATACATGCATAAAAAACAGTGGCAACTATACGAGATAGTAGATGTATTAACATTTTTATGTAGATTATATTGCAATAAAGATGTATACCAATTTATCAACTTGTACAAAATTTACACAATGTTAAAAGTTTGCACTGTTATAAGAAATCATTTCTTAAATTTACAAATTATAATATGTCGATTTTTTTTCAATAAAGCTGGAAAAAACGTTTTGTAGAATTAATCTATTTTTCAAAAAAGGAAGTAAGGAAGTAGAAACTGCAACTAACTCTGAAATAATAGAATATAAAATCCATTTTCGTTATATACACTGTGACAAAAACTATTACTTAGTTTACAATGAAGGAGTACTTATGAAGCATGAAGGATGGTCTATAAATAAGGCTGAAAGAGCTCAGTTTTAAGGTTTAAATTTAAAATGTTCTTTTGAAATACTAAACTGACCACCCAGTTTTCCAAACATAAATGTCTTAACTGCATGAATTTATTTCATACAACTCTATAATCTAGTTTCATAAAAAAGCAGCATGCAAATTTTGAATAAGACAGACTTGCTTAAGTTTCTTTATGTTCAACAGTAAAGGATACTTCCCTAAAAATAAATAGAAGAAAAATCAGCATATTTATTATGATAATTATTATTCATAATGAGATTCATATTGAATTAGGGAATATATATCCTCAAAGAGGGTAAAGTAAAATGAAATTTATTTTGGTAAACGTGTCTATGAATAGTCAATACAATGCCTCAATATAAATGAATATTACCATTTTGAACAATTTAATTACTATTATTAGAATTATTATCAGTATAAAAATAACGATCATTTTATCATGGAATATGAGACTCTCATGCTCCATGCTTCATCACATCCACACAACAACTCTGCATAATAAGTATTATCATCACCATTTCATGGGTGAAAAAACTGAGGCTAACACATTTAGATAACTGGTTTATGATTACATGGCTAGTAAAGATGCATCACACTAATTTAGGCTTTATGATTTCAGAATTGTACTCTTTCCACTGCACATTCTATTACTCTGTAAATACTTGGCCTGTTTTCATTGAGTTCTTTAGTTTTATTCATGTGGTGATGGCTTAAAGCTTCATTTAAAGGAAGCTTAAAAAATTCATTTAACCAAAAGCTCCCAAGAATTAAAAATGTCATGGATCTAATGTAGACATGGATATCATTAGTTAATGGGTAACTATATATTTTCCACTCTAGTGAGATAACAATCAGAGTATTTTTCTAAGTTTTAGTCTCTCAGTGTTAAAAAGGACTTTGTTAAAATAGTAATAATAGAAGTAATAGTCAAAACAATAGTAGGGATAATTAAGAGCTATAATAATGGTATGGTCCTCCTTGGCAGGATTTTCTCTTATATCTGAGACTCTACAAGACAATCATACTCCAAATTCTGTGATTGACTTTCTCAGTTTACACAGAAGGCAAGGTAGGCTATAGTCTTATTTCTGCTTCTCCTTGTGCTTTGGGGATCTCAACTTCAATTTGGGTTGTACCAAAGTCCTCAAATTTGATTGCTGCTGGATTTTGAATTTTGTTTCTCTAGTATCAAGAGTCTATTAACAACACAGCTCAGTGTGTTTTAGCAGTTTCAAATGCTCTCATAGCTAAAATGGCTTCCGGGCATATATCTCTAGGCTCTCATTGTATTTCGTATTTTGGCCCAGTAATCCCACACTTAATTTTTATAATCATTCTGATATTTTTAATTTTAAAAGCTGTTTTGTCTGGATTTTTAGTTGTCTTAAGTAGGAGTTTTTAGATCACCATTCCTAGAAGCAACAACAAATATACATGAAAATGTCGGCAGTAGTTTATCACATCTTTATGGCTTTGAACTTCCATAAGCTGAGGCATCCTTCTCTAATCACTTAGGCAAACTCCAATTTACCCTTTAAAACAACACAAGAATTGCTTCATTTAAGAACATGTTCAGGGATGACTTTTCCCCACTGTTCTTACCAACATTCCCACACACTCTTTGCTACCCACACCTTGTTTATGAACTTTCATTAGGTATATCAGCATGACCAGAATTTTGCTCTATTGTATTTTTGTCCTTTAGAGCTTTAATTAAATATGAATTCCATAGAAAGTCTGTCCCTTTTCTTTCAAACCTGGGTTAGTTATTTCTTCTCATTCTTTGTCAGAAGTTACTTTATTAGAGAAACTTATAGCTCTATTGTGACTTTGGAGCCTTTACAGTTTTTTGACTGGAAAAATCACCCATCCCTGAGATTTTTACGCAGCTTCCTAGCTGATATTATTCAGAAATCTGTTCAAAACAGACTTTTTCAGGGAGGCCCTTTTGGACCACTCAGTTAAAAAGCCTCTTCTCAATCACTGCTCTTTTTAAAATGTGCTTATTTAGTTCAAATATGCATCACTATTAAAGAAAAACCAGTACGACTTTTTTTTTAAGTTGGCTTACCTATTATCTATCTCTCCCACTAAAATGATTCCTCTGTGCTGGGGTTTTGTTGTGCTCATCTTAGGCAAGGCATTCAATAAATTGTCTCTAAATGATTGAATTGTTTGACTCCCTTGCTAGATTCTCAACTTCATGAGGCCAAGGATTGTTCTATTCAGTCCTTCTTTATCCTCAATGTCTGTTATATTGCAGTCACTTACGTGACTAATGGGAAAAATCACAGAAAGAAAGAGTTAAAACTACAGAAAAACCCTGTAGCTACAATAACACAAAGCTTTCTAAAATTATTTAGCCCAGGAATTGAATACCTGCTGCACTTTTGATTTTTTTTAAATGGTATTGAATTTAATTTAAATGGAAATACTTGAATGGTAGAATAATAAAAAAATTATAAAAGCAACTGGCTCCTTAAAGTAAGAATTATATAGGGCATCTCTTCTAGAAGCAAAATTTTCAAATGTCAAACATCTGAAAGCACAGAAGGAGAAGTAAGAGTGTGAATTGTACTTCAATGCTCTTTTCTTTATATTCAGCAAACAGCTTCATTCACACCTTTCCAATTTTTTCAACTCTTTTGACAAAGCCTTCAGAGGAGTTACTGCTGATGACAACCATTACAGCCTAACAGGAGAAATTTTATAAAGAAAAATAATAGCATGTTTTTCCCAACATGTTAAGGATATGGTGAAGCTCTGTCGAATTCAAAGGAGGAATGTGCAATTCCATGCTATATATCATAATAACTTATTTTAATAGTGGCTTTGCAATTTTTCAAATATATCCATTTACTGAAACCACTATCAAATAAACAAAACAAACAAATTAACAGGGGTTCGAGACAGAAGTTATCTAATCTAAAAATAGCACATGTTCACAGAATACACAACACATATCCCACGTACTACTATAGGTTTCAAGTAATAGTCAAAACAATAGTAAAAATGATTCAGACCCTACCAGTCAAATCATAAATGGGACCTTAACTGTAAATCCTTATCTTTAGATCAAAGCAGGTAATTGGGTGCTGAAGATACATTATAGAACTAATATGTTATAGAACTCCTCTGAAATGAGTCGTTTATTCCATCACTTTTCCTGCACAGCTGCTGACCCATGTTTTGGTTCCTGGAAATAGCTGCTACCCTGTCATACTTCTTAAAAGCACATATATTGATAACTCTACTCATTCCTCCATTCCTCTGTGACTGTCACTGTGTTAAAATGTGGAGTCAGCTGACTCACTTGTGGTGGTAATAAAGTAGATGAGTTTGCAAAGTATTTTGTTATTTCTAAAAATGCAAAAACCAAATTACATTGAAATCATAAGGGGTGTTTCAGGGAGAGCTGTAGGATGTGGTTTCTTGTGTAATCCACAGAGATTAGCTCCAACAAATATTTAAACTCTCCTCTAGGAGCAACCTTAGTGGTAAAGCAAGACGATAAACAGATGTATACGCACCCTGGCACAAAATTATCACTTATGTTTGGCTTCCTAGTCTCCTCGTGTTACTTATTTATCTTAACTTCTCTCTGAAATCAGGGAACACAGAATCTCAATCAGTTGACATTTTTCTACTGAATTACCCAACAGTCTGATCATACCCCTAAGACTTTTTTAAATTATTTCACTCATAATCCCATATCTGCTTTGCTTCCTCATCTTAGTACACTGTAATTTGATTTCAAAATGAGGACAGTTGTCAGTAATGCCACATTCATTCATCTATGTTACAATTCCATGTACTTATAACAATGAAGATATGTTAATAACATCCATTCCAATAAGCCACCCTAAATTTATTATCATAAAACAAGACCTCAAGAAAGAGAATTCAAAATCATTCATGTATTTGCAACTTATTGCAATAAAGCCTTTATCAATAGACTTCCCTGTGCACATGGTGGTCAAATTGCTGGTGAAAACCAGCCAGATCTATTACAAGCTTTCTCATAGCTTCTAGGTAACCCAAGTGAGCCTTTATTGATACTGGGAAGGGATAAAGCAGGGAAGGGATAAACAGTGGTGTAAGAATTGGCTAGACAAAAGTAATGACTCTCATTACAAAGTGAGTATTTTAAAGCAAAAGAGCCTGTTGGGAATATTGTTTTATAAAATAGTGGTTTTTTTAATTAACTTTTTAAAATTCAATTAGTTAACATATAGTGTACCATTAGTTTCAAATGTAGATTTCAGTTATTCATCCATAGCATATAATAGCTATTGCTCAGTACTTACTGTTATAGCTTCTTGAAAGCAGAATTTTAACCCACTGAGCCACCCAGGCGCCCTTGAAGCAGACTTTTAGATCACATTTTCTGCTTACGTCCATGTAGTACAAAACTTTCCTGCTATTAACCTTCAAAACATACTGTTTGTTAGAGGAATTTCTTTAATAATAAATAAATAGGAATTTTTTTAAATTTATAAATATATAAAATAAATAGGAATTTATTTAAATTTATTTAAATATTGCACACTGTTTCAATGTTCATAAATAAGGTGATGATATTATAGCCATTAGTTGGTAGCACTGATATATCACTTTCTTTTTACTACTCAGTGCATTCTCTTTACACAAAATAGATATATATTTTTAAAGAATCAGAATCTGTGGCAAACTTTTAAAAAACCCTATACAGTAAAGTTTATCATTTTAAGTAATCTCAATTATCTTCCTCAATTGTGATAGCATATCCTTCTATCTAGGCCAGATAATGTATGAGGGATTTGAAGAGACATACTTTCTAAATTTCACTTTTCTCATCTGCAAAATGCTTATCAGGATCCTACAATAAAATACACTTACAATTTTTTGATGAAAATTTATTTATTTATTTTAAGATTTTATTTCTTTATCAGAGAGAGAGGGCGAGAGAGCAAGCACAGGCAGACAGAATGGCAGGCAGAGGCAGAGGGAGAAGCAGGCTCCCGGCCGAGCAAGGAGCCCGATGCGGGACTCGATCCCAGAATCCTGGGATCGTTACCTGAGCCAAAGGCAGCTGCTTAACCAACTGAGCCACCCAGGCGTCCCTTTTGATGAAAATTTAATCTGTATAAACAATATATTTGCTGTAATGCGTGGTTCATGGAAAACATCTTATTTAATTATAAGCAACAACAGTATTAGAAATTAAGTAAGTGTGTCTATAATATTTAAAGTTTTAACACATAATTCCAGTGCTTTGCCTTATTTTCTCAAATCCCTTTACCACTTTCACTGACAGAGTCAAATGTACTTTTTCTACTAGTAGCCAGCTCTTTGTCTTTTGTCAGAAAGATGCCCTTGTGAATTATTTATAATAGAGATATTAGCAATAATAATAATAATAATAATAAGTACCAATGAAAATGTTAAAAAAAGTTTTCTTAACTAATTAGGGTTCTTAGACTTCAATTTAGGAACCACCTCTGGCAAGCAAATTAATCTGCAAAACATTCCCAGAATTAACAAGTCAGTCAGATACAGGGTTGTCCGTAAACTGAAAGGTGAAGCAAAGGGACTAGGTTTGGAAAATAGGTAAGGGCAGTGAAAAAAATGATCAAATTTTTTGGCAAAATAAATTCTTAGGTGTCCTTTCAATGGAGTCCTGGGCATTATGTAGCAGTAACTCTGGAGATTATCTCAATCCATTGGAGTCACCCCGTTTATTAGCTTGCTATTGACAAAGTTATTTACAAACTGTAGAGCAAGAGGTTGTAATGTAGAAAACTGATGGTAATGCACAAGATTCTTGTTAACAATAATGCAAGTTAGTGATTTTTCATTAGAGAACATAAATTCTATAACCCAAATTATGGGCCCAGAGCACTTCTGCTGCACAACTCTGCTTATATCCCAAATAACCATGTGAACTAGTTTTAATATCTGCTTCTCTTATTAATTTTTGAATAAAAATTCTTGACACAAGTATTTTATAATTGTGTGATAATCATGCATTTAATTTCTTGGAGAACAAAACACACTTTAGCATAACTAGGTTCGTTCACAGAACCAGCCTTGATAACACACTTCTATATGTTAGAAATGATGTAATAAATGTAGAATATTGGGCACTTGTTTGGTATTCTTTGCCATGTTTTGCACTATCTAAAAAGAGATCAGTGAACTTGGACTGGAGTTAGTAGACATGGAAGAAAATGAAATATTACAGAGAAGAATACTCTGTGGTCCACAACCTAAACGGGCTGGGATTCCCATCATTTGGATCCCTGTAGCTTTACAAAAGTCAATTGAATTTTTGTATCTCCGATTAAAGTTGATTCCCCAGTACTTTTTCAAACATCTCTTGTAAAGTATTGTTTTGCAGAAAAAAAGGGATTTTGCACATGTATCTGCCTTTGTCTCTGCTTATGATCTCAGTCAGAATCCTGGGATCGAGCCCCATATCGGGCTTCCTGCTCATTAGGGAATATACTTCTCAGTCTCTCTCTACTGCTACATCCCCCTGCCCCACTCATGCTCTCTCTCTCTCTCAAAAAAATAAATACAATCTTTAATTTTTTAATTAAAATTAAGATAAATAAAATAAAATAAAAAGTCTGGTCTTACTGCCCCATTTAGCTCCTTTTTTTTTTTTTTTTTGAGTTGTATTTAAAGCAGCATGAGAGAACATGAGGCTCTCAAACTTAAAAAAAAAGGAAAAAATTGAGTTTTGTTAGGATTTAAGATCTTGTCTGCTAGAAAAAAAAATGTTGGCTTTGTAAACATGTGAAAATTAACAAAGGAGAATAAGATAGAATTCTAATAATTTTTGTAGAAATTAAAAATTTCGTCCAACCCAATTACATACAGACCCATTAAGTAAATTCATTCCAATGTCCCAAACCAAACTTTTCTAATAGTAATGCATCTGTGTAAACAGAGTCAACCCAAGGAATAAATAAATATTATTATTTTTTTCCTGTCTCTTCCACAGTCACATCTGGGTATATTGGTAGCAAGCCAATTTTCTATCTTATAAGACATGATATCATAAGGAAGGGTATTCTGTCCATTTGGAACAAGTGAAAATCATTGTAATTTTATCTTGGTGCAGTAACTTGAGATGGCACAGTGTGGCTTATGAATATATTTTATTTTTTTTACTGGGAAGAAGAGATTATAGAGATATTGGTTATCCAAGAGAGACTGACAGGTGTTGATAGTTGCCAGGTCAATATCCATCTACTTTTTCCTTTAATATCAGAAAGCACTGAGGGATTGACAACAAAGAAACTTAAAACAACATCAAATATTTTATTGTCTCTTTTCTAGTTACATTGTAACCATATGACAAAGTATCAGTCGTACAAGATATCATTCTCTTTTACCTCTATCTTTCTGCCAGAAATGTGGGCTTAATAGTGAGAACTCCAACAGCAATTTTTGCAACTGTGAATAAAAAGCCATGAAAACCTCTAAGATACTTCACTTGACTTTCTTAAGACTCTGAACCAACACCAGAAAACACTCTCCGTAGTCTTCCTGTTAAATGAAAAAATATGGTTAAACCACTTTTGACAGTCTACTACCTACAGCAAAATGTAAATCTTAATTGAAATATGTCCTCTCAGCTGTGCTTAAGCAACTGAGTCCTGAGCTTTTCAGGTTTTCAGTCTGAAAGAGTACACCTCTGGTGCTCTGAAAGGGAAGAGAAAGGACACCCTGTTCTCCATATAAATTAAAGAAGAGAAATCTGTGCATTTAAGTGGGCCATATAAAATTTATCAAGCAATTATCTCCTAACTCCTTCCTATCCAAATTACCTGATATGCTCTCCCTACTCCTTTAATCCACGTTACTGCCTTTTCCAGGATTCTGTATCACATCACGACATGTCTTCTGTTATTTCCTTCTTGCAAGCTAGTTTTGTTTTCTCCATCTAAAAAAATCAACAATCATTGTGTATTTCAATTCCCATTTTCCTCAAATGCATTGATTCTTCTTATCTATTACTCTTCTCATACTCAGTGTCTTTGTCTTTATGGGGTTTGTACTTTGCTTTTCCCCATCCTTTACTGCCCTTATATAATCAAATCTAATAACCTCTTAGAAAAAGTTAAAAATTCCTGCATAGCCACACGTGAACACAAAGTCAGTGATTTTTAGCAAACCTATAAGATAGTCAGACATCCATTCAATTTCTTTTTTTTAAGATTTTATTTATTTATTTATTTGACAGAGAGAGAGATGACAAGCAGGCAGAGAGGCAGGCAGAGAGAGAGGAGGAAGCAGGCTCCCTGCTGAGCAGAGAGCCTGATTTGGGGCTCGGTCCCAGGACCCTGGGATCATGACCTGAGCCGAAGACAGTGGCTTAACCCACTGAGCCACCCAGGCGTCCCTCCATTCAATTTCTTAACTGAGTCTCAAATGCATCCTGAGTTCTAACCTAAACCTAAGTTCTACTTCTTACACGTTGTTCTATGACCAAATTCTTTCAGTTCAGTATTTTGTAACATTTAAATATTAATCAATTGATGCTTTGTTTTTGTATTTCTATGAAAATAATTTGAATACTGTAGATTTATTGTTATATTTATAGATTTATAATCAAAGTTTCATCAGTTGAAGTTTTTGGAAATTTCAGATATAATGATTAACCTAAAATGATACTGCCTCAAATCCCTCTTATATCAAGGCCCAACACCTGATTATAGCCAAACCTGTGGTGGATAGTTCCATGGGAAATTGCAGTTACTTAACACTGATAGCATCTCATGTTCTCTCTCTCATTTTAGAATGTCTCCAACACAACCCAAAAGTGTAGGAGAGTTAATGTCCTCTGAGGACAGCTCTCAGTGAAGTGGAAATAAAAACCATAGGTAAAATTGTCAGTTTTCAGGTCTTCATGAGGACAACTTAAAGAAGTTTCTCAAGACCTTTCAGTAAAAGCAAGCCTTCATTTTCTATCCACAACAATTATATCAACAATGTACCTCTTTGACAAAGTTGCTTCTTCACTGTATCACTTTCCCATTCTTTTCTACCTTGGGTAATCTCCCAGATAAACTAACAGTACTCAAATCCTTTGTCCTACTCTTTGCTCTCAGGATAAATGGAGCCAAAAGACTTAGATTAATATCAAGTTCTGAATGGGATCTTAGAGCTATTTCTGTCCAGATTTTCATAAACATAGGGACCTTTGAATTATCAGGCTATAAATAAGTTCTAAATGGAGGGGGCAAAAGCAAAAAGTAGAAATTTTTATGTTTGATTTTTAGTCATGATTAGTTGACTTTATTGATTATTAAAAATACTAACATTATAAAAGTGTGGATCTTTGTAAAACAATGTCATAATGTAAGAAATAAGTTGCATAGTCCTTTTGAGAATATTAAACCAAGTGTTCAGGTGCCATCTAATTTCTTGTTTAATCCAGAACTTTGGTGTGCATTATCTTGAGGAATAGGATTTTGAAGTCCAGACAGACTAACAGAAAACTGATCTAAATGTGTGTGTTTATATTACTGCTTTTGTTGTAGAAATCAAAGTGTGATTGCTGGTTTAAAATGGTAAAACTAATAATGTTCATGGACTCTATTATAAATTTTATAATTGTATGGGAAGAATCCAATAAACATAGAATTAATTGATTTGCAAATCCTCAAAGAGCTACAGGATCAGGTAGTGGTATGTTCTGATTCAACAGCATCATAATGCAGCATTTTATATGTGTGGCTAATGGATATTTTCATGAATGTTTGCTAGCTAGTCAGCCAATACAGAGAAATATTAGGTAGGGTAATTACTCACAGTTGTGTATAATAAAATGAGAGAAAATTATCAAATGACACTAATAATAATAATCCTATAGCAGGCTAAATAATTCAATGATAATTACAAGTATTAATCCAGCTTTCTTCCCTGATTATGACTCTTCTCTCCTTTATCCTAATGGGAGTAGCAGATTGTCTGCAATGAATTTTGAAAACCCAGCAGTGACTTTGGCAGTGAAGGCCTCCCATCAATTTTGATAGGTTAAAATGATTCTGGTTGGTCTTGAGCAAATGTGTCAATTTTTTTTTCTGTGTGTGTCATAAAAGAAAGAAGCAATAGTAAATTCTTGCTGTTATTCCATGGAGCCAATAAAATCATACTGCCAACAAGAGGCTGTTGACACCATAAGTGTAGTTAACTGTCTTGAAATACTAGGCCTGGAAATAAAATTCCAATATTTCACATAACCTCTTTTTTTTTTTTTAAGAAAGAAACAAAACAAAACAAAACAACGATACTGCTTACATATAGGGCCCTGCTGTTGTGTAACTATTTTTGAACATGTCTACTGTAATTGTATATATATATATTATTTTTTCTGTGCAATAAATTCATTTAGCGATAAATTTGGATTGCAAATTATTTTGGGGGAGGCATGGTATTTGTGGCTAGTCTTACAAGTAAAAAGGACTAAAAAAAGAAGAAAAACATTTTTTTATTACAGCATATTTACATCTGTCCAAAGAACTTATTTACTATAATACTGACTAATGTATAATACTGTACACAAAGAAAGAAGTTAAATGAGTTATAATTCAGTCAAAGTATAGCTGGCCATTTTAAAACTTACCACTGAATATTTCTGGTATGAAATGTGATATCTGGCAATCTGGTCCAGTTCATTACATCAGGTCATTTGTATGTTCTTATTACCATTTTGATAGCATAGCACATTTTATAACCCAGACATTTTACAATGGAACTATGATGCATGTATTTTCAAAAGTATAGACATACATGAAACTATGAGGTCCAAAAAGATGAATGTCCGTAGTACCATATAGACTCAACAAATAAAAGTGTCCAAGGCTCTGAATAAGATTTATGAATATTGTATAAGATTAGACCAACATGTGGTTTTGATATAAATAATCTGTTCTTAAATTAGAATTACAATCGTTGAGTACAGTGTTGAAAATGGCAGATAGATATTAGCTATCTTTGCTCACTAGGGAAAATGGAAAAATGTTTAGTTTGGTCAGATTTTCACATAACTTCTGAAAAATCTTACGTTTGAGAGAACTCTTCTGAAATAAGAATCCTTAAAGACATAACCCCTTTGGCACAAGTTTTCAAGAAACTTGTTGGATGTTGTAGACAATTATATGGCACGCGTACTGTTCTAGATGTTTCATGCCAATAATATGTAAGCCATACCAAGGCTACATTTACATATAGAGATGTTCCTCAGCTTACAAGGGGGCTATGTACAGAGAAACACATAAAAAATTGAAAATGCATTTAATACCCCTAAACTATCAAATATCATAGCTTACCTTAAGCTTATTTAAACATACTCAGAACACTTACATTTGCCTGCATTTGGGCAAAATCATCTTAAGCAAAGCCTATTTTATAACAAAGTATCAAATATCACATGCAATTTATCAAATATTACACTAAAAAAGGAATGGTTATATATAGAATGCTTGTAAGAATATCAAGTGTTCACCTCTGTAATCTTCTAGCTGACTGGGAGCTGTGGCTCACTGCCGCTGCCCAGCATCACAAGATGGCACCATACCACATGTCACTGGCCCTTTTTATAAAGACCCAAATTCAAAATTCAAAGTACAGTTTCTACTGAATCACTTTCACTTTCACATCATTGCCAAATATATCATAAGTTGAATCATTGTAAATCAGGAGCCATCTTATTTGAAAGGTAAATCACAGTCACCCATATACACACAAAAAAAGGCCTTCATGTAGGGCCATCTATGGATCTCTAAACAACATAGCATGACATATCAACAGCAAAAAATGGACGTGAAGGGGACAACTGCTTTGAGCAGTAACATACATGGCCTTACTCACCTAGCAGAACTCCAGAGCTAGCTGATGGCAAGGAATTTTACAAATGATTGCTGAACAGATTAAGCACTATTCTTTTTAAATTAGTGTGCATATCTGTTTTCTAAAGATATGTTAATTTATTTTATTGACTTATTACAAAACCAAATAATTTCCTCTTATTTAAGTGGCAGGTAAATAGCATTCTTTTTAATTTAAATCAAATGGCTTTTTAGGGAAAATATACTAAAAATTCTGAAACTTGTATTGCTTATGAATCTTTTATTGGAATCCTTATCAAGTTGTATTTTTCAAGTTTTTCCTAAATAATCTTCAATGAATTGAAAATATTTTTTGGATTTTATTCAAGGCTATTAACACACAATTTCACTTTGTTAAATATAGTGCTAAACTTTCAACCAAAACGCTGTGTCTTTTTTTTTTCCACTACCACATCGTCCATCTACTGACTGGATTCTCTCCCCAACTAGCACATATATACCATTGTCTATCTTTAGGATAAGTAAGGGTCATCTTTTGTCTTTATTCTATTCCTTGTATGCTTCTGAACTTGTTGAATTTTAATATAATCACACCATAAGCATCACATATTTGATTCCCCTTTAAATAGTAAACAGTGCACAACAAGAGCATACCTTCAAAACCCTCAATATACATACTCTGACATATTATTATTGTATTTTTGTAAATTAAAATAATTAATTATAGAACAAGACTTTCAGGTGGTAGGTATTGTAAGTTTTACCCAAACTGACTTTTGTCAAACTCGTTTTTGTCATCATATATGTCAAGTAGTTTTCTCGAGTTTATTTTTAGAATATCCTTGTATAATGAATATTTACACTGATATCTAGTATAAAAATCTTGCAATTTATTTTAGAAATATTAAGATATTGAAAATCAATCTATTTCTTTAATTCATTGAAGACGTTTTTGGCTTGTTTCCAGTACTTTCTTACTGGTTAAAAAATGAATTTGAAGTAGTCTGAATTTCATTATTATATGGCACTTTCCCTTTGATGAATACAAAGATGATATTCTATATTAGCTATCTGAGAAGAATTTATTTTTTTAATTTTATTTATTTGTAAGAGAGAGAGTGAGAGAGAGCACAAGCAGGGGGAGCAGCACGGTGAGGGAGAAGCAAACTCCCGGCTAAGCAGGGAATCTGTTGCAGAACCTAGTCCCAGGACCCTAAGATCATGACCTGAGCTAAAGGCTCAGGCGTTTAACTGACTGAGCCACCCAGGTGTCCCAATCTGAGAAGAGTTCTGTATGTTATTCCTATTAATATGCAGTTTAAAGTCTAGGTAATTAACTTAATATTTTAGTGGCATTTACATAGATAGCACTATGTTCCAGGCAGAGGGTAAGAAAGAAATATTAAATCAACCATATTCTATGCATTCTAAATGAAAATAATTACTCAATCATAATAAATCCTTCTATTTATGGAATATCAACTTATAAGCTTTCCTCCATATGAACAATGCCAAATACCAGAATAAAGGGTCATCTAATACAAATAAAGGATAGAATTAAAGAATTCTGGTAAGCCACTTAATTTTGAAAAATGGTGTTCTATTGTTGCTGAGTTGTGGTTTTCAGTTACATAATATCTGATAAGTGTAGAAGTAACATGAGTGTTACGTGAGATGAGAAATGGTATATAATTAAGATATTTTTAAAAGTACAGATAAATACAAATTTGTAAACATAGCATTATGGAGGAATAAAAATAAATGATAGCTACACACTCTAAAGTGAATAAATCTTGGAAAGCTAATAGAGAAGTAAAACAAGGACAGTGCAAGAAGTATGGTACATTTTTATGAAGTTCAAACAAATTCTGTGAAACCATAGATGGACTTAAAGATACTATTATGTATCAAATATTGTAAAAATTAAGCAAGGAATTAGCAAACATAAAATAACCAAAGCATACAAACTTGGGTAGATACAATAGGTGTGATCATGTTCTACTTCATAAAGAGATGAGTTAATAGATAAATAGAAGTAACTAGACTTTTTAGAAGTTAATAAAACTTTGCCTGTTATCTCTTAGTAATATAAAATATATGGTTTTCTAACAAAAACGTTTATCTTAAAAATATTTAAAAATAAATTTCAGGCTACTCATAAGGTTATATTTACTTTTCCACTGAAGGAAAAGCTGGTTGTTGTAGTTGTAGTTGTTTGTTTGTTTTAGTCTCCTCCTAGTTTTTATTATTATAATGTGGAATGAGGAATGTTAGATTGAAAAGTGAATTATTTTATAGACAAAAATCATTACTTGATTCACCTCCTGTTACAGCAGATGGAACTCCTGAATATATGCCCTTTTGCCTTATGGAAGAGTAACAGTTAAGCTTACTTCTGAAACATACTTGGTGGTGGCCCTAAATAGTGACACCATAGTAAACATTTGGAATATTTGCAATTAATTTTTATAGTCATAGGGCTCCAAAAGGCACTGCTGGTATCTTAGCAGGTATTTCAATAAAGCTAAAAATTGCCTGACTATTTAAAAATATTAACAAGGCACAAAACATGGCAGAAGTATTGTCCTCAGATATTATTTTTTTCCATATGCTCCTGATTCCAGACATGACAAGTTATTTTTTAAAAATTTTTTTATAAAATATTTTATTCATTTATTTGACAGAGATCACAAGTAGGCAGACTCAGGCAGAGAGAGAGAGGAGGAAGCAGGCTCCCTGCTGAGCTGAGAGCCCAATGTGGGACTTGATCCAAGGATCCTGGGATCATGACCTGAGCCGAAGTCAGAGGCTTTAAACCACTGAGCCACCCAGGCGCCCCCATGACAAGTTATTTTTGATAGATATATATACAATGTATTTTCCAGTTATAAGAAAAATGGTTCTGCTATTTTTAACCTTTTTTAAAATTACATAATTTTTTAATTAAAATTTTATTTTTTATGTTTTACTTTACTTTTCTTTTCTTTTTTAAAGATCTTATTTATTTATTTGACAGACAGAGATCACAAGTAGGCAGAGAGGCAGGCAGAGAGAGAGAGACAGAGAGAGAGAGGGAATCAGGGTCCCTGCGGAGCAGAGAGCCCAATGCGAGGCTCAATCCCAGGACCCTGAGATCATGACCCGGGCCGAAGGCAGCAGCCCAACCCACTGAGCCACTCAGGCGCCCCAATGTTTTACTTTCCAAATACTACTTAGAATATAAAACCTATTCCATTTTTTAAGAAGTTTAACCATTTAAAAAATGATAATTTTCTCATTGTGTCTTCCCCTCACATTGCTTTATTTTGAATAAAAAATTTCACAATAAACATAACTGATGCTTTCCTTTTTTTGGTCCCTCTGTTGGTCATATTGTTTATGAGCCATGACAATTAGTTTTACAAAATTTATTGATGTTTGTTGATATGTTTTATCATAACTAATTTTCCCTCCCTTATCTAGATTCCCCAGCGTTCAGACAGGTGGACACTTCAATAAACCATAACCAAGGGATGTATCAAGTACTTCTTAGACATTCTCTCAGATCCTTGAGGTCTCATTTGGCCTAGGGATTTGCAATAGGTTCTTCCAGAGGCACCACTGTGACAACTGATGTCCATGGTCTATCTCCTGCTAAGCTCAAGAGGTCACTGGTTTCCAAGTTTATCTATACAATTAATGCATTCCAGCAGGTTCTTTTTTTTAATATTAACAAACTTATTTTAAAGTTTATATGGAGAGGCAAAGACTCACAATAGTCAACATAGTGTTGAAGGAGAACAAAGACTGAGGACTGACTTCAAAGTTTACCATAACGATGGGGCGCCTGGGTGGCTCAGTGGGTTAAGCCTCTGCCTTCGGCTCAGGTCATGATCCCAGGGGCCTGGGATCGAGTCCCGCACTGGGCTCTCTGCTCAGCAGGGAGCCTGCTTCTCCTCATCTCTCTCTCTGTCTGTCTCTCTGCCTATTTCTGATCTCTCTCTCTGTAAAATAAATAAATAAAATCTTTAAAAAAAGTTTACCATAATGATAATTGTTAAGCAAGATATTGTAACACCACAGAAAGACTAGATTAAAGCAACAGAATATATATTATCAATTATATTTTATATTTAATATAAAAGCAAAAGCAATACAAGAGAGCAAAATACAATCTTTTAAACAAATGGTTCTGGAGTAATGGTGAAACTAAATGTAAAAATATAAAATAAAATAAAATAATAAAATAAAATAAATCCGGGCAGATATCATACACTCTTCACAAAAATTAACTCAGATTGGATTATAAACCTAAACATGAAACATGTAGAAGCTAATATAGAAGAAAATTTAAATGACCTTAGTTTTGGCAATAACTTTAGCTACAAAAGCACAAACACTTAATTTAAAAATGTCTACTCTGTGAAACACAATGCCAAGAGAATGAAAAGGCAAAGCACAGACTATGAGAAAAAATTTGCAAAATACACATCTGGCAAAGGACTGTTAATCAAAAATACACAAAGACCCCTTAAAACTCAACAATGGGGGAAAAACCTGATTAAAAATGAGCCAAAGACCTTAGCAGATACCTCACAAAAGAAAATATTACAGATGGCAAATAAGCATATAAAAAGATGCTTCACATCATATGTCATCAGGAAAATGCAAATTAAAACAAAAAAGAGACACCAGTACATACCCAGAATCCAGAGCACTGACAACAGAACACAAAATGTTGGTGAGGATGTGGAGCAACAGGAATGTTCTTCCATGTCTATTGAGAATAAAGAATGCAAAACAACTTGGCAGTTTCTTACAAAACTAAACATATTCTTGCCAGATGATTCATCAGTAGCAGTTCTTGGTATTCATCCAAAGAAGATGAAATCTATACCCACAAAGATGTCTATAATAGTTTTATTCATAACTGACAAAAGCTTGGAAGCAACCAAGATATCCTTCCATAGGTGAAAAGAAAAATAAAGTGTAGTATAGGCAAACAATGGAATATTATTTAATGCTAGAGAAATGAATTACCAAGCCATGAAAAGATATGGATATAAATATTTAATAAATATTTGATTTTAGGCTTCTACCAGTCTATAAATAGTATTAGTATATTTTAACAGTGAATGCTCAGCAATCATAAATTTACCTAATAAAATATTTTGGGTTCAATATTTTAAATACGTCAACCTCTATGATTATATTCCTAATAATTCTGAATTGGGGTAAATAAACCTTAATTTTTTGTAACTTGTTTCTTATTGCAAAAGAGCTCAATGAAATTTTAGAAAATAAAAATTTACAAAAAAAAAGTTTAGTTTACTATTGCCAAATAATTTAAAACTTTATCTTATATTCAAATACATATATTTTTCTAAATTGATTTATATGCTACTAAAACCAAAAACTTTTAGTTATACTAGATTTCGTATCATGCAATCAATGCCAGAAATCCATCTGGCAATGATTTGTATTAAATAGAGTTACGATGGGTGTTATTACAATGCAAGATGGAAACAAAGATAGTATAACAATTGGTGTTACATAACTTTTCCGTTTTGATCAAGTTACTAATCTACAAAAGGCTTTTATCAGTGACAGACTTGGGAATTTAACAAAACTTTTAAACTAGCATGTGCGACTCATTTCTAGAAAACAACACAATCAGTAACACTTTATTTAGATTAAATCATGACTATTTCTCCATTTGAATAAAAAAGGTAGCAACCCCAATAAGTTTATTGAACATGAAAAGTTGAAATGCTATAATGCTCCTAAGGAATTAAAGGATCCAGTCATGAATTACAAAAAAAGGATATAAATTACCAAAGTGTTTGTATAATTGTAATGTACAACTCCCCATTATCATTCAATAGTGTAGGATTGTACAAGAACTCTATAAAAGAACTCCACTTCTGAACTGTGGAAAATATGTTCCCTTTCCCCCTATATACAACTATTAAGCCATTCATTTAGCTTTTAAAATATCCACTTAATACAGGCTTTTTACATATTTGAACAGGCAGCAGGGCTCTATTCTTATTGCTTACATCTGAAGGATAGACTTCTAGCGTAAGAGGTAAAGCCCATAAAGGAGCCCAATAATAACAACAAAATACAGTTTAGTGAGCCCTTACAATCTGCCAGCTACCTTTCTGAGAATACTTCAATTAATAAAACATATAAAATACCTGACCACAGAGAGCTTACATTCTTTTGAAATATAATAGTGAAATAAACCAATATTAGAGGGGCACCTCGGTGGCTCAGTCCATTGAGTGACTGCCTTTGGCTTGGGTCATGATCTCAGGGTCCTGGCATGTAACTCCCCAGCAGGCTTTCTAGGCAGTGGGGTGTTTTCTTCTTCCTCTGCGCACCCTCCCAATTCTCTCTCTCTCTGTCTCAAATAATAAAATAAACCAGTAATAGAATAATGATTGATGGTTGATGGTGATAAGTGTTACAAAGAAATACAAGAAAGGTAAAAGCCATTGCAGAATGCTGGGATGAAAGTTAATTTTATTTTGTGTTCGGTGGTTATATCTCATTTAGGAGATGTTATTTGCACAAATACCCAGGAAGTGAAGGAGAGTGTTATACAAATATTAAAGGAAAAGATTGCTCTAGGCAGAGCAAGTAAGTATATAGACTTTGTGTGAACAGCTTGTCTGTTACTTTTGAGGAAAAGCAAGGAGGCCAATGAGGAGTTCATAGTGGTGGAGAGAGGAAGAACGTATTGATGTATGACCTTCTAGTACATTGAAACGCCTTCAGTTTTTATTTAATATGAAAGGGGAAGATACCAAAAGACTTTCAACAGCAGAATAAAATCATCTGACTTGATTGTTAGGTTAAATTGCTGTACCAAAATAAATTTTCAGGGAGAAAGGTGTGTAGTATGTGTGGAAGTGGGGTTATCAATCAAGTCAATAATTCAGGAACATATGATGGTGTTTTTAGCATGCTGGGTGGTAATAGAAGTGGTGAGGTATGGTTTTCATTTTGTATATATTTTGATGGTGAATATTCTGGTGAACAGGATGGGGTATGTGCAGGACAGACAATATCAACATTTATTTAACTGCACAAACAGAAGGGTGGAGTCTTCATTCCCTGATATGGAGAGAACTCTGAGTTCAAATGTTCTTTCTCATTAAATGGCATAGTGATGATGAGGATTTAGTCAGACAGTGAAAGAGAGCAGTAAGCATAGTATTAAGCGGTAAGACATTATAATACATTTGAACATCAGAAAACGTTGTGTTGGATCATCTGTTTATGTGAGTAAATAAATAAATAAAGCTTCCTGGGGTTCTGATAGAGGTAAAGAAGACTGCTATATGATCCAAAGGGGCACGTGCACCAAATGTTTATAGCAGTAATATCCACAATAGCCAAACTATGGAAAGAACCTAGATGTCCATCAACAAATGAATGGTATATATGTATATATATATACGATGGAAGACAATGCTGCCATCAAAGAAATGAAATCTTGCCATTTGCGTTGACATGGATGGAACTAGAGGGTATTATGCTTAGCAAAATAAGTCAACCAGAGAAAGACACTATCATATGATCTCCCTGATATGAGGAAAAGGAGGTGCAATGTGGGGGGTTTGGGGGACAGGAAAAGAGTAAATGAAACAAGATGGGATCGGGAGGGAGACAAACCATAAGAGACTCTTCATCTCACAAAACAAACTGAGAGTTGCCGGGGGGGCTGGGAGGGTAGGGAGAGGGTGGTGGGGTTATGAACATTGGGGAGGGTATGTGCTGTGGTGAGTGCTGTGAAGTGTGTAAACCTGGCGATTCACAGATCTGTACCCCTGGGGCAAATAATACATTATATGTTAATTTAAAAAAAGAAGAAGAAGAAGAAGACTATTATAAATCAAAGGCTATGGTGTTCAGCAAAGAGTGTGTAATCAGGCATATTTTATTAATGTAACCAAGTAAAATGATGGTCGAAAATTGGAATAACAGAAAACATAAAAATCAGAGATTTTAAAAAGAGATATGGGACAGTGCAGAGATATTATAATAGTGTTATATGGTGACAGATGGTGGCTATGTTTGTAGTGATCATAGAATAATGTATGGAGCTATTGAAAACCTGAAACCAATGTGACACTGAATATCAACTATACTCAAATAAAAAATAGTAAAAATTAAAAATTTTAGTTTAAAAAGAGAAAAAGAGGAACAAGAATTTGAAAAGTGAATTTCAAAAAGAGTAAAGATGAGGCTAAGACATACTCTGAACCTTGAGGAAAACACCATTTTGAAAATTCTTCCCATTTTGAGAAAACTCAAATGAATCAATACCACAAAAGAACCCATTTTAACTGAGAGATGTAATGAATGCTCAAGAAATAATTTTAGGACAGGATAATTCTTCCCTATGAAACAGCATACAGAAACCAGGGGAAACACCTGGAAGCAAAATAAACTATACTGAAAATAAGAATTAGGAAAAAGATAAATGATGAAAGATAAGAAAATTAGACCTGCGACAGAGACCTAGTGAAGAGAATTTTTAGCTTGTGGTTTAATGTTAATATTTTGAGAATAATCTAGAGTTCATAACTGCCTTGAGGCAGGCTGGTTGTAGGCAGTTTAGGCAGACCCCTAAGACAGGCCTACTTTGGGCAGGTGGTGTTGGAGGAGGCCATTGGGCTGGACAAAGACAAATCCAACCATTTGACTAAAGTGTCTGTGAAGATGTTGAAGTCAGATGCAACAGAGAAAGACCTGTCAAACCTAATCTCAGAAATGGAGATGATGAAGATGATTGGACAGCACAAGGACACCATCAACCTGCTGGGTCCTGCACACAGGACGGTCCTTCGTACACTCTCATGGAATATGCCTCCAAAGACAACATACAGGAGTACCTGCAGGCCCAGAGGCCTCCTGACCTGGAGTACTGTTACAATATCAGCCACAATGCAGCAGAGCAACTGTCCTCCAAGGACCTGATATCCTGTGCCTACCAGGTAGCCTGAGGCATGGAGTACCTTGCCTCCAAGAAGTGCATACACCAAGACCTGGCCACCAGGGAAGTGCTGGTGACAAAGGACAACATGATGAAGATCTCAGACTTCAGCCTTGCCAGAGATATCACCACATCAGTTACTATAAAAAGACAACCAACAGTGGACTGCCTGTGAAGTGGATGGTCCCTAAGGCCATTTTTGACCAGATCTACATCCACCAGAGTGACTTCTGGTCTTTTGGGGTGATCCTGTGCAAAATTTTCAATCTGGGAGCCTCCCATATCCTGGAGTGCCTGTGGAGGTGGTTTTCAAGCTGCTGAAGGAGTCATTTGATGGATAAGCCAATAAGTGCACCAGAGAGTTATACACAATAATGAGGGGTGTCTGGCATGTGGTACCTTCGAGCTGCTGGTAGAAGACCTGGATCATACTGTGGCCTTGACCTCCAACCAGGAGTACACGGACCTGTACTTGGCCCTGGAACAATACTGTCTATGCTTTCCCAACACCCAAAGATCCACGTGCTCCTCAGAGAAGAATTCCACCTTCTCTCATGTGCCGTTGCCCAGGGAGGCCTATCTGCCCTGACACCCAGCCCAGCTTGCCAATTGTGGACTCAAATGGCTAGTATCCCTATTACTCCTGTCCAGATTCCGTCATAAGCTGTTACCCTTACCCCCCACCCTCCCTGAAAGACTCAAGGCCTTCTCCTTTGTCCCTTTCCTACTGGCAGGAGCCAGCTGCCTACCTGAGGCCTTCACCCCTTGAAGTGCACCTCTCTTCCCCTTCCTCTTCCTCCTCCTTACAACCTGCTCATGAAAGAAAGGAACAGAGAGGCAGGTACTTGCTCGTGGCTACTTCCTTCCCTCCCATATGTTGGACCAAGACCCCTCCCTGTCATCTGGTACTGCTTGGACGTCGAGGGAGTTGGAGATGAGGCATGCCAGTGAAAGATGCCGGAGCTTTCCTGTTTTGTTTTTGTCTGCTTAGAATAACATGTAATACTGAGTTCTGGTGGCAGGGACCTAGTCCTTGGGGCTATAGCACTAGCGAGGGGAGGTCAACAGCTCTGGGCCTTGGCTAAGAGCAACCCCTGCTCAAGAGGTATGGTGCCAAGGGCTTATTAATTTTGATACTAATTTGCTTTGCTGACCAAATACCTGGTATCAAAAGATGGGAAGGCAAAGACTGGAAGCAGTGTTGTGGCCATGGGGTCCAGCCCCAAACTATGAAGAAAACACAACGTGTATAAATCTGAGTAAGTATATATTTACACACCTTTTTAAATAGGTTGTTATCAAAGATTTAATCAATGGGTAATATGCTCCTCGTGGCTGGGAAGCCTCAGTTGCCATATATTAAAAACAAAGAAAAGATGTGTCTGGGTGGCTTCCTCCATAAGTGTCCCTTCTTTTCAGGTCATGATCCCAGGGTCCTGGGATGGAGCCCCACATCAGGCTCTCTGCTCAGTGGGAAACCTGCTTCTCCTTTTCCCTCTGCCCTGCTTATAGTTCCTCTTCCTGTCTCTCTGTCTGTGAAATAAATAAAATATTAAAAAAATACAAGAAAGAAACAAAATGTTTTTAAAAGGTCTTTTTTTTTTTTTTTAATTTTCTAGGGGTGCCTGGATGACTCAGTTATTTAAGCAGATGTTTGCCTTTGGCTGAGGTCATGATCCCAGTGTACAGTGATCCAGCCCTGCATGGGACTATTTGCATCCCAAGGAGCTTGCTTCTTCCTCTCCCTTTGCACGTGATTCCCCATGCTTGTGTGCTTCTTCTTCTTCTTCTCTCTCTCTCTCTCTCTCTTGCTGTCAATAAACAAAATAAAATCTTTTACCAAATAAATAAATAAATAAATAAATTTCTAAACCTTCTTTCAGTTTAGGTCCCTTAACAAAAATTGCTACTGCTTTATTTAAAAAAAAAGATAATTTAGAAAGATGCTTCCAGAGTTAAAAAGCTGTTTTGTTTCTTTGTCAGGATTAAATATAGAAGTGCTTTAAAAAGTAAAATAAAAAATATGCTATATTAACACTTATCACACTATAACTTTGGTGGTTATATCAAGATAATGAAAAGTGATTTTAAAGCAAATTTCATTAGCAGACATAAAGATCAAGTCAAAATTACAGAAGAGTAAAAGGATGAATTCATCAGGGAGTATAATATTTCTTGACTTTTAATACTTAATAACAGATTTGGGGATATATAGGGAAAAACTAAGAACAAAAGTCATAACTTCTACCTTAGTAGAGAAATGGAAAAAAATTTCAACACCCCTATTTTAAGATTATATAAACAAATGGTCATCAAATTGGTAAGATATGTAAGACTTGAACAAAATTATCAACTAACTAGATATGCTTGGTATTACAGAACACTCCCAACAACCGCAGACTACCCATATCTTAAGCCATGATTTTCTTTGCAAAGGTCAACATTGATAATGTTCTAGTCATATCTCCATGTACCAGGAAAGAAGTAGCATATTTCTTGAAAGACACAGCTATCAAAGCTCCATTGAGAAACCGTAAAGATGGAGAAGGGATTTGCAAATTATATATTGATAATGGACATCTACTCTGATTATTAAAAAATGAATAAATATAAAAAACCTTACTAATAACCAAACAGAGTATCCAAATTTACATGTGAAGAAAATTATTGAAGAGACATGTCACCAAAAGGATATGGATGGCTTATAAGCACATGACAAATTTCTCAACATTTAGACATTAAAGAAATACAAATTAAAATCATAATGAGACATGCTTACATATCTATTAGAATGGCTAAAATTATAAAGGCTAATTGTACTTCGTCTGAGCTAGATTGGGAAGCAACAAAAAATCTAAACTGTTGTTGGCATATATCATGATACCACCACTTTGGAAAAGAGTTTGAAAATTTTTTTAAATGCAAAATATGTTGTAGTTACACAAATAGCCATTTTACTTCTAGGCATTTAACCAAGAGAAACAAACCCTATGTTCATACAAGGACTTGTATATGAATTTCATAGCAGCTTTAAGAATTGAAAACAGTGGAAATGTTCATCAATGTCCATCAATAGAGCAAAGACAAATTATGATCTATTCATTCAAGAAATTACTATTCAACATCAAAATGAACTATTTAGAATTGGAGATTCTCAAAGTAATGATGCTGAGAAAAGAAAAGCGAGGCAATGAATAGTATATACAGTGTGATTCCATGACTAAAAAAAATCTAGAAAATACAAATTTATATATAGTCACAGTCATCAAATATATTGGTGTGATGTTAGTGCCTTCTTCTGTGCTCCCATAGCTTCCTACACTTGGATCTCCGAGCATTTGTTACATCATGTGAAAATATGAACTCTTTTTCTTTATTCTGTCTTACTAGAATAAGAATCCTTGAAATTTTATGGACATTTGAACTCTCAGTTATTAGCATAAATTCTATCACACAGTAAGTTTCCAAATATAAAAGCCAGAGTTTTATAAAGACTTCTAAGCTTTTACATGATCTAGCCACTCTTTTAACCTCTGTGACCTCTTTCCCTGCTACTCTTCAGTCACTCACAGTGGCCTCCTTGCTATTCCTCAGATATGCCAGGCATGATCCAACCTTATGGCCTTCAAGATAGCCAATTCCTTTGTCTGGAGTGACCATATTGCTGATAGTTCTGGGCAAATTCATCACCTTTCCATACCTTTGTTCAATTGTCAGCTTCATTGTAACTGCCCTGATCTTCCTATTAAAAATTTTAACTCCCCATCCCCTGCCTAGCAACCTTGATTTTTCTCACCCTGATCGAATTTTTCTTTTTCCCCATTGTACTCATCATTTTTGAATGCACTATGCAATTTTTATTAAGGTTTATAGCTTTTAATTGTCTCACCCATGAAAATAAAAGTTCTACAAAGACAAGTATTTCATTTACCAGTGTAGTCTGAAGTAATATCTGCCATATAATAGGTTCAATAGACAATTGTTAAATTTCAGAATAAATTAATGTTGAGAGTATACTGAATTTCATAAGTCATTTCAATAATTTTTTCCAAAAAATAAACTACGTAAAACATACCTTAAATTTACTTTCAAAATATTATATAGCATATAATGGACAATATACATAAGCCTTAAAGAAACAATCATATAAATAACCATTTCATACCTACTTTAAAACTGCATAATACCACACTCCTAGATCCTCTCTGAATGCTCTAAAATAACCCTTCAAAGGAAATACATTTTTAAAAATAACAGACTTTTTGGCAAATAATTTAATAAAATAAAAGTTTCATTCATCTATGTAGATCATAATAAATGTTTTTAATAAACATGACATTATAACTCTGAAGTGTGCTAAAATGAAACCACCTGCGAAGGGTGAGAGAACAAAAATAAACATCATTTTTCCAAATAAGAGGAATTTATTACCTTTGAATCAAAGCATGTGGTTTTGTTCAAACTGGCAATAAAGGAATATGGAAACACAAACCATAGAAAGTCATATTTTAGATTTCTAAAAGACTTCGAAGTGAAGAGTATACATTTTTTAAATGCTACATAATGCTACATAATGACAAGATGACAGGTTGTGTCAAATAGCATTTTAAAAGCGCTACTCATAATGGAACGGAAGGTGTCATTTCCCTATAATTTTATATATATCATTAATTTACTATATCTGGATACAACATATTACCAAACAGATGTTCATCAAAGATGAAATCATTTTTAATGGAACATAATAATTTGAACCTACATGTATTAATTATTTTTTTCGATCTAACATTTATAGTCTCGCTAAACATTTTATCAGTTGTCGACTAAATTCAAAAAAAATAGGATAAATAGTCGTGTTTGGAAAAGTAGATTTTTTTTCAAATTTGCATTTAAATGAAAATATTTGCTGATATTTTTAAAACTTTAAATGTAATTTTATATATATCTGACCTATCAGATGATATAAAATTTTTGGAGAAAATATGACATTTTTTTTTATCTTGGTTGAAGGTATTAATAAAGAGCAAGTGTTTGTATTATTTGTATTGTGATATCTTAGTTAATAAACATGAATAACTGGTATAAAATATGTTTTTAAAAAAATTTTATTTATTTACTTGACAGAGATCACAGGAAGGCAGAGAGGCAGCCAGAGAGAGAGGAATGGAAGTAGGCTCCCTGCTGAGAAGAGAGCCCACTGTGGGACTCAATCCCAGGAACCTGGAATCATGACCTGAGCCGAAGGCAGAGATTTTAACCCACTGAGCCACCCAGGCGCCCTAAAATATGTTTTTTTTATATAGAATTATAGTTCTTGCCAAAATATGGAACTAGCTGGAACTGAATGCCTCCTTCAAAGTCAGCTCTGGAGAAATTATGCAAGTATAATATGGAACTATTTCAGATATTAACCAAAAACAAAGAAATGATGATAAATTCCTTAAAAGACTCAAAGTTGCTCTTGACTGGTATGTTTCAAGCTCTATTCCTAGTTTGAAGACAGGTTTTAACAGGCCTGTCACTGTAGAAATCAGCTGGATGTTTAGAGGCTATCAGAACTGTACAAAAACCTTGAAGGGGTAAAGACTTGAAAATTCTTTAGAGAGATTAGCTCCCTAAGGCATTATTCCTCCACACATTTTCCTCCAATCAATTAAGACTGATGGATGAGGGGCACCTGAGTGGCTCTCTCATCACGTGGGTGATGGGTTAAGCCTCTGCCTTCATCTCAAGTCATGGTCTCTGGGTCCTGGGATCCAGCCCCACATCGGGCTCTGCTCAAAAGGAAGCCTGCTTCCCTCCCTGCTTGCCTGTCCCTCTGCTTACTTGTGATCTCTCTCTCTCTCTCTTTCTCTCTCTCTGTGTCCAATAAATAAATAAAATCTTAAAAAAAAAGGCTGATGGATGATAAATTATGAAAACTGCTCCCTCCAAATGATGCTTCTTCATAAGGATTTAAGAATTTAAAATTGTAAGAATTTAAAATTGAAACTTGATCATAGGATTTATCTTATAGAATAACATCAAATGAAGGCAGTTATTATTAGTTCTGAAGTATTTGTGATTCTGAATTCTTGGCCTCATTAGTAAATTTATTTTTAAATTCTCCCATGGAGTGGTGATTGGCCTTCAGTCTTTCATTGATGTACATCATTGGGTCAAATGAGATATGTGTGCCCAGAACTATATATCATCTTCTTTGTATTTCACTGGAGATGGCATTTCAGAGTTTTGTTCCATTGAATTTGGACAGATGTTTTAATAGTCACTTCTAGAGTTGGCCCTGGAGTATATCTTCCTTTTTTTCTCTTCCCAATTCTCTGAAAAACCCTGACTAATTCACATTATCACAGTGATATCACAATTCAAGTTTTTCCAAACACTATAGCTGCAAAATAGAAGGAAGCTACTCAGAATGTAATACTATTGTGAATGATTGAGAAAGAAAACATTATTATAATTAAGCTACCAGGTTTCAATGTATTTTATTGTGGCTTAGAAAATCCTAGCATACCCAGATGTTTATAGAGATTTGATGGTCCGAAGAGGAGCTGAACTCATGTACCAAAATATCTATGCACATAAAAAGTACAATTACTTACCTAAAAAAGATGATGTGGTTAACTTTATATGGCAATCCAAGTGTTATTGGAACAGGAATTTAAAAAATAGCTTAGGGGCACCTAGGTGGCGCAGTGGATTAAGCCACTGCCTTCAGCTCAGTTCATGATCTCAGGGTTATGGGATCAAGTCCTGCATCAGGCACTCTGCTCAGCAGGGAGTCAGCTTCCCTCTCTCTCTCTCTCTCTGCCTGCCCTCCGTTTACTTGTGATCTCTCTCTGTCAAATAAATAAAGAAATAAAATCTTAAAAAAAAAGAATGACTGTACTTTTAAAAAATTGTTTAAAAGGGGCGCCTGGGTGGCTCAGTGGGTTAAGCCACAGCCTTCGGTTCAGGTCATGATCTCAGGCTCCTGGGATCAAGCCCCACATCAGGCTTTCTGCTCAGCAGGTAGCCTGCTTCCCTTCCTCTCTCTTCTGCCCGCCTCTCTGCCTACTTGTGATCTCTCACTGTCAAATAAATAAATAAAATATTTTTAAAAATAGCTTAAAAGTATATGATAAAATAATGATATACATATACAAAGAAAAGATACTATACTGTGAATATAAATTAAGTAAAAATTGTTGAAATAAAGAATACAATAAATGGAGACTAAGATGAATATAGCTGTAAAATGAATAAATGTGTTGGGAAAAACAAACAAACAAACAAATTAATGACTTCTGCCCAAATGCAGCAGAAGAGAAAAAAAATAAAGAAAATATTTAAATAAGTACTGAGATGAATTTTGGAGAATTAAAGAATGATAAAAGATAGCAGACTTAAAATGATGCCAAACATGAGAAATCAGAAAGAAAACAAAACAAAAACCACACACACACAAAACCACTCATATACATTATGGTGAGTTTTAAGAATATCAAAAACAGAGAAGAGCATAAATGATGCCCAAGAGAAGAACAGATCACCTAAAATATACAAGAATAATACTGACAGCAGAATTCTCAATAGTAATAGCATATAAAGGAGACAACTGTGTGTTTGTATAGATGGAAATGATATTTGAAACTAGATATTATACATCAAGCCAAATTATTGATTAAATTTGAGCGCACAGTAAAAATACAATGAAGCATGTTAGGTCTTAGAACATTTATCACACAGAGACACACATTTTAGAAAACTTCCTTGGAGGACAGCTCAATTTAGATAGAGAAAACAGAATTATGTACTCAAAGGCACATTTTGAAGGAAGGATTGAATATAGTCTGCACTGCAAATACTCTTTAATCGTATGTTCTGAATTTCCTAAATTTAAGAAGTATTTGTTCAAATATTTATCTTTAAATAAACCCTAGGAGACTTTTTCTTGGATTCTGGAAAATCAGTCCATTTGCATACAAATCTTTTTGTCACTGATGGAAATTTTGATAGCCCTTAACTCTGGAATGCCTAATGTATTGTTACAGCAATTGTAATTTGCCAATACATGGGTGATGTGTGTGTGTTGTGTGTGTTTATTTTTATTTTTGATGGTTTTACTCTTCTATGAGATTTTTAAATAGACACAATTTTAATAAATTATGATTTGTTGAAATTTATCTGAGGTTATATATAATAAAATATAATTTGTGTGAACTAAAGGAGTGCATCTCCATTTTTTTGTTTTAAGAGTAGACTGGTCTTTAAAAATTGTCCAAAGAAGTACATTATATTCATTATTACATTTGATAATATACAATAAAGTATTTATGGGCATATGGAACCATATAAAATTCTACTATTAATTCATATTAATAATTACCATAAGAGGAAAAAGGGATATTTTTCAAAATGAAAATTAGCGTATTTTTCAGAATATGATATAGTGTTATTCACTGAACAGAGGGAACAAATGTCAAAGTTTAACACAGTTTACAGAATGTTTTTACATAAATTGAAATTTAAATCTGACCAAATTTCACAGTTTTAAGTAAAATGGTAGCACTTTATATCCTTGAAAAGTGGTAAGTGACCCAAAACATTGCTTAGAAAAACAAATTTAACACTACACTAGTCTGAGATGGTTAAGTGATGGTACAACTTGCCATTGTGTATCATCAAATGGTATATTTTTTTCTTTTGGTCTTGTCATTATATTTTATTTTAGCCATTCTGGTAAGTGTGTAGTGATATCTCAGTGTCATTTTAATTGCATTTCCTTGATGTCTAATTATGTCCAAATATATTATTTTGATGTTTAATGTTCTGAGCTTTCTCAGTTCAAGACCATGAAGCCACTTAGGAAAAATACAGTTGCAGATGCACTCATAGACCAACTCTGATTTAGAAATAAGAAGAAACATTACTACCCATTCCAACAAAAAATAGACTTGTTATGCAGTAGGGATTTTATAAATTACCTGACACAACTTATATAGTAAGATGAAATGGGACAGGCAGCTTCTTGCAGCTATATACAACATCATTTTAATTTCAATTTTCAGTATAATTTTTCCAGGGTATACACAGAATATATATTTAATGTAAATTGTGAACATTTTCAACTCTGTATATGGAAATTAATCAATTTTAAGTTTATAACAATCAAAATTAACGGAAGTTTATTTTAAATTAGTTAGCTTTCTCTGCTTTGCAAGACAGAATAATCAAGAATTGGTAAGAAATGGGGGCACCTGGGTGGCTCAGTGGGTTAAGCCGCTGCCTTCGGCTCAGGTCATGATCTCAGGGTCCTGGGATCGAGCCCCACATCAGGCTTTCTGCGCAGCAGGGAGCCTGCTTCCTCCTCTCTCTCTCTGCCTGCCTCTCTGCCTACTTGTGGTCTCTCTCTGTCAGATAAATAAATAAAATCTTTAAAAAAAAAAAAAAAAGAATTTGTAAGAAACTGGGCGCCTGGGTGGCTCAGCGGGTTAAAGCCTCTGCCTTCGGCCCAGGTCATGATACCAGGACCCTGGGATCGAGCCCCGCATCAGGCTCTCTGCTCAGTGCAGAGCCTGCTTCTCTCTCTCTCTCGCTGCCTGCCTCTCTGCCTACTTGTGTTCTCTGTCAAATAAATAAATAAAATCTTTAAAAAAAAACAATTCGTAAGAAACAAATAATCTCTGTAAAATTACCGGGGGTGCATTATAAAGTGTTCTGTAACCGATCAAACTCACAATTTGGATTGAATGGCAAGTGATTTTTAAAATCTGGAACTCATTGTCAATTTTTTTTTCTTCATTGTGTCTTAATAAATTACTGTGTTCATTTGCATGGAAGTGAAGAAAAATGCATGACATTTCATCTCAACACTAACACTTCTAACGGGCAACTCTGAATGTACTTTACAGCAGTGTCACAAAGTAAAGATCAATGATGGTTCATGAAATATTTGTTATAATTCTCAAGGAGATAGGGAGTTTGTGCAAAAATGCAAATCACTTTGCGACTAAACACATTGTTTATTTCAGCTAATTTTAAGAAAATATGCTAAGACTCTCTCAAAAAAGGAAGCAATGATTTAGGTTTTCCTTCAAACTCCTTATCTAATGCTGAAGAAACAGCACGTAGTTCAAAGAGCAACTAATTTGAGCAGCTCCAATTTACACGTTTCCTAACAATGCTTAATTTAGTGGAATTTCTGTCCAATTATGTTAATTTGATGTAGTGAAAGACAAACATTCAAAAAGATCATCCTTAATTTATATAGATTGCCAAACTCTGCATTTTCTGAATGACGCCCAGGAACGTATTTTCAAAAACAAACAAACAATGGCAGAACCACTATAAGGTCATCTCTAGGCAGAAAGTGACTCAGAGCCTACATTACTCTCTCCCTGAAAGTATACTGTAGGCACTGAAACTACTACCCTGAGTCTGTGCTATCAAATTCCTTAAGTTAGAAAGTTTTAAAACCCGTCTGTGTGAGAGTATTTCATTTACAGATAGAGATTTGGTTGTTTATATATTTTCATACTTGATTTTTAGGGTGTAATAACTATGTTTTAAAATTCATGGTGGTTTTGAATACTGTTGGATAATTGTGCTAAAATGGTATATCCATTCCTCCTAGGAAACAGAAATTATAGAAAGGTAGTGCTTTTCAGATCTGACATCTTTGAGTCATTGCAGTTTCAGTATAAATGCAATAGGAAAAGTGACATTCATGTTTATGATATTTTCTATAAATAATTTAGAATGTACTAGAGGCCTGGTATAAAGTGGGATGCCTAAACTTCAGTAAGATCTTGTTTTCAATTCAAAATAAATTTTATTTTTTATTTTTTTTATAATGTTCCTCAATTTCAGATAAGCACACCCCTAAGGTCCACTCCATTTTTTTAAAGATTTTATTTATTTTATTTGACTTATAGAGATCACAAGTAGGCAGAGAGGCAGGCAGAGAGAGAGGGAAGAGGAAGCAGGCTCCCTGCTAGGCAGAGAGCCCAATGCGGGGCTCGATCCCAGGACCCTGGGATCATGACCTGAGCCAAAGGCAGAGGCTTTAACCCACTGAGCCACCCAGGCGCCCCCAAAATAAATTTTAAATTGAATTATGCACCTCTAAGTTCAGAGACTATAAACATCAACCAATACAATTAATAAGTTCTATTTCTTGAAATTTCGGGAACATTGATAGTCTCATCTCCTGGAAGAACAACAGCTAAAATTTTTGGTCATGGATTCTTGCTAAAATATCACTTTCCCAAAGAAAATTAATGTTACGAATTTTCATTGATTGTTATTGATCATGAAGAATATAACAACCACGATAAAAAGAATAGGAAAACCATGATATCTCATCTGTAAGGGCATGTGGAAAGTAGGAAATGCTAATAAAAATAACTACCATTATTTCCTAAGTTAACATAATATAACAGAACACAAATATTTCATAATAATATTTTCTAGGCTCATTCTGATAACTCTTTTCTACATTCAAATTTAAAGGTTGAGGCATGTGATATATATTACACAAAAAACATCCCAAGGAATTTGTTAAAAAAAAAAAAAACTCTTAATAAAGGGCAAATCCAAAGGAATTTTTTTCTAATTTAATTAACAAATTATGAATCGACTTACCTATTTCATCACAGTGTATCAGGCACCAATAATATTTTTAATCGTCATACCTGATGCAATAGTTACCATCTTTCAGACATACTGATCACGAACAAGCAAATAAACAAGAGCACCGTAGCTTAAGATCTTCCTGCATAAATATAGGACTACTTCAGACAATCTCTTCACCACAACATAGCAATGAATAGAAATCATACATGCTCTGTAATGGACATACAGATGAGATAGAAGGGGATGGGTGTTAATATATGCAGAATTTTATTAATTACATTGTAAAACATAATATGGAAAAACAGAATACAATTTTAGAAATACCCAGGTCACCATCATTGTTTTATTTTTATATGTGTAGATAAGGAGTTTAATAAACAATCCCTGACTATTCAACTTCTTATACTTTGAAAATTTTAGCAAAAGTAACAAACCTAGCAACTAGAAAATTGTATCTATCTGCAAAATACAGCTTTGACAGTATGGTATAGGAAAAGCAAAACAAAATAAGTAAGAAAAGTTTAACATTTCACAAGAGTTTTACTTTTATTTTTTATTTATTATTTTTTATTTTTCATTTATTATTTACTTCTAATTTCTACTTTATTTTAATGAAAATGTCATGACCATAACATAAGAGCAGAATTAAACCAACATGAGAAATTATTTTTTCATAAGTTATAATAAACTAGTTTGGTGATTAATTCAAAAATTATATTACAAACTTCAGTGTTCTTGCAGTAATTATCACATCATAAACAAATGAGTCAGGAGTCATAAACTAATGATGATTCTAAATGTTATTTAGAGAGACATTCTGTTCTTAATATATTTCAAATATTCTACACAAGGCAAAGTAGATCCAAGTAATCTGTACGCAAAATAAGATTTTCGAGAAGTATATATTTCCAACAGTATTTATAAAATATTACCTTTATGTAAGGCATCATCCTGGACTTTGTGGAAAACACACAAAGGAGTAAGAAGTGGCCCTTCAAGAAACATATACAATATCAAGGTTTAACATGAAGCAGCATGTCTTCTCTAAGTAAAAAAACATTGTACCAACTGACTTTACTGAAACTTTATATTTATTGCTCTCGTTTTAGGTCATAGTGTCCTTCTGCATGCAGGCTGCTATAACGGACATGATATAGACTGAATAGCTTATAAAGAACAGGAATTTATTTCTCACAGTTCTAGAACTGAGAAGTTCAAGATTAAGGAATGGGCAGATCCAGGGAGAGCCCACTTCCTCATAGATGGCTATCTTCTCACTGTAAACGTACATGATGAATGAATCAAGAGAACACTCTGGGGTCTCCTTTAAAAAGACTGTAATCCCACCTTTGACCTAATCACCTCCCAAATGCCTCTATGTTTTAATACTGTCACTTCCAGAGTTAGATTTCATAATATGATTTTGGGAGACATAAACATTCACACCATAGTATATATAAACAAAAAAAGACACAAAAACAACAAACAACAAAAATTATTTTAACTACCTATTATTTTCAACTACATAAAATTTTAATTTGTTTCTATATAATATTAAATAACTCATTTGAGTGATTCACTTATATCCAATGCATCTGAGTGCAATTAAATTTGCTTACCCAACATATCCAGCAGCATATTTCTTCAGACTATCCCATTCCCCACCTTACAGGATTTAGCACAATTAGAAGACAGGGGATAGAGGATAGATAGATAGATGTATACGAAAACACACTTGTACATACACATATGCATATTTTTTCTTGTTTATGATACTCATGCAAATAAAATTTAAGCTCAAGGAAACCTGTCTTGTGTGTTACTTAATATCCAGTTTTTAGTCAACATCCAAAAACAAATAATCCAATAAAAACATGGATAGAAGACATGAACAAGTGTTTCCCCAAAGAACACATTCAAATGTTCAATAGATACATGAAAAGATGTCCATCATCATGTATCATCAGGAAATTGCAACGCCAAACTAGAAAGCGATACCACCTCACACCTCTCAAAATGGCTAAAATCAACACTACAAGAAACAAAAGGTGTTGGAGAGGATGTTAAAAAGTAACACTTGTGGGGGCTGCCTGGGTGGCTCAGTGGGTTAAGCCTCTGCCTTCAGCTCAGGTCATGATCTCAGGGTCCTGGGATCAAGTCCCACATCGGGCTCTCTGCCAGGCATGGAGCCTGCTCCCTCCTCTCTCTCTACTTGTGATCTCTCTCTGCCAAATGAATAAAATCTTAAAAAAAAGGAAAAAGTAACAATTGTGAACTGCTGGTGGTGATGCAAACTGATACAGCCATATTTGAAAACAGTATGGAATTTCCATAAAATTTAAAAATAGAAGTCCTTTGTGATCCAATAATCCTGTTGGTGTGTATTTATCCAATGAATATAAGAAAAATTATTCAAAGGGATGCCAGCACCCCTATGTTTATAGCAGCATTATTTGTAAAGCTAAGATATGGAAAGAGCCCAAGTATCCATCATTTGATGAATAAATAAAGAATAAGTGGTATGTATATACAATGGAATATTATTCTGCCATAAAAAAGACTGAAATCTTGCCATTTGCAATAACATGCATGGAACTAGACAGTATAATGCTAAAAGTGAAATAAGTCAGTCAGAGAAAGACAAATACCTTTACTCATATATGGAATAAAAGAAACAAAACAAACAAGCAAAGGGGAAAATAATAAGACATAGAAAGAGAAACAAAGCAAGAAACAGACATTTCATTATGGAGAGCAAACTGATGGTTACTTGAGGGGATCTGAAAGGAGTGATGGATTAAATAAGTGATGGGGGTTAATTAGAGCACTTGTCATGATGAGAACTGAGTGCTATATGTTATATTGTACACATGAAACTATTACAACCATATATGTTAACTAACTGGATTTCAAATGAAAACTTTTTTGAAATCCCAGTTTTTAGCTCACATTCTGGCTTACAAAAGGGATTTAGTCAGGAATTTGGAGATTAGTTAATGAACAAATAAGGGGTGAACAGGCAGTTGTTAGATAAAATTACTATCCTTTCTGGCATGATCTTATACCTTTTATCTAGAATTATTTTTAGCACTTTAGACTCTTCCTATTTTATTTTGAGTCATTAAACAAAAATTTCCTCAAAGGACCTTAGACTCCATCCAATTTGAGCAACAGTGTGAGAGAGGAAATGGTGTCCAGGAGGGAAAAAAAAAAGATGAAACTACTTTTGTTTACTAGTGAATGCATAGTTCTTCCACAGAAGAAGCTCTAAATGGTCATGGCTCCAGCTTTATATGTGTTCAGTCATATGTTCAGAAGTAGGTAACACTATCAAAAAATATAAAGCATCTGAGATTATTTTCCCTTATTTGAAAGCTGGTGTATGAGTCTGCCGTGGTTTCTTGGGTGTTGATAGAAGACGCAGACTCATGGTTCAGAAATAATATAGTTTATTATTCACAGCAATAGAGGTACCAGAATATTAACAGTATTTGTGTGTGTGTGTGTGTTTGTGTGTGTGTGTGTGTGTGTGTGTGTGTAGGGGTGGGAGTTATATATAAGTTCTGAGCCTCAGTTCCCATAAGAAGAATCAAAACAGAGGCAGATAATATTTGCAAACACAACAGGTTAAGTTAAAAAAAAAAGATACTATTTCTGTCTTCCAAGTCTATTCAATACAACCATCTTCAAAGGATGGTCTAGAACAAATAATAAATGCAGAAATGTAAGCAACCAATTGAAAAGTGACTCCCAAGAAACACACTTTGAGAGCCTTCATTTGACAAAAATACTATAGGATATTACATGGATCAGGTGCATTGAATACTGGAAGGTTAAAATTACAAGGGACCAAATATTTTGAGCAGTTCTGGCATCCAGTAGAGTTCAAATAGGTTTTATAAGATTGAGAAAAGAAGCCATCAAAACCTGGGCCCACGGGGCGCCTGGGTAGCTCAGTGGGTTAAGCCTCTGCCTTCGGCTCAGGCCATGATCTCAGGGTCCTGGGATCGAGCTCTGCATCAGGCTCTCTGTTCAGCAGGGAGTCTGCTTCCCCGCCCCTCTGCCTCTCTGCCTACTTGTGGTCTCTGTCTGTCAAATAAATAAATAAAATCTTAAAACAAAACAAAACAAAACAAAAAACCTGGGCCCAATTTTCCCAAAAGTATGATTCTGATTCTAGTCTCTATGATGTTATCCCTTGAAGACAATGCCTCTAATTGAGTTGAATTAGTTTACTAAAGAGCATACCCCCATTTGTTGTAGGAGATGAACAATATGCAAGAGGCAAAATGCCACATGGAAGCCACGTGGTCTTCAGTGGAGTATAGAATCAGTTCCTTTGGGATGAATTTGCTCCACATTTGAATTCCCACTTAAGGGAAAATAAGAGTGCCTTCTAATAGATTTTAAATAGGAAATGACAACGGAAGCTTATACAAGATTATAAAATGGGAAATTTCATTTAGATGTGCAATAATTTCAAAGTCATCTTCTTAATATTACAGACTTTTCACATAATCATAATTTTTTGGTATTATATGGTAATTTCAAATATAGTAAATATATAGAATTTACCTCTGTAATTATAGCGAGGCTGGTCATACTTTAATGGCAACAAAACTTCAATTTAGAAGTATGGTTTACCAATTATTAATACATTTGGAAATGGTGTGTCATCTTCACTCCACTTGTCTCACTAAAACTGTGAGCCAAAAAAGTAGGTCCAAGCTGTTTACTATGGTCAAAATGGGTTGCTTCTGCACCTGGTAAAGAAGCAGTCATATTTTGGAAGAAGAAACTGAGGCTATTAATATTTTCAACTTATTTTCAGAAAAGGAAAGAAAGGATAATCTAAGCTAAAGCCAAAATCTTACACAAGGTGGCAGGAGAATGATCTTTTCCCAGATAAAGGGTTTTTCAACTTAGCCATGTTAGGAGGAAGAAGAGATGAGACATTGTGGACTTGACTAACGTTTGTACACTGTTTAAAAAGTTTTCAAAATAATGTGTATTATTTTTCTTCTTTTAGTTGAGACAGAAAAAACAAACAAACAAACAAAAAACCACTAATGAGCTTACTCTTAAAAGGAGGTAAACAAGAACCTAGCAAAGATTGAATGTTAGGTATTGTCCCCCTCCTTTTTTTTAAAATTATGTTATGTCAGTTACCATACAATACATCATTAGTTTTTGAAGTAGTGTTCCATGATTCATTGTTTGTGTAAAACACCCAGTGCCCCATGCAATATGTGCCCTCTTTAATACCCATCACCAGGCTCACCCATCCCCACATCCTTCTCATCTTTAAAACCCTCAGTTTGTTTCTTGGAGTCCATAGTTTTTCATGTTTCATTTCCCCCTCCAATCCCCCCACTTCATTTTTCCTTTCCTTCTCCTAATGTCCTCCATGCTATTCCTTAGGTTCCACAAATAAGTGAAACCGTATGATGATTGACTTTCTCTGCTTGACTCATTTCACTTAACATAACATCTCCTCCAGTCCCATCCATGTTGATGCAAAAGTTGGGTATTCATCCTTTCTGATGGCTGAGTGATATTCCATTGTATCCATAGATCACATCTTCTTTATCCGTTTGTCTGTTGAAGGGGATCTTGGCTCTTTCAACAGAATGGCTATTGTGGACATTGCTGCTATGAACACTGGGGTGCATATGGCCCTTCTTTCCAGTAAAATAGAGCTAGCCTATGACCCAGCGATTGCACTACTGAGTATTGTCCTCAAAGATACAGATGTAGTGAAAAGAATTAGGTATTGTTAAAGCACAAATGTAGGGGATAGAAGTTATGGTACAGAAGAGGGAAGGGCAACCATATGACAGAGTAGAATAAAGTAGCTCAGGAAGAAATTAGTCATATCAAGATATTGTAAGGCATGTGGGGTTGGCAGGGAGAGCATGAGAAATCATGAGAGAAGAGAGAGAAAATGGACCAGGCAGGAGAGGTTTATAACATTTTAACATCTAAGGTAAGCATATGCAAAGCAGAATAGGGAAAGAAATAAAAGTTTTTATAAGACTCAATACATAAGGAATAACGTGGAGGATACTGGGAGATGGAGAGAAGTCTGCTGGGGGAAATCGGAGGGAGAGACAAACCATGAGAGACTGTGGACTCTGAGAAACAAACTGAGGGTTTTGAAGAGGAGGGTGGCAGGTCGTTGGGTGAGCCCAGTGGTGGGTATTAAGTGGGAATTTATTACATGAAGCACAATGAATTTTGGATCACTTAAAATAAATTAAAAGAAAAAAAAAGACTGACTACAGACATGGACCTCAGTGTAACACAGATATGGAACTCACTGGAATACCAGCCACTTCCCACCGACACACACAAACTATGATAATAATAAATAATAATGCAATTATAAAATTACCTGCCAAATAATTTTTCCTCTTTTTTATTTTTATGATTATTATTTTTATTTTATTTTTAAAGTATTTATTTAAATTCCAGTTAGTTAAAATAAGGTGAATATTAGTTTCAGGTGTACAACATAGTGATCAACACTGCCATACAATGGATTAAATAAAAAAATGAAAAAAAATTTTTTAAAGATTTTATTTTTAAAAACCTCTACACCCAAGGTGGATTTCAAAGGTACAACCCCAAGAACAAGAGTTACATATTTTACTGACTGATCCAGCCAGGCACCCCAACAAATAAAAATTTTATAAAATTGTTGAGTTTGTGGGTGTCTCATTTGCTCAGTCAGTTAAGTGTCTGCCTTTGGCTCAGATCATGATCTCAAGAGTCCTGGGATTGAGCCCAATATTGCTCATGCTCTCTCTCTCTCTCTCTCTCTCCCTCTCTCTGGCTTTTGCTCTTAAATAAATAAAATATATTTTTTTAAATTGTTGAGTTTTTTTAACTAGTTTTAAACTAGTAGACAGAGATGAAGATAAAGTATGATGTCATGGCAGGGAAAAATACAACTTACACGTTTTAAAAATAAAATGTGCAATGCAAGTTACATCACTTCTTTTATCACCACACTGGGACTTTCAGTACTGAGTTGTTGTAATGTAAGGACCTATTTTATATTTTTATATTTTAGCAAGAGGCTTTCATTGAGGTTAACCCTTAAACTGTCCTTCCCCCAGGGGATTCACTTAAAAACAAGTCCTGGAAATCAGCTCCAGATAACAAAGCCCATATACAAGGGTGGGTCAGGCCAGGTGGAGACATCAATCAGTGGGAGGGGGGGTGGTGTTTGCATATTGTCTCCCTAGATACTAAGGAGTATGCCCCACTCCTCCACCCTTTGGAAACCGTTTTGGCACCAATCCTAATCAAGGTGTAATAGGCTGGGTCAAATGTCTATACTAGGGTAAATTGAACCTCAATTGGTCACCTAGCCTCACTGTGGAGTTTCCTGTGTGTGTTAAAATCTCATTGGTCACCTGTGCGTGGCCAGGCCTGACTGCATGGCCTTTGCCCTTAAAAGCTAGACTGTGAAACAGCAAAGGGTTGCCTTCTCTCATAAGAGGTGTGGCCCCAAACGTTCGGTTGGATTCTTGATGCTTGGCATGAAATAAAGCTTTGCTTGACCTTCGCTTTACATCAGTCTCGCTCCTTTAATCATAGACCCATTATTGGGGCATAACAGTATTAATCTTATAGTTATAAGTCCACAATGCATCCATCATCCATTCTACCCCTTAACATTCCCCTTTGGACAGACCCATGATCTAGAACAAGCCTTATTTTATAGTGCCTTGTAGGAGATTTTTGCTGCTGCCTAAATTGCCTACTTTCCTCTCACCATTACCACGGAAATTGGATCCACTGAAACAAAGGGGTAGTGTAAGAAATTAACAACTTCCATAAATCTCTTTAAATAATAAAGTATAAGATAGTGATAGCTTTTTTTCTGCCACATAACCAATTCTTGCAAGAATAAGGTCATATAAGAGAATTTACAACACATGCTAGCATTATCCTACTGGACCCAGATCATTTGTATGTTTCTCTGTCTCTGAGAAATGTAGTTATTTACATGACTGAAACCTACAAATTGTTTGATATGACTACTAATATCACCTACATTATTTGAAAGCCTGTTTAAGGCTTCTGAAATACATAGGTTTTGTAAACACTTATGAAGCATCTTGTATATATCAAACACTTTAAAAATCTCTGCTGTAAAAACAAAACAAAAAACTCTACCTCAATGGAACTTTGAGTCTGAAAAAGATACAGGCAATATACATGGCAACAGATAGAATAATTACATATTGGATTATATACTCCGAGGATGTCACATTAAATTGATATGAAAATGATGAGAAGGATCTGGATTTCTTGTCAAAATTTTTTGCCTTAAAAAGAAATTGATATTTAGGGAAAGTTGTTACTGAAAGAGGTTCTGTGTCAACCAAAAATGTTAAACCATGATCTGAATAAATGTTCCGGTTGTGATCATTGCTTTGTTTAGCTGTCTTATATTAAGACTGAATTTAGTCATTCAGTCTCAGATTTCAGTAAGTCTTTTTTTAAATGATTTTATTTATTTATTAGAGAGAGAGAGGGAGGGGCAGAGGGAGAGGAAGAACCAGACTCCTTGCTGAGCAGGCAGCTGATGCAGGACTGGATCCTAGTACCCTGGCATCATGGCCTAAGCTAAAGGAAGACACTTAACAAACTGAGCCACTCGGGCACTCTAGACTGTATACTTCTTAAAGGTAAAAACGTTTATTCTTCTAGTAGTTCCACAGACATTTCTAACATCCATAAGAAAGCATGTACTGATGTAAAATGCCAGCAAATCAAATTATTTAAAAAAGAAAGAAAGAAAAGATATATCTGGATAAAGAGAAAAACAGAAAATCTAATAATACATTGAATTTTTAGAGCAAAGAGTGGAGGAAGAGAAAATAAATATGAAATAGAGATATCCACTAAAAGAAAATTGAATAAGGCAGGAGATTTAGAAAATTATTATGACAGACTTGAGAAAAAAATAAAATAGGAATTTTTAGAAAATAGCAATGAATGAAAAGGTAAATTGTTCCTACCTCTATAATATTAGCTGTTGTTGTTGTTGTTGTTTCTAATTTACCTATTTAAGCTAATAAACAAAGAAAGGTTTCATTTAGGGATAAGGTTTCTATATATATATATATTTTCCATTTAGGGATAAGGTATATATATATATATATACATTAATTTTCATTGTTAGAAAATGTGTCACAGAAAGTATTTAAACTTTAAGATACAGATGCAACATGTAACGAACTACATTGTTTGAATGTCTAATTTGTAAATGCTGTAGGAGGAAACTTGGTGGAAATGTCCTTATGTGGTTGTGTTTCTGGAACTAAGTATATTTATTAATAAGGAATAGTTTAAAATTATGAAATGACCAGGAGTGGACAATTTTCCTAATCCTATGAGCTCTTTGCAGCTCTTTTATTAGCCCCGTTCAGGAATATCAGCTTTATTTATCTAATTAAATTTTATATTAATGTGCTTTTGACTTTTGGCCTTTCTCTTCCTTCTGTTCTTTTTTTCCCCCTAAATTACATGTTTCTGTTTAACAGCTACTATCAATTCTTTGATATGAATTCTCAGCATCAATTTACTAACTCCAGAGATGAAGCAGCATCAATATTTAGAAGCGAAGAATACAAAGCCTTGGGCATCTGGATGGCTCAGTCAGTTAAGCATCTGCCTTCGACTCAGGTGGTGATCCCAGGGTCGTGGGATGGAACCCCAGATTGAACTTTCTGCTCAGCTGGGAGCCTACTTCTCCCTCTGCCTCTGCCTGCAGCTGCCTTTGCTTGCGTTCTCCCTCTCTTTGTCAACTAAATAAAATAAAGTAAAATAAAATAATGTAAATAATACATTTATTTATTTATTAAAATGTAATTATTACACAATACATAATGTATTGCATAATTATAATAATGATTAAATAATTTATTAAATATTTATATTAAATATATCGATTTAATTAAATAAATATTTTTTAGAATTTCAAATATTCATATTTATATTGTTAAATATTAAATCATTAATTTAATAAATATCTAAACATAATAAAATAAAATAATTTATTTATTAAAATGAATAAAATTATGTTGTCATGATCTGAGCATATATTTTTAAATAGTCTAAAAAAACCATCTAATAAAGTCTAAATACATTGAGTTCAGATATTTACACAAGTTAACCCAGACACTCAACCCACAGACAGTTTCAAAACATTTGTTTTTATCTACTACTCAAAATACGATTGTAATGTATTTATTTATAACTTTGACATAGCAAGGAAACTTGGAGGAAAAGCAGACATTTGCTTTTAATATTTGAAAATTATTTTGTTGATTAAAAGAAAATAAAAACCTTAACACATGAGCATTTCTTCTTAAATAACACTGTGAAGTTTCTGAGTCGCATTCTATTAAAAGTGCTGATAAAATGGCCTCAGTTACTCATTTAAATTATCAGCTGAATGGGTAACAAATGAAGTAGAGAGCTTTTTAATTATTTATGAATGTATTGCTTGTGGATGGAGTGCCACATAGAGTTACCTCTCTTTTTGGCTTTGTTTTGTGAGCAGCAGTGGAATCTATGAATGAGATTAAACATAAGGACATTCACAGAAATTCTTAATGAACTTCTGGGGAAGGGCAATAAGTGCAAGGAAAAACTGCAGCAAGACTAATTACACATTTCAAGTGGTCATCGCTTAATTATAGAAGCTTTTAAGTTCAAGTAATATATCTTTTTTATGAGCCTATCATATTGTATTAATTACCACAAACTGCACTCTTGAACACTTATCTTTTCACATATTTCTTATTCTTAGTACTTAAAATTACCCTTATGATTGATCAGTAAATGGATTTTACTGACAATGCATTTATTTACATAAATAAATAATGCTGTTTATATATATAAAAACAATTGAATATGTGTATGTGTTCAATGAAATTTTTTTTTCAAATTAACATCTTAATTCCACCACATTGGTTACAAATAGATATAGACTTTATAGATTCATCAAATATTTTATTCTCAAATTTATGTCTCCTATGTGAAGTAAATGAAACTGTATATATTAAATATAATCCTATCACATGTAACAGTTACTAGTGCATCCCAGGACATACATAGGTCAGGTCCTACTCAAGGCATCACGGATAACTGGATTTAACTTTCTATCCTAGGAGTCTTCTGTATATTTCTGTGGCTTTTATACTACAATCAGGAGGAAGAATTCTTTTGCTAAAAGCTTCCAAATCACTATGTGAGTAGATTATTTGTAGACTAGTGATATAATATTATAGTTTAATATGTAAAGCATGATAAAATAAAATGCTATTGCCATATTTAATTTGTTCAGTAAAGCATTCATTTAGTTATCAAGCATTCATTTGCTTTTTTTTAAGATTTTATTTTTTCTTTGACAGACAGAGATCACAGGTAGACAGAGAGGCAGGCAGAGAGAAAGGAGGAGAAGCAGGGTCCCTGCTGAGCAGAGAGCCTGATGTGGGGCTCTATCCCAGGACTCTGGGATCATGACCTGAGCAGAAGGCAGAGGCTTTAACGCACTGAGCCACCCAAGAGCCCCAAGCATTCATTTTCTTTATACAGAAGAGATAGAACAATACTATATAGTAGAAAATACAGTAAATAATCTAGAAACCTTGATCATTTTGTTTTGGCAATTTTAGAACATAAAATTAGCTAAAGCTCAAGTGCAAGTTATATTTGTATCATAGGAGGAAAAGTTAATTAAAAGTTTGTTTATTACCATAGTTTAACACTTCAACAAAATGATAACGATTCAAAAATTAATGAATATATGAAGTATACAATAAAAACAATAATCTTGAGTGTATGTGACTCACTGTAGGTATTGATAGGCTAGAAATCAAAGGGAAAGTATCTATAGGGTTTGTTCAGTTCCATGCTCATCAGATTAATAGGCTTTCTAATATTGCTTCCTTCACCACATTAATTTGTCTAATGAAGTTTTCAAGAGTTAAAGACAGTGATAGGTTCATGGCTGGAGAGAAGGTACAGAATCTAAGATAGTTCAGCAGTGCTTATTATTTAAGAGAAAGACAGCATGGGAGGTGAGGGGTGGAAGGAAAGGGATAAGAAGAGATAATCTTAAGCAACCTCCTTGCCCAGCACAGAGCGTATAGGGGCTTCATCTCATCGCCCTGAGATAACAACCTGAGCTGAAATCAAGAGTCAGATGCTTATCTAATTGAGTCACCCAAGTGCACCATTTTTTCCCCTGTATCTTTATTTTCATCTCTTTCTGTAACTGAATTTCCCTTCAAAATCAGGACTTGCATACACAACCTAAATAATTATTTTGGGACTTGATCACGTGGAAGAGGAGAGAATGAGAAGAGCTAAGTGGTCCAGGAGAAACATATATGAGTTCAGACTGAGTGGATTATGATTGTGGACAACTGAGCATCAATCCTAATGCACAGAATACATCTCAGAATTATTTTCCTGAAACAAGAAAGAATCTGTTTAACTCACGGGCTTCTGCATCCTATCCACAGTGGTTAAAATTCATCTCAGAAGTAATTAATGTCCCTGACTTTTCTATTACTGGGCATGTGAGAGGAGCTGAGTGGGCTTGGTCAGTGTCCCACCTAATGAAAGCCAGAGCAGATTCAGGCAAAAAAAAAAAAAATTTAGTTCTTTCCAAATTGGATTTAATGCGATTCTATTTTTCATTCATGAATTCATTTTACATTATATATTTTATCGATTTTTCTAAGCTTTGGCCAATATTCACTGCATTTTTGAGTAGCTTTTATCTATTATTGTAAATCAGTTTTCTGCTACATTTGTTTAGTCATGGTTATCCATTTCTTCTTCCAAGTTTTTCAGATATTTGATATCAATTTCCAAATAAATTATTTAAAATGTTTATTTTTTATACTAAACTTCTATGAAAAACATTGGTATATGTATTATGGCATATTGTTCCCCTTTCATGTTATTTTTTTAAATGTGAATGTGCCTTGGCAAATATATATTGTTTCTTTTTATGTTTATGTAGATTCTTCATAATTTTCCCAAGTTCATTGGCTTATGGTTTCTATTTTTTTAATAATTTTCCTACTGCCAATTAATAGATTTTTTTTCCATTACCTTGTCTAAGTTGCTATTGCCATTATAAGTAAAAAGCATCTGGAAATCTATATCCCTGTCCAGTTTCCTCAAATCACTCATTATTTTCAGGATCTAGTTGGATTTTCTTACAGGTTCCAGGTGGACAAGCTTTTGAACTGGCGCTAAGTATTATTTCTGTTTCTGGCTTCCTGCATTTACCAGCTTAGGGATCATTTTTAACAATTATGATGAAATGAGGCATCATATTCTTATTCTCAACTTCATTAATAATGATAGTAGTGTAACCTGTCCTACAAGATAATAATAGATACATGTAAAATAATTTCATTGACCAAAAAAGTGGTGGAAAATGTAAATAAAACACAGTGGCAACCAACGAGTCATTTCAAGTTGAGCTATTTTTTTCCCCCTTTATCTCCCTGTCTCTTTAATTTCCTGTAGCACATTCCTACAAAATATTTTAAGGTGTTTTATATGCACATACATAGAGATCATCATGGAGTCTAAATCTAATAATTCCTTGTCAGTTTTAAATATTTTAAGTATGGTTCATTCCTATGTCAGTTGTGTATTAACTTTTTCTCCACACTGCACTTAATTGCAAGAAAATATTTAATTTTAATATGAATTAATTAATCACTTTAATAAATATTTTTACCTTATCGATTAATCTCTGATGCTTATTTCTTAATTTTTTTTAACTTTTAAAATTTTATTTATTGAGAGAGAGAGAGAGAGAGAACAAGTGCAAGCAGGGGAAGCTGCAGAGGGAGAGGGAAAAGAAGAAGCAGGTTCCCCACCAAGCAGGGAGTCAAGCTCAGTCTCAGGGCCTTGGGATCATGATCTGAGGTGAAGGCAGAGGCTTAGCTGACGGAGCCACTGAGTCTGTTATCTTTGATATTTAAGGAAATACTTTATCATATCTAATTGATCCCCTATGTCGCAAATACAGTTTTCTCTATGGTGCTATTAATTTTATTGTCTTCAAATTAGACTCTTTTTCTAGAAGCATTTTTAATCAGTCTCTTAGGTCTATAATTTAGTTTTTATACATTTCATTTAGCATTTTATTTTATCTTCATCATCTCTGAGTATTCCTGACCTGTACTCATTGGTCAAATCTTTCTTATTAATCTATTCCAAAAATTTGTTTGTTTCTATAAGATTTTGTTATTACTGCTGTCGTTCTTAGGTTTTGCCTTTATATTCTTTTTGTTTTGTTTTGTTGTTTTATGCTTTGGTGTTTTTGTTGTATTGTTTTGTTTTTCTTTTGAATTAATACAATTAAACCTTTAGATTTCCTTCATACCTTTAATTATTGTCACTTATTTTCACAAATGATATTACCATAGTAGAGTAATTCTAAATATTTCTGAATTCGCTGTATTATTTCTTTATAGGTATAAAGTTCACTTCCAGTTACATGGACTTAATATTTTGGTCATTCTATTCTAGTTTTATTGCCTAATCATTGGAAAATATAGCCTGATACTTAACTCTAGGGAATGATGTGGGACAGCTAGGTTCTTGTGTCTTGAAGTCAAAGAAGGAATCTCGTGGGCAATGTAGAGTGAGTAAGTGACAGAAGTTTATCAAGTGAATATATAGAAAAAGCTCTCACAACTAAGAGGGGTCCCCACACAGTTAACAATGAGTGCCTTCAGGGTTTATTTTTTATAAAAAGGTAACCAGGCATCTTTAATCCTTTTAACATCTCTATCAATAACTGCTGCAATGGCTTACCTCCTTTTTAGGGTCTGATTATTCTTTTTTGGTTACAGGTGTTTATCATGGAGACACCCACCCCACATGACCCACCCCATACACCTATGGCAGGGTTGTTCTCCATCCCACATGCCTAGATCAGGGTGCTCTTCCCTGGGGTAGGGTGGTCCAATTTATCTCTTTACTCTGGTTTTCCCACACCACATTTTGGGGATTTCTGAGAGCCTGTTCACAAAGTTCCCTATGGATCTCTTCCTCCCTAGCCCCACCTGTCCGTTACTCATTTTGAGAGTTGATATTACCAAGTACTGTAATTCTAAAAATTTCTGAATTAGCTGTATTATTTCTTTTTAGGTATGAAGTTAACTTCCAATTATATGAATTTAATATTTTGGTCATTGTTTTCTTTTTTTTTTTTTTTTTTTTTTAAATTAATTAATTTATTTGACAGATAGAGATCACAAGTAGGAGAGATGCAGGCAGAGAGAGAGAGGAGGAAGCAGGCTTCCCGCCGAAGCAGAGAGCCCGATGCGGGACCCGATCCCAGGACCCTGGGATCACGACCTGAGCCGAAAGCAGAGGCTTTAACCCACTGAGCCACCCAGGTGTCCCGAGGTCATTGTTTTCTAATTTTATTGCCTTATTCTTGGAAACTATAGCCTGATATTTAACTCTAGGAATTTATTGGCATATACTTCTGGCCTAAATAATGGCCTGTTTGTGTAAATGTTCAACTTATGCTTATATACTTACTGAAGACTATTGTTTTGGGGTCAGGATGGCTACATTTATTAATAGATCAGGACTATTAGATTCTCTAAATTTTAATGTCTCTTAATTTAATCTAATTAAATTATCAGTTAATGAAAGAATTTAAATTTTTTATGTACTACTGCATCTAAACTTATCAAAGTCTTTTGCTATAATTAGACAAGTATGTCATCCTGTTTTTATACCAAGTCTTACATTTAAAAAAATTATACTATCTGAAATATTATTTATTATTACTATTATTATTATTATTATTATTATTATTTTTAAAGATTGTATTCATTGGGGTACCTGAGTGGCTCAGTCAGTTAAGTGTCTACCAATAGCTCAGGTCATAATACCCGGGTCCTGTGATAGATCCCCACAGGGGGTTCCCTCCTCAGTGGGGTGCTTCTCCCTCTCCCTCTGTTATTCCCCCTGCTGTGTGCATGTTTTTCTTTTCTCACTCTCTCTCAAATAAATAAGTAAAATTTAAAGATTATCTCTCTCAAATAAATAAGTCAAAATTTTTTTTCTCAATGGGAGGGAGAAGCAGACTCTCCACTGAGCAGGGAGCCTGATGCAGGGCTCAATACCAGGACCCTGGGATCATCACCTGAGCTGAAGGGAGACACTTGAACCGACTAAGTCACCCAGGCACTCCAGTTGTTTATTTATTTATTTACTTTTATTATGCATATGTTTTATCTCTCTTTTCTTCAAGACTTTTTTTCGATCTTTTTACTTTTTTCATAAAACTGAATTATTTCAAGATGACTTGGTCATCCTCTTTTCCCCCACCCCATAGGTCATAGAGTATATTTTAACTGTTAAAATAATATTAGTATTTAAGTGCTGCCTACACAAATTAAGGCAAATTATCTGTGGTCTGTATTCCTGAAAATATTTTTTTTTATTATGCCTTCCTATTCCAATGACATTTTATAAGGATCAAAATGTTTACATTTGTGATTATTTTTTTCAAGATAATAATTCTATTACTTCATTCTTTTTTATATCTGATGTTATTTAAAAAATTTCTGTCTGATTCTTGTTTATTAATGAATTTTTTTTTCTCTCTCTAACACTTATGATTTTTTTTTTTTTGTCTTTGGTATGTATGCCCTAGTTTGGGATTCATAGAGTCAACTATAGTTATGAATATTTTCTTTCTTTTCTTGTATGTAAATTTTAATCCAGTGTCTTGACTATTTTATGCTTGAAAAATAGATGTACATTAATATTCAAATATTTCTTTCCTTTTTCTTCTTTCATTTAAAAAAAGTCATTTATTTTATTTTGTTTAAAAAATATTTATTTATTTATTTATTTGGAGTAGAGAGAGAGGGTCATGAAGAGTGGCTGATTATATACTTTCAATTTGGGAGGAGGTTAGGGATAGCACAAGCTTCCAAGGTATTTTATAAACAAGGTTTCCAGGACCTTGAGGGGGCTAGCTATTGTTAGGGAAAGGTCATTTATTACTATTTAGTGAAAACTCAGGGAAGAGACTCTTCTGATGTGTATCAGTGGGTATATGCTTGGGAGATGATTGCCAATGTATATCTTGAGGGCAGGGGTGTGGAGTAGAGATAAAGAAGTTTTGAAAGTAATTTTTACATGTGAAAGTAGATTTTCAGTATCCTGGGGGGGTGGACTAAGAATGCTTTTTGCCCTGAGTGTATGTGTCCACATGGAAGCAGCTGAGTCCCCAGAGGAACTTCAAGGACTTGTCAACAGGCTATGAGTAGTAAGGAAATCTAATTTTTTCTCTAGCTTTAGTTCCACACACATCACCTACATCTTACACCTCTTTTATATTGATAATTTTAATGCTTTGCTGGTATCCAGATGACTATACCCTTAAGTGACTTCTTATCTCTATTGAATCCATTACGTATTCTATCCATTGTATTCTTAATTCAACTAGATTACATATATTTAATCTATTAGTACCACTAGGTTCTTAGTCTTGTTTTTATTTCAAAATCTTTCCTTATTTCCTTACACTATTTATTGGGTATATTTTAAATCACTGATATACTCACTAATTATAAATAAGCTGTCAACCTTATTCTTATTTTGAGGTAGCTATATCTTTTTGGGTTTTAGGACATCATACCAACAATGCCAAATAATTTTCAGACAACAGCAGGATCTCCAAGAATTCAACTAAATTCTGACACTATCTACCTGAACATAGCGTAAGATTTCATCAGTTAAGGGATCAGTCCTCCAAGACTATCTCCAACCCCATCTCAGATGCCAGTCTCACTGTAGTCACTGTGCTTGTGACTGAGCAACTAAAGGTTGGAGGTCCCAGTGGCCTACTTCTTACGTTCTTTTAATTTGCTACAGGGACTCACAAAACTCAGAAAAATACTTACTTTATGTTTGCCAGCTTATTAAAAGATATAATAGAAGATTTAAATCAATAAATAGATAAAGAAGTGCACAGGGCAAGGTATGGAGAATGGGCACAGAGCTTCTATTACCTTCTGTAAGACTGCCACTCTTCCTGCCTTTTCATACATTTAACAAACTAAAAGCTTTCTGAACCCAGTCCTTTCAGGTTTTCTGTGGAGGCTTCATGACATAGTCATGACTGACTAAATCATTGTCATTTGCTGATCTAATCTCTAGCTCCTCTTCCCTCCCCAGATAATCCTGAATTGGGAGGAAGGGGAGGCATGTTGGGCAAAAAGTTTTGAAGGCTTTCACCAAGTGGTTGGTCCTTCAGGCAAACAGCCCTTGCCTTGAGTGAGGTCTGAAGGTCACTTCATGAACATAACAAAACACACCTCTCTCACCCTTATCACAGGAAATTCCAAGAGTTTTAGGAGCTGTGAGTCAGTAGCCATGGTTGAAAACCAAATATTCAGATGACCAAAATATATTTCTTGTAAACCACTATATTACACTACATGCTTAAGTATTTAATTATGTGATCTCTTAAACTAATATTTTTCTAAGAGTCTAAACTGTTCTGTCAGTAATCTGGATTGGGGAGTGATGTATTGCCAAATTTCTGTCGTTTCAGTCCAGGAAGTCAAAGAGAAACAACAGGAGAGCCCCTTAGGGGAGGAAGTTCAAAGGAACAATGTTGACTACTACTCCCTTCTCTTGATTTTTTTTTTTAAAACAAGCAAAGCATCTCTTCAGAGTTGCAGTTTAAAGCCAAGAACATGCGGAATTGGGAGAAAAAAATAGTTAAATTTGGAGACTTGCAGAGGTAGAATCAGAGTAGTGAAAGCCATTACAGTAACGGAACTAACTGAGGTCAGTCTTTGGTGAATCACAGAAACAGGTGGAGTTGTCAAGCAAAGGAATCTTTGTTTACAACGTACAAGGAGATCACAGGGAATAAGTTCCAAAGCCTTGACTGTTTGAACAGGAGAGAGATTTTTATTTAGTATTTAAGATGAATACTCAGAAGTTTTATTATCCCGTGTATGGTTGGTCATAAGGTTGTGGATGCATGCACATCCACATATGTATTTGTGAAATATGTATTGCATGTTCACCTGAATGAAGCTTGTATTCCACCGAGGGCAGAAACTTCAACGTTAGAATAAAGCAGAGGTAACTGTTGGACAAGGGAAAGGGACTGTGCAGGCTTCAAGAGCAGATATAAACTGGATGGGGTCTTGGGCTCATTTTCTGGGACAAGGAATGCAAGGCCTTGATTAATTTTAAAATAGCACTAGGAGTTTTACCACTGATTTATTGTCTCAATAGCTTAGGCTATTTCCTGGTCTGGTGGTGACAGTTAGTTTTCCCATTGCCTTGTTCCCTCAAAATCCTTAACTAGTGAGGTTTTTGCATTTCTTTGTTAGAACCTCCCAGGGAGTTTTGGAAGAAGTGTGCTTGGGAAAGTACACAGGTGGGGTATAGATCATTGAAAATAGCTGGGGACAAAAAATGACTTTTCTTATGTCAGGAAAACTATATCTCATCTTTAATTTTCTGGGAACCTCTAACTCTTTCTGCTGATGTTACCAGCAGGCCTCTGAGATGTTACTGATTGTTCTCTTGAACCTAAGGAAAAGTAAATGTAGAAAGCAAAAGACAAAACTTTAAAATCTTTCCTGCAACTCATCAATTCACTGCAGCCACCTCTCTGTCTTTCCCTTTCTCTTTTTCTCCTTTCCCTTTCTCTCTCACTTTCTCTCTCACATACGCACAACACACACAAATCAACTTAAAACAATTTTTAATTTTCCCTATTCCATTTTACTATACTTGAGGTATGATCATTTTCTTAGTAAATACAAGAAAAAAATCTCGGATTCCATCATTCTGTGTGATTAAAGTATTGAGGAATTTACTTCCAATAGCACTTATAAAAACATATTTTATTTAAGTAATATTATATAATCAGGTGCCTGCATTTTTCTTATTCTCCAACTAGTGTTATTTGGCTATTAATATTTTGTCAATCAATATTCCCCTATATCTGAATGTGTGGGCAGTGAGAGATGAGTTAGAGGCAAGGATGGTGAACACTCCCAACAACTGCAGACTACATATATCTTAAGCCATGATTTTCCTTGCAAAGGTCAACACTGATAATGTTCTAGTCATACCTCCGTGTACCAGGAAAGAAGTAGCATATTTCTTGAAAGAAACAGCTATCAAAGCTCCATTGAGAAACCGTAAAGATGGAGAAGGGATTTGAAAATTATATATCTGATAATGGACATCTACTCTGATTATTTAAAAATGAATAAAAATAAAAAACCTTACTAATAACCAAACAGAGTATCCAATTTTACATGTGAAGGAAATAATGGAAGAGACATGTCACCAAAAGGATAAGGATGGCTTATAAGCACATGACAAATTTCTCAACATTTAGACATTAAAGAAATACAAATTAAAATCATAATGAGACATGCTTACATATCTATTAGAATGGCTAAAATTATAAAGGCTAATTGTACTTCGTCTGAGCTAGATTGGGAAGCAACAAAAAATCTAAACTGTTGTTGGCATATATCATGATACCACCACTTTGGAAAATAGTTTGAAAAAATTTTTTAAATGCAAAATATGTTGCAGTTACACAAATAGACATTTTACTTCTAGGCATTTAACCAAGAGAAACAAACCCTATGTTCATACAAGGACTTGTATATGAATTTCATAGCAGCTTTATTTTTAAGAATTGAAAACAGTGGAAATGTTCATCAATGTCCATCCATAGAGCAAAGACAAATTATGATCTATTCATTAAAGAGATTACTATTCAACATCAAAATGAACTATTTACAATTAGAGATTCTCAAAATAATGATGCTGAGAAAAGAAAAGCCAGGCAATGAATAGTATATACTGTGTGATACCATGACTATAAAAAATCAGGAAAATACAAACTTATATATAGTCACAGTCATCAAATATATTGGTGTGATTTTAGTGCCTTCTTCTGTGCTCCCATAGCTTCCTACACTTGGATCTCCGAGCATTTGTTACACCATGTGAAAATATGAACTCTTTTTCTTTATTCTTTCTTACTAGAATAAGAATCCTTGAAATTTTATGGACATTTGAACTCTCCGTTATTAGCAGAAATTCTATCACACAGTAAGTTTCCAAATATAAAAGCCAGAGTTTTACAATGACTTCTAAGCTTTTACATGATCTAGCCACTCTTTTAACCTCTGTGACCTCTTTCCCTGCTACTCTTCAGTCACTCACAGTGGCCTCCTTGCTATTCCTCAGATATGCCAGGCATGATCCAACCTTATGGCCTTCAAGATAGCCAATTCCTTTGTCTGGAGTGACCTTATTGCTGATAGTTCTGGGCAAATCCATCATCTTTCCATACATTTGTTCAATTCTCAGCTTCATTGTAACTAACCTGATCTTCCTATTAAAACTTTTAACTCCCCATCCCCTGCCTAGCAACCTTGATTTTTCTCACCCTGATCGAATTTTTCTTTTTCCCCATTGTACACATCATTTTTGAGTACACTATGCAATTTTTATTAAGGTTTATAGCTTTTAATTGTCTCACCCATGAAAATAAAAGTTCTACAAAGACAAGTATTTCATTTACCAGTGTAGTCTGAAGGAATATCTCCCATATAATAGGTTCAGTAGACAACTGGTAAATTTCAGAATAAATTAATGTTGAGAGTATACTGAATTTCATAAGTCATTTCAATAATTTTTTCCAAAAAATAAATTACATAAAACATACCCAAATTTACTTTCAAAATATTTTATAGCATATAATGGACAATATACATAAGCCTTAAAGAAACAATCATATAAATAACCATTTCATACCTACTTAAAAACTGCATAATACCACACTCCTAGATCCTCTCTGAGTGCTCTAAAATAACCCTTCAAAGGAAATACATTTTTAAAAATAACAGATTTTTGGCAAATAATTAAATAAAACAAAAGTTTCATTCATCTATGTATATCATAATAAATGTTTTTAAGAAGCATGAAATTATAACTCTGAAGTGTGCTAAAATGAAACCACCTGCGAAGGGTGAGAGAAGAAAAATAAACATCATTTTTCCAAATAAGAGGAATTTGTTACCTTTGAATCAAAGCATGTGGATTTGTTCAAACTGGCAATAAGGGAATATGTAGACAGAAACCATAGAAAGTCATATTTTAGATTTCTAAAAGACTTCGAAGTGAAGAGTATACATTCACTTCTCACTTATTGCTCCTACATATTCATGAATTTCAGAGAAAAAATAGGCCCTGTGTGTCTTAGCAAGTAATGGGATATATTTTGATATTTACATGCTTACACATATTATGTGTTATAGTCTTCTCTTTTACATGCTGTAAAAAGGTTAACCCCTTTTCTGCAGAGATCTGAAAATGTGAAACAGTGCCTGAGTAGCTGAATTCATCTAATTCGAATTTCTTGCAGGTCTAAGACCTATTGTTTTTCACTTGACTGCCTCCTTTTTCATCTGTCAATTGGTTACAAATTCTGGTACTGAAGAGAATACATTGGGGCTGGTGGCTCAGTGGGTTAAAGCCTCTGCCTTCAGTTCAGGTCATGATCTCAGGATCCTGGGATCGAGCTCCACATCGGGACATAATGTAACGACAGATAGTTTATATGGGAGCCCTTTGGGTACTCTGGTGGATGAATGTTTTTAAATTAGTTTTTCATGGACATGGGGAGTTAGAGACGAGAAGGGAGGTGGGGGAAATTGGAAGGGGAGCTGAACCATGAGAGACTATGGACTCTGAAAAACAATCTGAGGGTTTTGAAGGGGCGGTGGTTTAGGAGGTTGGGGTACCAGGTGGTGGGTATTATAGAAAGCAATGCTTTCATGGAGCACTGGGTGTGGTGCAAAAAGAATGAATACTGTTATGCTGAAAATAAATAAAATATAAATTAAAAATATTAGTTTTTCGTAAACTGCAAAAAAAGAAAAGCGCTCCTATTTATAGCGTACACTTTATGTTTCAGAAAGCGCGTGCCAACAATAAAAATAATGATGGGTTACTGTTACAATTCATAGAAAAGGAGGTACAGGGAAATTGAATGAAAGGGAATAACAAAGTAGGTTTATAAGTCAATCTTCCTTGTAAAAAAATTAACCTAAAAGTGCGTTTCTGCCACCTCTCTCTTGTGTGATATGATAAAGAACGACCACGATACATGAATTATAGTTCGGAGTTTTGAAAAGCATAATAGCTTTATACCAACAGTTGAGCTTTTATTTATTTATTTATTTATTGCTAACAAGATAGCTCGATTTGATATGCGGTTCCTGACAACCAACCTCAGAAATAATTCCATCTTCATGAGAAGTCAGAAAGAACCACAAACCAAACCTCAAAATAGATTCAAAGAGAAAATACTCTTTAAAAAATTTCCCTTCCTGGGGCACTGGAGTGGCTCAGTGAGTTAAAGCCTCTGCCTTTGGCTCAGGTCATGATCCTAGGGTCCTGGGATTGAGCCCCATGTCTGGCTCTCTGCTCAGTGGGGAGCCTGCTTCCACCTCTCTCTGTCTCTCTCTCTTCCTGCTCTGGCCTACTTGTGATCTCTGTCAAATAAATAAAAAAATAAAATCTTTTAAAAAAATTTCCCTTCCTATCAGAAGCAGACCAAACCAATAACAAATTCCCCAGAGCTTCATCTAAAAGGTTGTACTTTCTTCAGACACCCAGCAGGACCTTGATCTCTTGGCCTGGTATTTCTTCAATGGCCCATCCCAGAGAATAAGACACTAAACTACTGAGCACCATGGGCCTCAGAACCACGAAAGAGATGATGAGGGGCACAAAGCATGCCTCTGGTCACCAAGAGGGTATGGAAACGTTTGCTGCTTTTCTGCATTTTTCAAAGCTGAGTTGTTAGCTGGAGGCCGCTCCTTTATGATAAATTGCTGATACCGTATTAGTAAAAGCTATTATATGATCTTTTACAAACCATTTCCTATCTTTGCATTGTCATGTGCCAAGACAGACACGGATTATTTAAAACCCTGAAGAGAGTGCTCTTGCATTTAAATTACCTGTAACCTTCGTGTAATAGATTTATGATTGATGATAGATTTAGTTAAAATAGAACTATTTAAAATATTTACTCTCAGTAAACGATTTCAACCTATGCTCATTTAAGTAACTTGGTGCATAATCCCTTTTCTATTAAACCATAGTGCAAGGACCAATGCCGCGATTCCTAGAGAACCCCAAGCTATTTTTCTAGAATGTCCGTATGCCTATATATCAGGCGTCCTGTTCTCACTCCCTTTGTGGAGCACCTACCCTGGAGGTCATGTAATAAACAATGACTAAAAATACAAACAAAAAACCCAAACATCCAGGTTGAAGTGCCATCCCTGCCTGGAGACTGCTCAGACAGATCCCGGGCAGGCATTTCAGCCCAGGCCTGTGCTGGGGAAGCTGGTTCATGGCTTTGGGAGCAATCTGGAAGCCAGTAAACTGACCCAAGGGTGAAGCTGGGGTATAGGACTGATGATCTTTTCCCAGCCAGGCCGCGCACGGACACCCGCTCAGGGAGCCAGGCTAGGAGGCTGCCCAGCGCAGGCGCTGGGAACTCTTGCAGCCCGCCCGAGCTTCGACCCGCACCCCAGCCCGGGCCGGGCCTCAGGAGGGAGGGGGCGGGGGCGGCGCAGAGAAGGGGCTTTGCTAATTTCCAAAGCAGGAAGTGAGCTTGTGGAGGACTCAGGAGGGAGGGGGTCGGAGGCCGCCCTAAGCAGGGGCTTTGCTAATTGACGAGGCAGGAAGTGAGCTCATGGAGGATGTGGTGGAGAGTCTGGGAGGAGGTGGAGTGGCTGGCGGAGGAGCGGCGGGCAGCGCCAGGGTGCTGTGCTGCGGCCCAGTCCGGACTGCAGGACCCAAGGGACTCGCCGCCTCTGTGCTCCTGCGTGGGGCAGGGCTGTTTCGCTCCTGCTGCCTGCTGCCCCTCCCCGCCCCAAGGCTTCTCCAGACCACCCTCTTTGCACAGGTAAAGTGACACCACGCCGCGCCCTCACCTGGAGCAGAAAGCAGGGGACGCGACCTGGGGGCGGGGAGGGGGGTTGTCCAGGCCCAGCCTCCCAGGAACCCCAGGGCACCGGGCCGCCCCCCCGGACACTGCGCCCAACCCAGGTCAGCATGGGGTTGGACTGGGGACAGAGCCTTGGGAGGTGCACCTCGCCAGCGGGTGCGCTAGCCCCCATCGTTCGGCACCCCCACGCGTGCGTGCTGAGGACCCCCTTCCGTCCCCCGCCTTGGCCCCGCTGCTTTTGTTCTGGACTTGGGATCCCAGGTGGAAACTAGTCCCTCAGACTTCCCTGGCAGCAAGGAGGGGAGGGAGGGATTCTTGGTTTTCTGCCTTGGCTCTTCCTCTCTCCCCATTCACAAGCCTTCTGGCTTCCCTTTCCTCTCCTCATTGTCAGTTTCATTAAATGGTTTTCTTCAGCATGTTGACCCGAAGAGCTATTTCATGAATGAATATACAGGAAACTGAGTCGGAGCCCACCTGTGAGAGCCCACCTGTAGAGGTCTTTCATTAGAATGGTCTCTGGTTCTAGCCTCAGTTCAGAATACTGCATGTACCCGAGGACCTAGTCCAGATGTTTCTTTCATGTCTGACTTGAATTTGAAATCCTCCTCAGACTTCAGCTTCCAGGATTTCTCCAGTCCTTACTCTCCCACGGTCTTGGTGGGGATCCACCATGAGTGTTGAACCTAGGAATGAATGAATGATATATACCCCAGATCGCTGGGGCTTTGTCTTGTTCTGCTGAGGTTGGAAAGGATTGGGAGAGACCCCCTGTATGCAGATACAGAGCTGCATGCAATTGCTTAGATAAACGTGTTCCCCACTTAATTGCTTGGGCATTGAACATTTTGCCCTTAACCTGTGGCTTGAGCAGTTAGGAGGAGACAATCTGGAGGTGAATCAGAAGATGGCTGAATCCACATGGTGGTGGTCTGGGTTTGGGAGATTTTCCTGGAGATTTAAACGAAAGATCTAAATTCTTCCAGTGGGGAGTGGTAAACATTTTATAGAAGGGAGATGGAAAATAAATGGTCTGGTTAACCTTTCCCTCCCCCTCAAAACCCATTATTTGAAAAACCAAAAAGGGAAGTGAAGGGAGAAATCCTCCCACTCCCATCCCCACTCACCTCCATAGCCACCTCCTCTTCCAAGAACCTAACAGACAAGGTGCCAAGAAGTGTTAGGTACCAGCAGTGGTCTCAGATCTCATTCAAGGATCATGGTGAAAGGCATTCAAAGAGATTGTGGGGGCACAGGGATCCAATTAAGGGGGACAAGTTTAAGTTTTGCCTGGTCCCCTAAAAATTAATGGCACTAGAGAAGAAGAGCTTTGGGAACTATAGCTTAATGGATACAATGTGTAAAAAGCTTCAGTAAGTCATGGTGGGAAGAGGCCATGAGGGCAGCAAATACAGTCTTAGATGATGTTATTAATAGCACTACAGGCTTTAGATTTCCTGTGGTGGTGTTCTTGGCAAGACCAGCCCGGCCCAAGTGGATACTCACAACCTGGAACAGAGGGTCTTGGAGATCCCAGCACGTGAGGTATGATGAGAGGGTAAAATGATAGGAGGTGTCCTTTGGAAGGACTGTCTCCTTGACTTTCAAAGGGAGAACCCAAATCTGTAGGTGAAATCTTTTTGGCTACAAAGAGGGCCGAGGCCTCCTAAGGTCAAGGTCTCCTCGTCACTTGCAAAGATGTCGAAGAACATATTCAGACATTTCAAAGATGTCCTCATGTCCATCGGTTCCCACTCTGGAATTCTATCAATAAGATGAGAGTTCCTCTTGTTGAATAAAAGATCTAAAAAGACATCCCTTTCTCATGTAATTTCTGTAACCTCCAGGACCCACCCACCTCCCCCTTCCAGCTCTGTAATGAAGCCACAGCTGGTGGAACTCCTTAAAGGCTATTAGTGGCTGTGATTTGTGGAACTCCTTAAAGGCTATTCTCCCTTATATACCCCCGGACCAAGTTTCCATTCTCCCTCACCTGATTTCCTACACTCACCTCCCACCTGGTGTGTTCACACCTGCAACTGCCTTTTACCAACCCCTTTGCCTAAAGGCAGCCAGAGTGACCTTTCAAAGACCTATCAGTTCCTGGCATTTGCCTCCATAGAAATCTGCACTGATCTTCTTACAAATTCTCAGTCCTCCAAAGGCACCCATAATCCTCCCATCAGTCTCTTCATACCCCTCCAACTGACTGAGGCCTGTTCTGCCCCATCTCTCTGCCCTTCAACCACACTGCCTCCCTCGTCCTGTGGAGACCCCTCATGGCGCCTACCTCCAAGCACAGGTGATTCCCATTGTTGGGAAGACCCTCTTCCTCTTCCCCATCTCCCCAACCCAGTTACTCCCACTTATTCGTGAGCTCAAAAGCCCCATGGTACACACTCTCCATGCAGCCTGCTCTCTCTTTTCTAGCACTGGCTTCCGTTTCTATCTGTGGTTGTGTCATGGATGTCCCTCCCCAGCCAGCCTCCAAGCTCTCCTTCCCTTTAGCTCCAACACCTGACACAGTGCCTGGCACGTAGTAAGCCCTGGCTAGCTCCTAAGAGCCTCACTGAGGGACTGGAAGTATTTTAAAAACGTCACCACGTAGGCTCCAAAGTGTAGGCAGAAAAAGCTTTGCCTGGATTGACATTTTAGAGAGGTATTCGTCAAGTTGGATGTGTTCACTGATTTACCTTGTAAAATTAAAAAAAAAAAAAAAGGACCTCTGTATCGCTTCGCATCTAACGAAGGCAAATGTATACTATTAGGCTACGTTATGAGCTTAATGGAAGGAGACAAGATGTTTTCGCTAAGAAAATGTATAAGACTGTTGAGGTCAAGTGGGAGGAAACAGTCCGTTTGTTGGAGCATTGCTATCTTACTCTATCACAGCCACTCATAAAACTCTGACATGGGGTGAGTCAGAATTATCTGTCGGAGATGAGTTAGATCTGGGTCATGTTCCTACAGACATGAAAGCCAGGAACTAAGAAGGAGGCTTTGAAAGCCTGGGTTGAGGAGGCGGTGTGGTTCACTGCGATGAGCTAAGTGCCCAGGGCCACCGGCAGACATGCAGGCCTGTGTCCTTCCTTTGTTCTGGGGTCCCTCTTGCACCATGTGGTGAGGCTGGTGGCTGGGAGCAGCTCAGGACAGGACTTGGTGGCATCTTACCTCTCCCACCCTCCTGTGGGCTCCAGTAGGTCCCAGGGGACAGCCTGCCTTCCTTGCAAAGACCAGTAGCACTGGGAGCAAAAACTGGGACCAAAGAGTGAGCACCCTGTTTGACAAGCTGGACCAGCCACCTCTTCTTCAGATGCAGGGGGAGTCCTGGCATGCTGACTCCTCCCTTCCCCCTTTCCCCTTTCCTCTCTTTCTCCCTCTTCCCTTCCCCTCTCTCCTTCCCTGGTGGTGCCCTTTCCCAATGCCCACTTCATCCCTTTTCCTTTCTACATATCTGTCTTCTAGAGTTTCTTCTCTTTTGTCCCCATTACTTCCCTTCATCTGAATCTCCTCTTTGGTCTCTTTTTCCCTGCTCTCTGCTCCACCTCCCTTTCCCTGGCCCCTGTTCAGCTCCGTCCGGACTGCAGGCAGAGCTGGACTAACATGCTCACTTGCTAGCTCACCCACCCTCCAGAGAAGTCACTCTTCGGTGGCCACCTTCCTGACCCCCTGGTCCCTTCTCCACTTGTTCAGATATTGCTCTGAAGTCTGAGGAGGACAGAGCGGGGCTGCCACAGAATCAGGCCAGAGGAGAAACCAAACCATGTGTCCACACTGTCCTCCAGCACTGCTGCTCTGAGAGCTTTCGGAAGTCCTCAACAGGATTAGGATTTAGGGGCTTCTTCAGAACAGGGAGTGAAAACAACCATAGGTCAAAATAAAAGCTATGGCCCCCACACAAAAATAATAATCACAAATGAAAACTATGTTAACTCTGAAGTCCCAAAGTCGAAGAATTGCCTTGATCTGTCACTAGAAAACACCCAAGGCCTCACTCTCTGGTTTCTGGGTGCCCTGGGAATAGAAGGATGCTCTGACACGCGCGTGCCAAATGATGGGGGCTACCCCGCCCGCTGGCGGGGGGGTGTTACCTCGTGGGGCGCTGTCTTCGGCCCGACCGCTGGTGGACAGGGTGCAGCGCGGCGTCCCGGGTGTACCTGGTGCCCTGGGGTTCGTGGGAGGCTGGGCCCCGACACCCCCCCCCCCCCCCCCCGCGCGCCCTGCTCGTGGCCCGGGCTTTCTGCTCAAGGTGATGGCGCGGCGCGGTGTCACTTTACCTGTGAGCAGAGGGTCCTCCGGAGAAGCCTTGGGGCGGGGAGGGGCAGCAGGCGGCGGAAATGGGACAGCGCGGCCTTGTGGGCTAGGCTGGAGCAGGGGAGCGCAGGGGCGGCGAGTCCGGTGGGTCCTGCTGTCCCGACCAGGCCACAGCACAGCACCCTGGCGCTGCCCGCCCCTCCTCCGCCAGGCCCTCCACCTCCTCCCAGACTCTCCACTGCGTCCTCCACGAGCTCACTTACCGCCTCGGAAATTAACAAAGCCCCTTCTCCTGGCTGCTCCTGCCCTGCACCCGCCCCCGCCCCCGCCCCCCTGCATCCTGAGTCCTCCGCCAGCTCACATCCGGCTTTGGAAATTAGCAAAGCCCCTTCTCTGCGCCGCCCCCACCCACGCCCCCCTCCCTCCTGAGGCCCAGGCCAGGGCTGGGGTGTGGGGCGAAGCCCAGGCGGGATGCGAGCATTGCCAGCACGGGCTCTGGGCAGCCTCCTAGCCTGGCTCCCTGAGCGGGTGTCCGAGCGCGGCCTGGCTGCAAAAAGATCATCAGTCCTAAACGCGGGCTGCACTCTTGGGTCAGTTTTCTGGCTTCCAGATTGCGCCCAAAGCCAGGAACCAGCTTCCCCAGCACAGGCCTGGGCTGAGATGCCTGCCAGGCATCTGTCTGAGCAGTCTCCTCTTCTCCAGGCAGGGATGGCACTTCGACCTGGATGTTTGGGTTTTTTGTTTGTTTTTTTGGTCATTCGTTATTACATGACCTCAAGGGTAGGTGCTCCACAAAGGGAGTGAAAACAGGACGCCTGATATATAGGCATAGGGACATTCTAGAAAAATAGCTTGAGGTTCTCTAGGAAACATGGCATAGGTCCTTGCACTATGGTTTAATAGAAAAGGGATTATGCACCAAGTTACTTAAATGAGCATAGGTTGAAAATTACTGAGAGTAAATATTTTAAATAGTTCTATTTTAACTAAATCTATCATCAATCATAAATCTATTACACGAAGGTTACAGGTAATTTAAATGCAAGAGCACTCTCTTCAGGGTTTTAAATAATCCGTGTCTGTCTTGGCACATGAGAATGCAAAGATAGGAAATGGTTTGTAAAAGATCATATAATAGCTTTTACTAATTCTATTTATTTGACAGACAGAGATCACAAGTAGGCAGAGAGGCAGGCAGAGAGAAAGATGGGGAAGCAGGCTCCCCGCCAAGCAGAGAGCCTGATGAAGGGCTGGATCCCAGGACCCTGAGATCATGACCTGAGCCCAAGGCAGAGGCTTAACGCGCAGAGCCACCCAGGCGCCCCCAGATGAAATATATTTCTGACTTAGAAACTTCAGATAGAATTTTTTTGTCCATGATGACAACCGAAGAAAATGTGTCATCCCTAAACCTAACCTTAACCCCTAACAACGCTGAAACCTAAGCTGACCTTAAAGCCCAAACTAGAACCCTGAATCCCAACCCTGAAATGGAACCCAAAGCCTGTACCTGAGCCCTGGATCCAAGCCCTGAACCAAGAACCCAAACCCTAAACCAGACCTCCAAGTCATGAACCCTTAACCAAAATCTCAGCATGAAGCCAAACCCCAAATTTGAACTTGAACTTTATCCCATAAGCCCTGAGTCTTAAAGCCTAAATCATAAACTTAAAGCCCTAAACTATAACTCTGTTCCCTTGTCCTTCACTCTAAATCCTCACCCTAACACTAAACCCAAATCCTGATCTACAATTCTGACTAAAACCTGAACCTGAACCCAAATTCAAACGCTTCACCACACTTTGCTTATGCACTTGCCATTGATGGATATTTTCAGTTTCTACCTTTTGATTCTTGTGAACATTGTTTGGGTTGGGGGCTAGGGTTAGGGTCTTGGATTAGATTAGGGTCCAGGCTTGAGACCAAGTTGAGGTCAGAGTGTGGGTCTGCATCGGGGCCATGTTCAGTGCCACTGTTTGGGTCAAGGACTGTTGTAATTCCACATTGTTTCCTATTCATTGTTCCTTAGCTGTTTGGGGGGAAGTTGGGGGGTATTGGGCTCCATGCAGCTTGAATTTCTGGAATGAAATGGCGTCAGCTGGACCCTGGGAGGGAGCAGGACCTTCCACTGAAGGGTGAGCTCCCACAGTCCTGCACTGCCTTCCACCGCCTGCAGAGGGCGCCAGACCGCAGCTCCCGCCCTGAGCCCAGGCTGCACAGCCACAGCTGGGACCGGAGCCCCGCCTCTTCAGGAACCACTTTGGAGACTTCTGGAGAATGTGGGGCGCCTCCCTCCCTGACAGGACAAGCTGAGGAGGGTGTGGCTCTGCAGCCACACTGACCTGACCCGTTGTGGAGGACGCGCCCACACTGGCAGTAGTCCAACCTCCTAAGGACCAGACGCTGGAGGAGGTGAGGAGAAGCCACCTGAGTGGACTGTCAAGGGGTTCGTCGTCTCAGGACCCCACAGGGGAAGGGCGCCCTGTGTAGACACTGGGGCTTCCGTCATTTTGTGTGAGGAGACGTGGCCTCCTGCTGTGCTGTGCGCGGAGCTGTGGGGTCCCCCCTTTCTGGGCTCAGGTGCTCTTCGGACCTTGTCTGAGTTTGTGTGCTCGCGGATTCGGTTCCTGGGGCTCCTCAGATGGTCTGCAGTCAGGGAGCGGCCGCCTGCTTTGGTGCTTGTGCTCCCCCCACCTCAGCCCTGCGGGGTCCTTCCCGTGTCCACACCCACTCCAGGCTTGTGCCGAGTCCCGAAATTCAGGAGCCAGAGTGAGGACTCTGTAGACAGTTTTGGGGAGAGTAGGTATTTTCCCAGTGTGGGTTCTTCCCTGAGCACAGTGCCTCCCCATCTCCGTGTGTCCCCCTCCCTGTCTGTCGTCATTGTTGCAGGGCTGTCAGAGGACAGGTCTGTCACATTCTTAATTCAGGGGCCTCCCGGGTATCTTGCTGTCTTGGATGCAGGTGTAAATGAGATCGTTCTCCATAGTCTCTTTCTGATGGTTCCTTCCGAGCACGTAGGAGTGCCACTAATTTGTGCATATTGATTTTGTTCCTTGGAAGTACTTGAATTTATTAGTTTGACTTGCCTTAAACTCCATCTGCCAGTTATTTGACCAGCAGCATGGGTTTATTTGGGAAGAGCAGAGAATGGCAGTCTGGGCTGAGCAAGCTACGGTCCCTTCACAGGCAAGTGCGAGAAACAGGAGAGGAACATTATTTCATGGAGGAGGAAGAAGTTGGGAAGGGTGCTTGAAGGAAAGTCCCCTGGAGAAAGGCAGGGTGATGGAGAATTCTCACAAGCTGAGCTGCAAAGCTCCTACAAAAAGTCAGGAAATGAACCTCTGGCTTCCCCTGTGGGGCCTGGAATTGGTGAGTCTCTCCTGTGGGGGATTGCAATGATGTGGGGTCTGTAATGGGCCTGAGCACCAGGCGCCCCCTTCCAGCGTCCCCTTCTGGCATCCCCAGTCCACTTTACTGGGGCCTCCCTTCCTGCTTTTGCACAGTTCTAACCAGCTTGTGGTGGAACGTTGGGGAAAACTGAAATTCCAAATCCACTGCTTCTAAAGCACCTTAGATACAGGCGCCCATGATTTAATCCTCCCACGAGTCTCTTGCTAACATGTGTCCTCTCCATGTTGGGTGACCTGGATATGGGAGGGCTTGGCCTCCATGCCAAAGTCTGATGTTCTCCCTGCTTCCGTGTCGTCGTGCTAACATGGATGTTTGGAAGAGTCATTTCCTCTGCGGTGATTTCAAAGTGCAGTCAGCTTGTTATAGCAGCACAAATACGTGCTGTCTCCACACTCAGATTCCCCAGCCGTCATTTCTTTACCACGTTTGTCACTTCACACAGGATTCTTCAGTGTGTTTGATCCCACACCAGGACAATGTCCTGCAGAACCAACACATAACCTGAAATGAGGAGATCATTACAGAACCCATCCAAGGGTTAGTGTTAGGGACCAGGGACATGGCAGGACTGACCTGAAGACCCCATGGAGAGCTGTCTGGGTGGCTGAGTTGACAGTGTAGGTGAGGGTGAGTGTCTGGCTCTGGCTTTGTGTCCAGGAGTCAGCTCTGTGTGGGTGTGTCCTCAGCTGGGCATGCAGATTTCTGCTCCTCTGAATCCTTTCCGGAGATCCAAAAGGCACAGTTTCCTTCTGGGTGGCAGGCTGAGTCCTCTGGGATTGCCCAGGTTTCCCCAAATTGTAGGGCACCTACTGCAAGGCCTTTGGGGTCAGAATCCTGAGAACCAAACCAAAGGTTATGGTTAGGGCCCACCACATGGTGGGCCTGATCTGCCAGCACTCTGTCCATCTTTCTGGGGGAGGGGGCAGTCGAGGGATTTGTTCAGGGTGAGTGTCCAGCTCCAGGTTTGCATCCAGGGGCCTGCTGAATATGGGGGTGTCCAGAGGTAGGAATGCAGATTTCAGTTCCTCTGAATCCTTTCTGGAGTTCCAAATGGCATGGTTCCTTTCAGGGTGGCAGGGTGAGTCCTATGGTGTTCCTCACTGTCCCCAATCTCTGAGGCTTTGGAGCCAGGCTGTCGGGGACAGACCTCTCAGGACAGAATCTAGGCTTAAGAGTTTGTGCCTATGGGCATGGCTGCACTGATCTGAAAGCACTGTGGCGAGGATCACAGGGGTCTGAGTTGAGAGCATGTTTCAGGATCAGTACCAAGGTCTGGTTTTGTGTCCAGGGGACCGCTGAATGTGGGGGTGGTCTCAGATGTCCAAGACGATTTCCCCTACTCTGAATCCTTTCCAGAATTCCAAATAGCCAGTGGCAAGCTGAAATCTCTGGGATTTCTCAGGTCTTGCCCTTGCCCTTGTAAGGGCAATATACGTTTTACAGTAAAAGATTTCACCAGATGAGCAGAACAGCAGAAAAGACACAGCTCAGGAGTAAATCAGTGAACAGGAATATCATGCCAAAATCTTCTTTGAGAACACACTACAGAGCAAGGGAAGATAGGAGAGAAAGCTGAGATATAAAGGACAAACCCTCCAACTTTCCAACATCATTCCCTACTTGTTTATTTCCATTGCTGTCAGCTCCTTCCCAGTCAAAAATAAGTCACCTGAGCCAGCCTTTTTTCCTCCTGAGTTTGGGGCACTGCAAATCCCACCAGAGGGGCCAAGGGCACCCCTGTACCTGCTGAGCTGAGCCCATTTGTACTACCCCAACAGGGAGAAGGTACCAGCCTGGCCCTCTGGTGCTCCATGGTCTGTGGCAGTCCTTCCTTCTGGACTCTGCTTTGCTGCTCTTCCTTCCCAAACCTGGTCTCAAACTAGGGATTGCTCATGGAGTAGTAACTCAGGGAGATGAGGCTCAGGAGGGCCTCCCTGCCTGGAATCCCCATGTGAGGAGTGCACAGCCAACAGATTTTGCCCAGGGACTTGCAAAATGCAGAGAGGCAGATTTCTTTTCTCTCTTTCTCTCTCTCTCTTTCTAGCCTCATACCAACCGGGAGTTCTAGAACTTTCTTCAGTGACTTCTAGGTGTAGCTTGGCCACTATTTCCACAGAAAGGCCACTTGAGCATGATCAAACACACGTATAAGCAATTACATTTAAAAAAATAAACAATAAGCCAATGCACACAGACCTTTGACAGCAGCACAGGACGCTCAAGGGACCAGAGTCCCTACCTTGGGCAATAGTGGTAGAGGCCGGGTTCTGCCACGCAGGTCCCTAGACCTTTGGCAGTTTCCACAATTGCAAATCCAGACATGCAGAATCCTGAGGGACAACCTACTAACTGCAAAAGAGCAAAAATTCATCAGGATTCAGAGAGTGGAAATCCATTTGTACTGGAAAAGAAAGAAGTAGGCTTGCTGTGAATCCAGCAGGGAGGACAGGCATAGATAAAGGCTGGTGTATGGGTCACGGAAACGATTGTTTCTCAAGGGTCATGCTGTCTCTGTAAAATGCTATGAGGACTGTCTCTTGGGGAACTCCTGCTTTCCTACCAGTGACGCCCCCAGATTCTGCTTTGCTAGTCCCATGGATTCCTGGGGATACCTAGTTGATAAGCTACGCTGTCCTCATGACAACACTTGCTAATGGACTGAATGTGTGTGTCTTGTCCCAATTCAGCTTTTGAAGCCCTGACCCTCAAGGAGTGCCATCAGGAGGTATGGGTTTTGAGAGGTGATGAGGTCATGAGATTGGAACACTTGTGCATGAGATAAAAGCACTTCTGAGAAAAGACCTGAGAGATTGTTCTGCCAGCTGTCATCCATGCAAGGCTACAACAGAAATATGGGCATCTATAGATAATGAAGCAGTCTCTTGCTAGATATCAGATCTCCCAGGATCTTGCTTTTGGACTTCTCAGTCTCTAGAACTGCAAGGAATAGTACATGTTTTGCTGTTTCAGCCACCCAGTCTGTCATCATTTGTTGCAGCAACTTTAACTGAATAAGGCAGAGCCCAAGTCCTGGTTAATCCCTGCTTCTACTCATTTCCCCTCAGAAAGAGCTTCTAATCCAGAACTGACCTCTGCTTTCCATACACGTGCTTCAGACTCCTTCTGTGAGAGCCCAGACTTTGTAAAAGATTCCTCCCTCATGGCAAACAGCATTCTGTGACTCCTGAAGAATGTCCTCCCTGACTGTACTGAGTCAATCAATCTGAATTTGATTCTGGAGTCCCAGGATCAAGGACTGCATCAGGCTCCCAGCTTCATGGGGAGTCCGCTTCTCCCTCTGACCTTCTCCCCTCTCATGCTCTCTCTCTCTCACCCTCTCTCTCACTCTCTCTCAAATAAATAAATAAAAATCTTTTAAAAATCTGATTTTAACAGACCATAAGCTTGTTCTTGCTGATCTTTGGAAGATTAGGCATTAGACCTTTGTAGAAAGTTCTGAATGGCTGCTTCAGGAAGGGGTGAACTGTGTCCCCAAGGTCTCTTTTTGCTGCCTTCTAATCACAGATGCTGAGACAAATCCTCCCAGGTGCTGGTTTTTCAAAGCACTTAATGCTTTGGCTTTGAAGTTCCTCACTTGACAGTTCTGCTTTAATCAGTTTGTGACAAAACAGCCAATTGGTGGTGGATGCAAAGTGCACTGATAAAGTTAATATCAGTGAACAATTTTTTGAGTGTCAAGCATGTGCATGTGTGTGCACACACATATCCATGTGCTAAGCATTATGTCTGACAAGAACTAAAACATCAAAATGTCAGGATACCCCATTAGCTGATATTTTTATTATTCCTACATCCTAAACTATGAAAAACAGGGTCCGAGAATCAGAAGTGGCAAAAAGAATCAAGATTTGAGGCAGTTCGATTTCACAGCCAGCCTTGATCAATAGGCATGTACACCTGTGTCTAGTTTCAGGTCTGTGTAACCTTGCCATAATTTTGGATAAGCCATTCATCTCTCAAGTTCAGGATCTTGGTCCAAAGAGGGAAGGGGCACAGGTTGAGTACCTCCAGTGGGACTTCCTGGCAGGCTTGTTCATCCAAGCATTCCTGTTTCAGTTTGAGTAATTGAATCCAGTCTTTGTTTTACCAAAGGCCAAGCTTGTCCAGTGTGTCCATGCCACCAGCCAACAGCATTTGTCCATGCCATGTAACAACTGAGCAACATTCATAGGAATGGGGGGAGGAAAAGATGTCCACAGGTGTTGACAAATGTTCTGCATGGAGGAACAGGAGCTGGGGCCATCACCTGCTGTTTCTAGTGGCCTTCTCTGTCGAGTTAAAACAAATGGCAATTATTTGCAATGGCAGGGATGAAAGAAGAGGGTATTATGCCAAGCGAAATAAGTCAGTCAGAGAAAGACAATTATCATATGATCTCATTCATATGTGGGGTTTAAGAAACAAAACAGAATCCTAGGGCAGTAAAGGAAAAAAATAAAACAAGATGAAGTCAAAGAGGGAGACAAACCAGAAGAGACTTAAAAAAAAAAAAGATTTTTATTTACTTATTTGACAAACAGAGATCACAAGTAGGCAGAGAGGCAGGAAGAGAGAGAGAGGAGGATGCAGACTCCCCAGGGAGCAGAGAGCCTGATGTGGGGCTTGATCCCAGGACCCTGAGATCATAACCTGAGTTGAAGGCAGAGGCTTTAACCCACTGAGCCAGCCAGCCAGGTACCCCTCAGAAGAGACTGTTAATCACAGTAAACAAACTGAGGGTTCATGGAGGGGAGGGGGATGGGTGGAAGGCAGTGCAGGAATGTGGGAGCTCACCCTTCAGTGAGGGTCCTGCTCCCTCCTGGGGTCCAGCTGACGCCATTTCATTCCAGAAATTCAAGCTGCATGGAGCCCAATACCCCCCAACTTCCCCCCAAACATTAAGGAACAATGAATTGGAAACAATGTGGAATTACAACAGTCCTTGACCCAAACAGTGGCACTGAACATGGCCCCGATGCAGAACCTCACTCTGACCTCAACTTGGTCTCAAGCCTGGACCCTAATCTAATCCAAGACCCTAATCCTAGCACCCAACCCAAACAATGTTCACAAGAATCAAAAGGTAGAAACTGCAAATATCCATCAATGGCAAGTGCATAAGCAAAGTGTGGTGAAGGGTATGAATTTGGGTTCAGGTTCAGGTTTTAGTCAGAATTCTAGATCAGGCTTTGGGTTTAGTGTTAGGGTGAGGATTTAGAGTGAAGGACAAGGGAACAGAGTTATAGTTTAGGGCTTTAAGTTTATGATTTAGGCTTTAAGACTCAGGGCTTATGGGATAAAATTCAAGGTCAAATTTGGGGTTTGGCTTCATGCTGAGATTTGGGTTCAGGGTTCATGACTTGGAGGTCTGGTTTAGGGTTTGGGTTCGTGGTTCAGGGCTTGGATCCAGGGCTCAGGTACAGGCTTTGGGTTCCATTTCAGGGTTGGGATTCAGGGTTCTAGTTTGGGCTTTAAGGTCAGCTTAGGTTTCAGCGTTGTTAGGGGTTAAGGTTAGGTTTAGGGATGACACATTTTCTTCGGTTGTCATCATGGACAAAAAAATTCTATCTGAAGTTTCTAAGTCAGAAATGTATTTCATCTGGGGGCGCCTGGGTGGCTCTGCGCGTTAAGCCTCTGCCTTGGGCTCAGGTCATGATCTCAGGGTCCTGGGATCCAGCCCTTCATCATCTCTGCTTGGCGGGGAGCCTGCTTCCCCATCTTTCTCTCTGCCTGCCTCTCTGCCTACTTGTGATCTCTGTCTGTCAAATAAATAGAATTAGTAAAAGCTATTATATGATCTTTTACAAACCATTTCCTATCTTTGCATTCTCATGTGCCAAGACAGACACGGATTATTTAAAACCCTGAAGAGAGTGCTCTTGCATTTAAATTGCCTGTAACCTTCGTGTAATAGATTTATGATTGATGATAGATTTAGTTAAAATAGAACTATTTAAAATATTTACTCTCAGTAATTTTCAACCTATGCTCATTTAAGTAACTTGGTGCATAATCCCTTTTCTATTAAACCATAGTGCAAGGACCTATGCCATGTTTCCTAGAGAACCTCAAGCTATTTTTCTAGAATGTCCCTATGCCTATATATCAGGCGTCCTGTTTTCACTCCCTTTGTGGAGCACCTACCCTTGAGGTCATGTAATAACGAATGACCAAAAAAACAAACAAAAAACCCAAACATCCAGGTCGAAGTGCCATCCTTGCCTGGAGACAAGGAGACTGCTCAGACAGATGCCTGCAGGCATCTCAGCCCAGGCCTGTGCTGGGGAAGCTGGTTCCTGGCTTTGGGCGCAATCTGGAAGCCAGCAAACTGACCCAAGAGTGCAGCCCGCGTTTAGGACTGTTGATCTTTTTGCAGCCAGGCCACGCGCGGACACCCGCTCAGGGGGCCAGGCTAGGAAGCTGCCCAGAGCCGGCGCGGGCAATGTTCGCATCCCGCCTGGGTTTCGCCCCTCACCCCAGCCCGGTCTTGGGCCTCAGGAGGGAGGGGGGCGGGGGCGGGGGCGGCGCAGAGAAGGGGCTTTGCTAATTTTCAAAGCCGGAAGTGAGCTCCCAGAGGACTCAAGATGGAGCGAGGCGGGGGCGGGGCAGGAGCGGCCAGGAGAAGGGGTTTTGTTAATTTCTGAAGTGGTAAGTGAGCTCCTGGAGGACGCAGTGGAGAGTCTGGGAGGAGGTGGAGGGGCTGGCGGAGGAGGGGCGCGCAGCATCAGGGTGCTGTGCTGCGGCCCAGTCGGGACTGCAGACCCACCGGACTCGCCGCCCCCGCGCTCCCTCGCTCCAGCCTAGCCCTCGAGGCCGCGCTGTCCCGTTTCCGCCGCCTGCTGCCCCTCCCCGCCCCAAGGCCTCTCCGGAGGACCCTCTGCTCACAGTTAAAGTGACACCGCGCCGCGCCCTCACCTTGAGCAGAAAACCCGGGCCACGAGTGGGGCGAGGGGTGTGTGTGTCGGGGCCCAGCCTCCCACGAACCCCACGGCACCGGGAACACCCCAGACGCCGCGCTGAACCCCGTCAACCAGGAGTCGGGCCAGGGACAGCGCTGCATGAGGTAACCCCCGCACCCCCGCCAGCGGGCTGGCTAGCCCCCATCGTTTGTCATGCGCATATCAGAGCCTCCTGCCATTCCCAGGGCTCCCAGACCCCAGAGAGTGAGGCCTTGGGTGCTTTCTAGTGACAGATTCAAGGCAATTCTTCGACTTTGGGACTTCAGAGTTTACATAGTTTTCATTTGTGATTATTATTTTTGTGTGGGGGCCATAGCTTTTCTTTTGACCTATGGTTGTTTTCACTCCCGGTTCTGAAGAAGCCCCTAAATCCTAACCCTGTTGAGGACTTCCGAAAGCTCTCAGAGCAGCAGTGCTGGGGGACAGTGTGGACACATGGTTTGGTTTCTCCTCTGGCCTGCTTCTGTGGCAGCCCCGCTCTGTCCTCCTCAGACTTCAGAGCAATATCTGAACAAGTGGAGAAGGGACCAGGGGGTCAGGAAGGTGGCCACCGAAGAGTGACTTCTCTGGAGGGTGGGTGAGCTAGCAAGTGAGCATGTTAGTCCAGCTCTGCCTGCAGTGGGGATGGAGCTGAACAGGGGCCAGGGAAGGGGAAGTGGAGCAGAGAGCAGGGACAGAGGGATCAAAGAGGAGATTCAGATGAAGGGAAGTAATGGGGAGGAAAGAGAAGAAACTCTAGAAGACAAGCATGTAGAAAGGAAAAGGGATGAAGTGGGCATTGGGAAAGGGCACCACCAGGGAAGGAGAGAGGGGAAGGGAGAATGGAGGAGTCAGCATGCCAGGGCTCCCCCTGCATCTGAAGAAGAGGTGGCTGGTCCAGTTTGTCTAACAGGGTGCTCACACTTTGGTCCCAGTTTCTGTTCCCAGTGCTACTGGGCTTTGCAAGGAAGGCAGGCTGTCCCCTGGGACCAACTGGAGCCAACTGGAGCCCACAGGAGGGTGGGAGAAGTAAGATGCCACCAGGTCCTGTCCTGAGCTGCTCCCAGCCACCAGCCACACCACATGGTGCAAGAGGGACCCCAGAACAAAGGAAGGACACAGGCCTGCATGTCTGCTGGTGGCCCTGGGTTCTTAGCTCATCGCAGTGAACCACACCGCCTCCTCAACCCAGGCTTTCAAAGCCTCCTTCTTCGTTCCTGGCTTTCATGTCTGTACGAACATGAGCCAGATCTAACTCATCTCCGACAGACAATTCTGATGCACCCCGTGTCAGATTTATATGAGAGGCTGTGATAGAGTAAGATAGCAATGCTCCAACAAACAGACTGTTTCCTCCCACTTGACCTCAACAGTCTTATATATTTTCTTAGCGAAAACCTCTTGTCTCCTTCCATTAATCTCATAACGTGGTCTAATAGTATACATTTGCCTTCGTTAGATGTGAAGCGATACAGAGGTCCTTTTTTTTTTTTTTAAATTTTACAAGGTAAAGTCAGTGAACACATCCAACTTGACGAATACCTCTCTAAAATGTCAGTCCAGGCAAAGCTATTTCTGCCTAGTTTGGAGCCAAAGTGGTGATGTTTTTAAAATGCTTTCAGTCCCTCAGTGAGGCTCTTAGAAGCTAGCTAGGGCTTACTACGTCCCAGGCACTGTATCAGGTGTTGGAGCTAAAGGGAAGGAGAGCTTGGAGGCTGGCTGGGGAGGGACATCCATGACACAACCACAGCTAGAAACAGAGGCCAGTGCTAGAAAAGAGAGAGCAGGCTGCATGGAGAGTGTGTACCATGGGGCTTGTGAGCTCACTAATAAGTGGGAGTAACTGGAGTGGGGAGATGGGGGAGAGGAAGAGGGTCTTCCCATCAATGGGAATCACCTGTGCTTGGAGGTAGGCGCCATGAGGGGTCTCCACAGGACGAGGGAGGCAGTGTGGTTGACTGGCAGAGAGATGGGGCAGAAAAGGCATCAGTCAGTTGGAGGGGGATGAAGAGACTGATGGGAGGATTATGGGTGCCTTTGGAGGACTGAGAATTTATTAGAAGATCAGTGCAGATTTCTATGGAGACAAATGCCAGGAACTGATAGGTCTTTGAAAGGTCACTTTGGCTGCCTTTTGGCAAAGGGGTTGGTAAAAGGCACTTGCAGGTGTGAACACACCAGGTGGGAGGTGAGTGCAGGAAATCAGGTGAGGGAGCATGGGACTTGGTCCGGGGGTATATAAGGGAGAATAGCCTTTAAGGAGTTCCACAAATTGGCACCAGTTGTGGCTTCATTACAGAGCTGGAAGGGGGAGGTGGGTGTGTCCTGGAAGCTACAGAAATTACATGAGAAAGGGACGTTTTTTTAGATCTTTTTTTCAACAAGAGGAACTCTCATCTTATTGATAGAATTCCAGAGTGGGAACCGATGGACATGAGGACATCTTTGAAATGTCTGAATATGTTCTTCGACATCTTTGCAAGTGACGAGGAGACCTTGACCTTAGGAGGCCTCGGCCCTCTTTGTAGCCAAAAAGATTTCACCTACAGATTTGGGTTCTCCCTTTTAAAGTCAAGGAGACAGTCCTTCCAAAGGACACCTCCTATCATTTTACCCTCTCATCATACCTCAATGCTGGGATCTCCAAGACCCTCTGTTCCAGGTTGTGAGTATCCACTTGGGCCGGGCTGGTCTTGCCAAGAACACCACCACAGGAAATCTAGAGTCTGTAGTGCTATTAATAACATCATCTAAGACTGTATTTGCTGCCTTCATGGCCTTTTCCCACCATGACTCACTGAAGCTTTTTACACATTGTATCCATTAAGCTATAGTTCCCAAAGCTCATCTTCTCTAGTGCCATTAATTTTTAGGGGACCAGGCAAAACTTAAACTTGTCCCCCTTAATTGGATCCCTGTGCCCCCACAATCTCTTTGAATGCCTATCACCATGATCCTTGAATGAGATCTGAGACCACTGCTGGTACCTAACACTTCTTGGCACCTTGTCTGTTAGGTTCTTGGAAGAGGAGGTGGCTATGGAGGTGAGTGGGGATGGGAGTGGGAGGATTTCTCCCTTCACTTCCCTTTTTGGTTTTTCAAATAATGGGTTTTGAGGGGGAGGGAAAGGTTAACCAGACCATTTATTTTCCATCTCCCTTCTATAAAATGTTTACCACTCCCCACCGGAAGAATTTAGATCTTTCGTTTAAATCTCCAGGAAAATCTCCCAAACCCAGACCACCACCATGTGGATTCAGCCATCTTCTGATTCACCTCCAGATTGTCTCCTCCTAACTGCTCAAGCCACAGGTTAAGGGCAAAATGTTCAATGCCCAAGCAATTAAGTGGGGAACACGTTTATCTAAGCAATTGCATGCAGCTCTGTATCTGCATACAGGGGGTCTCTCCCAATCCTTTCCAACCTCAGCAGAACAAGACAAACCCCCAGCGATCTGGGGTATATATCATTCATTCATTCCTAGGTTCAACACTCATGGTGGATCCCCACCAAGACCGTGGGAGAGTAAGGACTGGAGAAATCCTGGAAGCTGAAGTCTGAGGAGGATTTCAAATTCAAGTCAGACATGAAAGAAACATCTGGACTAGGTCCTCGGGTACATGCAGTATTCTGAACTGAGGCTAGAACCAGAGACCATTCTAATGAAAGACCTCTACAGGTGGGCTCTCACAGGTGGGCTCCGACTCAGTTTCCTGTATATTCATTCATGAAATAGCTCTTCGGGTCAACATGCTGAAGAAAACCATTTAATGAAACTGACAATGAGGAGAGGAAAGGGAAGCCAGAAGGCTTGTGAATGGGGAGAGAGGAAGAGCCAGGGCAGAAAACCAAGAATCCCTCCCTCCCCTCCTTGCTGCCAGGGAAGTCTGAGGGACTAGTTTCCACCTGGGATCCCAAGTCCAGAACAAAAGCAGCGGGGCCAAGGCGGGGGACGGAAGGGGGTCCTCAGCACGCACGCGTGGGGGTGCCGAACGATGGGGGCTAGCGCACCCGCTAGCGAGGTGCATCTCCCAAGGCTCTGTCCCCAGTCCAACCCCATGCTGACCTGGGTTGGGCGCAGTGTCCGGGGGGCGGCCCGGTGCCCTGGGGTTCCTGGGAGGCTGGGCCTGGACAACCCCCCTCCCCGCCCCCAGGTCGCGTCCCCTGCTTTCTGCTCCAGGTGAGGGCGCGGCGTGGTGTCACTTTACCTGTGCAAAGAGGGTGGTCTGGAGAAGCCTTGGGGCGGGGAGGGGCAGCAGGCAGCAGGAGCGAAACAGCCCTGCCCCACGCAGGAGCACAGAGGCGGCGAGTCCCTTGGGTCCTGCAGTCCGGACTGGGCCGCAGCACAGCACCCTGGCGCTGCCCGCCGCTCCTCCGCCAGCCACTCCACCTCCTCCCAGACTCTCCACCACATCCTCCATGAGCTCACTTCCTGCCTCGTCAATTAGCAAAGCCCCTGCTTAGGGCGGCCTCCGACCCCCTCCCTCCTGAGTCCTCCAGAAGCTCACTTCCTGCTTTGGAAATTAGCAAAGCCCCTTCTCTGCGCCGCCCCTGCCCCCTCCCTCCTGAGGCCCGGCCCGGGCTGGGGTGCGGGGCGAAGCTCGGGCGGGCTGCAAGAGTTCCCAGCGCCTGCGCTGGGCAGCCTCCTAGCCTGGCTCCCTGAGCGGGTGTCCGTGCGCGGCCTGGCTGGGAAAAGATCATCAGTCCTATACCCCAGCTTCACCCTTGGGTCAGTTTACTGGCTTCCAGATTGCTCCCAAAGCCATGAACCAGCTTCCCCAGCACAGGCCTGGGCTGAAATGCCTGCCCGGGATCTGTCTGAGCAGTCTCCAGGCAGGGATGGCACTTCAACCTGGATGTTTGGGTTTTTTGTTTGTATTTTTAGTCATTGTTTATTACATGACCTCCAGGGTAGGTGCTCCACAAAGGGAGTGAAAACAGGACGCCTGATATATAGGCATACGGACATTCTAGAAAAATAGCTTGGGGTTCTCTAGGAATCGCGGCATTGGTCCTTGCACTATGGTTTAATAGAAAAGGGATTATGCACCAAGTTACTTAAATGAGCATAGGTTGAAATCGTTTACTGAGAGTAAATATTTTAAATAGTTCTATTTTAACTAAATCTATCATCAATCATAAATCTATTACACGAAGGTTACAGGTAATTTAAATGCAAGAGCACTCTCTTCAGGGTTTTAAATAATCCGTGTCTGTCTTGGCACATGACAATGCAAAGATAGGAAATGGTTTGTAAAAGATCATATAATAGCTTTTACTAATACGGTATCAGCAATTTATCATAAAGGTGCGGCCTCCAGCTAACAACTCAGCTTTGAAAAATGCAGAAAAGCAGCAAACGTTTCCATACCCTATTGGTGACCAGAGGCATGCTTTGTGCCCCTCATCATCTCTTTCGTGGTTCTGAGGCCCATGGTGCTCAGTAGTTTAGTGTCTTATTCTCTGGGATGGGCCATTGAAGAAATACCAGGCCAAGAGATCAAGGTCCTGCTGGGTGTCTGAAGAAAGTACAACCTTTTAGATGAAGCTCTGGGGAATTTGTTATTGGTTTGGTCTGCTTCTGATAGGAAGGGAAATTTTTTTAAAAGATTTTATTTTTTTATTTATTTGACAGAGATCACAAGTAGGCCAGAGCAGGAAGAGAGAGAGACAGAGAGAGGTGGAAGCAGGCTCCCCACTGAGCAGAGAGCCAGACATGGGGCTCAATCCCAGGACCCTAGGATCATGACCTGAGCCAAAGGCAGAGGCTTTAACTCACTGAGCCACTCCAGTGCCCCAGGAAGGGAAATTTTTTAAAGAGTATTTTCTCTTTGAATCTATTTTGAGGTTTGGTTTGTGGTTCTTTCTGACTTCTCATGAAGATGGAATTATTTCTGAGGTTGGTTGTCAGGAACCGCATATCAAATCGAGCTATCTTGTTAGCAATAAATAAATAAATAAATAAAAGCTCAACTGTTGGTATAAAGCTATTATGCTTTTCAAAACTCCGAACTATAATTCATGTATCGTGGTCGTTCTTTATCATATCACACAAGAGAGAGGTGGCAGAAACGCACTTTTAGGTTAATTTTTTTACAAGGAAGATTGACTTATAAACCTACTTTGTTATTCCCTTTCATTCAATTTCCCTGTACCTCCTTTTCTATGAATTGTAACAGTAACCCATCATTATTTTTATTGTTGGCACGCGCTTTCTGAAACATAAAGTGTACGCTATAAATAGGAGCGCTTTTCTTTTTTGCAGTTTACGAAAAACTAATATTTTTAAATTTATTTTTTATTTATTTTCAGCATAACAGTATTTATTCTTTTTGCACCACACCCAGGGCTCCATGCAAGCAGTGCCCTCTATAATACCTCTCAAGCCCCCGCCCCTTCAAAACCCTCAGATTGTTTTTCAGAGTCCATAGTCTCTCATGGTTCAGCTCCCCTTCCAATTTCCCCCACCTCCGTTCTCGTCTCTAACTCCCCATGTCCATGAAAAACTAATTTAAAAACATTCATCCACCAGAGTACCCAAAGGGCTCCCATATAAACTATCTGTCGTTACATTATGTCCCGATGTGGAGCTCGATCCCAGGATCCTGAGATCATGACCTGAACTGAAGGCAGAGGCTTTAACCCACTGAGCCACCAGCCCCAATGTATTCTCTTCAGTACCAGAATTTGTAACCAATTGACAGATGAAAAAGGAGGCAGTCAAGTGAAAAACAATAGGTCTTAGACCTGCAAGAAATTCGAATTAGATGAATTCAGCTACTCAGGCGCTGTTTCACATTTTCAGATCTCTGCAGAAAAGGGGTTAACCTTTTTACAGCATGTAAAAGAGAAGACTATAACACATAATATGTGTAAGCATGTAAATATCAAAATATATCCCATTACTTGCTAAGACACACAGGGCCTATTTTTTCTCTGAAATTCATGAATATGTAGGAGCAATAAGTGAGAAGTGAATGTATACTCTTCACTTCGAAGTCTTTTAGAAATCTAAAATATGACTTTCTATGGTTTGTGTCTCCATATTCCTTTATTGCCAGTTTGAACAAATCCACATGCTTTGATTCAAAGGTAATACATTCCCCTTATTTGGAAAAATGATGTTTATTTTTGTTCTCTCACCCTTCGCAGGTGGTTTCATTTTAGCACACTTCAGAGTTATAATTTCATGCTTCTTAAAAACATTTATTATGATCTACATAGATGAATGAAACTTTTATTTTATTAAATTATTTGCCAAAAAATCTGTTATTTTTAAAAATGTATTTCCTTTGAAGCGTTAATTTAGAGCATTCAGAGAGGATCTAGGAGTGTGGTATTATGCAGTTTTTAAGTAGGTATGAAATGGTTATTTATATGATTGTTTCTTTAAGGCTTATGTATATTGTCCATTATATGCTATAAAATATATTGAATGTAAATTTAAGGTGTGTTTTACGTAGTTTATTTTTTGGAAAAAATTATTGAAATAACTTATGAAATTCAGTATACTCTCAACATTAATTTATTCTGAAATTTACCAATTGTCTCTTGAACCTATTATATGGCAGATATTACTTCAGACTACACTGGTAAATGAAATACTTGTCTTTGTAGAACTTTTATTTTCATGGGTGAGACAATTAAAAGCTATAAACCTTAATAAAAATTGCATAGTGCATTCAAAAATGATGAGTACAATGGGGAAAAATAAAAATTCAATCAGGGTGAGAAAAATCAAGGTTGCTAGGCAGGGGATGGGGAGCTAAAATTTTTAATAGGAAGATTAGGGTTGTTACAATGAAGCTGACAATTGAACAAAGGTATGGAAAGGTGATGAATATCCCCAGAACTATCTGCAATAAGGTCACTCCAGTGACCTTATTGGCTATCTTGAAGGCCATAAGGCCATAAGGTTGGATCATGCCTGGCATATCTGAGGAATAGCAAGGAGGCCACTGTGAGTGACTGAAGAGTAGCAGGGAAAGAGGTCACAGAGGTTAAATGAGTGGCTAGATCATATAAAAGCTTAGAAGTCATTGGAAAACTCTGGCTTTTATATTTGGAAACTTACTGTGTGATAGAATTTCTGCTAATAACGGAGAATTCAAATGTCCATAAAATTTCAAGGATTCTTATTCTAGTAAGACAGAATAAAGAAAAAGAGTTCATAATTTCACATGGTGTAACAAATGCTCGGAGATCCCAAGCTATGGGAGCACAGAACAAGGCACTAAAATCTCACCAATATATTTGGTGACTGTGACTATATATAAATTTGTATTTTCTAGATTTTTTTATAGTCATGGAATCACACAGTATATACTATTCATTGCCTGGCTTTTCTTTTCTCAGCATCATTACTTTGAGAATCTCCAATTGTAAATAGTTCATTTTGATGTTGAATAGTAATCTCTTGAATGAATAGATCATAATTTGTCTTTGCTCTATTGATGGGCATTAATGAACATTTCCACTGTTTTCAATTCTTAAAAATAAAGCTGCTATGAAATTCATATACAAGTCCTTGTATGAACATAGGGTTTGTTTCTCTTGGTTAAATGCCTAGAAGTAAAATGGCTATTTGTGTAACTGCAACATATTTTGCATTTAAAAAAATTTTCAATCTATTTTCCAAAGTGGTTGTATCATGATATATGCCAACAACAGTTTAGATTTTTTGTTGCTTCTCAATCTAGCTCAGACGAAGTACAATTAGCCTTTATAATTTTAGCCATTCTAATAGATATGTAAGCATGTCTCATTTTGATTTTAATTTGTATTTCTTTAATGTCGAGGTTCAGTGGGCTGAGGTCCGGAGCTGATGACCAAGAAAGAATTCTTGAGACATATTTGCTGCAAAAGGGTGGTTTATTGAGACATGGGGACAGCACCTGTGGGCAGGAAGAGCTGCAGGTTTAGTAATCTGTGGTTCGGGGAAGGTAAGGGTAAGGGAGGTTTCAAGGGAGTTTTCATATGCTAAAGAGGAGTTGTCTTTTACCAGGCCATTAACATCAAGATAGTTGAGAGATGCCTGTCTTGCAGGATTGTGAGCTCTGCAAGTTAACTCTTTGTTTCTTGTTTATGGAGGTCAGGGGTGCCTGAGGAATGTTACACATATTACAGAGGGGAGCGGGTGGAGAGGGGGTGCAAGGTGCCAGCTTTTGCTTTGTCCTCAGTCAGCCTCCTGCTCCCTCATCAAGTTCCAAACCTGAGAGGGGGCTCCTGGGAGTGAGGGAGTGCGAGAGAGTGGGAGGACGGGAGGGCTGCGGGCCTAGGGGAAGGCGCCCAGCCTGCTCCTGCTCTTTGTTTTGGAGACTCACGTGGTCCTGCCTAATTGGCCGCCAAAGAGCCTGAGTTCCCAGGGAGGCAGAGGCGTCCTTCGCAGCTGTGGTTCCCGGGTTCTTCCAGCTGCCAGCCCCACCTTCCCGCAGGAGGCTGGAGGCCCTGGAGGGACCACAACTCCCACAAGACCCCGCACTCCAACAGAGCCTGGCTGATAAAGGGGCGGGGTCTGCGTGGAGGGGCGGGACCATGATGCAGGGGCCTTGGGGCTCAGCATCCCCATGTGGCTTTCTGGAGCTCAGGAGCTTTCTCATCCCTGGATTGGCATCTGGCAGCTGGACTCATTGGAGTCCTGGGGCGTCGCCTCGGACCGGCTCTCTACGGGTAGAGTGTAACGAAGTGTTAGCTTAGGAGGCACAGTGCTAGGGATTGGGTAGCGCTGAAGCTGCTGGTTGTCCTGGGCTTCCTGAGGAGGTTGTCTGAAAAAGTCACAGGTGCTGGTAGGGGAATCCTGGGGGAAAACTGGGGCCCAAACCAGCACTTGAGCCTCTGAGCCAGAAGCCAACAATAACTGGGAAAAAGTCCAACGGCGCTAAGGTGCTTTACTTTTGGCTGAGAAGATAAGCAGGAAGGATAACAAACCAATGGGATGTCTGTAGACTTCTACTGGAACTTTTAGGTCTGTCTTCTGTAATTCCTTACCTGTCACTCAGAGGTTTTTTCTTTTTCTTCCTTGGGTTGCCTTCTTAGAGAAATCCTTAGCTTGATATTCCATCTCTCTGGTTTGGTTTTAAGCAGTGCTCATTCTGCTATTCAACCCATCTCTTTGAAAGGTTTCTTTTTACTTCTGTTGCTATTTCTATTTCCAAGATATCGGTTAATTATTTTTATAACTGCCTGCTCTCATTTCACGATAAGATATTCTGGCTTATCCATATGATTAATTTAATTACATTGATGTTAATGTCTAACACTTTTCCCCCCCTTAGGTGCATATTCTCTCTTGAAAGAAAGGATAAAACATATTAAAGCTGTTCTTTTTTTCCGTGGCTTGATTTTTCTGAAACATTTGTGATTGTTGGTTTATGTCTCACGCATTTTTATGTACCTCGAGAGTCACTGCTTTGTACTCTCTTTGCAGGAGGCAGGGGCATGAAGAGGATGAACTGCAGAGTATATTTTTTTTCTTTTTAATGAAAATGGGTAGAATCAGGGTTTGTAACCTACTGGTCACCTGGGTACCCCACCCCATTCCTCCAGAGCCTCGTAATCATTGGGATTTTGCTTGTTTCTTTTACCCAAGCTCCCATACTCTCCAAGCTGGAAGCAAACATCCCATTTTCTACTTCCTGGAAGGCTATACTTTGGTGAAGCTTTGGTTCTAGTCTCTCAGCCAGTTCCCCTTTCATTTTCTTTCTTTTTCATTTTCTTTCTTTCTTTCTCTTTCTTTCTTTCATTTTTATTCTGGGCTCCTCCCTCCAGGTTTGTACTGCCTTTCCTTATGTACAAATGGGGGTAGTAGGAAAGAGTGACTGAGAAGCCCTTCCAGTTTTTTTAAAAGATTTTATTTATTTATTTGACAGAGAGAGCACAAGTAGGCAGAGCTTCAGGCAAAGGGAGAGTTACAAGCAGGCTCTTTGCTGAGCAGAGAGACTGAAGATGGACTCGATCCCAGGATCCTGGGATCATGACCTGAGCTGAAGGCAGCCACTCATAATTGACTGACAACCCACGTGGCAGGCCCTTCCCCGAGAAAACAAACCAAGAAAGAAAAAAAAAAAAAAGGACTACAAGAGAACAACCACTACTTCATAGGAAAACTTGTATTGTTCTCTTGTTCCCACTATTCCGGTTCATTTTTGTTTTTTTTTTTTTACACATAGGTAATTTTTTTAACCTATTTACCATCACAGCGAGTTGTACAGTACATCAAATTCCAAATACCTTTCTAACCTAACTTTTTGATACATACACCTATGTTTTTCTTTTGCATTTTTATTTTTTGAATTCCTTTTTTTTAATTTTAGTTTAGTCTATTTTATTCCTTTTTAGTTTTATCCTCTAATATTCATATAGAGTTAAACTTCAAAGTAATCCTCTTTCCCCAATCAATACTACCCCTATAGGTAAACCAATTTTTAATCCCCTTTATCTTAGGAAAGTTGAGTCGTTTAATAAAGATATCGAGATACATCCAGGAAGAATCAAAACAACCTTCCTCACACACACTGAGAATTTATAAGAACTCTCCCATCTTCTTCCACCAGTGTTTCTGTGTTTTTTGTGTTTGTTCTGATAGCATATAAATTTTACACTTGTGGTTCTTTTTGACGAGGTTCTATCTTTATTTGCATATATATATATTTTTTTTTTCTCTTGTCATATACTTGTATCAGTCTTTTTATCTCTTTTTGTTTGTCTACTTCATTAATTTTACCTTGGGGCCCATCTGGGCTGAACCTTATTTTTCATCTTCCCTTTCTTTCCTGTCTCTCTCTCTCTCTCTTTTCTTCTTTTCTTTTTTTACTTTTTTTCTTTTCTTTTATCTCTCGTTTGGGTGGGAATCCTGATTTCTCAAAGTGAATGTGTATATTTGAAGAGAGGACCTCAAGACCTCTGGAAGTCTGCATGCCTCATTCACTGGGCAGGGGATTTCCTGCTTCAGGTATTTGCACAATAGACTCCAGTTAAAGTCCACCTTCAGGACGAGTCGAAGCCATGATTGTTAAGAACACAGAATAGGGTCCTACATAGCATACACGATGTGACCAATAGGCATTAATGGTCACTCAAGGGTTCTGGTACATTGTTATCCTCCCGTAGATTATATAGGTAAAAAGCATCTGAAAGAAGGATGAATACCCAACTTTTGTAGCAACATGGACAGGACTGGAAGAGATTATGCTGAGTGAAATAATTGAAGCAGAGAGAGTCAATGGTCATAGGGTTTCCCTTATATGTGGAGCATAACAAATAGCATGGAGGACAAGGGGAGATGGAGAGGAGAAGGGAGTTGAGGGAAATTGGAAGGGGAGGAGAAACATGAGACTATGGACTCTGAAAAACAATCAGGATTTAGAAGGGGTGGGGGGGAGGTAGGGGGAATGGGGTGGTGGGTACTGGGGAGGGCACGTATTGCATGGAGCACTGGGTGTGGTGCAAAAACACTGGATACTGTTACACTGAAAAGAAATAAAAAATTTTAAAAAATATTTTAAAAATCTGAAAGGTTCCCAGGAAGCAGTGGGTTTTGTTTTGTTTTGTTTTGTTTTGTTTTTTATAAAGAAGAGGAGGATGGGTCACTAGACTTTAAGAGGTCATGAATAAAGCAGGAGAGATAGGAACTGAATCATAAACCTTTGTCCTTAGCTTGGCAGGAGTTGAGGTATAAGGTCCTAGGTCTGCATGGAGGTGGGTAGGTCACAGGGAGATAGTGAGGTTAGTACTCCAAAGGGGATCTGGCATGTGGGCTTGGGTATCAAGAAATCACCAATGTAATTAAGTGGGATAACCATGTTTGTAGTGTGTGTGTGTATGTGTGTGTCTGTGTGTTAATTCTTCATAGCTGGGGATACTGAGTTAGATGGTTATTGATGCCCTATCCAATTCCAACATTGCTAGTATTTATGACTTCTCTGGCTCAAATATTAGCAATGGCTATGGAGAGAAGGGTTAGACCCAAAAGCACGGAGCACAGTGTATAGAAAGTTTCTCCCAAGCTTGAAAGAAGGCTTTATCAGTATATTTTTGTCTACTCAGGCTGCTATACCAAACACAGGCTGGAGGGCTAAATGGCAGAAATGTATTTTCTCACAGATCTGGAGGCCAGAAGTTCCAGATCAAGGTGCCAGCAAGGTTGGTCTCCAGTGAGCCTTTTCTTGTTGGTCTATAGATCACTATCTTTTCAACTGTGCCCTCAGATGACCTCTTCTCTGTGGGCCCCCAGAGGGGAGGTAGGGGGAGTGCTTTCATGTGTTTCCCCCTTATGAGGCCACCAGTCCTAGCAGATTAGGACTCCTGTGACCTCACCAAGCCTTCAGTACCTCCTTCTAGGTAGGCCCTATCTCCAGATGCAGTCACACTGGAGATTAGGAATTCTTCATATGACTTTTGTGGGGACACAATTCAGTCCATAACAATTAGTACAGGAGAAAAACCATGAAGAGAATTCTAGAGGAGTCACACGTTGATGTTATAAGGTAAGTGGGTATAAAAGTGCACCTCTGAAGTCCAATAGGTCATTAGAGCTAGAGGCCGACAGGAAAGTCCCGTACGTGCCACAGTTTTGAGTTTGATGCAAGCGCAACTCTGAAGGGAAGATATTTGGGAGGCCTTGGCCAACCACTACTTCCAGCCAGGGGTGATTCTGGAGGGAGTATCTCTCGGAGTGCTTCCTAGAATCAAGACTTTGGGGTTGGAAAAGTGCCACTTCCAAATCTGGAGAATGATGGTGCTGTAAGTTACCTGAAGAGTACTGTTCTGGGAGATAGGAGATCTGGGGTGTCCTCTTTGTTCTGCTGTTGACCAGATGTGAAAATGCAGATTAACTCCATAACCATCTCAGTTCTACCACCATGTGCTGCTGTCATGTGTCCCAAACCACAGAGTTAGTTTTATCCATAAGCAGAAGCCAGTCTTTTAGTTCCCAATCTCTTAATCGGGCTGATCGTCACAATTTATAGCGGACACGTGACAGCCACAAGGGAGAAGTAAGGGTTGTCTTCCCCTCAGGGAGAGTGGAAAAGCTCTAGGAGAGGGCATACCAGTAGACCAAAGGCAGCCAGTGCTGGGGAGTGGAGCCACGGGGAAGAGTGTGCTGATGACAGCCTTGTGGAGGGAGGGCAGAAAGAGCCACCACCATGACACTTGAGTTACAGATCGAGCTTGGGGATAGAGAAGGGATCAGGGCACGGTAGAGCAGCAGCTGGCAAAGTGATTCTGTTGAGCTTAAGCTCATAGTGCCTTAGCGAATTAGAATGGGAAATACCTTGCTATTGTCTGTGACTCTGTGATTGTGTGAGTATGAGTGACAGAGTGGGGACAAAGAGAGAGGGAGAGAGAATACATTAAATTTTAAAGAAGGACAATAAGGGATGCCTGGGTAGCTTACTCAGTTAAGCATCTACCTTTGGTTCAGGTCATGATCCCAGGGTCCTGGGATTGGATCCCATACCAGGCTCTACTGGGGGGCCTGCCTTCCCTCTGCCTGCTGCTCCCCTTGCTTGTGATCTCTCTCTTCCTCTGTAACAAATAATAGTAAAAAATAAACGAGGGCGATACGTTATGTTTACTTTTGTTTCTGATGCCAGACATGGGTTCAGAGGATTGAAGAGGGAGATCCAAGGAGCTAGCCTCTCAAGAGGAGTGAATACCTAGTCACTGGTAAGACCCCTGGTCCTGCAGTACAATATGGCTCCTGTGATCTGGGTCCTGATATGTGCCCCTCGCCATCCTTAACCCGATAGTTTGATTCTTCATTGCGTTCAGTGTGGGGAACTGGGAGAAGCTATGACACTTGGCCCTTTGTGGAGGAATTTTAGTAGCATAAATAGCAATAGCTATCAGTTCTGGAGCACTTCCATGACTCTGCTGCAGGCACTGTGCTGTGATCTGGGTTTAGAGCAGTGAGATAAACATAGAAATAGAAGTGGGCTTTGTTCCCAAGAATCTGAAACCCACTATTCTCCTTGTCCCCTTCCCATTCTGTCTTCTTCAGCCCTTGTGCAATCCCACCAAGCAGGAAGCTTGCTTCTCCCCGTCCCTCTGCTGCTCCCCCTGCTTGTGCTCTCATTCTCTCTCTCTGACAAGTAAATAAATCAAATGTTTTAAAAAATTATAAAAAAGGCAAAACAAATAACCATTTTTGGAGAGTGATTTTCTGAATGGAGTTATGGGCAGTGCTGGGTACTGAAGAAGACGCTCTGCTGACCAGAGGAGTGGGGAAATTACAGAACAAATTCCACAGGTCATTGAATATATCACTTTCATCACCCCACCCATAGCACTCATTAATCTTTAGCCCAGCCAATATGTTGGTTATAAAAATGAGCTTTCTCCAAACTGACAGGAAGTTCTCGTTTTAGCAATGTAAATCATTCTGATCTTTATCACTAATGTGATCTAATCCTGTCTAGTAAAGAAACTTGAGAGTTCTATATATCTGTAAACATTTAAGAAAAACAATGGACTCAACTCTAATTACTTTTTAACTAACTTGACTTGCCAAAGGAAGGAGAAAGTAAATATCAGAAATCTTACCACTAAGCACAAGTTGCAAATTATACCTGCCAAAATGTGGTTCAAAATATAAGTAACCAGTCTCCTTAGAAGCCTTTTACCTTCTTATATCTGTTATGTTGGGTAAATGAGTAGTTACTGGAACACAGCTGGCTCAGTGATCACAAATCAGCTTACCCTCAGAAATATAAATAGATTACATGTTTAGCCCGGTAACTGGACACTGATATAGAATTATTCACTGGCTGATTCCTAGATCAGAAACCACAAAAAAATTTTCTTTTTTATGGAAGTATGGCTGTTACAATAGTCTCACCTGTACCACATACTGATTGACTTAACTACTCTATACGTTACAGGTCTAGATGTAACATTTTAATAAAACAACAATATCTTTGATGGTATCATGGAAATGGAAGTGCCTTGTGCACTTTTCTTAATGTGTATAATTACCTAAACAGCATAGTAAGTAAATCAAGGCCATTGTCAAGCTTCCGTCAAGGAGAGTCCTTAACTAGAGGGATTTCCCATTGCTCTCAGGATGATAACCTCTGAGTTACAGGTTCCATTAGTTGGCCACACACATTTGGAGCCTTGTGGACTTTCTGATAGCTGAGCAGCATATCTCTGTTTCAAGTATTGTGATCCCTGTTCTTACTGCAAGAGTGACAGTTGTCACTTTTCCTGTGACCCCTGTCTTTAGGAAAGTGTCTGACTCAGAAAGTCGAGTCAGTACCCCCCAAAGGTACTTTTCAGGAGAACCACCTCAAAGATGATCACCTGAGATACTGTCAAGAAAAAAAAAAAACTGAAATTCTAAGCAACATCCATAATAAGTCTTTTTATGTTGATAAGGAAAGATTTTCCCCTAAATACCAGATAGGCTCCATGAAAGTGAGATCTTTACCTATTTTTTTCACCGTGTCACCACTCCCTAGAAGAGCGCCTAAGACATCAGTCAAGATTAGGTTGCTTTGAATGAATCAAGTGAATGAATGAACTGTAGCCTTTGATAGTTAGGTAGTTTATGGTCCTTAGGCAAGAGATGGGATTTGTGTTGGGATTTCACGAATGGGAGGTGCCGAAGAGAAAATTGAGAAGCTAAATGTGAAAATAAGCAATTTACTGACTGGAGTAGTTCTGAATACATTTCAAACATAATTAAACTATGGCTGTGGATGTATATGCGTTTTCATAATTTTCCCTTGAAAATGTGAGGCATACAGATGTTATCTACAGTGAATACTGGAGAAAAAGGCATTCTGACAGTCCTCAGCCCATCCACTCCAGGATTGTGACTCTTTCTTCCCATGTTCTTTCTGACATCATGGACTTTCAGATTGACATCTCCCATCTTGGGTCCCACTCTCATTAGCTGTAGAAGTCATGAGATGTTTGTGATGTGAGGTTGGCAATATCTCTGACCTTTGGTTACAATATGTCTTTGAAAGCCAGTGTTTATTCTGCTTTTACAGCATTTCTCCATTTGAACTGGCCACCTTTTAAGTGGTCATTAGCGACATGTGGCTACTAGCCATGGGACTTGGACAGCAGAGGTGTGGAAAATCCGCACATTCTTCCACTCAAAGGATATTGTGAGTTATGCTACATCTTTTTTTAAGTGTCTTTTTTAGATATTTAAATTCAATTAGCCATTAGATAGAACATCATTGGTTTCAGAGAATTTAGTAACTCATCAGTTGTGGATAACCCTTGGTGCTCATCACATCACATGTCCTCCTTAATGCCTATCACCCAGTTACTCCATGTCTCCCACTCCCCTCCCCCCCAGCAACTCTCAGTTTGTTTCCTATAGTTAAAGGTGCCTCATATTTTGTTTCCCTTTCTGATGACTCCCATTCAGATTTCCCTCCCTTCCCTCTGATCCTCTGTACTACATCTTAATCTCAACAGTCAAGCAGTGGTAGTAATTCAGTCATGGAGTCATGCATATTCTAAATCTGATGAGGTGGATTCCTATACTGCCTTTGTCTCTGCTAGCGCGCTTACATTTGTTATATTATTGCTGCTGTGTTCATGTTTCTCGTTCACTGAATGTCTGATATAAGAATTAGTAAAATGTGTGACTGCAGAAAATACAATGGTCATGGATGATGAAGATTTTCTCCTTGACCAGACTGGAGTCAAGTTCCTCTGAGTCCTCTTTCTGTCCAGCCTTGACCTCAGGCTCCGCCCACTTAGCCCAGTTTTAGCAAGAAATCTGCTTAGTCAATTTTTCAGCAATCTCCTATCCTACTCTTGATATCTGATCAAATTCCTTATCTCTCACCCCTGGTATCTTACCACTCTTTTTTTTTTTTAAGATTTATTTATTTTGACAGAGAGAGAGCCTGAGCAGGGGGAATAGCAGAGGGAGAGAGAGAACCAGACTCCCCACTGAGCAGCAAGCCCAATGCCAGGCTTGATCCTGGGATCAGATCATGACCTAAGCCAAAGCCAGAGATTGAACCAACTAAGCCACCCAGGTGCTTCAGTATCTATAACGCTTAATATCTGATCAAATCCCTTATTCCCAGGGCACCTGGTTGGTGCAGCTGGTTGAACGTTTGACTCTTGGTTTCTGCTCTGGTCATGATCTCACGGTCCTGAGATTAAGCCTCACCTCAGGCTCTATGCTCAGTGAAGAGTCTGATTAAAATTCTATTTCCCTCTCCCTCTACCCCTACCCCTGCTCCCTCTCTCTAAAATGTATTAATAAATCTTTTAAAAAATTCCTTATCCCCTGATCTCAATAGTTTATGACCCTAGCCTTCCTTCAACAATATTACTGTCCATATGGTTTAGCCAGAATCCCTTCATCCTTACCCTTGATGTTCCATCTTAATTTTATATTCAGTGACCCCCACCATGCTGTTAAATCTCCATTTGTCTGAGCTGAGCCAGATTTCTCTCCCATACTAAAAAATAAAATCCCATCGTAGTAGCATCCGTTGAATAAAATCTTCCTTACTGTCTTTAATGGGTGTCACAATTTTTTTTTTCTTTAACAGTCAGGAGGGTGCTAATGGAGTACCACGACAAAAGGCATAACTTCCTATATATGGACATTTCCTTGATTTACCTGACAAATACTCTTTCTCTCTTCTAAGGAAAATTTCAAGTTCTCAGTATAACTGCCAACTGGACCAGGGGTGGACAAGTGAGTCAGATGAGACCAAAATGAAAATTCTGTTGAGACAGTGGACCTTGAGGATTCAAGCCAAGGACAAAAAAGTGTTGGTACTGCATTATTCTGATGGTCCATTAACTCTTGCTTTTTTTTTTTTTAAAGATTTATTTATTTATTTGACAGAGAGAGATCACAAGTAGGCAGAGAGGCAGGCAGAGAGAGAGAGGAGGAAGCAGGCTCCCTGCTGAGCAGAGAGCCCAATATGGGACTCGATCCCAGGACCCTGAGATCATGACCTGAGCCAAAGGCAGCGGCTTAACCCACCGAGCCACCCAGGCGCTCCAACTCTTGCTTTTTTGATTCCTGTGTCTATCACTGCCCCTGCCTTTTTGAAGATAATGACCATTCATCTGAGTACACGGTTCACAGAATCCCTTTGCAGTGGCCCATGCGGGCCAAGGTAGTAGAGCATAATAGATCTCTATAAGTTTTTAAAAAATGTCTTTGTCCCTGTTGCCCATGGCCATTAAAGACAAAAGGTCGGGGGTAGGGGGATACTGGAAAAGGTGAAGTTCTAGTTACTCACTGATTTTTTGATTGGTAGAGAGAAAGCAACACCTACATACAGGGCCAGTGGATGAGTGGAGGAAACATCTTTGGATCTAGGAGGAATGGGGGAAGGAGAAATATTAATATTCTTTGTCTTTGGAACTGCCCCTGAAGACTTCCCCACACAGGAAAATGACCTAGCATGACTCTCCTAAACTTCGGCAAGCCCCTTAAATTTAACTGACATCTAGATCTGATACTCCCTGCTGGATAACTCTGATCATTATTTGATTGTTATTTATTTTATTTTAAAATTATTTTTAAAGAAAATTTTAATCTAAAAACAATTAATTAACATATAATACAAGTTTCAGACATACAGGTTAGTGATTCATCAGTCTTTTATAACACCCAGTGCTCACTGTATCACATGCCTTCCTTAATGTCCATCACCCAGTTACCCCATCCACCCATCCCCCTCCCCTCCAAGAACCCTCAGTTTGTTTACTGTGATTAAGAGTCTCTTCTGAGGGGTACCTGGCTGGCTCAGTGGGTTAAAGCCTCTGCCTTCAACTCAGGTTATGATCTCAGGGTCCTGGGATCGAGCCCCACATCAGGCTCTCTGCTCCCTGGGGAGTCTGCATCCTCCTCTCTCTCTCTTCCTGCCTCTCTGCTTACTTGTGATCTCTGTTTGTCAAATAAGTAAATAAAAATCTTTTTTTTTTAAAGTCTCTTCTGGTTTGTCTCTCTCTTTGACTTCATCTTGTTTTATTTTTTTCCTTTACTGCCCTAGGATTCTGTTTTGTTTCTTAAACCCCACATATGAATGAGATCATATGATAATTGTCTTTCTCTGACTGACTTATTTCGCTTGGCATAATACCCTCTACTTTCATCCCTGCCATTGCAAATAATTGCCATTTGTTTTAACTCGACAGAGAAGGCCACTAGAAACAGCAGGTGATGGCCCCAGCTCCTGTTCCTCCATGCAGAACATCTGTCAACACCTGTGGACATCTTTTCCTCCCCCCATTCCTATGAATGTTGCTCAGTTGTTACATGGCATGGACAAATGCTGTTGGCTGGTGGCATGGACACACTGGACAAGCTTGGCCTTCGGTAAAACAAAGACGGGATTCAATTACTCAAACTAAAACAGGAATGCTTGGATGAACAAGCCTGCCAGGAAGTCCCACTGGAGGTACTCAACCTGTGCCCCTTCCCTCTTTGGACCAAGAACCTGAACTTGAGAGATGAATGGCTTATCCAAGGTTATGGCAAGGTTACACAGAGCTGAAACTAGACACAGGTGTACATGCCTATTGATCAAGGCTGGCTGTGAAATCGAACTGCCTCAAATCTTGATTCTTTTTGCCACTTCTGATTCTCGGACCCTGTTTTTCATAGTTTAGGATGTAGGAATAATAAAAATATCAGCTAATGGGGTATCCTGACATTTTGATGTTTTAGTTCTTGTCAGACATTTACCATAATGCTTAGCACATGGATATGTGTGTGCACACACATGCACATGCTTGACACTCAAAAAATTGTTCACTGATATTAACTTTATCAGTGCACTTTGCATCCACCACCAATTGGCTGTTTTGTCACAAACTGATTAAAGCAGAACTGTCAAGTGAGGACCTTCAAAGCCAAAGCATTGAGTGCTTTGAAAAACCAGCACCTCGGAGGATTTGTCTTAGCATCTGTGATTAGAAGGCAGCAAAAAGAGACCTTGGGGACACAGTTCACCCCTTCCTGAAGCAGCCATTCAGAACTTTCTCCGAAGGCCTAATGCCTAGTCTTCCAAAGACCAGCAAGAACAAGCTTATGGTCTGTTAAAATCAGATTTTTAAAAGATGTTTATTTATTTATTTGAGAGAGAGAGAGAGAGAGAGTGAGAGAGAGAGAGCATGAGAGGGGAGAAGGTCAGAGGGAGAAGCGGACTCCCCATGAAGCTGGGAGCCTGATGCAGTCCTTGATCCTGGGACTCCAGAATCAAAATCAGATTGATTGACTCAGTACAGTCAGGGAGGCCATTCCTCAGGAGTCACAGAATGCTGGTTGCCATGAGGGAGGAGTCTTTTACAAAGTCTGGGCTCTCACAGAAGGAGTCTGAGGCACGTGTATGGAAAGCAGAGGTCAGTTCTGGATTAGAAGCTCTTTCTGAGGGGAAATGAGTAGAAGCAGGGATTATCCAGGACTTGGGCTCTGCCTTATTCAGTTCAAGTTGCTGCAACAAATGATGACAGACTGGGTGGCTGAAACAGCAAAACATGTACTATTCCTTGCAGTTCTAGAGACTGAGAAGTCCAAAAGCAAGATCCTGGGAGATCTGATATCTAGCAAGAGACTGCTTCATTATCTATAGATGCCCATATTTCTGTTGTAGCCTTGCATGGATGACAGCTGGCAGAACAATCTCTCAGGTCTTTTCTCAGAAGTGCTTTTATCTCATGCACAAGTGTTCCAATCTCATGACCTCATCACCTCTCAAAACCCATACCTCCTGATGGCACTCCTTGAGGGTCAGGGCTTCAAAAGCTGAATCGGGACAAGACACACACATTCAGTCCATTAGCAAGTGTTGTCATGAGGACAGCGTAGCTTATCAACTAGGTATCCCCAGGAATCCATGGGACTAGCAAAGCAGAATCTGGGGGCGTCAGTGGTAGGAAAGCAGGAGTTCCCCAAGAGACAGTCCTCATAGATTTTACAGAGACAGCATGACCCTTGAGAAACAATCGTTTCCGTGACCCATACACCAGCCTTTATCTATGCCTGTCCTCCCTGCTGGATTCACAGCAAGCCTACTTCTTTCTTTTCCAGTACAAATGGATTTCCACTCTCTGAATCCTAATGAATTTTTGCTCTTTTGCAGTTAGTAGGTTGTCCCTCAGGATTCTGCATGTCTGGATTTGCAATCGTGGAAAGTGCCAAAGGTCTAGGGACCTGCGTGGCAGAACCCGGCCTCTACCACTATTGCCCAAGGTAGGGACTCTGGTCCCTTGAGCGTCCTGTGCTGCTGTCAAAGGTCTGTGTGCATTGGCTTATTGTTTATTTTTTTAAATGTAATTGCTTATACGTGTGTTTGATCATGCTCAAGTGGCCTTTCTGTGGAAATAGTGGCCAAGCTACACCTAGAAGTCACTGAAGAAAGTTCTAAGAACTCCCGATTGGTATGTGGCTAGAGAGAGAGAGAGAGAGAGAAAGAGAGAAAAGAAATCTGCCTCTCTGCATTTTGCAAGTCCCTGGGCAAAATCTGTTGGCTGTGCACTTGTCACACGGAGATTCCATGCAGGGAGGCCCTCCTGAGCCTCATCTCCCTGAGTTCCTCCTCCAGGAGCAATCCCTAGTTTGAGTCCAGGGTTAGGGAAAGAAGAGCAGCAAAGCAGGGTCCAGAAGGAAGGACTGCCACAGACCATGGAGCACCAGACGGCCAGGCTGGTACCTTCTCCCTGTTGGGGTACAAATGGGCTCAGCTCAGCATGTACAGGGGTGCCCTTGGCCCCTCTGGTTGGCTTTGCAGTGCCCCAAACTCGGAAGAAAAAAGGCTCAGGTGACTTATATTTGACTGGGAAGTAGCTGACAGCAATGGAAATAAACAAGTAGGGAATGATGTTGGAAAGTTGGAGGGTCTGTCCTTTATATCTCAGCTTTCTCTCCTATCTTCCCTTGCTATGTAGTGTGTTCTCAAAGAAGAATTTTGCATGATATTGCTGTTCACTGATTTATTCCTGAGCTGTGTCTTTTCTGCTGTTCAGCTCATTTGGTGAAATCTTTTACTGTAAAAAGTATCTTGCCCTTGCAAGGGCAAGGGCAAGACCTGAGAAATCCCAGAGATTTCAGCTTGCCACTGGCTATTTGGAATGCTGGAAAGGATTCAGAGTAGGGGAAATCGTCTTGGACATCTGAGACCACCCCCACATTCAGCGGTCCCCTGGACACAAAACCAGACCTTGATACTGATCCTGAACCATGCTCTCAACACAGACCCCTGGGATCCTCACCACAGTGCTTTCAGATCAGTGCAGCCATGCCCATAGGTACAAACTCTTAAGCCTAGATTCTGTCCTGAGAGGTCTGTCCCCAACGGCCTGGCTCCAAAGCCGCAGAGATTGGGGACAGTGAGGAACACCATAGGACTCACCCTGCCACCCTGAAAGGAACCATGCCATTTGGAACTCCAGAAAGGATTCAGAGGAACTGAAATCTGCATTCCTACCTCTGGACACCCCCATATTCAGCAGGCCCCTGGATGCAAACCTGGAGCTGGACACTCACCCTGAACAAATCCCTCGACTGCCCCCTCCCCCAGAAAGATGGACAGAGTGCTGGCAGATCGGGCCTGCCATGTGGTGGGTCCTAACCATAACCTTTGGTTTGGTTCTCAGGATTCTGACCCCAAAGGCCTTGCAGTAGGTGCCCTACAATTTGGGGACACCTGGGCAATCCCAGAGGACTCAGCCTGTCGCCCAGAAGGAAACTGTGCCACTTGGAACTCCGGAAAGGATTCAGAGGAGCAGAAATCTGCATGCCCAGCTGAGGACACACCCACACAGAGCTGACTCCTGGACACAAAGCCAGAGCCAGACACTCACCCTCACCTACACTGTCAACTCAGCCACCCAGACAGCTCTCCATGGGGTCTTCAGGTCAGTCCTGCCATGTCCCTGGTCCCTAACACTAACCCTTGGATGGGTTCTGTAATGATCTCCTCATTTCTGGTTATGTGGTGGTTCTGCAGGACATTGTCCTGGTGTGGGATCAAACACACTGAAGCATCCCATGTGAAGTGGCAAACGTGGTAAAGAAATGACGGCTGGGGAATCTGAGTGTAGAGACAGCACGTATTTGTGCTGCTATAACAAGCTGACTGCACTTTGAAATCACCGCAGAGGAAATGACTCTTCCAAACATCCATGTCAGCACGTCGACACGGAAGCAGGGAGAACATCAGACTTTGGGATGGAGGCCAAGCCCTCCCAGATCCAGGTCACCCAACATGGAGAGGACACATGTTAGCAAGAGACTCGTGGGAGGATTAAATCATGGGCCCCTGTATCTCTCAGGTGCAATAGAAGCAGTGGATATGGAATTTCAGTTTTCCCCAACGTTCCACCACAAGCTGGTTAGAACTGTGCAAAAGCAGGAAGGGAGGCCCCAGTAAAGTGGACTGGGGATGCCAGAAGGGGAGGCTGGAAGGGGGCGCCTGGTGCTCAGTGCCCATTACAGACCCCACATTGCAATCCCCCACAGGAGAGACTCACCAATTCCAGGCCCCACAGGGGAAGCCGGAGGTTCATCTCCTGACTTTTTGTAGGAGAGAGAATTCTCCATCACCCTGCCTTTCTCCAGGGGACTTTCCTTCAAGCACCCTTCCCAACTTCTTCCTCCTCCATGAAATAATGTTCTTCTCCTTTGTTTCTCACACTTGCCTGTGATGGGACCATAGCTTGCTCAGCCCAGACTGCCATTCTCTGCTCTTCCCAAATAAACCCATGCTGCTGGTCAAATAACTGGCAGATGGAGTTTGAGGCAAATCGAACTAATAAATTCAAGAACTTCCAAGGAACAAAATCAATATGCACAAATCAGTGGCACTCCTACGTGCTCGGAAGGAACCATCAGAAAGAGACTATGGAAAACGATCTCATTTACACCTGCATCCAAGACAGTAAGATACCCGGGAGGCCCCTGAACCAAGAAGGTGACAGACTTGTCCTCTGACAGCCCTGCAACAATGACGACAGACAAGGAGGGGGACACACAGAGATGGGGAGGCACTGTGCTCAGGGAAGAACCCACACTGGGAAAATACCTACTCTCCCCAAAACCGTCTACAGAGTCCTCACTCTGGCTCCTGAATTTCGGGACTCGGCACAAGCCTGGAGTGGGTGTGGACACGGGAAGGACCCCGCAGGGCTGAGGTGGGGGGAGCACAAGCAGCGAAGCAGGCGGACGCTCCCTGACTGCAGACCATCTGAGTAGCCCCAGGAACCGAATCCGCGAGCACAGAAATACAGACGAGGACCGAGGAGCACCTGAGCCCAGAAAGGGGGGACCCCACAGCCCCGCACACAGCACAGCAGGAGGCCACGTCTCCTCACACAAAACGACGGAAGCCCCAGTGTCTACACAGGGCGCCCTTCCTCTGTGGGGTCCTGAGACCACAAACCCCTTGACAGTCCACTCAGGCGGCTTCTCCTCACCTCCTCCAGCGTCTGGTCCTTAGGAGGTTGGACTGCTGCCTTGTGGGCGCATCCTACACAATGGGTCCGGTCAGTGTGGCTGCAGAGCCACACCCTCATCAGCTTGTCCTGTCAGGGTGGGAGGCACCCTACATTCTCCAGAAGTCTCCACAGTGGGTCCTGAAGAGGCGGGCCTCCGGTCCCAGCTGTGGCTGAGCTGCCTGGGCTCAGGGCGGGAGCTGCGGTCTGGCGCCCTCTGCAGGCGGTGGAAGGCAGTGCAGGACTGTTTGAGCTCACCCTTCAGTGGAAGGTCCTGCTCCCTCCTGGGGTCCAGCTGATGCCATTTCATTCCGGAAATTCAAGCTGCATGGAGCCCAATACCCCCCAACATCCCCCCAAATAGCTAAGGAACAATGAATAGGAAACAATGTGGAATTACAACAGTCCTTGACACAAACAGTGGCACTGAACATGGCCCTGATGCAGACCCACACTGTGACCTCAATTTGGTCTCAAGCCTGGACCCTACCCTAATCCAAGACCCTAACCCTAGCCTCCAACCCAAACAATGTTCACAAGAATCAAAAGGTAGAAACTGCACATATCCATCAATGGCAAGTGCATAAGCAAAGTGTGGTGAAGGGTATGAATTTGGGTTCAGGTTCAGGTTTTAGTCAGAATTGTAGATCAGGCTTTGGATTTAGTGTTAGGGTGACGATTTAGAGTGAAGGACAAGGGAACAGAGTTATAGTTTAGGGCTTTAAGTATATGATTTAGGCTTTAAGACTCAGGGGTATGGGATAAAGTTCAAGGTCAATTTGGGGTTTGGCTTCATGCTCAGATTTGGGTTCAGGGTTCATGACTTGGAGGTCTGGTTTAGGGTTTGGGTTCGTGGTTCAGGGCTTGGATCCAGGGCTCAGGTACAGGCTTTGGGTTCCATTTCAGGTTTGGGATTCAGGGTTCTAGTTTGGGCTTTAAGGTCAGCTTAGGTTTCAGCGTTGTTAGGGGTTAAGGTTAGGTTTAGGGATGACACATTTTCTTCGGTTGTCATCATGGACAAAAAAAATTCTATCTGAAGTTTCTAAGTCAGAAATATATTTCATCTGGGGGCGCCTGGGTGGCTCCGCGTGTTAAGCCTCTGCCTTTGGCTCAGGTCATGATCTCAGGGTCCTGGGATCCAGCCCTTCATCAGGCTCTCTGCTTGGCGGGGAGCCTCCTTCCCCATCTTTCTCTCTGCCTGCCTCTCTGCCTACTTGTGATCTCTGTCTGTCAAATAAATAGAATTAGTAAAAGCTATTATATGATCTTTTACAAACCATTTCCTATCTTTGCATTCTCATGTGCCAAGACAGACACGGATTATTTAAAACCCTGAAGAGAGTGCTCTTGCATTTAAATTGCCTGTAACCTTCGTGTAATAGATTTATGATTGATGATAGATGTAGTTAAAATATAACTACTTAAAATATTTACTCTCAGTAAACGATTTCAACCTATGCTCATTTAAGTAACTTGGTGTGAAAGACCCGCGGATCCCCTTACCCAAGAATCCAACACTGCCACTGGATGCAAACAGCAAGAGGTTTATTGTCATGCAGGTACCGGTGGGTGGTCGGCAGCTCCAGCTAACCGAGCACACCCGGCTGGGGTAGTGCAGGATTTTTATAGACAGGTACAAACAAGTTTCGGGTGGGGCTGAGCTGATTGGTTGACAGTTTGAACAGGCATACTTGGCGTCAGTGAATTGGGTCAGGGGACAGCGCGCGAAAGCAGACAAAGCAATCTTACAGAAGCAGAACTGGCCGATTAGCCCACGCATGCGAATGAAAGCACTATCAGGATATTGAAGGCCTGGTTACTATCAAGCCAAGGCCACATTCCCTCTAATGAGGCACTAACATAAAGACAATTGGGAGTCTCCTGGTGGAATGTTACATTCCTGCTATCAAATGTCCTTGTTAGTGAGATTTAGGTCTTAAAAGAAATTTAACTTTATTTACTTTTCCTTCTACCTCCATCTCCTTCGGTTTTTTATGGAGGGGAGGGTGACGTTAGGGCTTGAGAAACTGAGTTATGTGTCTTTGGAAATTGAGCTATTGATAAGGCTACTTCTTTGTTGTAAATCTCAAGGACATTTGTAAACCAAGAGAGACTCCTGCCTTGCAGGACTGTGATCTCTGCAAGATAACCATTTGCTCTTCTTGTAGGGCAGTCAGGGGTGCCTGTGAAATGTCACACATGTTACCAAGGGGAGTGGGTGAAGGGGGGGGGGTGCAAGGCGCCAGCTTTCGCTTTGTCCTCAGCCAGCCTCCCGCTCCTTAGAGTTGAGGGTTTAAGCAATTTTTCATTTCTTAGCAAAGCATTAGAAGCATTATTATACAGAAGCCAGAAACAGCCGGGTTAAACACAGATTTTCGCTATTCGTTATCCTGTTATGCTGCTTGCTGACTCCCTTATCTATCGTCAGCTAGCTACAGTTTCTCAGTTAGCATAAGCTGGTCATAAAAAGAATGTTAAAACTTATAGGCTATAGTATAATTCTGACCTGGGGTCCTTCATTCCCCCCTTTTTCTTTAACATGGATATAATCTTATATCCATCTGTTTTGTTCTTCAATTGAGTCCTTTTGGGACTCTACTTGTTTAAGTAGTTGGTATTGCTGAGTCAAGACCATAATCTGAACAACAGACAGGCGATCTTTAATGAATTGTACTAACCTGTTTAAGACACAAGGACCAAAAGTTAGAGTTAATAACAGAATGATGAGAGGGCCCCTTATAGATGACAACAAAGTAGTAAGCCAAGGCGATCTGTTGAACCAGTTTTCGAACTATCCCTGCTGGGACTGAAAATCCCTTTTTCTTTGAGCAAGTCTTTCTCTGAGTTTATCCATAGTTTCTCTGACTACTCCAGTTTGATCTGCATAAAAGCAACATTCTTTTTTAAGGCGGTCAGGGGTGCCTGTGCCTGTGGAATGTCACATATATTACCAAGGGGAGTGGGTGGAGAGGGAGTGCAAGGCATCAGCCCCTTCTCCATCCTCAGCCAGCCTCCTGCTTCCTCATCAGGTGCATAATCCCTTTTCTATTAAACCATAGTGCAAGGACCAATGCCGCGTTTCCTAGAGAACCCCAAGCTATTTTTCTAGAATGGCCGTATGCCTATATATCAGGCGACCTGTTTTCACTCCCTTTGTGGAGCACCTACCCTGGAGGTCATGTAATAAACAATGACCAAAGAAACAAACAAAAAACCCAAACATCCAGGTCGAAGTGCCATCCCTGCCTGGAGAAGAGGAGACTGCTCAGACAGATCTGGGGCAGGCATTTCAGCCCAGGCCTGTGCTGGGGAAGCTGGTTCATGGCTTTGGGAGCAATCTGGAAGCCAGCAAACTGACCCAAGAGTGCAGCCCGCATTTAGGACTGATGATCTTTTTACAGCCAGGCCAGGCAAGGACACCCGCTCAGGGAGCCAGGCTAGGAGGCTGCCCAGAGCTGGCACTGGCAATGCTCACAGCCTGCCTGGGCTTCGCCCCGCACCCTAGCCAGGGCCCGGGCCTCAGGAGGGTGGGGTCAGGGCGGCGCAGAGAAGGGGCTTTGCTAATTTCCAAAGCAGGAAGTGAGCTCACGGAGGACTCAGGAGGGAGGGGGGCGAAGGCGGGGGCGGGGCGGGAGTGGCCTGGAGAAGGGGCTTTGCTAATTCCCGAGGCGGGAAGTGAGCTCTTGGAGGATGCAGAGGAGAGTCTGGGAGGAGGTGGAGGGGCTGGCGGAGGAGGGGCGGGCAGCGCCAGGGTGCTGTGCTGAGGCCCAGTCGGGACTGCAGGACCCACAGGACTCGCAGCCCGTGCGCTAAAGCGCTCCAGCCTAGCACCCGAGGCCGCGCTGTCCCGTTCCAGCCGCCTGCTGCCCCTCCCTGCCCCATGGCTTCTCTGGACGACCCTCTGCTCACAGGTAAAGAGACAGGACGCCGGGCCCTCACCTGGAGCAGAAAACCCAGGCGACGAGCAGGAGCCTGGCAGGGAGGGGTGTCGTGTCCCAGCCTCCCGCGAACCCCAGGGCACCGGGAACACCCCAGACGCCGCGCTGCACCCCGACCGCCAGTGGTCGGGCCGGGGACAGCGCCGCACAAGGTAACACCCCCACCCCGCCCGCTGCCAGCGGGCAGGCTAGCCCCCATCTTTCAGCATGCCCGTGTCAGTGCCTCCTGCCATTCCCAGAGAATCCAGAACCCAGAGAGTGAGGCCTTGGGTGCTTTCTAGTGACAGATTCAAGGCAATTCTTCGACTTTGGGACTTCAGAGTTTACATAGTTTTCATTTGTGATTATTATTATTGGGTGGGGGCCATAGCTTTTCTTTTGACCTATGGTTGTTTTCACTCCCGGTTCTGAAGAAGCCCCTAAATCCTAACCCTGTTGAGGACTCCGAAAGCTCTCACAGCAGCAGTGCTGGGGGACAGTGTGGACACATGGTTTGGTTTCTCCTCTGGCCTGATTATGTGGCAGCCCCGCTCTGTCCTCCTCACTTCACAGCAATATCTGAACAAGTGGAGAAGGGACCAGGGGGTCAGGAATGTGGCCACGGAAGAGTGACTTCTCTGGAGTGTGGCTGAGCTAGCAAGTGAGCATGTTAGTCCAGCTCTGCCTGCAGTGGGGATGTAGCTGAACAGGGGCCAGGGAAGGGGAGGTGGTGCAGAGCGCGGGGACAAAGGGACCAAGGAGGAGATTCAGATGAAGGGAAGTAATGGGGAGGAAGGAGAAGAAACTCTAGAAGACAGGCATGTAGAAAGGAAAAGGGATGAAGTGGGCATTGGGAAAGGGCACCACCAGGGAAGGTGAGAGGGGAAGGGTAGAGGGAGGAAGAGAGGAAAGGGGGAAGGGAGGAGTCAGCATGCCAGGGCTCCCCCTGCATCTGAAGAAGAGGTGGCTGGTCCAGCTTGTCAAACAGGGTGCTCACTCTTTGGTCCCAGTTTCTGCTCCCAGTGCTACTGGGCTTTGCAAGGAAGGCAGGCTGTCCTCTGGGACCTACTGGAGCCCACTGGAGCCCACAGGAGGGTGGGAGAGGTAAGATGCCACCGGGACCTGTCCTGAGCTGCTCCCAGCCACCAGCCTCACCACATGGTGCAAGAGGGACCCCAGAACAAAGGAAGGACACAGGCCTGCATGTCTGCAGGTGGCCCTGGGCACTTAGTTCATCGCAGTGAACCACACCGCATCCTCAACCCAGGCTTTCAAAGCCTCCTTCTTAGTTCCTGGCTTTCATGTCTGTAGGAACATGAGCCAGATCTAACTCATCTCCGACAGACAATTCTGACTCACCCCGTGTCAGATTTTTATGAGTGGCTGTGATAGAGTAAGATAGCAATGCTCCAACAAACGGACTGTTTCCTCCCACTTGACCTCAACAGTCTTATACATTTTCTTAGCGAAAACATCTTGTCTCCTTCCATTAAGCTCATAACGTGGCCTAATAGTATACATGTGCCTTCGTTAGATGCGAAGCGATACAGAGGTCCTTTTTTTTTTTTTTTTTAATTTTACAAGGTAAAGTCAGTGAACACATCCAACTTGACGAATACGTCTCTAAAATGTCAGTCCAGGCAAAGCTTTTTCTGCCTACAGTTTGGAGCCTAAGTGGTGATGTTTTTAAAATGCTTTCAGTCCCTCAGTGAGGCTCTTAGAAGCTAGCCAGGGCTTACTACCTGCCAGGCACTGTGTCAGGTGTTGGAGCTAAAGGGAAGGAGAGCTTGGAGGCTGGCTGGGGAGGGACATCCATGACACAACCACAGCTAGAAACGGAGGCCAGTGCTAGAAACGAGAGAGCAGGCTGCATGGAGAGTGTGTACCATGGGGCTTGTGAGCTCAGGAATAAGTGGGAGTAACTGGAGTGGGGAGATGGGGGAGAGGAAGAGGGTCTTCCCATCAATGGGAATCACCGGTGCTTGGAGGCAGGCGCCATGAGGGGTCTCCACAGGACGAGGGAGGCAGTGTGGTTGAAGGGCAGAGAGATGGGGCAGATCAGGCATCAGTCTGTTGGAGGGGTATGAAGAGACTGATGGGAGGATTATGAGTGCCTTTGGAGGACTGGGAATTTGTTAGAAGATCAGTGCAGATTTCTATGGAGAGAAATGCCAGGAACTGATAGGTCTTTGAAAGGTCACTCTGGCTGCCTTTTGGCAAAGAGGTTGGTAAAAGGCACTTGCAGGTGTGAACACACCAGGGGGGAGGTGAGTGCAGGAAATCAGGTGAGGGAGCATGGGGACTTGGTCCGGGGGTATATAAGGGAGAATAGCCTTTAAGGAGTTCCACAAATTGGCACCAGTTGTGGCTTCATTACAGAACTGGAAGGGGGAGGTGGGTGTGTCCTGGAAGCTACAGAAATTACATGAGAAAGGGACGATTTTTTAGATCTTTTTTTCAACTAGAGGAACTCTCATCTTATTGATAGAATTCCAGAGTGGCTGGAAAACAGCATGGAGGTTCCTCAAAATGTTGAAAATAGAACTGCCCTATGACCCAGCAATTGCACTATTGGGTATTTACCCTAAAGATACAAATGTAGTGATCCAAAGGGGCACATGCACCCGAATGTTTATAGCAGCAATGTCCACAATAGCCAAACTATGGAAAGAACCTAGATGTCCATCAACCGATGAATGGATCAAGAAGATGTGGTATATATACACAATGGAATACTATGCAGCCATCAAAAGAAATGAAATCTTGCCATTTGCAACAACATGGATGGAACTAGAGCGTATCATGCTTAGCGAAATAAGTCAAGCAGAGAAAGACAACTATCATATGATCTCCCTGATATGAGGAAGTGGTGATGCAACATGGAGGCTTAAGTGGGTAGAAGAAGAATAAATGAAACAAGATGGGATTGGGAGGGAGACAAACCATAAGTGACTCTTAATCTCACAAAACAAACTGAGGGTTGCCGGGGGGAGGGGGTTTGGGAGAAGGGGTTGGGATTATGGACATTGGGGAGGGCATGTGATTTGGTGAGTGCTGTGAAGTGTGTAAACCTGGTGATTCACAGACCTGTACCCCTGGGGATAAAAATATATGTTTATAAAAAATAAAAAAAAAAAAATAAAAATAAAAATAAAAAAATGAAAAAGGAAAAAAAAAAAAAAAAAAAAAAAGAATTCCAGAGTGGGAACCGATGGACATGAGGACATCTTTGAAATGTCTGAATATGTTCTTTGACATCTTTGCAAGTGACTAGGAGACCTTGACCTTAGGAGGCCTCAGCCCTCTTTGTAGCCAAAAAGATTTCACCTACAGATTTGGGATCTCCCTTTTAAGTCAAGGAGACAGTCCTTCCAAAGGACACCTCCTATCATTTTACCTTCTCATCATACCTCATGTGCTGGGATCTCCATGACCCTCTGTTCCAGGTTGAGAGTATCCACTTGAGCCGGTCTGGTCTTACCAAGAACACCACTACAGGAAATCTAGAGCCTGTAGTGCTATTCATAACATCATCTAAGACTGTATTTGCTGCCCTCATTGCCTCTTCCCACCATGACTCACTGAAGCTTTTTACACATTGTATCCATTAAGCTATAGTTCCCAAAGCTCATCTTCTCTAGTGCCATTAATTTTTAGGGGACCAGGCAAAACTTAAACTTGTCACCCTTAATTGGATCCCTGTGCCCCCACAATCTCTTTGAATGCCTTTCACCATGATCCTTGAATGAGATCTGAGACCACTGCTGGTACCTAACACTTCTTGGCACCTTGTCTGTTAGGTTCTTGGAAGAGGAGGTGGCTATGGAGGTGAATGGGGATGGGAGTGGGAGGATTTCTCCCTTCACTTCCCTTTTTGGTTTTTCAAATAATGGGTTTTGAGGGGGAGTGAAAGGTTAACCAGACCATTTATTTTCCATCTCCTTCATCCATAAAATGTTTACCACTCCCCACCGGAAGAATTTAGACCTTTCGTTTGAATCTCCAGGAAAATCTCCCAAACCAAGACCACCACCATGTGGATTCAGCCATCTTCTGATTCACCTCCAGATTGTCTCCTCCTAACTGCTCAAGCCACAGGTTAAGGGCGAAATGTTCAATGCCCAAGCAATTAAGTGGGGAACACGATTATCTAAGCAATTGCATGTAGCTCTGTATCTGCATACAGGGGGTCTCTCCCAAGCCTTTCCAACCTCAGCAAAACAAGACAAAGCCCCAGCGATCTGGGGTATATATCATTCATTCATTCCTGGGTTCAACACTCATGGCAGATCCCCACCAAGACACTGGGAGAGCAAGGACTGGAGAAATCCTGGAAGCTGAAGTCTGAGGAGGATTTCAAATTCAAGTCAGACATGAAAGAAACATGTGGAATCGGTCCTCAGGTACATGCAGTATTCTGAACTGAGGCTAGAACCAGAGACCATTCTAATGAAAGGCCTCTACAGGTGGGCTCTCACAGGTGGGCTCCGACTCACTTTCGTGTATATTCATTCATGAAATAGCTCTTCGGGTCAACATGCAGAAGAAAACCATTTAATAAAACTGACAATGAGGAGAGTTAAGGGAAGCCAGAAGGCTTGTGAATGGGGAGAGAGGAAGAGCCAGGGCAGAAAACCAAGAATCCCTCCCTGCCCTCCTTGCTGCCAGGAAGGTCAGAGGGACTAGTTTCCACCTGGGATCCCAAGTCTAGAACAAAAGCAGCAGGGCCATGGCGGGGGATGGAAGGAAGTCCTCAGCCCGCCCGGGTGGTTGTGCCGAAAGTTGGGGGCTAGCGCTCCCGCTGGCGGGGGGCACCTCACAAAGCGCTGTCCCCAGCAGGACCCCATGTGGACCCGGGTTGGGCGCAGCGTCATGGGGTGGTCCCGGTGCCCTGGGGTTTGCGGGAGGCTGGGCCTGGACAACAGCCCTACCCGCCCCCAGGTCGCATCCCCCGCTTTCTGCTCCAGGTGAGGGCGCGGCGCGGTGTCACTTTACCTGTGCAAAGAGGGTGGTCCGGAGAAGCCTTGGGGCGGGGAGAGGCAGCAGGCAGCAGGAGCGGGACAGCGGGGCCTCACGCAGGAGCATACAGGCAGTGAGTCCGGTGGGTCCTGCAGTCCCGACTGGGCGCAGCCAGCACCCTGGCGCTGCGCGCCCCTCCTCCGCCAGCCCCTCCACCTCCTCCCAGACTCTCCACCACATCCTCCGTGAGCTCACTTCCAGCCTCGTCAATTAGCAAAGCCCCTGCTTAGGGCCGCCCCCTACCCCCTCCCTCCTGAGTCCTCCACAAGCTCACTTCCCGCTTTGGAAATTAGCAAAGCACCTTCTTTGCGCAGCACCCGCCACCTCCCTCCTGAGGCCCGGGCCCGGACTGGGGTGCAGGGCGAAGCTCGGGCGGGCTGCAAGAGTTGCCAGCGCCTGCGCTGGGCAGCCTCCTAGCCTGGATCCCTGAGTGGGTGTCCGCTCCGGGCCTGGCTGGGAAAAAATCATCAGTCCTATACCCCAGATGCAGCCTTGGGTCAGTTTACTGGCTTCCAGATTGCTCCCAAAGCCATGAACCAGCTTCCCCAGCACAGGCCTGGGCTGAAATGCCTGCCCGGGGATCTGTCTGAGCAGTCTCCTCGTCTCTAGGCAGGGATGGCACTTCGACCTGGATGTTTGGGTTTTTTGTTTGTTTGTTTGGTCATTGGTTATTACATGACCTCCAGGGTAGGTGCTCCACAAAGGGAGTGAAAACAGGACGCCTGATATATAGGAATACGGCCATTCTAGAAAAATAGCTTGGGTTTCTCTCGGAAACAGGGCATTAGTCCTTGCACTATGGTTTAATAGAAAAGGGATTATGCACCAAGTTACTTAAATGAGCATAGGTTGAAATCGTTTACTGAGAGTAAATATTTTAAATAGTTATATTTTAACTAAATCTATCATCAATCATAAATCTATTACACGAAGGTTACAGGCAATTTAAACGCAAGAGCACTCTCTTCAGGGTTTTAAATAATCCGTGTCTGTCTTGGCACATGAGAATGCAAAGATAGGAAATGGTTTGTAAAAGATCATATAATAGCTTTTACTAATACGGTATCAGCAATTTATCATAAAGGAGCGGCCTCCAGCTAAAAACTCAGCTTTGAAAAATGCAGAAAAGCAGCAAACGTTTCCATACCCTCTTGGTGACCAGAGGCATGCTTTGTGCCCCTCATCATCTCTTTCGTGGTTCTGAGGCCCATGGTGCTCAGTAGTTTAGTGTCTTATTATCTGGGATGGGCCATTGAAGAAATACCAGGCCAAGAGATCAAGGTCCTGCTGGGTGTCTGAAGAAAGTACAACCGTTTAGATGAAGCTCTGGTGAATTTGTTATTGGTTTGGTCTGCTTCTGATAGGAAAGGAAATTTTTTTTAAAGATTTTAATTTTTTATTTATTTGACAGACAGAGATCACAAGTAGGCCAGAGCAGGAAGAGAGAGAGACAGAGAGAGGTGGAAGCAGGCGCCCCACTGAGCAGAGAGCCAGACATGGGGCTCAATCCCAGGACCCTAGGATCATGACCTGAGCCAAACGCAGAGGCTTTAACTCACTGAGACACTCCAGTGCCCCAGGAAGGGAAATTTTTTAAAGAGTATTTTCTCTTTGAATCTATTTTGAGGTTTGGTTTGTGGTTCTTTCTGACTTCTCATGAAGATGGAATTATTTCTGAGGTTGGTTGTCAGGAACCGCATATCAAATCAAGCTATCTTGTTAGCAATAAATAAATAAATAAATAAATAAATAAAAGCTCAAGTGTTGGTATAAAGCTATTATGCTTTTCAAAACTCCGAACTATAATTCATGTATCGTGGTCGTTCTTTATCATATCACACAGGAGAGAGGTGGCAGAAACGCACTTTCAGGTTAATTTTTTTACAAGGAAGATTGACTTATAAACCTACTTTGTTATTCCCTTTCATTCAATTTCCCTGTACCTCCTTTTCTATGAATTGTAACGGTAACCCATCATTATTTTTATTGTTGGCACGTGCTTTGTGAAACATAAAGTGTACGCTATAAATGGGAGCGCTTTTCTTTTTTGCAGTTTACGAAAAACTAATATTTTTAAATTTATTTTTTATTTATTTTCAGCATAACAGTATTCATTCTCTTTGCACCACACCCAGTGCTCCATGCAAGCAGTGCCCTCTATAATACCTCTCAAGCCCCCGCCCCTTCAAAACCCTCAGATTGTTTTTCAGAGTCCATAGTCTCTCATGGTTCAGCTCCCCTTCCAATTTCCCCCACCTCCCTTCTCGTCTCTAACTCCCCATGTCCATGAAAAACTAATTTAAAAACATTCATCCACCAGAGTACCCAAAGGGCTCCCATATAAACTATCTGTCGTTACATTATGTCCCGATGTGGAGCTCGATCCCAGGATCCTGAGATCATGACCTGAACTGAAGGCAGAGGCTTTAACCCACTGAGCCACCAGCCCCAATGTATTCTCTTCAGTACCAGAATTTGTAACCAATTGACAGATGAAAAAGGAGGCAGTCAAGTGAAAAACAATAGGTCTTAGACCTGCAAGAAATTCGAATTAGATGAATTCAGCTACTCAGGCACTGTTTCACATTTTCAGATCTCTGCAGAAAAGGGGTTAACCTTTTTACAGCATGTAAAAGAGAAGACTATAACACATAATATGTGTAAGCATGTAAATATCAAAATATATCCCGTTAGTTGCTAAGACACACAGGGCCTATTTTTTCTCTCAAATTCATGAATATGTAGGAGCAATAAGTGAGAAGTGAATGTATACTCTTCACTTCGAAGTCTTTTAGAAATCTAAAATATGACTTTCTATGGTTTATGTCTCCATATTCCTTTATTGCCAGTTTGAACAAATCCACATGCTTTGATTCAAAGGTAATACATTCATCTTATTTGGAAAAATGATGTTTATTTTTGTTCTCTCACCCTTCGCAGGTGGTTTCATTTTAGCACACTTCAGAGTTATTATTTCATGCTTATTAAAAACATTTATTATGATCTACATAGATGAATGAAACTTTTGTTTTAATTAATTAATTATTTGCCAAAAAATCTGTTATTTTTAAAAATGTATTTCCTTTGAAGCGTTAATTTAGAGCATTCAGAGAGGATCTAGGAGTGTGGTATTATGCAGTTTTTAAGTAGGTATGAAATGGTTATTCATATGATTGTTTCTTTAAGGCTTATGTATATTGTCCATTATATGCTATAAAATATTTTGAAAGTAAATTTAAGGTATGTTTTATGTAGTTTATTTTTTGGAAAAAATTATTGAAATGACTTATGAAATTCAGTATACTCTCAACATTAATTTATTCTGAAATTTACCAGTTGTCTACTGAACCTATTATATGGCAGATATTCCTTCAGACTACACTGGTAAATGAAATACTTGGCTTTGTAGAACTTTTATTTTCATGGGTGAGACAATTAAAAGCTATAAACCTTAATAAAAATTGCATAGTGCATTCAAAAATGATGTGTACAATGGGGAAAAAGAAAAATTCGATCAGGGTGAGAAAAATCAAGGTTGCTAGGCAGGGGATGGGGAGTTAAAATTTTTAATAGGAAGATCAGAGTAGTTACAATGAAGCTGACAATTGAACAAAACTATGGAAAGGTGATGAATTTGCCCAGAACTATCAGCAATAAGATCACTCCAGACAAAGGAATTGGCTATCTTGAAGGCCATAAGGTTGGATCATGTCTGGCATATCTGAGGAATAGCAAGGAGGCCACTGTGAGTGACTGAAGAGTAGCAGGGAAAGAGGTCACAGAGGTTAAATGAGTGGCTAGATCATGTAAAAGCTTAGAAGTCATTGTAAAACTCTGGCTTTTATATTTGGAAACTTACTGTGTGATAGAATTTTTGCTAATAACGGAGAGTTCAAATGTCCATAAAATTTCAAGGATTCTTATTCTAGTAAGACAGAATAAAGAAAAAGAGTTCATATTTTCACATGGTGTAACAAATGCTCGGAGATCCAAGTGTAGGAAGCTATGGGAGCACAGAAGAAGGCACTAAAATCACACCAATATATTTGATGACTGTGACTATATATAAGTTTGTATTTTCCTGATTTTTTATAGTCATGGTATCACACAGTATATACTATTCATTGCCTGGCTTTTCTTTTCTCAGCATCATTACTTTGAGAATCTCTAATTGTAAATAGTTCATTTTGATGTTGAATAGTAATCTCTTTAATGAATAGATCATAATTTGTCTTTGCTCTATGGATGGACATTGATGAACATTTCCACTGTTTTCAATTCTTAAAAATAAAGCTGCTATGAAATTCATATACAAGTCCTTGTATGAACATAGGGTTTGTTTCTCTTGGTTAAATGCCTAGAAGTAAAATGGCTATTTGTGTAACTGCAACATATTTTTCATTTAAAAAAATTTTCAAACTCTTTTCCAAAGTGGTGGTATCATGATATATGCCAACAACAGTTTAGATTTTTTGTTGCTTCCCAATCTAGCTCAGACGAAGTACAATTAGCCTTTATAATTTTAGCCATTCTAATAGATATGTAAGCATGTCTCATTATGATTTTAATTTGTATTTCTTTAATGTCTAAATGTTGAGAAATTTGTCATGTGCTTATAAGCCATCCTTATCCTTTTGGTGACATGTCTCTTCCATTATTTCCTTCACATGTAAAATTGGATACTCTGTTTGGTTATTAGTAAGGTTTTTTATTTTTATTCATTTTTTAATAATCAGAGTAGATGTCCATTATCACATATATAATTTTCAAATCCCTTCTCCATCTTTACGGTTTCTCAGTGGAGCTTTGATAGCTGTTTCTTTCAAGAAATATGCTACTTCTTTCCTGGTACACGGAGGTATGACTAGAACATTATCAATGTTGACCTTTGCAAAGAAAATCATGGCTTAAGATATATGTAGTCTGCAGTTGTTGGGAGTGTTCACCATCCTTGCCTCTTACTCATCTCTCACTGCCCACACATTCAGATATAGGGGAATATTGATTGACAAAATATTAATAGCCAAATAACACTAGTTGGAGAATAAGAAAAATGCAGGCACCTGATTATATAATATTACTTAAATAAAATATGTTTTTATTAGTGCTATTGGAAGTAAATTCCTCAATACTTTAATCACACAGAATGATGGAATCCGAGATTTTTTTCTTGTATTTACTAAGAAAATGATCATACCTCAAGTATAGTAAAATGGAATAGGGAAAATTAAAAATTGTTTTAATTTGATTTGCGTGTGTTGTGCGTATGTGAGAGAGAAAGTGAGAGAGAAAGAGAAAGAGAGAAAAAGAGAAAGGGAAAGACAGAGAGGTGGCTGCAGTGAACTGATGAGTTGCAGGATAGATTTTAAAGTTTTGTCTTTTGCTTTCTACATTTCCTTTTCCTTAGGTTCAAGAGAACAATCAGTAATATCTCAGATGCCTGCTGGTAACATCAGCAGAAAGAGTTAGAGGTTCCCAGAAAATTAAAGATGAGATATAGTTTTCCTGACATAAGAAAAGTCATTTTTTGTCCCCAGCTATTTTCAATGATCTATACCCCACCTGTGTACTTTCCCAAGCACACTTCTTCCAAAACTCCCTGGGAGGTTCTTACAAAGAAATGCAAAAACCTCACTAGTTAAGGATTTTGAGGGAACAAGGCAATGGGAAAACTAACAGTCACCACCAGACCAGGAAATAGCCTAAGCTATTGAGACAATAAATCAGTGGTAAAACTCCTAGTGCTATTTCAAAAGTAATCAAGGCCTTGCATTCCTTGTCCCAGAAAATGAGCCCAAGACCCCATCTAGTTTATATCTGCTCTTGAAGCCTGCAGAGTCCCTTTCAATTGTCCAACAGTAACCTCTGCTTTATTCTAACGTTGAAGTTTCTGCCCTCGGTCGAATATAAGCTTCATTCAGGTGAACATGCAATACATATTGCACAAATACATATTTGGATGTGCATGCATCCACGGGATAATAAAACTCTCCTTTCTGAGTATTCATCTTAAATACTATATAAAAATCTTGCTTCTGTTCAAACAGTCAAGGCTTTAGAACTTATTCCCTGTGATCTCCTTGTATGTTATAAACAAAGATTCCTTTGTTTGACAACTCCACCTGTTTCTGTGATTCACCAAAGACTGACCTCAATTAGTTCTGTCACTGTAATGGCTTTCACTACTCTGATTCTACCTCTGCAAGTCTCCAAATTTAACTATTTTTTTCTCCCAATTCTGCATGTTCTTGGCTTTAAACTGCAACTCTGCAGAGATGCTTTACTTGTTTTAAAAAAAAAAATCAAGAGAAGGGAGTAGTAGTCAACATTGTTACTTTGAACTTCCTGCCCTAAGGGGCTCTCCTGTTGTTTCTCTTTGACTTCCTGGACTGAAACGACAGAAATTTGGCAATACATCACTCCCCAATCCAGATTACTGACAGAACAGTTTAGACTCTTAGAAAAATATTAGTTTAAAAGATCACATAATTAAATACTTAAGCATGTAGTGTAATATAGTGGTTTACAAGAAATATATTTTGGTCATCTGAATATTTGGTTTTCAACCATGGCTACTGACTCACAGCTCCTAAAACTCTTGGAATTTCCTGTGATAAGGGTGAGAGAGGTGTGTTTTGTTATGTTCATGAAGTGACCTTCAGACCTCACTCAAGGCAAGGGCTGTTTGCCTGAAGGACCAACCACTTGGTGAAAGCCTTCATAACTTTTTGCCCAACATGCCTCCCCTTCCTCCCAATTCAGGATTATCTGGGGAGGGAAGAGGAGCTGGAGATTAGATCAGCAAATGACAATGATTTAGTCAGTCATGACTATGTCATGAAGCCTCCACAGAAAACCTGAAAGGACTGGGTTCAGAAAGCTTTTAGTTTGTTAAATGTATGAAAAGGCAGGAAGAGTGGCAGTCTTACAGAAGGTAATAGAAGCTCTGTGCCCATTCTCCATACCTTACCCTGTGCACTTCTTTATCTATCTATTGATTTAAATCTTCTATTATATCTTTTAATAAGCTGGCAAACATAAAGTAAGTATTTTTCTGAGTTTTGTGAGTCCCTGTAGCAAATTAAAAGAACGTGAGAAGTAGGCCACTGGGACCTCCAACCTGTAGTTGCTCAGTCACAAGCACAGGTAATAACCTGGGGCCTACAGTGAGATTGGCATCTGAGATGGGGTTGGAGATAGTCTTGGAGGACTGATCCCTTAACTGATGAAATCTTACGCTATGTTCAGGTAGATAGTGTCAGAATTTAGTTGAATTCTTGGAGATCCTGCTGTTGTCTGAAAATTATTTGGCATTGTTGGTATGATGTCCTAAAACCCAAAAAGATATAGCTACCTCAAAATAAGAATAAGGTTGACAGCTTATATATAATTAGTGAGTATATCAGGGATTTAAAATATACCCAATAAATAGTGTAAGGAAATAAGGAAAGATTCTGAAATAAAAACAAGAATAAGAACCTAGTGGTACTAATAGATTAAATATATGTAATTTAGTTGAATTAAGAATACAATGGATAGAATATGTAATGGATTCAATAGAGATAAGAAGTCACTTAAGGATATTGTCATCTGGATACCAGCAAAGCATTAAAATTATAAATATAAAAGAGGTGTAAGATGTAAGTGATGTGTGTGGAACAAAAGCTAGAGAAAAAATTAGATTTCCTTACTACTCATAGCCTGTTGACAAGTCCTTGAAGTTCCTCTGGGGACTCAGCTGCTTCCATGTGGACACATCCACTCAGGGCAAAAAGCATTCCTTAGTCCACCCCCCCAGGATACTGAAAATCTACTTTCACATGTAAAAATTACTTTCGAAACTTCTTTATCTCTACTCCACACCCCTGCCCTCAAGATATACATTGGCAATCATCTCCCAAGCATATACCCACTGATACACATCAGAAGAGTCTCTTCCCTGAGTTTTTACTAAATAGTAATAAATGACCTTTCCCTAACAATAGCTAGCCCCCTCAAGGTCCTGGAAACCTTGTTTATAAAATACCTTGGAAGCTTGTGCTATCCCTAACCTCCTCCCAAATTGAAAGTATATAATCAGCCACTCTTCGTGACCCTCTCTCTCTACTCCAAATAAATAAATAAATATTTTCTAAACAAAATAAAATAAATGACTTTTTTTAAATGAAAGAAGAAAAAGGAAAGAAATATTTGAATATTAATGTACATCTATTTCTCAAGCATAAAATAGTCAAGACACTGGATTAAAATTTACATACAAGAAAAGAAAGAAAATATTCATAACTATAGTTGACTCTATGAATCCCAAACTAGGGCATACATACCAAAGACAAAAAAAAAAAATCATAAGTGTTAGAGAGAGAAAAAAAAATTCATTAATAAAGAAACAAGAATCAGACTGACAGAAATTTTTTAAATAACATCAGATATAAAAGAGAATGAAGTAATAGCTTTATTATCTTGAAAAAATAATCACAAATGTAAACATTTAGATCCTTATAAAATGTCATTGGAATAGGAAGGCATAATAAAAAAAAATATTTTCAGGAATACAGACCACAGATAATTTGACTTAATTTGTGTAGGCAGCACTTAAATACTAATATTATTTTAACAGTTAAAATATACTCTATGACCTATGGGGTGGGGGAAAAGAGGATGACCAAGTCATCTTGAAATAATTCAGTTTTATGAAAAAAGTAAAAAGATCGAAAAAAAAGACTTGAAGAAAAGAGAGATAAAACATATGCATAATAAAAATAAATAAATAAATAAAGAACTGGAGTGCCTGGGTGACTTAGTCGGTTCAAGTGTCTGCCTTCAGCTCAGGTGATGATCCCAGGGTCCTGGTATTGAGCCCTGCATCAGGCTCCCTGCTCAGTGGAGAGTCTGCTTCTCCCTCCCATTGAGAAAAAAAATTTGACTTATTTATTTGAGAGAGATAATCTTTAAATTTTACTTATTTATTTGAGAGAGAGTGAGAAAAGAAAAACATGCACACAGCAGGGGGAATAACAGAGGGAGAGGGAGAAGCACCCCACTGCGCAGGGAACCCCCTGCGGGGCTCTAACCCAGGACCCGGGTATTATGACCTGAGCTATAGGTAGACACTTAACTGACTGAGCCACTCAGGTACCCCAATGAATACAATCTTTAAAAATAATAATAATAATAATAATAATAAATAATATTTCAGATAGTATGATATTTTTAAATGTAAGACTTGGTATAAAAACAAGATGACATACTTGTCTAATTATAGCAAAAGACTTTGATAAGTTTAGATGTAGTAGTATATAAAAAATTTAACTTCTTTCATTAATTGATAATTTAATTAGATTAAATTAAGAGACATCAAAATTTAGAGAATCTAATAGTCCTGATCTATTAATAAATGTAGCCATCCTGACCGCAAAACAATAATCTTCAGTAAGTATATAAGCATAAGTTGAACATTTACACAAACAGGCCATTATTTAGTCCACAAGTATATGCCAATAAATTCCTAGAGTTAAATATCAGGCTATATTTTCCAAGAATGAGGCAATAAATTAGAAAACAATGACCAAAATATTAAATTCATATAATTGGAAGTTAACTTCATACCTAAAAAGAAATAATACAGCTAATTCAGAAATTTTTAGAATTACATTACTTTGGTAATATCAACTCTCAAAATGAGTAACGGACAGGTGGGGCTAGGGAGGAAGAGATCCATAGGGAACTTTGTGAACAGGCTCTCAGAAATCCCCAAAATGTGGTGTGGGAAAACCAGAGTAAAGAGATAAATTGGACCACCCAACCCCAGGGAAGAGCACCCTGATGTAGGCATGTGGGATGGAGGACCACCCTGCCCTAGGTGTATGGGGTGGGTCATGTGGGGTGGGTGTCTCTATGATAAACACCTGTAACCAAAAAAGAATAATCAGACCCTAAAAAGGAGGTAAGCCATTGCAGCAGTTATTGATAGAGATGTTAAAAGGATTAAAGTTGCCTGGTTACCTTTTTATAAAAAATAAACCCTGAAGGCACTCATTGTTAACTGTGTGGGGACCCCTCTTAGTTGTGAGAGCTTTTTCTATATATTCACTTGATAAACTTCTGTCACTTACTCACTCTCCATTGCCCACGAGATTCCTTCTTTGACTCCAAGAGACAAGAACCTAGCTCTCCTACATCATTCCCTAGAGTTAAGTATCAGGCTATATTTTCCAATGATAATGCAATAAAACTAGAATAGAATGACCAAAATATTAAGTCCATGTAACTGGAAGTGAACTTTATACATAAAAAGAAATAATACAGCTAATTCAGAAATATTTAGAATTACTCTACTATGGTAATATCATTTGGGAAAATAAGTGACAATAATTAAAGGTATGAAGGAAATCTAAAGGTTTAATTGTAGTAATTCAAAAGAAAAACAAAACAATACAACAAAAACACCAAAGCATAAAACAACAAAACAAAACAAAAAGAATATAAAGGCAAAACCTAAGAACGACAGCAGTAATAACAAAATATTATAGAAATAAACAAATTTTTGGAATAGATTAATAAGAAAGATTTGACCAATGAGTACTGGTCAGGAATACTCAGAGATGATGAAGATAAAATAAAATGCTAAATGAAATGTATAAAAACTAAATTATAGACCTAAGAGACTGATTTAAAATGCTTCTAGAAAAAGAGTCTAATTTGAAGACAATAAAATTAATAGCACCATAGAGAAAACTGTATTTGTGACATAGGGGATCAATTAGAGATGATAAAGTATTTCCTTAAATATCAAAGATAACAATTAGACTCAGTGGTTCAGTCAGCTAAGCCTCTGCCTTCACCTCAGATCATGATCCCAAGGCCCTGAGACTGAGCTTGACTCCCTGCTTGGTGGGGAACCTGCTTCTTCTTTTCCCTCTCCCTCTGCAGCTTCCCCTGCTTGCGCTTGTTCTCTATCTCTCTCTCTCTCTCAATAAATAAAATTTTAAAAGTTAAAAAAAATTAAGAAATAAGCATCAAAGATTAATCCATAAGGTAAAAATATTTATTAAAGTGATTAATTAATTTATATTAAAATTAAATATTTCCTTGCAATTAAGTGCAGTGTGGAGAAAAAGTTAATACACAACTGACATAGGAATGAACCATACTTAAAATATTTAAAACTGACAAGGAATTATTAGATTTAGACTCCATGATGATCTCTATGTATGTGCATATAAAACACCTTAAAATACTTTGTAGGAATGTGCTACAGGAAATTAAAGAGACAGGGAGGTAAAGGGGGGAAAAAATAGCTCAACTTGAAATGACTCGTTGGTTGCCACTGTGTTTTATTTACATTTTCTACCACTGTTTTGGTCAATGAAATTATTTTACATGTATCTATTATTATCTTGTAGGACATGTTACACTAATATCATTATTAATGAAGTTGAGAATAAGAATATGATGCCTCATTTCATCATAATTGTTAAAAATGATCCCTAAGCTGGTAAATGCAGGAAGCCAGAAACAGAAATAATACTTAACGCCAGTTCAAAAGCTTGTCCACCTGGAACCTGTAAGAAAATCCAACTAGATCCTGAAAATAATGAGTGATTTGAGGAAACTGGACAGGGATATAGATTTCCAGATGCTTTTTACTTATAATGGCAATAGCAACTTAGACAAAGTAATGGGAAAACATCTATTAATTGGCAGTAGGAAAATTATTAAAAAAATAGAAACCATAAGCCAATGAACTTGGGAAAATTATGAAGAATCTACATAAACATAAAAAGAAACAATATATATTTGCCAAGGCACATTCACCTTTAAAAAAATAAGATGAAAGGGGAACAATATACCATAATACATATACCAATGTTTTTCATAGAAGTTTAGTATAAAAAATAAACATTTTACATAATTTATTTGGAAATTGATATCACATATCTGAAAAACTTGAAAGAAGAAATGGATAACCATGACTAAACAAATGTAGCAGAAAAATGATTTCCAATAATAGATAAAAGCTATTCAAAAATGCAATGAATATTGGCCAAAGCTTAGAAAAATCGATAAAATATAAAATGTAAAATGAATTCATGAATGAAAAATAGAATCGCATTAAATCCAATTTGGAAAGGACTAATAATTTTTTTTTTGCCTGAATCTGCTCTGCCTTTCATTAGGTGGGACACTGACCAAGCCCACTCAGCTCCTCTCTCATGCCCAGTAATAGAAAAGTCAGGGACATCAATTACTTTTGAGATGAATTTTAACCACTGTGGATAGGATGCAGAAGCCAGTGGGTTAAACAGATTGTTTCTTGTTTCAGGAAAATAATTCTGAGATGTATTCTGTGCATTAGGATTGATGCTCAGTTGTCCACAATCATAATCCACTCAGTCTGAACTCATATATGTTTCTCCTGGACCACTTAGCTCTTCTCATTCTCTCCTCTTCCACGTGATCAAATCCCAAAATAATTATTTACGTTGTGTATGCAAGTCCTGATTTTGAAGGGAAACTCAGTTACAGAAAGAGATGAAAATAAAGATACAGGGAAAAAAATGGTGCACTTGGGTGACTCAATTAGATAAGCATCTGACTCTTGATTTCAGCTCAGGTTGTTATCTCAGGGCGATGAGATGAAGCCCCTATAGGCTCTGTGCTGGGCAAGGAGGTTGCTTAAGATTCTCTCTTCTTATCCCTTTCCTTCCACCCCTCAGCTCCCATGCTGTCTTTCTCTTAAATAATAAGCACTGCTGAACTATCTTAGATTCTGTACCTTCTCTCCAGCCATGAACCTATCACTGTCTTAAACTCTTGAAAACTTCATTAGACAAATTAATGTGGTGAAGGAAGCAATATGAGAAAGCCTATTAATCTGATGAGCATGGAACTGAACAAACCCTATACTTTCCCTTTGATTTCTAGCCTATCAATACCTACAGTGAGTCACATACACTCAAGATTATTGTTTTTATTGTATACTTCATATATTCATTAATTTTTGACTCGTTATCACTTTGTTGAAGTGTTAAACTATGGTAATAAACAAACTTTTAATTAACTTTTCCTCCTATGATACAAATATAACTTGCACTTGAGCTTTAGCTAATTTTATGTTCTAAAATTGCCAAAACAAAATGATCAAGGTTTCTAGATTATTTACTGTATTTTCTACTATATAATATTGTTCTATCTCTTCTGTATAAAGAAAATGAATGCTTGGGGCTCTTGGGTGGCTCAGTGCGTTAAAGCCTCTGCCTTCTGCTCAGGTCATGATCCCAGAGTCCTGGGATAGAGCCCCACATCAGGCTCTCTGCTCTCTCTGTCTGCCTCTCTCTGCCTGCCTCTCTGTCTACCTGTGATCTCTGTCTGTCAAAAAATAAATAAAATCTTTAAAAAAAGCAAATGAATGCTTGATAACTAAATGAATGCTTTACTGAACAAATTAAATATGGCAATAGCATTTTATTTTATTATGCTTTACATATTAAACTATAATATTATATCACTAGTCTACAAATAATCTACTCACATAGTGATTTGGAAGCTTTTAGCAAAAGAATTCTTCCTCCTGATTGTAGTATAAAAGCCACAGAAATATACAGAAGACTCCTAGGATAGAAAGTTAAATCCAGTTATCCGTGATGCCTTGAATAGGACCTGACCTATGTATGTCCTGGGATGCACTCGTAACTGTTACATGTGATAGGATTATATTTAATATATACAGTTTCATTTACTTCACAAAGGAGATATAAATTTGAGAATAAAATATTTGATGAATCTATAAAGTCTATATCTATTTGTAACCAATGTGGTAGAATTAAGATGTTAATTTGAAAAAAAAATTTCATTGAACACATACACAGATTCAATTGTTTTTATATATATAAACAGCATTATTTATTTATGTAAATAAATGCATTGTCAGTAAAATCCATTTACTGATCAATCATAAGGGTAATTTTAAGTACTAAGAATAAGAAATATGTGAAAAGATAAGTGTTCAAGAGTGCAGTTTGTGGTAATTAATACAATATGATAGGCTCATAAAAAAGATATATTACTTGAACTTAAAAGCTTCTATAATTAAGCGATGACCACTTGAAATTTGTAATTAGTCTTGCTGCAGTTTTTCCTTGCACTTATTGCCCTTCCCCAGAAGTTCATTAAGAATTTCTGTGAATGTCCTTATGTTTAATCTCATTCATAGATTCCACTGCTGCTCACAAAACAAAGCAAAAAAGAGAGGTAACTCTATGTGGCACTCCATCCACAAGCAATACATTCATAAATAATTAAAAAGCTCTCTATTTCATTTGTTACCCATTCAGCTGATAATTTAAATGAGTAACTGAGGCCATTTTATCAGCACTTTTAATAGAATGCGACTCAGAAAATTCACAGTGTTATTTAAGAAGAAATGCTCATGTGTTAAGGTTTTTATTTTTTTTAAATCAACAAAATAATTTTCAAATATTAAAAGCAAATGTCTCCTTTTCCTCCAAGTTTCCTTGCTATGTCAAAGTTATAAATAAATACATTACAATCGTATTTTGAATAGTAGATAAAAACAAATGTTTTGAAACTGTCTGTGGGTTGAGTGTCTGGGTTAACTTGTATAAATATCTGAACTCAATGTATTTAGACTTTATTAGATGGTTTTTTTAGACTTAAAATACATGCTCAGATAATGACAACATTATTTTATTCATTTTAATAAATAAATTATTTTATTTAATTATGTTTAGATATTTATTAAATTAATGATTTAATATTTAACAATCTAAATTTGAATATTTTAAATTCTAAAAAATATTTATTTAATTAAATCGATACATTTAATATAAATATTTAATAAATTATTTAATCATTATTATAATTATGCAATACATTATGTATTGTGTAATAATTGCATTTTAATAAATAAATGTATTATTTACATTATTTTATTTTACTTTATTTTATTTAGTTGACAAAGAGAGGGAGAACGCAAGCAAAGGGAGCTGCAGGCAGAGGGAGACGGAGAAGTAGGCTCCCAGCTGAGCAGAAAGTTCAACCTGGGGTTCCATCCCACGATCCTGGGATCACCACCTGATTCGAAGGCAGATGCTTAACTGACTGAGCCATCCAGATGCCCAACGCTTTGTATTCTTCACTTCTAAATATTGATGCTGCTTCATCTCTGGAGTTAGTAAATTGATGCTGAGAATTCATATCGAAGAATTGATAGTAGCTGTTAAACAGAAACATGTAATTTAAGGGAAAAAAAAGAACAGAAGGAAGAGAAAGGCCAAAGGTCAAAAGCACATTAATATAAAATTTAATTAGATAAATAAAGCTGATATTCCTGAAGGGGGCTAATAAAAGAGCTGCAAAGAGCTGATAGCATTAGGAAAATTGTCCACTCCTGGTCATTTCATAATTTTAAACTATTCCTTATTAATAAATATACTTAGTTCCAGAAACACAACCACATAAGGACATTTCCACCAAGTTTCCTCTAACAGCATTTACAAATTAGACATTCAAACAATGTAGTTCGTTACATGTTGCATCTGTATCTTAAAGTTTAAATACTTTCTGTGACACATTTTCTAACAATGAAAATTAATATATATATATATATATATATATATATATATTTATTTATTTATCCCTAAATGGAAAAAAAAAATATATATATATAGAAACCTTATCCCTAAATGAAACCTTTCTTTGTTTATTAGCTTAAATAGGTAAATTAGAAACAACAACAACAACAAACAGCTAATATTATAGAGGTAGGAACAATTTACCTTTTCATTCATTGCTATTTTCTAAAAATTCCTATTTTATTTTTTTCTCAAGTATGTCATAATAATTTTCTAAATCTCCTGCCTTATTCAATTTTCTTTTAGTGGAAATCTCTATTTCATATTTATTTTCTCTTCCTCCACTCTTTGCTCTAATAATTCAATGTATTATTAGATTTTCTGTTTTTCTCTTTATCCAGATATATCTTTTCTTTCTTTCTTTTTTAAATAATTTGATTTGCTGGCATTTTACATCAGTACATGCTTTCTTATGGATGTTAGAAATGTCTGTGGAACTACTAGAAGAATAAACGTCTTTACCTTTAAGAAGTTTACAGTCTAGAGTGCCTGGGTGGCTCAGTTGGTTAAGTGTCTTCCTTCAGCTTAGGCCATGATGCCAGGGTACTAGGATCCAGTCCTGCATCAGCGCCTGCTCAGCAAGGAGTCTGGTTATTCCTCTCCCTCTGCCCCTCCCTCTCTCTCTCTAATAAATAAATAAAATCATTTAAAAAAAAAAGACTTACTGAAATCTGAGACTGAATTACTAAATTCAGTCTTAATATAAGACAGCTAAACAAAGCAATGATCACAACTGGAAAATTTAGTCAGATCATGGTTTAACATTTTTGGTTGACACAGGACCTCTTTCAGTAACAACTTTCCCTAAATATCAATTTCTATTTAAGGCAAAAAATTTTGACAAGAAATCCAGATCCTTCTCATCATTTTCATATCAATTTAATGTGACATCCTCGGAGTATATAATCAAATATGTAATTATTCTATCTGTTGCCTTGTATATTTCCTGTATCTTTTTCAGACTCAAAGTTCCATTGAGGTAGTTTTTTTGTTTTGTTTTTAAAGCAGAGATTTTTAAAGTGTTTGATATATCCAAGATGCTTCATAAGTGTTTACAAAACCTATGTATTTCAGAAGCCTTAAACAGGCTTTCAAATAATGTAGGTGATATTAGTAGTCATATCAAACAATTTGTAGGTTTCAGTCATGTAAATAACTACATTTCTCAGAGACAGAGAAACATACAAATGATCTGGGTCCAGTAGGATAATGCTAGCATGTGTTGTAAATTCTCTTATATGACCTTATTCTTGCAAGAATTGGTTATGTGGCAGAAAAAAAGGTATAGTTATCTTATACTTTATTATTTAAAGAGATTTATGGAAGTTGTTAATTTCTTACACTACCTCTTTGTTTCAGTGGACCCAATTTCCGTGGTAATGGTGAGAGGAAAGTAGGCAATTTAGGCAGCAGCAAAAATCTCCTACAAGGCACTATAAAATAAGGCTTGTTCTAGATCATGGGTCTGTCCAAAGGGGAATGTGAAGGGGTAGAATGGATGATGGATGCATTGTGGACTTATAACTATAAGATTAATACTGTTATGCCCCAATAATGGGTCTATGATTAACGGAGCGAGACTGATGTAAAGCGAAGGTCAAGCAAAGCTTTATTTCATGCCAAGCATCAAGAATCTAACCGAACGTTCGGGGCCACACCTCTTATGAGAGAAGGCAACCCTTCGCTGTTTCACAGTCTAGCTTTTAAGGGCAAAGGCCATGCAGTCAGGCCTGGCCACGCACAGGTGACCAATGAGATTTTAACACACACAGGAAACTCCACAGTGAGTCTAGGTGACCAATTGAGGTTCAATTTACCCTAGTATAATCATTTGACCCAGCCTATTAGGATTAGTGCCAAAACGGTTCCCAAAGGGAGAAGGAGTGGGGCATACTCCTTAGTATCTAGGGAGACAATATGCAAACACCGCCCTCCCCTCCCGCTGATTGATGTCTCCACCTGGCCTGACCCACCCTTGTATACGGGCTTTGTTACCTGGAGTTGATTTCCAGGACTTGTTTTTAAGTGAAACCTCTGGGGGAGGGGGAGCACGGAGAGTTTAAGGGTTAACCTCAATGAAAGCCTCTTGCTAAAATATAAAAATATAAAATAGGTCCTTACATTACAACAACTCAGTAGGGAAAGTCCCAGTGTGGTGATAAAAGAAGTGATGTAACTTGCATTGCGCATTTTATTTTTAAAACGTGTAAGTTGTATTTTTCCCTGCCATGACATCATACTTTATCTTCATCTCTGTCTACTAGTTTAAAACTAGTTAAAAAAAACTCAACAATTTTTTAAAAAATATTTTATTTATTTATTTAAGAGCAAAAGTCAGAGAGAGAGAGAGAGAGAGAGATGAGCAATATGGGGCTCGATCCCAGGACTCTTGAGATCATGATCTGAGCCAAAGGCAGACACTTAACTGACTGAGCAAATGAGACTCCCAAAAACTCAACAATTTTTTTTAAAGATTTTATTTATTTATTTGACAGAGAGAAATCACAAGTAGATGGAGAGGCAGGCAGAGAGAGAGAGAGGAGGAAGCAGGATCCCTGCCAAAAGAGAGCCCGATGCGGGACTCGATCCCAGGACCCTGATATCAAGACCCGAGCCGAAGGCAGCAGCTTAACCCACTGAGCCACCCAGGCGCCCCAAACTCAACAATTTTATAAAATTTTTAATTGTTGGGGTGCCTGGCTGGATCAGTCAGTAAATATGTAACTCTTGATCTTGGGGTTGTATGTTTGAAATCCACCTTGGGTGTAGAGGTTTTTAAAAATAAAATCTTTAAAAAATTCTTTTTTCATTTTTTTATTTAAGCCATTGTATGGCAATGTTGATCACTATATTGTACACCTGAACTAATATTCACCTTATTTTAACTAACTGGAATTTAAATAAAAACTTTAAAAATAAAATAAAAATAATAATCATAAAAATAAAAAAGAGGAAAAATTATTTGGCAGGTAATTTTCTTAATTGCATTATTATTTATTATTATCATAGTCTGTGTGTGTCGGTGGGAAGTGGCTGCTATTCCAGTGAGTTTCATATCTGTGTTACACTGAGGTCCATGTCTGTAGTCAGTCTTTTTTTTTCTTTTAATTTATTTTCAGTGATCCAAAATTCATTGTTTATGCACCACACCCAGTGATTCATGTAATAAATTCCCTCCTTAATACCCACCACTGGGCTCACCCAACCACCTGCCACCCTCCTCTTCAAAACCCTCAGTTTGTTTCTCAGAGTCCACAGTCTCTCATGGTTTGTCTCTCCCTCCGATTTCCCCCAGCACACTTCTCTCCATCTCCCAGTGTCCTCCACGTTATTCCTTATGTATTGAGTCTTATAAAAACTTTTATTTCTTTCCCTATTCTGCTTTGCATATGCTTACCTTAGATGTTAAAATGTTATAAACATCTCCTGCCTGGTCCATTTTCTCTCTCTTCTCTCATGATTTCTCATGCTCTCCCTGCCAACCCCACATGCCTTACAATATCTAGATATGACTAATTTCTTCCTGAGATACTTTATTCTACTCTGCCATATGGTTGCCCTTCCGTCTTCTGTACCAAAACTTCTATCCCCTGCATTTGTGCTTTAACAATGCCTAATTCTTTTCACTACATCTGTATCTTTGAGGCCAATACTCAGTAGTGCAATCGCTGGGTCATAGGCTAGCTCTATTTTACTGGAAAGAAGGGCCATATGCACCCCAGTGTTCATAGCAGCAATGTCCACAATAGCCATTCTGTTGAAAGAGCCAAGATCCCCTTCAACAGACAAACGGATAAAGAAGATGTGATCTATGGATACAATGGAATATCACTCAGCCATCAGAAAGGATGAATACCCAACTTTTGCATCAACATGGATGGGACTGGAGGAGATGTTATGTTAAGTGAAATAAGTCAAGCAGAGAAAGTCAATCATCATATGGTTTCACTTATATGTGGAACCTAAGGAATAGCATGGAGGACATTAGGAGAAGGAAAGGAAAAATGAAGTGGGGGGATTGGAGGGGGAAATGAAACATGTAAAACTATGGACTCCAAGAAACAAACTGAGGGTTTTAAAGATGAGAAGGATATGAGGATGGGTGAGCCTGGTGATGGGTATTAAGGAGGGCACATATTGCATGGGGCACTGGGTGTTTTACACAAACAATGAATCATGGAACACTACTTCAAAAACTAATGATGTATTGTATGGTAACTAACATAACATAATTTAAAAAAAAAGGAGGGGGACAATACCTAACACTCAATCTTTGCTAGTTTCTTGTTTACCTCCTTTTAAGAGTAAGCTCATTAGTGGTTTTTCGTTTGTTTGTTTGTTTTGTCTCAACTAAAAGAAGAAAAATAATACACATTATTTTGAAAACTTTTTGAACAGTGTACAAACGTTAGTCAAGTCCACAATGTCTCATCTCTTCTTCCTCCTAACATGGCTAAGTTGAAAAACCCTTTATCTGGGAAAAGATCATTCTCCTGCCACCTTGTGTAAGATTTTGGCTTTAGCTTAGATTATCCTTTCTTTCCTTTTCTGAAAATAAGTTGAAAATATTAATAGCCTCAGTTTCTTCTTCCAAAATATGACTGTTTCTTTACCAAGTGCAAAAGCAACCCATTTTGACCATAGTAAACAGCTTGGACCTACTTTTTTTGGCTCACTGTTTTAGTGAGACAAGTGGAGTGAAGATGACACACCATTTCCAAATGTATTAATAATTGGTAAACCATACTTCTAAATTGAAGTTTTGTTGCCATTAAACTACGACCAGACTCGCTATAATTACAGAGGTAAATTCTTTATATTTACTATATTTGAAATTACCATATAATACCAAAATAAAATTATGATTATGTGAAGAGTCTGTAATATTAAGAAGATGACTTTGAAATTATTGCTCATCTAAATGAAATTTCCCATTTTATAATCTTGTATAAGCTTCCGTTGTCATTTCCTATTTAAAATCTATTAGAAGGCACTCTTATTTTCCCTTAAGTGGGAAGTCAAATGTGGAACAAATTCATTCCAAAGGAAATGATTCTATATTCCACTGAAGACCACGTGGCTTCCATGTGGCATTTTGCCTCTTGCATATTGTTCATCTCCTACAACAAATGGGGGTATGCTCTTTAGTAAACTAATTCAACTCAATTAGAGGCATTGTCTTCAAGGGATAACATCAAAGAGACTAGAATCAGAATCATACTTTTGGGAAAATTGGGCCCAGGTTTTTTGTTTTGTTTTGTTTTGTTTTAAGATTTTATTTATTTATTTGACAGACACAAGTAGACACCACAAGTAGGCAGAGGGGCAGAGAGAGGGGGGGAAGCAGGCTCCCTGCTGAACAGAGAGCCTGATGCAGAGCTCGATCCCAGGACCCTGAGATCATGGCCTGAACCGATGGCAGATGCTTAACCCACTGAGCAACCCAGGCGCCCCATGGGCCCAGGTTTTGATGGATTCTTTCCTCAATCTTATAAAACCTATTTGAACTCTACTGGATGCCAGAACTGCTTAAAAATATTTGGTCCCTTGTAATTTTAACCTTCCAGTATTCAATGCACCTGATCCATTTAATATCCTATAGTATTTTTGTCAAATGAAGGCTCTCAAAGTGTGTTTCTTGGGAGTCACTTTTCAATTGGTTGCTTACATTTCTGCATTTATTATTTGTTCTAGACCATCCTTTGAAGATGGTTGTATTGAATAGACTTGGAAGACAGAAATAGTATCTTTTTTTTAACTTAACCTGTTGTGTTTGCAAATATTATCTGCCTCTGTTTTGATTCTTCTTGTGGGAACTGAGGCTCAGAACTGATATATAACTCCCACCCCTACACACACACACAAAAAAAAAAAAAACACACACACACACACAAATACTGTTAATATTTTGGCTACCTCTATTGCTGTGAATAATAAACTATATTATTTCTGAACCATGAGTCTGCGTCTTCTATCAACACCCAAGAAACCACAGAAGACTCATACACCAGCTTTCAAATAAGGGAAAATAATCTCAGATGCTTTATATTTTTTGATAGTGTTACCTACTTCTGAACATATGACTGAACACATATAAAGCTGGAGCCATGACCATTTAGAGCTTCTTCTGTGGAAGAACTATGCATTCACTAGTAAACAAAAGTAGTTTCATCTTTTTTTGTTCCCTCCTGGACACCATTTCCTCTCTCACACTGTTGCTCAAATTGGATGGAGTCTAAGGTCCTTTGAGGAAATTTTTGTTTAATGACTCAAAATAAAATAGGAAGAGTCTAAAGTGCTAAAAATAATTCTAGATAAAAGGTATAAGATCATGCCAGAAAGGATAGTAATTTTATCTAACAACTGCCTGTTCACCCCTTATTTGTTCATTAACTAATCTCCAAATTCCTGACTAAATCCCTTTTGTAAGCCAGAATGTGAGCTAAAAACTGGGATTTCAAAAAAGTTTTCATTTGAAATCCAGTTAGTTAACATATATGGTTGTATTAGTTTCATGTGTACAGTATAACATATAGCACTCGGTGCTCATCATGACAAGTGCTCTAATTAACCCCCATCACTTATTTAATCCATCACTCCTCTCAGATCCCCTCAAGTAACCATCAGTTTGCTCTCCGTAATGAAATGACTGTTTCTTGCTTTGTTTCTCTTTCTATGTCTTATTATTTTCCCCTTTGCTTGTTTGTTTTGTATCTTTTATTCCATATATGAGTAAAGGTATTTGTCTTTCTCTGACTGACTTATTTCACTTTTAGCATTATACTGTCTAGTTCCATCCATGTTATTGCAAATGGCAAGATTTCAGTCTTTTTTATGGCAGAATAATATTCCATTGTATATACATACCACTTATTCTTTATTTATTCATCAATTGATGGATACTTGGGCTCTTTCCATATCTTAGCTTTACAAATAATGCTGCTATAAACATAGGGGTGCCAGCATCCCTTTGAATAAGTTTTCTTGTATTCATTGGGTAAATACACACCAACAGGATTGTGGGATCACAAAGGACTTCTATTTTTAAATTTTATGGAAATTCCATACTGTTTTCAAATATGGCTGTATCAGTTTGCATCACCACCAACAGTTCACAATTGTTACTTTTTCCTTTTTTTTTAAGATTTTATTCATTTGACAGAGAGAGATCACAAGTAGAGAGAGAGAGAGGAGGGAGCAGGCTCCATGCCTGGCAGAGAGCCCGATGTGGGACTTGATCCCAGGACCCTGAGATCATGACCTGAGCTGAAGGCAGAGGCTTAACCCACTGAGCCACCCAGACAGCCCCCACAAGTGTTACTTTTTCACATCCTCTCCAACACCTTTTGTTTCTTGTAGTGTTGATTTTACCCATTCTGACAGGTGTGAGATGGTATCGCTTTCTAGTTTGGCTTTGCAATTTCCTGATGATACATGATGATGGACATCTTTTCATGTATCTACTGAACATTTGAATGTGTTCTTTGGGGAAACACTTGTTCATGTCTTCTATCCATGTTTTTATTGGATTATTGGTTTTTGGATGTTGACTAAAAACTGGATAATAAGTAACACACAAGACAGGTTTCCTTGAGCTTAAATTTTATTTGCATGAGTATCATTAACAGGAAAAAATATGCATATGTGTATGTACAAGTGTGTTTACGTATACATCTATCTATCTATCCTCTATCCCCTGTCTTCTAATTGTGGTAAATCCTGTAAGGTGGGGAATGGGATAGTCTTAAGAAATATGCTGCTGGATATGTTGGGTAAGCAAATTTAATTGCACTCAGATGCATTGGATATAAGTGAATCACTCAAATGAGTTATTTAATATTATATAGAAACAAATTAAAATTTTATGTAGTTGAAAATAATAGGTAGTTAAAATAATTTTTATTGTTTGTTGTTTTTGTGTCTTTCTTTGATTATATATACTATGGTGTGAATGTTTATGTCTCCCAAAATCATATTATGAAATCTAACTCTGGAAGTGATAGTATTAAAACATAGGGGCCTTTGGGAGGTGATTAGGTCATAAATGGGATTACAGTCCTTTTAAAGGTGACCCCAGAGAGTTCTCTTGTTTCATTCATCATGTACGTTTACAGTGAGAAGATAGCCATCTATGAGGAAGTGGGCTCTCCCTGGATCTGCCCATTCCTTAATCTTGAACTTCTCAGTTCTAGAACTGTGAGAAATAAATTCCTGTTCTTTATAAGCTATTCAGTCTATATCATGTCCGTTATAGCAGCCTGCATGCAGAAGGACACTATGACCTAAAACGAGAGCAATAAATATAAAGTTTCAGTAAAGTCAGTTGGTACAATGTTTTTTTACTTAGAAAAGACATGCTGCTTCATGTTAAACCTTGATATTGTATATGTTTCTTGAAGGGCCACTTCTTACTCCTTTGTGTTTTCCACAAAGTCCAGGATGATGCCTTACATAAAGGTAATATTTTATAAATACTGTTGGAAATATATACTTCTCTAAAATCTTATTTTGCGTACTGATTACTTGGATCTACTTTGCCTTGTGTAGAATATTTGAAATATATTAAGAACCGGATGTCTCTCTAAATAACATTTAGAATCATCATTAGTTTATTACTCCTGACTCATTTGTTTATGCAGTGATACTTACTGCAAGAACACTGAAGTTTGTAATATAATTTTTGAAATAACCACCAATCTAGTTTATTATAACTTATGAAAAAATAATTTCTCATGTTGGTTTAATTCTGCTCTTATGTTATGGTCATGACATTTTCATTAAAATAAAGTAGAAATTAGAAGTAAATTATAAATGAAAATAAAAAATAATAAATAAAAAAATAAAAGTAATACTCTTGTGAAATGTTAAACTTTTCTTACTTATTTTGTTTTGCTTTTCCTCTACCATGCTGGCAAAGCTCTATTTTGCAGATAGATACAATATTCTAGTTGCTAGGTTTGTTACTTTTGCCAAAATTTTCAAAATATAAGAAGTTGAATAGTCAGGGATTGTTTATTAAACTCCTTATCTACACATATAAAAATAAAACAATGATGGTGACCTGGGTATTTCTAAAATTGTATTCTGTTTTTCCATATTATGTTTTACAATGTAATTAATAAAATTCTGCATATATTAACACCCATCCCCTTCTATCTCATCTGTATGTCCATTACAGAGCATGTATGATTTCTATTCATTGCTATGTTGTGGTGAAGAGATTGTCTGAAGTAGTCCTATATTTATGCAGGAAGATCTTAAGCTATGGTGCTCTTGTTTATTTGCTTGTTCGTGATCAGTATGTCTGAAAGATGGTAAATATTGCATCAGGTATGACGATTAAAAAATATTATTGGTGCCTGATACACTGTGATGAAATAGGTAAGTCGATTCACAATTTGTTAATTAAATTAGAAAAAAATTCCTTTGGATTTGTCCTTTATTAAGAGTTTTGCTTTTTTTTTTTTAACAAATTCCTTGGGATGTTTTTTGTGTAATATATATCACATGCCTCAACCTTTAAATTTGAATGTAGAAAAGAGTTATCAGAATGAGCCTAGAAAATATTGTTATGAAATATTTGTGTTCTGTTATATTATGTTAACTTAGGAAATAATGGTAGTTATTTTTATTAGCATTTCCAACTTTCCACATGCCCTTACAGATGAGATATCATGGTTTTCCTATTCTTTTTATCGTGGTTGTTATATTCTTCATGATCAATAACAATCAATGAAAATTCGTAACATTAATTTTCTTTGGGAAAGTGATATTTTAGCAAGAATCCATGACCAAAAATTTTAGCTGTTGTTCTTCCAGGAAATGAGACTATCAATGTTACCGAAATTTCAAGAAATAGAACTTATTAATTGTGTTGGTTGATGTTTATAGTCTCTGAATTTAGAGGTGCATAATTCAATTTAAAATTTATTTTGGGGGCGCCTGGGTGGCTCAGTGGGTTAAAGCCTCTGCCTTTTGCTCAGGTCATGATCCCAGGGTCCTGGGATCGAGTCCCACATTGGCCTCTCAGCTCAGCAGGGACCCTGCTCCCTCCTCTCTCTCTTTGCCTGAGTCTGCCTACTTGTGATCTCTATCAAATAAATAAATAAAATCTTTTATAAAAAAATTTTTAAAAATAACATGTCATGTCTGGAATCTGGAGCATATGGAAAAAAATAATATCTGAGGACAATACTTCTCCCATGTTTGTGCCTTGTTAATAATTTTAAACAGTCAGGCAACTTTTAGCTTTATTGAAATACCTGCTAAGATACCAGCAGTGCCTTTTGGAGCCCTATGACTATAAAAATTAATTGCAAATATTCCAAATGTTTACTATGGTGACACTATTTAGGGCCACCACCAAGTATGTTTCAGAAGTAAGCATAACTGTTACTCTTCCATAAGGCAAAAGGGCATATATTCAGGAGTTCCATCTGCTGTACCAGGAGGTGAATCAAGTAATGATTTTTGTCTATAAAATAATTCACTTTTCAATCTAACATTCCTCATTCCACATTATAATAATAAAAACTAGGAGGAGACTAAAACAAACAAACAACTACAACTACAACAACCAGCTTTTCCTTCAGTGGAAAAGTAAATATAACCTTATGAGTAGCCTGAAATTTATTTTTAAATATTTTTAAGATAAACGTTTTTGTTAGAAAACCATATATTTTATATTACTAAGAGATAACAGGCAAAGTTTTATTAACTTCTAAAAAGTCTAGTTACTTCTATTTATCTATTAACTTATCTCTTTATGAAGTAGAACATGATCACAACTATTGTATCTTCCCAAGTTTGTATGCTTTGGTTATTTTATGTTTGCTATTTCCTTGCTTAAATTTTACAATATTTGATACATAATAGTATCTTTAAGTCCATCTATGGTTTCACAGAATTTGTTTGAACTTCATAAAAATGTACCATACTTTTTGCACTGTCCTTGTTTGACTTTTCTATTAGCTTTCCAAGATTTATACACTTTAGAGTGTGTAGCTATCATTTATTTTTATTCCTCCATAATGCTATGTTTACAAATTTGTATTTATCTGTACTTTTAAAAATATCTTAATTATAAACCATTTCTCATCTCATGTAACACTCATGTTACTTCTACACTTATCAGATATTATGTAACTGAAAACCACAACTCAGCAACAATAGAACACCATTTTTCAAAATTAAATGGCTTACCAGAATTCTTTAATTCTATCCTTTATTTGTAGTAGATGACCCTTTATTCTGGTATTTGGCATTGTTCATATGGAGGAAAGCTTATAAGTTGATATTCCATAAATAGAAGGATTTATTATGATTGAGTAATTATTTTCATTTATAATGCATAGAATATGGTTGATTTAATATTTCTTTCTTACCTTCTGCCTGGAACATAGTGCTATCTATGTAATAGCCACTAAAATATTAAGTTAATTACCTAGACTTTAAACTGCATATTAATAGGAATAACATACAGAACTCTTCTCAGATTGGGACACCTGGGTGGCTCAGTCAGTTAAACGCCTGAGCCTTTAGCTCAGGTCATGATCTTAGGGTCCTGGGACTCAGATCTGCAACAGATTCCCTGCTTAGCCAGGAGTTTGCTTCTCCTTCACCCTGCTGCTCCCCCTGCTTGTGCTCTCTCTCACTCTCTCTCTTACAAATAAATAAAATTAAAAAAATAAATTTTCTGGGAGATTACCCAAGGTAGAAAAGAATGGGAAAGTGATACAGTGAAGAAGCAACTTTGTCAAAGAGGTACATTGTTGATATAATTGTTGTGGATAGAAAATGAAGGCTTGCTTTTACTGAAAGGTCCTGAGAAACTTCTTTAAGTTGTCCTCATGAAGACCTGAAAACTGACAATTTTACCTATGGTTCTTATTTCCACTTCACTGAGAGCTGTCCTCAGAGGACATTAACTCTCCTACACTTTTGGGTTGTGTTGGAGACATTCTAAAATGAGAGAGAGAACATGAGATGCTATCAGTGTTAAGTAACTGCAATTTTCCATGGAAGTATCTACCACAGGTTTGGCTATAATCAGGTGTTGGGCTTTGATATCAGAGGGATTTGAGGCAGTATCATTTTAGGTTAATCATTATATCTGAAATTTCCAAAAACTTCAACTGATGAAACTTTGATTATAAATCTATAAATATAACAATAAATCTACAGTATTCAAATTATTTTCATAGAAATACACAAACAAAGCATCAATTGATTAATATTTAAATGTTACAAAATACTGAACTGAAAGAATTTGGTCATAGAACAACGTGTAAGAATTAGAACTTAGGTTTAGTTTAGAACTCAGGATGCATTTGAGACTCAGTTAAGAAATTGAATGGAGGGATGCCTGGGTGGCTCAGTGGGTTAAGCCACTGTATTTGGCTCAGGTCATGATTCTAGGATCCTGGGACCGAGCACCAAATCAGGCTCTCTGCTCAGCAGGGAGCCTCCTTCCTCCTCTATCTCTGCCTGCCTCTCTGCCTGCTTGTCATGTCTCTCTGTCAAATAAATAAATAAAATCTTAAAAAAAAGAAATTGAATGGATGTCTGACTGTCTTATAGGTTTGCTAAAAATCAGTGACTTTGTGTTCACGTGTGGCTATGCAGGAATTTTTAACTTTCTCTAAGAAGTTATTAGATTTGATTATAAAAGGGCAGTAAAGGATGGGGAAAAGCAAAGTACAAACCCCATAAATACAAAGACACTGAGTATGAGAAAAGAGTAATAGATAAGAATAATCAATGCATTTGAGGAAAATGGGAATTGAAATACACAATGATTGTTGATTTTTTTAGATGGAGAAAACAAAACTAGCTTGCAAGAAGGAAATAACAGAAGACATGTTGTGATGTGATACAGAATCCTGGAAAAGGCAGTAACGTGGATTAAAGGAGTAGGGAGAGCATATCAGGGAATTTGGATAGGAAGGAGTTAGGAGATAATTGCTTGATAAATTTTATATGGTCCACTTAAATGCACAGATTTCTCTTCTTTAATTTATATGGAGAACAGGGTGTCCTTTCTCTTCCCTTTCAGAGCACCAGAGGTGTACTCTTTCAGACTGAAAACCTGAAAATCTCAGGACTCAGTTGCTTAAGCACAGCTGAGAGGACATATTTCAATTAAGATTTACATTTTGCTGTAGGTAGTAGACTGTCAAAAGTGGTTTAACCATATTTTTTCATTTAACAGAAAGACTACGGAGAGTGTTTTCTGGTGTTGGTTCAGAGTCTTAAGAAAGTCAAGTGAAGTATCTTAGAGGTTTTCATGTATTTTATTCACAGTAGCAAAAATTGCTGTTGGAGTTCTCACTACTAAGCCCACATTTCTGGTAGAAAGATAGAGGTAAAAGAGAATGATATCTCGTACGACTGATACTTTGTCATATGGTTACAATGTAACTAGAAAAGAGACAATAAAATATTTGATGTTGTTTTAAGTTTCTTTGTTGTCAATCCCTCAGTGCTTTCTGATATTAAAGGAAAAAGTAGATGGATATTGACCTGGCAACTATCAACACCTGTCAGTCTCTCTTGGATAACCAGTATTTCTATAATCTCTTCTTCCCAGTAAAAAAAATAAAATATATTCATAACCCACACTGTGCCATCTCAAGTTACTGCACCAAGATAAAATTCTAATGATTTTAAGTTGTTCCAAATGGACAGAATACCCTTCCTTATGATATCATGTCTTATAAGATAGATAATTGGCTTGCTACCAATATACCCAGATGTGACTGTGGAAGAGACAGGAAAAAAATAATAATATTTATTTATTCCTTGGGTTGACCCTGTATACACAGATGCATTACTATTAGAAAAGGTTGGTTTGGGACATTGGAATGAATTTACTTAATGGGTCTGTATGTAACTGGGTTGGAGGAAATTTTTAATTTCTACAAAAATTATTAGAATTCTATCTTATTCTCTTTTGTTAATTTTCACATGTTAACAAAGCCAACATTTTTGTCTAGCAGACAAGATCTTAAATCCTAACAAAACTCAATTTTTTCCTTTTTTTTTTTAAGTTTGAGAGCCTCATGTTCTCTTATGCTGCTTTAAATACAACTCAAAAAAAAAAAAAAAAGGAGCTAAATGGGGCAGTAAGACCAGACTTTTATTTTATTTTATTTATCTTATTTTTAATTTAAAAAGTAAAGATTGTATTTATTTATTTGAGAGAGAGAGAGAGCATGAGTGGGGCAGGGGGATGTAGCAGCAGAGAGAGACTGAGAAGTATATTCCCTAATGAGCAGGAAGCCCGATATGTGGCTGGATCCCAGGATCCTGACTGAGATCATGACCAGCGACAAAGGCAGATACATGTGCAAAATCCCTTTTTTTTCTGCGAAACAATACTTTACAAGAGATGTTTGAAAAAGTACTGGGGAATTAACTTTAATCAGAGATACAAAAATTTAATTGACTTTTGTAAAGCTACAGGGATCCAAATGATGGGAATCCCAGCCTGTTTAGGTTGTGGACCACAGAGTATTCTCTGTAAGATTTTATTTTCTTCCATATCTACTAACTCCAGTCCAAGTTCACTGATCTCTATTTAGATAGTGCAAAACATGGCAAAGAATACCAAACAAGTGCCCAATATTCTACATTTATTACATCATTTCTAACATATAGAAGTGTGTTATCAAGGCTGGTTCTGTGAACGAACCTAGTTATGCTAAAGTGTGTTTTATTCTCCAAGAAATTAAATGCATGATTATCACACAATTATAAAATACTTGTGTCAAGAATTTTTTTTTCAAAAATTAATAAGAGAAGCAGATATTAAAACTAGTTCACATGGTTATTTGGGATATAAGCAGAGTTGTGCAGCAGAAGTGCTCTGGGCCCATAATTTGGGTTATAGAATTTATGTTCTCTAATGAAAAATCACTAACTTGCATTATTGTTAAAAGAATTTTGTGCATTACCATCAGTTTTCTACATTACAACCTCTTGCTCTACAGTTTGTAAATAACTTTGTCAATAGCATGCTAATAAACGGGGTGACTCCAATGGATTGAGATAATCTCCAGAGTTTCTGCTACATAATGCCCAGGACTCCATTGAAAGGACACCTAAGAATTTATTTTGCCCAAAAATTTGATCATTTTTTTCACTGCCCTTACCTATTTTCCAAACCTAGTCCTTTTGTTTCACCTTTCAGTCTACGGACAACCCTGTATCTGACTGACTTGTCAATTCTGGGAATGTTTTGCAGATTAATTTGCTTGCCAGAGGTGGTTCCTCTAATTGATGTCTAAGAACCCTAATTAGTTAAGAAAACATTTTTTTAACATTTTCATTGCTACTTATTATTATTATTATTATTGCTAATATCACTATTATAAATAATTCACAAGGGCATCTTTCTGACAAAAGACAAAGAGCTGGCTACTAGTAGAAAAAGTACATTTGACTCTGTCAGTGAAAGTGGTAAAGGGATTTGAGAAAATAAGGCAAAGCACTGGAATTATGTGTTAAAACTTTAAATATTATAGACACATTTACTTAATTTCTAATACTGTTGGTGCTTACAATTAAATGAGATGTTTTCCATGAACCACGCATTACAGCAAATATATTGTTTATACAGATTAAATTTTCATCAAAAGGGACGCCTGGGTGTCTCAGTTGGTTAAGCAGCTGCCTTTGGCTCAGGTCACGATCCCAGCATCCTGGGATGGAGTCCCGCATCGGGCTCCTTGCTCGGCGGGGAGCCTGCTTCTCCCTCTGCCTCTGCCTGCCATTCTGTCTGCCTGTGCTTGCTCTCTCGCCCACTCTCTCTGATAAAGAAATAAAATCTTAAAATAAATAAATTTTCATCAAAAAATTGTAAGTGTATTTTATTGTAGGATCCTGATAAGCATTTTGCAGATGAGAAAAGTGAAATTTAGAAAAGTATGTCTCTTCAAATCCCTCATACATTATCTGGCCTAGATAGAAGGATATGCTATCACAATTGAGGATGATAATTGAGATTACTTAAAATGATAAACTTTATAGGGTTTTTTAAAAGTTTTCCACAGATTCTGATTCTTTTAAAATATATATCTATTTTGTGTAAAGAGAATGCACTGAGAAGTAAAAAGTAAGTGATATATCAGTGCTACCAACTAATGGCTATAATATCATCACCTTATTTATGAACATTGAAACAGTGTGCAATATTTAAATAAATTTAAATAAATTCCTATTTATTTTATATATTTATAAATTTAAGTAGATTCCTATTTATTTATTATTAAAGAAATTCCTCTAACAAACAGTTTGTTTTGAAGGTTGCTAGCAGGAAAGTGTTGTACTACATGGACGTAAGCAGAAAATGTGATCTAAAAGTCTGCTTTCAAGGGCGCCTGCGTGGCTCAGTGGGTTAAAATTCTGCTTTCAAGGGGCCCCTGGGTGGCTCAGTGGGTTAAAGCCTCTGCCTTCGGCTCAGGTCATGATCCCAGGATCCTGGGATCGAGCCCCACGTCGGGCTCTCTGCTCCGCAGGGAGCCTGCTTCCTCCCCTCTCTCTCTCTGCCTGCCTCTCTGCCTACTTGTGATTTCTCTCTCTGTGTCAAATAAATAAAATCTTTAAAAAAAAAAAATTCTGCTTTCAAGAAGCTATAACAGTAAGTACTGAGCATTAGCTATTATATGCTATGGGATGAATAACTGAAATCTACATTTGAAACTAATGGTACACTATATGTTAACTAATTGAATTTTAAAAAGTTAATTAAAAAAACCACTATTTTATAAAACAATATTCCCAACAGGCTCTTTTGCTTTAAAATACTCACTTTGTAATGAGAGTCATTACTTTTGTCTAGCCAATTCTTACACCACTGTTTATCCCTTCCCTGCTTTATCCCTTCCCAGTATCAATAAAGGCTCACTTGGGTTACCTAGAAGCCATGAGAAAGCTGGCTGGTATTCACCAGCAATTTGACCACCATGTGCACAGGGAAGTCTATTGATAAAGGCTTTATTGCAATAAGTTGCAAATACATGGATGATTTTGAATTCTCTTTCTTGAGGTCTTGTTTCATGATAATAAATTTAGGGTGGCTTATTGGAATGGATGTTATTAACATATCTTCATAGTTATAAGTACATGGAATTATAAAGTAGATGAATGAATGTGGCATTACTGACAACTGTCCTCATTTTGAAATCAAATTACAGTGTACTAAGATGAGGAAGCAAAGCAGATTTGGGATTTTGAGTGAAATAATTTAAAAAAGTCTTAGGGGTATGATCAGACTATTGGGTAATTCAGTAGAAAAATGTCAACTGATTGAGATTCTGTGTTCCCTGATTTCAGAGAGAAGTTAAGATAAATAAGTAACACGAGGAGACTAGGAAGCCAAACATAAGTGATAATTTTGTGCCAGGTTGCGTATACATCTGTTTATTTTCTTGCTTTACCACTAAGGTTGCTCCTAGAGAGGAGTTTAAATATGTGTTGGAGCTAATCTCTGTGGATTACACAAGAAACCACATCCTACAGCTCTCCCTGAAACACCCTTTATGATTTCAATGTAATTTGGTTTTTGCATTTTTAGAAATAACAAAATACTTTGCAAACTCATCTACTTTATTACCAACACAAGTGAGTCAGCTGACTCCACATTTTAACACAGTGACAGTCACAGAGGAATGGAGGAATGAGTAGAGTTATCAATATATGTGCTTTTAAGAAGTATGACAGGGTACCAAAACATGGGTCAGCAGCTGTGCAGGAAAAGTGATGGAATAAATGGCTTATTTTAGAGGAGTTCTATAACATATTAGTTCTATAATGTATCTTCAGCACCCAATTACCCGCTTTGATCTAAAGAAAAGGATTTACAGTTAAGGTCCCATTAATGATTTGACTGGTAGGGTCTGAATCATTTTTACTATTGTTTTGACTATTACTTGAAACCTATAGTAGTACTTGGGATATGTGTTGTGTATTCTGTGAACATGTGCTATTTTTAGATTAGATAACTTCTGTCTCGAACCCCTGTTAATTTGTTTGTTTTTGTTTATTTGATAGTGGTTTCAGTAAATGGATATATCTGAAAAATTGCAAAGCCACTATTAAAATAAGTTACTATGATATATAGCATGGAATTGCACATTCCTCCTTTGAATCCGACAGAGCTTCACCATATCCTAAACATGTTGGGAAAAACATGCTAATATTTTCATTATAAAATTTCTCCTGTTAGGCTGTGATGGTTGTCATCAGCAGTAACTCCTCTGAAGGCTTTGTCAAAAGAGTTGAAAAAATTGGAAAGGTGTGAATGAAGCTGTTTGCTGAATATAAAGAAAAGAACATTGAAGTACAATTCACACTCTTCCTTCTCCTTCTATGCTTTCAGATGTTTGACATTTGAAAATTTTGCTTCTAGAAGAGATGCCCTATATAATTCTTACTTTAAGGAGCCAGTTGCTTTTATAATTTTTTTATTATTCAAGTATTTTATTATTCAAGTATTTCCATTTAAATTAAATTCAATACCATTTAAAAAAAAATCAAAAGTGCAGCCAGTATTCAATTCCTGGGCTAAATAATTTTAGAAAGCTTTGTGTTATTGAAGCTACAGGGTTTTTCTGTTAGTTTTAACTCTTTCTTTCTGTGATTTTTCCCATTAGTCACGTAAATGACTGCAATATAACAGACATTGAGGATAAAGAAGGACTGAATAGAACAATCCTTGGCCTCATGAAGTTGAAAATCTAGCAAGGGAGTCAAACAATTCAATCATTCAGAGACAATTTATTGAGTGCCTGGCCTAAGATGAGCACAACAAAACCCCAGCACAGAGGAATCATTTTAGTGGGAGAGTTAGATAATAGGTAAGCCAACTTTAAAAAAAAAAAATCGTACTGGTTTTTCTTTAATAGTGATGCATATTTGAACTAAATAAGCACATTTTAAAAAGAGCAGTGATTGAGAAGAGGCTTTTTAACTGAGTGGTCTGACGGGGCCTCCCTGAAAAAGTCTGTTTTGAACAGATTTCTGAATAATATCAGCTAGGAAGCTGCGTAAAAATCTCAGGGATGGGTGATTTTTCCAGTCAAAAACTGTAAAGGCTCCAAAGTCACAATAGAGCTATAAGTTTCTCTAATAAAGTAACTTCTGACAAAGAATGAGAAGAAATAACTAGCCCAGGTTTGAAAGAAAAGGGACAGATTTTCTATGGAATTCATATTTAATTAAAGCTCTAAAGGACAAAAATACAATACAGCAAAATTCTGTTCACGCTGATATACCTTATGAAAGTTCGTAAACAAGGTGTGGGTAGCAAAGAGTGTGTGGGAATGTTGGTAAGAACAGTGGGGAAGAGTCATCCCTGAACATGTTCTTAAATGAAGCAATTCTTGTGTTGTTTTAAAGGGTAAATTGGAGTTTGCCTAAGTGATTAGAGAAGGATGCCTCAGCTTATGGAAGTTCAAAGCCATAAAGATGTGATAAACTACTGCAGACATTTTCATGTATATTTGTTGTTGCTTCTAGGAATGGTGATCTAAAAACTCCTACTTAAGACAACTAAAACTCCAGACAAAATAGCTTTTAAAATTAAAAATATCAGAATGATTATAAAAATTAAGTGTGGGATTACTGGGCCAAAATATGAAATACAATGAGAGCCTAGAGATATATGCCCTGAAGCCATTTTAGCTATGAGAGCATTTGAAACTGCTAAAACACACTGAGCTGTGTTGTTAATAGACTCTTGATACTAGAGAAACAAAATTCAAAATCCAGCAGCAATCAAATTTGAGGACTTTGGTACAACTCAAATTTAAGTTGAGATCCCCAAAGCACAAGGAGAAGCAGAAATAAGACTATAGCCTACCTTGCCTTCTGTGTAAACTGAGAAAGTCAATCACTGAATTTGGAGTATGATTGTCTTGTAGAGTCTCAGATATAAGAGAAAATCCTGCCAAGGAGGACCATACCATTATTATAGCTCTTAATTATCCCTACTCAATAAGAGTTTCAAATATAATGTCTTGAACATAGCAAAATGGAACAAAGCACACAAAGAAAAACCATTAACAAGATTTGATAGACAAAAGGGGATTAAGTATGATGTTAAAATGATCCATAAATATTCATTGTAAAATGGCTTGATTACTCTGCTCAAAGAAATGAGAGGGGAAGCAAATTGAACAAAAAACTGAAACTAAAAATGATATTGAGAAAGGTTTTATAAATGAACCAAATGGATACTCTAGAACTTTAAAGATATGACAGCTAATTTAAGATACCACAGGGGTGCCTGGGTGGCTCACTTAATTAAACCTCCAATTCTTTTTCCTTTTTTTTTTAACACCTTAATTTTATTTTATTTCTTTCATTTTGGCTCAGGTCATGATGTCAGGGTTGTGAAATAGAGCCCAGAGTTGGGCTCTGTGCTGAGCCTGGAGCCTGCTTAAGATTCTTTTCCTTCTTTTTCTATCCCTCCCTGCGCTCTCACTTGCTCGCTCTCTCTTGCTTGGAAATAAATAGATAGATGATAGATAGATAGATAGATAATAGACAAAGCAAAATAAAAGCAGATTATGAAAATAAATATAAAGATTTTGAAATGAAAACAAGTTCAAAATAAAATAGAGAAGACCTACACAGCTAAAAGTTCATTCAAAAAATCTACTATTAAAGAAGTCAGTATGACACAATGTTAAGATATCAAAAGATTTGAGCATGTACTTTACAGAAAGGGTAATCCAAATGGCCACTCATATATAAAAACTGTTTATCTTTATTATGAATCTGGAATTAAATTAAAATAAATTAAAAATAAATTAAAACCTAAAATGACATACTATTACACACTTACCATATTGGGCAACAGTAAAATTGTCTTGCAAGAATGTGAAAGAATAAAAGTGCCCATAATAAAAACATTTGAGGTAAGTTGGACAATATTTAGAAAACTTAAAAACTTAAATAAACATTTGGTCCATTCCTAGAATACAACATGGAACTAAATGAATATTTTCACCAGGATATGCAAACAGATGATTATAGCTATTTCATTCATAACGGCAGATCAGTAGTGGTCTATTTGCACAATGTTACATTAAATAAGAGAGAATATTAACAACCTGGGAGGAGGGGCTAGGTTGTTATCATAAACAGATCTTCTATGGTGCTGATTATGTTCTATTTCTTAAAAAAGTTTTCAAATTTATATCTAGATAGATAGATGATAGATAGACAGATATCCCAGAAGCTGCAATGCTAGGCTAAGACCAGGCTTTAAAGGGCTTTTCTATATTCTACTAAATACTTGAAACCATTCATTATACCACAGCTCAGTGTTCAAATCTCCATTTGTTTCCTCAGTTTCCTAATATTTATCTTAAGGTGACCTGATCCAGACTTTTGATCACCTTTGTCTAAATATTTCTATTTTAACAAAGTCCTTTTTAACACTGAGAGACTAAAACTTAGAAAAATACTCTGATTGTTATCTCACTAGAGTGGAAAATATATAGTTACCCATTAACTAATGATATCCATGTCTACATTAGATCCATGACATTTTTAATTCTTGGGAGCTTTTGGTTAAATGAATTTTTTAAGCTTCCTTTAAATGAAGCTTTAAGCCATCACCACATGAATAAAACTAAAGAACTCAATGAAAACAGGCCAAGTATTTACAGAGTAATAGAATGTGCAGTGGAAAGAGTACAATTCTGAAATCATAAAGCCTAAATTAGTGTGATGCATCTTTACTAGCCATGTAATCATAAACCAGTTATCTAAATGTGCTAGCCTCAGTTTTTTCACCCATGAAATGGTGATGATAATACTTATTATGCAGAGTTGTTGTGTGGATGTGATGAAGCATGGAGCATGAGAGTCTCATATTCCATGCAAAAATGATAGCTATTTTTATACTTATAAAAATTCTAATAATAGTAATTAAATTGTTCAAAATGGTAATATTCATTTATATTGAGGCATTGTATTGACTATTCACAGACACATTTACCAAAATAAATTTCATTTTACTTTACCCCCTCTGAGGATATATATTCCCTAATTCAATATGAATCTCATTATGAATAATAATTATCATAATAAATATGCTGATTTTTCTTCTATTTATTTTTAGGGAAGTATCCTTTACTGTTGAACATAAAGAAACTTAAGCAAGTCTGTCTTATTCAAAATTTGCATGCTGCTTTCTTATGAAACTAGATTATAGAGTTGTATGAAATAAATTCATGCAGTTAAGACATTTATGTTTGGAAAACTGGGTGGTCAGTTTAGTATTTCAAAAGAAGATTTTAAATTTAAACCTTAAAACTGAGCTCTTTCAGTCTTATTTATAGACCATCCTTCATGCTTCATAAGTACTCCTTCATTGTAAACTAAGTAATAGTTTTTGTCACAGTGTATATAACGAAAATGGATTTTATATTCTATTATTTCAGAGTTAGTTGCAGTTTCTACTTCCTTACTTCCTTTTTTGAAAAATAGATTAATTCTACAAAAAGTTTTTTCCAGCTTTATTGAAAAAAAACCGACATATTATAATTTGTGAATTTAAGAAATGATTTCTTATAACATTGCAAACTTTTAACATTGTGTAAATTTTGTACAATTTGATAAATTGGTATACATCGTTATTGCAATAAATCTACACAAAAATGTTAATACATCTACACTCTCCTATAGTTGCCACTGTTTTTTATGCATGTATCGTAAGGAATTTTAAGATCTATTCTCTTAGCAACTTTTATGTATATAGTATAGTAGAGATAAACTTCAGAGGTCTTGTGGGTTTTGTTCCAGACTGCCTCAATAAAGTGATTATCTCAATAAACTAAGTCAAATTATTATTTTTTTTGGTTTCCCAGTGCATATAAAAAATTATGTTTCCCAGTGCATATAAAAAAATAAACACTATAGTGTACTGTTCAAAAGCATTATGTTTTTAAAGAAAAACAATGTATATACCTTAAGTAAACTAGTTCTGAGTTTTCAGTGGGTCATAATTAGTGATCACAGATCACCATAACAAATACAATAATAATGAAAAAACTTGAAATATTGCAAGAATTACCAACATGTGACAGAGAGACACAAAATGAAAAAATGTTGTTAGAAAAATGATGGCAGCAGACCTCTTTTATACAAGATTGCTATAAACTTTCAACTTGTAAGAATGTGATATATGCAAAGTTTAATAAAGTGAAGCACAATAAAAAAGTATGTATATTTTATTAACTATGATCATCATGCTGTATATTAGATCACCAGAACTTTTTCATATTATAGTTGCAAGTTTGCACCCTTTGACCACCTTACTCCACCCCAGGTTCACCCCTTGTCAACTCAACTCTAAGTTTCCATTAGTTTGCCTTTTCCTCAGATTCTGTATGTAAGGGATATCATAATACATAAATTAAAAAATATATAAAATCTTTGAAATATTTCACTTAGTATAACGCCTTCAAATCCATCCATGCTGTTGTAAATGGCAGTATTTCTTAATTTTTCATGGTTAAGTAGTATTCCATAGTATATATTTACCATACTTATTTTATTCATTCATCCATTAAGGGATACTGAAGTTATTTCCATCTCTTGCTTAGAGTTAATAATTTTATAATAAACATAAGAGTGTTGGGGCGCCTGGGTGGCTCAGTGGGTTAAGCCGCTGCCTTCGGCTCAGGTCATGATCTCAGGGTCCTGGGATCGAGCCCCACATCAGGTTCTCTGCTCAGCAGGGAGCCTGCTTCCTCCTCTCTCTCTGCCTGCCTCTCTGCCTACTTGTGATCTGTCTATCGAATAAATAAAAAATTAAAAAAAAAAAGAGTGTTTAAATTTTTACACCGCGCCACGCCCTCACCTGGAGCAGAAAGCGGGGGACGCGACCAGGGGGTAGGGAGGGGGGTTGTCGAGGCACAGCCTCCCGCGAACCCCAGGGCACCGGGACCACCCCGGACGCTGGGCCGAACCCGGGTCCGTACGGGGTCGGGCTGGGGACAGCGCCTTGTGAGGTGCCCCCCACCAGCGGGCGCGCTAGCCCCCATTGTTCGGCACCCCCACGCGCACCTGCTGAGGACCCCTTGCCCACCCCCGCCGTGGCCCTGCTACTTTTTTTCTGGACTTGGGATCCCAGGTGGAAACTAGTCCCTCAGACCTCCCTGGCAGCAAGGAGGGCAGGGAGGGATTCTTGGTTTTCTGCCCTGGCTCTTCCTCTCTCCCCATTCACAAGCCTTCTGGCTTCCCTTAACACTCCTCATTGTCAGTTTTATTAAATGGTTTTCTTCTGCATGTTGACCCGAAGAGCTATTTCATGAATGAATATACAGGAAACTGAGTCGGAGCCCACCTGTGAGAGCCCACCTGTAGAGGCCTTTCATTAGAATGGTCTCGGTTCTAGCCTCAGTTCAGAATACTGCATGTACCTGAGGACCGAGTCCAGATGTTTCTTTCATGTCTGACTTGAATTTGAAATCCTCCTCAGACTTCAGCTTCCAGGATTTCTCCAGTCCTTGCTCTCCCAGGGTCTTGGTGGGGATCTGCCATGAGTGTTGAACCCAGGAATGAATGAATGATATATACCCCAGATCGCTGGGGCTTTGTCTTGTTTTGCTGAGGTTGGAAAGGCTTGGGAGAGACCCCCTGTATGCAGATACAGAGCTGCATGCAATTGCTTAGATAAACGTGTTCCCCACTTAATTGCTTGGGCATTGAACATTTCGCCCTTAACCTGTGGCTTGAGCAGTTAGGAGGAGACAATCTGGAGGTGAATCAGAAGATGGCTGAATCCACATGGTGGTGGTCTGGGTTTGGGAGATTTTCCTGGAGATTCAAATGAAAGATCTAAATTCTTCCGGTGGGGAGTGGTAAACATTTTATGGATGGGAGATGGAAAATAAATGGTCTGGTTAACCTTCCCTCCCCCTCAAAACCCATTATTTGAAAAAACAAAAAGGGAAGTGAAGGGAGAAATCCTCCCACTCCCATCCCCACTCACCTCCATAGCCACCTCCTCTTCCAAGAACCTAACAGACAAGGTGCCAAGAATTGTTAGGTACCAGCAGTGGTCTCAGATCTCATTCAAGGATCATGGTTAAAGGCATTCAAAGAGATTGTGGGGGCACAGGGATCCAATTAAGGGTGACAAGTTTAAGGTTTGCCTGGTCCCCTAAAAATTAATGGCACTAGAGAAGATGAGCATTGGGAACTATAGCTTAATGGATACAATGTGTAAAAAGCTTCAGTGAGTCATGGTGGGAAGAGGCCATGAGGGCAGCAAATACAGTCTTAGATGATGTTATTAATAGCACTACAGGCTCTAGATTTCCTGTGGTGGTGTTCTTGGCAAGACCAGCCCGGCCAAAGTGGATACTCACAACTTGGAACAGAGGGTCTTGGAGATCCCAGCACGTGAGTTATGATGAGAAGGTAAAATGATAGGAGGTGTCCTTTGGAAGGACTGTCTCCTTGACTTTCAAAGGGAGAACCCAAATCTGTAGGTGAAATCTTTTTGGCTACAAAGAGGGCCGAGGCCTCTGAAGGTCAAGGTCTCGTCGTCACTTGCAAAAATGTCGAAGAACATATTCAGACATTTCAAAGATGTCCTCAGGTCTATCGGTTCCCACTCTGGAATTCTTTCAATAAGGTGAGAGTTCCTCTTGTTGAAAAAAAGATCTAAAAAGACGTCCCTTTCTCATGTAATTTCTGTAACCTCCAGGACACACCCACCTCCCCCTTCCAGCTCTGTAATGAAGCCACAGCTGGTGCCAATTTGTGGAACTCCTTAAAGGCTATTCTCCCTTATATACCCCCGGACCAAGTTCCCATGCTCCCTCACCTGATTTCCTGCACTCACCTCCCACCTGCTGTGTTCACACCTGCAAGTGCCTTTTACCAACCCCTTTGCCAAAAGGCAGCCAGAGTGACCTTTCAAAGACCTATCAGTTCCTGGCATTTGTCTCCATAGAAATCTGCACTGATCTTCTAACAAATTCTCAGTCCTCCAAAGGCACCCATAATCCTCACATCAGTCTCTTCATACCCCTCCAACTGACTGATGCCTGTTCTGCCCCATTTCTCTGCCCTTCAACCACACTGACTCCCTCTTCCTGTGGAGAACCCTCATGGCGCCTGCCTCCAAGCACAGGTGATTCGCATTGATGGGAAGACCCTCTTCCTCTCCCCCATCTCCCCACTCCAGTTACTCCCACTTATTCCTGAGCTCACAAGCCCCATGGTACACACTCTCCATGCAGCCTGCTCTCTCTTTTCTAGCACTGGCCTCCGTTTCTAGCTGTGGTTGTGTCATGGAATCCCTCCCCAGCCAGCCTCCAAGCTCTCCTTCCCTTTAGCTCCAACACCTGACATAGTGCCTGGCACGTAGTAAGCCCTGGCTAGCTTCTAAGAGCCTCACTGAGGGACTGAAAGCATTTTAAGAACGTCACCACGTAGGCTCCAAACTGTAGGCAGAAAAACTTTGCCTGGATTGACATTTTAGAGACGTATTCGTCAAGTTGGATGTGTTCACTGACTTTACCTTGTAAAATTAAAAAAAAAAAAAGGACCTCTGTATCGCTTCGCATCTAACGAAGGCATATGTATACTATTAGACCACGTTATGAGCTTAATGGAAGGAGACAAGATGTTTTCGCTAAGAAAATGTATAAGACTGTTGAGGTCAAGTGGGAGGAAACAGTCCGTTTGTTGGAGCATTGCTATCTTACTCTATCACAGCCACTCATAAAAATATGACACGGGGTGAGTCAGAATTGTCTGTCGGAGATGAGTTAGATCTGGCTCATGTTCCTACAGACATGAAAGCCAGGAATGAAGAAGGAGGCTTTGAAAGCCTGGGTTGAGGAGGTGGTATGGTTCACTGCGATGAGCTAAGTGCCCAGGGCCACTGGCAGACATGCGGGCCTGTGTCCTTCCTTTGTTCTGGGGTCCCTCTTGCACCATGTGGTGAAGCTGGTGGCTGGGAGCAGCTCAGGACAGGACCCGGTGGCATCTTACCTCTCCCACCCTCCTGTGGGCTCCAGTGGGCTCCAGTAGGTCCCAGGGGACAGCCTGCCTTCCTTGCAAAGCCCAGTAGCACTGGGAGCAGAAACTGGGACCAAAGAGTGAGCACCCTGTTTGACAAGCTGGACCAGCCACCTCTTCTTCAGATGCAGGGGGAGCCCTGGCATGCTGACTCCTCCCTTCTCCCTTATCCCTTTCCTCTCTTCCTCCCTCTTCTCTTCCCCTCTCTCCTTCCCTGGTGGTGCCCTTTCCCAACGTCCACTTTATCCCTTTTCATTTCTACATGCCTGTCTTCTAGAGTTTCTTCTCTTTCCTCCCCATTACTTCCCTTCATCTGAATCTCCTCTTTGGTCCCTTTGTCCCAGCTCTCTGCTCCTCCTCCCCTTCCCTGGCCCCTGTTCAGCTCCATCAGGACTGCAGGCAGAGCTGGACTAACATGCTCACTTGCTAGCTCAGCCACCCTCCAGAGAAGTCACTCTTCGGTGGCCACCTTCCTGACCCCCTGGTCCCTTCTCCACTTGTTCAGATATTGCTGTGAAGTGAGGAGGACAGAGCGGGGCTGCCACAGAATCAGGCCAGAGGAGAAACCAAACCATGTGTCCACACTGTCCCCCAGCACTGCTAATCTGAGAGCTTTCGGAGTCCTCAACAGGGTTAGGATTTAGGGGCTTCTTCAGAACCAGGAGTGAAAACAACCATAGGTCAAAAGAAAAGCTATGGCCCCCCACACAAAAATAATAATCACAAATGAAAACTATGTTAACGCTGATGTCCCAAAGTCTAAGAATTGCCTTGAATCTGTCACTAGAAAGCACCCCAGGCCTCACTCTCTGGGTTCTAGGTGCCCTGGGAAAGGCAGGAGGCTCTGACAAGGGCATGCCAAACGATGGGGGCTAGCCCGCCTGCTGGCGTTAGGGTGGGGTGGTGGGTTACCTATTGCGGCGCTGTCCCCGGCCCGAACCGTGGCGGACGGGGTGCAGCGAGGCGTTCGGAGTGTTCCCGGTGCCCTGGGGTTCGCGGGAGGCTGGGCCCCGATCCTGAACGTGGCCCGGGTTTTCTGCTCCAGGTTAGGGCGCGGCACGGTGTCACTTTACCTGTGAGCAGAGGGTCCTCCGGTGAAGCCATGGGGCGGGGAGGGGCAGCAGGCATTGGGAACCGGACAGCGCGGCCTCGGGCTTAGGCTAGAGCGCGGGAGCCCATGGGCGGCGAGACCGGTGGGTCCTGCAAGTCCCGACTGGGCGGCAGCACAGCACCCTGGCGCTGCCCGCCCCTCCTCCGCCAGCCCCTCCACCTCCTCCCAGACTCTCCACTGCGTCCTCCGGGAGCATACTTCCCGCCTTGGGAATTAGCAAAGCCCTTTCTCAGGGCCCTTCCCGCCCCGCGCCCGCCCCCCTCCCTCCTGAGTCCTCCTCGAGCTTACTTCCCGCTTTGGAAATTAGCAAAGCCCTTTCTCTGCGCCGCCCCCGCCCCCCTTCCTCCTGAGGCCCCTGCCTGGGATGGAGTGCAGGGCGAAGCCCAGACGGGCTGCAAGCATTGCCAACGCAGGCGCTGGGCAGCCTCCTAGCCTGGCTCCCTGAGAGGGTGTCCTTGCCTGGCCTGGCTGCAAAAGGATCATCAGTCCTAAATGCCGGCTGCACTCTCTGGTCCATTTGCTGGCTTCCAGATTGCGCCCAAAGCCAGGAACCAGCTTCCCCAGCACAGGCCTGGGCTGAAATGCCTGCCAGGGATCTGTCTGAGCAGTCTCCTCTTCTCCAGGCAGGGATGGCACTTCGACCTGGATGTTTGGGTTTTTTGTTTTTTGTTTTTTTTGGTCATTGGTTATTACATGACCTCCAGGGTAGGTGCTCCACAAAGGGAGTGAAAACAGGACGCCTAATATATAGGCATACGGCCATTCTAGAAAAATAGCTTGAGGTTCTCTAGGAAACGCGACATTGGTCCTTGCACTATTGTTTAATAGAAAAGGGATTATGCACCAAGTTACTTAAATGAGCATAGGTTGAAATCGTTTACTGAGAGTAAATATTTTAAGTAGTTCTATTTTAAGTAAATCTATCATCAATCATCTATTACACGAAGGTTATAGGCAATTTAAATGCAAGAGCACTCTCTTCAGGGTTTTAAATAATCCGTGTCTGTCTTGGCACATGAGAATGCAAAGATAGGAAATGGTTTGTAAAAGATCATATAATAGCTTTTACTAATTCTATTTATTTGACAGACAGAGATCACAAGTAGGCAGAGAGGCAGGCAGAGAGAAAGATGGGGACGCAGGCTCCCCGCCAAGCAGAGAGCCTGATGAAGGGCTGGATCCCAGGACCCTGAGATCATGACCTGAGCCCAAGGCAGAGGATTAACACGCGGAGCCACCCAGGCGCCCCCAGATGAAATACATTTCTGACTTAGAAACTTCAGATAGAATTTTTTTGTCCATGATGACACCCGAAGAAAATGTGTCATCCCTAAACCTAACCTTAACCCCTAACAACGCTGAAACCTAAGCTGACCTTAAAGCCCAAACTAGAACCCTGAATCCCAAACCTGAAATGGAACCCAAAGCCTGTACCTGAGCCCTGGATCCAAGCCCTGAACCACGAACCCAAACCCTAAACCAGACCTCCAAGTCATGAACCCTGAACCCAAATCTCAGCATGAAGCCAAACCCCATAACTTTATCCCATAAGCCCTGAGTCTTAAAGCCTAAACCATAAACTTAAAGCCCTAAACTATAACTCTGTTCCCTTGTCCTTCACTCTAAATCCTCACCCTAACACTAAACCCAAAGCCTGATCTAGAACTCTGACTAAAACCTGAACCTGAACCCAAATTCAAACCCTTCACCACACTTTGCTTATGCACTTGCCATTGATGGATATTTGCAGTTTCTACCTTTTGATTCGTGTGAACATTGTTTGGGTTGGGGGCTAGGGTTAGGGATTTGGATTAGGGTAGGGTCCAGGCTTGAGACCAAGTTGAGGTCAGAGTGTGGGTCTGCATCAGGGACATGTTCAGTGCCACTGTTTGGATCAAGGACTGTTGTAATTCCACATTGTTTACAATTCATTGTTCCTTAGCTATTTGGGGGGAAGTTGGGTGGTATTGGGCTCCATGCAGCTTGAGTTTCTGGAATGAAATGGCTTCAGCTGGACCCTGGGAGGGAGCAGGACCTTCCACTCAAGGGTGAGCTCCCACAGTCCTGCACTGCCTTCCACGGCCTGCAGAGGGCGCCAGACCGCAGCTCCCGCCCTGAGCCCAGGCTGTGCAGCCACAGCTGGGACTGGAGCCCCGCCTCTTCAGGACCCACTGTGGAGACTTCTGGAGAATGTGGGGCGCCTCCCACCCTGACAGGACAAGCTGAGGAGGGTGTGGCTCTGCAGCCACACTGACCGGACCCGTTGTGGAGGACGCGCCAACACTGGCAGCAGTCCAACCTCCTAAGGACCAGACGCTGGAGGAGGTGAGGAGAAGCCGCCTGAGTGGACTGTCAAGGGGTTCGTGGTCTCAGGACCCCACAGAGGAAGGGCGCCCTGTGTAGACACTGGGGCTTCCGTCGTTTTGTGTGAGGAGACGTGGCCTCCTGCTGTGCTGTGCGCGGGACTGTGGGGTCCCCCCTTTCTTGCCTCAGGTGCTCCTGGGTCCTCATCTGTGTTTGTGTGCTCGCGGATTCGGTTCCTGGGGCTCCTCAGATGGTCTGCAGTCAGGGAGCGTCCGCCTGCTTCGGTGCTTGTGCTCCCCCACCTCAGGCCTGCGGGGTCCATCCCGTGTCCACACCCACTCCAGGCTTGTGCCGAGTCCCGATATTCAGGAGCCAGAATGAGGACTCTGTAGACGGTTTTGGGGAGAGTAGGTATTTTCCCAGTGTGGGTTCTTCCCTGAGCACAGTGCCTCCCCATCTCCGTGTGTCCCCCTCCCTGTCTGTCGTCATTGTTGCAGGGCTGTCAGAGGACAGGTCTGTGACCTTCTTGGTTCAGGGGCCTCCTGGGTATCTTGCTGTCTTGGATGCAGGTGTAAATGAGATCGTTCTCTGTAGTCTCTTTCTGATGGTTCCTTCCGAGCACGTAGGAGTGCCACTAATTTGTGCATAATGATTTTATTCCTTGCAAGTTCTTGAATTTATTAGTTCGATTTGCCTTAAACTCCATCTGCCAGTTATTTGACCAGCAAAATGGGTTTATTTGGGAAGAGCAGAGAATGGCAGTCTGGGCTGAGCAAGCTACAGTCCCATCACAGGCAAGTGCGAGAAACAAAGGAGAGGAACATTATTTCATGGAGGAGGAAGAAGTTGGGAAGGGTGCTTGAAGGAAAGTCCCCTGGAGAAAGGCAGGGTGATGGAGAATTCTCACAAGCTGAGCTGCAAAGCTCCTACAAAAAGTCAGGAGATGAACCTCTGGCTTCCCCTGTGGGGCCTGGAATTGGTGAGTCTCTCCTGTGGGGGATTGCACTGTGGGGTCTCTAATGGGCACTGAGCACCAGGCGCCCCCTTCCAGCCTCCCCTTCTGGCATCCCCAGTCCACTTTACTGGGGCTTCCCTTCCTGCTTTTGCACAGTTCTAACCAGCTTGTGGTGGAATGTTGGGGCAAACTGAAATTCCAAATCTTCTACTGCATCTGAGAGATACAGGGGCCCATGATTTAATCCTCCCACGAGTCTCTTGCTAACATGTGTCCTCTCCATGTTGGGTGACCTGGATCTGGGAGGGCTTGGCCTCCATGCCAAAGTCTGATGTTCTCCCAGCTTCCGTGTCGTCGTGCTAACATGGATGTTTGGAAGAGTCATTTCCTCTGCGGTGATTTTAAAGTGCAGTCAGCTTGTTATAGCAGCACAAATACGTGCTGACTCCACACTCAGATTCCGCAGCCGTCATTTCTTTACCACGTTTGCCACTTCACACGGGATGCTTCAGTTTGACCCCAAAGCAGGACAATGTCCTGAAGAACCACCACATAACCTGAAATGAGGAGATCATTACACAACCCATCCAAGGGTTAGTGTTAGGGACCAGGGACATGGAAGGACGGACCTGAAGACCCCATGGAGAGCTGTCTGGCTGGCTGAGTTGACAGTGTAGGTGAGGGTGAGTGTCTGGCTCTGGCTTTGTGTCCAGGAGTCAGCTCTGTGTGGGTGTGTCCTCAGCTGGGCATGCAGATTTCTGCTCCTCTGAATCCTTTCCGGAGTTCCTAAAGGCACAGTTTCCTTCTGGACGGCAGGCTGAGTCCTCTGGGATTGCCCAGGTGTCCCCAAATTGTAGGGCACCTACTGCAAGGCCTTTGGGGTCAGAATCCTGAGAACCAAACCAAAGGTTATGGTTAGGGCCCACCACATGGCAGGCCCGATCTGCCAGCACTCTGTCCGTCTTTCTGGGGGAGGGGGCAGTTGAGGGATTTGTTCAGGGTGAGTGTCAAGCTCCAGGTTTGCATCCAGGGGCCTGGTGAATATGGGGGTGTCCAGAGGTAGGAATGCAGATTTCAGTTCCTCTGAATCCTTTCTGGAGTTCCAAATGGCATGGTTCCTTTCAGGGTGGCAGGGTGAGTCTATGGTGTTCCTCACTGTCCCCAATCTCTGAGGCTTTGGAGCCAGGCTGTCGGGGACAGACCTCTCAGGACAGAATCTAGGCTTAAGAGTTTGTGCCTATGGGCATGGCTGCACTGATCTGAAAGCACTGTGGCGAGGATCACAGGTGTCTGAGTTGAGACATGGTTCAGGATCAGTATCAAGGTCTGGGTTTGTGTCCAGGGGACCGCTGAATGTGGGGGTGGTCTCAGATGTCCATGACGATTTCCCCTACTCTGAATCCTTTCCAGCATTCCAAATAGCCGGTGGCAAGCTGAAATCTCTGGGATTTCTCATGTCTTGCCCTTGCCCTTGCAAGGACAAGATACTTTTTATAGTAAAAGAATTCACCAGATGAGCTGAACAGCAGAAAAGACACAACTCAGGAGTAAATCAGTGAACAGGAATATCATGGTAAATCTTCTTTGAGAACACACTACAGAGCAAGGGATGATAGGAGAGAAAGCTGAGATATAAAGGACAAACCCTCCAACTTCCCAACATCATTCCCTACTTGTTTATTTCCATTGCTGTCAGCTCCTTTCCAGTCAAAAATAAGTGACCTGAGCCAGCCTTTTTTCTTTCTGAGTTTGGGGCACTGCAAAGCCCACCAGAGGGGCCAAGGGCACCCCTGAACCGGCTGAGCTGAGCCCATTTGTACCCCAACAGGGAGAAGGTACCAGCCTGGCCCTCTAGTGCTCCATGGTCTGTGTCAGTCCTTCCTTCTGGACCCTGCTTTGCTGCTCTTCCTTCCCTAACCCTGGTCTCAAACTAGGGATTGCTCATGGAGGAGGAACTCAGGGAGATGTGGCTCAGGAGGGCCTCCCTGCCTGGAATCTCCGTGTGAGGAGTGCACAGCCAACAGATTTTGCCCAGGGACTTGCAAAATGCAGAGAGGCAGATTTCTTTTCTCTCTTTCTCTCTCTCTCTCTCTCTAGCCTCATACCAACCGGGAGTTCTTAGAACTTTCTTCAGTGACTTCTAGGTGTATCTTGGCCACTATTTCCACAGAAAGGCCAATTGAGCATGATCAAACACACGTATAAGCATTTACATTTAAAAAAATAAACAAAAAGCCAATGCACACAGACCTTTGAGAGCAGTACAGGATGCTCAAGGGACCAGAGTCCCTACCTTGGGCAATAGTGGTAGAGGCCGGGTTCTGCTCTGAAAAAGAGCAGAAATTCATCAGGATTCAGAGAGTGGAAATCCATTTGTACTGGAAAAGATAGAAGTAGGCTTGCTCTGAATCCAGCAGGGAGGACAGGCATAGATAAAGGCTGGTGTATGGGTCACGGAAACTATTGTTTCTCAAGGGTCATGCTGTCTCTGTAAAATGCTATGAGGACTGTCTCTTGGGGAACTCCTGCTTTCCTACCAGTGACGCCCCCAGATTCTGCTTTGCTAGTCCCATGGATTCCTGGGGATACCCAGTTGATAAGCTACGCTGTCCTCATGACAACACTTGCTAATGGACTGAATGTGTGTGTCTTGTCCCAATTCAGATGTTGAAGCCCTGACCCTCAAGGAGTGCCATCAGGAGGTATGGGCTTTGAGAGGTGATGAGGTCATGAGATTGGAACACTTGTGCATGAGATAAAAGCACTTCTGAGAAAAGACCTGAGAGATTGTTCTGCCAGCTGTCATCCATGCAAGGCTACAACAGAAATATGGGCATCTATAGATAATGAAGCAGTCTCTTGCTAGATATCAGATCTCCCAGGATCTTGCTTTTGGACTTCTCAGTCTCTAGAACTGCAAGGAATAGTACATGTTTTGCTGTTTCAGCCACCCAGTCTGTCATCATTTGTTGCAGCAACTTGAACTGAATAAGGCAGAGCCCAAGTCCTGGTTAATCCCTGCTTCTACTCATTTCCCCTCAGAAAGAGCTTCTAATCCAGAACTGACCTCTGCTTTCCATACACGTGCCTCAGACTCCTTCTGTGAGAGCCCAGACTTTGTAAAAGACTCCTCCCTCATGGCAACCAGCATTCTGTGACTCCTGAGGAATGGCCTCCCTGACTTTACTGAGTCAATCAATCTGATTTTGATTCTGGAGTCCCAGGATCAAGGACTGCATCAGGCTCCCAGCTTCATGGGGAGCCCGCTTCTCCCTCTGACCTTCTCCCCTCTCATGCTCTCTCTCTCTCTCACTCTCTCTATCTCAAATAAATAAATAAAAATCTTTTAAAAATCTGATTTTAACAGACCATATGCTTTTTCTTGCTGGTCTTTGGAAGATTAGGCATTAGCCCTTCGGAGAAAGTTCTGAATTGCTGCTTCATGAAGGGGTGAACTGTGTCCCCAAGGTCTCTTTTTGCTGCCTTCTAATCACAGATGCTGAGACAAATCCTCCCAGGTGCTGGTTTTTCAAAGCACTTAATGCTTTGGCTTTGAAGTTCCTCACTTGACAGTTCTGCTTTAATCAGTTTGTGACAAAACAGCCAATTGGTGGTGGATGCAAAGTGCACTGATAAAGTTAATATCAAGGAACAATTTTTTGAGTGTCAAGCATGTGCATGTGTGTGCACACACATATCCATGTGCTAAGCATTATGGTAAATATCTGACAAGCACTAAAACATCAAAATGTTAGGATACCCCATTAGCTGATATTTTTATTATTCCTACATCCTAAACTATGAAAAACAGGGTCCGAGAATCAGAAGTGGCAAAAAGAATCAAGATTTGAGGCAGTTCGATTTCACAGCCAGCCTTGATCAATAGGCATGTACACCTGTGTCTAGTTTCAGCTCTGTGTAACCTTGCCATAACCTTGGATAAGCCATTCATCTCTCAAGTTCAGGTTCTTGGTCCAAAGAGGGAAGGGGCACAGGTTGAGTACCTCCAGTGGGACTTCCTGGCAGGCTTGTTCATCCAAGCATTCCTGTTTCAGTTTGAGTAATTGAATCCAGTCTTTGTTTTACCGAAGGCCAAGCTTGTCCAGTGTGTCCATGCCACCAGCCAACAGCATTTGTCCATGCCATGTAACAACCGAGCAACATTCATAGGAATGGGGGGAGGAAAAGATGTCCACAGGTGTTGACAGATGTTCTGCATGGAGGGACAGGAGCTGGGGCCATCACCTGTTGTTTCTAGTGGCCTTCTCTGTCGAGTTAAAACAAATGGCAATTATTTGCAACGGCAGGGATGAATGTAGAGGGTATAATGCCAAGCGAAATAAGCCAGTCAGAGAAAGACAATTATCATATGATCTCACTCATATGTGGAGTTTAAGAAACAAAACAGAATCATAGGGGAGTAAAGGAAAAAAATAAAACAAGATGAAGTCAAAGAGGGAGACAAACCAGAAGAGACTTTAAAAAAAAAGATTTTTATTTACTTATTTGACAAACAGAGATCACAAGTAGGCAAGAGGCAGGGAGAGAGAGAGAGGAGGATGCAGACTCCCCAGGGAGCAGAGAGCCTGATGTGGGGCTCGATCCCAGGACCCTGAGATCATAACCTGAGTTGAAGGCATTGAAGGCAGAGGCTTTAACCCACTGAGCCAGCCAGGTACCCCTCAGAAGAGACTCTTAATCACAGTAAACAAACTGAGGGTTCTTGTAGGGGAGGGGAATGGGTGGATGGGGTAACTGGGTGATGGACATTAAGGAAGGCATGTGATACAGTGAGCACAGGGTGTTATAAAAGACTGATGAATCACTAACCTGTATGTCTGAAACTAGTATTATATGTTAATTAATTGTATTTAGATTAAAATTTTCTTTAAATATAATTTTAAAATAAAATAAATAACAATCAAATAATGATCAGAGTTATCAAGCAGGGAGTATCAGATCTAGATGTCAGTTAAATTTAAGGGGCTTGCCGAAGTTTAGGAGAGTCACACTAGGTCATTTTCCTGTTTGGGGAAGTCTTCAGGGGCAGTTCCAAAGACAAAGAATATTAATATTTCTCCTTCCCCCATTCCCCCTAGAGCCGAAGATGTTTCCTCCACTCACCCACTGGCCCTGTATGTAGGTGTTGCTTTCTCTCTACCAATCAAAAAATTAGTGAGTAACTAGAACTTCACCTTTTCCAGTATCCCCCTACCCCCGACCTTTTGTCTTTAATGGCCATGGGCAACAGGGACAAAGACATTTTTTAAAAACTTACAGAGATCTATTATGCTCTACTACCTTGGCCCGCATGGGCCACTGCAAAGGGATTCTGTGAACTGTGTACTCAGATGAATGATCATTATCTTCAAAAAGGCAGGGGCAGTGATAGACACAGGAATCAAAAAGGCAAGAGTTAATGGACCATCAGAATAATGGAGTACCAACACTTTTTTGTCCTTGGCTTGAATCCTCAAGGTCCAGTGTCTCAACAGAATTTTCATTTTGGTCTCATCTGACTCACTTGTCCACCCCTGGGCCAGTTGGCAGTTATACTGAGAACTGGAAATTTTCCTTAGAAGAGAGAAAGAGTATTTGTCAGGTAAACCAAGGAAATGTCCATTATAGGAAGTTAGGCCTTTTATCGTGGTACTCCATTAGCACCCTCCTGACTGTTAAAGAAAAAAAAATTGTGACACCCATTAAAGACAGTAAGGAAGATTTTATTCAACGGATGCTACTACGATGGGATTTTATTTTTTAGTATGGGAGAGAAATCTGGCTCAGCTCAGACAAATGGAGATTTAACAGCATGGTGGGGGTCACTGAATATAAAATTAAGATGGAACATCAAGGGTAAGGATGAAGGGATTCTGGCTAAACCATCTGGACAGTAATATTGTTGAAGGAAGGCTAGGGTCATAAACTATTGAGATCAGGGGATAAGGAATTTTTTAAAAGACTTATTACTACATTTTAGAGAGAGGGAGCAGGGGTAGGGGTAGAGGGAGAGGGAAAGAGAATTTTTAATCAGACTGTTCACTGAGCATAGAGCCTGAGGTGAGGCTTAATCTCAGGACTGTGAGATCATGACCAGAGCAGAAACCAAGAGTCAAACGTTCAACCAGCTGCACCAACCAGGTGCCCTGGGAATAAGGGATTTGATCAGATATTAAGGGTTATAGATACTGAAGCACCTGGGTGGCTTAGTTGGTTCAATCTCTGGCTTTGGCTTAGGTCATGATCTGATCCCAGGATCAAGCCTGGCATTGGGCTTGCTGCTCAGTGGGGAGTCTGGTTCTCTCTCTCCCTCTGCTATTCCCCCTGCTCAGGCTCTCTCTCTGTCAAAATAAATAAATCTTAAAAAAAAAAAAAAAAAGAGTGGTAAGATACCAGGGGTGAGAGATAAGGAATTGGATCAGATATCAAGAGTAGGATAGGAGATTGCTGAAAAATTGACTAAGCAGATTTCTTCTTAAAACTAGGCTAAGTGGGCAGAGCCTGAGGTCAAGGCTGGACAGAAAGAGGACTCGGAGGAACTTGACTCCGTCTGGTCAAGGAGAAAATCTTCATCATCCATGACCATTGTATTTTCTGCGATCACACATTTTTCTAATTCTTTTAACAGACATTCAGTGAACGAGAAACCTGAACACAGCAGCAATAATATAACAAATGTAAGCGCTCTAGCAGAGACAAAGGCAGTATAGGAATCCACCTCATCAGATTTAGAATATGCATGACTCCATGACTGAATTACTACCACTGCTTGACTGCTGAGATTAAGATGTAATACAGAGGATCATAGGGAAGGGAGGGAAATCTGAATGGGAGTCATCAGAAAGGGAGACAAACCATGAGGCACCTTTAACTATAGGAAACAAACTGAGAGTTGCTGGGGGGGGAGGGGAGTGGGAGACATGGAGTAACTGGGTGATAGGCATTAAGGAGGACACGTGATGTGATGAGCACCAAGTGTTATCCACAACTGATGAGTTACTAAATTCTCTGAAACCAATGATGTACTATCTAATGGCTAATTGAATTTAAATATCTAAAAAAGACACTTAAGAAAAAGATGTAGCATAACTCACAATATCCTTTGAGTGGAAGAATGTGCGGATTTTCCATACCTCTGCTGTCCATGTCCCATGGCTAGTAGCCACATGTGGCTAATGACCACTTAAAAGGTGGCCAGTTCAAATGGAGAAATGCTGTAAAAGCAGAATAAACACTGGCTTTCAAAGACATATTGTAACCAAAGTTCAGAGAGTATTGCCACCCTCACATCACAAACATCGCTTGAATTCTACAGCTAATGAGAGTGGGATCCAAGACGGGAGAGGTCATCCTGAAAGTCCATGATGTCAGAAAGAACATGGGAAGAAAGAGTCACAATCCTGGAGTGGATGGGCTGAGGACTATCAGAATGCCTTTTTTTTTTTTTTTTTTTTTTTTTTGGTGATTCTGTCTGTATACAGACAAGGAGAATTCACTGGAGATGACATCTGTATGCCTCACATTTTCAAAGGAAAATTATGAAAACGCATATACACCCACAGCCATAGTTTAATTATGTGTGAAATGTATTCAGAACTACTCCAGTCAGTAAATTGCATATTTTCACATTTAGCTTCTCAATTTTCTCTTCGGCACCTCCCATTCTTGAAATCCCAACACAAATCCCATCTCTTGCCTAAGGACCATAAACTACCTCACTATCACAGGCTACAGTTCATTCATTCATTTGATTCATTCAAAGCAACCTAATCTTGAGTGATGTCTTAAGCGCTCTTCTAGGGACTGGTGACACGGTGAACAAAATAGGTAAAGATCTCACTTTCATGGAGCCTATCTGGTATTTAGGGGAAAATCTTTCCTTATCAACATGAAAAGACTTATTATGGATGTTGCTTAAAATTTCAGTTTTTTTTTTTTCTTGACAGTATCTCAGGTGATCATCTTTGAGGTGGTTCTCCTGAAAAGTACCTTTGGGGGGTACTGACTCGACTTTCTGAGTCAGACACTTTCCTAAAGACAGGAATCACAGGAAAAGTGACAACGGTCACTCTTGCAGTAAGAACAGGGATCACAATACTTGAAACAGAGATATGCTGCTCAGCTATCAGAAAGTCCACAAGGCTCCAAATGTGTGTGGCCAACTAATGGAACCTGTAACTCAGAGGTTATCATCCTGAGAGCAATGGGAAATCCCTCTAGTTAAGGACTCTCCTTGACGGAAGCTTGACAATGGCCTTGATTTACTTACTATGATGGTTAGGTAATTATACACATTAAGAAAAGTGCACAAGGCACTTCCATTTCCATGATACCATCAAAGATATTGTTGTTTTATTAAAATGTTACATCTAGAGCTGTAACGTATAGAGTAGTTAAGTCAATCAGTATGTGGTACAGGTGAGACTATTGTAACAGCCATACTTCCATGAAAAAGAAAAATTTTTTGTGGTTTCTGATCTAGGAATCAGCCAGTGAATAATTCTATATCAGTGTCCAGTTACCTGGCTAAACATGTAATCTATTTATATTTCTGAGGGTAAGATGAATTGTGATCACTGAGCCAGCTGTGTTCTAGTAACTACTCATTTACCCAACATAACAGATATAAGAAGGTAAAAGGCTTCTAAGAAGACTGGTTACTTATATTTTGAACCACATTTTGGCAGGTATAACTTGCAACTTGTGCTTAGTGGTAAGATTTCTGATATTTACTTTCTCCTTCCTTTGGCAAGTCAAGTTAGTTAAAAAGTAATTGGAGTTGAGTCCATTGTTTTTCTTAAATGTTTACAGAGATATAGAACTCTCAAGTTTCTTTACTGGACAGGATTAGATCACATTAGTGATAAAGATCAGAATGATTTACCTTGCTAAAACAAGAACTTCCTGTCAGTTTGGAGAAAGCTTATTTTTATCAAAGCAATACAGATTTCCTTTTTTTTTTTTTTTAAATTTTACAAGGTAAAGTCAGTGAACACATCCAACTTGACGAATACGTCTCTAAAATGTCAATCCAGGCAAAGCTTTTTCTGCCTACAGATTGGAGCCTACGTGGTGACGTTTTTAAAATGCTTTCAGTCCCTCAGTGAGGCTCTTAGAAGCTAGCCAGGGCTTACTACGTGCCAGGCACTGTGTCAGGTTTGGAGCTAAAGGGAAGGAGAGCTTGGAGGCTGGCTGGGGAGGGACATCCATGACACAACCACAGCTAGAAACGGAGGCCAGTGCTAGAAAAGAGAGAGCAGGCTGCATGGAGAGTGTGTACCATGGGGCTTGTGAGCTCATGAATAAGTGGGAGTAACTGGAGTGAGGAGATGGGGGAGAGGAAGAGGGTATTCCCATCAATGCGAATCACCTGTGCTTGGAGGCAGGCGCCATGAGGGGTCTCCACAGGAAGAGGAAGGCAGTGTGGTTGAAGGGCAGAAAGATGGGGCAGAACAGGCATCAGTCAGTTGGACGGGTATGAAGAGACTGATGGGAGGATTATGGGTGCCTTTGGAGGACTGGGAATTTGTTAGAAAATCAGTGCAGATTTCTATGGAGACAAATGCCAGGAACTGATAGGTCTTTGAAAGGTCACTCTGTCTGGCTTTTGGCAAAGGGGTTGGTAAAAGGCACTTGCAGGTGTGAACACACCAGGTGGGAGGTGAGTGCAGGAAATCAGGTGAGGGAGCATGGGAACTTGGTCCCGGGGTATATAAGGGAGAATAGCCTTTAAGGAGTTCCACAAATTGGCACCAGCTGTGGCTTCATTACAGAGCTTGAAGGGGCAGGTGGGTGTGTCCTGGAAGCTACAGAAATTACATGAGAAAGGGACGTCTTTTTAGATCTTTTTTTCAACTAGAGGAACTCTCACCTTATTGATAGAATTCCAGAGTGGGAACCGATGGACATGAGGACATCTTTGAAATGTCTGAATATGTTCTTTGACATCTTTGCAAGTGACGAGGAAACCTTGATCTTAGGAGGCCTCGGCCCTTTTTGTAGCCAAAAAGATTTCACCTACAGATTTGGGTTCTCCCTTTTAAAGTCAAGGAGACAGTCCTTCCAAAGGACACCTCCTATCATTTTACCCTCTCATCATACCTCACGTGCTGGGATCTCCAAGACCCTCTGTTCCAGGTTTTGAGTATCCACTTAGGCCGGGCTGGTCTTGCCACCACAGGAAATTTAGAGCCTGTAGTGCTATTAATAACATCATCTAAGACTGTTTTTGTTGCCCTCATGGCCTCTTCCCACCATGCCTCACTGAAACTTTTTACACATTGTATCCATTAAGCTATAGTTCCCAATGCTCATCTTCTCTAGTGCCATTAATTTTTAGGGTACCAGGCAAACCTTAAACTTGTCCCCCTTAATTGGATCCCTGTGTCCCCACAATCTCTTTGAATGCCTTTCACCATGATCCTTGAATGAGATCTGAGACCACTGCTGGTACCTAACACTTCTTGGCACCTAGTTTCTTAGGTTCTTGGAAGAGGAGGTGGCTATGGAGGTGAGTGGGGATGGGAGTGGGAGGATTTCTCCCTTCACTTCCCTTTTTGTTTTTTCAAATAATGGGTTTTGAGGGGGAGGGAAAGGTTAACCAGACCATTTATTTTCCATCTCCCATCCATAATGTTTACCACTCCCCACCGGAAGAATTTAGATCTTTCGTTTGAATCTCCAGGAAAATCTCCCAAACCCAGACCACCACCATGTGGATTCAGCCATCTTCTGATTCACCTCCAGATTGTCTCCTCCTAACTGCTCTAGCCACAGTTTAAGGGCGAAATGTTCAATGCCCAAGCAATTAAGTGGGGAACACATTTACCTAAGCAATTGCATGCAGCTCTGTATCTGCATACAGGGGGTCTCTCCCAAGCCTTTCCAACCTCAGCAAAACAAGACAAAGCCCCAGCGATCTGGGGTATATATCATTCATTCATTTCTGGGTTCAACACTCATGGCAGATCCCCACCAAGACCCTGGGAGAGCAAGGACTGGAGAAATCCTGGAAGCTGAAGTCTGAGGAGGATTTCAAATTCAAGTCAGACATGAAAGAAACATCTGGACTCGGTCCTCAGGTACATGCAGTATTCTGAACTGAGGCTAGAACCGAGACCATTCTAATGAAAGGCCTCTACAGGTGGGCTCTCACAGGTGGGCTTCGACTCAGTTTCCTGTATATTCATTCATGAAATAGCTCTTCGGGTCAACATGCAGAAGAAAACCATTTAATAAAACTGACAATGAGGAGTGTTAAGGGAAGCCAGAAGGCTTGTGAATGGGGAGAGAGGAAGAGCCAGGGCAGAAAACCAAGAATCCCTCCCTGCCCTCCTTGCTGCCAGGGAGGTCTGAGGGACTAGTTTCCACCTGGGATCCCAAGTCCAGAACATAAGCAGCTGGGGCACGGCGGGGGAGGGAAGGTGTTCCTCAGCCCCCTCGCATGGGGTTGCTGAACAATGGGGGCTAGCGCTCCCGCTAGCGGAGGGCACCTCAGAAAGCGCTCTCCCCAAAACGACCCCATGCAGACCGGGGTTGGGCGCAGCGTCCGGGCGTGGTCCCGGTGCCCTGGGGTTCGTGGGCGACTGGGCCTCGACAACCCCCCTCCCCGCCCCCAGGTCGCGTCCCCCGTTCTGCTCCAGGTGAGGGCACGGCGCGGTGTCACTTTACCTGTGCAAAGAGGGTGGTCCGGAGAAGCCTTGGGGCGGGGAGAGCAGCAGGCAGCAGGAGCGGGACAGCACGATTTCACGCAGGAGCACACAGGCGGCGAGTCCGGTGGGTCCTGCAGTCCTGACTGGGCTCTAGCACAGCACCCTGGCGCTGCGTGCCCCTCCTCCGCCAGCCCCTCCACCTCCTCCCAGACTCTCAGCCACATCCTCCGTGAGCTCACTTCCCGCCTCGTCAATTAGCAAAGCCTCTGCTTAGGGCCGCCCCCGACCCGCCCCCGACCCCCTCCCTCCTGAGTCCTCCTCAAGCACACTTGGAGCTTTGGAAATTAGCAAAGCCCCTTCTCTGCGCCGCCCCCGCCCCCCTCCCTCCTGAGGACCGGGCCCGGGCTGGGGTGCAGGGCAAAGCTCGGACGGGCTGCAAGCATTGCCAGCGCCCGCGCTGGGGAGCCTCCTAGCCTGGCTCCCAGAGCGGTTGTCCGCGCGGCCTGACTGGGAAAAGATCATCAGTCCTATACGCCAGCTGCAACCATTGGTCAGTTTACTGGCTTCCAGATTGCGCCCAAAGCCATGAACCAGCTTCCCCAGCACAGGCTTGGGCTGAAATGCCTGCCGGGGATCTGTCTGAGCAGTCTCCGCGTCTCCAGGCAGGGATGGCACTTCGACCTGGATGGTTGGGTTTTTTGTTTGTTTTTTTGGTCATTGGTTATTACATGACCTCCAGGGTAGCTGCTCCACAAAGGGAGTGAAAACAGGACGCCTGATATATAGGCATGGGGCCATTCTAGAATAATAGCTTGGGGTTCTCTCAGAAATGCGGCATTGGTCCTTGCACTATGGTTTAATAGAAAAGGGATTATGCACCAAGTTACTTAAATGAGCATAGGTTGAAATTGTTTACTGAGAGTAAATATTTTAAATAGTTCTATTTTAACTAAATCTATCATCAATCATAAATCTATTACACGAAGGTTACAGGCAATTTAAATGCAAGAGCACTCTCTTCAGGGTTTTAAATAATCCGTGTCTGTCTTGGCACATGAGAATGCAAAGATAGGAAATGGTTTGTAAAAGATCATATAATAGCTTTTACTAATATGGTATCAGCAATTTATCATAAAGGAGCAGCCTCCAGTAAAAACTCAGCTTTGAAAAATGCAGAAAAGGGGCGCCTGGGTGGCTCAGTGGGTTAAGCCGCTGCCTTCGGCTCAGGTCATGATCTCAGGGTCCTGGGATCGAGTCCCGCATCGGGCTCTCTGCTCAGCGGGGATCCTGCTTCCTTCTCTCTCTCTCTGCCTGCCTCTCAGTGTACTTGTGATTTCTCTCTGTCAAATAAATAAATAAAAAATCTTAAAAATAAATAAAAAAAAAAAAAGAAAAATGCAGAAAAGCAGCAAAAGTTTCCATACCCTCTTGGTGACCAGAGGCATACTTTGTGCCCCTCAGCATCTCTTTTGTGGTTCTGAGTCCCATGGCGCTCTGTAGTTTAGTGTCTTATTCTCTGGGATAGGCCATTGAAGAAATACCAGGCCAAGAGATCAAGGTCCTGCTGTGTGTCTGAAGAAAGTACAACCTTTTAGATGAAGCTTTCTGGGGAATTTGTTAGTGGTTTGGTCTGCTTCTAATAGGAAGGGAAATTTTTTTAAAAGATTTTATTTCTTTATTTATTTTACAGACAGAGATCACAAGTAGGCAGAGAGCAGAGAGAGAGAGAGAGAGAGAGAGAGGTGGAAGAAGGCTCCCCACTGAGCAGAGAGCCAGACATGGGGCTCAATCCCAAGACCCTAGGATCATGACCTGAGCCAAAGGCAGAGGCTTTAACTCACTGAGCCACTCCAGTGCCCCAGGAAGGGAAATTTTTTAAAGAGTATTTTCTCTTTGAATCTATTTTGAGGTTTGGTTTGTGGTTCTTTCTGACTTTTCATGAAGATGGAATTATTTCTGAGCTTGGTTGTCAGGAACCACATATCAAATCGAGCTATCTTGTTAGCAATAAATAAATAAATAAATAAAAGCTCAAGTGTTGGTATAAAGCTATTATGCTTTTCAAAACTCCGAACTATAATTCATGTATCGTGGTCGTTCTTTATCATATCACACAGGAGAGAGGTGGCAGAAACGCACTTTCAGGTTAATTTTTTTACAAGGAAGATTGACTTATAAACCTACTTTGTTATTCCCTTTCATTCAATTTCCCTGTACCTCCTTTTCTATGAATTGTAACGGTAACCCATCATTATTTTTATTGATGGCATGTGCTTTGTGAACCATAAAGTGTACGCTATAAATGGGAGCGCTTTTCTTTTTTTGCAGTTTACGAAAAACTTATATTTTTTTAATTTATTTTTTATTTATTTTCAGCATAACAGTATTCATTCTTTTTGCACCACACCCAGTGCTCCATGCATGCAGTGCCTTCTATAATACCCACCACCTGGTACCCCAACCTCCCAAACCCCCGCCCTTTCAAAACCCTCAGATTGTTTTTCAGAGTCCATAGTCTCTCATGGTTCAGCTCCCCTTCCAATTTCCCCCACCTCCCTTCTCGTCTCTAACTCCCCATGTCCATGAAAAACTAATTTAAAAACATTCATCCACCAGAGTACCCAAAGGGCTCCCATATAAACTATCTGTCGTTACATTATGTCCCGATGTGGAGCTCGATCCCAGGATCCTGAGATCATGACCTGAACTGAAGGCAGAGGCTTTAACCCACTGAGCCACCAGCCCCAATGTATTCTCTTCAGTACCAGAATTTGTAACCAATTGACAGATGAAAAAGGAGGCAGTCAAGTGAAAAACAATAGGTCTTAGACCTGCAAGAAATTTGAATTAGGGGCGCCTGGGTGGCTCAGTGGGTTAAGCCGCTGCCTTCGGCTCAGGTCATGATCTCAGGGTCCTGGGATCGAGTCCCGCATCGGGCTCTCTGCTCGGCAGGGAGCCTGCTTCCTCCTCTCCCTCTCTCTGCCTGCCTCTCTGCCTACTTGTGATCTCTCTCTGTCAAATAAATAAATAAAATCTTTAAAAAAAAAAAAAAAAAAAAAAAGAAAGAAATTTGAATTAGATGAATTCAGCTACTCAGGCACTGTTTCACATTTTCAGATCTCTGCAGAAAAGGGGTTAACCTTTTTACAGCATGTAAAAGAGAAGACTATAACACATAATATGTGTAAGCATGTAAAAATCAAAATATATCCCATTAGTTGCTAAGACACACAGGGCCTATTTTTTCTCTCAAATTCATGAATATGTAGGAGCAATAAGTGAGAAGTGAAAGTATACTCTTCACTTCGAAGTCTTTTAGAAATCTAAAATATGACTTTCTATGGTTTCTGTCTCCATATTCCTTTATTGCCATTTTGAACAAATCCACATGCTTTAATTCAAAGGTAATACATTCATCTTATTTGGAAAAATGATGTTTATTTTTGTTCTCTCACCCTTCGCAGGTGGTTTCA